>NC_054061.1:60263932-61513932 GCF_017639655.2 Falco naumanni
TAATAGCCGCCTTCTCCATCCAGTGTGTGTCTGGAAAATAAAATACAACATATTCCATAGAAATGGGTTTCTGAGACAGATTTTTCCCTAGCCAACAGATTGAGATGTTCAGGTTTGCAGATCTGTGGCCTTTTCATCTTTTTTAATCTTTGAGACAGCTATTTTTCAGAGGTTGCGATTTCATAACCCACATAAAACGTGCATAATAGTTTGGACAGTAATATGACCAAAAAAGATGGTATATGCAGTTGCTGCAAAAGAGATAGGGCTTTTTTTTTTTTCTCTTCCCCCCTCGCATCTTTCCTTATCATGAGTGTTGTTATGAAAAAAAAAGATGAGAAATATCTTCTCAGTGCTAGGTATAGTGTGATGTCTCAGCTTAGACACCTGTGTTCCCTCAAACAGTTATCTTTTAAGGTGTCCACGTGAAGTACGATGTCTGCAGTCTCACTGGAAGCCTGTGTAAAATGAAGGACTTGAACATCTATTTCTTGGGCTGAAAGTTAGCACCCAAATCACAGAAATGTATACCTTTTCAGGTCCTGAGTTTTTATAATAAACTCTTGAATTGTGCAGTGAGGTGTTAATATTAAATAAAATAACATAGTTTTAATTTGTATAGCATAAATTGATTAAGATGGGATTTATTTTTTTTATCCGTTATTTCTTCAACTAAAGCCTCCTGGCTGTTTTTGAAATGTGATATTTTTTTTTCCTCATTTTTTTTTTTTTTTGCTGATTAATCGTCTGATTGTGGTTTGCTGAGACTTGATGCATATAAGCTTTTCAAAGGTAAGTCTCAGAGTATGCTGTTTTCCCTGCTACCGTAATAATAGACCAGATATGTGGAAGTTTTTCTTTTTTTTTTTAATTTTAAAAAGTCAATTAAACCATAGAAAATAAATTTATTTATATCTGTTGCTTTCCATAAAAGATTCAAGAAAAATAGGATGTTAATTGCAAAGCAGTGAAATAAAAGCTAGCCCATCCCACTGACCTGCTGATATTGTTACGGGGCCAAACCTGGCTGCCTTGCCTGAGAACTACGTATGTATAAACTAACAGCTTAAGAATTTGGCCCATCGTATCTCTTCTCAAGCCATGCTGTGATTCATTATAATCTTATATCGTTGTGCATTTTGATGCCAATGAGAGGCTACAGATTTTTACCCTTTTAAATAATCTCGAAACTCTGTGAGCTGCAACTCTTGCCTTGTTTCAGATGCGTGCTGGAAGGGGAAGATAATGCTTGTAAATCTGCCCTGTCAGGAGGTCCCCCAGGGTCCTCTTTAGGTAGGGGGAACGAGTAGGAAAAACAGAAGAAAAAAAAAATAAAAAAAGCAAATGGGCTGATGCCTGCCTAAGTGTTAGGATCTGCTGTTCAAACCTGCACAGGTTTGGGAGGTGGCTGAGCCTGGCATTCTGGAGAAGGTTGGGTGCGAATGGAATCACTGATGGGTGGATGATACCTGTCGCGACATAGAAGAAGGAGCAGGCAGGAAAACTGTTGAAGTGACCACACCAGACTTTCTGAATTTATTTATGTGTACTTTTCAGGCACTGCAGCCCGGTAAACCTTTGATTAAGAAGCTCATTTGCATTTCTGGAAGTCTGTGTTAAAGAGCTGCTTTTGTGTTTCTCTTTCACCCTTAGCTTGTTTTTTATTTGATGGAGTTTCTTTTAAAGTGGGTTTCCAGTCCTCTGCTGGCTTTTGCAAATATTCTGTGACCTTTCTTCATTTTGTCAGCAGCTTTTTGCATTTGCAAACCTCAGCACATACAGTTTGAGTAGTTCCTCACAAGCAGCTGATATGGTGCAGCTGTTGTGTTCTTAGGTATCTTTCTGAAATATCCAGCGGTCACGTTCTTCTTCCCAGTTGTAGTTTCATAAGAAAGTCCACAGTTAGCGGAAAGCCTAACGTGACATCAAGAGTTTCTTAATTCTGTCTTCACAAGGTAGTCTCCCCAGAAAGAAAGTTTGTTCCTGTATGTATGATTCGCAGAGTTGGTATTGCAACAGAGATGGGGTTTTTTTGGATACAGGCAACCTGCGGTGGTGGTCTGGCTGGCGAGGTATTATTTGTGTTGTTTGCCCCTCCATCAGCCATTGTGACCATTGAGCTTCCTATGGAACGATTTTAGATTTCAGATTGTTAATTACTTTTCCCTCTCTTCCCCCCCCCCCCCCCCCCCCCCCCCCTCTCTTATTTTTTCTGCCTGTGGATTTTATCAGTAATTATTTTCCTCCTGGTCACTGTTCAATAATGTCATGCTTCAGAAACAAGCCCTGCTGGAATACATTAGAAACATATCTTCCCAATGACAATTTCCTGTTTATAACTGCATCTGGAGACTAATGTAACTAACTTAACTAATACTTTCTTAGTATTGCTTCATTTCCTAAATCTAACAACATACAAAACTCAGCTTTGTGTGTTTTGACGGGCCACGTTTTTTTGTAAAACCCATATTGATAATCGTTAACTTCATCTCACTTGAATTCCCTAGTTCTTGAACTTGATTTATGCCTTTTGAGAGTGGAGATGTGGTAGGGTCATTTTTTTTTTTTTACCCTAATTTATTTTTTAGTATTGGCACAGAGTTATCTTCTGGAACTTCCTCAGTGTTGTAAGACTTCTTGACTACTTGGAGCAAGCTTTGGCCAGCTGTTCTAAAACTCATGCAAGTTATTAAAATCTAGTTATTCTAAAAAGTTTTCACGTAGATACTGTTTGGGATTCTGATAAGATGATCACAGTTGGAAAACCAAACATTTCATCATTCTCAACACATACTGGCTGTGGCTTGGTAAAATCAAATATGGTTTATAGCTCCTCTTCATTACTGTGTATAAATAATTGTGTGCATCTTGTTTGTAAAGAGACCTTCCAAAAAAGCCAGGGTTCACTGAAGTTCAAGGCTGCTCCACATCGAGGTGTGCCCCAGGATTATCTATGGCATTGGTGTGTTTCTGTGCGCTGTGAAGTACATGGGAAACTGAGATGCCCAGACCGGCCAGGTGACCTGGGGGGGTTGGGGTCATTGCAGGTGACGCGCAGCCGTGAGCCGAGCGCAGAGCCCTGCTGTGCCATGGAAAGGGGCCACACGGGTCCCCAGAGCTTTATCCAACAAAAGGACATGAGCAAATTAGCAATCAGAAAGGAGAGCTGGCGAAGGGGGAATTTTAAGTAAGTGTATGAAAATTATCTGAAAGACAATTTAAGTTTTATATTCATCTTGGGGGGAAAAACCCTGCATTACTAAAACATTGATTGGCCTATCATTTTCCTGTTTTTTAAAACAGAGACTTAAGAATCAAACAGGTTAACCTGACAATGTAAAATCTAAGTCAGATTCTTGGGGGGGTTAATTAGTAATTTTTATTAGATTTTTTTTTTTTTTTGTGTAGCAAATATGATTTGTTCTAGAAAGTCTAGAAATGTTGTTGGCCAAAACACCTTCAAACCAGTGATTAGGGGTTTTAAATTTTATTTTCTATATAATTATTTTTTTAATGTGCATATAAGATGACCCACCTTAATAAAGGGATTGGCGTGGCCATTAAACTGTACGAAAAGTATACTGTGTGAGAAATGGGCATGAAGATACATAGGAGGGCAGGAAAAGCATACGTACGGTGCAAGAGCCATACACGTGATACTGAAGAAGGGCAGAACTAGATGTTACGGTGGGTTTGCTTGACTTTTGCCTTGCTGGTTTTCACTAGTAAGTCATCATGTACAAGCCTTCATAAAATATTTGGACCGTGGCTGAAGCAATCCTAGCTGCTGAAATGTAAAATGGGTATTTAGATTTAAGAGTTGATTTTGAGTATGGCATAGAGTGGCTTATATATTTTTTTTTTTAATTTGGTGTTTTGGAGTTCGTTGGTGGTTTTTTTTTTTAACTAACTTGTGAAGTGTGTGATACTTATCAGCTAATCTGATGATTCATTAACCAGTAAGAAACGGGATAGGTCACGTTACTGTATGAAGTAATTAAGGTTAAATATAAATTAGTATTTTGTTACTAAATTTTTCAGTAAGTGTGACATCATATTATAGAATAAAATCGGGAGGATGGGAAAATCGGGTTATTTATGTGCTTTTAGAGTGGTTCTTAAAATAGTCAATAATTTGCCATTTACAGAGATGCCTACAAGAAAAATGAAATAAAACAGATGGAGACAGTCATACTGTGTAAAGCAGTTGAGTTCATAGAAGGATTTCCCAAGTACTAACTGGCATAGGAACAGGGACAGAGCGAAAAAACCCAAACCCTCACCTATTGCTTCAATAATTGATTGAAATCAGGTGTGTAGGTGTTTTGGGGGGAGTAATCAGTTGACTACAGCCAAGTACTTCGCAATCACAAGGTAATTCATGCTGCTTTCTTCCAGGTCTAACCTTTCTTAAGATAGATTAGCACCATTGTTGACATCGTAGACTCTTTATGCCACTAAAAGTCATTGTTTTCACTGACTTTTTATACGGTGTTATCTACTGATGGTGAATTACAGCATCCCTTATACTTGAGTGGGAGCAAGTTTGGGGATGGTTTCTTCAGACATGTAGCTGTGAAGCAGACTCCATCTCCTCTGGCCTTCACTGAATCATCATCCTTATTTATGCATTTGAAAATACCATGCCAGGCTGTCGGAGACTTGAAAAGGGCTCATAACACAGCAAGTGTAGAGCAAGTCTGTGTCTTTGCTAAGAAAGTTACCCAAATTCCTGACCCTTCCCAGCTGCCTTGCAGTAGCAAATTTTAGGTACTCTGCTTAGTTTATGCGCAGTGCTCGTGAGAGAAGGACAGGTCAGATCTAGCAGCTAGGAAAGGAGATGTAAAAGGATGGGAAATGTGTTGAATAGGACACGTTGCCTAACCCAGTCATATAAAGTGTTGTCTAGCCATCAACTAGTGAACAAATAAATATGTTAGCAAATAAATCCTGAGAATATGGTAGAAGAGATCAAGTATTTCTTAGGCGTTGACAGCTGTAATGCTTTCAAACTGAACCTGTTTGAAAGAACTGATTTCCTTAGAGAAACATATGGGAAGTACCCTCCGCGCATGTGTACGGGAGGGCGTGTAGAAACAGTGGGATGTGGGAAATTTAATGATGTTCCCTGCTCAACAGCCAAGCAGTTTGCTTCTACTGCTCTCCCAGAAATCTCATGTAGAAGCTTAAATTAAGTGTATAAACAGCAGATAAAAGTTTCAAGAGAACCAGCTAAGTAATAAAACATTTTTTCTTGAATTATAGGTACAGGGTGCTGTCAGAAATGCTGTTCTGTGCCCACCTGCACTTTAGGAATGGTTGGTGTTGTTTATAAGAGCTTTTTGAAGAAGGAAGGAAACAGCTTCAGGTGGAAGGAGTGGAGACGAAATGAGAAGTAATAAAAAAAAAAGAAAACTTGCTATTAATGCAGTTGCTGTTGTATTTTTCATCTTATAGTTTGCAAGACATATCAAGAAATCTGAAGGCCAGAAGACACCCAAAGTTGAATTACAAATCTCAATCTATGGTGTAAAAATTCTAGATCCAAAAACAAAGGTAAGAGACTTGTATGTTTATGGTGCTAAAGCAGTCATTAAACATTGTTTTAACTGGTTTTAATGTTTTTGTTGTTTCGTATTTTAAAAAAGTATTATAATGAACACTGTTCTGTTGATGAAAAATTCTTCCAAACTACTATTTTGTGTTAGAACACATGGGTGACATCTCCCCAGGAAGGTACATGATACTCCACAATACACACTGTAGTTAATGTGGGATTTAATTTTTTTAACCCTTTCACACCAGAACTTTTAAACTCTGAGACAGATGAAGACACTGTGGTAAGTAAATGTTAACACAGCGTATGAGAAACACCTTTCCAAATGGTCACCGTTGTGTAGATGCCCACATGTAGGTGTGTGCAGATGAGTGAGAGGACTTTGCAGTGATTCATTCTTCATGCTGCTGCTTTGGAGTTGCACCTCTCTCTCCTTAACCTTGGGGGGGGGGGGGGGGGGGGGGGCGGGGGTCCCCTTCTTTTCTTGTGGTTTTTAATTTTTTTTATTCTAGCCCCTCTCCCTAGAATACTTATGTTTCTCAGGTGAGTTACCCATTTCTCTGTAAACTGGACGTAGCAGGCCATCAGCACTGTTGTTGGCTTTTTGTCTGGCACAGCATGACAATTCCTGTCCTTTCAGCCGTTAAGTCCATCGAGTCATCCCGTGGATAGTGTTTCTCCTCCTTTGTTCGCTCTGTTTTTTGGAAGGGGTTACATAGTAAGCAAAACATCCTCCTCACAGACTTCAAAGAGGAGTAATGAGATAAATATCATCAAGCTAAATAGTATTTATTCAATTGTCAGCAATTCTTAACATCTGAGTGCTCTTAAATCTTTTGTACGTGTGTTTAATGTTGGATTTGAATGAACTGTTTATTACTCCTGCTTAATTCTGGAGAAATTGCGATGATTCAGACAGTGATACTGCCTTGTCAGAAAAGGTAGCTTTAGTCCAAGGCTCTATCTACTTGCAACCCATTTTTGCTTCAGACTCTTGAATTCAACATGTTTCATGTTTCAACAGTCCATAATTCAACAGTCCATAAGCAGAGGGGGCAAGAAATATCCGTGTCAACTTTAATTGCATCTTCCTTATGTCATAGGGCAGAAGGGGGGACTGAACCTCATATCCTGGCAAAAACTGTTTTAAAATAACAGTTTTAAATGCCAAAATATGTTAGTCGTCTTAACTTTTCCCTGCAGAGATGAGCAGAAGGCTGTGGGGCAGAAGCTCTTGGGGGAATAGGAACTTTCTAATCTCTCAGCAATGTTGTTCTAACTCAAGTGGTAGTCAGCTATGAGTAGTCTTTTCATCTCCCCCACTTCATTTCTTAAAGCTACATGTAAATGCAAATTTGAATCAGGTTTTCCTTCTTTTTGCACACCTTATAGATCCTTGAGGAAATTACTTAAATTCCACATTACCATCGCTGCTTACAATGGTTTTTTTTCCAATGTTTTTTTAAAAAAAATCACTTTGATATTGTTGCAGAGTAATATTGGCTTATATTCACATGATGACTATTAGTTGTGGCAGGAACAGGAGACCTGCTGGTGTATCAGGACTTGATTCCATCCTTGGCACTCAAAGGAGAATTATAGAAAAGCAGTTCTGTCCTTAACAGATATAAAGTAGTTATATGGATGTATAAAACTAAAAGAACCAGAGCAAGCATGTGTTGTCACGTGTGGCTATTAAAGGGCTACAACAAAAATAGGTTAAATATGGGGGAGACCTGGGGACATGGGAGAAATAGAGCACGCAGAAGAACAGCTGTAAAGACTGAGAAAAAGAACCCAGCTGGAGCAAGGAGGAAAAAATGCCCGTATGATACTTTTTAATTTTTTTTTTTTTTTTTTTTTTTTTTTTTTTTTGGTAAAGGGTTGTGTGCAGAGAGGGCATGCACTTATTTATGTCCTTATAGCAATCTGGGAATCCCAGCGCTGCACAGAAACACTCTTTTTTTTTTTTTAATAGATAATAGTTCACATCTGAACTGCATATTTTCCTTTAAAGCAAATACTGCTTTCCCATGTAATAAGCCAAATAAAATAAAATACCAAGAAGAGTCTTGCTGAAGAACAACAAAAAAAATATTTGAGATAGTTCCTTTCATTCTTGTCAAGCTCAGTTGCATTGCCACTGCAACTTTCTTAATAGCTGGAATGTGCTTTTTAATGGTAAGTGAAATATTGTATTGAACATATGCAAATAATAACGTTGAAAAGGTGTTAATGTTGCACCTAAGCAGTTCTTTAGATGTTTAATTTATCTCTCTGTGCCCCTGTATTCAGATAATAAAGTCATTTCATTTCTCTTTTCTATGTTTAAGATAGAAAGGCAAGGACTTACTTGACTAAAACCATTTTAACAAACTCTGGGAGGTGATGCAATCTGAAGATGACATGCACCTGGAAAAAGAAGAGAGTATTTTACATAGTCCCTAAATAAATTGCACCGGGACACAAAGCAACAGTAAAATCAGTTCTCTAGAACAGAAGTTACTGTCCAAATAAACACTTCCAGATTAATCCTGACCAAATGAAAATTTCCTGCTTAGATTCAGTAAAAATGGGAACATTTCTTAGGAGATGAGTTTGCTAACTACTGTTATACTTCAAGTCCATTTTTGGGCCCACTCATGTATAATGGGAGGCGTTCAAAAATGTTGCTGCAACTTGCCTGCTTTTACGTACATGAGGAAATCAGAGATTTCCTTTGTGCATCTTTATCCTAAGCAAGTAAAGGAATTTCTTGAAAAGAATCTTTCTTTTTATTTGCAGGAGGTCCAACACAACTGTCAGCTCCATAGGATATCATTTTGTGCTGATGATAAAACTGACAAGAGGATATTTACTTTCATATGCAAAGACTCAGAATCAAATAAGCATCTGTGCTATGTATTTGACAGTGAAAAGTGTGTAAGTATGCAAGACGCTTTAAAAGAATTTGGGTGGCTGTTACGGATCTACTTTGCAATAAACCAGGAATGGTTAACAAAGGCAGATAGCCTGCCTTTTAATTGAAGTCACTTTGCTATAATCTTTCATGCCGATATAGTGTCTTGTAAGTTAGGTGCATTAATTTAAAGGAGAACCTTTTTCTTTATGGATCTAAGGTGGCTTTCTGGGACAATTCTTCTTACTACCCAGCTTGATACCCTAGGCTGAGCATTGGCAATGCTCTCAGAGAACAGACTGCATGCATCCCACCAAGCTTGAAATGTTTGCACAGCTGTTTTGCGGAGATTGCTGCAACCCTGTGGCTGAGAGATACCCTCACTGGCTCTTCTGCTGACGTGTCTGCCTCAGATTTTGGGGTTTTAAAATTTTTATTATTCTTTTTTTGGTTTGGTTTTTTGTTTTTTGTTTTTTTTTGTGTTGTTTTCTTTTACAGCAAAGTTCTCCTTTCTCTGCCCAACTCCATGCCATGTCTCAAGTTTGCTAATGCTGTGATGCACTAATAGAGAATTCATTGCACCAACCCCTGACAATCTCTTGTGTCTGAGATAGAACTGGGCAACTGTTCAAAAATGTGCAATAGCAGAAAAAACAGTAATACTTTAGGACGGGAAATGAAGAAAATGGTGTCTAGCTGAAACAGGGCCATGTGGTTACCCTGGCAGAAAGTAATTAACATGTGAAAACACTGGAACCAACACCAAAAGTGGATGTTTAGGGTTTTTTTATAATCTGGAGCCCCTCTTTTTGTTTTATTCTGGAGTAGTGGAGCTATCATACAAAGGAAATAGTAAGGAAATATTTATTTGTTTTTTTAGAAAAAGATCTATATTCACTTCTATTTATGTGCAATTATATATCATTATGTGTTACTTCATAGAGTTTCTGATTGTTTTGTTGTTCACCTGCATTATTGCTCCAGTGCCTTCAGTAGGTATTGTTCAAAAACTGCTGCACACATCTGTTTATTTCGCTTCAAATTTCTCTCCTGCGCCTCTTTTTCACACATTCCCATGATTTTAAATTGCCTTTGCAGTCTCTGCACACTAGTACCATTTTTATTCCAGACCGGTGCACCGTTCTTTCTTCTCTCTAAGCTGTTACTTCACTTGACTTTTTCCCTCTGTTTCATGCTTTGTTCATTAGCACTCTCAGATTTCAAAGGATCCCACCTCAGTTGGTACTTTTCATTTCAGCCAACCTTCACCCTTCCACGAAGATAGGACTGCACGCACCCAGCATCCATTACACTTTCCTTTTGCTAACATAAACAGTTATTCTCTAAAGCAGTCCTAGTTCAGCTTTTCTGGTCTCATTCAGACTAATTTGGTTAAAATAATTTCCTGTGAGATTTTTTTTTTTGGTAATAAAGGTGGTTGTATTTGTTTTTCCACAGTGAAAAGATAGAGAGGTAAATTCCCCATTCCTGTAGAACTTAGGTCTTTACACACCTCTACTGAATGACTTCACTGTTGCACTGATGGTTAAAAGGCTGGGAGCATCACGTCCTGCACCATTTTTGTGTATCCAGGCCTTAGTGTTCCTCCAGGTAGCGAAGGAAAAATGTTCATGGCACTGAGCACAATGCTCTGCTTTCATGAGAAACAACCAATTTTAGGTTTTCATTCAATAAAGTTGAGAAAATTCTAGTTTAGCTTTAGCCAGATTAATGTTTTTATCCAATATCTTTTCCCCCTGCCAAATTGTTTAAAAAAATAATAAAAAAAAAAAGTTATTGCTTAACTGTTTGCTTTCTCTACTGAAGTTCTAAGGCAAGTGGCATATCTGTGCGTTCACCTTTTATTGATGCCTCTTGTAAGTCAGCATTCTTTTCTGAAACCTTGGTGTGCTCGATCAACTTGTACGCTTATTTTTAACCCTGTTATTTTTAAAGTAGATTTTCTGCACCGACTGTGTATTCACGTTGTTAACATATGATGCAAATCGGCATAGAACTACTAAGTTATTATAATTTGGATATACAAATGCAAATTGTGTTTGGTTGGATTTCTGTAATTGTAAATACTTGCACAGATAAATAACATTTATCTACAGTATGCTGATTGAGATTTTATAGGACTTGTAAAAGTAAGTGTTGAAATACAAATTTAAAAGCAATAGGGGTCAAAACAGCCACTAACATGAAAACATTAATCCATTAAAACTAAAACAATTTGTTTAATGATTGAAAAGCCTGTATTTGCTTCAGAAATCATCAAAGACATACGGCAGCATGCTATCTGTATTTACAGAAATTAGAGGCATAATTAATACTAAAAATTAGCTAGGTTTGTTTTGCCTGTTCAGCCTCCCTTCTTTATCTGAAGTATTTTTAAGTCCCTTCCATAGCATTTTCTGTCAAAGTATTTTGCTGGAGTATTTGCTGTGCCCCTTTGCAGTGTGGACTTCATGCTGGATAAAGCCAACCCTTTGAACGTGGTACATGGTGTAAAGTATTTTGTGATCACCTGAAATGAAAGTCATCATATAAAACATTCTTAACATACTTATTTCAATCTTGTGTTTTATGTAAAGGCAGAAGAGATAACTTTAACAATTGGTCAAGCATTTGACTTAGCTTACAGGAAATTTCTGGAATCTGGAGGAAAAGATGTTGAAACAAGGAAACAAATTGCAGGTTTACAGAAAAGAGTAAGTTCTGAACTATGTTTTTTTTTAAGATAAAAGAATGTGCTGCTATATCTGTGTAATCTGCTTGCTATGACAGCATAATTCCCAGCATTATTCTCAGATTCCTAAGAATTGCAACAGACCCTAAAAAAAGAAACCTGAAAAAAGACCTGATAACTGTGAAAGTGTTTTATGTTTTGCTGTCTTGCAAGGTCATTCAAGAGAAAAGAAAGGTTGTAATATGGAAGATACTGAAATTTAATTATCTTTTGCAATCGGATAACTAGTTAAACATGGCTTCTAAATCACTAGATCTCGGATAAAACTTACCCTCAATGGACAGTTGTTGAAATGAATGAATATCCCAATAGCTGTTTCAATAACCGCTTGCTTTGTAGATTCAAGAATTAGAAACTGAAAACACACAACTGAAAAATAAAGTTCAAGATTTGGAAAACCAGTTAAGAATAACACAAGTACATGCGTCTCCAGTAAGTACTCAAACGTAACTCTTATATCTGAAGTTACTCTAAGTTTGTAATCATTGTGTTATGATAATTATTAGCATCCTTGGTGTTTCAAGTGATTGTGATTAACATACGGTGATCATGTAACATATCTGCTGAAATGCAATATTGAAGTAACAGTAAGATTGTGACAAACCGACCAAAGTGCAAATTGCGGTCTCTCAAATCGTGGGTCTTTAATCCCCTTGTCATACCAATTTGTTGCTGCCTGAAGGCGGCTCATTCTAGTTGACATCTAAGCGTGCCAGCTAAGAACGAAAAACTCTCTTCTGCGCTTAGAGGATCTGGTTCATGAATGCGACTTGGGATGATATTTCTAGCACCCTTCTGTCACAAGCATATTGTCACTTACAACTGACATTTTCTGAATGATTTTAAAAAAATTGTCTGTCTTTCAAAGGAATCAGTAGGTCTCGGGAACTAACGGTGGGTGGCGGGTGGGTAAAAAGGAGTGGGTTTCTCCTCACTGGAAATTTCTGATGCTTTCTGCAGTTCCTATAGATGATCATAACAAAAGGATTTTTAAATGACTGACTGACAGTTACTTCTATCTAGGCAGGACCTCTAAAAATGCGGGCTGTGTTGCAGATTGATCCTAATGACTTCCCTCTTCTTACAAGTGTATTCTAGCTATGCAGTGTTAGGTAACTGAAAATAAATAAAATTTCTTAATGTACATACAGCAAAATCTTAGAAAAAGATGGACTGTTTTTAAGCTTAAACGGCTATTTAGAAGTTTCGCAAAGCAAACGTATAGTTATAATGGTGGTGACAAATTTTCAGTAGTGTCTGTGCACTCCCTTGGTACTGATTAGACGGTTGTTCTTATCAGGAACTGTCATTTCATTTTACTAAAATCTATTTAGAGGAAAGAGCACCATAAATTATAAATACTGTGTAGCTGCCACAGGGAAAATTGTAAATTATGTATGTCTTCCCACTTACAAGGCATGCAGTGATAGGTAATCAACTTTAATGCTAGATTTAAAATCAATTTTGTCAATTCTTTAACCTTTTGTTTTCCTCGATTGGGGTGGCAGCTAGTTTGTTTTTATTTATGCATACAATATTTAAATATATATTTGAATTCTGTAGTTTGTGGTTTTTTTTGGTTTTTTTAAGACAATGGTGACTCATTCCTTGTTAAAGAGTTAAGACCTACATTTGTAAATTAGCCAGCCATTTGTAAATTCTCTTCCTAGGTGGTGTTTTGTTGCTAATTACTATTGGTACAACTAATATGTATATTGTTTAAATAGCACTTATGTGACAACAGAATTATATGATATTGGTAATAATTCATATTAATTATTAATTAATTTTAAGAAATCACTACTAGCTATTAGTTTTCACATATATTTTTATTGCTTAATCTTCAAATCCTTAATCTTTAAAAAGAAACCCCCCAAGCATTCCCTGTCACAAATGCTTGCCACCTAGCAGCCTATTTAATATCTAAATTGATTCTGTCACCAAGTAGATTTATATAAATGGTGAATACTGGAACAGGCTGCCCGGAGAGGCTGGAACTATCTGTGATTCTGGAGATATTCAGAACTTCCCTGGACATAGTTCTCAGCAGCTTCAGCTGACTGGAACCTGCTTCAAGCAGGAGTTGGGATTAAGCCACTTTCCTCTTGGGTGATTCTTTGATCACTTGTGCAGCCAACAAATAAAACAACACAAACACATTTTTAGGGAGGTGTCTCTCAGATCCGGGACCATAACTTCTGCACCTCTACGGAGAGACATCATTCAGGTAGGTCTGTTTTAAACTAGACTGCAGGCGTTGTAAAGGTGAGCTCTTAACTGGGCTCGTGTAGGAGTAAGTACAGAAAAATGCAACAATTAGTTTAGAAAATAAATTAAGGAGTGGAATAGTGAGGTTACAAAGTGACTTCTGTGCAGGGAGAAGGAAGGATAGGTATTTTTAAGACAGTTTGAGTTCGATAAAGGGATCCTAAGTCACAGTGACTCAAACAGCAGTGGATGTGATTTGATGATACCTATCTCTTCTTTTACTACATAAGCAACAAATACGTATGAATGAAGTGACAAACAATTCATAAGACAATCGATTGCCTGATTTAATTCAAATCAACTATCATTTCAAGTATGACTTTGCAAAGCCTCAGCTCCTAATAGAAAAAAGCAGAAGTGGTGCAAAGAATATTTGCCTGCTTCCACGTAATTTGTGATGAAAAAGATCATTTTAGTTTGAAAAAAAAAATTTTTTTTCTTCTGAATTTAAATTTAAAACACTTAAGTACCATATTGTTAAAAATGTTAAAAATAAAAAATCTGTACTGCTACTGCTCTATGCCTTCCAAATTAGAAAAGAAAAATAGCAGTTCTATCTTGTGATCATTTTGTCAGACTAAAATTTTTAAATCTGCTGATGGCATTTGTTAAATACTGACATGAAATACCTTACATAGATAAAGCAGGATATCCATCATGGGGAATAGGATCTCATTTGAGTCGCTTTCTAAGCCCTTCTGGTTAGATGGGGGGGAAACTTGCTTCCCTGCAGATATTCTTTGTGTTACGTGCCGTGGACATAACATAATCATTCTCATGTTGTAAAACAGATTTATTAAACTATAAATTTTAGGTCTTCTCACAGCTCTCATATCTATGCTATTGGATTATGAAGAGATGCCAGTGCTGTACGAGAGCTTTCTGAAGCTTTTTTAGACATAACAAGTGATTTGATGTATTTGTATTGAGTTAATTTGATACAGCTATGACTCCATATCCATCAGTCCAGTTTGATGTTATTCTGTGTGCTGAGGTCTAGGGAGGGGTCATTTAATGATCAACGGAAGGTTTAAGCCCTGATACTTGATACCTAATATGACAAAAGTGCATGTGCCATTAACTGGCATTGCGGTAATTTGTAAAGAAATGCTCAGTTTCAGGAGCCCAACTACAGGTGGTTCTAAAGTTACTTCTGTTCATGCTTAAATAGTACCTTGGAGTTTTGTACCTTCACTTTCTTTTTTGTATTTGGTTGTTTGCATGCTGCTGGTGCTTTCTTAGCATTTGCCAGGTATGCTGGAACGGCTTTCCTCTCTTAATGGTTGTTGGCTGTGCTCTTCCTATAGCGAGTAACGCATCGTCACAGCAACGCTTGGTAATAGCAATTGATTCAGCACTTCAGAAGTCAACACTAGCAACTTGGTTAAACATCTATATACTTAAAGAAGCAGAAGATGTTGCTAGGGCCTGTGATGACAGTTCACAGTACATGGCAAACATAAACGTTGAAATCATGTTGTGTGCTGCATCCTCCTCTTCTTCAGTCCCCATCCCCTATGGAAGGGGGACCACGAGCCATGCGGTCCAAGCAGGCATAGTTTCAGGCTGGCAATGGGTGTGTATTTTCCTTCCCCAGGAAAGAAGACTTAGGGGTTTTAGTATTTATTGCACCGTCAGTGTGAAACAGTGCTGTTACAGACACCAAGTAATCTTACTGTCATGCTTTATTTGTTAAAATACTGATCTAGGACAGAACGTCTTTCCCACTTGTCAGTAACTGAGAAGCGACGGCAGCATTTGTATGCAGTGCCAGCCTATCATTTCTTTACTCCTGCTTCTTCCTTTGAAGCTGATGAAGTCAGTAGAAAATACCTTCAGAAATTTGAAGTTCAGTTCTCTTTATATTATTTCACTGACTCTTGAAGCTGTTGTGGTTTTTTGTTGCTGGGGTTTTTTTATTATTATTTTTTTAAAAAAAGCCATTTTTGCTTTTTCTGGCAGTGAACCTGAAACTCAGGTCTTCTGATTCCTAGACCATTTTCCCATGAACAGGACCAAATTGCATCTCCTGTTTTCACTTCAGTATCAGGAAGACGATAGAATCCGAGAGCATCTTTAAACTGTGGATGGATAACTTAATATGTATATAGTTTTAAATGTTTAACTCATTGCACATTAAAAAAAAAATATCTAGTCTTAGCATGCTTCAGTTCCAAGTAGATACATCCACAGTGTCATTTAAAATAAACGTCTCTAACTTCTTGTTGTCATTTAAAATAGGCTTGCTAACTAAATATGAAGATAGTCATAAAGCCCTTTACTGGAATTCATACTCAGGATCATATGTGATACTATCAAGACTTAAAATTCAGATCCTCTTTTGATTTCAAAATTTTTAAAAATACTTTATCTGTAGTTCATCAAAGATGGTACTTTATATGTGATGCTCAAGAACCAATTAGACATACCAAGCTGGACTGCCATATGTGACTTTACTGACAGATTTACTTCTCTAAAAGGAGTCGGTCAGGTGTTCACGTGTTGAACTCATGGGTAGTAAAGTAGAACACTTTATTTGCAAAATATAGTGCTAAAGTATCTTAATTTTCTGATCTCTGACATCAAAATGTTTACAAAGAATGTGATGACTTACCCAAAATCCATCAGTGGTCTAACTAAGAGAAGAAAACACAAGCAGTGAATTGCAAACTGAAGCTTCGTTTTAAGCACAGGATGAAAAATAGTTTGGGTGATCAATAATTTCACATATTGAGGGAGTATTTTCCAGCTGAAACATCTGTTACGAATTCTTTTAATTAAATTCTTTTTTAGGCGATAGTAACGAATTGGGGCATTAGGGTGTTTATTGCAAGCCCTCAATAGCTCTATTAAAAAAAAAAATCCATTCCATGAAAATCGAAAAGGATAATAATAAAAAAAAAATTAGGGATGACTTTTCTCTCTTCATTTTATAAATAGTGCAAGTTATAGGCTTGTTTGGGAAATACGAAGCAGAATCTAATCTAAAACTGCTTTCCTGATTCTTACTTGTATTGCAAATTTTTTGCAGGCCATGTAAGGGTTTATTTGAGGATTTATTTTAAAATACTGGCAGACTGAAATGGGTGCAAACTATATGCATGAATAATGCAATTACGTATCCTTCATATTTTTGCATTGTGTAAGGAGGTGCAAAGCACTGACAGCAGCAGGCTTCTGCTTTTGAGGGATACATTTGCTGTCAAAATTATCCTGTTGCTTGGTTATTAGTATCGGTATGAAATTTTTCCTGCGGCTGTTACACATCTAGCCATATGGCCAAATCAACATCAATCTAATTTAGGTGCTTTTTCTATCAGTTCATAAACTGTATGGGAAAAATAAAATTTCGTTCTGAACCCATAAAAGAAGCCATTAAAAGCCATGAGATCATAGCTGGAAATGAGAAAAAGAAAACTAGATTGTGTAGTTCAGTACTTTCACATAAAATGCATTGTGAAAGTTGAACGTCAAATTAGCCATCTTCTGCACACTTTTTCTCTTAGGGTGTTGTAACTATTCAGATTTAAATTTGTTCATTACATTCAGTAAATAATAAACTGCTTAGTGATCATTTTTTCTACTTTGGGTTGATGTTTTTTAGTATGCTAGTCGTGCTAAAACTTTAAGAAGTTAGTCCCTAAAATGTCCGTATTTGCCAGCGCAGAAGTGTTGTGCAATAGAAAATGTCACATTTTTTTTCATTTCCTGAAGGGACCTATCAAGGACGTATTTTACCAAACCAGGAGTTTCCTTAGAGGAGTTTGCCTTCATAGCTGTGCTTACGTGTGCCATGGGCAGTGCTGGCATGGGGTGTTTCTTTTGTCTCTCACTCCCTTGCACGTACAGCTGAAGTTTCCATTACTTTTATATCTGTGCTGTTTATTTTGCATCTGTTTTAGTGGCTTGGCACTACATTAGTCACTGGTCTTTTTTGCATTTGGTCTTGGTTAGAGGAGGACAATCTGATTTTCATTTTGTTGTTTGCTTATGATGCTGCTACGCAAGTATCTATCACAATTAAGACTTCGGCTGCTGCTGTTGCTATGTATAAATCCAGCCGCCAGCTCAGTGCATCCCTGGAAGCGCTGTTTCACATGGCATTGGTTGGGGTTTTTTTTTTTGCTGTTTATGTTGCTATTGTTGCCTAAAGCAACCTTTGTGTGGATTAGCACTTACAGTTAGCATCCTCAGTGCTTATAGTCAATCAAAGAGTAAACCCTTGTAGGTCACTAAGGATCCTCCGATGAGATAAGAGAGATTTCTAATCTGTTTTGGGCTTGTCTAGAGTTTAGCAACATGGCTTTAAGGTTTTCTCTTTGAGCCACGTGTTTAAGGTGGAGAAGGAAGCTGTGACAACTTCATGACTCGGAAGTTAGAAAAAAACAGGAATAATCAGGAAAATAACTTGAGAGAGAGAAGCAGAATTGAAAGGCAGCAGGAAAAGATACTGGGAGAAACAGTCCCAAAAGGAACAGTGTTCTTCCATTCACCATAAGTATTGTCAAAGAAGTAGTGTGTAATGCATATTCCTGTGATGGCAGTGTTGCAAAAAATTGCTATTTTTAAGTGGAGCATTAAAGATCCTGACTGATTAGACCCTTTTTTAAAGTTCTTTAATTGTGTCTGAGAAGCATAGGCTACCTGCATCTATTATCCTCATTAAACAGCTTTAACATGCTCATGAGAAAACCCCAGGATAGATGTGGAACCATATACATATTTCCAGAAAACAGTTTTGGAATGTGTTTAGGCATATCACTTGATTCATGTTTCCATTAAGAATGCCAGTGGGAAAATGCACCTGTTTTTTCTTCGCCTGTCTTCTGCTCCTTCAATTTTCTACCATCCTGCCCTCAGTTCAGTGAACACTTCTTCATCAGGGTATAAAATTGTTTGTGATATTAAAACAAAAAAAATTGAAACTCCCTTTGTCGTATTTCATGGTACTGAAAAAGTAGTAAATGAACCAAAGATGTGGCAGTTAATTCATGAAACTGCTAATGCTTATACAGTATTTCAGGAATTAGTAAATTAATATAACTTTAGTAGTCCCAAATCTCAGGTAATCAGTGGGTTTGTAACTAACTGCGTGATTTCCAAGTCAACGTCACTCACAGTTCCCCGTACCATTCCTTGCAGTTTCCCACTGTGACTGTTCCGGGGAAGAAAAACATTTTCTAATTCATTAATACACTCAGGTGATTCCTATGGGCGTATGACACAGATTGCAGTCAATGTCTTGAGACATATGGTAAAAACAAACAAATTTGAAATGATTTCTTGATTAGCAAACGCTCAGTCGTGCTACATTTTCTAGCGTGATGCAGCCAAACAGTGCATCTTCAGCATCACGCTGGGTAGAATGAGTCAAAAATAAATCCTTTTTGAAAGGCACATAACATCTAAACATAACAGAGACCAGGTCCACTAAACTAGTATGTTAATTTCATTAAGAATAATTTCATGTTGTGTTCTTGTGGTAATGAAATGGAGTCCCAATTAGAAAGTAATATTTCAACCTAACCAGTGCTATGTTCGGTGGTACACTGAATGGGAAGCTCAGACAAAATACAATTGCCACATAGAATTGAATTTTATACGTTTAATATATTTGTACTACATTTTCTTCCTTTATAATTGTATTTGGTGTAAGGCTATTAGATTTCAGAAGTTACATCCTTCTTAGGTTGTATTCTTTAGAGTAAGAGTCTGTTCCCTTCTCCTTTCTTCTGCATTTTCTGGATCCGGTGATATTTCCTGCCTTGGGAAAGCCCCCGGGCAATCCCCACAGCCCAGCCCTGGGGGCAGCTTCGGGCCCCTCACGTCAAGGGGGACGCGGAGGGGCTGGAGCATGTCCGGAGCAAGGTGGGAGTTGGTCCCTTCTCCCCGGGAACGAGCGGCAGGACAAGGGGAAACAGCCTCAAGTTGCGCCAGGGGAGGTTTAGGTTGGGTGTGAGGGAACATTTCTCCACCAAACAGTGGTGAAGCAAAGGAAGAACTACTAGTCAAAATTTATTATTGACAAGATATTCCCCAAACTGTCATATGAAGCCTAACGCCCTGTATGGTGAGAAATATCCCAAGGTTATTGCTTATCAGTTACGTGATGCTCCATGTTCAGGGCTAGAACGATACAAATACAGTATACTCTGTTTCTGTATTGAAACCTTTAATTGTCTGTATTTGATGCATGTTCTTCACACTTCTAGTTTTGCTGCTTTGCATCCTATATACATTTTACTTTCTTTATAATTTTTCATGTGTCATACATGGTTTCTTATGGAAACTACTTTTTCTTTGCTGTTTTGCATTTCAGGGAGGTATTTTACTTCCTTATTTTGACCATTTGTATTTACTACCTGCCAGTGTTTACTATTATGACATCTTGTTTTTCCATATATATATATGTAACAGCAGATCTTACATAGTAGTAAATATATGGTAGCATTTTAAGTTTTCTACCTGTAGTCCAATGATACTCTTGAAATAATAATGAAAATTCTAAGTCTTGTAGTTTTTTGCTTTCACGTTTATTGGTTACCATTCCAAAGCCTCTGTTTCACAATTCCTCCTGAGCAACAGATGAATTCTTTGCAATCTTGATAACACCTTTATTTATTTTTTTCCTTATGAATTGAAAATTCCAAATAGTTTTGTGGTGTTTGTTGGTGTTCTCCTAAGTATGACTTTGCTGCTAAATTTCAATACCTGTACCCTTATACCTGGCTTGTCTGTAAAGAAAGTGAAGAAAGGAACTAAGAATCTGTTTTTAAAGTATTTGAAATGTTTTGTTTTCTACATAACTCTGAAAAAATGGTTAAAAATAATTAAATCCTACATACTGCAGTTATGCAAACTTACAATGAAATAATCATGTCATATTGATTGTGTAACATTGTATGAAAAGAGTAAAAGCAGACTTGAACATTTTTGCTGTGTGTATCTACCACTGCTTCAGCCTGGGCAAGTGTTAGGGGTTTTGAGGCAAAATATCTACAACACAGATCCAGTTCCTGCCTTCTCAGTGTATAAACTTTTGGCTCTGGCCAAGAAGAACTGTCTGCACAAGTGTTCAATCTCTTCTGTTAAGACTCGGAGATGAATCTGTCCTCTAAAGCCTTGTTTTAACTGTCCAAAGCTCTTTTCCTCAGATTTTGAGGTAGGAATTACAGCTTGGCCCCAGCAGAAAGGCTGTTGGACATGTTTCTTAAATCAAATATTTAAAGACATTTCCTTTTTGCTTTTCTTTCCAGGATCAGTCCCAAAGGCTTTTTGTTTCTAATTTCACCTAGACAGGATCTGTTTCTTTTGAAACCTTTCAGGGTTGCAGATAGTTCCCATTTGGACAAAAAATTAAGGTGGTATTTTTATTATTAAAGTGGACAAAGCTGTCAGCTTTGCTTTTGGTACACAATGAATCTTGCTGGAATATACAGTCAAATACTCCCCAGTCATACGGGGCAGTTAACTCCAGGTTCTTGTCTGCCTAATTCAGGACCAGAGCCTTGCAGTTACCGCTTTGTCGTCTTAGGTGAATGCTCTTAGCGTCTGTATTCTGGTGTGGATATTGCTCATTTGCCTCTGGTCAAAGCTGTTTTGTGGATTTGCTAAGAGATCCGGAGAATCTTACAACCCTCAACATTTTTATTTCCTTAGCAGCAAAGTTTTATCCCATCCTGCATCCTGTGCTGCTGTTGTAGGGACACGAGGATTCCTTTGCTTTGCAACAACAAGGCTCAGCTTTTGAAATATCTGCTGAAAATACGACGTTCAATTAGTTATTCATCCACACAGAAAAGATGGCAGAAGGGTATTATTGTGCTTAAATGTTTAGGTTCTCAAGTTCTGTATATAGGGAAATGAAACAAACTCTAGTATTAATGTAAATGTTACCATTTGTGCACTGTGAGCTTCTATTGTAAGAAGATTTTAGTGAAACAATTAAGTGTTCGTTAAATATTGGTGGGGTAAAAATGGTAGGTGTTTCCTGGTTTGGAGAAAGAAAATTCTCACCTGTACTTTAACCCCAGAGTAATTCTTCTCCCCAGATGTGTTCTTAGCTGCTAATTTACATGTGCAGATATGAGATACTGCTGATATGTTGGTGGATTTAGACATTAGTCAGTGCATCTGACATACCTTTTTTCTAAAAGATGCCTGTCATCATTTTATTTGCTGTAATTATCAAGGAGCAAGTCATCTCCATTCAAGTTAATATTGGGTTACTACTTATTGTGATATGGTTTTAGATTTTGTTTTAAAATATTTTCACGTTCTGTACCTTGTAACTATAGCACTGAACAGCAAGTTGCTGACAAACTTTTTTGAAGTATGAAATGTTTTTCTTTTTCTTCTTTCCCTGGCATTACCACGTTCTGTTCCTCAGAATGTTTTCTCTTTTCTGTGATTCCTTTTCAGCTGCTGCACATAAAGTGTGATAATGATGAACATATGTTTCAAAGACCCTCTACTTTTTTCTGGTGTAACAATGAGGATTCACCTCCTTGTTTAGATATCTCTTCCATTACGCTTACTCCTAGGAGTTCTCCTGACTCTAGACTACCACCTGGATTGTTAATACCACCACCTTCAAAAAGTGGTCTTCCAAAGCCAGCCAGTGAATACAGCTGCCCAAGACCTCGTGTAATCCTGCTGTGCAAAAGCTTTTCCTTTTTTTTTTTTTTTTTTTTGGCTTTCTTTTGTTCTCTGTTGTGTATTAACTTGTATCAAAAATGCACATTTTGTACAGTGGTTAAAGCACAGAGTAGATGTATCTGAGATTCTGTAGGGATACTCTTAAAATACGGAATTTGTAAAGATTTACTCGTATCTCTACATAGCTTTTTCTCTCCCACCCCCAAAACATAAATTATTCTTTTCTTAAGATGTTTAAAATAGTCCATTAATTACCTCTGTGTTATCTGTCAATCTTTTGTTAAAATTCTTTATATTAAGAATAGTTATTCAAAACTATTCTAAAGGTCTGACTTCAAGGGCTTCCCCCCCCCATGAATTAATAGAAAAGCAATCAGCCATTACAGACCTTTTAGCATACTTTATAAAAACTGTGCAAAATGAAGGTTAAAGATTATTCTTAAATACGAAACGGGCATAGTGCCTGCTTTTTCATATTGATATGCTTATACTTTCAACTTTTCTTCCATTTGCAAGTAACATTTGGCTGCATTTGGCAAACATCCTAGCTTTCTGCATGCGTTCACTAAATAAAAATGCTTCTTGTGCTCATATGTATTAAAAATATACATTTCTTAAAATAACTGTTGTTTTATTTAAACTGGCTATTATCAGTGGTATCAAAATGGCCAGCAACTTCAACAAAGTGGCATAGAGAAAGGAAATGGCACTGTGAGTTGGGGGTTACTTTTTTTGCCTAAAAGACTCATTTAAGTCTAAACATAAACACTGGTTGTTTATCTAGCTTCTGTAGGTAGCCATGAACATGTAGCAAGTAAGGAGAATCTACGTTAGCATTTACTGTCTCCAAGATATCCTAGGAGTATCCGTCAGTGTTGATGGGAAATGTAGGTTAATATATGACACATACTTACCTGTTAAACCTGATGCCACCTTCCCGATGCAGACAAAAACCGATCTACAATCGGGGAGAGTTTTGTTTGTATGAAGAAAGGGATACGAGATTCATTACAATTGCTTTGGGTCAAGGACATCCATTACCTTGCTTTGAGTGGGAGCAGATGACATCCAGCAGCCTCCCGGACTTAAATGATGCTGGTGCCCTGACTGTGCACAACGGTGCCGGGAGGTTGATGCCTGGTCGGTGAACGCAGGGAGGAGAGCCTGTTGTGTCTGAACACTGTGTGCTGAAACCTTTACACAACAGGTGATCTGTGAAATGGCAAAACTAAATCACGTTGAGGTTAGTAAGAGTTCTCTGTGTGTAAAAATCTTAAAAAGCAGTTATTTTATGAAGTTAATTTAGTTGTGGTCTTGCCAGAGAATACCATGACTGAAAGAATATATTTTCTAAAAAAATAGGCGGGGGGGAAATGTGCCATGTTAAATGGATTTTTTTTCTTTTTTCTTTTCCTCCCTTGATATACATCAGTATACCTAGGCAGAAGCATTCCAGTTTTATTGAGGTACTGAACAGTTCTAGATCTCTCTTAATCCAAACTTAACATATGAATTCAAAACACCTAATAAATAGGAAATGTAGGATTTCAGCGTCTGGTTTTCTCCTTAAACGGTGAGTGGAGGCACAGTGGAGGACTGTGGATCAATACATTTTCCTTCTCAGCAGCCACAGCAGCCTCCAGGGAGAAGCAGAGGTAGATCAGGGCTACCTATAGACTTGCTTTAGAAATCTGTGGCGTGTGCTGTCAGGGGGCAGCTTCCGTGGCTGCAGCAGAGGCACTAAAGAAAGGAGGATTCCAAAATAAGGTGTAGCTCCATGAAACTCCCAGGGACCAGTAGTGCTAAAAACTACCGGCTTGCCAGGTTGTCATATTCATGTATTCTGGCTGAAAGTATCCATGTGCCTAACTTAACTTGTGCTTAAGATTTTTCATATGAATATTTTGGTCAAAGTGAGTCTTATTTTAACAGTAGCAGGCTTTCCCTGTGCCTGGCTCTATAATCTATCTAATACACAGAATGCAGGGCTTTTTCTGTTGACTAAGTAGTAACATTGGCATGCAAGCTAGTTTTGCATATATATATTTTGCCTTTGGCTTATCGGTCTCAGTTTTAACCTATTTCATCATCTGTCTTTAGTGTTCAGTTTATTCCGACTTGACCGTGCTTTGTTTGTGTCCTAAGTAGTGGACTGGTGGCAGGAGGATGAATTATTAAAAAATAAATATGGTTGTAGAACTGTAGTGGTTGTTGGGTTTGGGGCTTCTTTCCTTATCCAGTATTTTAACTCTTTCAAATTCCTGGGCCTTACTAATGAAATATTTTCTGTTTCATGTTCAATGATGAGAGTTTTATTTTGGATGTTAATATTCAGTGTATTGCATGTCTAGGTTGTTACAGGTGAAAAAATATATTTGAAGCTTTGATGACACCAGGTTTTTTAGGTTGTCAAGTAAGTGATCACTTAAGGAAGAATTAGTAAACAAGAAATATTGGGATTGTATCTCTTAACTTTAGCTCCTCGTTCTGTGCACCCCAGAGCACAGCATATTGTTGCTGCAGCATTATCTTAAATTAGTCTTGTGAGCATCTGTGTTTGTGTGTCTGCAATAGAGAACTGCGCATCACCAGCTTTTTCAGGTTTAATGGTGATACATTTCTGGCTGTACCAGATGGACTGAAAATGGGAAAATGACAATGCTGGTTCGGTATTGGAGAGTTTTAGCATGACTCAGACTCTGAACTGCAAATGCCATTTGCTTGGTGTCAGGAGCTGGTTTTTGCATGCTGATGGTTATTTTTAACTTTTTTTTTTTTTTTAAATGTGGCTCTTATCTGCATGCTGAAGAATTCAGTATTGTGATCTTTTTCGTGTGAAATATTGCCCTAATATTTATTGTCCTTATTGTAGGCAGGCAGTGTGACACCCAAATCACCCTCCACTGACATCTTTGATATGGTTCCCTTTTCTCCCATATCCCCTCAGTCATCAACACCTACTCGCAATGGTACACAGCCTCCTCCAGTACCCAGTAGATCTACAGAGATCAGTAAGTTTTGTAACAACTGACCTAATTTTTGTTTACATTCTATTTTTTTAAATAAACCATCTTTAAAGATTTACGTACATTTTGCGTGAAAAGCCAAATGCAGGTTTTGTAAATCACATTCAATAATGCCATTTCATTTTTATACCATCTTCCCAAAGTCATTGATGTTGCTGCCAGGTTACATTATAAACAAAGTTATTTACTTGCTGAAACGGTTATATAAACAGTTTGAAGGAATTTGGTTGGGGATTTTAACTTGGCTTTTCTTTTACAGTATTGTTTTTTATACTTACTTCAAGAAATACTTTTACTTCTTGTTATCTCTTTCCTCGCCAAGCCACAGTTGTAGCATCTAAAGCCTACATTTCTGGGGAAGGCAGCAGGTGCAGTAAGTATGGTGATGGTGATGCAGTAGGGAGAGCTGCAGAAAATCCCTCAAGATGTAAACTGTCTCGGAATGCGATTTTGAATACTACTTTTCATATCACTGAAACCGCTCCTAGAAGATTTTCAAAAGATGATTAGCAATAACAATTTTATTTTCTATGGGCGCAAAAGCAGCTAGGGGTAAGGTTCTTGGCTTCACTGGAAATCTTTTAGGAGTCAACCAAGTATTTTAAAAAGCTTTGGAAATCCTTTGGTGGAGAGGAGAGCGGAATGTACATGAGCAGTGTTAGAGGTGGTGGAAATATCAGACTGTGCATGGTACCTTCTATTTCTGGTGCCTGTTTTAGTATGGATAAGGACCAGTAATGTTACTGCCTGCCACCATATTAAACCATATTTGAAGAGTTTCTGCATGTCTTGGGGAATGCTGCTGGTATGTAGAATTTTCGGGTATGGATGAGAGCTGCGCACAATTAGAAAAAGGTATTCTAAGACTTAAGCCGGTGAATGTCTTCCCCAAGAGTATATCCTATGCCCCTTTTGGTTCCATTGCTTAGAATGACTGTCGCCCTCTACAGAGAAAGTAAACGTCAAGGCTATATTGATTCAATTTAAAAAATCTGTTCTTTTTTCAGAGAAGATTTTAAATTAATTTAGATTAATTTCTATGGCTTTCTCAAAGGGTATATTAACAGAATTTAAAACTATTCTTTTAAGAATACTTAGTATTAACTATTCTTAAATAACTTAAAAGAATATTAGAATACTCTTAGCAGAATATTAGAATAGAACGGTTCTATTAAAAGAACTTTTATGGCTTTGTAACAAATAACAAAAAATAATTCACCTTCCCCAAGAACTCCTATTGTGTTTTCAAATTTGTTCCTCTGACAATAGAGACAGTGCCAAAAAATTTATTTCAATATGCATATCCAGCTTCAAAAATCATAACTTGTATTACAGGGTGAGATTATTTTTATTATTATTATTATTATTATTAATAATCATAATCATCTATTCTCCTACTTTGGTTCCGTTGAAATTGTGGCTAGAAATCTTGTGGGAGTCAGCACTTAATGCTGAGTGGTCTTGAGAATTCCAGCTATGTATGTTCTGGAATGGTTTAATCAGTGGTTTTTATAATATAGAAGATACTGTAAGTTGTTTATTCAGTGATATATACTGTTGAAAATAGTTGTTTTTTCTGCCCTTCATTCATTTGCATTCACAGAAGATGATGCAGTTGAGAGGCATGCCAGTCAGTGTCTGCTTGTTCTCCGTGCTCCTCCGTGTGCCGTGCTTCAGAGGGACATTACAGAAATACATCATAGTCTTTATACTTTTGATCCCTGCTCTTTCAGTCTATGTCATGGCACTTTAAATGTTGAAAATTGTTGGATTCATCAGCTAATAGCACACTGTGGCATATTTCAAAAGTGTAATCTGAAACAAGAGGAGTATTTTGTAATCAAACAAGGCCTTACTGTCTTAGATGAGAAAGTTCAGATCCCATAAGAGCCTCGTTCAAGCTGTGTAATGTTACATTATTATAATAATGTACAATAATACATTGTATTATATGATGTTATTGCTGCCAGTACATGCAAACTGGTGTTTCTTTCTCGAATACAAGTTAGGTGGCAACCAAGAGGAGCTGATGTTTGGAGTCTCCCATTTTTGAGGTCTTTTCATGTTCTTATCCCTACTTCCTTTGTGACTGCACTGGAGTGGTTTGTGGTTTTTTCCCCATCACTTGATGAAATTGCAGAGTTATTTTATTGGATTTTATGATTTTTATAACTTTCACCTTTATCCCGTTCAGTAGTAAAGAAGGAGAAAGAGAGGGCTGTGCCATCTGTTTGCTAGTGTCACCCTCAGTTGCTCCATTCCTCGATGAGGTTTATCTGCCTGTTACCTAGGGATGGCGCTTGGGCTGCTCAAGCAAAATGGGCATTTAAAAGCCAAAGTTCATCTTCCTCATTTGACAAACCACCCAGGAATAACACCTCACTAGACAGACAAGTCGCATTTGCAGGAAACCAGTAACAATAGCAAACACTTCAGATTCCTTTGAGACCAAGAGCTTCATAGGTGATAACTGGCGCTAGGACAAAGTTCATCTTTTCATAAAGGGAAATGCCTAGAGTTAGAATTTTTTTTGCCAGCTCTGTTTTGGGTAGTTTCCTCAATAAAAATTTGGGGGCTATAAATAATACTTTTTGCTTGCAGTACAGAGTTCAAGAAACCCAGCACTGGAAGGTTGCAACACTAATCTCTTTTCGGAAAGGTAATTATCTCCACAGTATTTAAGCTTTAAAAAAGGAAGAAGATTCTTGAAATTTTGAGTTCTTATTCAGCAATATACCAGCGTGGCTTCTCAGTAAATATCTGCTCACTTCTAGGTATACCAGTGATAGCAAATAGATTACTTTTACCTATTTAAAAGGAGAAAAAATGTGTGATTTGGGGGCAGAAAGTTGCAGATTGGACAAGTATATGGTGTCTTTTTAGGTAATAATTGCAAAAAAAAAAAAAGCCCCTGTTGCTTTCAAAAACAAAAGCCTTTTCCAGAATTGTATTTCCTCTCAAAGTTATGCTGGGAAATGTTTTTTTTAACACTAGGTTTGCAGTGACCAGCTTGCAGGCTAAACGTCAGCATTGCAGCCCAGTGTAGTAATTGCTTAATCGAATAATTGACCAATGCACAGCCAGTGCAACCCAAAATGCAGCATTAAAGGCTGTACTGCCACTTCTTCCTTGTAGAGTCAGAAATTGCAAATTTTATTGTGAGTTATCTTAAAGGACAGATTTAATTTCTTAATTTTAATTAATTAAATGAGGAATTAATTTATATGTTTCTTTCTGGCACAGCATTATTGTCATATCTCAGAAAAGAACTGGAGAGGAACATTATCGAATTGTGCAACACATATTTCACTCAAATGCATCTTGAACAATCCAAGGTCACAACTGGCAGATGCAGAAATCTGTTCCCAGATGCTCTCTTTCCAGAGATACTTAAGAGTATGTTACCATAATAATGGCGGAACAATTTATTATGCTGTAATAATTCCAAAAGAAAAAAAAATATTGAGTACCCTGCAGCTAAGGGAAAGGCTTCCTGGACTTCAGTACCTCAGCTTATTCCAAATATTTTCTTGCCTTCAGTGTGATTAATTTGTATTTGTCATCACAGCTGCTCCAGGACATCTGGGGAAAGCATATATATGCATAACTCTGTGCCTGGAGGATAGCTAAGGTAAAGAAGATGCAAAATGCAGCAGAGAAGCCAAATATTTGTAGTTTTGTTTAGTAATTGCTAGCTTTGAGTTTATTACAGAGTGCAGGTTGCTGCCCTCCAGTGCTAGGTGTTTCTTGTCCTGAATGTCAGCTAGGTCACAGAAACACGAATTTATTACCTGTTCGTGTCACTCTGTGGTTTGAGTTGCGGATGTAATACATCAGCGTTTCATGAGGTTTGAATTTGTTGGTCGATTTCCCAAGCTGTGAATTTATTTCCATCCAGAAAGGAAAAGCAAAGAAAATTATGTATGCTGTTTGAAAGGCTCATTTTCAAAGGCTACTGGTTGCTGTGTATTGGAGAAAGAAATGCCTCTCTATGCTGCAATTATTTGGGGAGTCTGCCAGGCAAGATATTCTTTAGTTATAGTTAATCTTCATGCAAATACTCTACCTTGAAATAAAAAAGCACTGATTTACGCCATCTCTGCTAAAAAGGAGCCCCCCCTGTGAACAGCGGAGTGAACACTAGCAGATAAGCATGTGGAGATCCCATGCAATAGTGCAGCTCTGCAGTGACTAAATTTTAGTATTTATCCAGTTTTCACATGTTTTTCAGCTTCTGTTCAAATGAGAAATACTGATGATGCTATTGAAAATGTTTCATGGAACTTTATCCCTTCCCGACTCTTAGCAGTGCAGTCTCTCATATAACACACAAATTTTAAATGCAGAAACACACTTGTACTAGGGACTTTTTCAGCTGGTTTACTGAAATGGTTAGCAAGTTGTAATGGAGACAGTTCCTAAAATAATAGTTTTTCATAGAAACTCAGCTAGGAAGTATTTCTCTGTTTTGAATTTCATCCTGTCACTTGAATAAATTACATTCTGGTTAATTTTAAGTCTGCCTTGAATAACAATATAAATTAAGTAATCCTTCACCTGAAGGCAGGTGACATTGAAGGAGCTAAAGCTTCTGCCATTCTCCCGCTAATGAGCTCGGAAGTGCTGTCATTAATAAAAACCTAATAATAAGGCATGAATGAGATAATATCCATAATAGTGTACTAAATACTTGCTTTCAAAACCAGTGGTAAGTCATATTCCAGTACTAAGAAGTGCAAGAGTTGTATTCTTTACTGGTTTTTTTTTCTTAAATACATGCCTTGAATTTTTGCTAAGGCTTGGTGTTGAAGCTGTCTGCTTTTAGCTGTCTGACCACACAGAAAACTGTCAGCTCCTTTTAAGGGTAAAAAGAACCTCTGAAGGAAGGGAAAAAGAAAAAGAAAGAAAGCAGACCTACATAATGAAGCATAGTCACTTTTTGCTCAGTAGAGGTTAGACTGAAAGTCGAAGCTGCTGCGCATCTGAAGGTTGCTTTGTAAGAGCCTGAAAGCATGTGAGGACACTGGTTATACTGGAACAGACCCATTTTGGCTGTGCCAAGAGGCAAGGGAGGAGGTTGATCCTAATTTTTACATTAGATTATCCTAGTTATAATGTCTTTTACATGCAGGTGGTCTGCCTTTGCCAGGAAATACTAGATGATGATGATTACTATTATTATTTATTCTTATTATTACTGTTATTGTTGTTGTTGTTATTATTGTTATTATTTGGCTCAAGTGGGCTTTTTGGAATAAGGCTTTCTGATGTGGGCCATCTCCTGGTCCCATGTGACAGTCTGTAGCTGTTTAGTCACACTTTTTGCAATATGTAATTAATCAAGTTCCTGCTTGGTTCTGTACTTTTATTATGGGAGTGAATGCTGGTAGCTGCTAATTGTTTAAAATGCCTGTTGTGCAGCCTGATAACACTTAATTGTGGGGTCAAAACCCACGACGACTGACCTGCACAATAAATGTTGAAGAGCCTAGACAAGTACAGGTCTAAAATTGTGGCTCCAAGGATGCCAAAATGAAGAAGACATCATAACACTGCAACAGAGATTTTGTGTCAGGTAGTCAGCTGTCAGCTTCCATATCGTGGATGTTAAGTGTAAAATTTTGTGCTTAACCAGCAATCTAGCTAGTCATTTCAAAGTTACTAATGGCCCCTTTTACTCTCATGCTCCTAAACTAACGTTGTTTTAAGGTAGGTAGTATGCTTACCAGGTTTTCTTGCTGAACAACCATGAAAGTTGGGAGGTCGGATATAGTTTTAATTTTCCCTCCACCAATGAAAAGACTGTATTAACTTGATTCTGTAAATTTTGCTGTGAGTGTGGTGGGGTTGGGTTAGCACAATGATTTTCTTACTGCGTTAGTTCAACACAATGTGAGATAGAAAAAGTCTATATAGATGGCAGTGTTACATGGAGAGGGGAAAAAAAATTTCCATTGTCGAGTAGGAGAGAAAAAAAAAAAGCACCAACCTAAAAAAACCCAACCCATAAGATTTCCTCTGTCAGATGCTAAGAGCTAGCATTACACTGTTCTAATAAGGAAAATAAAAGTTTTGGAGGTGTTTCTTATCCGAACAAAAAAGAAACAAAGGAAAAGAACCCCTGACCATTAGAAAGCATACTGCGGTTAAGAAAAAGTGAGAAACTGTGGCATTCATAGAGATCGATTTGCAATCGTCCTATTTATGGACACAGATTTAGTGGAATTTTAGGATAAGTGACCTTTCATGGTCCAATGCTTTTTTCATTCTTTCTTTTTTGAGTTGATCATATACGAGATTTAAAACCCCTGACAATTAGTTTTAGTTACTACCAGCTGTGCATTGAGGAACCCTGTCAAACGAAGGCCTTGTCTTCCATGGGTAAGAGTAGTTGCTTGTCCATGTGAAGATGTCCTTATCCTAATGGTGAGGAGTGGCAGACAGGGAACATGACAGCTCATTTGTTGGCAAAAATATCTTTCCGAATATACTGTTGAGAAGAAATTTGACAACTGATGTCCAGGTGTTCCCTACTCATTTATGAAACTACTTGAACACATGGATTCTGGAGCGCTCTTCAGTAGGAGATGCCCTCTACACGTTGCATCATCTTCTCCTCGGATCCCTAAAGTTCCTCTAGAAGGCGCAGGCATTAGTGCAAACTGAAGAGAGGCTTAAACAGAAGTTAATGGTGTTCTTGGAAAAGATATTTGAGTATTAAACTTTATAAAACTAACCAAGACCTGGCTTTCAAATTTGGATGTTAAAAGTTGTGGTTAATCAGTTGCATATCTAGAGGTGCTATTACTCAGCTTGTAAGGAGATGTAAGCTGCCTTTCTCAAAGCGCTAATGTCATAGCCCATACCTTTGCTCTCAGTGACTCACTTTTCTGTTGTTCCAGAGAGAGACCTTTTTGGAGCAGAACCTTTTGACCCTTTTAGCTGTGGAGCAGGAGATTTCCCTCCAGACATTCAGTCCAAGCTAGATGAGATGCAGGTAAATACTGAGTTATCAATTAAGCAGTTTTCAATGGCTGTATGACTGTTCGTGAAATACACTTTTACAGTATTCGGAAAATGTATTCCAGACTGCACAAGCAAATACATAGAAAGAAACACGTTTCTGACTATTCCTTTTTGTAAGTATCTCTCACAGTCTTTGAGTTGGAGTTTGAATTTGCCTGCAGATCCTTACACATGGTATTAATAGGGGCCACCTGGGCTACCTTAGGGTTTCTCAGCAGCGTAACCAAAAGGCGTGCTGCTACTCCTGCCTGGGAAGGGACTGAGCGAGCTAAGCAGAGAGCTGAGGTGGGAGCCCTGGCAGATACACCGATGTGGTTACTCTTCACTTCCAGCAATCACCACCATCCCAGTATAGCCCCATCTTCCCCTCTGTGCCATCAGTCTGGTTTCTTCATAGCACTGGCAGAGGCAAAGACCATGCCAAAGGGGCCATGGCAATTGTCCGCTGCCTTCAAAACCAACTGGCCGTGGCTGTGGCACTCTGGGGCAATTAGACTGGTGAGAATTGGTTCAAGAATTCTGCACTGATGTGTTTTTATCAGAAAATGTTTGTTAATTCTGAAACACTTGACAGTATCTGTTCAGTTATTGACCCAATTTTGAAGCAGTTCTAGGAGAAAGCCTTCAAGTTTTGGAAGAAAACGCTCTCTTCAGTCAGACTTTCCGAAATGCTAGTTCCTTGCCAGCTTCCTTATCTGGGTTTTTTTCAGCAGCCTGCCAGCAAAACAGGAGGCTGAAAATACTGGGAACTTGAATTTCTAGGATCCTGGCTCCTCAGCAGAAAGTCTTTCCAGGGCTTCCAGCCCTCATGAATCTCAGGAGCCCACAAAGTCCGAGACGCTAGCTCTCGGGCTCCTTCCACCCCCCTCTTCTGCCTGGGGAGCAGCAGAAATATTTCAAAATGGCTGAAATAAGTTTTAAATACCATTTAATTTTCTTAAGTAAATTTAATGTTCATTGTGAAATTTTCTTTTCAGTGTCAGTTTAGGATGGTGTCAGTGGCAAACTCCACTCACGGTGAAGTGAGAAATTTAGATTTTTGGGTTACCTGTGCTCTGGCCCATAGAGTTTCAGATAGCAGCTAAAAGCCAAAACTGCTTCTTTGCAATTCTGGGAAAAATGCTTGTGTTTTACAAATGCTATAACATTATTAGCAAGTCTTCTAGCACCTCACATTGATACATATCAATGTTTCCACTGTCTGTAGCCTATTTTAGGAAAAAAAAATTAATGTGGCATCAGGGGCTACTAGGAAGAAGCCTGTGAAAATACCTAAATGCCACACACTAGGAGTTCTTATTACAGGTAATGTTTTGACAAAATTGTGCATTGTTAGCATATAAGGCTGCAAGTGCTATCATGTCATAAACATCAGTAGAAAGAGCAGTAGAAATCTTTAGCAAAGATTTTTGAAGTCGTAAAAATGAAAAGCCTATATCATTGTTCGTACTCTCTTGACGTAAGGCGGCAGCCAAATTATCAGTAACAAACCCCGTAACCCTTCACGCGTTACTGTGTCCTGCTGCAAAGAATATTGCTGTGGTCGGGTATTCCCCCCTGCGCATCCAGGGTTTGTTTTTTTCCAACTTTTTGTAACACTTTGTAAACTACTCGCACAATTAGAGAGTTTAGCATGTCAGTCTGAGCGTACCCTGGCGTTTCCACGGAAAGTTAGTTAGTGGGTCTTTATGTAGGCACAAAACTTGTTCGTGTACAATCACACTCAGAACAAATGTAAAGCTGACGGTGTGGGGAAAAAAAGAAAAAAGCAAAAGCTGTGTGCAGTGATTTTACTAGTTGGTTGGTGCAAAATACAGTTTGAAACGTCTTTCCTAATATCTTTTTTTTTTATCTTCTTGTGCTTTCCTGGGTGCCTAGCGTCAGCGATGGTTGGTATATCATATTTTCCTAACTGTATTTAAAGCATTAAAAGTTGAAGTGTGCATCTGTTCATGTCTGGTGTTGGGTTTTTTTTATGTATATGTGTGCACATATATAGATTTTACAATTCATATTTTATATGTACAACTCTGTAAGTCAGGGCCATTTTAATTTTTCAGGGCCTACAATTTTTAAGGTAGGCACAGCGGATTTTAGGTTTTTTTACTCTGCCTTAGCTGCTGATACTAAGCTTTTTTATTGCTGTTTGTTTTCCATGTGTCCTAGTGAAATCTCCAGTTTTCCTTATTGGCTCGTCATTAGTGAAATGGTTTAAGCAAAACTTTCGACGCGTAGATTTTTAAGTTAGTACAATCACATTTGTGAATGCGTTTGTATTTGGAAATAATTATTTAAAAACTTGCAACGAGCAGGGCCTAGCTGGGCTAGGAGTCAGCAGTTGTTAGATACGCAGCCTTTAGGAAGGAAAGTGAAATGGAGGCTGCAAAAGGTAAAATCACAGAAATGTCATGTACTTTTGGAAATGTAATGCTGAGAAAGATGAAAGAAAAAGGCAGGCTTCTATCTGGATACAAATGAAGGAATCCGTTGTCTTCAGGTTATGAAAGTGCAGCCTGAGTTTCAGTAAATATGTGACCATTAAACAGAGAAAGGTAAGTTGTTCACAAACCCATCTATAAACACTCTTATGTTTGAACTTTAACAAGGATCCAGATTTCACTCTTAAGCACTTTCTATTCAATTTCTCAGTCCAATCTCTGCTGACGTTTTTGGAGAGCTCAAAACTCACACATGTGCCGAGATGTGTCTTTTATAGCTTAGGCCTCTCTCTGATGGCTGTCCAACCTCCTGTTTCCCCCCACCCTTACGCTGAAACATATTTTCATCTTCTCTATTTTGACTCTATCCAGGCATTAATAAAATGGATCTTGTCTATTTTCTCAGAAATCTTGCAGTGAGGGGAAGTTTCCCTGGATCATGAATCATACCAGCAACAGCTGCTATAATTTATTAAAATCTCAAGGTAGTTAATAACACAAAGCTTCCAGGAGCTGCGAGCCGTTCTCCCTGCATGCCCTGAAGCAACCAGTAGGTTTGACATCCTTCCATCTGAAAGAAGTTATGCTCAGCCCGCTAAACTATCTGCTCAGGGATGTGTAAATTTATCGTTGGGTTTGTGCTGGCTTACTCTCATTGAGTGAAGTCACTGTGATCAGTGAGATAACCTCAGAGCCGTCGGGTTGACTTGTGCAAATTTATCTGTGATAAAATTAAACTAATTTGTCTTTTTCTGTTTACTGTTTTTAGCCAGTGTAGCTCACGTATTATTATCGTAGACACAAAAAAAGTGGGAGTTGTTTTGGGCTTACTTTTTCTACTGGAAACAATCTTTGCTGATATCTTTAATAAGAGACCAGTCATATCCTTTAGTACAATACCGCTGTTTTTCTGAATTACTAAGTTGTTCAATTTTAATGACCTTGAAGGTGAAAAAGTCATGCTGTCATCATGGGGATATGAACACAGAAGCAAAACACCATATAGATGCATACTTCATAGCCCCTTCTGTTCCCACTGCTGTCCATTACCAGGGGATGGCTTTTTTCTGCATTCCCTGAAAATCAGCAGGTTTGAGAGATTTTCCAACCACCTGAGGAGTTACCATTTCCTGAACCTTTAGAGCACAGGAGGCCATAGCGCACATGGTTTTTAATGAACAGGCAATGTGCGATGCTAAGAACACATTATTCAAAGCTGAAACATCTAAATTTCACAAGGCAAAATATTTTAAATGCTGTGTATTAAAATTAATGATGCACTTTTCATATATATAGTATGCAACGTATGCCAAGTGCTGACTATATGTCATTAAAAAAAAAGTATTCTGCATAACACATTAATTAATTCTTAGAAAAAGATATAAAAGCAAATCATGATTTATAATCTGCTCCATCATTCCAACTGACTTCATTATTATTACAGCTGCAAATGCTTGGTTTTGGAATAGAGAGTCAAAAGTAGGTATGTGCTGTATGATAAATACTCTTAAGAATCCTACAGCAGCTTCAAATAGGAGCTGTAAGACTTGAGAGACATAGGCAGTTCAGGTTTGTATATCAACTGTATTCCTGAATGTGCACGTAAAGCTCCAAGTGGTCTGCATTGCTATGATGACAGCATAGGATACTTACTCTGCTGTGTGCATTAATCACAGTACAACTGCGTCGGGATGTAAAGGAGAAACTTCTTAAAACCTTGTCTTCCTATGGCTTGCTTGACTACAGCTGATGGGAATTATTTTTAATTATATCATATAGTTGCCAAAGCATAGTTTTGGAGATTCCAGAAGTTATTTAAGAATTTGGAGTTTGTGAAACTCGAGGGGTGGAGAATGGAGGTGGCTGTGGGAGATCTGAAGTTCATGCTTTTCTGATCTTTGGAAATTTGGTTGCAGTCACTTTGCCAAAGAGAGTCTGCTGGACGAGGGCGTTCTGAATTTTTTCCCCCCACCACCTTTTGAGGGCTGCATTTAATTGAATGGGAATATTGGTTGAGACAGTACAGTTTTCTTTAGTTTATACTCCTACACACTTGGCCTCCACTTAAATGTTCATGAAGAAAAAAATCTGGATTTTATATTCTTTTAAAGTCTGAGAAATGCCCAGATGGCTTCCTAGATTGCCTTGATGTTCTGTTTATGTTGTTCTGCTCTTTTGATGCTGTGGTTGGCATGGAAGTTTAAGCTTACTACTAACTGTAGTATCTGACACTTGATAATAGTGGGTTTTGTGTGATTGAACAGGTGAAGATTGAAATACCATGTTCCTGTCATAGAAAGCTATGAACATGAGCCATTTTTAAGCATGCATGTGTTAACACTGCAGTTCCTGCCACTCCTAGGAGTAGGTTTTATTCCTTATCAGCTCAAGTATGTGATAGGTAACAACCCTGGCAACCACATCACTGTTTTCTTTTAGAACAGACAAAAGTTCGTTACGGTAATAAAGTGAACAGGCTTTTAAAGTATTTATGATACATGTAGCACAGCAATCTCTGAATGGATTAATGTTGATCACATTGCAAATATGTGAAAATATCACAGCTTAACAGAGGAGGAGGAGTAAATGGAGGGGAAAGTGGTCTGAAGTGAAGTTGCAGAAGGAAAAGGTCAAGGAGACCACTGTTCTTTAACTAAGTAGAAATAAAGTAAGTCATAACAAACACAAGGTAAATGATAAGTGACAAATTATCACTTTGTATGGAAAAAAAAGAAAAACTAACCCCCCCACACACACACATAATCAACAGCAGTGAGATACGTGCACTTCCAAAACGCGTAATCTGATTTGCTCTTAGCTAGCCAGAAAAGGGGCACTGGAAGTGCAGATACGTAAGACACCAATAAGCAGTGCTTAAATGTTTAGAAAAAAATAAGAGCATGCAGGACATGAGTGGGATGAGTGTTCGGTGCAGGGCGCTCTGGATTGCTGAGAATGAAGCTGGCCGTCCTTCTTAAACCAGGTGCTACAGCTGGTTTATTGTTGCAGCTGTATCAGGCATCCTCAGGTTGAAGCACAAACTATCCCTTGTGCAACCTCAGAACTGGAAGCAGCCTTTAAATACTTCAAAAGATTAGCATTTCAGACACACTAACTGTGGGGTTTACAATTTAACGGGATGGACTGTAGGGCTAATTCTCTGAATTTCCCTTCTGTGTAAGCATAGTTCTTTTGACTGCAGTTACATCAATTAATAGTATCCTTCGGGTAAACGAACAGTTGTCCCTTTATATAAGGATGTGTTTGACTTGGAAACCTCAGATACTATTTGCTTGAAATATCTTTTGCATTGAGGGCTCTTCCTGTTGGCCTTTGGAAAAATATGGAGTGCAGGGGAAAAAAAAAAAGTCAAATACACCAATGAGCTCTGACGGCACCACGTCACCCAGGTTGGGCAAACTGGGTGGCGCAGCTGGAGAAGACTTACACCTCAGTACGGCTGTCGGCTCAGTGTCTCAAAGGATGGATCTGCCTTTAGAAAAAAATAAATTTTACTTGGAAAATATCAGATCATTTGGTAACTATTGCCAGAAAGTATTCTGTTTCTCAGCCTTGCTCTTCTGATGGCTGTAGCTGGTGGGTTATTAAATATTATATGCATTTGAAATTCTAGCCTATGGTTTAAATTTGTTTGAAATTGGTTGGACTTTGGATTTATCTTTTAAAACCAAAAGATATGCTCTTCGTACTGCTGTGCGCTATGAGAAAAGGCTGGTTATGCCTAATCCCAATACAGATCGGTTTGCAAAAAGACTTGTTCACAAGATGTTGTTTCATGAAGGTGCATCTTATTGATCTCATAGTGTACAATCAGCTTTCTCTGTGTGAGCTGTATGTTGAGAAAGGGCTGAGCCGAGCGTTGTGACAGCTGCCACCAGAGCTGGTGTTCTCATGGCATTTCTGTTTAGAGCCATTGCTTCCAATTGCTTAGAGTTTTACAGTACTTCCACCTAACAGACTGAAATTTTCTTGACTCAAAGGTGTCTTTGCTCTTGAAGGTCAAACCACAATTATTCAGCTTCTTATAAAGCGAAAAGAGAAATGAAAACAAGGGCACTTCCCCTGGATTAGAAGTTCTGTCGTTATTTTAGAGCTGGCGCAAGCTAAGTGCATTTTGTAAACCAAAGGCATTTGTAGAAGGAATTTCTTTTCAGTAGAGGGGGGTGTGTGGTAGCATCTAGTTTACAACCATTTTTGTGTTTCTACTAATAAAACTAAGGGCAGGGGAGGGAAGGTATTTTGGTCCAAGCTTTTAAAGAAATTCTCTGCATTTTCTAAAGACCATTATATTTTGTTGCACTGAGTCCCATGCCTTTGAAATGTATGGTTTGTTCATTTGCAATAGAGCAAGGACGATTTTATTTGCTGCCTTAGTGAAGCTCAGATGGCAGTAGGCTGTACAGCATACGCCTGGCAATGTAACTGCACGGGGAGGGATTCACAACAAACCTCTGACGTGGTCGAATGCTATACTTTTAGTTGGACTACTTCTAAGATAAGGGATTACTGAGTGTAGGAGAAACCTGGTATTAGTAACGGTGTCTGTGGCTCCCCTGAATGTTTAAAGTGTAAGTATAATAAGCTCGTTGCTCATATAGCCCTGATCTTTCCTGGTTATAAATCACATCGGATTTTGCTCTGGAACAACATGGCCCAAGTCAAGCTCATTTGCTTTTCTATCAGCCTATGTATGTAAACACTCAATACTTTTGTTCTATAATATTTTCTTCATTTTATAGACATACTGTATTTATTTTGTTGTATGACATACATCCTTTTATCAGTTAACCACTGAGACTTACTGAAAACAGGCTGACCAAATAATGTAAATGTCTGTGAATTCACTCTGAAGTATCCTTATGGTTTATCTGCTTAAAGATAAGCTCAAATGTAGATGTTTTTAGAAAGAGAGCTTAATCTTCCAGAAATCACTTTCCTTTTTATTAACTATATCTTGTTTCATTGCAGGAGGGGTTCAAAATGGGATTAACCCTTGAAGGCACAGTATTTTGTCTTGACCCACTGGACAGCAGGTGCTGATGCCAAGAAACTAAATGTGATATTCCTGCACGATGGTTTGGGTTGTCTTTTTTTTAATTCTGAACACATATTCACAGATAGTGCCCACGTGCCAAAAACTGCTTTTTTCAACATGTAAACTCGTGTGAGGTTTGCTTCTGTAAAAATCCAACTTAGTTCCAGTCTTTCCCTGTACAAATGTAAAAAAGTTGTATTTGTTTATGAAATATGAATTAAATTACACTGTTGTGTTTCTTTCACTCACGTTTTGGCCCGAGTTTACTATGCTTTATGACTATTAGCCTGGCGAAGTTCTTCAGAAAGCTCCTACATACCTCTCTCTGTTTGCAGATGTGCAAGCATGTTTTTACATAATACTTTACCTGGCAGCATTTTGAAATTATGCTTTTAAGCCATTATTTAATATTCAAGCAGTAAATTGATTAATATCTAGTACAAAAAGTTCAAATGGCAGTGAAAAAGCAGAAAATGCTAACCATTAATATGTGCTTAAAAGGTAAATCTGGATGCCGCGTAATTGATTTCTATTACTGTGTATGGTTACTATGCTGTATATAAGTCATTATTAGTTTATAAAATCCAGAAGACTTTTAGGTCCTTAATTCGTGTTTTAGAAACTAACAAATTGTTGGTATGCTTATTAGTGTTTAATGAGCATAGAAGAATGGCTAAATTGCAGAATGGACAAAGTAACTGCCCTTGTTTCGATATTTTGTAGCTGTACTGTAATGTATGTAATTTGGAATTCATTACATGATAACCATAAACTTAAAAAGAAGATTATGGTCTTGCATTTACTTAGGAATTTGGATAATTTTGTGTATAAGCAGGCGCTTCATTTACTGGGCTCAATTCTGTAAGTTACTTTCAACACCTGAGTGTTTACAGTCAGGCTCGGTTGAGGATATTTTTCCCTGTCTGCTTTAATGTATGTTATATGTCTTAATATAATTTTGAAGCTTGCTGCAAGAATTCAATATAAGTTAGTAAGTCCTTCACACCCACTGGTGGTTCATGTTACAGAAATAACCGCACCAAAATTTTCAGCTGCTAGTGAGTTGAACGCTGACCTGTCTATGCATACTCTTCATTAATCTTTAGCATAAGCAATAAAGTATCATTGTAAACCTATGTCAGACAATTATTATTAGTGTTTTGAAGCCCAAACTCCACATCAGTTAAATCCAAAAACTTTAAAAATTCTAATATTTTCCCCTCAAAACATACAGATGTGGAAAAACCCAAAATTTCAGATTTTTTTTTTTTAGTTTCCTTTTCATGAGAGGTTTTTTTGTGATAGTTATGGTTTTGTCCTTAACGGTTACAGTTTACACCAAAAATGCATTTTGCAGATTTCTCATCACATGTCTGTCTTTATGCCTTGTTCAACAAAGTACTTCTGCATATACCTTTGAAGTCCACTAAAACGAATGGGATTTTCCTTTGCTGAGTTTGACATATGCTCAGGTACCTTGCTGAATGGGGGCCTTAATGTCCCACATTACATTAGTCTTCCTCTCTTTTATTGTGTTCAACATTCATATAGAGTATTATGTATAAATATATATATATTAAAAATATATGAACTCACTAACAAATAGAATAGTATATGTTTCATAAAGAAAAGTCTTTATAATTTTGTTTGTCATATAGTATTTTGGAATTTGTATAATGAGGATGTTTAGTAGCCATAGCAATGGCCTTTTTTAACAAATAGAATTTGTATTTTTATTGTACTTTAAAAAGCTTTACATAATAAGCATCTATTTAGTGGTCATTTATTATCAATGGTAACACTAAGATAATATTTGCACATTTTAAGAAGCCTTTTTCGTTACTGATTTTTATGATAGCTGACTGCAGATGGCATGGTTAAATCTTATGTACCTGTGCAATCCATACAAAAAGACTTCAATCAACACAAACAGTGCATTTTTAATGAAAAGGTTATGTGATCCGGTTGGAAACTGTATTTCTATGTAATCTCAAATGTCTGTTTAATTTTGCCTAAAATAAATGTTTTTAAATAAATTGCGTCCCAGAACACAATGTTCATTCAGTAAAATGCCCAGTAGGAGGGGGGGTGGGGAGGTGCTTAGATGCTGAACAGGACTTGCCACAGAGAGTGCTGAAATGTGTCAGTCACCTTATGTGCTGGAAAGCACCTGATATCAGCCAGCGCGGAGTAACTCCGGTGTTTGAGCTTTATTATTGAGTTTGGTCTAATCTGAAATCAGCAGAAAAAAAATCTGTTCTGTATGCAACTAGCTAATACTAACAGCTGGGGAGTAACTCTCTCCACAGTGCTTCATGGATTTAATGAACCCTTTTAATTGCTTTTTTTTTTAATTACTTATTTCTCAAATTTGCTGCTCAATACACTTGGCTACTAAATGACCCTAATGGCTATTTAAGGACTAAAGGATGTAACTGAAGTCTTTCTGAGTTCTGGAAAGCAACCACTGCGAACCAGGTGCGTTATCGGGGCAGGCTGCTGCGCATGGTGGTGGTGCGGTTGAGAAAACAAATTTTAAACTGGCTGGTAATAACTTCCACTGCAAAATTCCTCTTCAAGCTGATACTCAAAACCCATCCAGCCTCCTCCATTGGTGGAACTGGGACTCGAGCATTTATGGGCAGGGATGTTGTCAGGGCTAGCGAGTAAGGGGTACGTGTAAGCTCCTGTGAGTTACAAACATGAGCTTTATATTTATATTAATCTTTCTCAGAACATGTCTACATGTTCCCACTAGTATCAGTGTCTTTTTACAGACAGTGCAACAACCTTGTGTGCTAAGTCTTCAGGCTTAGTGCACATACATATATTTGAGAGCGCTACCAGGAGCCTAGGTGGTTGCTCTTGCTCTATTTAAATGGGAGTGCTCCTGTTACTGGGAACAGAATTTTGTCTGTGCAAGCTTCCTTATTACAAATTCCTACTCTTTCACTTATCTATTAAAAGCAGTCTATGCTGTCTTATTTAAAAAAAAAAAAAAAAAAAAAAAAAAAAAAAAAAAAAAAAACAACCCAAAAAAAAAAAAAAACAAAGCAAAAAAACCAACCAACCCAAACCTTGATAGCTACTTTGGACTGAGGATGTGAAGGGATTCTGCTGACTGTGTGACCATAGGCACTGCGCTTGACAGAAGCCTGTAAAAAGAGAGTAGTGTCATCTACTGGGTTGGAGAGAGGGTTGTGAATGAGGCTTTTTTTGAACGTGTAAATGTGTCCTCCAACAAAAAACAAAGAAAATACTGGTGCAACTGGGTGCTACCCAATTTGTCCATACTTTTTCCTTTCTTTTGGATATCTTTTCTTTCCTCTTTTTTTTTTCTTTTAACCCTTAAACTTCTTTAAACTGTGATCACAGTGCTGATCATGCTAGCAGGGGCTGTATCTCTTTGTGGATTTGTAATACTAGATTTCGATTCTACTTGTCAGCTGCTGCTGAGCTACTGTGCTGGCATGTCATACCAAGCTATATTAACACCTAGAAGCAAAATTCCTCGCTTTCTATCCCCTTTTTTTTTGCATGGCATGAACTCCTTTTCTTTTCCTACCTGCTTATTACACCATACCTGAGTGACTGAGGTGCTTAGGTTAGAACTCTTCTTGAGTCAAATAAGCTGATGTATGGTGAGCTTGTGTGTTTTCTCTTTTAATCTTTGATAAATCACTGAGCATCGTTGCAGAATGGTCTTGGCTTCACCCATGGTCTTTACATCAGGTGGGTTTGCGAGTGGCTCTCTTTCATCCTGCCACGTGCCGGGTGTGATTTGCGCTCAACATATAATTGATCAAATTGCTCAGATTGGCAAAGATCCAATCCTTCATGTGGCAAAAGGAATTATATTTCATTTTGGCTTCACTTAGGGAAAGTCAGAAAGGAAGAAGAAAATTCACACACTTGCAGAAGTAAGCGTGGTTGTGTAATCCCAGAGGTGATGGAATGGGCCAAGGAACGGGGCTGGCTCTGAGACTTCATTACGATGATTATTTTTCAATTTGTGGAACTAAGCACAGTCTCATTCTCACTTCACAAAAAGAGTCCCTTCTGCAAATGGGGGAGATTGCCACTGCCAGAGAGGTCTCTGGTTAAATATCCAGAGCTCCTATTTTCGTTGTATCCTGTCCATCACAAGAGATTGTCACCCTTTGGACACCCTCTTCAGACAAGAAGTGTGTTAATAATTGCAGGCGTGTGCTCAGCTTTCTTAATTTGATGCTTTGGGGTTTTGTTGTTGCTTTTCAAACTAGAGGATGCAGAAGTCACGCTTTAAAAAAGAAAAGAAATCTGAATAGCTGGCCGTATGTTTTAAAACACAACCAAAAGTGCCTGCTTGTAGGTGTTCCGTAAGCTTCAGCAAAAAGGCAGCAGGTAAGCTTTGGTATGAAATTACCCTGCGATTTTTCAGCCCTCTTTGGGGACACAATCTTAATGAGACAGTGAGACACATCAGTTGCATTGTCAGTCGGTGAAAGGAACGTAGCGGTTCTCATCGAAAGAGCAGAGACCAGGATTACCAGTACATCACGTTGCTCAGTTATTGCCAAACGGTAGGCAGCCTTTTGTCAAAATGAAAGTCTAATCTTTGTGATACACACAGCTGCCTCGAGGGGCTTCAGCACCGAGCGAGTGTCGGTGCAGAGATTAAAGACACTGCACATTTTTTTATTCATCAGACCAAAACACTTCCTCGAACTACAAGACTCTCTCCATGGATTTCATGGGCTGCATACATAATATTTGTGTGCGATGGGGTAAAGGTTTCCAAATACAGGAATACACAATTTACCTTTTGTGTTTAAGAAATGTCTTGAGAGTCTGATTTTTGTATTGTTTGGGATAATAAACCCCGCAAGCTTAGTGCATTCGGAAATGGATTGAACCTATTTTGAGGCTCATATGAATGACAGCAACCAAAATCAGTATATTTAAGCCTTTAGACTCTTTTTTTTTTCTTTCTTTTTTTTCTTTTTTCTCTTCACATTTTCCACTATTTATTTCAGCAAAGCTTATGCCTTGCAAAGGAGTAAGAAGGAGCAGATATAGATTAGGTAGGGAGTATAGAACAAAATGTAAGGGGGGGAAAACGTCATCTTGTGCTAACATCACACAATTTAGGGCTGCTGCATTTTTTTGTGAAAATTAATTGATTTAAGAACTTTTCACGTTCTGCCCCATCACTTTTAATGCCTACCCCGGGACTGTACGAGGGCTGCCAGGAAGCAGGTCTGCCATATCTGCAGTCCACCAGAACTGCTCTTGGAGCTGCTTGAACTAGCCAGAAACAAGGAATGTTTTTCCTACCCCCGTAGTCTCCTTCCACAGAGTAGGTAACTCAACAGTGAGCCTCTTCCGAGATGTCTGCTTGCCACAAGCTCTGGTTTCCATCCACTTATCCTAATTTATAGTAGTTTGTACCACATTAAAGACCTAGCTAAGCTGTTTGTCTGATGAAGGCTTCCAGGACTGTCTTCTGGACTAAACCATTACAGAAGCACTGTAGCTAATAGTCCTTATTCCAATATCGATCGGAAAGTGTGACAACAAGAATAATGATGATATATGCTGAACGCCTATTCATAAATCGTTTATATAAATTAATCTCCTTATGGTAAGAGCTTTCCTGACACAGGGGTCTTGGAAGAGACCCTTAAGACTTTTCATCAATTCAGTTTCCTTTGCAGCTTCATCTTTTCTGACTAAAAAGCAACTCAGAAAATCTATTCAGCTGAGCATTAGTAAAAGCTGCTTGTGGCTCTACCATGTGTGGCATGTAAATTGTTACAAGTTTTATTTCTTGTATGATTCTATTTTGTAAGTATTTTGTTCAGTAAAAACAAGATGCTATTTGAAGCATCTGCACAGAAATTAGAATCGGAATGTTTTGAGCATGTTTGACTGAAAACAACTAAATGAGTTCTCTAGGAAACTACTGCTTAGCTTTTGAAACCTCTTGTGCATTTTAAAAATTTAGGTGTTCTTGGGTTTGTTTTAAAGGAAATTCACTGTTTTCAAATAAAGTGATCCTTGACGCTGTGGAAAGACTGAGAAGATATTTAGCCTGCATGCCACTTTGGGGTAAAAGTTTAAAGAAGATACGGTTCTTGGAGGGGAACAACAACAAAACCTATCTGAAAGGCCTTAACAGGCTGTAAAAATCTGTTTTCTCATGTTCATTGCTAATTTTCAGGGCATGTTAGGTAATATCATTCATATACATACTTTGATAATTTTTTTGTAGTGGAAGAGAGCTACTATAATGGCAGATTAAAGTCACCTACAGTTTAAATAATGCAGGAATGGGTTCCCTACTTTTTTGCAACCTTACAGGCATTAGAATAGAACAGATCTGAATTTCTGAGACACTTCAACCCTGTAAATTGATGACATGATCATGTGTAACTTGTGGCAGATAAACCTGGGATGCAAAATGAGCAATTACATTTAGAAAGAAAGGTAAGAGAGAATTTTTGAGATAAGTGATAGTGAGAAGTTTTGCATGAGCATGGAAATGCTGTGTGAGGTTGCTCATCTGACTGGCCTTTAGCCATGCTCTATTCCCAAGTGAGGCCATAATTATGTAGGTTTTATCTGATGCTCTGACGTACTGCTGCTGAGAAGCAAAAGAGTAAATAATTAAAACCCTTGGTGCCATTTCCAGAATAGCAGATGAAGTGTCTTAATGATCAAAAGTTTTAATCTTGACTTTACAAGTTGTGTGTCTGTTTTCTCATCTTTACGGTTGTGAGCCTACACTAAAATCTGCCCTTCAGAGTGTCTAAGAATTGTTAGCATTCACTGTGTGTACTTTTATGGTACCTATGTAATATTTGTTGTAAAAAGGTTAGACAAGGCTGTGGTCTGTGTCTTCGCAATGAGATGCTGTCATAATGTCGCAATGGATTGATGTATGAAACAGAAGTAATACAGTGTCATAGAATTTTCCATTATTTAATAGTCCTTAAAAGCATAGGTATTTTAAATGAACTGAGTGTTATTTAAAAGTCAGAAATATGTGACTAGAGACCTAAGTAAACAAGATAAATTGCCTCTTGGCACGCTAATAAACAAACCAGTAAGACCACTAAAGCCACATGAGTCATGGAGCCGTAATGAATTTACTTGAAACTTAGGAAAACAGGGATTTTGTTTACTCAGGACCACAGATTCAGGTTCTCACAGACCTCCCTAGTTAAAAAGTTGAATGCCAAAGGGAAAAAAAAAAAATCCCACACAATATTCTAAACAATTTTTGACTCTGATCCAATGGATTGCTGTAAAGAAGTTTACATCCAGGTTGAACTAGAAACATGATCATCACAAGCAGTAATGCAAACTGCATATTGCGAGGGTTCAACCATTTGGAAGAAAATAGCATACTTGTAAAAAAGGCGTTTGCCGCTGAAAAAGTGTAAGAGATTATTATGATTTAGCAGTCTTATTTTAGAATATGCATGGAAGGATCATCCTGATTCTTGGTGTGTTCATAAGCAAACTTCATGGTCACAAAGGGTACTAGGCAGCAGTGAGAAAGGTGGTGTAAGATGAGAAAGCTAACCTAAGTGAGATTATCAGCAGGAAAAACCTGTATTTGTGTCACAACACAGACCACAGGAAACACTCAGGTGGTTTTTAGCTGCTCTGAAAAGATAATTTTTTGAGCATCTGTGAACTTTCAACTGATTCAGAAAATGCTACTCAGCAATATCTTATCAAGTGTCTAAATACTCCAGTATCACTGTACTACTGATGATGAAAGTATGTACTACTGATGATGAAAGCTTCATTTGTCAGAAAAAAACAGGGACAAACTGTTGATAATATCTAAAGTGACATTTGCTTGTTGATCTACTCGCATGAGAACAGGAAAGCTGAGACCTGGTGCTGCAGCCCCTAGCGTGCCAACGGGTGTGCGGAACGCTGCCGCCGCGGAGCCGGAGGCTTCAGGATGCAGCTCTGGAGTCGGGATGGGAGTTTGAGGTGGTTAAATGGGGAGGTGGTTAAATGGGGAGGTGCTTCGTGGACTGCAGTTTCGGGATGAGAGTGCAGATTGCTGGAGTTGGCAGTTTGTGGAAATGGCAAGCTGATTTCCGTCGGGATTTCGAGCGCGATGCAAATAAGTGCAGACAGATGTTGGAGGCGTTCCAGACACTGGCCCCTCTTTCAGCTATTATAAAGCAGAGAACATTTAAAACTTTCTTTTTTTCAACCTGCACATAAACCCATGGGAAAAGGTACCTTCAGTTACATTCTGGCAGAGTTTAGATTCAATACGGACACATTCTGACTCCCCAGATTTAATTAAAAAGCTAAACGACAGTAAACAATAGAGAGTTTAATGATATCTATAAAAAATGCATTATGCCAGAAGTTTTATAAGTGCAAGCTTTTGAAACTTGAGTAGTTGTTTGTACATAGAGCATTCTAGCTTCTCTTTGTTTGAATGCTACTGATTTTTCTTATCATTGCTTAGATTTTATGAATTCATTATTTTCACTGTTTTAATTTTCCTAGAGGACTTTTTGGAAAAGTGTGAAGTATGTGAGCAGGCTGTGTATATCTCAATGTTCAGACGCTTCTGCCTAGAAATCATAGCAAGACACCATCCTTTCTTAAAATCTAAAACCCAGTCGTCCTAGGAATCACAAATTGGATGTTGATGTTTCAAAGGGTAAACAAGCCTACCAAGGAAAGATGGAAAAAATATTGCAGTTGGCCCTGGAAAGCGTGGTGACTTCCAGGAATGCTGGATTAATTTGCAGTCTACAGCTCCATGTCTCCTTATGGTGGTGGAGTGGTTTTTTTCCACACCTTATGCAACAGCATCACGCAGCTTGAGCATTGACTGCAAATGATCCAGTGTTATATGCTCAGAGAGCAGCACTTGTGGATGCTTTCCAGGAGAATGCTGTTTTAAGCACAAGCCAATAGGAATTTAGTACCTGTTTGGGTGTGAGCATGCGGAGAAGCAAATTCTGCACATAGTGAGACATGCCGAAAGGCAGGACCGTTCAAGGATTTGGAAGTTTTTTAAACTTCTCCACTTTTTCTGACCAAAGATACCAGAAGCAATAACTTCTAGTGCCAAAACCACCTGTGCAGGTTGACTACATCTGTGGTTCCAGTTGGGAGACTGGGACAGGACAGTGAAAACTGGCAGAAGAACAGTGACAGTTTGTTGCTGCAAACCCACAACTTGATGCAGCCACCTCTGAAACTATTTGTATAGTAATTTTTGGATTCTGCACAAGATGCTAAGACCTCTTTTTTATTTTTTTCTTTTTTCACCCAATCCTTCTCTGTTTTCTGTAGTCCAAGTACTGTCTCTAACTGTCTTTCTAGAGTAGCTTCTTAGAGCAATGTTGATACCACCCTGTAGCCTTATCTTTTTTATCCAGCCAGCCGTTGACTTAGTTTTATTCTGGTGCTACAGTTTATGTCTGAACAATGCATTAATGAATGTATGCTAGAAAAACATTGCCAAAAAATTATAAAGCAGGAAAAGAGAGCACACCTCTGTTTTATAAAAATAAATTCTGACCAAAATTCTCATGTGCTCCTCTGGGATTGCCTTTTACCTTCTAGCTTTGCAAAGCAGAATTTTTAGGGCAAGTGTGCGTGTACCTTCCAGTTACACTGCTCTGTTGGATGTTTCCCAGTTTCTTTACTGCTGTTGGTGTCGTGGGATACAGTCAGGAAAATGCTACTGCTTCTTTTTCTATCACTTAGTGTCGCTGAATGGCAAGGCCCTCCTTTTTCTTCATATGTGCCTGTATATTGAGATGCAGGCTTAAATTTAAGTTTATGTGTATAAACTGTATCTTTTTATATTGTTCCACTACTGTGATACTTATTCCTTTAAACTAAAAAACATCAGAAGTCCAGGATAAGGGCATTAAAGGCCCTGTGCAGTGGAGCCACACTCCAGGACACATGGTCAAGGAGATTCACCCCGGGCTTCTGGCACCACAACTGTGTCTCTGTACCTTGAGGTCAGCTATGGGGCTGGCCTCCTGACTTGTCTGTTCGGGTGACCCTCTGGTGCTAAGCATCTCGGTGTCCAGCAGTGGGCCAGCCAAGCTGGCATGTGCTAGTCCCATTACTCAGAGGTGTGCATATATGCACATGGGATAACAAGTCCTTTGCAGCCATCAACTCTGTGCTGTTGTGCAAAGCCATCAGTCCCCTGCTGCCCCCTGAGCAAGGCAGGTGGGTGGAGAAGGTCACCTCCTGCAAGGTGACACGAGGTGGAGGTCTCCATTGCTGTAGAGGTTCATCATACCCAGATAGGCAGAGGGGTGTGTGGCCCTTCTTGGGCTAGCTCCACGGAGAAGGTGGCTGGTGTAGGGAAGCTGTTGGGGACAGCGAGGAGCCGTTCCAGTTAGAGTGGGAACAGAAGGACAAGGCAGCCCAGGAATCCCAGCCCAGGCTGCCCTCATTGAATCTGAAATACCTTCTGTGCTAGGACATCTTGTGTGCACTGATGGGTGTCTGTACCCCATCATCCTGAACTTAAATGAGCCTTTGATGTTTCAGCCCCGGCTTCCTCCTCCCAGGTCCCCCCTCCCTCACCCCAGCAGTCCCTCTGCAGGCACCAGGACCGTGCTTGTACAGGCACAGCCACATCCATTAATCTCATCTCCAGACCAGTTTATACACAACTTCCCTTTCTGCTCTCGAAAAGAAAACCCCACGTTGGACCTCACTGGGTAGGCCTTAATTGATTCTTCCCCGCAAGCTTTAATTACTTCCTGCAGAGTGTCTGCTGAGAGAGAAGCCAGGCGTCCAAGCGCCACTGCTGTAGGACTTGCCTGAAGGGTCTTTAAACCTCATGAAAGGCAGACTAGATACTTCTTACAAATCAGTCCCAGCTCTCCGTTAAAGTCTGTCTGGAACTGCTTTCTTTGTGCGGCTGCCATCGTGGTCCTCAGCAGTTCATTTGGTGAGGAGATGTGGGCTGAGGCCGAGCCAAGTGTACTGGTGATTCCCACCGCGCTCTCACAGGGCCGGCCTGCAGCCATGGTGGGTTAAATCCACAAGAAAAGGGAATTGCTGCCCCTCAGGCTTGTCTGCCTCCACTATCCAGCCTCTGCCACCCACACGATTCTCCAAGACCAACATCCCTGTTAGTATTTTCATCCTTTTCTGTGTTGCTGAAGGCTTGTGTGCTGTTTGTAAGGAATTCCAAAAAAGGGACCAAAGACAGGGTGTCCTCCTAATTTGTGCGTTACCTCAGGATAAGACCACACATCCAAGCAGGCTGTAAAGCTTCCAGCTTCATCTCCACCACTGACTGATGGATTAATTCCCAAATGGGCCACTGGCTCTGGCTGTCACAGTTAGCCGTCTCAACTCATGTGAACTCCAGGGCACCACCAAGGTCCTGTGCAAGGCGTTTCCTCCACCGTCGGGGGAAACATGTCAAGCAGCGACAAAAAGGCAAGCTCATAGAAGGTTCTGGTGGTCAGTCTTCCCACAAACTTTCTTCAGCTACATTAGATAGAAGTAGCTTTTCTTCTTTGCCAGTGTGGCCAGGGGCTTTCCTGACTCCTGTGGCGGGTGAAACACTGTTCAGTGGGAGACAGTTGTGGTGGGAAGGCTGGAGCGGAGCCTGCGGGAGCGGCGGGGTGGAGTCTGTCCGTGCAGGGACTGCCAAGCCGCTGCCTGGGCCAGCCCAGGTTGTGAGGGTTGTACCAGCTCCCTTTGGAAGCTGTGGCCAGAGCTGGCGTCTGGGCGGTCTGGCCAGGCAAACGAGCATAAGCACAAAGGTTGGTGGGAGAGAAGGTTTGGGCTGGGGACAAAAATGATGAGCTTTCACGTTAGCAGCTTGTTAGCGTAATTAAAAAGGGAGAGGCACAGCAAAGACTTGCAGCTGAGGACAGTGCAAGGGCAGGCAAGAGAGAAAGCTGTGCAATGCTGTGCGATCACTCCTATCTTGCATCTGCATTTTTAGCAGCTGCCAGAGTAGCAACAAACTGCACCTTGTCAGTATATATGTGCACAGCGCGTTTATGTTAGACCTTCTGTGAGACTTCAGGCATCCTCCTTGGCTTCCCAGGTACTTGCTGCCTGACTTCACATCCAGTGATGGACACATGCAGAAGCCATGGCAATGTGTGGAGAAAGCAGTTCTCCAGTCAACGCGTTTCAAACTCATGGAATTCATTAACTGCTAGCAGCAAGGAATTCCTTGGTCAGAGGGATATATGTTTATGTTGGTGCACGGGAGTACATTTTTTTGCGATCCCCTCATGGGTTGGTATGCATTTAATTTAATTGCTATTGTTTCATAATAGCCTTTATTGGCAGAGTGTAATAAATTGTTTCAAGCTGACAGTGGTTCGCCCCATGACTGTCCCATCGGTGTGCTTAGCTACTTGCCAGGTAACATAGGCACTTGTCCCCCCCAAGGGCTGGCAGACATTGTTCCTCCCCTGTAATAACTGGCATAATGTATTTCTAAGCCTATCTCTAGGGAATCTTGTTAATTGGTTTCCCCCTCTGGAGTAAGGAAAAATGCTTAAGTATAAAGTTCATAATAATATATTTATCTGAAGCCACGTATATTTATATGAAGTCAGCCTGCAGTTTGGAAAAGAATACGAGCCTTTTGCCTTTTTAAGACTATGGCAAGAATGGCTTGTCAACGAACACATTAAATTCCAGCTCTTGGCTTTGGTTGTGCAAATATTTATATATGCATGTGTCTAAATGCAAATGCTTATGTATAGGTGTATATATACACCTTCAAACAAAAAAACAAACCAAACCAAAACAAGATCTGCTAGAAGAGCCCACAGTAGCACAGTGAGTAACCAGATGGATTTGGTGTAAGAGCTGTGGTCTTCATCACTGCCAGATTAATGCTGTTAGGAATCTCGTGAAATGCTATTGTCCACCCAGACTTTCCTTGCAGTTTACAGGCTTACATATTCTAACAACTCTTAATTTGTAGGATACATATTTTATGCCAGCTTTGCTTTGGGTATCTGAAAAAAAGTAAGAGAAAATAGGAGCATTTTTATTTACTCCAGCATTTTCAGTGAAGAATAAAGAATTTCAAAGAAAGTGATCAAGAATATGAAGTCCTTGGTAAACTAAAAAGGCGTTGGCTTGCTGCAGTTTGAGACGTCTCCTGATACCAGGTATGTGTGACATATGCTGTTATTCTAAAATGGCCAAGGCAGTCTTATGTAGCAACAAAAAAATATTGCAACATGTCAGAGTTAAAGTGCAAGCACGATTTTGTCAAACACCACGTTGTGAAAAGGTTTTGTCACAAGAAAAATCAGCGCATTTCACAACTTAAGCAAAGATAGCTATAGTGATATGCAGGATGTGTTCTCCCTTTATGTCTGTGTTTTCAGATATATATATCCCAGTACTTGCTTTTTTATTAAACAAATAGTTGACGTTATGAAGAGTTACCTGCTCGATTTTCTCTCTCACTGAAATCACCCTGTGAGTCGAATGTTCCAACTACCCTATATCATGGTAGAGCTGAGGGGTGCAGCAGAGACATGAGTACAGTCCTCAGAGGTCTGGGCTTATTCCTTCCCCACATCTGCTGATCCTCTGTAGATCAAGACCCTCTTCTCTGTGGAAGACTGTTACTCAGCATGGCTTTCATTGGCTGACTTTTAAGTTTGCCAGAACAGCTTCTAAAGGTGCCGTGTTGTAAGCAGTAGAGCTCCTTCACTAAGGCTGTTCTTTTTCATTCACACAGGGCTGCCACTGAAAGGATGGGATTACAGAGCAAACTTTGGGGTGGAAAAGAGTGGAAAAGGTGTTTCTGGGAAAATGAATGAAACCTGGAAAATAAGTTGATTAATACGCTATTTTTGCTTCAAACATATGCAGAACAGCATCATCCAAAGCCAACATACAAAGGGTTAAAACTTGTTCAGAAAATTGATGTATTTGGTTGGTTTTAATCTGAGGACATAAACGTAACTTGTATTTTAACCATTTTGTGCTTACCAGTACATTTGATCTATCCAGAAAGCCCACAGCTTTGCTTCTAACAAGAAGGGACAGCAGAATGACACATAGCTCAAGACATTCTGATATTACTACGTTTTTAATATATAAAATTTTGACTCGTTCTATGGTTGTCCATTATGTACTAGATAAAACTGTTGCTAGCTCAGATGGTGGGCCATAATGACTCAGTCAGATTTTATCTTAGATCCTCATTCAAATTTCACATGAATTCCTGCAGGCTCGTGAGGATATGTGCCATGCTTTTGGGGACAGATACTTCGCAAGCCTTGATGCAGCCTTTAGCCAGTTTTCTATCCTTCAGCTTATTATCAAACTGAACAGATTCTAAAGCAAGATTAGCAAACGCCACAGTAGCATGCATTGAGGTGGGGGTGGAAGGTCCTGTTTATTTCATAAGGAAAAATAAGTTTAAAGCTTTATTAAGAAATTATATTATTCTTCTTCACAAATACTGTTTCTTTAAGCCAAAAAATATTACACTTAGAACAATATAATGGAACTACATAGGTGAATACGTAGCCAGTATTTCCAAGGCAAAAAAAGCCCAAACCATGAAAAGTGATGGAAGAATTTCTTGGTGCTTCGTCTGTCAAGCTGAATTACTTTGTTCTCCGAGTTAATGCTTTAGCCACCTTTAGCTGTCTATTTAGCATACTTAAAAGTTAGTTTCATTAATACTGCTAGGCTGCAAGGTTTTCAGATCAAATATTAGTGAGCTTTTTTTGCTTCTCATGGTATCTTAACTCATCTATGAGTAAAGCTTTTAGCACAGTTGCTAGTTAACCTGACCTTCTTTCACATGACATGACCACAAGCTGAACTCTGCAGTGGAGATTTTACTTTGCTTTGTCCCTGATCTGAAGCGATACCAAGTTTCCGTTGTTTCTGGAAAGGCTCAGCTCCACGCTAAACCCCAACACGCTGTGTGGTTTTGATCTAAGTCTCAACACGCAGTTTGCAAATCTCGGGCTGCTCTGCTAGGAAAACCTTGACAACCATCTGCTTCATTTTAATTACCCAAATCTTAGATTAATTTTAGTCACTGGCCTAGCTTCGTTGCTGTTGGCAGAACAGAGGAGTCAAATCAGGCCTGTCCCATTTTTGTCCTCTTTTAGCAGCTTGGCAGAGAGGGAAACTCATACTGAGTTGGCAATCATTTACTGTACAGCCATACCATAACAGCAGTGAGTCATTATTGTTCAGGATGTCCCACCCTATCTATGCATACGGCAAGAGGCTAACGAGGGCTGAGATGCCTACGGCTGAGAGCAGCCCGCAGAAGCCCTTCCAAACCACAAAGGTGCCGGCAGCGTCTGTGCCTTCAAATGTCTGCAAGACAGAAATAGCCTTGCCTGGGCCAAGCAAGAGGGGCTTCATCCCACCTCCACGTGGTGATCCCAGGCTGACACAGGGTAGAAGACCTCCCAGGACCTGACTGTGGCACGTACGTAAACCCTGGGCAGCTTATGTCAATCTAGAGACAGCAACGGTGGTCAAAGCCACAGGGGAATGTAAGGGAAGCGAAGGGGGATGAGTAAAGATGTTAGCTGTAGTGGCTGCCAGCCCTTGCAGGCTAGTATCGTGTGTGTCAGCTGGGAAGTGGCTTCGAGGTGCCGTGGGTCGGTTGTGAGCGCCTCGTGGGATCTTGGGAAGCAGCGATGCTGCGTGTCGTTCCGGTTTGCTAATGCTGCAGGGGGGTTCCACTTGGTTTGGGGGTTTTTGTTTGTTTCAACAGATGGGGAAGAAGTACTTCCCATAGGATGAGGAGTGAAACAGTCCGAAGGGAGGATGGTCAGGCAGGAATGTCCTTTACAGGGAGGGAGGACAGAAATGATGAAAGATGAGTGTTGGAGAAGATAGCTAAGAGAGAGCTCTGGAGAAAACAGCATTGCCACTCAGCTGTGCCTCTCACTACAACTCTAAACAAGGTAATTTAAACCACCATGCTAATTAATCAAGAAACTTTAAATCCTTCTAAAGACAACAGCTCGTGGAGTTAAAGAAAAATAAAAAAAAAAGAAAAAATACATCTTAATAAAGTATTTTATTATTTTATGTGATCTTAAAGTACTTGTGCTTCCTGTCATTATCTTACTAGAGATTGAACAGGAATTAGTAAGAAATATCTCCTGTAAGAAGAGTTCAGTATATTTTCGTGTTTTTTTCAAGACATCGAAATACAGATATATATATATAGGCCACTCCTCTAAACTGTGGGTATAAAATCCATGTAATATGTGAGCTGAGTGCAGCTTATTTTCACACTGAAACTCTATTGCAGGCTCAGTAACAGGCTATACAGTTGTGGATGATAGCAGGGAAAGAAGTGGAAGGAGCAGTTAACAGATTGCTGGCAGTATTGCTTGCTAAATCCCAAGCAGAACAAGGATCACTATTTCAGTTGTTCCAGTTTATTATTTTGGATATATTGCCCATTTAATTCCATTGCTGTGCTTCTCTTCAATAAAGCATATCACACAGCTATGATTTTAAACAATTACATGGGCCACGTATTTGTAGAAACCCAATCCCAGCAGGAGCCTGCAACGTTTCATAACAGCCTTTCTAAATGATTGCCTGGTGAAATGCTGACCACAGTGTAGTCGATTTAATTTCTATTGCATGCAGATGGCTCCCTTTGTGTGGTTTGCTGTGCTGCAACAGCATTCTGTGTCAAGGTGACACTGTACTGACTAACAGCAAGAATTAGCAAAAAAAAATTAGTGGTGTAGTTATTAGACTGTTTTATTTGGAAGTTAGTTGATTCTGGTTTTATTGATGTCCTTGGGGAAAATCCAATGTGTTTTCTTCTCAAAATGTTTTGGATCTAAAACTAATATTGCTGGAGATTATTAAATTATCTGGGCTCATCTGCTGTTTCCATCTGTTAATAGAAAGTGCAACTACACGCTTTTCTTGTTGATGATTGACATCATGCAGTTCACTTTGAAAATTTTCTATTTGCAAGAGTCCTTGCATTAGAAACCTGAGACATTTGAAAACTGAACACCAGCAAAACTGCATTAAAAGATACCCCATGTAGGTGTAATCTCGCTTAGATACCTTCACTTGCACGCAGATTGATTTTCCAGCATTTTTTAAAGCATTTTTATTCCAGGAGCAAGGGGAAATCGGTAGCCAAATTCTACAGAAATTCAGTGGAAAACGCTAGCTGATGCAACTCACTAAGTTTAGACAGCAGCAGTGGACAGGCAGAGGTGCAATTCAGAGGTCTGCCAAGAAGGAACCGAGCACTCCTGGGTACTTTGAGCAACTGGGATCCTATTACTCCTTGCCTGATCCCTGGGTTTAATTTAACTGACTCAAATTCCGCTTTATGCAGCCTCCTGTTGTGCTCAGGATTTTCCCTGGAGGTGTAAACACCATCCTCTTTGCCGGTGCTGACTGCAAGCAGGGTGCCAGGCCTCCCGAAGGAATGATTGCAGTGAAGCTTTTTGCACCATGCCTGAATGCAGGGAAGTGTCCCTTGATTTGTACAAAAGCTTTGAGGGTCACTCTATAAGATCCAGGATCTGTAGGCTCCCTGAAAACTTCTGGAGGTGATGTAAGCTCTCCTGTCTCCAATGCATGCTTTCTCACTGGAGAAAAAGAACCATTAGTTCCCCTGTAAAGAATACAACTGAAAGCAGATGGAACTGGACACTCAGATTTTTGGACTTGAGCGAAAACTTCAGAAAATATAGGCATCTGCAATAAGGGACCTTCTGAGACACGTTTGTGGGTCAGCTTTACTGGGAGACATCATGCCAAGTGTTGAGTTTACCTGATTATACCGAAAGAGGGAGTATTTATTTATTTATTATTTTGCTGAGCAAAGGGTCTTTTTTCTGTCTGTTGTGGAAAATAGTTGATTTTTCCCTCTGTCATGAGGCAGAGATGGAGTTTTATGCCACAAATCAAATTACTGAAGTGTAATTGAAAAAACAGCATTTCAACTCATCTATACCTCTCACTAGAACTGTAAACAAGATAATTTAAACCACCTTGCTATTAATCAAGAGATTTAAAAATCTCTTTTAAAGGCAACAGCTCATGGAGTTTAAAAAAAAAAAAAAGAGAGAGAAAATAAAAAGTGTAATACTAAAATACTTATGCTGGGAGAGACTAACCAGGGTTTTCTTGGTTTGGAGATCTGTACAAGAAAAATCCACCATCATAATTCCCCAGTTCTTTTCTCAATTAATCATTATTCAGAGGCTTCAAGCAATTCTGCCTTCAATATATACTGTGAATCTCACAGTGTAAACAATTGCCTTAATGAACTCATTGTACCATTTTATATCAATATATCAATCACATGGTTCTAGCAGTACCTGCATAGCCATTCAATAATTTTGCTCAGGCCCTAAGATTCAAAGCTTCTCTTACTATTTTCCATATGTTGTTTCCCATATAGCTTGAATCAGTATACATCACCTGAAGTGTCCAGCTCTTCGTCTTAATTTTGCTCTGGACCTTCTTTGAATCTGTTACGAATATCCTTTTTTCTTCCCAGCCTCTTGGACTTTGTGCCAAACATTACTGGTTATAGTAGCACTGGGCTCCCTCCCCTCTCAAGGCTCAGTCTGCACGGTAAGCCCGACTTAGTTCAAATGTAAAGCTTGGTTTGTTATTTGTGAGGATGTACCTACATAAAAGCCATTGCAAGAGTAAAGGTACAGATGAGGCAGAGGCCGAGGCAGCACAGCTGATGTTTCTTTTTAAAGGGTAATAAGAATCAGGTTGTGTGTGGGCTTTGACTCTTCTTTTCCATTCCCATCTAGCAGTCACTTTGCTGACCCAGTCCGTTCTCATGAACCATTGCGTTTAAAGATCTCTGCTGCATGATCATGTCTCACAGTCCAAAACCCATTGAAAACTGTAAGTATTGTGGCTTGATGTCCTGTTAACTCACTTTAAAGTTCCTGCCACTGCAATATTGCGAGTGACTCCAATGGCCAGACTATACGTACTGGGAGAAACATGAAAAGAAAATATGTGTGTCCTGGTTTTGGCTGGGATAGAAATAATTTTCTGCTGTGTTTTTGATTTAGTATGAGAATAATGTTGATAACACATTGATGGTTTTAATTGTTGCTAAGTAATGTTTGTACTAAGTCAAGGACTGTTCAGTTTCTCAGGCCCTGCCAGCGGGAAGGCTGGTGTGGCACAAGAAAATGGGAGGGGACGCAGCCAGGACAGCTGACCTGAACTGGCCAAAGGGATATTCCAATACCATAAAGCATCATGTTCCATATATAAACCAGGGGAGAGGTGGCTGGGAGGGGCTGGTCCCTGCTCAGGGGCTGGCTGGGCATCGGTCAGCAGGGGGTGAGCAGTTGTGTTGTGCATCACTTGGGTTTTTCCCTTCCCTTAGGGTTTTATTCCTCTTCCCTTTTCTCTCTCTCATTATTATTATTATTGTTATTATTACTATTGCTACTACTAATTATTAAATAATTCTTAACCCTTCAGTTTTACCTTTTTCCCGATTCCCCTCCCCATCCTGCAGGGGCAGGGGGAGAGGGAGGGAGCGAGGGAGGCTGTATGGTACTTAGTAGCCAGCTGGGGTTAAACCATGACAATGTGCAATGATAAGCAATATCTAGAAAGTACAAAAAAATAGATGATGTAAAAGTACATAAGTTAATATAATGATTGCAGTCTTAAGTTGAAAGTAGATGTGACTCTAAGTACTGTAAATAAATACAGTAAGTAAATACAATCACAAATAAGAAATAATAAATACAGTTTTTCCAAGAACATTTACCTTTCATATACTACATTATACAAAAGTATTCTGTGCTTGTGATGCTATATATATATTATAGGGTAATATAACTAAAACAGGAACGCTGCATAATTGTATATTCAAATATGTCAGTAAAAATATGCAAGAATGAAATCCTCTGGGACTATCTAAACTAAATTCTGTAGTCTCTTATATCATTTCTGTTGAACTTTTTTTTTTTTTTTTTTTAATAAACCTGCAGAAAGTTCCCATAGGGGATCAATTCTAGAAAAACTCCACAGCACTGTAGATATCCCCAGGTAATAGTAGCCATCCCATATAATCTTTCATCATCATCCAGATCTCCATTTGGAGTTTGAATACTTTTATAGTTTTATACACCTATAAAGAAAATCAGCAGTTTCTGGGTCATGGTTTCTCTGTTCTGGTTCTCATGGTTCAATTTAAATAACTTCTTTTCCAGTTTCCTCTTGTCTCTTAAAAAATGATGTTCATGAAAATCATCAAGCTCATTCTGTACAAAAACAATGATCTTCTTCCAGAAGTGGGAGCTCCGTAATTAAGAAATTACTGTGGCCTATTTTTCTTTTTGAATAACTGTACTTTTAGAGACTCTTTCCTAAGTGTGTTGATACTGGTTTTTTGTGTGTTGTGCAAGAATTAAGTGATGTTGGTCAGGGGTGGGAAAGAAGAAGAGGAAAGTTATGAAATATAGTCAGAGATTTCTGAACACCGTGTGAAAAGAGAGTGCTGAAAATAAAAGATAAAAGACAGGAACTGGGATCCAGGACAAAATTTTATTGGACACTACTGCTGGACCAGAACAAAACCCAGATAAAATAATTAGAGGCTGGCCACGTGGTGCAATTCAGATAGGAGGTGTAGAAAGCAGATTATCTTTTCACATCCAGGAGATCATAGAGAGTCCAAAACAGTTCAGTCAAAGAGTTGGGTACACAACAAAAAGCACATCATCTTTCTGTGTTTGTCACGGCATATACAAACCAGAACAGTGGTCAGCCTCTTTAGGAAGCACGCGCTGATTTGAAGGTGCCAGAAGAGTGATCAGTGCATTGGCAGATAGGGTGACAAGAGCACTATTAGTTTAGGAAGGATGACAGGATCCCAAGTCAGCCAAGATTTTGAGATCTGTCTGCACCCTTGTTCAAAACAAATATACAAAAAAAAATATCCCCAAACAAACAGATATTTTTTGCATAATATCTGGAACAATATAACTTATGAAACAGAGAATACTCAAAAGAAAGCAAGGAGATGAAAACCAAACCATCTTGCCAGCCCACTTTGTCTTTGAAAGAGAGGGCGTGTTCTCTTTTCCTGCTCTCAGTCAAGAAACTTTCTATTGCTTTCTACTTTGCAGAAAAGTTTACATAATCCCTTTGGGGAAAAAAGCTTCTCTTTATCCCCAGTGAGACCTTGCCATGGATCAGCGCGCTGCCTTTGCCATGTGTCTCTTGACTTGCCCCAGCCATGAGCTCCCTCTCTGTCCAGCCTGTTCTCAGGTGATTCCCCATGGTGGTGAGCAAGCTGCACCCACCTCCACACCTCTGGAGGGACCAGGATCGCTGGAACAGGAGTATCTGCAGGGATCAATGGACACAAGAGCTCCAGAGCATGGTAGAGTTGTCATTCCAGAAAAAAAAAAAAAAAAAAAAAAGTTTCCCTGAACAGAGGCTTGCAACCCAAAGTGATGTTGTTGCTGCAGGGAACAATCATAGACTCATGAAATCATTTCGGTTAGGGAAGATCTTTGAGATCATCAAGTCCAACCATTAACAGTTCCAGCTGTATAGCAAAAATACACTGATGTGAAGAGTGAGAAACTACATATTTCAACTTTATACAAAAAATATAAACCCGTATAGACCCCAGAAGAGTTCTGGAACTCCTATGAAGGCTAAGACCCAGTAAAATTAATTGAATTTATTAGAGTAGCATGGTCATTACAGCACAATATTAGTCCTTAGTGTTCCAAGGTAGATATTTTTTTTTGCCATCAACAGTATTTATTCTGAGAAGAATGTGTTTAAATTGACATTTAAGGTTTATTTAAGAATTGGGATATATAAAAGATGGTTTACATTGGTCCTAAATAAACAGTGAACATCAAGGAAATAGGCTTTTGCTTGTGCCAAAGATTATAAAATATCTCAAAGGAGACCATGTCAGTAAAACAGAAAAATCAGCTCCTTGGAATAAGTACAGATAAACTTAGACTAGGGAGAGAAAAAAAATAATAATTTGGCTTAATCTCAGACAGTAAAAATACATTTGTGAGATATCATTTAATCAAATACACTTTTGCTAGATGCAGTGTACCTTAAATGGGTGTCTGGCAGATGGCAATAGTTTAGCGAACACCTCCACTGTTTTCTGTGTAGCATTTTTATCTTCAGTCTAACAGGTTGGTAAGAAAAAGCTGTTGAAATTACTGTTTACCAAACAAAAAGATGGCAGAGCAACGTGGATATTTTGGTTAGTACTGTGTCACGGTGCCAGCACTGTTTAAAAAAATCCTGTAGAATCTCCAGGGACTGCAACAGCGAGATAGAGATCGGGCAGAAGAAAGCACAAGAGGCTGAGGTCCAGGAGCTGCTTCTGTGCTGTGAAGGTTGCCTCTGCGTTAGCCCGGTGGGAGGTGGGTTTGCTTTGTCCTCAGGGCAAGGCCACCAGCTGTGGGGCCACCAGCTGTGGGGCCGCCAGCCGGAGTGTCCCCCCGCAGTGGTGGTGCATCTGAAGGGCTCCTGGGGCTGGGCGCTGTGGCATGGTGGGACCACAGCACGTGGCTCTCAAGGAGCTAAGGAGCACCTCGCCGCCTGTTCAGCGATGGTTCGGAGGTCTTGTGGGAAATGCGTTGGGTAGTACTTCACGCTGTAGAGTAGGCCTAATTAAATGTCTGTGTATGAGTATTTAGGTTGTTTACTGTGGTAACTATGGTATGCTGGTAACCCAAATATTTGTGGTGATGTTTGGCAAGGACCAGGACATGTGAGATACGGGCCTTTTGAACAGTGTTGGGAAGAAGCAGGTGGAAGCATCCCCTATTTTTCCAGCGTCTTCTGTGAGGTGGTGCAGGGTGGCAGGATGTGTGACAGAGTGCTGCAAACTTCCCTGTGCAGGTGGCTGCTGGTTGGACCAGAGAGCTTAGAGGTAATGAAAGGGGAAGAGAGTGGAAGAGCAATGAGAATAGAAAACACTGAAGGTTCTGGCAAACTTCCGGAAAACTTTAGACAAAAACAAAACAAAACAAAAAACAACAGAAATACTGTCAGTATGTGAAGTCTTACAACATTTCTTGAATACACATTCTTCCAAGCTCTAATTTTTGTTATTTACGAAGTGTGTTGCTTCTGCATCTAAACTCCTTCCCTTCCTTCATGTCTTTTAGTGCCTTGATGTCCTGGGTTACCCTCGTCCCAAATGTGCCACCTCCCTTTCTTCTCCCCTCCCAAAGTATCTCCACTTCTCCAGGCACTGGTCATTCCCTCAGAGCCTTCAGCTTTGCACCATGATTGTGCCTTTTTAATGCTACTAACCTCTTGTAAATAGGGCAGAGGAGAAGGATATAGCATTTAGGCCAATTTTCTTCTTTTCTTTCTGGAAAGAAAAATTGTACATTCACCCACAATGGTGTGTAAAGTTCATGGACACAGTGCAAAATCAAACAGCTTAATGATTTCTCTGGCTGAGTAACTCTTGGATCATATTTTTTGGATATGACCGGTTGATGCATTGCACATCCCTCTGTCCAAATGGAAAACAACATAGTCACAGGCCAGATTTGCAGCTGATTTAAATTGGCATGGCTTTATTTTATTCGACTGAGTTTTCAGCAGGGTCTAGCTATGGGTCTAGAACTTAGTACCACTCCATCGTGCTTCCTGCTATCAAAACATTAATGTGTGAAAATATAGATATATGTAATTGTGTATTTTCTGGTTAATAAACTAAATAAGATTAAGATTAAAGCAACCGTGTAATTTTTAATTCTATTCTTTTATTATTTTATTGTTAGTTATTAAAATAGAACATAACATGTTAAGAATAGTTCCGATCATATTTAATAATCATATTTAAAGCACACATAATTAATTAATGCAAAACACTTCAAGAAACTCAGTTCTTAGAATTTTGTAACAAGCAATCTCTGCAACTGGGCAACAAAAGCACTATAATTTATCATGTTGAAGTAAATTCTGCACTCATGCAATTTGCTTAGCCAAAATCTAGATAAAGTGTTAAACAGGGTTGTAGAAGAGGGTTGTGCCATTACTGTAACTGCCTGCTGGATCATCTAAACCTCAAAATATCACGCAGTTTCCTCCTCCTTCTCAGGGAGGTGCTGATGCCTCAAAGAAGTGTTGGACAAAATTATACCCTTATATTTTGTCAAGAGGCAGTTCTGTCCCTTTCAAATGCTCAGAAAGCCTTATTTTTGTGTAAGAATAGGATCTGCTTTTTGTAACCCAAGTTTATGCATTTTCAATTCTTATTTTCTATTTCAGTCCATAACTGTCCCTTTGTGATTCGAAAATCAGGATTCAACTGCATGTGACTATGTCAGTTGCTGAGTAAGAAGTAGGACCACTAGGACTGGAAGGCAAGTATCGAAATAATAAGGACAGAGTTCTCTTTATGTAATGTTTTTAGAAACCATTATTAGCTTTAGACAATTCTTTAAAACCCAGAAGATGGATTCCAAACTGTTGTGAACAAAAACAAGAAGCCTTGGAACAACCACTCCTCTTAGTTGTCGTTACAAATATTACAGGCTAAGTTATGTCTTCCATGGAATACGAGCATAGGAACTAGGCATGCAGAAAGAGGAGGGGGGGAAAAAAATCCTAACTGCAGCTTGATTTTTGAATTTTTATTTTCCCCTGCAGAACAGCCCACACAAAATAAAAGCAGTGTTTATCTGTTCTGATGAAAAAAAAAAAAAAAAAAAAAAAAAAAATCATTATTTGCCATGAGAAAGTCAACATGCCCTGGAGAGAAACTAAGCTAGCAAAGATTGTCTGCTGTCCTTCTTTCTCACCACCATGGGAAAGCCATCATTAACAATCTGGTTTTGTTAACTTTCCAATTACGGAATCAAAGCCTATATCCTCACGTTCATCTTTGGTAATACCAGCCTCTTAGTGAACATACAGTTAAGGTCCTATTTCCAACCATGCCTACTTATGAAAAAAGTCACAGTAAAGACACGTGGATTTTCTTGTACATGTCAGTACTTTAAGGGTCATTACATAAGCTGGCACCAATGTCTTGGCTTTTTAGTCTCTGAGAATTGTGGTGACCATCTGTAAGATCTGAATTTTGCAGCTGTATTCAATAAGACACTGTTGGACTAAATCTTGGAAAAAAGTGGCTAATGCCAAACCGTCTATCACTGTCAGTTTGGCTGTGCTTTAAACTTACAAATATAAATGTCCCTGAACAGTTGGGAAACAATAATAAAGTCAAATGTCTCATTAAGCAATACATGCTTCATCCTAATGAACATCTCACATATGAGATAAAGGACGAGGCGTAATTAATGACATGCGTGAAAGCGCAGAGATTGTCTGGACCATACTGGCCTATCTTTCAACTTTAACCCTTACGAGAAAGTAGTGGTTTTACGTCAAAAGGACGAGTTCATCTGGGGCTTGTCCAAACCAGCATTGCCAAATAAACTGAATTATGACAGTGGTGTCAGGCAGATAGCAACTCGCTGCAAGCTGGCCTAACGGCAGGTCATTAGGCCTGAGCAGGTTTCTGATGGCCTTTGTGAGGCGGGAGGGGAACTGCCATCAAAATCAAATGCAGCAAGTAAGTGCCTTTGAATAATTCAGGCTTAAATCAGTTCTTGACTCCCTGAGGTAAAAACAGCATGCAGATTAACAAATCTTGTAAGCAGTCTTACTCAAGATTGTTGAAATTCAAGGCTGTCAAATGTCTACAAGAAGGTATGAATGGCACCAATCCTAAATCATTGAATACTAACAACACTTTATCTATTGACTTTATGACCTCATATTTAGATGCAGCAGTTTTTGCTTTCCGACAGTTAAAGCTAAAGCAATCAATCATAACTTAAAAAACATAGTCTAGAAGAAGTCAAGGGGAAAAAACCCCGAGCGTTATGGTCTTGCTTAATAGAAAAAACTTGTGTAGGCAAATATTTGCTATTGCACTATTTAAGTTGTCAATGTTCCTTAAAATAGGGGGAAAATTAACATCAGTAGATCATAAAAGCTAATGTTGTATTGACATTATTATTTCCTTTCAATAGGTGTTTAAATTACGTAGCCTATTTTTTGAAAATGTTATTACTATTGGAATTTAATTAGCCATCTTAGCCTATAGTGTAATGTGAAATAAAATACAGAGATGCAAAGTTATTCACGTTATCTGTATTTTCAGCATTAGGTTTATTTATTCCATTACTGAAGCATCCTATTCTCATTATAAAACTGTTACGAAAAGCTTCCCTTTTAAATGCTGCAGGTTCAAACAAAGCAAGAAGTCTAACTTTTAAAAAATAGAAGTAGAAGCTTTTCCAGGACGCACTGCAGTTTGCACTAATCTGTGCTTTTGTATTGTTCAAGTTGTTCCAAACATACAGCTTGAGGTACAGTACTGACATTTTATAGTTTCATTTTATAGCAAAGCTCCAACAAAAAACGTTTCAAAAACATTTTGAGATATATATATCTAAAATCATGCCTCAAATATGTAATGAGTGGAGATTTTTTTTTTAACTGAGCCAAAACCAAACCTGGCATTAGCGACAGCAAAATTTGCAGTACAGGCATTCCGACTCTGACTAACGCAATGAAGAAATCTTTCATTATCCTCCAGTTTTCTCATGACAGTCTTCATATCCCTGGAGTTCTGAGTTTAACCAGCAGCCTGATAGTCCCTCCAAGCCAACCTGCGATTTCCTCTCCCTTCCGTGTGGGATCTGCTAACTGTTAAGTTAAAGAAGTAGTTTGCTGGGGCTTTGATATATTCCCGAGCTCTCTCTCCCCTGCCCCCTTCTTTCCTTTCAGGCGTGTGTAGCCCAAAGCACCCTTCCAGGCAAATACGTGACAGAGAAGCAGAAACAGTCTGCACGGAGCATCTGTTTGGGAGCCTTCCTAAAGGCAGATCCCTGCTGACCGCTGATGGAAATCATCTGCAGGAAAGCGGAGGGAGGGCGTGAGTCGTGTGACCTCTTGGGGCTTAATTACCGAGAAGTAAATTGCCTGGGTCCCTCTCGCTCACCGGCTGCTTTTAGAAAACAGAACGTGAACGAGGGAGGCAGTTCTCAAATACCCGAACAGGAACGAGCAGCTTCTGCTTTAATTTGTGTGGACCTGTGTGACGGCACACATATGTCTGTGAACAAAAGGTATTTAATAAGAAGTGTGAACATCTATGTCTCTACACAGCATGAAAGCACGTAGTACAAAAGACAATATTCACAGTTTGCAAGCTAGAGCATAGGTGTTAGATATACTTGACAGACAAAAGTAGCTTTAATATGCCAGATCTTGTGGAGGAAGCCAGCATGACTGTCTGTGCCAAGGCTGACCCCAACAGCATAGTTATAAATAAGCACGCCTGTTTGCTAAATAAACCTGGTGGCTTAAGATACCATCAGTAGCACTTTACAGCGCCAGCATTGCATCAAAATAACTGCCAAACCTGGTAAAGGAAAGCCAGATAGCCGTGATTAACATGTCTATCCCATGCAGGACAAAATGAAGCTTCACCAGGTACTGGGCTAGCTTTTCTGTCCATAGCCCAGGGGTGAATGTGTTGGTATTGCTTTTGTTACATTAATGCTAACAAGAAAACTGCAATTATCTTGTATGGCTGTGCTTCTGCATCTAGGAGCAGCATGGTTTAGCTGATAAAGAAACGTGCCATTCCGGTGGAGCAGGGGAGGGGGTTGTTCAGAGCTCAGTATCAGCAGCAAGGATGCCTCACAAAAAGGTTGCATTTCTCTGCAGTTACTGCACAACTGAGATGTACGTTATGCTTATTAATACATGAATACATTTAACTTGTTTCTGTTGCAAAACTCTTCTGATGCAACATCACCACATATGAGCAGGGTACATATTGTCTGTCAATCTTTCCTAGGGTCCTCCATATTGACAAGGAAACAGATGTCCAAGACTAAGGCAATTTCTGTGGTTTGCTGCCAGGATGAATATAGTAACTTGGTGACTGTCCAAGAGTATTAAAAATTAAGAGCTTAGAAAAGCCTTTCATATGGCAATATTTGAGATACCACAGCATTCCCTGTTCCTAACGCAGGGGGACTATGTGGTAGCTGTTGACAAACAGTCTTTTTGTACTGGGAACCCCTGTATTACGTCTGGATTTTGAACTAAGTTATTCCACACTTTAGCACAAGGATGTGCCTAGGGGCATAAAAGAAGCACATTGCTAATTTATAGTTTCTGGGCTACACAGATTGACTACAAAGTATGTGATGAGGCCTGGACCCTGTCAGATAGATGAAAGATGAAAATGGATGTAGTTGGGGAGCGAGTCCAGAAAGGACAGGCTAGAGATCCGGCTGGAGGAAGAAAGAACGTCAGCAGGAACCCCAAGGCAGGAGGCAGATAGGGAGAAGCTTGTTTGGTTTGGGTTTGGTTTGGTGTTTTGTGTTTTTTGTTTGTTTGGGTTTTTTTTTCTTTTTTTCTTCAAAATACTGGAAAACGGTCTGAAAGAAAGACTTGAGAGCACAGAAGCTGGACATTAGCCCAGGCTGATGCCCGTATCCTCAAGGGGCTCTAAAATAAGCAGGCAACGTTTGGGGCATAGACATAGCCAGCAGGTTGAGGCAAACCGTTATTCCTTTCTATGTGGCACTTGTGGAGTCACATCTGGAGTAGCGTGTCCTGTTTTGGGCATCCCAGGACAAGAGGGATGCTCACAAATGGTGGGGGTCCAGCAGAGGTCCACCAAGATGGTTGGGGTTGGACTGTGTCACATATGGAGGAGCTGAGGGATCTGGATTTGTCCAGCATGGAGAGCAGAAGGCAGAGAGCATCTCATTGCTGCCTTCAGCTCCCTTGGACGTGAATGTTATGGGGAGGTCAGAGCCAGACTCTTCTCAGAGGTGCAGAGCAAAAGGATGAGACACATCAATGAAAGTCCCAGGTTGCAGCTAGGGAAGCTGGTGGGTACGAATCCACAGCTGCAGCGATTAAGCACTGTAGCAGGTAGCCCAGAGAGGCTGTGGGCTCTCCATCCTTGTAGGCATTTGGTGCTGCATTAGACAAGGTCCTGAGCAGCCTGGCCTGACTTTGAAGTTAGCTGTGCCCTGAGCATCTGACAGCACCATGTGGCCTTCAGGCCACCTCCCATCCTGAATTATTCCGGTCCTGATGTGCACCATATGGAAAGCAACGAAAGGTACCAACCAAGAAATACTCAGCGGAGAGTGTCACGGAGTCTGGTGAAACAGAGCATTCACTAAACACTTAGCTGGTACTGTACTCCCAGTGTGCAAATGGGGAGCAAGCCTTACTACATGTGGTGTCTAAGGGGATGTGTGTCTCTGCAGGTGGGTTAGGTTTGCATTTGTCCTGGGTTCAGAGAGGAGGCACAAGGAGCAAATAACTTAGAAACTTGAAATATTTATTGGTAAGTCAGTCGTTATCGCATTTTTACACTTCAATACCAGAAACAAAACACCCTTGTCTTCACTCACAAAGTGAAATGTCACCTGGTTCTGTTTCAGGTTATGTTTCAGATGGGGATCAGGCAGCTTTGAGGGGAGGGTGACCAGCTTTAGTTTGGCAAACATGAAGGGAAAAAAACCCCGTCAAATCCATAATATTCAAACAACTGAGTATTTGTTCTGTGGGCTGCTTGTTGCAGTATCTCTGTCTTTGCTGATGGAAAGCCTGAGGAGGACCTTGGCTCTACTGTGGTCACAAATGCAGATGTAGAAATGTCTGTAGACAAAGAATGCTAGCCACAAATGTATTCAGCTATTTCATTGGTGATTAGTTTATTGTTTACCAAAAATAGACAGAAAAGAGTATTAGATATTCTGTGTTCATGATTTGTGGCCCTATATCTAAATATTTTTTTTAAGGAAACAGATCAAGAATGTGTAATGACCCTCTTCCATTTTGTTTCTCTGTCAGGTTTTATTTGGGCTATTTATTAATTAAATTAATTATTTTTTCCGCTCAACTATACTTCTTTCTGGAAAATACTCACGAGACTTATGTCTTGATTGGTCTCATTTAACCTTAGCTGACATGGTCACCTCAAGAACACACACATACTTGCAAGTTTATAGACCCAGTATACGTGCTTTGAAGGCACAGGTATCACTGCCAGGCTGATTCAAAAAGCTTTTTGAGCTCTGCAGTGCTTTACTGACAGCCTGGCTTGGTGTCTTAGTCTTTAATTGCATTTTGTTTGAAGACAGATTTCCTTTCCTATGCTTTGTTTTTTCTCTTTTTGCGAGCTAAAGTAGTCGTTCAGCTCATTATATTTCCTTTCTTTGTTAATGGAACAGAAAAGCTTTTAAACATATATGTTCCTGTTGCTAAAATAGACTAGTATTTATCGTTTTCAGTAATAGATTAGTGGTGGGCTTGGCAGTCCTGGGTTAATGGTTGGACTTAATGATCTCAAAGGTCTTTTCCAACCTGAGGTATTCTATGATTCCATGTTGTGAACTGTAACTGCTTCCAGTTTTGTCTCCTCCTTAGTCCAAACCTTTATTACTGACACAACTCACTTCAACACCGTTTGGAGGATTAAGGCAAAGGTTTTAGGCTTAGTGGTCAGTTTGGAAACATATTCGTGACGTTTTGAGAGTTCTGCAGAAGACACTAGAATAAGCAAAAGGTCTGCTCACATGCAGATTACTGATGTGAGTAAAGGATACTAAAAGGTTTCTCTTTTGTAAATCTAAATTATTTGACCAAAAGGAACTGTGGGTTTTATCCTTGTGCTGAACATAGTGATTCGATGGTCTTAAGTCTGTAGCTTTAATTAAACTTTCTTAAAACCTTTAATTACCTTTATTAAGCTACATGAGGACTTAGAGGTAGAAAGTATTGTTGATCAGGAAATTTTTTTCCTCAAAGTTTGATAAAAGCAAAAAAGTTAATAGGAAATGGTTTTATATATTCATTTATATATAGTTGAATATCTTCACAATAGCAATTATTTCCATCAACCACAGCTAAATAAAATGTGGTATCTATTTTTTGAAAGGCATCATTATCAAACAAATCTATTATTTTCTGCTTCAACATCCAACAGTGCTTGGATACTTTGATGGCTTGTACTGCATGCAGATCATTTAATTCCAGATCCTTTTGGTTTTTATAGAAAACTGGCAAATGGAGTAAATACAAAATGCTTTTTTGGCAACTAAATCTTGTTATGAGTAGATGTGCATAAACATCCAAGAAGTTTCTCCTGATGGAGTTCCTCCCTAAACATTCCATGGAAGAAGGTCAGGTCCTATGGAAAATGGGCAAGAATTTGAACCAATAAACCCCATAAATATCTTCAATGTGTAGAAGTCCAGACCCAGTGATGGGAAAGACAAGTTACTAGGTGCCAGCTGGGGTTGCTGGCACCAAATGCAACATCTCCTGATAAGCAGAAACCCCACCTTGTCACCAGAACCCTGCACGTATTGCAGCTCCCACTAACATGACTTTAGGGTCACAATTCACTGCAGCCAGCCTTCTACAACGCCCCCCTGTTGGAAGCTCAGGATCTGTGCGGGTCCTTTTTAACAAAACAACCTGAAGCAGTGAATCCCATCTTTTTCTTTTCCATCTGTACTCATTTTTATGCTTTTCTTAATTCACATTTTAAGTGAATGCATTGAATTTGATACATACAAACCTACTCTCTTTTACTGCGTTTTACTATATAAATTGAAAACTTCAGCTTTATTCTTTAACCAAAACCCCAAAAAACAACCTGCCATCTGGGATGTGATTATTATTGTTTATATAATCTAAATAGTTTAGTGCAGTAAGAGCCAATTAAAGTCTTCTTTTGTTTAAATCCTGTCCTCGAGCTGAGAGAAACCTTGGCTACACACTAAAACCTCTAAATTAGCATCTCCTTTAGCTAGCTTCACTTATGTATAGAAGATTTCAGTAGTGATTAAAAATATCTATATGTCCACGTTCCATTCATGACAAAATCCACACATACATCTCCTGTTTGTTGTTTTGTTAAAAGCACAAAGAAAACTATGAAGATGTAAAATGGATAATCCAGCCATTGCTTCTATCGTGGTAGAGCAGTACATTGGGATTTGTTTGCTTTTGGTCCTGAAAAATAACATTTTGTTAATCCTGTGCATTATTAGTGATTAAATCACACTGCAGAACATCGCTGATGCGCACAGATACACTCACTGGCCTGCCCCCACACGGAGAAGAGGTGAAGAAGCATCGCACACAGGATGACCGGTGACGCTTGAGGGACCTGCTCAAGCACTGTGGTGAGACAACAGGTAATTTTTTTCCTCCTCCATCTCAGACCAAATCCTGTCAAGTGATGTGCAGCAGCAAAATGCAAAAAAAAAACAAAAAAACAAAAACTTGTAGAGAGAAAGTGGTGTTATGAAAGATGAATCTGTGGACCATCTGTGGCTTGTGATGGCCCACCTTTCAGGAACTCTCCCATAGCTTGTATCTAGTCCAAAGCTTTTAGGAGAAAAGGGGATCTGGAAAGGCAAAGCTTTTGTAACCAGAATTATGAGCTGACCCAAGGGAGTTTTTTTTCCTGGAACTGCTGAATGTGGGATTGAGTGACTGCATCAGTGAGCAGCTTGCTGAGTGCTGAATGTGTAACAAATAAAGTGTGATAATGTCATCCACTTCCCCAGATAATTTGTAGCAACCCAAATGAATAATAGTGTAAGAAAAGAACCATAGCTGGCATATTTAGAGGAAATTTGGCTTATCGCTACTTCTGACTTTGCTGTGTGTGACAGAGATTTTGCATTTTGGGGCTACAAATGTAAGGCTTAAAAGTGCAATTCCCTTAAAGGTGCACATTGGAAGCCCCATGGAGATGCTGGTTTTGGCCAGCATGAGAGATGGAGCACGGACTAGCAGAGCTGTCAGTGCCCCAGTGCTGGAGGTCTGTGGTCCCCACAGAGATGGTTGGGGCTCAGTCACCTAGTCACTCAATGGGGCACTTGAATTTTCTGGATTGCAGCAGAGTGACTGCTAATTTGAGGACATGTTTAAGTTCCTTGTGTTTGTAGCAGTTGGCTGTCATGTTTTCACCTGTGAAACTTGTGCATGTTTTTCTGCTTGAATTGATGCTTTAAAATTGCCTGCTTAGTGTCATGTATCATCGCTGCCACCTCTGGGGACCCATGGGATGGAGTGATCAGTGCATTGATACCGAGTTTGTTCTGTATGATGCTTTTTCATTCTGGCCACTGCATACTGTATTGTTGCCAGCAACATTTAACAGCACTGAACTGTTACAGATCCCATTCCAGAGCCTACTTGGTAAAGCAGTGTTTCATCTGAGGTCTTCAACATCGTGCATGGCAAGGCTGCTAGTTGCAAAGCTAATCCATTATTCATTTGGGTGATATTTTGCTCAAAAACATGCACAGGACAGCTAAATTCTGCACGATCCTTGAATTTTTCACAACATTTCTGTTTCTATTAGAGGTCTGGTGGCCAAGAGGACGGCTGTGGATCAGTGCATTCTGTTGCCTCATTTAACTGAATGGGTCCTGGAGCTGGGAGTTTCTTGATTTCCCTAATACAAGATGATCACCTGGAAGGCAATTTCATCGTTCTGAATTTCTTGATTTAAATCAGCCAACAAAACCTCGCACAGGTAGGTGTGAAAGCATCTGGCAAACGGTTCTGTGCCAGACTGCTGGAAGCAATGGCCAAGTTATCCACTGGATACAGGGGCAGGAGCTACGGACAGATGGCAGAGAAGTGCTGAGGATGGGAATCTTCTCTGTTCATCTGCAGAGCTCTAATTAGATGTGATAGATAGTGGGAGTTCTAACGGTCGCAGATTGTTCTTGGGTTTACTATTTCAGACAGAAATGTGCTACCCACTGCCCCGTACCTCTAACACAACGTCCTTTCAGCAGTGCTAGGGGTAACCGCAAGGCAGCTTCTGTTGGGGAACTCCTCCTCCCAGGAATATGATCATGCTCTGCGGGAGCACCCATCACAACCACCAACAGTCATATTGCCAAGTACATCTTGCTATTTGCTTGCCTAATTAGATGAGCAAAATTGCTTCATTCCACTCCCTGGTGTAAATCTGTAATCGTTTTATCAGTATCGTGTTATAATCTGTAATGCTGTAATCAGCACAGAGCTATCTGCCTATTTCCAGAGAATCTGAAGGGCCAAAATGTTACATTTTTATGGGCAGTCGGTTAGCTCACTCTTGCAGATTCCTCTCTAAATAGCATTTCATTGCAGTTTTAGTTTCTGCAGACATCCCCCAGTTGCTAGTGAGCTCTAATTTAATTAACATTCAATTCTTTCCTAATAAGAGACAGTCACACCCAGTATCTAATAGTACCAGCGATAGTATGTGTTGAGTTCTTTATTAGCGCTAATCTTGCAAACTGTGTACTTATTAAAGAATAAGCAGTTTCAGTCTATGAGCTGTGGATTGTGGGATCTATTTGTCCCCTGTGAACTCTTCCCAGTTAGGGGAGCACTTGCTTTCTCCTTTGTTCTGCCACTACAGTAGAAAATCGTTTCACAAAGCTCTTTAGCAGTGGATGATTGGCTTCTCCAGCCTGTAATTTCCTCTCAAAATGAACAGAGATCTCAGAGATCTCAATTATATATAGATAGATATAAAAAAAATTATGCTATGAATTTCTTTTAATCATGTTCAACAGTTTGAACCAGTGATAGTACCAAAAGAGAATTCATGGCACTTGACTTACGTTGGTTCTTCTCCTTCTGTTCTGTCATCTGAGTTCAAGCTAGTCTTCATTTTTACCTTTTATGGACAATTTTATTTACCTCACAACTTTGTGAGATAAATAATAGTTCTTGGACAGTCCAAACAGTTCATCAGATAAGCTTCCCTTTAGCCTTAACATCCCTGCATGTGGTCCTAGGCCCTGGGGATCTTTCTGGCTAGGAGAAACACCTCCGGGCTTGCACGTAGCTGAGCTTCTGGCAGTGTGATAACCCTCCACGCAGGGAAAGAAAAAATTAATTTTTTTTGGGGTGACTGTTCTCATTTACTTGATTGTCTGGCAAGCTTCACAGAAGCAGAGATTTGGCAAAGAAACACGTATCTCGGCCTCGTGTGTTTAGATATATCTATATTTTGAATTAGAAAAATGTGGTGTGAATATAAACGCTGAAAGAAATGAATCCTTTCCCTGGGCACCTGTGTGACTTCCCATAAACACTTATGACACAGTAGCACAACCGTGGCCAGGCAGCCAAGACAGTCTATTGAAGCCACCCAAGAGATATATATAGGCAAGGTGGATCTGATCTGTTTTTTTTACGGGCTGGTTTATTTGGTTGTCTGGCTTTTTTTTTTTTTTTTTTTTTTTTTTTTTTTGATGCAAGACCATGCACACAGTTTAAGTCCCCTCACAGGCTAGATATAGCACAGGAGCTTCCAACTCACCAGGAAGTTTTGGTCACGCAAACAAGGGAAAAACCACTTTTCAGCCTGGATGGCTTTTAGCAAGCAAATTACTCCAAAGAGACACAACTGATTCATCCCCAAGAACCTCAGGGCTGTCACCTCTGACTGCTGGAGGTGGGAACCTACATTCGTCTGGGTCCGACACAAATAACCTGTATGAGAAGTCACATATGGTGGTTGCTGTAGGGGCGCTGGAGCTAGGTGCTGTGGTGCTGATAAGTGAGATCCCCGAGTGCATCCTTTTGAGCAGGGTGAATCCTAATATAAGTAAGTGACAAAGAAAAAGCTTGGAAGGGTATCCTTAGCTTTATGTTTTCAGACAGAATAAAAAAGTGAAAGCTTATAGAGTAAAAAGTATCGCTATAAGGGTAAAGCAGGCTTTCTGCACTAATTCAAAAGAGAAGTACGTGCGTAAAGAACTGAAAAATAATTGCAAAATTCAGAAATTAAAATTTTAAGTGCATTATGTATGGTATATAAAATATGTTTCAGTGCTGGATATGTGCTGCTCCCCTTGTGTCTCAGCTTTACTGACAGTGTCTCTTTCTGCATATTAACCAGGCTGCCTCCATTAAAGCACAAACAGGTAAAATTCCCTTGCATGAACCTTTCAGTGAGAACTACTTCAGTTAATTGCATAAAAATATATAAATACTTCATAAATAATTTCCCCTTCTGAATTAGGAAAAAAAATCTTTGAAGACATGCATTGTAAATTAATTTAATCCAGTAAAGTAGTCCATGGCTGAAATGCATTTCCCAGCACTCTTTAAAAGTAAAGTCAAAGAGCGCTTCTTTTTAAGATGAATTAATTACTAACTCTGGACACCATGAATCATGTGGCACAGATTTTGTCATCTTGCTACAGTTTTTGAATGATGCATTGAAAGATCATAAATTCTAATATTCATGTTTTATTATCAACTATGTCTTATTTTTTCCCTAGTGCTTCATTTATTTCCCCATTCTGAAATGTTTTATAAAGGATTTGATTTATCCTGCAACCACAAGCTTTTTTTTATCTAATATATTTTCCACCAACTCTTGTAGTCAAGAGTAGCTGCAGGGTCCAGGACTTTCATTCTCTTATCTCTTGCCTTATGCATACATACAAACAAAACTTCTTAACTAGCAGAAAGAGGGTTAGAAAAGATCAAAACATGCTTCATCCTTGTTTCTGCTTGGTTTTTTTTCCTCCCCACAAGAAGAGAAATATGACAGACTCATTCAACACACCTCTGTTTGACTAAGGCAACCAGTCCCTGATTAATATAATAAAACAGGCTTTCCCAGGGGACACAGCATCAAGCTAACAAAATAAAAATACAGAAGAAATGTGGGGAAGGTGCAAAAGAAATGTGGGAAATGTGCAACTCATGTCAGCACTATTCGACTATTTCAGGTCTGTGTTAAAATATTTAAAATACTACAGTAGTATCTTTAATTGCTTAGTATTTTTTATCTTTTTTAAAAGCCAAAATGCTCTCTGCATTCTAGTGTGAAAATGCCCCTCGTTAACTCTGACTTGTCTTATACAATGTGCTGAGTACAAGCATGTCTGAAGCAGATAGAACAAAACTCTTCACCTAGTAATGTTAGTCCTTGTGCACACAGAGAAACTTTAAAAATAAAACCAAACAATTTTTCCATTATTACAGATAGACCGAATAAGCTGTTAGTATGACAAGTGAATAAATTAACGTGGATGGCATGATATACCGCGTACAATAGATGGCTAAATGGCAGCAAGATACCAAACACCTGTGCACAAAAGAGTAATGTGAATTACCTATTTGTGCTGTAGAATTAGAGATTAGTTTCCTGGTTGAATGACAGTTCATGAAGCTTCCAGCACCTTACCAAAACACATTTACAGAATCAGCTGCTGATGATAATGAATCCTGTACCTAGCTGATAATATTATCATGCAATTAAATATGTTTGTAAAAGTTGTGAGTGTATATTAGGAATGCCACTGTATATCTGACTCCCAAAATCATGCAAATGAGGAAGTATTTTTCTTTTTTCACTTATTTCAATGAAATCACACATTGAACTTGTTTTGCCATTTGTAGGCAGCTACAGCAAAAGAACTGGATAATTTATCCTGAAAATTACAAAACTTACCGATAAAAAAGAATGATAGCTAGTTCCTTCCAGCTCCTTTATCAAAAAGTCAGCAGCACCATCTCCTTTTCTGAGAGCGGAAGAAAGTAGACTGTCAGACGAAATTAGATATAGCCATTAGATGTGCAAACCAGAAAAATAACTAGGCTGTGAAAGTGGGAACCATCCACATCCGTGTCTATTTTCAACACTGAGAAATCATAAACCGCCTTGGGCTTCAATTTTCTCAAACAGAAAATCCAGTTACATGAAATTTGCTTTATTTCAGAAAAACGTGATCTTTAGATAAAAGAAGTATTGTTCAATGTTTATTATTATTATCACTTATTTGGCAGTCTCATGTTTATGAGATGACCCTACACACTTACCTAACACTGTTATTGTTACCTAACACCTAACATTGTTAGCTGAAATGTCCTTTAAAGTAGAAAAAACTGCAATGTATGGAAGTGTCAGAAATCGAGGCGTATATGTGTAGCTTGTGTGTATTGGTCAGGGAGTAACAGGGAATTAAGGAGCAGGTGTCCAAGTTTTGGAAAACATAAGTCCTTCCTACATATTACCAGGATTTTAATGAAAAGGACAGACTGAGTAGAGACGGCTGGTTGAGGTGGAATTAGGAAAAAAGGGAACAGGATCATGTTCCAGGAATATACTTTTTAAAATTTTACTCTGTTGTCCTATTTTCTCTGAAACATGGAACTTGTGGGCGATGAATTTGCCATGAATGCAAACCCAATACAACCTACACAAATATACCATGAGTTGTAGATTAGTTTAGGTAAATGTCATAGGCCTTTAAAATAGAATTAAACTGTTCTAATGTAATTTACATAAAGAATGCTATGGACTTTATTAACTAAGTTTTTGCTTTTATTGAAACAATGTGGGACTGAAAAATCACATGCTAATTTGAAAGATGTTCAGTCATGATACCGGTTTTGTTAGTTCTTTTATAATTAATTGCAGTACCTCACTGAGTAAGGAAAAAAGGCATGCATTTGTTGGAAACCATCAATGATAGTCACAGGGCTGAGAGTAATTGTTAGTTTGCTAAATTAAGTTTCCAACCATTTGGGTCTTTACTGTGCCTTCATGGTTCCCCGGGTCTGATTACACACTAGTAGGGCCTGTGGTGATAGGACAAGGGGGAATGGCTTTAACCCGAAAGAGGGTAGACTTAGATTAGATATTAGGAAGAAATTCTTTACTGTGAGGGTGTGAGGCGCTGGGGCAGGCTTCCCCGAGCAGCTGTGGGTGCCACGTCCCTGGAAAGGTTCAAGGTAGGATGGGGCTTTGAGCAACCTCATCTAGTGGAAGGTGTCCCTGCCCAGGGCAGGGCGTTGGAACTTGATGGTCTTTAAGCTCCCTTCCAACCCAAACCATACTCTGGTTCTAGGATTTTCTTATAACTTTGTGAAGGTGGGCTTGTTTTTTTCTGTACTCTGTACAGTTCATCCTTTGTTGACAATAGCAAAGCAGTGGAGGATGATCACAGAGAACAGACAGCATCTTCTCCATGGGGTTGTTGAGAGGTGGCAGCTGTAAGATGGCTGGGTCCCAGGAAAAGTGTCTTGTATCCATCCACCCACACAGCAGGAGTGTCTGGATGGATTACGCCCTCGTGTATGGGCAGTGCTTCTATGTTTCCAGTGAAGGGAGATCCCATTGTGATGTTCAACAGATCAAGCAGCTGCTCTGTCAGCATGCATGGCTACCTTCTGTGGTCTGGAGTATCCCAAACACAAGTAATACACCTGTCTTCTCCAACCTTAAAACATCGCTTAGACTCTCCAAAGTGACAAGTGAGCATGAAGCACCATTGCAGAGAATAAACTAATTCAAGATAAAGGGGTGGAACACTGTTAGAAAAGTACTGGGTTGTGTTGAATAAGGCAGATCCTAATAGGATCGTGAATGTCATTGTTCTTTTTCCAATTTTGAAGAGTGAATAGGGTTGATGCTTCCTGGAAACCAGAAATCCCTCCAGACACTTTAAATTCCAACTCATCTTTATCTTATTAAATAACTAATATAATCCAACCACCCATATCAACAAAAAAATGCTGAACACAAACAAAATAACTTTTTGTACTGTAAGTAGGACCTAATGGTGTCTTTCTCCGCAACAGCCTACAGAGGATGTGAGCTCCAATAGCCCCTGTTTTCTGAAAAAAAAAAAAAAAGAGCAAGAAACACCGTTAATGAAAATGTTCTGCTTTCATTTCAGAGCTGTGCTACCCAGGCAGTACCAGATAACACCGTATTGGAGCCACTTACTCCTATCTCTTTTCTATTTGAAAATAAATTAATAGGTTTTGGTACGTAAGATGTGCTCTGCCTGCAAAATAGGAAAGTGAGGCAATGGGGTGCAGAGAAGCCCAGTTCTGTAGTAAAAATGTTTTTGCCTTGTCTCCCAAGACTTCTTGTAGTAGTAGGGTTTAGAAGCTTCCACCTCAACCCAAGCGAATGCCAAAGAACATTTCTGAGTGCTCTGAGCACAATAATCATCACGTGACAGACACCCAGCCTGGTCCCTGAGCGCCCAGCATGTTTGTGCTGAAAGGGCTTCTCAGAGGTCTTTGGAGACTGAGGGTGCAGCTTCGGTGAGAAAGCAGTGACCCACATGGTGGTTCCAGACAAGCAAATGAAGTGCAAGAGGACAAAGTACAGCTTTGTCCTTGGGCAGCCAAAAGGCAGAGTCAGGGCACAGCACTGCATGAATTAGGCTGTTCTGCTTCAGATCTGAGCTGGGACAGTTCTTGTGCAATAGTGTTGGGTGTGCTACCTTAAATCCAAAGAAGCTGTGAGCCTCATGCCTCGTGCTGGGCTTCAGGTGGGACACGCGGCTTGGCTTTGTCTGGGCTGTGCAACTTTTACGCACTCCTATGCTTGCTGCTGGTCAGAAGAGTTCTTGAGTCAGGGATGCTTTTAGCCTTTTAGCTTGAACCGCCCACTGCCAAGAGTGAAAATGCAACAGAGACCCTCACTCTGATTAACTTGTTCTATGTCACATTCTTTCCTTGTTGGAAAGGTTATTTCGACAGCTTGCTGATTTGTTGCATTTGCTTTCTCTTACTCACTGGCTGCTCTTCTTAGCCCAGGGAGAGCTCATTGCTTTGCTTCATTAAAACGTACTGTAAGAAGGCTAAGATCACTTTCTCAATCTGCATTAGGAGGAAAGCATTGGCTGTGTGTTTTGTGTCCCAGAATTCATTCTCCACGTTTATTTAAGGATGACTTTAAGTGATGTAGTCATATATAGACCAATTGCTAGCCCTGTAGCGTCTTGCTAATGATTTATACACTCTGCTAGTATGGTTAGAACACTTCTACTACAAAATCTTTTTTGTTTACCCAGCTATTCACTACTCTGTATGCCTTATTTCACAACTTGCATTTTTTTATTCAGGTGGCAAAGGTCCACCAAGATAACAATGCATTTTAATGATTTATTTGGTAGCATAAATCCTAAGAGATAATCTCTACAAGGATTTTACCATCACAAATGTCAGTTTTTAAGGATTGTGCTTCTTTAAGAACTGAGACCAGATTGCACAATATTTTGTTTTAACTCTAAATCCATATTTTCTTCGGTCCCATTCTCCCTGCTCCCAGGCTGCAGCTGTAATGAATAGGTTTGATTTACAGAGGGATAATGAGCAAGTAGACGTCTTCCTCCTGCTGCTGTCTGCTGGTCACTGACAATTCCGCTTCCGTCTTCCATTTAGAACAGATCAAGCTGCAGAAAATAAGAGTTTCCATGAGAAATAGACAGGGAAACATCTGTCACGGAAAAAAAAGAGATGCCAGTAAATAAAGCAGCTTCAAAAAAGAAGCTGGCTATCCTCTTTTTTTTTCAGAGAGAGAAACAAAGAATATTTGCATCTCTCTATAGTTAAGGTAAATTAAAGAGTGTGCTTTTCTAAAAACTTATCTTTAGTCTTTCTCTTTCTGATCAGGGAAATAATGTCCTTTCATAGTGTTGAGAACTTTCAACTCTCATCCCACCGATTAGTTTACCAGCCTTTTCTCCAGGTTTGTGTTTTTCATCCCAGAGAAGATGGGCAGGTGTGATCAGGAGGAGTTGGAACAAATCAAATCTGTGTAGTGCATATGACATGTTGCAGAGTACAGGTAGCAAAGAACTTTCTACTCCTTTTCGGTTGCAATTTCTGAGACTGCCAGAAGAGGAAATCTAACCATACACTTACACTTGCTGCATGGAGGAGCTGTAGAACAAAGTTGTACCAAATCATCAGTTCTTCAATGCTGTAATGTCTGGTCTTGTTTCTTTTTGAGACAAGAGTTACAATTTATGCACAAGGTGAGCAATCAAACCCCCTAGATTTGTAGAAGTGATGTGCTAAGGCATATAAAGAAAGGTCGTAAGATCCCAAATACAAACTAACATGTATTGATTCTTAGTAAAGTAAAAATTAGATGCAATGTTGTGTTTCCATGCTCTGTGACTGTGTCTTCCTAAGGAGATAAATTTTAACTGAAATGCAAAGATAATTTAAGTGGGAATTTCAGTTTGGTCTGCAGTTAATCCAGTGTTTGGGGATATATGACGTTCTATTCTTTATTTGAAATTAAAATGTTTTTCTTACCAAACACACAAGGCATTATTTCATCCTACAGGGCAATACCAAATTCAGAGTGGGTGTTTATACATTGGAAATGACCTGATTTTTTAAGTGGAAACAATTATAGCAGAAATTGAGGTTTCCTCATAGGATTTTATGATTCAGAACTACAATTCATGCCATATAAACAAAATTGCTTCCAGCCTGAGAGCATGTGTATCAGTTTTGTAGAATGATGGTCCCTAAATAGCAAATGGAAATAAAGATTAATAGCAGAAATGAGTCTCAGATTTTATTTTCATGTTGCTAATCAGAAATCGTATAGTATGTAAATATCATACATAATAAAATAAAATAGAATAGAGTAGGTTTTAGTAGCTGCATTATGCCAGAACAATACAACTTAGGTAAATAGTTTGCCTCAGCTAGGAAGAATTCAGTGGTGTTAATAGAAGAGTATTTGTTCTATGGAAATTAAATTGGATGTAGAGAACTATAGCATCACTTGCTGCATCAATCTTATTTCCTAACACGGTGAAGTCACTCAGCAATATACGTGTCTGAAGCAATGTTCAGGCATGCTGGATCACTGGCAGACAGTCAAGGTACTGAGTCTGACATGGAATTTCTCAGTGACTGCACCCACTGGCAAGCTATGTCTAGCTAGGCTCCTTCTCATCGTCTTCTCCTGCTAGGGTCACACGAGGCCAGAGGCAGCTGGCTCAGAACGGGCTTCTGCCTCACTTGACTGCAGTGGGAAAAAAGAGAGGAGCAGCAGTCTGGTACCTTGCTTGCGTAGGAGGAACCAGCTATCCTCCCACTGTGGTTTTGAGGGAAATGCCTTGTTTACATCTTTTCTTTAGCTTCCTCTCACCATTTGGTTATCCCCCCAGCAGTAAGCATCTGTTCTTTGCCACCTCTCCTGATACCTTGGGAAGATAGAAGGGCAGGAATGGCCGGTACCTGTCCTGCTCCCTCTTAGTGCTGTTCTTTGCAGTGTGACGTTATCCTTCCATACATGTGTACTGCTCCTTCCGGCTCGTACGGTCCATCTGTCGGACAGGCTGCACCTTGCTGTTTACGTTGGACTCCCTGTCTGTGCATAGAGAAGGTCAGAAGGGAGTGACGGGGTAACTCTGGCTGGTAATCTGTTCTCTGAGCTTAGTAGCAAGTCCATGATTTGTGCTAGAGCTTCATCAGCTCTAAGAGATATCACGCCTTGCTGGAAAGTCTCCAAGGACCCAAACATTTCTTATAAAATGAAAAGCAGTTCTGACACCTATTTCTTATTACTAATTTTTGTTGTACTTTGATTTTTTTATGCTTTAACAGTCACCTATTGGGTCTTATTTTGTGTCTATCTGATAAATTAGGAATGCTTTGCCATTTCCTTTCTTACAGACCATCATCAATCTCCTGCTAAGCATACTTTAGATGTGTCAACTCAGCATCCTGTAAGGTAGGTTTTCCAGTTCTTGCATTGTTGTAATTCACTTATGGAACCTTTTGGTAGGATAAACACCAAAACTGCGTGCAGAGTGGTAATATCCAAGTGGAAAACTATCATATCCAGCCGCAGCAAGAGCTTCTCCTGATATTCTGTGTCTCCTTCTATGCCTCTGTTCTTGTCAATTTTGTAACCATAAGCCTTTCTGAATCCTGTTTTTCCTAAAGTAATTCCTAAAGCATGGGAGTGTCTTGCCTACCCTGTTGATACTTAATTATGTCACTGAAGAATAGTCTTCTGGAAATTATGTGCTGCATAACTTTGAACAAGTTGCCTTCTGTTCCTGTTACTTCGGTCACCTGTGTATAGAGCAGAAGGGAGAGGAGGTGCTGGGGTGAATGGGAGTGAGAAGTGCCTTTATACAGAGGTAAATGCTAAAGTGATCTTTGGGAGGAGAGAATCCTGCAGGATGTCAGCAGGATGAGGTATCGTGTATAAGCACTTTGCTCTTTCAAGGTATTTCTCCCAAGCATGCTCACTAAACAGTGTTTATACCACTGAAGAAATCTGTTCTCTATGAAATGGAAAACATAAGGACAGTCATATTTTAAAATAAGTTAACACTCTCTTAAGAGAATTTTGGAAAACTGTTGGGTTTGTATGTCTCTTTCTTCTGTTCTCATGATCTCTGTTGCTGTTGTTTCTTTTTGGTTAGGTGAGTTGACTTTTCCTGATCCACTTCAGGTGTGAGATATACATGCAACAAGTTCTTAATAATGTTAATTACACCATTCTCCCCAGAAGGTCACTAGAACTGACAGGGTACAATATGTAGCCAAAAAAATTCCTTTTCAGTTTATAATTACGTTTTGTGAAAACAAGAGACCCTCATGGCTCAAGCATCCAACCACTCTGAATGAAATCTAAAGAGAATAATTTACAAGGTTTTATTTTGAGGAGGAAGCTGACATTCAAACTGATGACAAACCACAGTTGTTTCCAAAAATTTGTTGTGAGTAACCACCACTAAGCAGGGTAACTGCCTTTGGGAAAGGGGACATGTTTCTGCAAGTGCTTCTGCATCCCTGGATCACCCAAAGCCGCGTACCTGGGCAGGCTGGGCGAGCGATGGGTGCTGCACTGGCCACATAACGCTGTAAATATCTGAGCCCCACTACACTACAGTGCAAATGCAGTATCTCCAGCTCCAGTGCAGATGTTTTCCATACAGGAAGCCTCTAATCCAAACTTTCCCTCCTCTCCTCTTTCTGGCCTCACATGGCCTCATTGTGCTCTGTGCTCATTCTGAAACAATTATATACATTTGAATGGCAGCCAGACCGATTACAGCCTGTGTTTTTCAGAAATTAGCCAATTGTTCCAACGATTGCATTTAGCAGAACATTCAAATAGACGAGACTGCGGGCAGAAAGTAATTTATTTCTTGTTGCTAATGAGTTTAAGTGTGATGATCAACTAAGCAAATCCTGTGTCATCCTCAGCCGTTTCCCACAGGTCCCACACTCAGGCACAAACCATATATATGCACATGTCTTTATTCATACTAGAAAAATTTCCATGACTTCTTGAAGATACTGAGATTTGCAGAAAGGAGGTACTTGCCAAAGCATTCCTCTAAAGCGTTTCTACTTTTGATCAAAAATCAAGGTGAACCCCAAACAATGCTGTACAGCACTTTGCTTGTGTTGAATTGCAAAGCCCAGTTGAACAAACCAGTTTTCGTGTGATGAAATGTTACATTCTTGCTTTGAAGTGACAGGATGTCAGAATGTCAGGAATTGCTTAAAAATTTCCATAGCAGAGCTGAACTAACTTGTTGTAAAGGACATGTATATTCCTCATGTTTGCGGAATTAAGAGGCAGCTTTGTAATTTTTTGTAGTGCCAAAACACACAGGAAAGTATGCATAGTTTACTGGAATACAACGGGATAAGGGAACCTTCTGATGTATTTTATTTAGATTTTTGTTCTGGTTTATATTTGCTGCTCTTTTTTTGGTATGTTTTTGTGGCAATTGGAATGGATCTAAACTTGCGCTTCCCCAAATTTTATGGAGTCTGTGAGTGTGTGTGTGGTGTGGGTGGCTTAGCAATATTTGCCGAATACACAAAAGGAAACTTTTATATGTATATGATAATAAATTTCACAACTGTTTTGAAGGTAAGCAGGAAGAATCCTATCACTTGAATGATTGAAAAGAGCTGTTTGATATCCACTATCATGGGTTTTTTTTTTTGCAAATTTCTAATGTGCCCATTGTGTGGCTTAGCTAGAACATGCTTTGTGCAAAATAGTGATTTATTAAAAAAGCCCAAACACCCCATGTTTGTTCCCTCCTTTCCATGTTACACAATGACAGAACACTGCTGTTGCATTTTTAATTACTCCCTTGGAGATTCTGGGACACCAGTAAGAAATGATCTACGTTACATATGGGTCATGAAACACATCTCTGATGCATGGGCCCCCTTGAAACACCGTTATACCTACGAGCTGTGTCTATATGACTAAATCCAGGCATGCCTGGGAACATTTCCCAGTGCTGGGCGGTGAACGTCCGTGCTAGTGAACAGGACTTTACCTGGCATGAATTCATCCTTTTCCAAACAATGCTGTACCCAAACAATTCCTAGGCACATTTTGGTGTTTTGGCTGTTAAACCACAGTAGTAGCTGTTCCCTGTGGGAAAAGACCTCCTGGAATCTCTCCCTTTGGAGACTGGAAGCAGTTGTCTAGCATTGATGTAGGCCGTCCCAGTCCACTTGGCCGCAGGGCCCAAACATGTTCTCAGGCAAAGTTCATTTACTGGAGCAGGAGTAGCCAGAGGGAGTACTATAAAAACCAGTAGAAATTTATATTTCCCCAGACCTTGTGCTGTCATGGAAGGATATTTTGGAAAAAAAAACCCCAAACACCCTAGTCTAGCAGTTAAGGAACACCTGCTCATTTGTGATTTTTGAAATAACAGGTATTTTACTGAACTAATGAACCAATAGATCTCTGCCTTGGTTACAACCTATCCTTCATTTTTGAGAGCAGATTTTCAATTGAAATATTCCCATCTCGGCCTCTGTCCCAGTTTGCTTCAGTTTCCCACAGACATGCTTAATAGGAAAAACTACAGTTATCATAAAGTTTCAGGGCAAGATGTGTTTGAAAACAGAAACTCATTACTCTGGCTACGCATCAGACCTCAAAGGGGTGGTTTACAGAGTGCTGGAAAGCATGAAAGTCATGTAAGACGAAATAATAAGAAATCCTTACGAAGAAGGAAAATGTTGACTGATAGTTAACTGGTTTAGGACATCTTCTACCCCTCTTAAAAGCTAGTTGAAGAAACAAACTTGCCACTTACAATTATGTCATAAACCAAACAAGAAAATCCACCCACAGAAATCAGCAAAGAAACTAGTCTTCGATATAACGAGGGAAAGTGGACGTAGAAGCTAGTGATTTAAGCAAGACATTAATAATTTAAAATGTTTGTTATATGCAAAATTCCTAACTAAAATCCGGTGTAGTGACATGGAATAATTTGTGCCTCAGAGGCTGACACAATTAGCGAAGGCATTTTTGATAGTGGAAAAGCCAAAACATGAACAGTGTGAGAGGAGAAATTTACAGAGCAAAAAGAGTGCGTTGCTCACGCCATGCTTCCTCCTAGCAAAGACACGGTGAGAAAAGTTTTGAATCAGTAGCAAACAGGGAAGAAAAAACAAAACAAAACAATAGATTAGAAGTTCTGCGATGCTGCTGGCTGGCTTCCAGACCAAGGGGCAATCAGATGCCTTTTCTACCACTCCTTCATGGTGCTAGCAGGAGGCAGAAACTCTGGGGCCAATAGCGATATTGACAGCATAAAAGTTTTTTTAAGCCTTCTCAGCAGAATTGTGTTTGATTCTTGTTTTTTTGACTTTGGACAGCTTTCTACCAATTTGCCATGTCTTGTGTTCGGGATATGTCAGGATTGCTGATTTCTGCTTTTCGCTGTTTCCTCTCCTTCATGTCTTTTATTACTGCTTTTAATTGCAGCTCTCTCCTTCTCTTAGGAGAATAATTTCTTCCCTTTCTTGCTCTTCCATAACTCCTTCCCTGTCTTCCTCCTAATCTGGGCCTGTGGTGATATCTGCTCTTCCTCACAGAGCTCTTTATCCATGTTTCCTTTCTGAGAAGTAAAAGAAATGAAAGAAATTTCAAAATTTGTTCTAATATTTTGCAAATTGTTTATTTTACTGTTCCATGTTACCTCTTCACACACACTCTTCGTTGTTGTCTATTTAGTTTATAAGCACTGTTTTATAATCTAAAAAAAGTTTCATTATACTCAAAATCTCTTTTGAGGTCTTCACTAACAAAATGGTGATTAACACATTGGAGTAAGTCAGAAGTGACTCCACGAGTTTTGAAAAGGACCAATGTTATGAATGTGTTCTTGGGCATGCAATGTGACCTAGCCTATCTGTTGCCCCTTAAAGCAGGAATGTGGCATTCGTGGTACAGAGCCTGCTCTGGTGCGATAATGAGATGATCTTTCTTCTGTCTAAGGGGTCTGTCACAATTATTGTGAACTGACTGTTTAATGAGAGAAACTATTGCTTGGAGTTTGGCTTATTAGGCACCCTATAAGTATCATCCAGTTCTAGAAGTTTTGTTTTCATTAGAAAAGAGAAACTGAGGTAACTGAGCTTTATGATGGTAGTTTTCCAAATGGGAGTTAATTATTAAGAGCAGCTCACATGTGTGTTGCCTAACACAAACTAAAATGTGACCTTCTTGAGTAGAAACCACAACTGAAAAGTGGCCCTGTGTGAGTGAATATTGTTGCAGTGTATTAAGTCCAGAGACACCAAGCACCTGGCATCTGGTATTCATCCCAGCATTTGGTTTTGGCTCCTGATCTCAGCAATATTTGGGAAACTGTTGAGACAGTTCAAACAGTTGTGTCACACATCATAGTTTGGATGACTGCTGCTTTTCATGTGGACAAAATTCTTCATCTAATTAAACCCTGAAGTTCTGCTGATGTTGGGTGCGCATAGTGAATGCCAGTAACATTTCCCTTTTCACTGCAATGGGAAATGTTTCTACTGCCAAGATGAAAGAGGTACCAAAAAGGACACTCCCCATGAAATAGACTGACTGTCCATAATGACCTAAAGTTCTACCAAGTCTTACTTAACTTTCAGGTTTGTGGTCCCTACCACCCTCCTGTTGGATGATCATAAATAGTACTGGAATTTTCCCTAATGCATTTTTCAGTAATGATACTAGGTCAAAGTAAACTCAGCATTGCTATCATAATAAACCATTTTGCCACGTTTTATTAGAACAGTCTTGAACCTGGTGTGTGTAACGCTATCTGTGTACAATGTTTATTATTTTTTCGAGTCAATATTGAAGTAGTTACAAATGAAAGAAAAGGCACTACAGCAAAGGAAATACAGCACAAATGCCCACCTTACCACAAGTGAAACCTCAAAAAAACCCCAACCAGCTGGGCATCAGATGCAGAGACCAACAATCCCACCTATGGAAAGGTCATAGGTGCCACACACTGACAAACAGGGGACTGATACCTTCCCTGTCTAGACATCTCAGTTCTGGCATCACTGAAACCTGTGATGCCATCAGCTCAGGGGTCCCCCGCGAGAATGTGACTCTCCAGGAGGTTGCAGGTCAATCACCAGAAACGTTCCTAGAGCAACAGAGAAAGAACAAAATATATCCGTAGCTTGAGATGCCTAAAGGGATCCTTTGGATTACGGGGACCTGGGCAGTAGTTAAGGACACTCAGACACTGTGTAGTTTCTGCCAGGCCTCTCGTTATCCCTCCCTGGCAAATACAGCAGTCCAATCTATACAGCTTTGCTTCCCCCAGGCACCACGTTTCACATTGACTTGGCCTGACTGATACTACTTAAATTTCTTTCTTAAAACACAGGTGATCTTACAGTTCAAAGTACTTGTATATTTGCCTGAAGTTGGTGCTACTTTAGCAAGTGCAGCTGCCTGCAAGATCTTATACCTAAAAGCTTCCTGTTAAATACGCAAAATGGCACTGCATATGCAAGGGTATGTACTTCTGGAAGCACTACTTGCATTTTGTGGTTTTCCTGTTTAATGATTCACTTGACCATTTTTAACTTGGAGTTTTACTTTGTATAAAAAATGAAGAAGTTGTATTTATATTTACAAAAAAAAAAAAAAAAAAAAAAAAAAAAAAAAAGAAGTACAGCCACGTATCTCTCAGCTGGTCTTTTTGGAACTAGCCAAATTGCCAGGAGTGGGAGAGAAAAATTCCAGTGAGAAATCACCTGAAGTCAGAAAGTCACCATAGCAAGCACAATTGTCATGCGGTTGCCTATTTGACCCTAACTGACTGGAGGTGTTCATTCTTTGTATGGCTGTGCTGCCCAAGGCTCCAAGGCAGATCTGAACGTTTCCCAGTGCTGGCTTAGCCGGCACAAGCAAAGAGCTTGTGTCAGCTGGCAGATGGTGAAGTCTCAGCAGGCTGAGATGCTCAGGCAGAGCTTTATTCCAGCTGGACAACCTGTGTCTTTCTGTCAGAGGTGGAAACTTGCTGGGAGAAGGGGAACTAGTAAGATAAATGCAAGTTTTCTTTTGCTCCCTCTGCTTAGGTTGTTTATGATTTTGAGTCTGAAAGGCAGATTTTTCAAAACAAGTAATTCTTTTGATTTGAGTCAATTCAGCTGCTTTAATAAGGTGCCAAGACTAAAGATGTTTAACACACGTTGTTCAATGAATGCGGGTGAGATTCTGCTGAGGTTTTGGATTCAGATGACAGGAACTTATAAACTAAAGTTATACTATAGTTTTAGACGTAGACAATTTTAGGGCTGGTTCTAGCATATGTGCTGTAGAGAACTAGTGAAAAAAAGCTTCAGGTTAGGGCTAAATCAGAGTCAGTGCTTGAGCTGACAGGGGTCTCAAAGTTAGGTTTGTTTCGGTATTTTTCAGAATGGGAATATGTCTTTCATTTGGCACCCAGTGAGTTTATTCTGTCTGTAGTGGTAGCAGTTGCTGGCCTGTGGTTAAGGTTAAGGCTCAGATTAGTGTTAGGGTTAAGTTTAATGCAGACAAGAGCCAACAAGCAGCTCCATGTGAAGCTACTTGCCTAGTTTCAACAGTATCAAAATGTTGGACTTCAAATTAGTTCCATTGCTCAAAGAGGATGCTCAGTTAGGTTCAAATTTGTGTTTTAGCTGGCAGTGTTTAAGAAGCTTGAACTACATACAATTGAAATATGTTTCACCCTCACAGAAAAAGAATCAATGCCAACAGAAACACCCTGATTAGGTTCTTTTAGTTGCCAAGAATTTCAGATTAGAGGAAAATATGTTTATTGCTGGGTTGAAATTAGGGTTCAGGCATGTTGAGTGCTGCAGAACTATAATTCCATGGAGGAGAAAAGTGGAGGAGAAAATATATCTACATGGATAAATCTGACAAGGACCTCTTGGCTGGATCCAGTCTCTCTAGCTTATATGTAATGTGACAGTTAAAGACTCACGACAGCAACAACTTAAGGCTCGGAGAGCCTAAACCACTGGAAGTGGATTTGAGCCAGTGCTGAAACTGGGTCTCATGACAGACAGAGTAACCGGTTTATGGATAAATGCAGGACAACAGCTACAGGTCAACATTTCACTTGATAGGCAGCTAAAAATTAAGTTTTGAATTAGCAATATTGTGTTGTAGCTAATGAGTTTTAATGTGGGTGGACACACAGCATCAGTAAGGGCTGATGCTATGGAGTTAGGCAGGAGGGAAAGAGATGTTCCTAATGCAGGCTTAGTCATAACTCCTTGGCTTTTTTGGGGGGGGCACTTCTGGCTCATAAAAGGTCTTAAGCTCAAGGCTAGAGGTAGCGCTGGCATGTAGCTTAGAAGGGTTTATGAATCAGTTGCATCCTAGGCAGCTAGCGCTGGGGATGTCACGCAGGAAGGAGTTTCTGTGATTCGTGCTGCTCTTGGATATCTGAAGTGTATCTCAACTAACAAATTTTTCCCTTCACAAAGCAGCGATTTTAGTTTTGATCTAAATGTATCTGGTCTTCACAGGTTTAGTTGCAGAATTATGTGAAAAACATCTATGATATTAAATAATTATTTATGGCTTTTAGTATTACAGCTTTTACAGAGTTAGATCATGTTATGAGAGGAGATGCTATCTATTAACAGAGCGTTAGAGGCAGGTTTACCCTATGTAGCATTAACATGGTTTCTCTTTTCTAGATTCTCTGTGTGGGTACTGTGTTTCTCTATGTGGATGTGTTAGAGTTACTAAACTTTTGTTTGTGCCGGATAGGTGATGGAGCACTCTCTTGCTTCCATATGGGAAGAATCATGGGCTCAGGAAGCTTTGAGAAAGAACTTTGGATGTATACCCTCTTCCTATTCCTAGAATAGAGAAAACCGACACAATTTAAAAAGCAGCAGCAGAGTTCTCACCATAATCCCTTCTCACAATAAACAGTGTTATCTTGTTTCATGAGCTGAATTTGCATCAATAAACAGACTAAGAGTTCCCACAAGAACATGCCTAAGGCAGTCCTGTGCAGTCTAAAAATCATCCTAAAAATTTTCTGAAGAATACCCAGAGTCCAGAAATTATCAGACCTGCAGCAGTGACCTCCAAGCTCTTTGCGCTTGTCCTGCAGCCTAAATTTCTTTTGGCAAAAACCCCATAGTATGCCCCAATTGTCTTCATCAAAAAAGACCCTGAGGCAATTATGGATCCAGGAGTAGCGTAGCCCAGACACTGCTCCATTCTGAACAGTACCGTAGCTGTCAGGAGGGAAAGGTGATTAAGATGATTTCTTTAATGCCAGCCCTTTCTTGCAGTGTGTTAGCTGAAGGATGGATGGTAGGCTGCATCGGAGCCAGGTATGGATCAAGTCTTGCAAATCCACTAGTGAAAACAGATGCAGTTTGCAATCTGCCTTAGCATTCAGAATATTTTTTTATATTTTATAAATGGATGTAATGAGGTTAGGCCAAAAAAAGATCTGCGTGTCCAGTTGCTACAAACACCAGCCTGTGCTTACTTTAAATGAATGGTTCGGTAACCAGCACACAAGCTCTAAGCCAGCTTTCTCTGATGTTGTTGTCTTATGGGTGCTGGTTGAATCACAGCCACAGTATTTCATCTGTTCTGTGACATGTTTGGACCTAAAAAAAATTTTGAAATAGAACTTTCAAAAAAGGTACCGAGTGTCCCATCCCTACAGAGAGCCTCACTTTTGCTATTGAATAGCAGGCTGGGTGTAAAGTTTGCATGGTTCAATAGAAGTGAATGCAAGCAGATGTCAAATGAAAGCAATCTTTATGGTACCCCATAATAATTATGTTCTTTTCTCCTATGATACGTTTCTGACACTCTTTAAGTGAACAAAACTATAAATCATAATAAGTCTCTTATACCACAGAAAAGTTTCACATAATTCTGCTACTGTCCCTGTGAAGAGGGGTCAAGTTTAGATGAAGGCTGCAGGTATTCTTACACAATTATTGTGATTTCACACTCGGGAAACTGACATTTTATAGCCATGAAGTTTAAAAGTGGAATTGACCAAAAAACAATGAAAGCAAGTTCATAGATGTTTTGTAAATAAATTACTTCGGGTTTTTTCATGTCTTTGCTTTTCCTTAAAGCATGTATTTTGTGCAAATACACAGAAATAGTAGGCATTTAATACTCCAAATCACTCATGTTCTGGATCAAATGGGCTCAAGGGACCTCACAGAACAACAGTGCATCCAAACTACCCTGACAGATGTTTGTAGCTGGTCCTAGAAGTCTTTTATGGCAGGGTTAGGCTATTGCCTCCCTGTGCTGACATACCCTGGGAAACCCTATAAATTGCTGTGCCTTGGTTTAAAGTATCAAATAAGGAGTAATTCTGGAGATTGTTTAGATTCTAGATGATTCAGCGTGAGTATGGGAGGTAGGAAGCTTTCTTGTAGGTAAATAAATCTCTAAGTGACTTCATGTACAAAACTAATATTCCTGTGAAGCACGTGATGAAAAGCACAAGTTCAGAGTCTCTGCTGAGTAAGGTCTGAGAGTTCAGGGCTGTACAGTCCGGGGTTCTTAAATATTGCCAAGCATCTCACCATTACCTTACTGTAGCCATTTTATTTAATCTTCATACCTGACAGTAAAATACTGCATTATCACACACTTACTTTTGATAGCAGCAAAAGATTCCCTATTACGACACCCAGTTTAAAAAAAAAAATACATGGATATCTTTAGATTAGCAGCAGCATAATTTGATGCCTCTTTCTTGCTCATGTAGAACATGTTCCTGATAGTTCTAGTGCTGGGGTTGGGGCAGATCTTCATGTTTATCCAAGAAAGCCAAAAGTGATATTAACTAAGCAATGTTAATTCATGAAACAGAGAGTGGAATCCAAAGTATTCCAGTTTGATCCAGGTGTTTGGGTACGGTCTCTCTGCCTAAAAAAAATATTTTACAATAATATAATTAACTTCAGATCCAGTAAACTCTTATGTATTTCATGTTTCCTATTTCCACTGTGGCATTTCTGCTTGTGTTCATTCTTACATGTCCTCAAAACATTCACTGAACTTTGACTAACTCTGGCTTTTCATTTCAGAAAAAAATAACCCATCACTCTCTAAGGGGCACTTCTAATATGGAGTTTCTAACCGTAAGGAAATCCAGAATACTCCTGTGTATCTGTAGCTTCAGAGTTTAGAAAAATTCAAAGGATGGGGAAAATACTTTTTAGTGTACCTGTTATACTTTTATTCTCTTTCATTTAAGATGAATTTTTTTATCATTTTGATGACGCTCTGGTAAAAATGAAAGTTGTTGAGAGTGAAATGCAGAAGTACATGATAAGATTTTTAGACATACACATGAATAACGCTCCTGTGGACAATAGTGGAACTATTCATGCGTGTAAGATTCGGGTCATAAAGTATCAGTGTAGCTGATAATTACTTGTAATGTTGCAAAAGTTTATGTAGCTGTTCATTACAAAATTGGTCCTATTACAGGCTAATGCCTCAAAATTAAACTGTTCAGACTTTTCTGTATTTCATTCTGGTGAAAAATGTTTCTGATGATACTAAAAACCCTTGTCTTCCTAAGGACGTGATTTTTTTTTCCTTGCCTTATTCCCAACCATGTAAGCTCACCAAATGCAGAACTCCGTTCTTTTCCAAGCAATTTTGTGGCATTTGGCCTGTCTTTTTTATTTTAATTGTGTGTTAAGATGATGGCATGCCTAATAGTAATGACTTCAGGTTTTCCATAGCTGCACACAAAGCTGGTATTTTCAGTAAAGTTTTGGGTAATTAAGACAGTCAAATTCCAATAAATTTCAGTGGATGCTGGACAGAGAACTGGCTCAGCTGCTTTGAAAATCCTAAAGGGCTTATACTCTGCTTTGCTTTTACTAAATAAATATACTAGTCTTTTAAAGTGAATTTTTTAGAAATTAACTGAAACAGCTGTTCTGAATGGATTTAAATACTACAAAACTCTAGCAGTATAGCTCTTCAAATAGTGTACGTTCTTTTCCATCACTCCTCCCTTTGTAACCCAAGGACCTGAAGAGCCAACAACTGAAGTCAATGGAAAGTGAAGCTGCTGAGCAACTCTGTAAACAAACTATCACAGCTCAGTGAGGTATTCACAGAAATACATCCAAAAATGTGCTTTTTGTTTGTATAGTGTCTAAATGCTTGAGGACTGATACCAACTCGAAATGCAACTGCAGTGCGCCGTAGAATGAAAGGATATATGTTAGCCAAGGGTTTCTTACAGTCTCTTAAACCTCACAGGTATACAACAGAAATGACTGTTAATGCAAGAGTAGTGAGTCTTCAACTTTAAAGGCAAGGACACTAGCAGCTATTGCTCATTGCCTCCAAAGCAAAACTATAGCAGAACGTGACTCAGTGTTTGTAGCAGTTTTCACTAGTTTTTTTGGTAACACTCACTGTAGGCTGTAGGATATATTAATGTCAATTTGTGTGTTCTGTTCATTCTTAGAAGTGTTACATTATTTCCGTAGGTTCAGTATGGAGCATTTCTATGGGTTAACTAATTAGAAAGTTTTTTTTCAAATTAAGTATACTAAACCAGTATTTTTCTACTTAATTGAAAGTGTTTTTTAAAAACTGTTTTTATTTTTGAGAATGCATGTAACATGTTCTGTATGTTTTATCCATCCTCACCAAGCAGTCATTCTGTTTCACTTAGTAAGCAGTGATTTTAAAGCCATGATTTTAAAGGGTGGTTTCAGTCATCTGTTACAGCTTCAAATGCTAAATTGTTTTAATGGAATAAAACTAGTTTCAAAATACCTCAAGATCATAGCACTGCAGGAAGCAGTTTCCCTGTTCTGATTGTCCTGTCATGACAAATGCATTTCCTCAGTAGTTATCAGGCGCTGCATCTTTGAATGGACGTGACTGAGTACCTGTGTGTGGGAAACTCTTATTATTTCCCTCCTTTCACCTATTCTTGACTGATCTACTTACATTCGTTCAAAGACTGAGGAGGAGACACAAAGCAACACTAATGAAAGCAGTTGATCCAGCTCAGTGCCGGGACTTCTAAGACACAGCTGTGCATGGAAACAAAATCTGAAGAACAGGGAAAAAATATGCTGATAATAAAATGGATTATATATGTCCTTCTTCACTTCACAATTCCTGATTGTGTGAGGTGCCAGACTATTCTAGGAGGACAATTTTAGGGCAAGGATGAGATGCAGTGTGGGTGGGAGAGCTACAAGAAGCCAACTTCTCCCACCCTATCTTGGCTTCTGTGGCAAGCTAGTCAGCTGCAGATCCAACTCATGCAGAAAAAGAAAAGTACATTTATTTAGGCCCAGGTCCATGACTTAAAATGTTGTTTTCTGTGTATTCAGGGAAACCTGATGACTTAATGTTGATTTAATGGCCTTACTGCTCCGACCTCTCCGCACCTGTTATGACTCAGCTGACTTAGGATACCAAAACCATTAAGGCTATATGAGCATCTTATGTCCTATTTGACTGTTTAAGGTGCTAAACGTGTGCTGTGAAAATCTGATACAGTTTGGATGGCAAAGTGTTTTCTATTAAAAAAAAAGGAATCTGATATAGCCATTTGAAAATCGTAGGACTAACATTCCTGCATAGGTGGTTGTATAAGCTATGGTGTATATAGGTCCCCTTGAAAAGAAAACAGATTTTATTTAGGTCATATGCAAACGGCAGGCAGACACGGGCCATCTGGGCAGTGGAGCGCTGTGCCTGAAGCCATTCCTTCTGGTATGAGCAGCTTGGTCAGCAGTGGTGAAGGAGCCACACGCCTTTAGCATGATGCCTGCGGGATCACATACAGGATGGAGACACCAGCTGAATACCCTCCTAAGCCAGGCAGGTTAATGCTCTTTTACCTCTCTTGTTTCACACTGACACCGCTTCAAGAAGCAATGAGAGATCTGGGGGAGGAAAGAGCCAGGTTGGCTAACCATGTTCTGCAGCCCACAAGTGATGGCACTCACCTTCACGGTGAGAGGGGCAGCCTTGGACCGGTTTCAGCCTCAGGAGTGTTTTCTGCACCTTCTTCAAGGATTTGGCTATTAGTGGGACACGTGCAAGAGAGTGGCACTGGAACTGAAGAATTTTCCTACTAGCAGACTCCTTAAAGGGCTTCTATCATGCTTTGCTTCACCTCTTGCAACTGATCTGTCTCTAAAAAATAGATATATATTGAATTAGAAAGTTAAGGTACCATTAGGCTAGCCTGCCCCACAGCTTGCTCATTTGAAAAACCCCTTTCTGCTATTGAATATTTCCTATTACAGTTTTTACATCTCACTATTTCTTCCAGATAGCTGGTTCTCATAAATTATGCAATGAGAATATCACTCAAAATAAGGACAAGTGATATTCTCCAAAGAATTAATTTGAAGCTTCAACTAGATCATTCCTGTTTGAGGCCATATAAAGCATTATTTTTAACATGCCCCAGCAAAAATAGCAATGCTGCAGGATGTCTAGGGAAATGAAGAAAATCTTGAGAATCTGGCTAACACATTTTGTACTGGAAAAAATCACAGAAACTCATTGAGGAGGAAGCTATACTAAGGAAAAAAAAAAGGCACAAACCAATTCTAACAACTGAGAAGATGGAGTCAGCTTACAGAAACCAATAGGGTGCAATTCTTCAATTCTCTTCGGCAGATCTCAGAATAAAATCGTGTCAGCTTCTCTTCTGTGAAGATACAGGAGGAACAGAGGAGGAAGGAGAGGAAGTGTTCTCTCTGCAGCTGTCAGAAATAATTCATTACACATTTATCTCCCAGAGTTGGAGCTAAAAAGAAAAGAAAAGGGTAATTTTACAGTTCAGCGAATACTTCACCCATTGATTATTTTAATGTTCCAAAATGCATAGTAAGACTTTAGAAGAAGGCTGCATAGCTGCAGTCTATGTAGTAATCTGAGTATAGCAAACTGAATTGGACCCTTGCTGTTCACAAATATAGGTTCAGAAGTCCAAAAAACCCCCAGTGTTAGTTGCAGTGTGCTAAAAATCAGAGGAAAGTGACAGATACATATCTGAAAGCAAAACATAATTCAAAGAATTTAGGTACCATTTTATACATTTGTTTTCCGTTGCTCTTTTGTTTTTCATGTCTGTGGAGGGATATTCTGTTCTGCCATTAAACTTTGCTAGTTAATCACTACTCTTCAGCAGCTTGCTTTAGTAACAGATACAGCAGTGTATGTTTAACAGCTGATGCAGGAACCTTGGCCTGGGGAGCCATGAGCATTGCTCAATGAATACTTCCAGCATGGGTTTGACTCCGTTTCTCCGTGCTGACTCAACAACATATCAAACAAAACATTTCATTATGCAGGCTCTGTGGGACATGTGGGATACAGAATAGAGAGCATGAAAGGGTAGGAACACTTCACTATTATTTTATTATTTTGCAGTTACAGAACATTTGGCAAATGATTGTACACACTGTTGCAAGGCAGATGCTATAAATTGGGTCAGTATGATATATATGGCTGCCAAGGAACTGTTTAAGTATATTTTCACTGTTTCCAGCATAAAAAACAAGACAAAAGTAAAGACATCCTGAAGTAATTATGCCATTTGGAAGGAAAATATAGCAGGGATTTTTTAAAAAATACGTGCAAAAGAAAGAACAAATTGAACTTATACCATACTTCGAATGCAACTTAATGGAATACACACTTAATGGAAAAGAATTAATTGATAAACACAAAACTAAACTCATTAGCTTACTCTCACTTCTGAAATCCAAATCATATCCTATGTAGGGTCACTAACGAAGTGAAAGGTAGGAACCGCTGTCTTTAATTTGGATACCGTTTTTAATTTCTGCTAAGTAAGGAGGTTGGTATTGACAAACATGTTAAAAACTAGGAATTAGTTCAAAGAGCACTGAAGAGAAAGTTAGCTGATCAATTAAGCTATTAGAATAGACCATTTATTCATTGTCTGATATACATTTTAAAATCATCAAAACCTGCCATGATAAAATCAAATTGCACTTTAAGAAGCTATAGCCTTTTTCTAAAAATATAGACAATGCAGGGCAAACAGGTTGCTTGACTAGATGACTAGGTAGTGCTCACTGTCAATTCAGTTCTGAACGGACTAATTTTGGACTTTAATTCTCAGATCTATCAATAATAAAGGCTTTGAAAGATGCCAAATTAGGCAAACAATAGGCAAAATTGTCAGACTGAAAGGCTCATGTGCTGTTCACAGTAAGTAGTTATCTTTAAAACTTCTTAAATCTTTAAACATCACCAGTGCGGAGACAGATTGCTGCTCCCTGGTGCTTTTTAGCACTAGCCTGACAGTGCTATCCCCATGACTCAGGCAGGGTCAAGCTCCAGTTGTAGCCCACATTTTGGAAAACATGCACCAGTCAGCAATAGCTTGCAAACCGTCTGCTAATGAGTCTCTTTCCACACTGCTAATTCCAGACCGTTGTACAATCATAGGACTTTAATACCCATATTTTAAGGACTTGATGGCATTTTGCATTCCTTAAAGAGAAGTAAAGAGAAAACTCATTGAGGTCTTGGAATTGTTCCCTCTGAATTTACCTGTTTATACAAAGGGAAACTTCTCAAATACAACACCAAAGGCCTCAGCCTTCCCTGCTCCCTGTGAGATGTCGGAATCCTCGTTGCATGATAGAGCCTCAGGTGGCTACACGAGAACTGTAACTCCAGCAGGTACTGCTGGGTGTTGCAGTGATCTGCCCACAGAGGGAAAGTGTTAACGCTGCTAATACATCCATCAGGAAAAGCAGAAGTGAAGCTGAGTACCTAAAGTAAAAAAGACAAAAACATGCAGAAGAGGGGTAAGGGACAAAGAGTCAATGTCAATGAACAGAAGGAAAAAAAGATGAGAAAGGATACTGTTGTAAATCTTGGGGAAAGCTCCCTATTATGAGTGTCAGCAGACATGGGGAAATACAGCAAGAACTGAGGTGACTTGATAATGAGCTGGACTGCAAGACCATGCCTGTGACTAAGTCAGTCCTAAATGACTAAGTAAGTCCTTTCCATCTTCAATGCCTCCAACAAAACCTCTGCCCTAAAATAATAAATAATTATCTATCGACAAGCCAAAACAGAAAAAGATGTTTCCTCTAGAAAGGACCCAAGGGCCTTGACGGAAATGGAGACGGAATGATTTTGGTTTGGAAGGAATTCATATTGTTATGGGCTGTGGAGACAATAAAAATCCCATAAATAAATCTAGTAATAGTAAATGCCTGTTTGCCCTAAAATTGAGGGAGGTTAGTTAGCTGCATGATATGGAAACACTTCTGAGGCATCTTTTTAAAGGCGCAAGTATCTTTATGAATGCAATGCTTTGTTATCAGGCCCCATGCTGCAAGTTTTCAAGAAGATTTTACACTTTTTTTTTTTTTCTCTTAAACAGAGTGGCTGATATTTTTGAAGGATTTGCCAGCAGGTTTGTGTTACAAAGTTCCTAAGCGTATATTCTAACTTGCTAAATTTGCCATGCTTCTTTCCATAGGTTCCTCTAGCTTGTTAATTCTTAGTGAGGACAGTCTTTTGGAGCTGATTGAAATGTTCATTATTAAAATGTATGTGGCTAGCTGGCACCATCTCCTCCACAAAGGAAGAATATTTCTTATTTGACTCTCTTTGCATTCCTATTGGCTTTATGCAACTACTTCTGAGAGCTTTATGGCTAAGTGTCAACATCCCACTTTTCATGCTATTCCTTTTTTGGTCTGGAAAACTTTTTTTTTATTTTTATTTTAAATACTATACTCTGTAATGCTGTATTACTTACAGCAATCTTTCACATGTAACCATTTTATAGCACTGCTTAACGGCCTGACTTATGCTTAGAACTTGTGAAGTCACAGGTCATCAGTGTCAAATGATCCAGTTCCTTGCATTCATACTGGGATCATGTCCTGCTCAGGATCTTTCCACTTATTTTAAGCCATATGGTTCTTTGAAAGCCAGAACTTCTCATAATATGGGCTTGTCTTTCTTGAGCTTTGTTTTGAACATCTCTGCCCTGCCACGACATTGTCTGAAGCAAATCTGAGCAAACGTAGAAACAAAACTTCAAGAATACCTAGAAAACAAGAAAAGGTTTCATAGATTAGCAGACCTCTCTAAAAGTCTGAGCCATTAGTAAAGGTAGAAGAAGGAAGCAGGGGTTTGGAAGCAAAAGATAAATGTATTTTTTCCATAAGCTTGGCCCCCAGCTCTGCCTTTTTGCATATACAGAGCGTGATGAGAAATGTTTTTCCTCAGGACTTGCATCCTCATTATTTATTACATCCCAGCAGCATGATGTGATGTGCCAAGATCTCAGCTGGATCTGGCCCAAGATTCCAAAATTAAGCAAGTAAATGGATGCAAGTCAAGTTAAGGTTTTTCAGAGGGTTTCAAAAGTGAATTAAGTTGTCCTGTAGATATTCACTTGGTCCATGTTGTCCTGCTTTCAGCAATTACTGAAATGAAATATGGTGTGCCACTGCAGACTTGGGCCCTGATCCCACGTATCAGCTCTCCTCTGCTCTCCTTCTTGATGCTTCTGAGCTCCACGGGGGCTTCTCTTGTTGAACTTGCCCCTGTTTCACACCAAGAACTGCCTTTTGGCTCAGTGGGCCTAACAAAGCACTAAAAATGTTCTTGCATAAGTTTTGTTTTACATCTGCGGTCAGGTTTGCATAGGTGGCAAAATAAAAAAGATATTTCTAGTAGCTCTGCTGACAAAGAGAGCGAGCAGCATAACTGTCAGAGCAAACATGCATCCCAGTCAGCTCCGAAGTTACAAGTAAAGAAGTACTGAACTATCCAAGGCATGCAATGAATAACAACTGACGTTTGTTTTCTCCTTTGTCGTGTGTGTGGGTAAGAAAAGTGGCGTGAAGTATGCAGCTACAGATGAGCAAATTTTTTAAAATTTTGTCTGGATTGAATAATTAGAAGTTTTTCTCCCATCTTGAAACTTTCTTATGAAGCTATCCGTAAATTCTCCTCCCGATATGGGCGCTTGAAATGACGCTTCCTATTACCCGGTAGGGAGGCTTAATGTCAGGCCATAGGGAGTGGTTTGGGAGATTCTGCCTTCTTTCCTTTGATGCTGTACTTGTGCTTATAAATAAGGATTTTGTGATAGAAAAGGCAAGAATTCAACAGGACTCAATTCATAAATGCAGAAGATAGCTCACCTCTGTATTCAGTCATTATCAGTCCATCTTAATGAATTCTTTGCTACAGGAGACAGGACACTCAGGGCAAAAAGAGGAATGTTCATCCCAGAGGAGTATGCACCAGATTGGTTATATTGTGTTACCAGGTATTGAATATTTGACTCACTGTATCAGAGACTGTAAGTTATAAATAGCCATAAAAGTAACTTTTCCGTAAGCAGAAGTATTTGCTTACTCATGTCTGCTAGCCATCCAAAAGGGACAGAAAGGAAGGCAACTTTAAGAACAACATGGATCAAATTAGATTAACCTTTCAGACAACGTTCATATCTGGCATTCATACAATGCAGAACAACAATTAAAAAAAAACAGCAAAAAAAACCGGTAAAAAAAAGTGAAAGTGCAGTAAATTGTTCTGGATCCAGAAGAGGAGAATGGATTTGCCAGACTGTTTCCAAAACGGGCTGGCAGCCTTTCGCTGAGCTGAGCTTACCACAAGGAATGCACACCATGTACCTTTACTCCAGGACATTACCTCAGTGTAGCCAGGAGCTCTAAGATTCCCAGCTAGAAAACCTGTTATAAACTTTATACTCTGATTAAAAAAAAATAATGGGGTTATAATTGTGACAGGCTTTATTAGTGAATGTATGCCCTTCTAGTGTATGTAAGGTCAGTGATGAAAGTAAATTTACTTTGTGCTGCTTTATTCCTGCTTTACTAAGCCTGTAATAGAAAATAAATGCAAGATTTTGTTTGGTTTTGGACTGTATGCAGTTCCCTCGAGTCAGACTAAAATGAAGAAATGACTGAGGCTAACACTCTTTTTGTTTGTATCGTTTCTGTTTTCTCTACCATTTATAACATATCTAGACCCTCGTGATTGTTTGGATGAGGTGGTTTCAAGCTGCATGTGCTGCTTGGATTTATACCTCATGGACCGGACCCAAAACAATGAGCGATTTCAGCCTGTTTTGAGCAGACACCTGCTGAGGCAGTGGCACTTCATCTTTCTGTTTACTGCAGCAGCTTTCATGCGAGGCTTCGGTGGTCATTTACAGCTCTGCTTCCACTCCCTCCCCTATTTTTTCCCATGACAGTAGACACATTCCAGAAAGTAGAAATGCTGGTAGTTTGAGCCTTAGGTTCAGTCAACAGAAACTTTTTACACTCTTGTTCTATCGTTCTGACATTTACCTCTGCCTGGTTTCTTTGTCTTCCTCATCACCACACAAAACTACTGCTTTACACAATTGTGGAGGCCCAGAGGAATTAATTCCTTATTGTGGCATTCCTCCACACTCCTGCTTTGGTGCCAGTATCTGCAGAACTTGTTTTAGAGTTCTGTGTTGATCTGAAATACTGAATGTTTCCTGGAAGACATACATTCTTCTCATCCTCAATGCCTTCCCTCCCTCACTTGATGTCAAAAACTATTGAAGGAGGAATCCCAAATTCCTCAGAAATTAAGATGCAAGTGAGGGATAATTTTCATACAAGCCATGACTTGAAGATTTTATTATTTATAATTTATTTAGCATTTCAACTATGCAGAACTGCATGGGTTGAAAATATGCAAAGTGAATTACAGATATTTAAAATATATCTCTGAATTTATGAAAAAACTAACAGGAAAAAAAGGAAAAGCAGTTTTATCACAGTAGAAATATTAAGATTTTGAAAATGACATGGCTTGGATTGACAGGATGAGCAGAAATGGTGTTTCTCCTCTTTGCTATACCTTTATCTTCCTCCATAAAAATGCTGGAAAAACTGGAAAGGCAGCAACAGGGCAGGAATGGTATCTGTCCTAAGCAGCACGAGCTCTACAGTCACCATAAAATGCTCTATAAAACGACCCACTGTTGATGTGATGAACACTCTGTCAGATCAAAAGGCAACGTTATATTTTGCAAAGTAATAAATTGCTCTTCATTGTGTCATATAAAGTTGCAGCATCTCTCACTGATGCTATTTTCTTTTATGGTGTGTCATAAAAGAAGTCCCAAACCAACAACTATTTACCACAGTTTTACGTGGGATGTTCCCAGGGCCTTTGAAGTGGTTTTTTTCCTGTTCTTGGAAAGCAAATGCTACCGCCCACACTGGCGTGTCCTCTACAAGAGGGTAAAGCCTGAATCTTCAGAGATTTCAGTACAAGTGACAGCAGAGGGGCTCTGCCAGACGCTGGCAGCGGGGCAGCCGGGGCAGGGGCAGCAGCGGTGCTGTGACCAGAGGCAGCATGATCCTTGCTGATGATGCGCTGCCCTCCTCAGTGTGCGTCACTGCTGCTGGAAGGAGGCGAGATGTCCCAAGCCTCTGAGTGTGGTGTTCATGCTGTTATTTTGTTAATGATCCCTCTAATTTGAGGTTTGTTGTTGTTGCTGCCTGGCTCAATGGTTGCTCACAGCTGTTGGGAGGTGAATGGGCTCCTCTTATTTTTTTCTTGTGAATCAGTCTCACTGTTTCATTACCTGGATAACTGAGGACGATTGAGCTGAGTTTTAAGACTGTGTAAATAGAATCATTATGTGGCCAAAACAGACAAAGAAAAATACCAAAACAAACCAACCCACAACATTAGATATGAGTGATAGTCAGGTAATAAGTCTTAAAAATGCGCATGTGGTGTTCTAAAATGACATGTCACCTTATGCTCACCACCACGGAGTGGGAAGCTGCTCCTGTGCATGGAGGCTGCTGCCTGGCATCCAGTATCTGGCCTGGGTGGGAGGCACGGGTGCCAGGTGCACTGCCACCCCTCACCTTTCCCAGGCTCTTCCAGTAAAAACCGCAGCTGCCCGGGAAGGCTGCAAACCCCTGGCCAGCTCTGAGGCTGCAGGGCAACTCCACAGAACTTAAAGAGGCTGCTCTGTCAGAGGGTACCAGTGGAATAAACCTACAAGAAGGAGCTCGGGATAAGGGACAGTTTTCTTATCTGGATAAGCTGGTGAGAAGCGTGACTCATTGGAGGCTCACTTCAAAAGGAGGAAATCAACATTTATTCTCCCCAGACTGTGCTGAGAGCGCTGTGCTCATCAGAGATATTCCACTACAAATTCTGAGTAAGAGGAGGTAAGATAGCAAAGCGAGGAATCTGGGTAGCCACAGCATGCCGTGGTGCAGGAGCACACTGCCCGTCCTGCACTGTTCTCTCGCTGCTGTGGCCAAGGTGTTTTTATCCTTAGTGCTTTCCACAAAAGGTATAGGAGCTATTTTCCCTGAAAACAGGTGGCTATTTTTTTGCTTGTTTGCAGGGAAGAAAATGGGGAAGATACCTGGGAATGGGTAGGAGCAGTGTTATGTACCCCCTGTCCCTGGCATCTCCTGGCATCCAGGACTGCTGCACAGAAAGCACGTGCTAGGAGTATTGGAAATTCAATATGTGAAGCGAGTATAGCCTTGTTATTAAAGGTGAAATAGGATTTCAGGGAGGAGTGGGGGAGCCAAAGAGGCAGGGAAACCAAATACTTTATAGTGCTGGCATGCTTGAAGGCATTTAGCAGCTTGCTCCATTTCTGAACCAGCATTGCCAGAAATCACACTACTAGCCAGCAGTGTGGTGTCTCTCCCAGTTAAGAGTAATGCAAAAACCATCACAGCCTAGTGGCATTGCAGAGTACTGCTTGGCAACCTGCAGCATCAGTTTGAGCTGTGTCTATTGTTATCAGCGACCAATATCCAAAAATAGACTGAAGGCCTAAATATTGGTACTCACGGTGCAACCCATTGAACAATACTTCTAGTTCCAGCCTCCAAATGTAATACTCGGCAGAAAGCTGTCTGATTCATTTTCTCAAGAAAGGAAAAACATATTTCCTAACATTTTTTAGCCCAGCTGGTTCAGTCTGCCCCCAATAATTTCCAGAAAAGCTGCATCATGACATTTCCTCCTGGACTCAAAGCAAAAGCCATGCACTCCTAATGTTTCCTCTCTCAGAAGGAAAAGCTATAGAAAGGGGACAGGTGCAAGATGAACTGCATAGCTGAATTTTGTTTTTACTTTCTGGAACAGTACCCACAATGGTGGCAAGGAGGGGAAAAAATAAATCAGTCCTAACAGCCATGTGATATTTGGCTTGGATTATCAGCATGAAAAATGTGGAAAACTACTTTCAAAAGTATATACGCTGAAATGCTTCTGTTCTTCTTAGCCCTCATTCATGGGATATGCAGAGGAATCCCTCACAAGTGTATCATTTAGAGACAGTGAATAGCAAGTAAACTATCTTTCCTTGAAACTAATACTAAACTAGAACAATGCAGGGTGTTTTACAAGCATTAGATTAAAAGGGAGCAAGGTCGTTACTCTTTTATCAGATTAATTAGTGGCTCTTTTGTCACAAGAGTCAGATATCAGTGAAAACACCTGGCTTCAGGGGTGGGGGCCAACTTGCTTCTCTGCTGAAATACAGACATTTCTTCTGTGCCCTGCCACTGCTGTTTGATGGAAGTATGTGGATGCATCATTTTCTAGAAGAGGTTTAAGGCTCTGGAGGAACATAGTTGGGAAGTCTGGAATTTGGAGGGAACATTCTGTTTTCAGTAAGAGTACACCAGAACAGGAGTCTTTGAGAAACACAGTGAAAAGGGGCACATGTTACTGTGTCAAAACCTGCTGAAGCCCAGTCTCCAGTAATTCTTCCATAGGAATATTCATAATGGGTAAGTCAGCATTAGTCACTTTAGAAATAAGTACTTTGATATTTTTTGTGTTTGTTTTATAAAAAGATGCATGTGCTTTTGTTGCTTCCTAAATAACATTAATTGTATCCAGTTAAGAATGTGCAAATGGTGTATGCTTCCTTGCAATCTCTTCAGTTTAGCAGCTATAGCAGCTTAAGAAGCTAGGGGATGAAAGTTGTGGAGGAGAGGGGAAGGCTAAGCCAATCACTTCACACTTTCTACAAAACCAAGAACAATAATCGGTCTATATTTAAAAGAAACATGGGCTTGTAAAGATATTCTATTAAGCAAGATGATTAATGTTTTAGTGAAGTAACAAAATGTCACTTTAGCTTGGTTGTCCCTACTTAGGGGTCTCTGAACAATGTTCCATTGTGTGGTATGGGTATACCCATTACTTTAAACTCTAGCCTAGTCATATCACTGATAGGTTTTAAGCCTCTTGATAACTGATTTACTCTACAGTATTTTGTCTTAACATGAAAGTGAAAACAGAAAAATATGAGGGAATCTGTTCAAGCAATCTGTGATTTATACAATGTCCTTTCTTTATTATTACTCTGTATGTAATGATTTTGCAGCAGAAATAAAGAACACCCATTTTCCAGTAATTAATGTAACAGTTATACTGCATCTAGGATGTCATTTATATAGGGTATTCTTTGGTCCCTATACTCAATGGTATAATCTCTTCCAATCTGTTGATCTATGGCAAGCAGCAAAGCCTGGAAAGGACATTTAGAGAGAAAACTGCAGAGAAAATGGCATTAGCAGGTACAGGTATATCAACTGCCTTTCCAAATCAGTGCTAAAATGTTACCCTTCAGTACAGTACAAAGGTGAAACAGTGCTATTAGAAGGGCTGAGCAATGTCCCCAAGTCTTTCCCAGTCTCTACCAAGCAGAAGGTTGAAGATGCAGAAGGTATTCTCAAAGCCTGCTTCCTTAAAAAACCGCCTTGGCACGGGATCTCTGCGGGACAGCTGCAGGCTGCTCCCTGGGGAGCCCCTTCCAGGCTCCAGCCCACCGGCAGGGAGCGGAGCCAAGGCTGAAGCCTGGAGGAACATGCTGGGAGCACAGCCTTCGTGTTACCGCAGTGCAGATGTTTGGAGTGGCGCTGTGATCTGCTTCCGCATGCTGACACGTGGCCCAGGTTATTGAACTGTCTGAGTTACATTGCAGTTGGGAGACAGACATAATTAGGTGGTCATGAGAACATTTTAACATTGGCTTTAGCTACTGCCTCCCCCCCTCCCCTGCCACAGCCAGGCTCGGCGGGCCCCATGTTGAACCTGTGTGCCGTGTATTCAGGGCACTCTTCACAAGGGAAAGCTGGGCAGAGATCTCCAGGTTGAAGCTGACTAAAAATGGTCAAGGTGAATGGTTGTGATGCTGCTTGCAAGCTCATTAGCTTTGCTAAAAAGCACTTATTTTCAGTTTTGGCATCGCCTTCCCTGAAAGAAGCCACAGTTGTGAACCTGTGTGGGTATCTGCATTCGTGCTGTGCTGCATGGTTGATACTAGCTGGTTCTGCATGGTGTCAAAGACCTGCGAATTCTCTCGGTAGGGATCTAATTCTAAGAGAGCATCCCTGATTCTTATGCTTAGTCTTCTGTGCCTAACCCCTCTCCCATCGTGATTCATATGCTATCCAGCATCAGGCATTGAACTGCACTTCTGCACCATGGCATCGTTATCCTGGAAGTTACCCCCGATTAAACAAATTTGAACAGGCATGTGCAGATTTCTGGGCTGTTGTCTCAAAAATTGGTCAGACCCTGGATACCTCTGAAGTGCTGGAAGGGAAAAAGATACAGAGTTTGTATGTGATTGTTAAGGTAAGGAGAAAGGCCATGGATAACTGAAGGTAAAAAAGTTCTCTGTGACAACATCACAGTGTTTCCAGAAAGATAAAGAACTGTTAGTGTGGATGATTCTGTCACTGAGAAGACAGCCTCACTATGTAGTCAAATCAAAACCTTTTTAAGTGACACAGATAAACTTTATTTTTATTGTTAAATCAACTTCATTTTTATTCCAAGATGATATAGTCAACAAGTTATAAGAGATAGTGTACATGACTATTGTCATACTGGAAAGTAAATCTTTGGGTTTTTTATTGATAAATATCAGGAAAATCAAGCATGATTAATAATTACTTATTAAAGAATTTAATCACTATATTATTCATATTAAATATTTTCTATCACTAAAATAAATATGTATTTAATTTTAATCCTGTTACGACAGCAAATTTCTTTCATTATTTTCAGCTAGTTATCTCCCTTCATAAATAACACTTACAATATAAAAACTGAATGTTTTCTGGACTTTATAAAGGTAGCACTCTCTTTAGAACTAGTGTTTTCTTTGTTTGGTCTATTATCTGTTTCTGTAGTGTAACTATCTTAATTTTAAGTTCAAGGTTTTCTTCATATTTAAATTTCTGGGTTTAATTCTTGTTCTCTTTCTTCCCCCCCCCACTCCCCTCCCCTTGACACAACTACCCTGACACAGATAGTTCCTTTTTCTTCCAGAATACTGGTATCTATTCTTTTCCTTCCCCTGAAATGTTTCTAATGCTACAATAGTGTTGTTCTTCAGGGTGATGGGAAGTCAAAGGTCAACACCATGTTTCCTCCTTGCCTTTTTCTTTTTCTTTATTACAGGATGGATTGCAGTTTTCCTGTGGACTAGAAATACCCAGGATCAGACTTCAAGAAAATCAAATGAAGTACAGAATTTTTAGCAACTTGATTCATAGCATAATTTGTTCAACAGAATGATCAGGTAAGTCTCAGTGTTGATTTAGACATAAAATACTTCTGTGCATGTCAATATTCGATTTAAGTAGAAGTTATTTTTTAATTCCTTTAAGCTGCATCTTTACAGTTAGGCTAGTATAAATCCCTCAGATATGAAAAAAATCTTCATGAATGAAAATCAGTGATATTTAAAGTATCATTTTAGGACCTGTTAGGCCCAAGAAGTTTGTGAAATATGACTGGAATATATATAACATTGACCTACAATAATTCAATCAGATTTTATTTGGTTTTTCGCATTTAAGACATGGTGTATATATATTCACTAGTTTAACAGCAAATTACCTATCTAATCCTAAATTAAAACTTTTTTGATAGCTACTGTGTATGATGTTTAACTAAACTGTCAGCTTTTCAATTGAGAACACAAAGGTAAAAGTGTAAACATTTCAAAGAATGTCAGTGGAAAATTTTAGTTTACCTATCATTTTCCATTCAGTGACTAAAATAAAAACAATATTCGATTTATTTGTTGTTATTCTTGTTCAGGCTTTCTAAAAAAGCCAAATGAAAATCATCTTTTTTCAGAATGCATCAGAATGTGCTGAGTTAATATGTCAAAATAATGTCAAAATAACTGTTCTGAGGTATCAGTCAAAATTGCTGGCATGAATTAAAACTGGTGGGTTTTATACATGATCAAGTCTCTCTCAAAGTTAGTTTCCATAAAGCCCTCCTTCCTTCTATAAATCGGAAGCAGTTCTTTGGCACATCCTTGAAAGCTTTCTTCTCAACTGCTAAAGGACAGACTTTCTTGTTCATCTAAAATGAGGCAAAACCTGATTTATGACAAATAATTGGCATGCGTTCACAAAAACTTCGACTAGTTGGAAAGAATCCAAAAATTGTCCAGCTGTTAAGTCATTTTAAAAATAGTAAGTTTGTCACACACATTTGGACAGACAGTGAGTACCATGTTATTGGAATGTGGTCATTTGAATGCGTATTGAAATCCAAAGCAGGGAAACTGCAACAGTTGTTATGTGTAATTTCTACAGGCATTTTGCACCATTACCATTTCATTGAGTTGGAGAGTGGGCAGCTCTGGATTAGGGTTTGAATAACCCACAATCATGTACAAGAGGAAAGGGGAGAGAAGCAGGAATGTGCCTATTAGACTTGTTGAGGAATTATTCTTTTTAGTTGCTTACTACGGAATTATTACTAAATTTCCTCTTGCCCAAGTAACAGACGATAGGACAGTAGGAAATGGCCTCAAGTTGTGTCAGAAAATGTTTAGATGGGATATTAGGGAAAAATTCTGCACTGAGGGGTTGGTCAAGCACTGGAATACGCTGGCCATGGACATGGTTGAGTCACCATCCCTGGAGGTATTTAGAAGACATGTAGATGTGACATTTAGGGACATGGTTTCCCAGTGAACCTGGGAGTGCTGGATTAATGGTTGGACTTGATGATCTTAAAGGTCTTTTTCCACCTAAATGATTCTATGAATTTGGTCATTCTGTTGCCTACAGCTGACACTTATGTACATCAAGAAGTTAGAGGGGAGAGCTATAGAAAGTTGTTTGCAGGTTTGAGCTTCCTGAATGAGTAGTTTACTGTAAATTAGTTTTGGGGAACCCACTGAATCCACATGTGGGTACCGAAGGAAGAAGAAGCATGGAAGTAGGAACAGAAATTACATTTTGGGTAGTCTGGAAGCTGATATTCTATAGTTTGGAACTTAAATTCAGAGAAACAAGGTAGGGCAAATGAATATATAATACAAGTTGCTCTAAAGAAATTTTATTTTATATTTTATTGACGTTGAGGAAGACATTGTGTTCAACCTGTGATTGCTATCTCTCTAACTCATTATTATGTTTTTGCTGTAAACTATATGACAGTTATATATCTGATGAAAAGACAGAAATTTCGTGAACAAATTTACTCAACTGCAAAGAAAACAAGGAATCGGAGTGTTCCATTGAGATAAATTTAAAGAAAAGAGAAGTTGGCAACTTATTTGCAAAATGTGGAAAAAATACTAGAACAACTGGAAAAATAAGTCTTTAAGAGATCTGTTCTAGAAAGAGTGTCCATCTAGAATAATCAGACCAGATTAGATCCTGCTCTTAAGATGAGGCTTGTGGCTCAAGTGAAAAGTTATCCTCGTTCAGGCACATAGTTTGGTAGCAGAAGGAGATGACAGGAGAGTTGCCTTTCTTTTGATCTGAATATGTTAATTTTTCACACGCAATAAAAACAGTCCTTGGGCTCATTTTTTGACTACCCAATCAGGAATTAATCAGTTACTTTTATCCTCTAAGAAGACCAAGCTTTGACTTGCACAATGAAAGAAAAAGAACAAGACTGTACTACAAGGTATTTCAAAACAAAATTCAAGCTTAAAAGAACCAGCAAAAAGATAATGCTAACTTAGAGGAAAAATTAGAAAACAAGATTAAGTTTGTGGCTGGAAAATGACGAAGCCTGCACATTCAGAGAAATGAAATGGCCTTTGTCCTAAATATATCTGTATGCGTCATATCCTATAGAATAGAATCTTTATGCCTGAATGCTGTTTTTTTTCCTCCCAGAAAAAAAATACGACATGACATCCAATAAATTAGACACAGAATTTTCACAAACCTGCACTCAGCCAATCAAGAAGATGAGTGTTGCTCAAGTAAATCACCAAAACCAAACTGGGTATAATTCTTGAGCAACTGAGTGCCTGGCCAAGTTCTAGTATGTGTGACCACTAAGCATAAAGGGTTTATGTCACAAATGAAAAAAATATTGCGTGAAAAGGAGCAATATAATGCACTACATTATGCTTCCCTTAAATTGTGAGTACAGAACTCCTGAAACTGTGAACAGATTTTGGAAGTAAGAGTCTTTTTCATTACTGGATGCAGAGGAGTTTAATTGTTTGGAAATCTGTCCACTGAACTCCAGAGACTAGTAATAGCAACATCAAGCTTTCCACAAGGAAAACCTTCTTTCCCTTTCCAAATCCCAGGGATTGATGCCAGAATTCAATAATCTGAAGGTGAAGAGATCCATAGAGAAAGATTCTGTTCACAGAGGAAGAAGAGACATGCAATCTGCTTAAGAACTTGTTAACCATTTTTGTTGATTGATAAAGCTAAAATCTTTGTGTGGTATCCCAGGCTGAGCTATCCTAATAAGTCCTGACTAGTAAAAGTCATTAGAAAATAAAATCTTTATGCCAAGTATAAGATATTGTTGATTACTTATGACAGTTTTATAAAAAGGGTTTATGCATTGTTCCTTTTTATTGGGAAGTCACTGTTTTGCATCACTAAAACTCTGTATTAGCTTAATCTGAAATCTGGCAGATGCAGAGAGGAATCAGAGCAGTTTGGGAGTAGAAGTAAGGTTCCTGACATAAAAAGAGCTTCTGGTTTACAGAATAGACAAAATAGGTCCATGAATATTAACTTTTTAGGTGTGAGAGCCATGCACTTACTTATTTTTATGTCTTTGAGCTTCAATGGAATTAGTGATTAACTCATCTACTCAGTAATGGAGAGTTTATAACATATCATTTTGGGAGAAGCACCAGGAGAAAAATGTGACTTGAGTACGTCTCTTCTGCTGTTTCTCAGTTGTTGGAACAACAGAGTAATTTATTCCAGCTCTCTTGTAAGTTTAGCACACCCTCCATCACAAATCTGGCCACATCTGTTGGCTGACACACAGGAACTTAGTGGCAACCTGAAAAATGTCAGCTTGTTTTATGCAGGTATATGGAGCATGCGGTCTGTTCGGTCTACTACTGTGCCTATAGTCACAACCCAGAGGGGCCAGCAAAATGGGCTATATTTCCTGCTGCTTTAATGCATGGACATGTGTGACTTGAAGAAATAATCAAATCTTCAAAATACTTTCTAGCAAAGTACTCTGGTGTCTTTTCATATCTCTAAATGCTGTCATTTGGGCAACAACACTGTCATTTTTCTTCCCTATTTAAAAGAGAAATCGCTTTTGTGACTATAAAATGATATATGAAAAGAGGAAGGGTTCTGTGTAGCAGGCAGCTATGGTGCTCATCCCTTTGCCTTAAGTGGGAGAAGAGCTATTCTCAGGTTGTGATTGAATTTCTATTCCTATCACCAGTGATTTCAGTTTCTGAAACATGGTCTTTGTCAGGAGAAGACTTCATTTGCTGAATCAATTTGTACTGCTATACTTCTATATTCAATATTGTCCAAATGGGCAGCATTAGTATATTACCATGTATTTAGTAGACCCGTGGCGGCTAATCACATTTAAAAGGAAAAAGTACAGTAATTTCTCCATTTCTCCTTAATAAATTAATGGATTAAATACAACTAATAATTTTTTAGTTTTCTAAATAATGAAGGAGCATTGTGATCATGATGATTGTTTGGCTTTTATCATATGTCCTTTGCACACACAGCTGTTCTTTAGGACAGAATAATGATGTATCAGATAGGAAAGAAGTAACTTAAAAATCACACACTATATGTTAAAACTATATTGAAATGAGGTTGTGAGGTGGCAAAGTCAAGGGTTTAAATTACAGGTGAAGTAATTGCCTTTCCAGCTCTCATTAGGTTTTTTGCATATACACTTTGGTATGGTCTCTGATTACATCATCATATACTCTATTTCTGTGTCACTGTTTAGAGGATTGAGGTTGTTCATTAAAGAGCAATTTCCCGTGTGTTACCTGTACTTTCTTTACTGTGATCTTGTTAGATGCTGCCTAAATTATGGAGTTATTAAATTATTTGTGGACTGCCTCCTGTGAAGGCAATGGGATGCAGAAGTATTACCCAGCCTCCCACAAATGAACTGAACAGTTTAATATCAGAACACCTAATTGGGTCAGATGGTGCAAGTTTTTTTCAGAGCATAGTTTCGCATTTTTAAAGTATGGCTTTCAGCACACTAGATTCAGCTGTGGCTTGCCTGTTGTTCTGTGCAGTTCATTTTGGACTCTGTGATCTTAAAGGTGTTTTCCATCCTAAATGATTCTATGATACGCTCATGCCCTAGCTGGACACCTGGGATGACGTGACTAGAGGATCAGCCACATGTGCTAAATGTTCAGTGATAGTGAGTTTTATATTATTTTTCAAGGCAGCATTGTACCATCTTAACTGACACCATTCCTTCTGGTTTTTATCCAGGAGATAAGTAATCTTGGGCTTCATTCACTAGATGCCATACAGCCTCTGCCAGGGGTGAGGCAAGTGCAAACAAACAAATCACATTTTCCTTATGGATTTCGCAGAAGACAGACTGATGCAAGAGTCCTTGCGGGGGGTGGTGGTGGGTGAGGTGGGTGGGGAGTGTGCCCTGTGAATAAAATTTTGCATGGAAATAATAAAAATGAAAAGTAGGCTAGCACCAGCAAAATTAATTATGAGATTTCTAACCTCTTGGAGTTTTATTCTGAAACTTTAATAAGACAGACAGCCCTTATACCCCTCATTGGATTCTTGAGCAGCTGTCTGTTACAGGAACAGAGTAGAATATGAAATATCACCAACATATTTTTTACATACCAACAAAGAGGGTTTTTTTGGCATGAATTTTTGTAAAGGCACAAAAAAAGATGACATCCTTGATTACAGAGACTAGTTTGATGCCCTGTCATCCACTGCATTGTGAATTAAGCCAATTTCTGCAGGCATTAACTAAAATAACGCTGACATTTTTGACTGAGGCAGACAGATAGCATTTGCAGTGTAAGACACATTTTCTCAAACAATGCAAATGCATGCAGTGGTGGTTTTACTATTTGCTTTTTCGTCTTGTCAGAGTTCAGATCTGCCAGCTGATTCATGTTCACTAGTCCTTTTCTCTCAAGCCTTCCTGCTGAGCTCCTCTGGAATATGCAGCTAAGATCTCTGCCACACAGTAAAGGAAGTGTCCTTCCAGGCAACCTTGTGCTGCTGGGGACATACTAGAGTTTCCTGAACTGTACAGGCATGACAGCTTAAATAGATTTCTAAAATGCAAGTACTTGATTTGTATGCTGAGAATCACATAATGACAGGATTTTCTGCAACGTGCCAGGTTCCTTGGGCACAGAAAAGCAGCCAGCCAAGATGACCCTGAAGGATCCCTGGTCTTCAAGGCAGACCGGTCATTCTGCTTTTCCTAAGACGTACACAGCTATCCAGCTAAAACATCTATTGGGAGCACAAGCTTCCGTAGTTTGGCTTTATGATCCCTTTTAGCATCCAAGGCGCATATCCAAGATGTCCTTGGCCAAAATACCAACTCTACCTATGAAAAACTGAACTCTCAAGAGCAGATTTGGTATGGAGCAAAAGGATTTTTTTGTGTGTGTGTATGATTAGGAGCAACAAAGGGTAAATGTAACTTCTGCCTGTACAGAATATTTTCAAATGGATTATTTTCCAGCCCCACCCATATCTGGACCATTTCCAGTAGGGCAAGGTTCTGAGTCCTGAATGAGAAAATAATTCCCTGTTGCTCACAGAACAGCAGTGTTCTATAGCATGTCAGAGTAAAAGGAAATAGGAACAGGTGAAGAAACAAATCCTTGTGGAAGAAGAGAATAGGTCATTGTGGAAAAACAAATCTGCATGATAGCTTACAAATGAATATGTATTCTGGTGTCATTGTAAGATTTAAGCCAAAACCCAATGAACTTAGTGAAAGGCTCCTGCTTCTTTCTCTGTTTAAACAGAGATTTCCAAAAGGAAACAAAATGACTCCTGTAAATCAACTAATACACCCTCATAACAGCAAAGAGTTAATTGTGCATCCGCACATTCCAGGGCTTTGCTTATTCTGACTTTGAAAGTAGTATGTCATGTGGCTTCTTTCCACCTGCTGAAGTGGGGCAGCTGTTAAGGGGGCTGAGGTGGAGGGGTAGGAGGAATTTCTATGCCTTCACAGAGCTACCGGATCTGGTGCAGTAAATCATACGCTAGGTTTAAATTAAGTTGTGCTTGAATAACTTGATTGCTTAAAAAAAAAATTGTTATTACTAGATGAAGAAACATAAAATAAATGAGCTAATTACATGCCCACTTACCTCTGTGCCAAGCATGATGCATCAAAATTAATTTATGTATGCTTATTATAGGCATAGTATAGCTCTATGGAATACATTACAGAGTTAATTATTTTACAAACTATTTGATATCGCACCTTTTTAAATTCTACTCCCAGTCTAAATTGTCTGGATTATAAAAATCACAAGGACGAGGCATAATAAAAAATAGGATTAAACTAGAATGTGTGTGGGGAGTTAATAGAGTGAATATTCAGAAACCTAAGCAGTTAATATTATGTCTCTGTTAACAACTTCATAAGTTATCTGAAACTGGAAGTAAACAGCATATTAACAATGAGGTGCAAAACCAATACTGACTTAGAAAATTTGGTGTGCTCCAGACAATACACTGTAAATGTAAAACACAGGAATACGAGCACAAACTAACAGATATTTGTGATAGCTCCCTATGCAGCATACCAGTACATACGTTTTTAAATGACCACTTTCTGAATGCGGTGTTTAATGAAATGACCAGTCATAAGATATTTCTAGGATGTCTTGTTACCATTTGTTCCCTTGGAAATCAAGCAGCGTCACTGATTACTCCTAGCAGGGGCTCTGTCTCATGGACTTTTGTAATTTCTCAAAGTTGGATTTTCAGTCTGAAAAGGTTTGAAAGCAAGCCTAGCTCTCAGATCCATATGAAATACCAGTTCCTGTATCCCAGTGACATGGTGTTTCCCTTCATGACTGCAGTATTCTTAATGACCCCATGTACAAAGAGTTCTTCGCTCATTGCTCTTGGTAGTAAAGAGTGTGTTGTGCTGGGACTTTCGCTGATTCCTTGTTAATTTACAGAATGTTGATATAAAGTTTAAAAAAAAACCCAAACTTTTTGTATACGATATAAGTCCTTAAACTGATGGATTTCTTTCCTTCTGACTGTCATAGAAATTACATTTGTCTGAAGTCCTTGAGCTGGGTTACTAAGCATGATCCTCTCACAATTTGTGGGAAGCACTGTATTATGAAAAGCAGAGATATATTAAGTTCTACAGTTAGACTGAGAAACCTCCTTTAAGAAAACATTTCCACTTGTCATTTTTTCCAGTGATATGAAATAGTACACTGGAATCCCTGTAAAGTCCTGCCAGAGACAGAACTTCTGGATTTCTGCAGTGCTGTGGGCTTTCACTGTATGCTGTTCCTGTCCCATTGACAGATCAAATGGACCATGTACCACATTTTTTTTCAAACCGACATAAAAATTAAGGAAAGAGATGGTAGCCTTTAATTTTCGGAAAGCTGGTGCAGTTTTTGGAATATCCCTGGATCATCATGTGCATATCCATACAGAGCATAAACAAGGTTTTATTCCGCAGAGCTCTGTCATACAGCTGTTTCTCATTAGCATCTTGCAGATGCTATCTTGCTTACAGGGCAGCTTAGTTAAAAAGTTGTGTTGACTCATAAGACCAAGATGTACAATATTTGGTTTTGATTGAAAAATGCATTACTCCTTTATCATCCACAGGGTGAAAAGCTCGATGTGAAACCCTGTTTTACTAGAAGCAGCAGACTGTAGGTCCAGAAGTAGTGTCAAAGGTCCCTTTTTCTGTGAAGCATAGTCGAGTACAAAAGCCTAAAAATATGCTTATTCATCTTATTATTATGGAAAGTGCTGGTGACTCACTGTATGGGTGAGAGGAGCTGGGTTAGTTTAGTAAACACTGTTTGTAATTGAGTTTTCTGTTAAGATGGAAACAAAACAGAAACAATATTGAAGATTCTCTGAGCATATGTGAACATGCCTACTGTCTTTTGGTGTTCACATGCCCTTGGAGTTAAGGAGCAGGGGAGGGTTCTACAGACACATCCCTGAACCTGTCAGTTCTTAACAGTGAATAAATGTGCCTAAGACAAGAAGAAGCGGAAAAAAAAGAAGAAAAAAGATGAAATATTAGTCTTCCCCCATCCTCCCTAAAGCCAGCACTTAGAGCGATGGAATTTCCATACTCGGGCAACAAGGACATGATCTCTAATTGCTAGGACATAAAGTCTCAGAGTGCGAGAGCACAGTGGCCGGGAGTGCGGAAGAGCACTGACCCAAAAGGTCATAAAGATAGAGGAAAAAAGAAGCTCAGTTCAGAGTACATGCACAAGGTTCAAGTCCCCAACTGCAGCCAAAAGAAGTCTCAGGAGTACTGAGGCAAAGGAAGCAGGGAAGTAGATGTTAGTCTGGTTTTAATACATTTGTCTATCTAGATGCACATGCATGCACATGCGCACACACACACTCACTCCCAGATATTCTCCAAGTTAAAAAAAAAAAAAAAAACAACAAACCCCAACAAAATTAATGACAAAACTCATGTATCTAATTTCCTTTTGTGTTCAACCAATATGTACTCTATAAATACTGCAGCTAATGAGATTTGAGAGCAGAATTGCTCAGGCTTCTGGGGAATGGGGAGAACTAGCCTGGGTAATGCAAATCTAGGACACAGGATGCAGTTCTAATGACTGTAATGGACAGGGAACTCGTTTTGCTCAGTGCATGCTACAAGAAAAAGCGGGAGCTGAAAGCTGTTAGTAAGAAAGCACTTGGCTGTTGTACCAGCTTCTATACATAGCAGCTTCACATGTCCAGCCAGTGGGAACTACTGAAGTTGAGAACAGCGTTTGTATTAGAGATAAGGAGTGAAGAACTCACTGAGACTCAACTTTTTCTGTTCTTACCAAACCTGTCTTCTTCTGAAACCTGAGAGCTATTGATTCAAGTCAATATCTCTAAATCAGTTGCCAGTTCCTTCCTGAAGGTATGCAAGCCGGTTCTTAGGGAGCTGAAAACCTCATGCTGTCAGCGTCATTACTTCATCACTCAATCCAAGTTTCTTTTCTCCTCGATAAATAGCTGTTGTGCATGTGACTCAAGTGCAGAACCTTCCCTCCCCTCCTCTGAACAACCTGATATGTAAACTTCAGCATTTAAGGAATAATGCAGGTTCTTACCTTTATTTTTCAGTTTTTACAGGCCAGTATACAATATAGCATGGAGAATACCAAGCCTCAGATAAAGCAGAGAACTAAAAGTGTTCAGTAAAGCAATATAAGTAACAATATAAGTCTTACAGAAATGTTAAGTAAGTCCTTGAGTCAGGAGGGCACACAAGGGTACTGGTGGTATGCAGAATCAAACAAATCATACCATTTTTTAATGAGGATGTAATTATAAGTTTTTCTCAGAGTGCTTTATAAACAATAATTATGACTTGCCCCTTAATTTTCCAGGTGAATAAACAGAACTAGGAATGGATTAAGCAGCTCGCTAACCTCCCTGAATGAGTCAGCAGCAAGCTTAGCAGCAGGCCTTTGGAGTTTTGAGTCTTTATTGAATATTACCCTGCTCAAAGCCTTGTTCTGTGTGGACAGGACTGAATACCTATGTTCACATAAAATGGGGCAAGGGAAAGTTGCATAAAAAGATTTATTGGAAAGGTAGTGACCAGTTTAGATAAGAGTGCAAGCCTTCTGTACGTCTAGGGTTTTTTTTTTTTAAATTTCCCCTTCACTCCCTTGAAGCAAAAATTATGTTGGACTTGGTTTTATTGGAAAAGAGAAGATCTCTTTGATATGTTTACACATCATTACTCATTGCATCTGGGAGGTAAGTTGCCCTTGGCTTTCTGCTTCTGGCCCCAGTGTAAGTAGATAAAGACAAATGCTTTCCCAATGCCAGGATTCCACAAGCACACAGTCCAGCCATCCACTCCTCTTACATTTCTCCCTTCCTCGCAATCTCTTCAAAAGATCCTGTGCGTTAAAAGAGCCAAGTTAATTATTTTAAAGGTTCCAATAGTTTATTTTTCAGAAGGATTCTCAGACATATGAATCACCAGGAATAACCATAGTTCAGGAAAAACTTCTGGGAGTTGGACGTAACTGCTAACACTTGGTCAGAATCAGTTGTATGTATGGGACCTGGAGGCAAAGGGGAAGGGAAAAGCAGAGCTCTGCAGTGCCCTTTGAGCACATAAGGAAGCCAAGGAGGCATTTTAGCTGTTTAGTGTCACAAATGAAAACAAAACCCCAATGTAAAAGTTTTTGACCCTGATTTCATTAATCCCTTTGTATTAAAGCTGAGCACTGACATGCACTTCTGCTGAACTCTGCTTTGAACAGTAAGGGCTTCACTGAAAGGGGCAAAAAGTTTGGTTATTTTGTTGCATTTTTCTCTTTCTACTCAATATTCCTTAAATCTTCCAAATTAATGGACACACCCTCAAATGACCAGTATCTTCGAAAGAGTTTCTTGAAAAGTGATGGTCAGTTCATAAAGCCCAGTTCACATTTCTTTTTCAAACTAAAGCAAAACTGCGCAGACAAAAAATGACAAGGGAGCTGCAGTGGATTTTCTCAAGCTTTTATAGGGTACAAGCTAAGCCTTCATCTTAGTCATATAAACTGTATGCCTCTAATAAAAATCCAAGCAACAAAGAGTAGTTTTAATATTGAGTAGAACCAGCAAAACTAGAACACAGCATATCTGTGCCAGCAAAATATGTTTCTGCACAGAACAGAGCATTCACAGGATTTGTGGTAACAGTGTATGGAATCAATTTATGCCTGGCGAGGAAAATAAAAGTATAACATTTCTTGTGCGAAGTTTTTTCCACATTCTCTTCAACAGTGTGTGTCATTAGTTACATCTGTGACAAAAACATCACTTAAAGCAGCCTAGGAAAGAGAAACCTTGGCTCGCATACTCTATTACTTCATCTCTAGGGTTTGCCCTGGTGCACTTTTCCAGTAACACGATATTTGGATAGGCTCTGTTTTGTCTTATATAAAAGAAGTTACTATGATAGCCATCTGCCTATCTATAACTCTTTCACTTGGCTTACAAAGTTATAGCCAGTAATTTTATAATAATACAGAGGTTAGTCCATGTCAAGTTGTACTTGTTTATATATCAGATTAATTAGCAACTTTTCTTGGTTTAGACTGTAAACTGCGATCCGTCACTGTCTTTGCGGACTGAAGATTCTGTGTTGGGAGTTGTCATTTGTGGTTTTATGGTAAATTATAAATGAAATCTAGTATGGCTATATAATTTAATTTGTAATTGTTAATGAAAACTCCAATTGCAACTGTAATGTGAGTATAAAGATTCTAACTGGTACAATGTTATTTCATATTTGTGTCAATCTTAAAGTTTTAAAAACAAAAAAAAAAGTCCATTTTGTGTGTTTCACAAAACACAAAACTGATTTGTCCTCAAAATACTCCACCCATCCCAATGTTTTCTCCCAGACTCAGCAGCAGCCAGTGCAATACATTGTTGAAATACCTTATATACCCGTTCAGTTATTTGCTGTTTAATTGAATTCAGTAAGGAGGAAATGCAGAATCACATTTGGGAGAGGGACTAGACATCCAAGCATTTTGGACAGAAATACTTAATTTCATGTTAGATGTCACCCTTGAGAGGCCTCTCATCTGTGAATCTTTAGTGAGAGGATGAACTTTGAAAAGAGCAGGATTTAAGACATTTAGTGTTTCCTGTGCTTAGTTTTATATAACTCCCTGCTCAGGATGCTGATGTGAATCCTGTTTTTATGTACATTTCTTCATTTCTGTTTGTGTTTCTGAATTCTTCAGAGTTACTGTGTAACAGAGGAGAAAATATCAAAGTGTTCAGGACCCTCAAGCTGCAGGGAGGTCAGGCTCTTGCAGCAGTCATCACCTAAGTTCAGCCAGGGAAGAGTTAAACGCTCTCTAAACAGCAGACTTGTATACTGGCAAAGTGTGAATGTCATTTGAGTTTATTTCATGTATAGTAAGTTGGCTGTCTTTTTTTTTCCACCCATTCCTCGTTTATATTCTGTGGTAATAGCTGATTTTTTTCCCTGAGGATTCCTACTGCCAGAAATAATTTATTGCCATACAAATTTCCTTACTATCAAATGAAACCTTACAGTTCAAGATGTCAATTTTCAGCTGACACCAATGGTTAATGTAGTAACCTGTATAACAAGGAGTTCATAATACTATAATATTATAAGAGCTGCCGCAATAGATCTGACCACTCTGAAACTTTCTTGCCTTACAGTATGTAGGCCAAGATGTCGGATAACGTATTTGCAATCTCTATTGAACAAAAACGTCTGTTGGCCTTGGGTAAGGGTGAAATTAAACATTTTGATTCCATATGCCTGTATAACTTGCTACCAGAAGAAAAGGGGGTAGGGCGGGGGAGCATAATTTTAATCCAACTTCTATAATAATAGATGACATAATATGAAGACATACTAATAGCAAAGAAACAAACCACACATGAAAACCAGTAGAATTCAAAGATAATTAAATTCATAGTTTGGTAGTAGGCAGTTGAAGTCTGTCCTGTTGCAAAGTATGCAACTGTCCATAACTACATTATACTATGTTACAGCAAAGAGTTGATCTACCAGATTCCTTATTTGTAAGTGCTAATGTTTACATGCTATATATTAAGGGAACATTAGAATTATACTACTAAGAATCTGAGCTTTGAGAAGTCATGATTATTCAAACACAAAATTTATCATCTTTAAAAATCTCTAAATCTGATAGCTACCCTTCACAGTGAAAATACCTCTCTGGAGTGGCCGCCAGAAATGAACACTTGGTATGAATGGAAGTGCCTGTACTGCTGTATTGCCTCTGGTCTTACTGAGAATTCTGCGGATGCTATTGATAGTCTTGTGTATGTACAGACTTAGATATCAGATGAGATTCACTGTTTCTTATGCCAGAACTGGTGACAGAGTCAAAGTGCAAGGTGAGTTCAGTTTTCACCAACTGTATCTTTTTCTCCATTTCTGTGTTTCTTAGCAGGCCTCTAGTTCTTTCGGGAACCCTTTCCCATGATATTCCAAGGTCTCTTTAAATAACTGAAGAAATGTTAGAGAAATGCTATAGCTTTTGTGCACAGGCAGGTCTAAACCTTCCATTGTCCTGAATGGTCCAGACATTAGTGTAATACCAGTCTCATAACAGACTAGCAGAAGAATTTGTTACTGATGGGCATTGAATGTGTCATAGGCATTTCAAATCTTACTGAGGATCTGGTTCCCATGACCTGAGTTCTGGATTAAAGAGGTAATATGACACATGCTTTTCAATAACTTCACAACAAGAGTGAATGATTTCCAAGAATTCAGTACACTTGTCACTTTTAATCCAGGTTTTCAGAAGAAATTAAATCTCATGGTAAAAAATTAATAATGGAGCTACTGAATCTTTCAATTTGGAAAGAAATTTGCAAAGTTTCTATTCTTCCAAACTTCAAAGGAAAAAAGCAGCATAGAAGAAAAATTGGAAAGATGAAAAGCCAGCATGTGTTTCTGCAGGGACTGTCCAGCACCAAGCACCTACTCAGTGATTTGTGTAATAATGAGGCTTGTTCAAATCATTCTTTTCAGGCAGTGGCAGACCCTGAGCTGCCAACAGCTTGTGTAATTAATACCATGCGTGCACCCAAATTGCTGTCCTTCAGCTCTGCGTAACCCCACTGTAGCTTGTAGGACTGTATAGCACATAGTTCTGCAGTAAATAGGAAATGCTGGTTGTGATATAGACTTATTCACCCCACGGGCAATAACCCACTGGTATATCCAAAGTAGCTAGAAGATAACTTGCATCATGTTCTGCCTCTCCATGTGACACATACTATGGCAACTCTTGTCTAAATTCCAGAGTCTGAGTTAATTTGCATGTGTAATTTGTTCTTGTTTTTTTGCCTGTTTATGTTGCTCTGAATTGCAAACTATCAGTTAAGCTGTGAAAACAGAAACAAGAAAATCCTTTCCCTGCCTTTTGTCTCTCAGAATTGCTAGAGGGACAGTGAAGTAAGGAGTGGGCTAGACAAGCCATCTCTGCTATTACTAGTAATGCTGGGGGGGAAGCTGAGGAAAAAAAGATGGGAAAATAGCTGCTCTAGAAATTTCTGACTGCTGGATTAAGCCAATGTTTGCTCCCTCTATCCAGATTTAAGTAAAATGCAGCTTCTTAGAGGTTTTGACCTCTCAGAGTTTAGAGGGGTCCAATTACATTAAAATACTCTGGAAGTTTTCCTGTATTCTTTTGCTATGACATTTCTTTATCTTCTGCTTATCAAAAAGATACTTGGAACTAGTTTTGTCAAATGTGTGAATAACAAACCCACCCTCCCCCCTCATTTGCATTGTTACTGCTGCAGTACTGGGGAGGAATGAGTTAAGAAGAGAGGAGATCAAAGCAGCTGGGATCTATCAAGCAATCAGGGCCCACTGCCAAGGGAAGAGAAGGAACTGGGGCTAAGACAATGGCTTTGATCCCAGGAAGAGAGGGCTGTGGGTCAGGAAGCATGAAGTAAGGCTAAATCTGTTTACTTTGGCCCTGGTTTTGAGTGGGCTCCTCACCCTTAGAGGTAATGTTTTTCTTTTAATTGGTTTTATAACTTGCAATGTGTCTTTGCTGTGCTTTTGATTCAAACTTACCTGTGTGACAGCAAATGTGAAAGTGGCTAGGAGCAGCTGTGATGCAAAGTGCTGCCTGAGCTATGTGGGGTGATGTTTCCTGGCATGCAGGATCCTGCTAGGCTTGGTGCTGGCCTAGGTCAGTGAAAGGCTGGCCAGTTTGAGTTAGAAGTCAGGGGTTAAGGATGCCTGTGTGGACTACAAGATGTTTGAAATGTCACTGGTTAACCCTTAGTAGAGATGAGCACTTAAATGCTAAGGCTTTTCTTTGAACTCTGTAGGTTTAAATCCTTGTAGCTCCAATCTGTTGTCATTAAGGTTTAAAAAGTGGTGACTTTTTGCTTCTGAATGAGAGCAAGCAAGTTAGCTAGCAGGAGCTTTTCCTGTGGGTTGTTTTGTTTTGTTTTGGGTTGGTTTTGGTTGTTTTTTTGTTTGTTTTGGGTTTTGGTTTTTTTTTCCCCCTTTTCTTTCCAGATCTATTCTGGGATAGTATTGTTGGGATTTTCTTTATGGCAAGCAACTTAATGGGTGACATATCAGCACCAGTTGTCTTCAGTGAAGTAACTCTGGGTTCAGCATACAGCACTGATGTATTTTAGGTAGACAAAGCTCCAATAGGCAGGATACAGTATTTTCTTATAGTTGTGTAGGATTCTGGCTCCTTGGTGTTACTGTTCATCTTGGTTCTTCAACAGCTGCAAGAATGGATGAGGTCTCAGCAATAGCTCTCACGAACAGTTGTAATTAAAACTTTTCTTTATAGGCTATGTGTAACTCATCTCTGCTCATGGTATGGGAACTCAGTCCTTAATAATGTAGAGAAGTAGTTGTGTTGTAGCGCAACAGATCCAACTATACTGTGATTTTAGTGAAGTGGTCTACCTTGACAACATGATAAACTCAGGCAACAAACACTGTAGTTTTTAATTTTCAGTCTTTCACCTTGTTAAAGATGGGGTTTACTTTTGAAGGAACATCTCCAAATATTATGCAGTTTTAAAACTTCTTTTTTTGCTCTTTAAATATATTGAATAGTTACTAATGCAAGTTTACTCTGTAACTATGATGATACAATTTAAATAAGTTGTTACATAATCCTTTTCCTCATAAGTAATTCAAAGCCACTTCTTTTTCAACTACTTTATCACCGGAGCCTGCATTTCTAATCTGTCTTGATCCCATGTTTCACTCAGGGTTTTTTTCTGTTTCATAGTTTTGAATAACTTGAGGAGAAAAAAAATACATGGATTTTGTTCAGTGAAATGGAGTGTAATTGTCTTGACAGCAGTGTAGATATTTGCACTAATGGAGCTGCAGAGAGTAGTTCTGCTCTCTCAGGATAAATATAAGGTGGAATTTACAGTATTATTAGAATGAAGAGTCAAATTCTTGTTACAGAGTATTCATTTTTTCATAGTTTTCCTTCCTTTTTAATATCTTCATGTGAAAACAAAACTAAAAAATTCATTCAGGTATGGCAGTCTTACTACTCTTAATGTATTCTGGAATAAGACTTTTTCCCTGGAGAGCAGTGTATGTTCTAGTGAGATAAAATGAGACATTATCTTGACTTTTGCCTTGAATTAGCCGTATTCTGCATCACAGCTTTCACAGAGATGAAAAAGCACAAGTGAGTTCTTCCTCCAGCCCTTCTCACTCCAAGCTTCTGCTGCATTGTTGCTTGATAGAAGTGGAATCCAGATTCTTTCCTACAACTTTTCTGTGTGTGAATTGCGTGCACCAGCCATTAGTGTGATGCTTCTGGCACAGCCTGGATTCTGTAAGCTAACGAGCTCTTTAAGTCTTCCATCAAACGCTTCATCTCTTGGAATTAGGAAGTTTTCCCTATGCATAACCAGGTCCTTGCATTGTATCAGGTTACATAATGTCCTCCTATGCAGAAAAAAATGTAACTGTAGCTGTTAAATCATATTTATGATTCCTACTTATGGCCATACAGCAAGCCAGTACTACTGTGGTCCCTGTAGATTTTTGTATCTCTGTTGATGCTCAGAAGGATGTGGTTTGAACCAGAGCACAAGAATTCTACACACGAGACAGAGGCACTCTGGGAGTGTCTATGCATGAGAGTGGGTTAGTGCAGTAGTTAGTGTTGTAGCATATACCACAATCCCCAGTGGAATATTTTGGCATGGGGATGACTATTCATCTGTTGAGCATAACACTGGGACAGTCGTTAGTGAGAATCAGTGTTGAGGGAATGAAGTCAAAAGCAAAATGATGAACTTTGCACTTCAAGCTCTGAGCTCTGGAAAGTAACTCCAGAAAGAAGAAACTCCAAAAGGCTTTCTGTTTTTTCATAAGAATACATGGGGATCAATCATGTATGACTATTTCCCTTGAGTTATATATTTTCTGAATTTTCTTACTATATATAAAAAAGGAAAGAAAATTTGTGGGGGTTTTCTTTCTTTTTTTTTCTTCCCCCCGCCCCGGTATCAAGTCAGATAAGGCTTTAAGCCAGAAACAGTGAATATGATACTTATTATACTACTTAGTTTACAGCTTTCAACCCTTCATAAAATGAGAAAAAAAAAAATGGGTAGGGCCCTTGCACACAAAATTGAAAAGAACACTAAGCATAACAAGAGTTTTTAAAATGGTTGGATTTCTTGGTCAATTAAAATGAATGGCTTTTTACGTCAGTGGAAGAAACGTTTTCTCGTTTTATCCCAACCGTTCTCTCTGTACACTCAACATTGTCTGTAAAAGTCTGAGACTGAAAATAGAGGACTGAGTCCACACTGCTAACCCAATGTGTTTAAAGAACTGGTAGGGTGGGGCAGGGGAAAGGCAATTTGCTTCATTAATAAGTAAGGAGGAGGCTAATTCCTTCTCTAGTGTCAGAGACTTATCACAAATATTTGAGAATACATGAAAGTTGAAGCTGATGTTGAAATTGATTTTGACTCTGCAGTAACTATAAAGTGCAAGCATATGCCATCTTCAAAATGTGCAGTGGGCACTAACTCATCCTGGTGTGAATTAGGATTTATTCAAAGTCAACTGTGAACTGACATTTTCTCATCAATAGAGGATCAGAGATCAAAATACGAGGGAAGGACAAAACTAATGCAGAGTATATTTTTTTATAGATCTGGGAGACTTCTAAAGTGAAGTCAGCCTTAGTAGCTAAGGAGATTTTCTCAAAGGCAAAATTCATTATTTATTTGTACAGTCATATGATTTAAAAAATACTTCCTGAATTCGAACAAAGATAGAAATTCTTTGCTGGATTCCTGTGGGTTTATGGTGATAAATGATGTAGTTAGTCTACAGAATACTTCACCAGTAGAAAAATGAACTGGGGACAAAAAAAACCACATTTAATTTGTGTCATTGTATGTCAACTATAAAAATAATGTGGCATTTTCTTTCACTCTCACTGTTGTGATGCTGGGGTCCACTGTTAAGAATTACAGAACAAATAAATTCTCTTTCTGCGAACAATAGAAAATTGAATGTTGCTTAATATGTTTATTACTGTAGCCAAAGTACACATAGTGGAGTTTGAAATGGATGTAAAATCAACTATTTTGCTCTTCCAAGATAATGAAAGAATGGTGTTGTATAATGCTGACAATGAAATATCCTGAGACTTTTTCTTTTTCTATGATGCCAGCTTAAGGATTTGATTCTCCAATTAGCTTGGATGAGTTGCAACACTTGGAGGTTAATATTACAGGCTAAAGTACTTTCTGCTGCAAGGAGATAAAATACCAGAATGGTATTTGAGTCATCAGAAGTTTAAATTAGTTGCAGCCTTGAGGTATTGACTTCTTTTACCTCTCTCCCATAAGATTGCACCTGTGTTGGGCTGCTTGTGTAACTTGTGTTGCAAAATCTAATATTTCTTTGTCAACACGATCATCAGGGTAAAAAGACTGATAAATTGTAATAGAAGGAAGGGAAATACAGATAGGTAGCTTTGTCAGACTTGGGTTTGCACTAAGAATTTCCGGGTACTGCGCACTATTTACATTTAAAAAATCCTATTTTTTAGGTCAAAATGTATTCCTTTTATCCATGTTTTCCATTTTTCCCAGTGGTGTATGATGTAAATTTTGTGCTTTACCTCCTTTTAGGGCTTAGCAAAGAGCATGTCTAAGTCAGGAAAAACCAGCAGCTTAATGTCAGTGTCTCTGCTACTCATATGTGTTGCTCCAGATTGGTGTCAGACCTGCTGGTTAGAAATTCAGTATTTTGTTTTCTTGCACACAGTGTTTGCAATTCTATGTCCTCATCACAGATATTTACAGTAAAATTAAGTCTTGACATACTTATAAGAGAGCTAAACCCAATAAATATGAGTTAGCATAAAAATATATTAAAGAAACCCTCATCTGGTATGAAAGCAGGATGGCCATTTATATACAGTTTCTATAACTTGTTTAGAAGCCATAATTTAATGATTTTCAAAAGGCCTCATGACTGTCAAATTTAAAAGTCAGCATGATTTTTCTTCTAGATTTCATTCTTAAAAATGCATGGAATTGCTTATAGCCTCTGTTAATCCTAAAGCAGTATTTTTCTTGCACAACACTTAAAAACAGTGCCTGTTTTGCAGGAGTGCTATGAGACTTTCCCACTCTTCCATAATCCCCTTAAACTCCCTTGGTGATAGGTAATTCTCTTTCCTGGTATAAGCCAAATACCACCACCTAATTCCATTTTGACATTCAGTGTTGTCAGTGGGATATTTTTAGGTTTCAGCGCAATTTAGGAGAGCTGGCTAAACTGAGTCCAAGAACAGGAAGGAGGTTCCCAGGTCCTCACTAAAAAAAATAAATTTCCAGTCTGTTTCTCCAGGGCACAGCTAGTTCCAAGCAGTGTTGGACACTACAGAAAATGTTTAGCTCTTGGTATCCTGCAGGACCGATTAGTTTATGGTTGGAAGACTCTAGCTCTAAGGAATTAGAGTAGAAGTCTGTCTGTATGTTGAGTGAGTACTATTTATTGCCAATTACTTACTGGCATGCTTTTAGGATCTGCTTACGGTTTACTAGCATTTGACATTTTTCAATACATTCAAAGGGGAAAAAGAAAACCCTTTCACGTTTGTTAGCATGTCTATACTTTTAATACACTGAGGTTTTGTCATTGTTGCAATACTTTTGTTGGCTCTGTTTTAGTAGCTAAATAAATCCAATAAGAAAATTATTTTTAATTCTGATGTACCATTGGTATTACAGGTTTATTTATGAAGTGTGATTAGATAGTCCCTAATGCATCTTTCTTAGAATCCCAGCAAAATAGATCAAAGACACTTCACAGATCACCTAACTTTCCTGAGCCAAAGCATATCTGTGTCATTCTGGACAGGTTTGGGTTTGGTTTTGGTTTTCCTAGCCTCTTTGCGAAGGCTTCTGGTGTTAAGACTTTACCATCTTTCCAGACAGTCTGTTCCATGGCTTTGCTATCTTTATTGTTAGGAAATGTGGTCTAGTCCAGTTTCTTCCCCCTCTTTCTACTTTAGGCCTGCCATCGGTTTCTCTGTCCACAGTGAACATGGAGAATATATTCTGCTTTGTCTTCATGTATTTGAAGCCCATTTCTATATCTTCTGCCCTTTAAACAATTCTTCTCTCCTTCATACATCTTGGTTTCTTTCAGCTTTATTCTCTAAGTTGTAGAGTACAGTTTGAAGTCCAGTTTCTGTCCCAATGTTCTTAAGCTATTGATTAAAAAATCTACTTACATCTGATCTCTAAATCATTTATACTGCTTCCCTTTGAACTTTTTTTCAAATGATCTACAAATTTCTTGTAGTGGCAACAATTCAAATAATGCTTTGTTTTGGGTGAAATAATTCTTCCACTGTGGGTTGTTTTTTTTTTTTTTTTAATGTAGCCTTCTGTTTCTCTGTAGTGCTTGTCTTTTCTTCAGAGTATGACATCAATGAGTCACATTCTGATTGTGATGCAAAGTAACACTCATATGTCCCTTCTTCAGAGGACAGAGCTCACAGGTAACTGGAACAAGTGTGACTTTCTAGGTGCAGTACTTCTGCAGTTCTTCCTGTTGAATGGAATTCTGCTTTTCCAGTCCTGATCTCCAGCTTCTCAGATCATTTTAAATTCTTACCTTGTCCTCCAGCATACTCCTGAAAATCTGATAAGCATGGTCTCAGTTCTGTCATCTAGATCGCTAACTGAAATAGAGAGAAGCACTGGCTCCAGAGCAGACAGAAGAACACTGTGTTCTGCATACAGCCCCACTTTCACCTTGTCAGAGGATCAATAATAAAACCTCTGGGGTTTCTACCTTCCACTTACTAGTTTTGTCAATGTCTTCTTTCTCCAGTTTGTCAGACTGTCATGTGAAATAAGGGCAAGCTTTTATTAAATTTGAGATTTCTCTGTTATCCGCAAGGCTTATACTACTGTCCAGAAAAGATATTGGATTGGCTATACCCCATTTGTTCTCAACAAATCCAGACTGGATATTACTCAGATCCTTTTATCCTTATGGGCTTAAGACAGTCCCCTATTTTTCCTGGAACTGAGTTCTCACACGCATCATGTTAAATGTTTAGCACTATATTTGTCCTTTTCCAGTCTTCTATAATTTCTACCAGTTCTCAAAGGTAATTTTAATGCCTTTGAGATAACAAGAGCCAATTGTCTAAATATGTGAGATTCCAATTTTCAAAATACTCATTGTAGCTAAGTAATCTTTAAAGTGTTAATTTCCTGTTTAGCTCAAAATAGTACCTTCTCACCGCCAGGACTGATTTTTTTTTTTTTTTTTTTTTTTTTTTTAGCTACCTGCTTGTTCTTATGCCTTTTGTTTTTGGTTTTTTTTTTTTATTATTATTAAGAGATTGACAGAAGGAGATGAGACATTGGACTGGGCTAGAATTGTCTTCCTGTAACTGACTCCTGGGAGGTTTTATCCCAGTTTGTTACTTGGCTTCTAAGTTATTTCAAACTCCTGTTTTCTCATCTGCCTTGCCATTGTGAAATATCCAATTCTGTTTCTTTCTGGTTTTTTATTTACTTTCTATGAGAGCTCACATGCCAATTCTCTGGGCTTACTGAAGTCTGCATCTTAGAGATCCATGATGTTTATTTTGGCGCTTCTTATTGCTCATTTTGAACATTGCAGCTTATGACCATTATCACCCAAGATGCCATCTATTAACATTCTCCAAAAAGTTGTCACCAAGATGGTCTGAGAATGTGTAGATCAGTCACTACTCAAATTTTGGGTCTGATTCCCTTTAATTTCTGGATGTTTGTACTAGTGTATATGGGTTTGTAGCCTGTGAAAATACTGCTTTTTCATTCATCCTCTCTTGTCTGAAAAAGCTCTGTACTTGAAATTAAATATCAGAGATATTCATATGCTACAAATTAGAACTACAGCAGGCTCCTTAATGAGCCTCCCTCCTCTGGAGAACAGTAAAGCATGCAAACAGGGAGCACTGTTCCCAAATACCTCCTGGAAACAATTCTATGCAATGCAAGACATTACTGTCAGATTTTTTTGCCCATGTGCAGTCCTACACCCCTGCCCTCTGTTGCAACTCAAGTCCCTAAAACTTTTCCTGACCTTGGCATTCCACCGGGTAGGTGTCCCAAACACCCTTGTGATGTCATCTTCTGTCCAAGCCTTGAAGTGAGAGGCATCAATTTGCTGAGGAAGAACAGGCTTAAACTTTTGAGGGCTTTTTGACTTTTGTACTAGTTTGGGAAACAGAAAAATGTTTGAATACTGCTTAATTCTACTTTTGGCCTCAGAGTCAGAACATCAACAAAATTCTAACTAAACAGTTCTGCCAAATGCAGGAAAACCCTGACATACACAATAAAGAAGATTTTTTTTTTTCTTTATAACAATGTTAAATAAAATTCATAACAATTTAAGAAATTTCCCACTAAAATGCTCTATTTTGAATTTTAACTATCTTTCCATTCAGCATTTTATTGTGGTTTAATTATGGCAAAAGGAGAGCTGTAAAATCCTTCAGAAACCCATTTTGTCTGCTGGCATATCAGTTCTGAAAAGCAGTTGATTCAAAACATCTCAGTAGGAAAAAAACAAAAGCCAAATCTTGTTCTTCACACGAATGGATTTGACACATTTTTATTTTTGAGAAGTGAATTTCTTGATAGGTTGTTTAGGGTAATCTGTTGAATCAAGAGTCTGTTCTGAATTAGGGCTATTTAGACATCCCCAGAGATGAATCTTTTTTTTGGAAATAAGTTCCTTTTTTTTTTATTTTTTTTTTTTTTTAAACTTTCCCCCTCCCCTCCTTTACTTCTAAACTAAACACGTGGGCCATGACTAAAAGTATATGCTGACTTAAATTTGCTGTACCTCAACATCCTTCAGCTAACAGAAACTAAAGTCTGCTTACCTTCTGAAGTGTCTCAGCAGTAGTGTTGAACAGATTTAAACCACATTTGTTTAACTTTGACCATTTAGCAGTTCACCTGAACTTTGTAAGTGCTCCTGTTTGGGCAAGGTGTGAATGTGAGACAGGACATTACTAATGGTGATTTAGAAGCATCCACAGCATGTTATGTTTGTGCTAGGGAGTGTCCACCGTTTCAAAGACTTTTTATAGTGTGATGTGATTCAGTGCAGACTTTTAGATGAAATATATGGTTAAAGATGCAGTCTCTGGACTTACTGAAGTTGGTAATAAAACTTCCACTGAACTGAAATGAAAATATGATTTCACAGATGTACTTTGTTGGTAGTTTAAAGGTCTAGTTTATTCCTTTGAGAAACTGCTGTGACAATATGTACAGAACTCAACGCCAAGATTCAGAGCTCAGTTGTTGCCGTATTAATGTGGCTTTAAGGAACAACTGCTTTCATTTATCATCTATTGTGCATATGTCCTTTCATCTAGAATATATAGCAAAGGTAATTAGTAGCATAAGGTTAGTACAAGTGGCACTTGCTTGGAAAGCAGGAAGTTTACTAAAGTATCGGCACATCAAGTATAGTTCTTCTATAGCTATAATACAAGGTTAGAAGATGTTACAAGAAAGCTTTACCAACAGTTTTTTCTTGAAAACAAAACAAAAAGACCCCACCCCTTCATCTTTACAGGAGGTGCATATGCTCACTTAGCACTACCACACCTGCCTTCCTTTTGAAAAACATCAGTGTGCTTAAGAATTCGTTTGTCGTCCTCTGGATGCACTGTAATAGTCTGATATCTTATTCATATTGAGGCACCCAAAATTGCACACAGTACTTGATGTGGGGCTGCATTGGTGCAGAGTGGGACAGTCACCTCCCTTGACGGGCTCACCATACTGTGCTTGGTGGGTACACCCCAGGACACGTTTGGCCCTTTTGGCTGACAGGGCATGATACTGACTCCTATTCAACTTGCTATCAGCCAAAAACCCCAGATCCCTTTCCATGGGACTGCTCTCCAGCCTCACCCCTCAGTATGTACATATAAGTAGGATTACCCCATCCCACATGAAGAATCCAGCACATGTTCTTGTTAAATTTCATAATTTGTTTGGCGACTCCCCAGCTCCCTAGTCTGTCCAGATCCCCTCTGAAAGGCCTCTCTACCCTCAAGGGAGTCCACAGCTCCTTCTAGTTTAGTATCATCGGCAAACTTATTAATGTACATTTGATTCCTGCATCCAGATCATTTATAAAAACACTGAAGAGCACTGGCGCTAAAATTGACCCCTGGGGAACCCCACTGGTGACTGCCTGCCTGCCTGATGTAGCCCCATTTACTGTAACCCTTTAGGCCTGGCCCATCAGCCAACGGCTCACCCAGCGTGTCATGGGCTTGTCTGGCTGTGAGCGGGACAGGTCATCCAGAGGATACTGTGAGAGACCATACCAACAGCTTGGCTAAAATCCACCCCCCACCACATCTGCTGGCTTCTCTTGGCCGGCGAGATGGGTGACCTCGTCATAAAAGGAAATCAAGTTGGTTAAGCAGGATCTTCTCCTCATGAACCCATGCTATGTCCAATGACTGTGTTGTGTCTCAGGTGTTTTCCAATAACTCCCAGAATAACCTCTGTAATTTTACCAGGCACTGAAGTGAGACTGACAGGCCTGTAATTACAGGGGTGTTCCTTCTTACCCTTCTTGAAAATTTGAATAATATTTGCCAGCTTCCAGTTGACTGGGACCTCTCAAGACTCTCAAGACCACTAAAAAATAGCAGAGAGGTCCTGTGATGAGAGAAGGCCAGCTCCTTCAGTACTCTGGGATGGTCCCATTGGGCCCCATAGATTTATGCACACCCAGCTGAAGCATCAAGTCTCAACCAAGTTCAGAGTCTGCTGGGGGTTTATCATCCCCCCAGTCACCATGCGCCTGACAGGCCTGTCCCAGGGAGGCAGGGTGCAGTGCCCCTTATCGCTTTCCCTCAGGCTCCCTGGTAGGCCCTGCAGCTCTGCCGCTGAGCTGAGGCGGCCCTTGCCTGGCCTGCTCCCTCAGGAGTGCTCCCTCAGGAGTGCTCCCTCAGGAGCGTGGCTGAGCCTTCCCACCAAAGCTCTGCCTGGGCAGCCGTGTCAGCCATGGTGGGTGCAGACATTTGAGAGGCCATGGCTTTCTGCCAGGTGGGTACCATTGCTCTCTGGTCAAGCTGGCAAAGCTTCAGTGCCCTTCCCATGCCAGCTGCAACACCTAGCCCTGTTTGCCAGCCCTGGCTGCTAGCACTCCCCAGGGGCTGCTGCTGTACGGGGGGAGCCTTGGCTGTGTTTGGTCCCAGCCCCACCAGCTGCTGTGGCAGACGTGGTGGGCTCCCAGTGTCTCTCTCATTCCCCTGAGACGATCCCGGTTCGGGAACTCCTCCCTGCACCATACCGGACTGCTCTGCCACTGATCTTGCCGGCACCGCTCACCTCAGCACTTCATAGGGTGCTCACTGAGGGGTGAAAAACAAGAGCTGAAGGAGGAGATTGTGCTTTCCCTCCTTGGCTAAAACTTCTCTTCTGTCTCAAAGTGGAGCTGAGGTGTCGTGCTTCCTCCTCCTTCCCCTCCTGTTCATGCAGGCACAGCTGCTGCAGTCGTACGATGAGGTGAGAACACAGGGGCTTGATGGAGGGGTGCAAGTGGTGGTGTACAAAGGGCCTTTTGGAAATGACCCAGAACACTGGTGCCCTAATGCCATTTGGATGCAGACATTAGAGAAAAATAAAGGTGAAGTAAATGCAGTAAGCTATTACCAAGATGGTCAGGGGGGCTAGGAGAGACTAGAGGACCTTGGTTTGCTTCAGCTACAAAGCTCGGTTTTAAGGTCGCTGCTGTGGTTGCCAGCTATTTGTTAGAGGACTTTTTTCCCCTCAGTCAAGGTTCGCACAAGAACAGATGTGTATAGACTGGATCACAGTTGTTTTAATCTGGAGTGTAGAAAGAAGCTTTAAAACCTTTCTGGAGTAGCCTTCCAATAAGAATACTGTAAGTCTAAACATAAACCCTGCTAATTTTCACAATAAAAAATTGATTTGAGTTTGTAGACTTCTATTGCCAAAAAACAGACTCAAGAACAGAGTTGATTTGTCCTTAAAATCCTGAGTACTTTGAGGAATGCCTCTGTAGCATTGAGAGTTGTCTGAATTCTTTGCTGTATATACACAATTTTTGTTGCGTAATTTATTTAACTGACATTTAATTTCAACAATTCTGAGGAAAAGCTCAATAAATTAATTATATATGTAAATGACTGACCATAAATCTATCTAAAAGAAACTTTGGCACCACTTTAGTTTAGGAATGCACATGACCTTTTCTGTTCTTTTGCACAGTGCAAGCATGAGTGTCAGTAGGAGTTTAACAAGACCCAGACAGTAGAAGCGTTGCCAGATTCTCTTTACGGTGTATGTATTTACTCCGGACTAGAGATATTTTGTTTTATTTTTTTCCTCCATAGGATGCTAGCTGTTGAAAAATATCTGCTTTCCAGATAAATTTGGAAGGCTTGGGTGGGGAGGAAAGGAGGAAGTCCAGGAACATTAAATGTTTCACACCCTGCTTTTAATCTGTGAGCCCAGACTGGAAGAGCCTCGCTTGAACTGTGTGTTTTCATGGGAATACTGTCTGTGCAATCTATATTCATGTTAACACTTACGCTTCAAGTCTTTGTAAATATTTCTTTAAGCTTTTCTGTATTTCTCCAGAGCCTACCTGCTTTTGTTCTATTCACGCTGCCTTCACGCTAAAGGCAGCAAATCAGTATGCTTTATTTATTTTGGAAACCCCTGGAGAGAATATGCTTGTATAGCTGAGCATTAGGAAAGTATTATTCTGTAAATGAGAAGAGACACAGATGGGATGTTCCTAGAAATTTTTGTTCAGTGGATTTCTCCTTCCTCACATCAGCCATGGGGCTCATGTGGTGTGCTGAAAGTGATCTTATTTGAATCTTTGATGTGTTTTGGGAGTCATTTGGACATATGTTCTTTGGGAGAATTGAGTGCCTTTGCGCTATGGTCTCCTGCCTTTGCAACAAGGAATTAAATTTATTTTTCACATTTCAGCCATAAATTGTTTGGTTCTGGCTTCTCTTTGTTACACAGGGCTCTTTGCTCTCTCATTCTAAGCGAGGTGTCCTGTGTGCAAAACCAGATGACTGTCAACAGGCCTTTCATGGGACTCTGCACCAGGGGTCCTTGACAGAGGAATGTGCTTCTCATCCAGGTCTGCTATAGGGCTGACTTGTTAACATTCTGGACGTGTGCGGATTACATCTACTTAGAGAAGCCTTTGAAGTCAGAGTTTTAGTTTGTGTCCTCCTTATGGCAGTGTTTGACCATACAGTGATATTTATCACTCTTATGTACAAACCACTCTGTTGCACCAGCTCCCTCCCAAACAGAGAGCAGATTGTTTGATTTTTAAATTGAAAAAATATAGGACAAATTCACTGAATCTAATTTGGAAAAGAGAAACCCATGAAAGAAGCATTTCAAAGATGCCTTTATGGAGGTGTATGTGGAGCTCAAAAGACAGATTTCCTTAGAGAGTTTCACAGCAAAATCTTGCTTGAGATTTCTGTGGCTAGCTTTTTACAAGTCATCTAAGTTGCTAGTCCCCATTGCAGTTTGGAAGGTCTTTACCTGGTAATTCATTCCTAGGAAGTTCCCCCTTCCTCATTGCACCCTTCACTAACAGTGACATAAACCTGCAGGAGTAATGAACAATTTTACCTGTAACTCAAGCTGTTGTTTAATGCAGGATGCAAGTGGTGCTACTGTATTTGTTTCCCAGAACAGTTCTGAAACAGAGTGTGAGGCTGGCTTCCAGCCGGTTTTGTCTGTTAGGCTATGTGAAATAAAATTGATGTCTCATTTTAAGCACCAATATTTTGAAATAAAAATTTCGATGTAGCCTTAAGGCAGTGTTTAGGTGATCCTCTTCAGTGCCTAAAGTTTGCTGCTATGGACAGTTCTGTATTTCAGGGTTTCTTCCTGTACCTAAAACTTCCTGGGTAAATATATTTTTCAACTGAGTCTAAACCTAATGTCAGTCTTTTACATAACTTTGCAACAAGCCAGGTTGAAAACCCTGTACTGTCCTTGATGTCAAGCATGCTGCGGCTCTCTGAGAAGTGAGGCAATTCAATTTCTAGGCCAGATGAGAGTAGATTAATGTATGAATGTGCCCAGATGCATCAATTATCTTGCATTAAATATTCTAAGAGTTTGGGTAATTTGATATCAGTAGATGACACTGAATTTATTTTTCTGCAGCATTCTTTGATGAAAGTACTAAATTAATTAGACTTCAATTTTCTGTGAATTTAGATTTGGCAGCACTAGTATAATCTCAATTTTTAAATAAAAGCTCCCTCTTCTTTATTATGTGCAATAATGAGTGACTACAAGTACACTGCATTTTTTCTTCTGTATTGTGCAAAGTCTGGTTTACATAATTCTTTATGAATTGGTCATATTTAATAACTTCCTTTCAGGCACTGTCGTTTGCTGTTCACCTTTTAGTGAAAATCTTTCTTTTGTCCCTTGAGAAACTAACACTGCAATACTATTAATGAAAAGCATACTCTATCCATTTACATTTATTTCATGCAATAATTAAATAAGTATGGGAGGGGGACACAATGTGACTTTTCAGGTGACTTTGAGCAAAATTTTACTCCAGACATGCATTTGTGCTCAAGAAAGGTGGAGACATGCTCTGTGTAGCAATACCATGACTCTAGCTCTGCCCGTGTTTCTTCAGCAGGGGAAAAACTCCAGGGTGTATGTTACATCCAGCTCATGGTAAACTCTGTTGCAAAAAGTGATTTTGACTGCTGGTGTTTAGTCATCAGTTAAACATCACACTGAGAACTGTCTTGCTGGCATAGCAAATTTTATGAGTGTTACTCTGTTCTGCTTTACAAAGGAAGATTTCCAGTTTCCATGCTGCAGAAACACAGCAATGGAAAATACTGAGGAATGAAAAATAGACTTATTTTCCATTAAAACCAACTCTGCATTTACATCTTTAGGAGCTGCATTTCTTCTGTCTCCTGGTTGCAGTAACAGTCTGCTGTAATGAAGAAAAAAAAAACAAAAACCAAAACAAAACAGATAAGGCTGTTATTTTCAGCCGTTAAGAAGTTACAAATTCAGAATTTGTCCTTATGGATGAGATGGCTGAAGCAACTGCCATGAGCCCAGATGTCTTAGCAAGGTATTTCCAAGCAAGGAAAACAGCCAAGGGACAGAAGGTTATATGTAGGCAATCCAAGTAATGAAGTATTCTTAGGTATAGGGTGAATAATGCAGCCAACCCCCTGCCCACCCCCCCCCCCCCCCCAAAAAAAAAAAAAAAACCAAAAAAAAACCCACACCAAAACCAAAAAAAAGCTTGCACAAAAAGACATAGTTTCTTTAGTTAAGAGAAATTAAATGTAAAATACTGTGTTCACGTAACATTCTGGCTGAGTTAGTTGCATGAAAAAGAGGAGAATGCCAAAATTAAGTCATAGACTGCATATATCACTTGGAAAAACTCGAGTAAAAAAATGTTCTTTTAATATGTCTAACACGATATTGCTGTAAACTTAAGAAGATGATCTGTGGCAAAATTCTGGTATGCAATTTTCATATCTTTAAAAGGTAAGGTTCAGAAATTACTTAAACAGCATGGTTATCCTCTTGTAGCTCACTAGTTAGAAGGGTGGCATTTAGAGTAGATGGGTCTGATCTTTGGTTGCTGGTAAAACCTGGATCCTAACTATAAACATTTTTTTTTTTTGCTTTATACTCTGAATTTCTGTAATGTTTTAGACTTAGAAATGAAGTGGTTGTTTTCAATGTAATTATGCATGCATGTTAATAGTAACCATGAATAGCGTCTCTTATTTCAGTAGGACAGTATGCCAGGGAGTTACTGCATATGCAAAAAAAAAGTCAAATTATATCTGAACAGAAGTCGGAATTGTACTATTAGATAAAGAAGGGGCTGTAGTGCTGACCTATTCATGAAACTTCAGATCATCAGAATATAAGGGAAATTATTTGGGTGTCTGATAGGACATTTTGGGAAGGGACTGACAAAAGATTGAAGGAAAACAAGGGGGACACTATTGAACTTTGACAGTAAATTACCAGAATTTGCCTTTTGTTGTGTGGAGTATGGAGTTTACTGCTTCTGGGTTTTTTGTAAAATGTAAGAACTGGGGCAAAATACAACCTCTTTGTAGTATTACACATCACCTTGTTTTTTGCTTTGGAGTGTTGTTTTTAAATTGGGAAAAGTAAAGTAAATCTATGCTGTGGTGCGGTTCTTCCAGCATAAATTCCTCTGCTCCGGTCTGGTACCATATGACACTTAGATTTTATGACAAAATAGTTCAGTACTTCACATGAATGTGATTTAGTGTTTTGGAAACATGGAGTAATTTGACTGAACCGTTCTAAGGAATAAAGTTATTATTTGACAGATAAGAGAGAATGTGAAGAGAGACAGATAATTTTAAAAATTCAATGGTAAAATCCAAAGTGAATCAGATGCAAATATAAATAGTTAGTAGGTATTTCTTGATTCATCTTTACTACTAATTTCTTAAAGCCAACCTGCTCTGTCTGACCCCTCCTTATAGTCGGTCCCTTTAGCTGGCACTATGCCAAATTCAAAACTTAGTACTAGGATGATTAAGGAGGAAATGGTACAAGAGGTCCTTACTTCATTCTTCTGTTTTGTTGTTGCTTGCTTTAATACTGGTACCTAGTTTTCCCTTATAAAACTGTTCTCAATGTATGGCTTAGCTATGGAAGAGAACTGGGCAGACTCATTGGGATCTCTCTTTTTATGTGTATGGTCACTCAGATGCAAACGTTGTCTTCTGGGTCTGGCCTGAGTGTGTAGCCTGGATAATGGAATAAGTGATTTTTGCTTCTAAGACTGAGACAAACTTGTTTTCCAGTTGCAAACTTTTTACCATCAAAAGATCTATTGACCAAATAAAAAGGCTTTGAAAACTGTGTGACTTTTTATAAAAGGCCTATAGATAATCATCTATGCTATTTAAAAGCGTTCATTTGAATCACAGGTTAACTGTTTTCACTGCAGAAATATTGTTGCATCTGTCATTAAAGTATGGGTTAAATTCAGACTTTTCACCGTTAAAATACTGTACTGGGTTAAGCTATGTCCCAAATACATAACTGGGTATTATATGGTTAGTTTCCTATATGTGAAATTTCTAAGCTGCTATTTCCATTACCAAGGTATAGATGCAAACTTAATCTTGTTCATATTATAACTTTAAGCAGTGCAGGGTCCTCAGGTGGAACAATTCTAGCACTGTTTTTTTGCCTTCATAAGTGCTCTTTAGTATCACAAGTGTTTTAGGTTTGCCATGCTCTGGGTTTTGTTCAGTTATGTGTGCAAGTGAGGTTGCTTCTCAGCCTATGTAACAGAAAAAGCAGTACCAGGGCTGGGATCTTGGCAGCAGCAAATACTCATTTGTTCTAGAGAAAATTGGAGAGGAAATTTCGAGGAGTCACTGCCAGTTCCTAGAGCAGGGCCTAGCTGAGCTCTGCTCTTACTTCCATATACATTAATATAACTTTGGGTTGGCTGTAGCATGTGTAGCAGGGAATGTTCCCCCCAAAACATCTGTTTTGTTCAGACACTCTGAAAGCAGTAGACTAAGCCTTTCTTTGTCCCAGACATGGCATTGGCATGTTGTAAGAATTTTCCAGAGGCAGTACCAGGAAATCCTCGTTAGAGAAGATGGTTATGGTGCCCCAAAGTGGCACAAAAGCTGGGGGAAAGTCATGCTTACATTTTCAAAACACAGACCACTCTTTGCATTGTGGGCGTAGCATATCGTCTGTGTTGAGTTTGCAGTGCTGTTCCTACAGTGCAATGCTTCAGGCTTGCAAAACATTTCTGGATGCTGTCAGCTGAAGTTTGGATTCTGTAATGCCTTTGGCCAGGGCTTGTATACACAGGGAAGATGTTTTTGGAACTCACAACACATGTGTGGAGCTCCACCAAGATGAATCAGCAGCTCAGGAAACTTAGTACATATTTCTGGAGCCAATTATTTTTTTTTTATTATTATTTCTTTTTAACAAGTGAAGGCTAAGTACTGAACTTTTTCTGAAGATCAAATTCTTGCCCTGCCAAAACTTTGACCATCTCTGAACAAACCTCTGGGATGGTCAGAATAGTGGTGATGCCAAGTGTCTGTTCTTACTAAAGTGCAATATTAAACCAGTCTCACCATAGTGAAAATATACTGGACATTATAACATTGCAACATCTTAAGGAAGTGGTGTGAATGTCCTCTGCAGTGTATAAGAGAAGGATCATTATAGGAGAAGCCTGCAATCATTGTACTCTTAACAAGCTCGTAGAAAGATATCTTTATCTGGCTTAGTAATGGATTTTAAAGCACAGATAAATCTTGTTCAGTATATATATATATTTAGAGTAAGAAGAGTTATGGCATGGATGTGTTTCATTGTACCACTAGCAGTTAATTCTCTCTATATTTCAGCTAAACTGCTTCAGGTTTTCACTAAGGGTGGTGTGGAGGCAGGTGTCTATGTGCATTCATTTCACAGGAATGAGTGGTCCACATAACCAATGCCTGATTGTTTAACTACTTCAGTGTGTTTATTATCTCTGAAAATGGAATTTGTCTCTCTGACTGATGCTGCAGTATGCTCCACAGTTATACTTTCTTCTTGTTTGCACATCCAGAGATCATTTCGTATCCTATACATTTGGGTTTTAATATAGAATATTCGCAGGATATTAAATAGTGTATTGATCTTGTGATCATATTTCACTTCAAGAAAAATATCCGAGTGTGTTTAGGTGTGGAAAAAATACAGTATTCACACTGTGGTAAGCTTTTTTGGGTAAGAGGATGGCCTTCTTCCAGGGAAGGGGAGCAGTAACACAAAAAAATTTACAGTTTCATGATTGAACAGATTCTGCTACCTGGAACTACTGAATAAATGGAAGTTAATGGGAATGAATGAATAGATAGGAAAAGATCAGTGGTTTTGTGACAACACTGTCCTTACCTTGCAACATACTTGCAGGTGTTCTCTGAAGTTTTTCATAAGCAGTTAAGCCTTACTTTGATTTTTCTTTTCTGCAGTAGTAGTCATTTCCAGGTACCATAGTCTTATCCACTAGCTTCTGTTTCTAATGCTATCTTTCCCCCCTGTTTGTGTCACCTTAGCTGCTGTAGTAATGCATTAATACATAAAGGTAACAGTAGCCTAGAAATAAGGCATATGATCAGTGGAATACTGCCCCTCCCCCATCTGCATTGCCCCATAACTTCGGGGCTTTTAATCTCTCTGATCATTCCACACAATTTCAAACTAAATGTTCTTCAGTTCTGCAACATCTGAACAGCCATTAGTTTGTACTTATGACAGTGTGAGGTATCTTTTAGGTCTGAAAAGCTGTGTAATCAACCCAGTAAAGACCCCACTGCCCAAAAGGTTTCCATGATAACAAAGCAGATGTGAAAGAGAACAAGTAAAAAAATGAAGACTCCTAAGGGAAGAAGGAGTTGTGGTGTTCTCTCGTGTCCTGCCTTGTTTATGGAATTCTTTTGTTTATGGAATCAAATCAGTGAGAAAAAAACTTTCCAAAGTAAGCAAAGATAATAGAATAGGGCAAAAAAACATTATTTTTAGATAGTAAATGCCTCAGTGCTGTTTGTCTTTCTTTCATTAAATATCTCCTGCCCAAGAAAGGAGAAATTAAAATCTGTCAAAATCAGCAGTTTTACTAGAAATGAACTGTTTTCCCTTTCTGTCCCATATCCCCAGATTTCACTGCCAAATAACACCGACCAGTACATTAGAAAGGATCTAGAAGTAAAGCCCATCAGAGAAATCACTGTTCAACTGCAGGAAGTTCTTGATAACCTTTGGGTGACATGTTGCAAATGTGGAAATTAATGATCAATTCTAAAAAAGTCAGTAGAAGGCATTCTTACAAGACAAGCAGCCCTGGGTGTTTTGCAGTCATCGGTAGAATGGTTGAATATTCAACTACACCCTCTCTCAAACCCTAACCATCTTTAGAGGTAGCTGAGCCACACATTCTTGCAAAATCAGTAGACAAGTGAGCAATGAGAGTGCTGTGATGTGAGCTGGCACCTACCTTTATTTTTGTTCACAGAAGAGAAAATCCACTCAAAAAAAATTTACTCCTCCAAAAAAACATAGAAGTGAATGAACTCTTTTCTTCTATCTACCTCTGACTGAATAATTGTAGAATCAGTTAGGTTGGAAAAGACCTTTAAGCTCATCAAGTCCAACCATTAACCCAGCAGTGCCAAGCCCACCACTGAACCCTGTCCCTAAGCACCACAGCTACGTGTCTTTTAAATACCTCCTGGGATGGTGACCCCACCGCCTCCCTGGGCAGCCTGTCCCTGTTCCTGACAACCCTTTTGGTGAAGAAACTTTTCTTAATATCTAAACCTCCCCTGGTGCAACTTGAGGCCATTTCCCCTTGTCCTGTCACTTGTTCCCTGGGAGAAGGGACCGACCCCCCCTGCCCACAGCCCCTGTCAGGCAGCTGCAGGGGGCGATCAGGGCCCCCCTGAGCCTCCTCTTCTCCAGGCTGACCCCCCCCAGTGTCCCCAGCCCCCCCATCAGCCTTGTGCCCCTGCCCCTTCCCCAGCCCCCAGCCCAGCTCCGGACACGCTCCAGCCCCTCCGCGTCCCCCCTGCCGTGAGGGGCCCGAAGCTGCCCCGGGGCTCGAGGGGCGGCCGCCCCGGTGCCCAGCGCAGGGCACGGTCCCTGCCCCGGCCCTGCCGGCCACGCCGCTCCGGACACCAGCCAGGGCGCTGCTGGCCGCCTCGGCCACCCGGGCATACTGCTGGCTTATGTGTAGCTGGCTGTTAACCAATGTCCATCCAGCATGCTGAATTCAAAGGAGAATTCCTGCATCCTTGCCAGAAGCAAAGTAAAAAATTTAAATTTTATGCTGCTAGCAGGACTTTCCAGGTTGCTATAGAATACCTATGTGCTTTGTGGTGAACACTCAAGCAAGCATTTGAGGTTCTTACCAAGCGCTTTCCCTGTTATTGCCTGTCACTTACCATTCTGCTTATCCCATCCGTTGAAAGGGAATTATCTAAGGATAAAGCAGTTCAGCTTTAACTAATCCTAGTAACAAAGCAAAAGCAAATTGACATGTGTTCAAGTTTTCAAAATGGCCCATGGTTATTTAATTTTAGGTGTAAGTTCCAAAAAAAGGTAGCATGTAACTTTCAGAATAAAATTAGTGCAAAGTTCTCCCAGGAAGTTTCCACTAACCTACAGTTTTCAGTTCTCTGTCTTGTTCTAAAATCTTGGGAAGAGTTACTTCATGTTACAGACACTGATTTACTTAGTGGAACATTCCCATTTTCTTGTGATAGGAGGCAATAATTTTTTTGGTAGCGACTAGCAATATTCTTCACTCTGTGCTTGTCTCTTTCTGGCAATATTCTCATATTCTTTGTTTTCTTTCTGTGTATTCTTACATTCACGTGTATCAGAACTGTCCATAAAAAATATCAATGTTTTCCGAGAATGCAGAAATGTAGCTGTGCTGTTTTTTTTAACTCATAGCCTATGATTAAAACACATGGCAAATAGAAGTGGTTTTGCTTCACCTGGACTTGCAATGAGGAGTCACACCAGACATACATCTCTCTAGGTTTAAGTCTCAATTTTTAACGTTGCATCTAATTGAAGATTCATTAACCCAAAACTACAGACCATGGTACAATATAGAATATTACAGAATCTGCTGCTTTCTAGCCCAGGAGTTTGCAATATCCCACAATGAGTGGATGAATACACCCTTCTGTTTCAAAGCAATATTCCCTGACTCAAGAGCATATTCCATAAAGTTCTTTGTAACTAAATTTTTGCTGAAATGTTTTCATATAGTGACCAATTTTAATTTACAAAACAAAGAAAAGCTTGGGGGAAAAAAATAATGATTGCTCTAATAGTTACATCAGTACTTGTATAAGTGGAATGAAAAAGTAGATGAAACACCTGTGGAAATCACTGCAGAGGACAAAATGCATAGTTTTAATACAGGCTTTCTGCTATCCTGATTTCATTCTTTTTCTCAAGGACATAAAAATAGCTTGCGGTGTTCAAATAACTGAAAAATTCACACTGCACTCAGAAACTTCTACTTCAGGCTATAAAATTTAGCATCCTGAGTAAAAATAGTTGAGCTGAACAAGAAGAATGTAGTTAGTGCCTAGAAACTCCAAGAAACAGCAGGGAGAAAACAGACTCAGCTTACGAAGAACTACCTTCCTCCTCTTATTCCTTCCTTCCTAGGACACCCAAATGCTCTTCGCTCAGCATCATCCTGGAAACAACTATATCCTGTCTGTGTGTGTCTTTTTTCCCCACCATGTTTACTATATGTAATTGTACATTGATCTCTCTTTACAGTTGTTCCATATTAAGAAGTGGAAAGATACTGGACAAAAGCCAGGATAGATATCATCCATTAGGGACTAGATGTGATCCCAATCCAAATGTTCTGTGTTTAGGTAACCTGACAAGTAGATTTATTGATTTCAGTGGCAAGACTTTAGGTATGAACTGGAAATATTTTCATGTGATTCGATGGACAAAGTTATGCAGGTTTTGGTTTTTTTTTCTTCTTTAAATTACAGTATGAAAATGTAGGGCAAACTGAATCCTGGAATTGCGCTGAATAACACTTATTTTCTCCCTACAAAATTGTAATCATAATCGAAACAGTGTGCTCCTTTGACTTTTTTATTACAGAAAACTATTTGTACCCAGAACTGCAAAGCTGAGAGCACCCAAGGATGTTAATACAAATGCTACAAAGCAGCACTGTGAAGTGCCCACTGTCACGTCTCCCTGACATGCCTCTTGGCCTCTTGAAGTAGTAATCATTTGTATTGGGGCTGATCATAGTTTGGCATAGGCTTGCTTAGTCCTGTGAGGGAGACGTACAAAGTTTCCACAGCAGCTTCTGCATCCTAGCCTTGGTATTCAGCAAGGGGGTATTAAACATGAAAATTCTTGAGATTTTGTTGCAGATCTGCATGACCACAGTAGCACTGGACTTGGTACAACCTTATTATGGAGGATTGTGGCTGGAACACAAAATGACTTTGAGGTTGAAAAGAATCTGGGGATGCATCTCTTCTGCCTCAAATTATTTCAGTTCAAAAGATGTAGAAATGAGTAAAGGGATGGTCCGTAGTTTTTGGAACAGACACACATCTAATGTCAGGCCGTTCTAAGCCTCTGTAGGACCTTTTCCAAAGGCAGCTTATCTAAAAGCCTTACCTTAAGATCAGTCCTGCAGGTCCTAGTGGGAGGCTTGAATAGAATTCCTTTCTCTTTGGGATTTTCCTTTGTGGGTAGCTTATTCTCTATTGTCATAGGCCTTAGCCCTTAATCTTGATTTAGGAAGTAATTTGGAATAGCTAAATAGACTGTGTGCTCTTCTTCTTGAGTTCAGTTTTTGTGTGAAACCGATTGGGATTTTCTCAGCTGTTTAATTTATCTGGTAGAGTGCTTGTAAAAATATTATCAAAACAGGCTCATATGAGTGCCCTTAGCCAAAGCCTTTCAAAGAAAATCTTACCCTTCTTAGTTAGCAGGCAGGCTAAGTCATGAGGTGGACTCTCTCTTTCCAAGGCATTTGCTGCCTCTGAGCAGCAAATTCAGGTCCTGGCTGCTGGCTCCTGTTTAAGGGAGGCAATGTACTTTATGTAAGTGGAGTTTTTGTGTGGTGTAAGTTCTGGCAAGACTTGTGGGGATGCTGTAAGGGTGAGTGGGATAACCAGAATACATCTAATTGCCTATGGAAAAAAATGGGATGCTTTGAAGGCTGTTAGGATGCCTCCCATGTGGGTGTGGATAGGATAATCGTAGTAGGACAGTGTATGTTTAGCCAGAAAGAGTAAGGCACCATCAACGTTGAAAAGGTGTCTTGTTTATGATGACAGATTTCCTTTGGGCTTCCCCATTAGAGTAATTATATGAAAATGGAAATTACTGTGTGTTCAAGTGCTTTTCACAGTTTAGCTACATTAATTAGAGGGGTTTGGTGTTGTTTTATTTTCTTTTTTCTTTTCCATGTCTGTGATGCATTTAAGTCAATAAAACTTTGCTTATGTGATATGCTTGAAGTCATAAAAGGAAACAAATCGAGGAGCATGACACTGAATGCAGCTTGCACCAGTCCAAAGAATTTTTCACAGTGCTGTGCAAGCAAAATTCACTGGCAGCAGCAGTTACTTCAGCAAGACTTTTCCCTCCTGTCACCCTCGGGTGTTATTGCTAAGCATGATCTTATGTGGTATGGAATATCGCTTTGGTCAGTTGGGATCAGCTGTCCCAGCTGTGTCCCCTCTCAGTCTACTTGGTGGTGGGTCGGAGTGAGATATGGAGAAATTCTTGATGCTGTGCAAGCACTGTTCAGCAAAAACTGAAACACTGGTGTGCTGTTGACATGGGTTTAGTCACAAAACACAGCACCCTACTGGCTGTTAGGAAGAAAATTAACTTAATTAATTAGGAAAAAAAATAACCAGACCTAGTACAACAAAACAGTAAAAATGTGTGTCTCGTATGCAAACTTGGTAGTGTTTTTTAGGTTCAACACTAAAAAAACTCTGGGTGCTGAAGACTTCAGGCATCAGTGGCTGTTGTTCAGTAAGGGTGCTTTCTGAAGAACTGGAAAGGCTTCTTACCATATCTTTTAGAGAAAGAAGAGATACTGTTTTCTCTTAATCTCTCACAATTAATGCTTGTCCTCAACTGCCAGAACTGTGCCTGTATTGATGCAAACTGTGGTCCTTAGTGTCCTGGTTTGAGGCCTCTGTAACACTCAAACCCCCACTGCAATCACAGCTTTTGTTTATTAGGCATTGCAGAACTGTTTTCAGATGAATTTTCCCCAAAAGCTTTTGCATATAAAATATCAGACTGGTAAGGGTTGAAGTGACCTCTGGAGCCCATCGGGTCCCTCCCCTGCCAAAGCAGGGTCACCCAGAGCAGGTCGCACAGAGTCACGTCCAGGCGGGATGTGAATGTCTGCAGGGAAGGAGACCCCACAGCCTCTCCGGGCAGCTGTGCCAGGGCTCTGCCACCCTCCAGGGAAAGAAGTTCTGCCTCACGTTCAGATGGAACTTCTTGTGCTGCAGTTTGGGCCCGTGGCCCCTTGTCCTGTCACTGTGCACCACCAAAAAGAGCCTGCCCCCATCCTCTTGATGTTCACCCTCAAGATTTCTTAATTGATAATGTCCCCTCTCAGCCTTCTCTTCTCTAGACTAAACAGGCCCATTGCTAAACATTTTTTTTTAAATTAGTTTGGACGGTCTTACTGATAGCTACAGCTATATTCTTACAGCCTCACAACTGGAAAAGATAAAAACAAGTTCAACCAAAGGTTGGAAATAACAAGGGCAGGCTTTCTCGCGCTGGGATTTAACAAGAAGCCAGAGACACCAATGATCCAATGGTCATGGTCACAACACCTTCAGCTTTTAAAAAGCTGCCCTCTTCTATTTAACACTGTTTCCTATATTAGGGACCAGCTGAAAACCAACCTTTGAATTATCACTTTCACTGCCACAACAGCTGAAGTTCATGGAAGTGATTTTTCTCAGTTACTCCAACACAGTATATGGAATGAGTTAGTCTGAGGAAAATCTAGAAATATCACTGACAGTTTATAATTATGCAGCTCAGACCTTTACTTCTGATGCTATAATACATCTCTCATTGCTACAAACAAGCAGCTTTCTGCCTTTAGCATCTTCCATCTTGCTTGGGCCATAAAATACAGGTGTGCTCTAAACTGTACCTGATAGGAAGGAAAAAAAATATATCTTTTTGAAACTACTGGGACTTGAATGACAGGGGGAAAATAACCACTTAACAAAGTATTGTGCATCCATGACAGTCCCTATTCAAAGCACTGTATAGGTTACCTGCTTAGTAGGTCATTGGCCAAGAAAAAGGACTTTCTGTTCTGTGGTGATATGATGATGACCAGCTTGCTCTCTCCTGACTGCCCCCCAAAAATGGAACCTATGACTTCAGCAGTTCACAGAGAAATGTTTACATGTTTGGGAAATCTTAATTTGTTACCAAGTACAGCACAGCCTTGTAAATCGCTTCCAGGTGACAATGAACTTCCCCCCCCCGCCTTGTTTCTTCCACACAGCATGCATTTTCAATCAATCTTGGTGGATTTATAAATGTATCACAATGTGATTTCGTCAGAGGCACCTCTCATATGTTCCACTGTGGAGACGCTGCTACTTCCTGAAGCTTGTGGTTCCCTTTTGGGGACACAAATAGAATCTCTCTTAGGATGTGGCAGAAGCCAGGCTGAGAGCTGCTGGGCGGATGTAGACAAAATATATTCTGGCAACAGCAGAGAGGCACTAGAGGGTACAGACGTAGCAGATTTGCCAGGTTTTTGTGAGACCTGGCCTTGCTAGACGAGATGCTCTTGGCCAATGCTTATTTGAGCTTCTAGCAAGCGTTTTTTTCAAGTCCACATGTTGTCACTGCAAAGTAAGGCCCCCAGTCACATGTCATTAAGCTCTGCAGAAGACTGACATCAACATTAAGCTGTATTGTTCTCATCTGTCCCAAAACTGAGAGTATAGAATTTCTTCATTAGCATTTTTAGAATGATAAAAATAATTATTGTTTTCTGGAGTTATTTTTGCTTTAAAATTGACTTTGAAAGAGTCACATGATAGCGTATCATTATTATTCCTATTGCAATACCAGCTAAGGGCATCACCCCTTAGTCACTGTCCTGCTGTACTAGGTTCTGGAACGCTAAAGGCTCTTACGGGTGAAAGAACTAGTCCAGCGTAATTATTACACATAATTATCCTTTTAGAAATGTTTGGTACTTTCAAGACTCATAGTATAATTTCCTTTAGTTAATGGAAAAATTATTGGTGACTAAGAAGCTCTTCATCAGAAAGTTCAGTTGTTGAACACCTGTTGTTTCCAAACAGAATAAGCTGAAATTTCTCTCTTATCAAGATCAGTTTTTATAAAACAAAATGAGACATTAAAGGTGATCTAACATGGACCAGAGGCCATGACATACTATTTTATTTAGAATCTTCAAAAGTGTTTCAAATTCTCTAAATAGATTAAATATTTTGATGTGAATTATAACTAAGAATACAGAAAGAAATAAATAGCTCTGTCACAATACAGTGAAGCACATTGTACTTACAGAGGTTACAGATCTGCATTAGTGTGTCTGTAGTAAAACAACCATCAGCTTAATGTACAGCTAAAAACCTTCAAAACCTTTTGCCATGAGGTCTGGGGAAGGATGATTACATTTTAGAAGTGTTCTGGTGTACATCTATTACATTGTCATACTGTCATACATATTACTGTCATACATACATATTACTGTCATACCAGTCCTTTTTAAGTATTTTTTTTCCTTTTCTCCTCTGTCTTTTTAGTGACCGACTCTCCCCTCACACCCCTTACCAAATTCCTGGTTGCTTCTGTGGGACTGCGTATGCAATACAGGAAAAGATACCTTGAGGATTTGGATCAAGTCCTTCAGGTCCTTCCTTGAGGCAATAATAGCATTCTGCTGCAATGACAAGGCTGTTTCATCAGAGATTTTGCTGTTTATGGAAAACTGCCTCATTAGACACCCTGATGTCTAATTAACCCCGAGTGCTGGACTGCTTTAATGGGTGTGCAGGAGCTGCAATTATCACCTAGTGTTGGGGGGAGAACAACATTTGGTTGCTGGTGGGAATCCCTTGTGCTTTGAAGCCTTCCTCATATGCGTAATCAAATCCCTATTTAAAAATAATATTAAAAAAATAAAATCCTGTTTTAAATTGTAATATAAGCAGAATGACTGTACAGCTTGAATGGGAGTTTGTTTTATAAATCTGACGGCTTACCTCACTTGAACCCAGTTGTGCTGATGTCTTCCCCGATGTTAGTATTGAGTGATACAGCTGGGAGTGCAGAATTTGTCCCTTTGTCAAAACAAATTGTTTTGAGGCACAACAATGAAATGCCATGGCCACAAGATGGCCTTCAAAACTGCCAGAAAAAGATTTCCATTCAGAAAGCGAACATCTGTGTGCAAATATTGTTTTAGGGAAAAAAAACCCCAACAACCAACAACCAAAGCCCAAACCCAAGTAACAATCATATACTGTGTCTCATTGTAAAGACTGGTACGTTTACCTCAGAGAGCCAGAGACCTTCCACAAGGTCACCTTTTGTTTCTTCTTCCTCTTTATTTTTTTGTGACAGACCACCCTATTTGTGATGAGCAGCACAGAGTCCTAGTACAAATTTTTTTTTGGAAGGACTCTTTGGACCATAAAGTGCTATTTATCCTGAATAAATCCAGCTGAGCTGGGCCCACAGAGATGAAAAATGATGATGTCCTGATAAAGAGCTGGTGCATTTCTATTACATTTGCAAAATGCCTCTTCAGTAAATATACTCCAAAAAATAAGAAGTCAGATAGTAGGAGTCATTGTATTGCCAGGTGCCAATCTACCATCACGTTCAATGCCATCTTTGTGCCACCTTCTGCAGTTGTATTCAGCTCTGATTTGCCCTGTCCCGTTGCTGAGGTGCCTTTCCCTCTTCTGCAGATCAGGTAGTGGAGGAAGAAAGACATCAGCCACATCACTTCAAAAATCAGTTTTCCTCTTTTCTGGGAGTTTTAATAGTATTGTATTATTTGATATTAACATACTATAAATCCTTCATAGGTTCAAAGGTTTTGTTAACAAAACTAACTAAAAATTTCTTCAGCACACTTTTAATGGGCTTTGCTATCTGACTTTAAAACCTGCATACTTCATAGCTGACAAAATAATTTAAATGGCAAAAATCATCTTTGACCTCAAAAATCATGGAGAAACCCTTTTTTTATAGTACCTAGTTTCATAGTACATTCACACTGGGGGAAAATAACCAGCCTGTGCACTTTTTTATTTCCAGAAAACTGAATCTGACTAAATTTAAGCTATGAAACTTATTACATTTTAGAATTCGCTGGTAGTTCAGTTATGTGAAATGTATCCTTCCAGTTCTGTTTAGATAGTATTTATGTGGAACACATAGTCTAAAGACAGTAGAAATGCTATGAATTTCAAGGCATTACAGCATCAAATTAACCTAGAAATTCACAAAATGAACTAATTTATTTCTTTATCTTCATTCTATGCACACAGTATAAACTAAGAACATAAACAGCATTAATCCATCTTATTCAGCATTTATGAATGTTGAGATGCGAGTAGTAAGGAATATATGACCAGATATGATCATGCATAAACATCTGATGTGATGTGAGCTCCCCTTATGCATGCATTTCTCTGAAATTATTTATGTGAGCTACTCTTGGAAATACAATATGAATTCTTCCAGTGCTGTTAATAACAGCATAGAATATGTATGTTTTTAACTGTTAGTTGAGACATCCAGAAATATTTAAGTAAATCTTATACGTATTTGTTTAACTTCTGTACTTTAGCTAGTTTTGGAGAAATTTTTTTGTGGATGTCAATGCTAGGATGATATATGCTTTCAGGGGAATCAATGTGGCTCAGTAAGTTTATTCTTCTCTTCTGCTTTCTAGGGGATATAAAAGCCAAAGAAACCAGTAGTACTGAAGTGATAAGAACAAAAAATAGATATATTTTTAAAAAAATTAATCCTTGTATAAATACATGTAATAGAGAAAATCTATCCTTCTGTTTTATCCAAATTTTTAGTGAAATTTTGGATGGTAATAGTAAACATGAAACTGTTGTGTTGAACTCACTGAAGTCCCAAATTATATATATATATATTTATATATATATATGTATGTATGAATAATTGATATGTAAATTGCTTATACACAACAATGTTTAGTAGTATTATTTAATTTATTTTACCCTTTTCATAATGGCTTGATCATTATTTAATGTGAAGGTGAAGTATCTTAGTCTTCAGTACAAAATAATAATTACAGTTTTAGTGATACATGGATAAACTGCAGTAATACGGTGTTACTTTGGTTCACTTCCCTCTCATCTAAACTTTAATTATTTTTTCTCCTTATTTAATCTCAAATATTTCCTTATTCAGTTTCTTATCATAGTTATTTTCCTTATATTTTCCAAAACTAGTAGGCACTGAAGTTACAACATAAATGAAAAGTCAGCTATACTTATGGTTCAAAAAAACCAACCAAAAAAAAAAAGCCGCAACAAAAAAGCAAATAGTAATTTTAGTTTGCCTTATACAGTATTTGCTGCATTAAAGATGATTCTCTCTTAAACGTGAATTACTCCAGTATTTGCACTGGTACAAATGAAATCAGACTGAAATTTCTAGTGTAGGTCTTCAAATCGTACTTTAAAGATTCAGTAATTTAGAAATCTAGTAGAGAACCAAGTCACAGGATTGTCTTTAAATAGAAGATGACTCAGTCTTGTACTAGTAATTGTTCAAAAGACATTAACCTTACTGCTTTTACTCCAACCCCCCTACTCCACTAAATGGAGACAAAACCTGTATTCCATTGCATCAGTAGTGAGGTAGACTGGGAGGCCAATTTTGTCCAGGTCACTTTGCAAAGATACAGAAATCACTTATTACGTGCTTTGAAACATTTTTTTATAATAGAAATCTAGTATGAGTGCACCTGTAAATCAAGACTATTCATATAAATCAGACTGATTCCTCCAGCAACTTTATAGCTGAACAAGAAGATAATGACAGCTTTTTTAGTCCCACACATTAAAGAAAGAAGGAAAACCTGCTTACACATCACCTAATTTTATGCTTGTTTTTACTCTTCCATTTACGTTTGTGTGTGGGTCAATTATGCTTCTGGTTTTTAATAATAGCTTATTCTTTCCTTGCCACCAATTCTGCTCAGTAGTTCAAAGCTTTCATATTTTTTTTTCAAAATACATTATCAAGGTCTTTGTTTCTGATTAGTTTCTCTCCCTGCATTAAGATTACCTTTCTTGTCCTTGAGGAAATATGCCTTTAATTAAACAGGGTTACTCAAACTGGCAATGGCTCAGTAACACTAGATTTTGTGAGTAATTTCAGATGCATGATGTAATAATGAATTCTAGGCTGTATATTCAAACTGATAAATGTGGGAAGAAAAGTGATGAGGATGCAACCTATTAATCAATAAACATTTTAGTGCAGGGCATAAATCTCCACACCAAAGGAAAAAAACAATCAATGTTTTAATGTGATCTTCTTTTGTACCACTCTCTCCCAAAACAAAATCTCTGGTATTCCAGATGTCATATCTTTGGACATGGGATATGTGTATTTGTTTCCAATTAAATTTTGGGTAATGAAAGCTCTAAAAGGTGATGAAAGGTCTGCAGCCGTTGCACACTATTAAACCTCCAACACAGCCAGCTCCAAGGCCAGACTGCTGTATTTTGTTAGAGCTGACTGCTCCAGCAGGCTCTCTGTCCACCCAAGCTCAATTCAAGACCGGATTATGGTTAGGTCAGCTTGGTAACTTCATTGCACAATCACTGAAGTTGGAGTGGTGCATCCATATAGCTGTTTTTCCTCAGTGGACAGTCTTTCCTACTGAGATACTGGATCTTACTTTTGAAGTTCAGTGTGTGCCACTCATGCACATGCCACTCTGCTGTTGGAGCACAGTTGCAACAGAGTTGCAAAACAATTTTGAAATCACAGATGGGTACAAAACCCATGAGGATACTGGTGAAATACAGTTCATCCTAGGCAGCAAGTACATTCTGCATGGATTGTGAAAGTGTTGTGTTGCAAAAATTTAATTCTCTTCAGGAAAGCCAAGTTTAATAAATTTAAGGTATTAAGCAAAGGCTTGCAGTCTATGAAGAATACGATGAGATATACCACCATATGTATTCAGCATGTTTAGGTTGGGTGTTTATGGAGATTTTGTCTACGTGAGGTCTTCCTCCTCTGTATAAGGCAGAAGTTGAACCATATCATCTTGTTACCTTGCTTTGCTTGGGTGTTCATCTTCTATGCTCCTGTGCCCACGTAGGAGAAGGGATAAATACTGGAAGAAGGCAAGGAAGAAACCGCTTGCAGCTAATACATACCAACTAAACCTGTAGCTAACCTATGTTAGTGTTTTGGTATAAGTATTTTATCCTGAAATATCTGACAAAATTTAGGTTGTGGTACAGTGGCCCCACTGGAGCTGTGAAATAATGGTCACAGAAGAAAAACACAAGGAAGCTTCCTGAGTGCAGGGGCTGCCATACTAATAAATAAATAAATTAAAATAAAAAGGAAATAAGCAAATAAGAGGACAAGGAGAAAAACACTTAAGAAAGGTTATCTATATTCATTTGAAGGTAAATCTGCAATAGTAGAAGAGTACATGGGCAACTTAGTAAAATAATGCATTTCATTCCATGGAATATGGTGAATTCTAATGTAAATAACTGGAATCACATTTTTGTGCAAAAATGGAAGTTGGCAGAGGTACATATGAAGCAAAACATTCAATCAGAGAAGTAATAATGCAGCATTTGGCATATTTTACATAAAGAGAAGTTATGCTGTAAAAATATAGAAGGATATAGGAGGCTTAAAGAAAGAATAAATATAGGAAAATATGATGCTTCTGGGAAATAGTTTTTTTTTTTTAACCCTTTGGCTGATAAAAAACAAAGAATAGAAGCAATTTTCTCTATTTCTTTACAGCTATTAATACTTTACTCTTTTGGAAGCCATTATAAAGAGCTACGCAGAGACGATTTTTTTAAAAGACTGATTATAAATTACATTTAATTTTCAGTAAACTTCAGTGCTGAACTTGATCATCAGAAAGCTTTCTAATACTGTTCAAGGATAATCCTCTGTGATGTGAGGAATCCACACTGGTACACTGTGTACTTTGCAACTTTTGACAGGAAGGATTTTATTTTTATTTGGCATGGTTATCAGCAAAATATTCTTTGTCCCTTGAAGATAACAAAGGACTTTAATAGTGACTGACATAAATAGGCCCCGAGAAGAAGCCTTTGTTTAAGACTTATTAGCGTTTCATGGTTACATTTTAATGACCTAATTTTAATTTCAGATGACAACCAAACAGGAAACTTGGTTTTGAAGTAGCAACATAATTCTTGAATCTGTGAGGACTTGGCACCTTAATTAATGGAATTCCATGATCATATGAGTAGTATCACCAAAAATATAACATGTACAAACTCTGTGAATCCTGTTTAGGCTTCAGTTTATCCATGTTAATACTCTACCATTTTTTTCGGAATTGCGTAATAGTATCCTAGTCCACCCTGTTGGCAATGTTCAAGGAACACTTGATAGACTTCCAAAAACCCCAAAAGACTGTGGTATATGGACAATAGCCTATATAATGAAGGACTCTACTCTTGTAGCAAAGACATTGTATGAAAGTGAGGTTCTGGGTCAGTAGCCAGTTTTTTCTTTGCTTAGAAAATCATGCCTAAGCTCATACAAAGCTGCTTAAGCAACCCAGAAGTATACAGCTGTCTTTTAACCTACCACTTATGAGTTCTTAAGCCTCACATCTCTCCCTGTTCTAAGGCAAACATTTTCCTAATGCTTCGAATCTTCAGTCACATTCTTGTTGATGTGGCATTTTCTTGCACATCCACCAACAGCTGCAGGATAGCATTAATGCAGTCATTTCCGTTAATGGCTCAATAATACGTAAATGATACATGAATGCTGTCCTCACGTGAAGTACATGAATACTTCATGACTGACTGACTGTTTATAGAATTAACTAATTGCATATTATTAGTTCAGAGAGAGCTAATGAATAAGGAATGGTGCAATCACTTTGAATTTACTGCGTTCCACCACATGAAACATTTGGTTTGTTTCATGTCATGTAACCCTAATTCTGAAACAAACCATAGGCTAGACTCCAGCTGTCCTAAGATCTCTGTAGTCACTTTCTCTCATTTGTTTTATACCATAGTAGAGTTACCTTGCATGCACCAAAGCTTGGACTCTGTGGTATCATGGTTCTAAGTATCTAAAACTATTGGTGTTAACCAAAGCAAAGCATGGGTACTGGTCTGTCTGAAGTTCCTTTGTGTATGCTCTGCAAGACTGTCGGCATGACCAGCATAAATCAAGGTATCAATTTCTGGCTTTGATTTTTGCCCCTTAAACTGACCATCATAGCGAATGGTCATTTTCCATTCCTAACCAGTGTTTTCATGCCCAAATGCAATTTTGAGGCTCTTGCACAAAATTTACGTGAATTCCCCAAACTGAGAGAGTTTTTAGGGCACAATCCAAGTAAATTAACTTTATGAACAGTATGTTGGACATCTTTGCTAGCTTAGGCTAACACTAGCACTTCTTGGCTGTCACTTCATTGATAGCACAGCCAGAGGACTTTTCAGTAACTTTCCTCAGTTTCAGTAACAAATAACACTGCCCATTCTCATTACAAACAAGGCAGAGGCACCACTTTCATGAGTAATAGATGTTAGTATGCTGCTTTAATTGCTTCAGGAATTTCACTTTCCAGCGCTACTGGTCCTTATCAAGTTTCATTTGTTTTGGGTCATCAAAAGATTAGACTAAGGAGAAGGAGTACTTTTAAATTAAGTGAATATAGTCATAGTTTTCACACCTCCTGTAACTGGAAGAAGCCATAAAATGAGTCATTGCTATGACTGAGTAGTGCCACAGGGCACGTACCTCTGTGGGAGATGCCTACGTCGTTGTTACCCTTTTCTTATGACTGATATGTCATATAAATAAATGTCCAAATACTTGGTGATACAATCGAATGCAGAAATAGACATTGATTTATTCTTTATTCCTTCACTTTGGTGTTATCTGACTTCAGATTAGTTTCTATTCATTGGTAGCACTGGCATACCTCCCAATAGGAAGAGGTTAAAAAGCAGCAGCACATTATTAATTACTATTGTCACACTTTGTAACTGCATAAGTGATGACTGACCAGCTGAAATGAATAATAAAAGCTTAGATAATTGTGTAGTTAATGGACTTACATAGACATGATTGGAGAAAATGAAATTGTTACCTCTTAAAGACTACTTATCTGTACAGTAGTATAATATCACAGTATATAGTAGAAAAGAAAAATGTACTATGCATGTTTGTAGGACAGACAGTGAAATGACACCTGCAATTCCTAGGAAAAGCTGGCCTAATAACTGAGCAGTTGATGCCAGTATTATTGGGAAAAGCTGACAGTTGTGGAATCAGAACAGCAGCTGCATTCTTTTTACTTAGCATAGCATCTGAGTTTCCCTGAAATAGCTAAGAAACAGTAAAGGGGCTAATATAGTGTCAACCATTGAGTTATGAGTAATGAAAATACATCTTGAGGTGTAGAGAAATAGTTGCCGTTAAAAAAATCTAGCCTTAACGAGGAAAAGAACAGGTAAACAAACAGAAAACCACGTGCCAATGCCACAGGATAAACACAGGAAGAACAGACACCTCTGTGTTATCTTCAGTGTAAAGTCTTCCAATAGAAGCACTTGCTGTGGGCTTAGTTTGGGTTTGGGGAAGTAGTTGTCTTCCAGTGGTTTCTGATGGGAGAAATATTAAGTCAACACTAAAAGCTTGGGGAATTGTTGCTTTTTTAGTAGATATGTTTAGCTGGTTTGATTTCCATTTATGGCTTTGCAGTGTTCTGCCTTTTAATGAAAATTGTGTTTGGTTTTCACCCATTGTCCAAGACAGCAAATCTTCAGATTTTCCATGTAAACAGATGAAAATAATAAAAAGCTAAAAATAAAGAAGATAGGCAATTAACGCAGTAAGACAGAAAGTGGGAAGAGATTTTATTCAGGAACACAGAGAACAAATGTTAATGGTTTACTCTGAAAAGGCAGTTTGATGTTCTATAATTACACATATTAATCTTTTTTTCTTATAATATGATGATTAGATCTCTGGTTAGTGTAAGTTAACAGCAGTTTATTAACTTCAACATAACAAGGGTGATATATAATAACAAGGAATCTGGCAAATAATATTTAGCATAATGATTCCCAAATACAAAATGAAGTTTGCTTTCCTATATGCCTTGCCCTTCTGAGTTAGTTAACCAAGTATGTTGTCATCACTTGCTGAATCAGCAGTAATATCTTATTATTATTTAATTAGTCAAATATGTGCATCTCTTTAGCTGAAACCAGTAAAAATGAAGATTCTGTAAAATAACAAGCTCAGCTTCTAACTACAAAGAGTGATCAATAAAATAACTTCACCATCTCACCAGTCCAAATGCAGAGCAGATTCATGTGTGAAAGCTGGTAAACTGTAAGATGTCATTTCACAGTTTGATCCTGACCATCACCGTAAGTTCTGAGATGTGTTTAGCCTTTTTATTTAGATGTTTGACTAGTAAAGCTAGCCAAAATACATTCAATATACTTTCATTTTTTAAAAAAAAACTGTGCTCTTTTTGTTAAAATTGGGTGTTCTGCAAAGAGAGCTTTCATTACTAATCTGTTTTAGAAGATACTTAGTCTGGGAAGTACAAAACTTCCTCTGGAGATTTATGATTTAGCAGATAGAAAAGTGGTCTGCAACATGAGTTACAGACCTAAGCATCTGTTAACACTGGAATAAGAATGGAAGGATCTTCCTTGATCAAACCAACCAGAAAGCTTATCTACATCCTCTTACTCCTGTACATGGGACCTCTTCCCAATTTGAAAACTCACATTTTTGTTTTGAAATTGTTCACTTTTACATGCTGCTGTCTACAGCCTTTCTAGTCTTTATTTCATCAGGCTGAAGGAGCAAAATTCTGTTTCACCTTGTAAAATAGTGGACTGTTTTCCTTTAAAGATCTTTCAGCCTACCCTTATTTGAATTAATCTTTCTTAAAAAAGAACAAGCCACACTCTGCTTGTTCAATATTGTGGGAAAGTTTCCAACACTGCATCAACCGGTGTTGATGGTTCATATTCCTACTGTTGTTGCCTATTGCATTCGGGTTTTAATCCTTCTCTGGTTTTAACTAATTACATTGTTCCTGTTAAGCCTGAAGTGCTTGGGTTTATGCATGGGTTTACATTTTCTTATACTTGGCTTAGTCCCATTTCTATCATACCTACTGTTTAGATATCAAATCTGATAGATCACTTTGCTGACAGTGTTCCCAGCTTTAACTCATTGAGGTCTGTGGTTTGATTAGTGTTAACTTTATAAAAATGTGCCTCGTAACTAACCATTTAGGGAGTCCTGTTTCCTCCTTCAACAGCACCACTAGTTACCTCCCGTTTAGCCAAACTTCCTTTCTTCTCACTACTTTTGCATATGAAATTCAGGACAACTAGCAGTATACTGTGTGATGCAATATTAAATACTTCAGTAGAATCTAGAAAGCATAGATCTATTTTGTTTTCTTCATTTTAAATACCATTTGTCTTATGAAAGATATTCTGGTGCAATGTGTATTTGTGAGGCCTACATTTCATTCTGCCTTATTTTCCAGTCATGACAGTGTTTTAAAATATTCTCTTAAAATGTGTCCTGAATCTCACCTAATGCTGAGGTCAGTCTAATAAGACTGTAGGTGTCTGTTGGAGCAATCATTTTTCCATTCCAATAGGGAAGAGTAATATTCTAGGTTTGGAAACTTATTCTTGTATGTCTGGTGCAAAGTTATGAAAAGTTTAGTCATGCTGTTTTTTAAAAAAAAATAAGTCTTTTGTGGCATTACCATCGTGCTGGGAAAAACCAAACAGCAGCTTTTGGAAAAAACGTTGGTGTTTTCATCATCTTTGTAATTTTTCATGTAATTTTATTCTTTAGTCATTCTGCTGGTACTCCCCATATCATCCTATATGGAGAGAAAACCATTGATGTTGTAACTTTTTCTACATCTAGTTAATCAAACAACTGTTGCTACCAGAATGTGTAGTTTTTTCTTGCCAGGAAGAACATATTTCTAAGGTCCCATTCATTTTAGAAAGGTAGACCTCAGTGGCTTATTTATCCTTCTTCTCTTCTCAAACGTTAGTATAGGTATATGAGCCATAGGCTTTGACACAAGGTTTCGTGAAAATAGTACAAACAAGAGATGTATTAAATGCAGAAATCAAAATTACATACACCGAGGCTACAATAGAAAATCATGTAAGCAAACTGCCAACTGAAGTAAAAAAAAAAATCCATATATTTTCTGTGGATAGCGAGTTCTTGAAGCCACCACACTTTTTTTTTTTGTTTGTTTGTTTGTTTGTTTTTTTATTCCCTGAACCCAAAGTCTGTCACCTGTAAGTAGTATTTTATTAATTAGGCTTGGGATTTCTTTTACATTTTGTGGGACATGGTTACCTGTGTAAAGCCAAAAGTTATTGTTAGATAATCAGATACAAAATTTTTCATTGCTGTATGACATCGTGAAATTGCCTTTTGATTTTCTTTCTGCCACTGAAAACACAAGACCTTCTTTCAGAATTAAGTAATGAAATGAATGGTATATTTCAGTGGAGCCTGTTGAACCCAGCTTGTTGGGATTGCTCTGCTGAGAAAAACATGAAAAGAAACATGAAAACTGTCCTAAAAGCAATAAAAATGCAGGCCAACAAGCTTGGTGTATGAGTGGTTTTGGATACATGTTTTTCTTTTGTTAAACAATTGTTTCATATAAGTAAACAATGTTCTATCCCCTGTTTTGGAAGTTTAGCTTTGCTGGAGAAAATGTGAAACGGTTTTGATGTGGGTCACGACTAGATAGATTAGTGCAACAATAAACAATGTCGTTACTCGCTTTCTGATAGTATTATACAGCCTTGGGGTGAGTCATCTTTCACTTACAAAAGAGGGAAGAGTAAGTCTTTCCAGTGTAAAAAGTGAGATTCTGTGGTTTGAATAGTGCAATTGATGAGGCTTTAGCTCTTATTTTATGGAAATCAGTAGAATCCAGAGGGGGAATACAGAATTTTTCTTCATGTAACTAGCTCTGTGTGGAAATATTTAGGACATCTATGGATGACTCAGTGACTGGTGGAGGATTAGTGGTCATGAGCTGCAGCATCTCAAATCCCCTTGCAGATGATCCTATTTGGATTTTGAATATGCTTTAACTTATGCTCATTAGCTTTACACAGCTAATTGAGTCTTTCCTGAACATCTCTGCATAAGCAAGGCCAGATGTTCTTTCAAAAGATCATGAGAAAATTCTTTAAAAGACCATGAGAAATTCTTTATAGTCCTTGACATGTCTGACACTATTATGCAGCAGTCATTCAGCGTCTGTCCTAACCACAGTTTTAATACCCAGGACAAAATGAAGTTATTGTAAATAACACCTCTGCCAATAACAAACAGAGCTTGTGTCACTTTATTTGTAGAAGTCATTGGTTTTAATATTTAATTTTACCTGATTTTCACTGTTGCTTTGCAGTACTAATTAAGTAGATATGTAACTAAGTATTAAGAGTTGTAGATAAGCTTTTCTACATATTTGTTGGGGAGAAAAGATTATTTTGGTGGTATCATTGAATGGAATGTAAGTCACAAACATACTACTCAGTCAATCTGAATGTGGGTCATACATCAGAGGTGGGACAAAGGTAGAGGGAAAAGTAAGAAAATAGAAAAAAGGAGATTCAGTACAGACATATCTTGAACACTGCCATTCTGATTTCCAGAATGCTTCAGGTCTTCTTACTGAGAAGCAACACAGCATGGTTTTATGTACCTGTTCAAATAATATTTTGCATATTTGGAACCTTCTTTGAAAGTTCTGCACAGAGAAATGAGAAGTACTCCACAGATTTAGTAAGTGTTAGAAGACTTGTTATGGCAGGCACAGGGATGGCAACACTAGCAGACACAGCCATGAACTCCTCTGACCTTACTCGAACTGGCTGTCAGAGTGTGGCTTTGGCCAGAAGCTGTCTGGTGTCATGTGATGCTCCTGGCCAGTGGTCTTAACTCAGCTGCAGCATTATGCTAATGCAGCTGTAGAGCTTCTATGTTGGAGTGTGTTGCAGCGAATCAGCCAGCTTGCTGTGCGGATTAACATACACATATAGGACAAGAAAATAATCCAGGGCCAGATACTGTCTTTCTTGGCAGTTCTTGCTGAAGTTAATGTGATTGTTCCATGATATTACTGTACCATACTGGTAATTTCCTGCAAACAATGCCAACATGGTAGGAAGTGAGGATAACAGTATCACTATGTAAACAGATTTCTGATATGGAATTGCTCCTGTGCAGGGCAGACTTGAGATCAAAGTAAAGGTAGTAGCAAGGTTGTTGCATAGATCACATTGTTGCTCAACTTTTTCTAATACTGGTTGGTTCAGGGGAACAGGTTCTCTGTATCTCTTTTGCCAATGACTTAGACGGTAGGCATGGTCTTTTTATTTTCGGTGTAGGATTCAAGGACTTCTATAAATTCCAATGCTGATATCTTGCTCCGAGTATTTGCTTGGAATTGCTGATTAAATTGTAGTTTGGTTTGTTAGTCAGCTCCATGCTGGAAGTGCCATATTCCTGTGGTTCTGTCTCTCCCATTTCTTGGGAAAGCAAAGAAAAGCTGCCTAGCCGACAGTTTTGCTGATGATACTCAATTTACTTTTCTGTGGAAACATTGTCTTTATCATCAAGCCAAACTATGGCTTTGGTCAAGAAAGCAAACAGCTGCAAACTACAAATTAATTGAAGTATTAGGGAAATCGCAACCTCACCTTCAAGTTTTTTAATGCATCTAAATTTAAGTCATCCATTCTGGTAGTAGCTGTTCATAAGGAATGGCTGCTGAGACTGTAAATGTTGTAGACTTTCTTTGTATAAACCTGAAATGATATTCTGCAGCACTAAAATAAGACCCAAGTTCAAGACCAAGACTTCAATGCTCAGGATTTTGCTGGGAAAATATGCCGGCTATTCCTGTGGGCTTCCTGCAGAGCTGAAAACACAATGGGCTAAATGGATGCAAGACTTAATACTGTAGTTCCAGGGGATTTATAGAATTAATTGACTGTTTCTAAATAACAAATATAAGTGTCCCTTGTTCCCAAGAGAAGATAACATAAATAAAATGAAAAGCCAGTCTTCCCCATGAGACCGAACATGGGAATTAGTGCTACAGAACCTTAACATGAGGGAAAGAAACAAAAGCAGATTTGCATGTTATCTTTTTTGGTATGTGTCAGACAGGTAGTGTTCAGCTGTCAAAAATAAAGACTAATGGAAGTGTAATTAGAGTTTGGTAAAAGAACAGAGTATTGTTCAGTGAAGTGAATTATATTTGAGAGAGATGTAGCTGATCATCAATGCTGTAACAATTCCTGTGTCTGTATCCAAATGGATGTTGAAATCTAGAGACAGAAACAAAACCAAACAAAATCTCAGAGTATCCTAGGAATAAATTTTTATAGAAGAGCTGCCAAAATAAAGAACAGATTAACCAAAAAAATAAAGACTTCTAAAACAAATATAAAAGGAGATGGCTAACATGAAATGTGAACAACTTGAAATCATAAACTGCTAGATTACTGCATTTCTGAAATACTAACATTAATGAATGCTGTATTGAGAAAGCAGCACACTCAACATGCTTTGTAAACAAGCATAAAAAGCTTAACTCTGGAGTTGGAATGCACAAGGTAAATGGATTTAGAAAAAGACAAATGTTAACAATGTTGAGACAGAAAAGTGAATTTCAGTAGTTTCACCTTGGACATGCTGCAAAGCCTCAGTTGCAGTGAGACCAAGAGAAGCTGTCTATAGTCAAAGGGAAAGGTGGCTACAAACTGACAGATTTAGAGAGGGCGGACAATGGAAATGCATGAAGACTGAAGAACATGTACAGTTTGCAGGGAAAGGGGAAGGGAAAAAGAGTCCTCAATTCCACCAAAATTATAATCCTTGGAACAGGGAAGAGTAGTGAAGTTGTATTTTTTTTTTTGATTGGTTGGTTGGTGGCGTGCTTTTGTTTTTTGGAGGTTGTTGTTGTTGTTTGGGGGTGGGAAGGGTGGTGGGGTGTGTTTATTTTTATGTATTAATTTTGTATTTTTAAAAAGATGAGTCTGGATTTACTGAAATACTGGAAGCTCATTTTAAAGAGATTTAGCTGGGGAAAGAACTGCTATATAGAAATGTAAGAAGGACAGTAATAGACACCAGAAACACTAATACTAAACGGTGTTGCTGAAATTATTCAACAATATTCAACAATAGGGTGAGAAAGACCAGGTGGTTACTAAATTCAGTGGCAAAGCTCTCACTAAAATCACTAGGGCCAGGTCAGACTTCAGGAGCTGAAACAGAAAAGGACAGCAGGCAAATGGCAAAAATGCCAGTCAGAGGAATACATAGATCCAACAGGGATAGTGATGACTGCACAAAACATTAAATTGGTATTGCTATTATGCCTTTTGTCTCTGAAGGCAGCAGTTTCTATTTGCTCTGCTCAAATGATGCTACAGAATGATTTTTTTTCCCGTTAAGATTACTTTTAAAATCTTGTAAGCCTTCAGCTCGTAGACATAGATTTATATATATATATATATATATATATATATATATATAAATTCAAGTAATGTTGATGTTTTTCTGGGAAATTGCTATATAATTGGCTCAAGTAACATCTGTAGTATGAAATTAAAGATCTATACAGAATTTTTGTGCTTGTTCCCATGGAAAGCATGCATATTCCAAATAGCAAACTGCTATTACTATTATCAGTTGGACATTTTAAAACCACATTATTCTTTCATAGTCAGGAAAGTATTTTAGTGACTAACTGTGGTTGTCTTCGCTAAGGAACACCTCATTCATCTGTCAGATAGTCCCTTTCTGGTAGTGGAAAGGACCACAAACCCTTTCATATCCCAAATGGTTATATGATTAGCTCTTGTGTTTTCCAGTTACTCTTTGGGGGGAATTCAGCTTCTTGGTTCAGACTTTCCCATTTGTTGTAATGGATTGTCTGAAATTTGGTAACTACATTGTATATTTATTTAAAAAAAAAACAAAACAACCACAAAAAACCCAACAAAACCACACTATTTTCCAACAGTTCTTGAAAGCAACTGCTAATTATGCAGTTACTGCAGGGGTTGTATCCTCCAAGAAAAGACAATAGATTTAAGTATTTGGGGAGGTTTGAGTTTATTTTGTGTCTCAGATTTGTGCAGAATGGACATTGCAGTATTTTGCCTAAAATTGAAATTATTCACTTAGTTTTGAACTCTGTTTCATGAATCCATGGTGTGAGTTCTTCAGGATCGTATCTTAGGGCTTGTCGTGCTTGGTATAAGATATTAATCATGCCTGGGGCTCTATACTGTAAGTGTTTAGCAGCATCTAAAAGAATTTGTAAGTGAAATAATACCTTATATTGTTATTCCTTTTCTTGTGTTCTGTTTGTGCCAGCAACTTTTACTCATGTTAACATTCTGTACGTAATTTTTTAAATTATTTTTAATTTTTTTTATTATTATTTTTTTAAGGGCTTAAATTATCCTATACTATTATCCTGTCTGTTATGTCATCACTTTCTCTTTTTCTTCCAAGACCTGTAGTTGTCCATTTTTCAAATTACCGCAGCAATGTGGTCTTAACTAATCTAGTGACCTGGAATCCTAAACACAAATAAAATTAGAGAGGGAAATTTATATATTCATAAATTTCCTTTCTAACTGTGTAATTATTTTTTTTTAATTTTTATTTTTAAACATCCAATTTCAGAACTAAATGTTAGGCTTTCTGTATCTCTGAATTTCTATAATCTGGAGGGACAAATCTAAATTTAAATCCTCTTCACCCCCAAAAAACTCTGTTCTTAAGCCACAAAATCTACATCCCTACATAAAATGCACAAATAGAATTTATGTCTATCTCTTCACTGGGGTAGGCACTGGTTGAGAGGATAAGGCATTTACATTCAACAAAATGAACCTACTGCTCCATCCCACAAACAGACCAACATTAAGAGAAGGTCATTGTGTCCAGCTGTGGTGATAACAATCTGATGATGGTGATTTTGCCCAAAGTGGATATAGACCAATAAATTAATGTCTGCAAAATTTCATTGCTCTGGAAATGATAAGCACAAACAGTGAACAAATAGACTGGTGTGTGAATTCTTATGCTCAGGTAAAATGAGCAGATTTAAGCACTGCTGATAATGCTTACAAATATATTAAAAGCATGAGAATTTAGATACTTTCTCCAATATTGTCATATATTAGAGAAGTCATTATTTGAAGACAAATGCAATTGCATAGCCTTTGTGAATTTCTTTACTGCTGGTACCAAGTAATGGTGGCCATGCTATAGCGGGGAACACAGTGGGAGGGTGGGACACATCTTCTAGGACACGCTCAGGGTGGGACTAGGCACACTGACTGACTTACCCGCAATACCTTGTCCAGAAAGAACATTTGCCAATTAAGTATCTGGTCCAATTTTAAAATGTATTCTGAACCTTGAAAGACTGTTTTGCAAATGCCTTGTCTCAAACCATTGCAAATTTGACAAATCAGGCAAACACTTGCCTGTGGCCTAAGGATTTATGCCTGTGGGATGGAGCGCAGGCTCTGTAGTAGAGCAATTCTTAAGACAGTGCCACAAAATGCTGCAAAGGATCTGTTGGCAAGATGCTCACAGCTAGTAAAACATACTGTCTTCCCTTTAATGTGAGAGAGTACACGGAGTACAGTAATTCCATCCTGACAGTGATCTTTCATGATTACACTGGTAACTCCTGATTCCACTGTACTATACTTCTTCCTCTTGGGAGCTATTCAGCGATGAATCATTACCAGGAATGAAAGCAGCTGTATTTTGTGTTTCAGATTCAAGAGTCTTTGTGGTGGTTCTCATCAGGAATATAAGAGAGAGGCACCTGAATTATCATTATTTATTGTGACTTGAATTATTTAATACAGTTTTTTGGAAAGGTTATGTTGGTACTTAATAAAATCATAGTTTCCTTTATGCTGGCTGTTCAGTGAGGTGGAGTGGTGGTTTTTCATTGAGTCAGTAAGTGTACAGAGAATCACTGAAACTCTTCAGTGTAGCTCTTGCTCAAAGGCCAGAGCAAATTCTCCTCTGTAGAGTGACTCTGTGTCAGAAACAGTTCTCTTATATGTACATATGAAATATTTTACTACTATATCTGGCACAGGTAGACAGTGAGCTGTAATTTTCTTGTTTCCCTACCTTTAAAATATATGACATAGTTATATAAATCCCATCTGTAGAATCCTTTCAAAACCCTTCTGAAAATAACATTTTCTAAAAGGAAAAAATTATCTCACTGTAACGCTTTGTGTCAAAAAATCCTGACAAATATTCCTTACAAAGCAGCCAAAGGCAGGGAAAACAAATTAAAAATAAAAAATTAAGTTTACATATAACTTGTACAATTTTGGAAGTAGCATGTAAGCATGGGTCATTTACAATTATGCTTAAATTTAGAGGTTTGTTAGCATGAAAAATCTAATCACAATCTTTCTACAGAAAAATAGTACATGTAATAAAGAATGTTTCTGAAATGAAAAAGAAACAACCAAGAAACAACTTCAGTTTGGAGACAGAAGTCAGAAGTAGGAAAGATGAGTTATGGAAACTAGAGAAAACAAAATAATTCACTCCTCCCTGTGCATTGTCCACTTGGCCACCACAGTGATTAAGCAGTGCTATCTGTTCATACTTTTTCACTACACAGGTAGCTGAAATTTTTGTGTTATGATAGTGCCTAAGATTAATCCTGTATACCTATAAATACACAAGCAGTATGTCCATGCCTGCACAACCTCTGTGTCCCAAGACAGGGGACCTCATTTAGATGTTATGTAAAATAGAGTTGCATGACATTGTGTTTTTGCCTGACAAACTTTGTACGTTTCTAAACAAATTTTGTAAAAGCCAAACCCGAATTTTTATCCAAGCAAGGGAAGTTAGCTGGAACCAATGTTTTATAGGCATCAGCCAAACTTCTCTGCAATTGCAGTAAAAGATGAAGCATTCTCAAGCCAGCTGCGGTGTACTAGACCAGAGTCTTTGGATTAAAAAAATGTGTGCTGTGACCCGGGCAGAGTCATCACGCAGCTGATAAAGAATAACAAGTCATTCCGAGGGACAGCTGCTATACTGAGTGAGGGCTCTGACCTCCCCAGTGTAAGTGAGCATTGTTGGGGTCTATTGATTTAAAAAGACCTTATAATCACAAAAACTTCAGCACTTTCCCCTTATATAAACTTATGGTTTACTGCATAGACTGCTTTGCATTTCCCAGAAGTTTGGTGGCCAACAAAGCACTTGTCTCCAAAACTGTCCTCTGAGACCCTGAGACCTAGTCCTGGCAGAGGTGTCAGTTCAGTCCATTTAGTCCCAACAGGCTCTTTCTCCTTTTTTTCTGCCCACCCCCCCTCTTTTTTTTTTTTTTTTTTTGCAGAGATGGTACATTGTGAATATAAATGGCAAATTTGAAGGGTGTGTTTCAAATTTCTGCAGTAGTGGTAGAATAATGTTTGCAGAGATGAACAGTCAGCTCTCCAGGAGCTTCCAATACATCTCCCCAGTATACGCTAGTATAGTCCAAGCAAGAATGAGGCCCTGGCAATGTCATGAAGTAACAGGCAGTATGGAGAGTCAGGCAATGATGGTCAGTGCCAGGCAGAGGTCCTCGTAGACACAGAAGTCGTAGTCACGCAGGATGCTGTGTTCACTGTAGATACAGCCAGTTCCTTTTGTCTGCCCAGTCACATGCCTGTTGTTAAATTATTTCCATCCATTAGTTGGCAACTCCCTTTAGAAGCATAGAAAGGCCAACTGCAGGGGCATCTGGCTTAAGATTTACCTTGCAAAGTGATTTGCTGTCATGATGTATAAGTCTTGTATGTATCACAACATAAAGGGCACGGTAATAGCAGTGGGAAACATTGAAATAGCTTATCTAGGTTTCGTTTGCTCAGCAGGCTGCTTCCTAACTTTCCTTGTATAATGTTTTCAGAAATTTCTATCTTTCTAGCCATCTGTAAAAATATCCTATACTTTTGCAGCAATGAGGTGAACAACCTAAGGAAAAATCGATGAGGGAGACTATCCAGGACCCTAGGTCATGGGAAGATTGAGGGCCCAGCTTAAGCTAGGTGCAGGTCATCCTGAGGCATGAGAATCCCCTGGCTTGGATTTGCCAGTGAAAGCCCCATACTACGTGGATTATTATTTACATTATCTGCATAATCTTGCACAGCATTTATGGCCAAGCACTTCCAGACAAATGTATGCTAATATGTACGTTTAGGATCGTAAGAGGTCTCTAGTCTGACCTTCTGCTCAAATTAGGGCAGCTATGAGGTCAGACCAAATTACTCAGGCCTTTATCCAGACAGGTTTTGACTGTATAACCAGTCTGGACATCCTGTTCCAATGTTTTCATCCTCATGATAAAAAAAGCTTTTCCTTTTACCCAACCTGACCTCTTTTTCTCAACTTATACCCATGTTCCTCATCCTCCTACCATATACCACTGCAAAGAGCCTGGCTTAATTTTCTGATTTATCTGAAGTTGCTCCTTCTCCAGGAGAAACCAGCCCAGTTCCCCTTGCCTGCCCTCACAGGGCAAGTGCTCCAGTCCTAACTATCGCAGCAGCCCTCTACTGAACTCACTCAAGTTTACCAGTGTTTTTCATGAATGGAAGGGTGCAAAACTGGATGTAGTATGCTAGATGTGGTCTAAGGAATGCTGAATCAAGGGAAGTGATGACTTTCCTTGACCTACTGTCTGTGCTTCTGTTGATACAGCCCTGTGTGCCCACTCCGCCAGTCTCTCCGGGTCTGTTACATTGTTATTCAGACCAACAGTGTTGCCCTTGAGTATGTCAACAGGTGCCTTGGGTTGTCACTGGAATAGGCTGGACTGCACAGATTTTAGGTCAAGACTCTTCTTTTTAAATCTAACAGTGACAGTGGAAACTGTGCTCACACATCCTGAAAAATGGGAAATCCTAGATTTTTAGAGGGTGTAAGCAAATGTTGCCAAGTAACTTGTGAATAAAGGCTTCATAATTTTAACATCTTTTAGCAAACTCTCCTTACCAAAGCTACCAGTGCACAAGCCACTTCGTAAACAGTCAAAAAGATGTTAATTTTCAAACTTTCTGACTGAAATGGCTTGTCTTAGTTCCAGTTTTCTCCAAAACAGTTCCATGACTGCCACAAAGCATACAGGGTTTTTTTTGTGTGGTGTTTTGTGTATGTGTGAAAATACATCTCCATGGGAAAATCAAGATAAGTTAAAAATATGAGAAGTAAACTGGAATGGAAATCTTGGTGTCATGGCTGTGATTCCGTACTGAGGGATTAGGGCAGAAATAGAGCTCAGGTACTGTGGGGCTTTAGCATGCACGGAGCCTCTTTTCTCTGGTGTTAATACCAGGGAACTCTGTGCTGTCCCTGGAAGTGGCCTGTCAGGCATTTTGGCTGTAGATTTTCCAATTACAACAGAAATTATGATGAAAGAGAGTCTCACTTAGATGTTAGGTGGGTATTTCAGATGTAGGGAGCATCTCTATTGTTGGTATTCGGTATGGATGCCATTCTTGCTAAGTGGTATGCCTGCTTGCAAAAGCTACGTGCTACATTCAAGGGGATTTGAACTGGATTACAAATTAAATATTTAGCAGAAAATCAAACTAGAGAGTGGGAGGGGTAAGCTGTAAAAAGGGGGCCTGGGAACATTTGGAAGGACTGTAGAGTTCATCTACTGTTTGGGAGACAAGTAATATAAGCTGCTGCTATAAATGTATTCATAAAGGGTAAACCTTGAAAATGTATTCTATGGATATGTTTTCTGATTGATTCAGTTATGTCAGGCATGTCTGGGCTAGATCACCTAGCCTTGTATTGAACAGAAGATATCTGCCTGATTCTTCTCAAGAAAATTCTAAGGTTTAAGACATCAATACTTTTTTATTGATTCTCATAAAGACCAGTCATTGCAAACAGAACCAATCAAAGTCCATAATGCTGTTAATATTGCAAGCATTTATAATGCCAAAATACAGGGAAAAGAAAATTAAGTTCACATCTTATGTAATAGACCTTCAGGCAGTCTTTCCTGTAAATAAGGTCTTTTATTGATGTCAGCTTTGGCACCTAAAATGATCCGTTATTTTGGAATATCTTGGCCACGTAGCATTGATTTATGTGTTTGCTCTCAAGCTTGACAAGAAAAATCTTGTACTATATCCAATGTGCTTTTTGTTTTTGAAATGTAAATAATACATGTTTTGGATCAACAGTTCAACTGTATGGAATTACTCACCACGCACCCTCAGGAATCTGCTGCCATATCAAAATGTTCAAGCATTTTGTCCATACCTATCTGTAACTGTCACTGTATAAAGTGAGTGAACTACAGGGGTATATCTTGTATACCCCTCTGCTGAGAATGGTAAATCCTGTCTCTGCACATGTATGACCCCATTTTCACAACTAACCAAAGTCTGTTGCTATATGCTGATATATGGTAGGAACGGGCTGATTTCTTTCACTGTCACTAAGCAAATTAAGTGCTTCAAACTGCCCTTCCTTTGCAATGTTTTGCATAATGGTAGTTGACATCAGTAACTATTATTTATAGTTTTTAGCAAACATTTCTTATGAAAATTTAACCACCTAGCATGCTACAGCCTGTTGCTTTCTAGCCTGTTATGTATGTAATAAAGTATAGATTGCCTTAATATTTTTTGTCATCTTCCATCTATTTACTGTGATTGTTGTACAAAATATTTTATTAGCTGCAAAGATGTATGAGCTTTTAAAAAGTGAGTGAAGTCTGATAATCCATCAGATGGCAAGCCATTTTGACTCTTTGTATATAAGGATAGGAAAGCTTTTCCATTAATACAGTATTTGGTATTTTCTACTGAGCCATCTGGCTTCTAACTTTAACTAGGTCACTTTCTAGTTAATTTTTTATTCACTTACTCTTCCTGTGAATTTCTACTCAAAATCTTTCTTCCTGTGATTCTCATCAAGTGAGACCTCATCAAGGTGATGAAATTTCAGATTTTATCCATTCCTTTTTTCTAATGAATATCCCTACCCCACCCAAAACCCCCCAAACCAACAAAGCAGCCCAAAAGGCTTCTAAGTAAGGTGCAGTCCATTTTACTTAAGTAACTTTGCTTGACCTATTTCTGTCCTTCCTGAATGATCTGTCTGGCTTTTAAGACCTGGGCAAGTAATATTGAGAACTAAATAAAGGCGTTTTGAAATTTCCATTATTAAAACAGTGAGGTTTCTTGCATGAACCATACAAAGCTGGAGATGCAATTAAGCTCTTCCCCCCCCCCCCCCCCCCCCCCGCCACTGGTGTATTGGTCAGTGGAAACTCATTCTGGCAAAGACAAAAAGCTGTGGCTAAACATTAGTGGATGAGTCACTCCAAGAGCTGGAAAGAAAGGGGGTGGGGGTTGGGTGGGCAGGGAACAACTCTGCTGCTTGATAAGAACCAAAATAGGTCCAGATGGTCGCCATAAATCTTCCCATACTTGCCTGAAGAACAGTGGACAGAAACATCCAGGGCTGTGCTTACATTTTCAGTAGTTCTTGTTTTCTTGGTACAACAGGAAATTTTCAAGCACATGGGAACCCTCTTCATCAGGTTTCTGCACAGATTAAGATCACTCAGGCCAAGCTGAGCACCACATTGCTTGTACAGATGTTGATAACAGCTTAATAAAGATTATAGTTACAATTATTAGTCATAACAGTTTAATGACTAAAGACTAATATGAATAACTGAAAATACGGGAGCGAGAGAACTTCATTCCAGTGCTATGACTTTGCAGAGACCAGTACAACCCAGAGCTCCAGTTGCAGAGGATCCCTGATGAATCCCTGGCCAGGTTCCAGGACAGATGGAGTCCCTGGAGTAATGATGAAGAGGCAAATCCCAATAAGCATGTGCAGGCTTAGTGTTTCAAATGTTTATGCATTCAGCAGGTTTTGGTGGATTTTCACAAGAAAAGTGAAGTATGTTAGGCTATGTCCTGTGAAATTCCAACACTTTGCTCCCTGGCTTGAGATATGAAATGTTTTCAAACAAAAAGCATTATTATTCTGCTTTGCATCATTTTCAGAAGTGACAGAACTGTTTTGTCTAAGATTCTTCCTTCTTATTCTACTGCTTCCATATCAGTGTCAGATAGAGTTTGGTCTTGGGTAATTTTAACGTAAGGAGCTAGAGCTGCACAAAGCTCCAAAAGTGGAACTATGTGATGATACACTTGGGGTAAATGTGATAGAGAGGATGCTACCAGTATGGTCCACAGCATGCGTGTGTGTGTGTGAGTCGGTGTTCAGAGCAGTATGTATACTTTTGCATCAGCACTGAAAATGTATTTTTCTTCCCACTGCCTTTTTGCCGCTATTAAAATGTTCAAAAAAAATATCCTTGAAATAAGGAGTTAAGAGTGTTCAGTGTTGTACAGTGCTACATACATAATTCTAATTTGTATAGATGAGAGCTATGAGAGCTGTTGTCTGATGATTAAAACTCTGTCAAACAAGACCCTTCAAGTTTAACTTGCAGCTCTGTTTAGCCATTGGCTGCTAAGGTGACCAGGCATCACTCGCCACTTACTAATCAGTCCACTGAAATTCAGTGCAAAGGCAATGCAGACTGGGAATACATTTTCAAAGAACAATAACGTTAGGAAGCATAATTTTTTTACAAAAGCAATTGTGAAAATGCAAATGTAAATCACCTTTGAAGCAGCTCAAGCCAACAGGTTTGAGCCTGAAGTTCTTGGCTGAAATGATTTCTTGCAGATTGGTATGAAAAAGTGATTAGGTGTGGGCCAGAATGAAGTAAAAACTGCTGGCAGCTGCTCTTTGAATTCATCCTACTGTGGCTGCAAGCTGAAAACTGATATTGTAAGACACTGTTTGAGCTTCTCAGAAAAAAAAAAATAATAAAAAAGAAACAAAAGAAGCCCTACAAACTAGGGAAGGTGTGGATGTAAGCACAGCTGCCTAAGCTTTGCCAAGCAAACCACATAAAACTTCTTTGAATCCACATCACATTGTGGTGAACTCTGGATTCTAACCTTTGGCCACCCACTTTCTCATCACCACACACACTGGAAGCTGCCTCCTCTTTGGCTTTGCAAGGGAAGCCGGCAGAGCTGTGACCTGGATGGGACTGTGTGAGGGTTTGCAGCGAGCCGCTGGTACTCTCCTGCATTTTGTTTTGCTTTGGATTTAGACAAGCCTTTGGTTTTAAAAATGCGAAACAAATTCCACATAGACATAGACTGAAATAAGAGGAAAAATAGCTCCCCATGGTCTTTAGAAGTTGAAGCATCAGTGTTTCATTCAACTCACAGTGTGAGGAGCACCACAAAGGGGAATGAGTTTTAAAGTGGCCTTTAAACCTGACTTTAGATGTGGACATCTGGGTTTTTTGCTGGTGGTGTTTTGGTTTTGATGTGGGGTTTGGTTTTTTTGTTGTTGTTGTGGTTGGGTTTTTTTGTCGGGTTTTTTTGTTAACTTGATACAGGAGGAAAATCTTAGATGCAAAAGAGGTTTTTCCTTGAAAAAAGCTTGTTTGTTCTAGGAGAAAATATGAAGGGGGAAAAAGATCAGAAGACTGTCAACAAAAGGAAATGTATATATCTGATGTTAATCAAGTTCATTTTACGTGTTTATGTTTATAGATTGCAGATGTTTTGCAAAGCTGGTGTTTATGCACAAAGCTTTTTACTATGGTAGAGAGAACACATCAATTAAAAGTGATCATCTACTGTAATGCAGCTAGTGAAAGAAAAGTTTCTTTAGTCTTAGCTTCATTTCCAGTTTAGTTGGTTTTGTGTGTGTTTTGACCAGCTATGCTTTCTTGATTGTTTCCTTAGAGTTATCACAGCATTGTTTTGCTTCTTGGAATGCAGTTTGTCAAAAGAAAGACAAGAGGAGAAATAGGCTAGACTTTTAAACTTCACAAGGTTGGCCAAAACCCACAATCTGTAAGTTCTTGCCTGGTTGCTTAAAGGATAAAATGGGTGCTGTGGAAGTTCTGTGAGTAGTCATACTCATTCAATGATATAAATCTCAGGATCAAATAAAAAACCTTACGAATGACAAACTGATTTTTATAGCTGTTGAAAGAACAGTTTTGGATTGTTTGTTTGTTTGGGTTTTTTATGGTGGAATAGTCATCAGAAAGTGATGGAAGGATCATCATTTGAGATACTTACAGGATGAAAAAAAAACAACCACCAAAACTGGTTGAAGTACTGGTGAGAATAATACTGGTGAGAATAATCCAGCCCTGGATTTGGCTACCTACAGTATTCCATCAATAATAATCAGTTCCCTGATCAAAAGAAAGTGCTTTTTGCATCCACTGGCTGCTTGTAATGTATTCCAACAAGGAAGCATGAGATGCAGAAATGCATTCCATACGTAAGTCAAATGCTAAGAAACCACACAATGTAATTTAAGCTAGCGTAGGTTGTAACCACCACAAGCAGAAGAATCTTTTCTTGCTTAACATTCTTTCTGAAGAGTTTTGTTGCAGCACATTATAAGCGGTAGGAGCAATATTGATTGGATACAGGGCACATTAGGTTAAGAAATACAAGTTAGAAACCGTAAGTGACTTAAACTGAGTCATTGATTTTTATACAGAGTTGGACATAGAGCACCCACAAGATCTCTTCATGTTGTGGATAGATGATGGCTTATTTCCAGCTGACAGCATACAGTTGAACTCACACAGCCTCTCCACTTGTAAAATGCAAGTTTCTTAAAGCTAGGTCAGTCTGACTGATGGCTGCTGTGCTTCTGCTCTCATCCCTATTTCCAAGAAATCCCCCCTCTGAGATTTCTCATAAGCTAGTTGGACCTTGCAGTAAGTCAAGAAAGATTTACACCTTGTCAGCAAGGATCTGGAGAGCTGAGAGGCATCAGGGCCATGCAGCCATGAGCAGGACAGCAGTCAGAAAATAGATGGGTACCGGTGCCTGTAGACTTATGTCTTCTGTATGTGTCTGTGTCACCCAGCAAAGCTTTTTGATCCTGTCTCAGAATTCATCAGATGTGATTAAAATAAACAAAAAAAATTAACTTTCCTAAAGAACTTTACAGTGAGCTAATGTCATTGCCCTGCCTTTAAGACCTTGTACTATACAAGCAATTGCCAGGTGTCACAACCTCTCTACAAGTGTAAACTACTGAAGGTGCTGAGGAGGGGAGACAAATGCAAACAGAAGTGAAAGCAGATGTAAAAAAATGGTAAATAACGCTAGAATGACAAACTGTTTGAAACCTCTTATACAGGCTCATCAAAAGATAGGTTGAAAGTGTTGGGGAATGGGTCAGGTTTTCAAAATTTACCACTATTTAAGTTCATAAAAATGATCAGAGAAATGTACAGCAACACAGAGAAAATAAATGTATAGTGACACGAATTTTCTAAAGGATGATCAAACTGTCACAGCTTCTACAAAAGTGAAAGTTATGGTATGTTGACCTGAAGTAAAGTCTAATGGGAGTTTAGGGGGAAATAATTATTTCAAATCAAACATACACAGATCTTCTGAAAAAGATTCACGAAAGACAGCTGCAAAAAGGTATTGTGCAAAAATGACTCAGAAATTCCATATATTTGGCACTCAAGAAAGGACAAACAATGCAAATGTGATGGGTTTGTGACATCTGTGCAAAGAACCAGAGTGTAATTGAAAACAGTTTAGAAAAGTTCATCTTGCACCTAGCAGTGGCTGGAAGCAGGTAGCAACTAATTTAATCCAACTAAGAATAAAGCATTGGTGCTTTATATAGTCATCTTTCCAGAACCATCTTAACTAAGCCACGTATTAGTCAGTGCTCTGGCTCGTTTCTGCCTAAGCCAAAAGCAGCTGAAGTAGTTTTGTGATGAGCTCATTTCAGATAACGGACCATTAGGAATTTTTAATATTTTCAAAGGACTGGTTTTACACACACACATACATTAGCATGGTTCATATTACCATTATACTTCAGTACTGTGCAAGAATGAACCAAAAAAAATGAGATGTTTAAAACTTCCATCTCCATTTCATTGGTTGTGGTATGTCTTTGGAATCCAGGGCTTCATCCCCTCAGATAGTTGCATCTTTCTATTTGCAGAGGTTTGGATATACAACAATCTTCTCATGCTCACATTTGTAAATTGCTACCAAATAAAAATAATAATTATATAACTGGTTAAAGAAATTTATAGCAATAATGACAGAGCATTAAATTTTTCATCAGAAAACTACAATGCAGTGATGTAGTGTAGTGTCTAAATGGTCTATAAGAGCCTTGAATGGAAAGAGTCATCCAAAACAGCTGTACGTATATGCAAACAAAGAAAGCAAAGTATATAAGTACAATTCCAGAGTGCGAAAGATTTAATAGATGTCTGTTTATTTTTATCCTACGTGGTATGATTTCCATTACTCTGAGTAATTGTGTGTGAGATGGTATGTTGATATGCTTCTCTAGCACACAATTTGGAAATTAGAAGAGAAAAAACTGCTGTGCAGATGTTGATATGCCAGTGTTACACATTTAAATCCAAATTGTCCAGACTTGTATTATTATTATTATTTTATTCTGGGTTACTTTATTTCTCTCTATTACAGAAAACAAGCAGTGTTTATTTTTGAACAGTTATAAAAATAGTTAAGTCCTAAAATAGGCAGAGCAAAACAAGGCTAAATGGGAATTCTCGGTTAATGCTATCATGCACCCTAATCGTTACTTTGCACTAGCGGCTGTTCCACAATCAGTTTTAAGGAGCACGAACATTCCCATTAATTCATGTGAATCATAAAAATCTACTTCACTTGAAAGGTTCTTCTGCAGAAAATTAACACCATGAGCAATGGCTTTATTTTACAAATATAAAATTAGAAATACTTGGATTTATTTTGAGGGCATAGTTTTATAGAATAGTTATGTTTAAATCCTGCCAGTTTTGGATGCCATAATATGGTCTTAAAATGTGAGATGTCCCTATATTTTCTAAAAGACAAAGCCAAAGAGGAGAGGGGTAAAAATGCCAGATGAGAATTAAGCATCAATTTAGCAATGCCTCATCCTGATAAGGAAATGCTACTGTACCAGACATGCTCTTCTGCAATATAAACATTTATCTTTCCCTGGGGATTCTGTTTTTCTCTTTTACATCAAATCCAGTTCTTCTGTGGGGCCATAGTTTATTAATAGAGAAGTATTTAAACTTTTTCACCAAGAAACAAGCATGTGTAAAGGAGAATATCTACCTTTTTACAACATGGAATTATCCCTATCAATTTGTTTTCTTTTGAAATCTAATTAATTTTCTCATAGGCTAAATTCCCTTTTCCTAAAAGGCCAGTTTTTAGCGCGTATTGTATTCTCTTGAGGTCAATAGAATTAGTCTATCAGCCAATGTAGGTGATTGATTCCATTTATACATTTCATTTCAACTCTGTAAGCCATATTATTGTAAATATTGGATAAAATTAGCTTTCTAAAACTCTATCAGTGTCTCAACATTTTGTTAGCTAAATTTAGAGACTACTAAGAAGGCTTAATAAAATTAGTCAAAAAGCCTTGCAAATTTTTCTGGTTTAATCACTAAAATAATTTCATTGAATTGAGGAAAACAATTTGTTTCACATGGCAAAGCAGAAATACTATTCAGAATTTGTTGGCTTTCCTTTTAGAGACGAAAGTTCTCATGGCCTCCTAGATGGTTTAAGAACATGCTATACTGTGCATACAGTAGCAGCAATTATAGTTCACAGCAAAATATGTGGATAAATAGGTATTCTGTGGATTCTAAGCAGAACAAGTACACTAAAGAAAAAAAAAAAAAAAAAAACAAACCAGGAAGAAATAATCAGAAAATATTATGAGCACTTATTTTTTTCCTTTTTCTTTTTACCGTTGGATCCAAACCCGCTCAGATTAGAACCTTTCTGGCAGACCAGCTAAGTGCTGTTCACGCTTGTGTAGTACCTGTGATAGGATATTGCACTCTGAAGTACAGGGAAGCAAGGGCAAAACCACAAGATGCAGCTGAAAACTTTTGCATCATTTTTTTAGTGAGGGGTGCAGGGGAGTTTTCTATGGAGTAATTTGAGAGTTTCAGAAGAGAGTGTGAATATTAAAGAGAAGGATGTAAGAGAAGAGGCATCTCAGATTTAGTATCCCTAAGAATCACTAGGGGAGGAAGAGGAGTGGAGCCCGTTCCTCCTCAGTCACCGTGTCATGTGTGCTGGGTGCCTCTCAGGATACTGTGACAAAAGCATAGACTGGATGACCTGTCACTGGGATTTCCTCTTTCTGATGGGCCTTCTACATGTATTCCCTGCTTCTCCAGACCGTTTCCTTACAAGTCCATTTTAGACTAAATAGTTTGGCAAAAAAATGAAGTGTTGGACAGAGTAGAGCCCAGGTTAGAACACCAGGAGCGAAGACGTTTATGGCATTCTAATATTAATGAGAAAAAAACAATTTAATGGAAAAAAAAAAATGAACAACTCAAAAATGACCCAATCAAAGAAAAGAAAGGCCACATGTGAATAGAAAGAAACATGATGCTCTATAGGAAAAGACTGGAAAAGAGACAACCAGTTATTTCACAAGAGTAAAACCAAACATGTTTTATTTTGTCCCATCTGTCTATGGTGGAAGAAACACTAAGTAGCACTCAGATTCCTATCATTAAGAGCTTCTGAGCTTCAAAATGACGGTGGCTATACCATTATGCCATTGCAGTGAGTCACTCTCTTCCCTCAATACCTATCTCTACTCTGGATTATTGGGATTTCTTTCTGAATGAAAGAAAACCCATAGGAAATTTAGTGATTATTTTTAGTTTGAAATACAATCTGCAAAAACAAGTTCTTAGCATACTGTGCAGCTTTAGGAATATATGTCTGTCCATACATATCCACAGCTTTCAAAAATTTTTAGTGGTAGGGTACCTGTGGGTCTGATTCAGATCAGACCCAGGATGAGTATTTGCAACTCAGGGTAATTTGCATTTGAGGTCTGCAGTTCTTTGAGAGAATATTCTGCAGTGAATGCTGCACCTTTTCTCTTCTCTGCTATCAAATTCCCTGCCTGCTGTGTGAGTCTTGGCTGAAATGTTCCTGTGACAAAAACGATGGTACAACTTTTAGGTCAGGAATCTGCTTGAAAGATACAGGTGTTTAATTCAGATAGCCTCCATAGGTGCTTTTGCATGGTTAACTCAGTAAATTAGTTTGGTCAGTGCGTGTTGCATACAAAGACAGACATGCACTGTTGTACTCTGCAACTGATTTTTTTTTTATTTCTTTTTCATCTTTTTCTTTAGTATGTAAATTTCACCTTATTTGATAAGGGTGAATTTGAAAGAATTTAATTTGCTTTCATCAAATTTCATAGTGTTTGACATGCCTGTATATAGAATTTATTCACTGTTCTCCACCAAGTCTGTGTTAATGAGTATTGCAACAGTATCTTTCTCTGTTACAGAATAAAAAATCTGAGGAAATTAGTTTTTATGTATATCTGTGTAAAAAATGATATCATGGAGCCTAACATCTTTAGTGCAAGTGACAGGACAAAGCCCTCTCTGGAGTGCCCACTGAAGGCAGTGGAATTACAAATGGGGTGGATAAAGTGGAGTTAAAACCAACACATTTGCTCTGTTTTTTGTAATAGAAAAGAAGCAGTTGGAAGGAGGAGACCTTGGAAATTTACTGGGTTGTTTAATATGATGTTATCATAGAGAAATATCTGATATATTTACAAAAATAAAAGTATTCATCTTTTTATGTTTTCTAGTGTTAAATATGTGCTCTAAACAAGTAAATGGTGACAGTACAAAGTACTAGAAATAGGTTCTTCATAGTGAATGAATTACTTTGCTTAATGTCATAACAGGCAATGCTTGAAAGTGAAGGCAGAGGCACCCACATCCATGCTGTTCAGCTACATATGCATGGCATGCAGGAAGGGCCACTGATGACATTTTGCCACAAACAATTTCCAAGATGCTGAATTTAATTATTTTTTTTATTTGCTTCCCAAAATATTCTACTTCAAATGTCAATAAAAATGCATACTGAAGAATCGTAAACTTTTCAGAGTTTTTAGTTGGATAGTCTCATGAGTAAGTTAGTTATGAAAATATTTACAGTACAGCACAAGAAGAAAGAGGGTTTGGAAGAAATTATATACAGTTGTGTATAAACAAACCTTTGTCAATGACAGATCAGGAGGAAAGACTAATTTTATGATTTGTTACCCTGTAGCTGCTCTGCAAGAAAGTTCTATGCTTTTCTTGGAAGCAGGTGATGCCAGCTACTATGGGAGATGGAAGTCAGAACAGTCAGAGTTCTGATCCCATACAGCAGTGTCACTGTATGACCGAAACCTGTTCTTACTTGTTTTTTTCATGCCTTGGAGATTATGTTTAATTGTGACCTACTGGCCAAATGTATGATTTCTGCAAGAGTCCAAAAGGAGGGCAATATATCTTCATAAATGAAATGTGAAGGCTACATTACACAAAAAGGCAGATGGTCACCACTTAACCCAAATTATTTCAGTGAATGAAAACTGAGGTATCTTAAAACTTTGATTTTTTTATAATTAAACAAATTCCAAAGAGCTTCCTGAACGTGCAGATTTCTGGAGTGATAGAAGATCCCCTACAGTTCATGACTAATCCATAGACTGATTAGTTGCAGAATAAAAAGTAAACACAATCTAAGTTTGGAACTACTTCTGCCATCACAATTTCATGTTTGCAGAAGCTGTCTGGGAAAAGATAAACAGTCCTGAGATACAGAGGAGGAAAAAATCCTTTCTACTGGGCCATGTAAGATTAAATCCTAAAAGGTAACAGCATGCTTAACATTTTCTTGCCAATCCGCAAGGCTGGGTTATAGGCTTACATTACAGAATATGTGCCAGGAAAGGCCAAAGAGTAATGTCACATCAAATCTTTTCTCTGAAAATAACCTTGAGTGTTCACAGGTTCTATCTTAGTCTGTGAAAATATAACTCTTAAATGCTTTTTCTAATGATTTCAAAGGACAGTACATTTTGTGCAAAGACTTTGGGTGTGATTTAAGTTTCCTGGTTATGGCTCTTCTTCATAAGCTTCTCATTTTTTAAAATGTTTAAATTAAAACTAAGGTCCAAGTGGAAGTGGGATGGATAGTCTATTTGAGCTCCTGAGGGACATTAGTACAGAGTTTTGCTGGGCAGTATTTTTTTTTTTACATATATTTAAGCTAACTATATATGAACAAATTGTACAAATTACACTGGCTGCAGTTTGGACAGACCCAGTGTGAAGCATTATTTAAATAAGCAATTTTAATGTAAAAATCCTTTGTCTTTAAGAGTTTAGTTTTCTTTTTCTTAGTTAAGACAAAATGTAGGAACTTCATACAGTCAGTTTTAGCAGCTATAGGTAACTACATCTGTTTAGAAAACCAGAACTCATAATATTAATGCTGTTGAAATAGGCAAAACAATAGAATTAAAATGAGGTAGGGCAGAGTGCCTCTGAAACTGAAAAATGATAGAAGAGCTCTTTAAAGTATTTTTTTTTTTTACCAGAAGTAATAAATCAATTCATTAGTTAGCCTATTTTACTGTGGAGCTTGGAGAATTTTAGTTGTTTATTTTTTCCATTCTCATGCATTTATGAATCGGGTTTCAGGTGGAAGTTCAGCATATTGTTCATCGATCTGTAGTTATGATGCCATATGGATTTGTAAACCAAGTGCTTCACTGCATCTGAGTTACTCTCTCCTATATACTGTGTGGTATTGCCAGTATATTTTTCTTTGGTTTTACTTCTTTTGCTTTCCACATCCTCACTGATAGTATCAGCCATCCAGGTCTCTCCTGAGAATAACACTGAACCTTCACAATTGTTGCAAGTGCTATGCTTGAGATGATCCACAGCAACTTCAGCCTCCAGGTGTAATGAATATTCGGTTAAATCCTGTCTTTCCTGCACCTGGAACAGCTGAAGGAACATCTGTTGCATTGTACACATGGCTCACATTTGTATGCAGTTGAAGGTGATAAACTGTGGCAGGTTTTCACTTTTCAAAACAATTTTGGAGCATCACTCAAATTCCTTAGCCTGCAGCTACTGTCCTTCACATAAGATTAAAAATATACCTTAATTCCCCTTGGTTTAAATGAAGGATCTTTGATACTTAGGTGGAACTACTTGACCTCAGGGTTGCATTTCCTAATGGGTGTCTACCAGACCAGGGGTAGAGGCTACTATAGCCTGAGTATAGCTGCTATACTATAGCTAGTGAGTCTGAGAGGTGTCTGGTGCATTATGGAAAAGTTGACACTGCCTAGACTTTGCCTGGCCAAACACCCATTTTTATGTGCTTTAGGCCAGTAGAGTATGGCGTTTGAGGAGCTCACCCTGCAACCTGTTCTGGGCACCCATCGCTTCCTGAAATTGCATGAACATGCTTTGCATGGAATGGAATGAAAATAACGTTTTGTCTTGAATTGTAGGGAAGTTGGCTATGGTACTGTGCCTATCTGGCAGAGACTGTGCACTGTGGGAGCCCTGACTCTGCTGGAAGGTGGGAATAGGCTCTGGGGGCAGCTTAGAGCCAGATATGCTACCTTCAGTAGTGGCAGGAGGTGGAGGGGCAAAGCAACTGCTGTGTGCTTTAGGGAGCTGCAGCAAAGCGGAGGCTGCCTGCTCCTCACCTGCAAATTCCGGGCTGGAAGTAGTAAGTGTCTTTCATATGAGAAAGGCTTTCAGATATTCTTGACCGTCTGTGATGGTTGTTGTTTTACAGATGATATGCAGCATCCTGAGCCTCAAGGTTCTGGGAGGTTCAAATAACATCCATAGAAGTGATGATTCCTCCTGTGCCTTCTGGAACAGCTGTTGCTCCCCACTGTGCATGTTTTGATGTTGATGTTGGGTTCTGTAGTCTACCTTGTCAGAACCACTTTTGGAGCATCATTTTCAAGCCCCTATTTCTTTTATCTTTCATTATTGTGATGTTGATCCTCTGATACTTGCAAGTGGTGGAAGCACAGAAACCTTATAAAATCGCCAAAAGTTAAGATTGATTTGATATTACATACTAATGTCGTGTTAGGCACAAATCCTTATGAATTCATTTGGATTTTCCAGCTTTACTTAAGGTCTTTTACTTTAAGGAGACTTTGAATAAACACAGACTGAATTAAAGCCAGATAATAGCAGGGGGTAGGGGTGGTGTTTACTTTGATTTTAACAGAGCTGAAGCTCCAGTTTTATTCAGAGCCATAGCTAAAATATATCTTGAACCCACTATATGATAGACATCAACACATTATGCTGTAGAAGTAACAGGAGGCACTAAAACATTAGCCAGCCTGCCCCCAGTGTTCTGCTGGGTAGATGGAATTTTACCTAACAGGCAAGGATTCATTTAGATTTTATACTTATTTCACTATTGATTCTGCTGTTGTTTTCATTTTATCCATCATTATTACAAGCCTTTGGCAAAAGAAGCAAAACCAAAATAGCTCTCCACCCAGTATATTCCATGTTCTTGAGGCAAGGGAAAGGAAACAGCTTTGCTGTTTGCACAGTGATAGTAAAGGCTGTGTGGGGTAACACACTTAAATCTTCAGCTTTATAATCAATGTCATGATGGTGTTAAGACATATCCATAAACGGCATTATTATTATTTTTAAGTGAAGCGCAGTTAGGTTAGGCATGCTGAGAAAGCCATGTCTGTAACTCTTTGAACCCCTTTAAAAACATGAGTAATTTTCCATTCTTTTCCGTAAAATGTATTAAGGACATAGTATTCTGTTCATCTAAATGTGCAGCTTGACTCATTGAAAGAAAGTAATGTAAATGAAATCTGAATTACAGCTGTGTTGTGTTATAATGAATAACGTCTGCTTACTAAGACACTGAGTCAAGGACCTAGTTCTCTGTGGAAGGAAAATATTTGTGTGTTGCACTGGAAAAGCTGACAGGCATACATCTGTGTGCTCTGCTTCACATGCTGAATGCTAGAAATAATGCAAATTGTTGATTTGGCTAGGAATAGTAAAAACATCGTTTGAGACTCACACCACTTTCTCTGTGACTAATTTTGAGAAGAAAATGCAGTCTTGAGTAGTTTTGGTGGTTTTTTTTTAAGACTGTTTAGTTTGCCTTTCATATTTTGTATTAGTTGTGGCATTAGCTTCAGTCTGGAATGTCCTAAGCAAAGTTCAACAAGTAAATCAGCACTTATTTTTATCCAAGATAGATAACTGATTAACAAATCAGGATATAAAATAGTGTATCTTATTACGGTCTGCATTTTTCATGTATGTGCATGCAGCTTTAAATAAACACTTTAGCTTCCTGAACAAAAAACTCTTATTACTGAGTTTAAGAGGGTTTTTATGATTTATATGAGGACTGTTCTAAGAGAAATTTGTCTGTTTTTCAATTTCACTGCAAGGTCAACTCTGGGTATGAGTAAACCTTAAGTATGACACTGGACTTTCCTCTGTTCATGTGTTCCAGTTGCATAAGCTGTTTGGAGTATGCGCAAGAGTTCTTTGAGTCATATGATAACAGCACATAACAATTTCTAAAAAGTCATTCAATAAAGGTAGACTGTTTCATGTCTTTAATTTGTGTATTATATATGCTTATATATCTAGTTTTAAAATTGCAAGCACAATTTAGAAGACATTTGAAAAAACATGCAAAAATGTCAAAATACTGTATGACCCTGTAACAGACAGTGATGCAATTAATTTTCTAGTACTAGGATTAAAAAATGAGAGTTTTGTATTAAATGGGAAGAAAATACTTATTCATTAGGAACAATTGTGCAGTACCTAGTATGCTGCTGCTGAATTCAGTACCTACTGAATCCTGCTGGCTGGCAGGACCAAAGGAGGCCAAATTTTCACCAAATCAGCAAAATAGAAACAGTGCCAGAAATTCAAACTGATACTGCTACTCCTGGTGGAGTAGCAGCTTTTCTCAAGTATTTGTTGACTTACGGTGTTGATGGCTCAGAGTCGTATGCATCAGAATGTAAGTCTCACCTTAACTAGACCTTAGCACCCCAAGAAAGAACCTGGGTAAACTGAGCCTTTAGGACCAAAAGTTTATTTAAAAAAAAAAAAAAAAAAGAAAAGAAAAAAAAAAAAAGAGAGGGAAAAAAAGAAAGAGAGAGTAAAAGCTGCTGCCAACTATCACCTAGGCATCTTGTTGTTTGACATTACAAATCTTTATGTACTCAGGGCATTGCTCCCATGCGTGCCCAGAACTGCCTTTGACCGGATAACTCGGTGCCTGTTTTCTCCCCAGACTTGATTTTGATCCAAGAACTAGACAGCTGAACAACTAAACACAAGGCAGCCCCAGTGCAGTACATGCTCTAGGAGCATATATAACACGTTCTTTGGAAGCTGAGAACTGTCCAGTTTTTATAGTTGTGGTAATTGAAACAAGGCCAAAAGAGTTACCTATCACTACAGGAACATGCATGCAGTGTACACATACATGCTGCAGGGGACCACTTTTGACTTTGCTTCAAACAAGTTTATTTTTAAAAGCTCTAAGGGAAGCTCTGTTATAAGTGTTAGGTTGGCCATTGCAGATGTGATTTCCATTTCCTTATCATCCTATAAGGACTCATGGTTTTATTTCCTTAGGGAGAAACTTTCACCATTGGTCACCTCAGGCCTTTTCAGTGTTTCATGATAACATTGCAGAGACACTAGAGTCTATTAACATAATATTTTTCTGTTTAATTTCTAGTCCTCTCTGCGTAGTAGATCTGAAAAAATAATGCACTACATTTATAACATTTATAGAACGAACATGAAGTCACTCCAATGACATCTTAAGTTATGTAAGTCATTAAAAAACAAAAGCACTAAAGTTGTTATGGCCCACCTGTCAGACATGTAAAATGGCAATAACCCAAATCAGTCTTAATAAAGAGATTGTGTGAGTGAATTTGGCTTTCAGAAAATTATTTTGCTTTAAAAGAAATATTGATGTGGTCTATATATATGGGCAGGCAATCCTTTTTGTAAACAATATTGCCATCCAAACTCAGTTATCATACTTTGTTTGCTACAGCTCTCAAGCTCTTAAATGGAATTTGCGCAATATGCCTTTAGTCTGGTTTTGGCCTCAGTGGTGTCAATGGACACCAGTGAAATCTTTTATGAATGACTAAAGTAAAATTTATGTCAAAACAAGATTCAAAGTGCCTAGGACCTTGTGTCCCACTGTAAGATATAAACAATTTTACTGAGAGTTTTTCCCACCCGGCAGTGAGAGGAGTGACTGCCTAGCTCCTTTGTAGCTTTTCACATCACTTGATCTGAGTTACAGCATCAACTCATTTCCCTCAAGCGATCCATGTTCTGTTTCTCTATGCTAGGTAAATAAAGTCATGAGAAAAACCCACCACTTCTTTTATGCATTAGCTTGGAAAAGATCTCTTCAGGGGCATAAAACAAAATTCTTGTATTTATTCCTGGGACTAATAATACTTTAAATCAGTTTAGGTTGTTATTTGTTTCCCTTGAAATGAGGTGTGTCTGTTAGGTTTTTCAAAGCTGCCATGTAGGAGACAAAGATTCTTTCTCATGGTCTGAAAACTTTTAATAAATCAGAATAATTTCTTATTTGTTTACATTTAAATATTTCATAGATTTCTACTTGGAACAAAACATTAATTTTTCTAAATAATTTTAAGTGTACTTCAATATTACATAAGGGTTTGTAATTTCAGACATAAACCACACAACTACAATTTAATTTAAGCCATTACCTAAGTGTACTTAGTTTCCTTCCCTCCTCTCTGTACTTTTCTTCATTCCTTCTTTTTCTCATCTATTTATACAATATGAAGTTTACAGTCAAATTGTTTATCTCAGTAATTTTGTCAATGTTTTGGATTTTTGGCATCTATAGTGGTGTATTTGGACACTGTGATCAAGCTTCTGTCTTATGTTCATTTCCCAAACATGCCATACAAGTCGTTCCTTCTAGCACTTGAACAGATGCATGCGGGTGTTCTAGCTTACCCTATCTTTTCTTGATACGTAGTTGAGAAAGAAATAACAGGACTTTGATTCATATCCTTTCACTAATTCAATTTTACTTAGGTGGCCAAATTTGACTGAAACCAGTAGGACTTTATGGGCTGGATACTCAGAGCTTATATCCACTGGAACTCAATTTAAGGTTTTCTCTGACAATCTGTAGTTTGGGTTTTTTTAAGACACACTAACAGCTGTACTTTCTTGCGGTAGCCAGTCTCCCTTGGTATTACAGTGACACTTTGAAATGAGGGCATGCCCTCTGAAATTTCTCTGAAGCAAGACAGAAGATGAGCAAAGGCAAAGCAACAATTTTAAAATATTTCAGTAAAAATAGGTATCTGGGAAGATCACTTTAAAAACATTCTTTTCTCTGACAAAAAGCAAAAAAACATTGCGCAGTTCCCAAGATTTCCTATCACTCTCTGTCACCACCACCCCCACCTCACCCCCCAGTTTGCATCAGAAGTAAACATAAGGGCAAACCAGCCTGAAGCTACAGCTGCTACTTTGATATGCTGCCTCGTGACAACATAGTTCTGTCAGATCTGATGTTCTGAGGCAGTTTTGCACTTCCATGTAAGTGGGAATGGGGAGGGCATGGAGGGGGACTGGACAGATGTGATTATTAATTTCAGCTTGCACAGTGCCTTTGTGCTCAGCGCAGCTTGAATTTGCATTTTAAGACTTTTTGCTGCAAAGGAGAACAGCTCAAACTCTAGTATTCATCTTCTTACAGACTATTGTGCCATCAACTGAAAGTCGTGGTTCTCTTCTGCTTAACCATGAGCTGAATCACAGAGCTAAACATTCTCAAATTGGTATGGGAAGGAACTGAAATATAAAACAGGCATGAATCCTGTGGCTTAAAGCCACCTCTACATGTGATTTCTCAGTCACTGCATCTTTTATTGCCTTTTTGCTATTAAAAGCGACATTTGCAGAGGTATAGGAAAGCTCCTTACATCAGCCAAGTATAACCGTCAGCTCTATTCTCTGGTTTTTCAAAGTTTTAACAGTTATCTTGATTGAAAGGCGACAGATGCATTTGGCCAAGCAACCTAAATGTAAAAACCACACTTTTACAGCACAGAGTTGTATTCTGGCAAGCTGAGTCTCTATAACTTGTAGGCCAAATAGGAGTGAGACAGAAACAGCAGCGCTTGCAGAAGAGCAGTCACCTAGGTCTGTGCCAGAAGGAGAGTGCTACTAGGGCAGGCGTGCATGACCTCAGCCCTTGGTGGTATGGTCATGGGGAGCATGGACCTCATTCCCCGTCACCCAGAAATGCTCTGGATACAGTTCAGAGCAAGAAGACACGTAAGCACTGTTTGCTCTGTCTTCGAGGCAAACTTCAGCTCTTGCACAGTGGCTCTTCCTGCTTCAAAGTAGCATAATACTTGTGAGATTGTGAAGAATCAGTCAGGATACACACGAATGCCAAAAGTGTCATAGCTTCCAGGCAAGTATTTGGATGGATACCTGGCTATTTATTCAAGGAATAGAAGTCACACTCAGTACCAGATTCTGGTTATCTCCTAGTGTTTTTTCTTTGTTGGTCTAAAAGTACAGCCATAATGGAAATGTATCATTAGTTTTACTGCTCACTAATTTCCTTTCTAAAATTATCAGTCTCGTAATGAGAAACTGGAAACAGTCTGTGGTGATATTCTACCAAAGCAGAAATGAAGCACTCAAAGAAAATGCTTTGGAAGCATCCTACCCTCTGAAATCATAAATCAGGATCAAATGCAAAATGCTCAGGAATGTAAAACTGGTCAAATCTTCAAAGGCAAACATTTCTTCTCTTTTCTCTCATTAGGACATTCTGTCTGCAACTAATAGAAGTAAGAATGCCTGAAGAGTGGCTTTTAATGGGTTTTTTGGCTGTGGGGTGGGATTTTTTTTAGCATAAATGAAATACAAAGTTTCTTGAGGCATAATTTTGTCGTTTGGGAGATGGTCTTCCAGATTTATGAATATCGTAATGAATTTTTGGTTTAAAATATCTTTTTGTTTCAATACTGCTTATAATTATCATGTATCATGGCATGGATATCTCTCTCTCTTAAGTACTTAAATACAGTATGTGATTTAGGTATGAGCCAAATCTCTGTAAATGCCATCAAATAATCTGGATTTCTATAACTTCTATAACTGACTTTCCAAGTAGCGCATACTGATTTACTGCTTTGCTGGAAACACAGGAAGGAACAATAGTACTAGAATTCCTTTCAGGGCTGCCTTTTAACAGAGGTAGTGAAGCCTAGGTATTGAAACAGTCTTTGTAGCATTTATCGTTTCTCTCCAAGATTTTTTTTCAGTCTAAATCTGAATTTAGTTCGTTGTGTTCACATATTTGTCTTCCTTTATATACATAGCAAGATTTAAGTGGGCATAGGATAAGGCCAAATTCTTGCTTCATCAAGTATGACTTTCAGAAAATCTTGTTCTCTCTGGCATTTTCCATCCCAAGAATTCAGCAGTCAGTTGGAGAGAGGAATGAGAAGGGAAAATTTCTGGGGACAGAGCAGCAGCCTTTAATGTCCAAAACTGAAAAGACTCCCAGATGAATACAGCAAACCAGACAACTCAGCAGACATGAGCCCTGGCCCATAAGCTTCAGATAAATCTGTTTGCATATGCAATTACCTACACAGTCCAATGATGTCAGTGGAAATCCATGCAGAGGTAAGGATTTGCGGGCAGAAGCTTGGCTCTGCTCAGGTTAGGGAAGCTGTTCAGGTATTCTGTTTCTTTGCAAACGAGACAGACATTAGGTGCTTGCTGCTCTTGTATACTTCTACAGTAGACCATGATTCAGTTCAAGCCACTCAGAATTTCTGGCTGTAAGGCTGAGCTGGGTAGTGTGTTCATCCTTCATTACTGGGAAGTTAGCTCCATATCTCAGACAAGGGCATCGGCGGAAATTAGAGTTTTTTCATCCTATTATGATCTCCCTTTTCTTGCCATAAAACAAAGCCTCATTCAATTTTGCCCAGGTTTTGGTCATGCATAAGAAGATACAGACTAAGAAAAGGTGAAATTTGACTTCTAGCAGAGTTTCACAGGACAACTGACTTATGCAAATAACTCAAAAACACAATGCTATAATTTTTGTATTTGCATGAGAAAATTCTTTTCACAACTAATTTTTTTAGGCCAGTTTATAAATGGTAAAGGTATCTTCTATGCATATTTTGTTATAATCCACTCATCACTTATGAAATACAGAAGAAATGTGTTTTATTCATTTATTCCATAATGTTGTTATTCTAAATTTAGATGTGTGTTTCGTAAATATTTTAACTTCTGTTTCCTCTTATTGTCTCTGCTTGCTTTCTCCTGTCCAGATTTTGTGTACTCAGCCAAAAAGTAACAGATGTCCCATTGATTACTAATGTAGAAGACTGAATTTACTCTTGGAAATCTTTAGAGGAAAAAAGAAAAGTCCTCTGAATAGTTCAGACTCCCTTGTCTCTTTTCCTTTGCTTTACCTTTGCTTCCATTTTTTTTCCTTAGACCTCTATGCTCCTTAAAATCATCTTTTTCTCCCGTTGTTCTGAATGCTTTTCTGACAGTGTTTTCCCTCAAGAACCTAAGCTAGTTCAGACTAACTTATGATGGACCAAGACTTGACAGAGTTCTAGCTGAGAAAAGTGACATAGAAAAGTATAGAAAAAAATACCTCTTTTTCTGAAGTAAATTATTTTTATTTATAAATCTCCAGATGGTATCCTGCAAAAATTCTGAATTTGTGAAGTTGTTTGGGAGGTACATGAAATTTTTCTTCAAATGTTTTATGAATCCATATATGTATATGCTATTTTCCAAGGTTGCAAAGGCATAATTCATACTGAGTGCAAATTGAAGAGCAAGTTTTTTGCCTTGACTTTCAGGTCAAGCAGTTTATCAGCAGTTACATGAATTTTTTTTCTGAAGTCTCCCTGTGACTAGTTTAAATGCATTCTTGTTTCTTATACACTTATGATTTTTATTTTTTTTTATTGCCTTTGCACTCGTAGAATTTCCCACTTGTCATCTCTTGGTTCCAGGAGTCGGTAACAGCCACCTGTCATTTTGATTATAAATACAGTTGGGTAACTTTCAGCCTGTATCAATACCTATATGTGAAACAACTGATGGTCCTAAATTCAATAAGTTGCATTTGTATATACTGAGTTCCACAGACAACATCTTAGGTAGTTTCATGTTTTAATCTAGAGCTGGCCAGGCACAAAGCACGTGATTGCGAGGAAGGAGCTCTGGTGTTTGTGCCCATTTTCCTGCCTGACATTTTGTGCTAACACAGGTATGACATTTAAAACCTGGCTGAAAGACAGTACAAGATCACAATGGCAGTTCTAGCCTTGTTCCAACCTTTCCACTTCAGCCTCCGATAAAACACAGATGGCTAATAATAATGGAAGTTTTCAGTTAATTATTAAAATATAGTTTTGAGTTGATTAATTTTAGCTGTTATCTGCATTGCATAAAACCCTTGCAAGGAGCACCCCTATAGGGAAATAATGGTAGTAGTTTGCTATCGCTTGGAGCACCACCGTTGCGGCTAGAGTTTCCTCTACCACAGCCTTGCAGTTCTGTCTGAATGAGGCTATAAAGGGCTCTTACCCTCTCCAATAGATATTTCACTGCTGTATTCACTTTAAGAAATACAGACTCCTCTGATTTTGGCTATTACTTTTCTCTGGCATAGCTGAATTATTTTATAGGACACAAACCTTCCCACACTTCAGCTCACATCTCTGGCAAGTCAATGAACCCCCGTTCCTCCGGAGCCAGAATGTATGGAAGGCAGCCATGCAGCTGACAAAGGTTGATTTAAAAGACTGTGATTGGAGAGAGCAAAGTAATGAGTCCTCCAAAACAGGAGGCTCTCAGAAGAAACTATTGCTGCTGCACATGACTGACCTTTCCATTCATTCCTTCTGCTTTCTGCTAATAGCATCTCAGCCTTCACAAAACATACTTCCAAAAAATCCTGGACTAAGTGGAGAGGAAAAACATTTTGTCTACTGTGTGCAAGATTTTTACTTCAGGTGTTCTTATGCCATTCAGAAATCCATAGGCTTCAATTTCTTTTTTGCCACAAATTCTTTTTCTCTTTCAAGTACTTATACCAGGAAAATCTTCAAGACCCTTAGACCATGCTGTCTGCTGTGCATTTATGAATTGTCATACTGATAGTTATCGCCGTCCTTTATCCTAGCCCTCTTTTTTAGGATACACAATAAATAATAATAATGTGCAAGGACACCTTTTACTGGTTAAATTATGTGCTTGTATTTTGCTGCTAATTGTGTCATACATAGCAAAGTGTCTGCATGAGCCCAAAGGGATAATTTTCTTGATAATCTGTGGTGCAGTCCAGCACTGTTGCCGGAGTGCATTCCTGCAGGCTACCATATTTCTTCTTGCAGGTTTTGTCACTGATACTTCTAACAGCATTTAGTGAAACCACATCATGATGCCGATATTTTAATCCCATTTTTTCAGTACATACTTTTTCTTTACATAGAGCTGTTCACATGCTAATAAAGATTCAATTTATAACATTGAATTTAGAGTATTAAGTTTAGGCTAATTAGCCTAAATAGGTTAGGTGAAAATCTGGAAGGCAGGTCTTTATATGGTGCAAAGCACTGCTGCGAAGGGTCCTGACCTAAGTAAGAGTATTCAAGTATTTCATATTAAGTGTAAAAGCTTTGCTGGACGAGGACCTTGTTTAACCACAATACCTTTCTTGCTTTTATGCAATTAGGTGGAAATATGGGGAAGCTAAGCAAGAGAACCTCAAACAAGATCTGTGCAACTTCCTGGCTATATTAACCTGTAGACAGAGAAGAGAAACAAAACCAGAAGCAACACCTGAGAAATGGAATTCAAGGCAAATGTGAGTGAAAGACTTCTCTTAAAAGATAGCACAGAAAGCTTTTGAATACATTTAAACCAGAGACGCTTTGTGTTTCTTATTAACATTAAATCCCAATAGCCCATATAGAGTAGAGACGGTTTAATTATTTTTTATTATTATTATTTTGGCATTACAAGATTCAAAATTCTTCCCACCCTTATTTACCCACATCACAACTAAAGCTTAAGCCTGTAATGTTAAACTTGATTGCAGCCACAGAATGTTCCTAAAAAATGTAGGAGTTAAAGCTGCCACAGTATCCTGTGGTGATGGGCTCTTAATTTTCATATAATAGATAGTAATTTTGGCTTTTGCTGGGGGTTTTTTTGCTGCTGCAAATAAATTCCCTGTGTTTAAGACACAAAAAACTGGAAGGCTGGTGTTACGATGCTTTTCCTGCATGGGATGCCTGTATATTTTCTTTCCCATATCATTTTTGTAGTATCATAATCTTTTATTTCCAATTTTGGACAGCAAGGCTCAATTCTTCTGTAATCCATTAGACTCCCATAGCAGCTTTCCTAATCTCAACCATAAATAATTTCCTATCTTATTTTTCAGTTTTGAGAACAATAAGCTTAGTTTTCTGTTGCAGGTACTGTAAGCAATCTCAGTAAAAAATGCAGGAACACTGGCTCATTTAAACAAGTTTGAACTTTTGACAACCTTGGAAGAACAAGCAATTCTAAAGCTACACATCTCTTAGTGCTTAAGTTATAATTAAACAAATCCGTGTACCAACAGATTATCTGAGCCTATCTATTCATTCAGCATTTTGAAATCCTTGTTCTTGTATATCCTAATTTCTAATCTGCCAAAGATAGAAAAATATAGCTCAACCAAGGTGGGGCTGGCTGACTCTTTTGTGATAAGTCATGCTTTTGCAGCCAGTGGTGATTCTTTGCTTCCTTAAAATTGGCCATTTTTTTGGCATTATGTATAATTTTGGTATTTAATCTTCTCAGAATACAGCAGGGCCTGAAATAGAGAACATAGGCTGAAACATAAAAGGCTTGGATCTGAAATATCTGTATGCCCTTATGAATGTGGCACCTTAAAGGATGAAGTATAGCTGAGGCAGTGCACAGACTGAAGGGACAATACCCCAGTTTTGTCAATCAGTATGAATGAATTTTGCTGAAGCTGTAGCTCATGACTGGCCTGAAGTTTAAATGTTGAGCAATAAATGAAAATTTAGAAAGTATTTTAAAAGAACATGTGAAATAATTGGTTATATGATGCTGAAATACACAGTGGGCAACGATTAAATGTGTCTTGTTAGGTTGTCTTTTCAGGAAATTATTGTTTGCATTTTAGCATCTTCTGATGAGTGTGTCAGATGGTTCATTTTCAGCCCAATTATTTCCAACAATCCTGACCAAAACAGCTAATTTTTGCAAAAGCAAATATTCTGTACTTTCTAGTGATTTTTGTGCATAGTACCAAACTGCTTACTATGTTTTTTAATGGTTTGAGACCTTTGTGCAATGTAAAGATTTTGAACAGTACATTTTGGTGCATTTACAGTTATACAGTCTTACCTTATAATTTTTAAAGATTAAAAAAATAAATCAAACAAACAAAAAAGAAGTCACAAGGAACAATTCCAAAAAGAACAAGTTCAGGCACAATTTACATGAAATATTCTGGCACTTCTCTGCCCATTTCTGACCCAGCCCTCACTGTTGCTTCGGGTAAGTTCTGAGTTTATCTCCGAAGTCAGAGAGTAATTTTGGTTTCTGACATGATAACAAATCTCTCATCAACCAGAGTGGCCATATAGGTGACAAGCTGAACACTTTTGAGGAAAAAAAGGAAAGGGCAACATTCTGTTTCTCTCTAGGTCCCTGTTGCCTGAGCACAGAGCAATTTCCTACCTTTGTCTCCCAGTTGCCAGAGGAGGCTTTGAGATCACACGTTGTCAACAATTGGACCAACACTCCTCAGCCTGAAAGGCAAATGGTTGAAAGAAGCTTTTGTAGTGGTTCATAAAACAATGAGAAGAACAAAAGAGATAAATAAGGAATGGTTCTGAGCTGCCCTGAGCTAGAGGGCATTGAATGAAACTAGCAAGTGGCAGTACTAAACTACACAAACACGTTATTTCTTCACAAAACACCAGATGGTTCAAATTGCCAAGTCCATGGGCCTTGCCATGAGATGCTCTGAATGCTGTTTGTATAGGTTCAGAACACTCCTGGAGGACTCCCGGGGGGGGGGGGGGGGGGGGGGGGGGGGGGGGGGGGAGGGAGGGGGGTGAAGAAAATCACATTTGGAAGCTATTAAACACAAAACACCACTTGTGGCTTAGGAAATCCCCTAGCTGTAAATTGCTAGAAGCAATTTTACTCCAGGAGAGTATCAGTTTGTAATTGCCCTGCTCTAACACTCTTCCCAAAGGATCTGCTGTTGGTCACTGCTCAAACTAGAATCTGGGGCTAAAATGGCCTTTAGTTTGATCCAATATAGGGAAAAAAATATTCTTGTGCTACGTGATACACACTGTATTTTGCAGAAAAATCCCTGATATGCAGTGGTTCATCATTAAAAAAGCAGTGTTAGGTGAACAGTTAACATGTTCAGTGAAGGGAAGAACTTTAGCTACTCAGCAGTGAACCATCAGCCAGACTAATCAACTCTGTGCTAAATTGCAACTGCCTGCTAATTCTGTAGAAACATCTCTGAACATAACACATGTGCTGGACTTATCACTGATTTACAAAGATGTTTTGCCTAGGAGCGTGACAGTTTTCTTATCTGTGACCTAGATTCCCTGTTAGGTTTGTTTCTTCATGAAGCAAGGCCACATTGACAATGCTAGTCTGTGTGTTAGTCTTAAATGGCTAAAAATATTTACAAATCAGGTGATTTCTGTTGTACATCTCTAGGCATCCAGAGCCTAGCTCATTTAAATTTACAAGTGTTAATAACCTTATTGGGCAACTATAGGACTATATGAAAATATAAATAAATGACTTTATTCAATAGCTGTTATAACAAAAAGCATTCAAGATTTTAGATGTCTGTCTGAAGCACAGTGGAACAGTCCCTCTCACTACGGAGTTCTTAAAATTGAAATCAAAGTCACATGACAGCAGATTATTTCAGGGAATACTGGGAGGAAAATAGGGAGAGAATAAATGAAACTATTTATATATTATAGAGGATACATAAGTATATAATGTAGTAACCATTTATCTACGTTCACAGAAGTAAAACATGCACTGAGTTCATTGGTTTTATAGGGCTTTGTGTGTATGACAGATAACAGTGACAAGAGCAAGACCAGGGCATTTAAAAGGTTGCTGTTATTACTGTTATCAGTGGGTTTAGATGGGAATGGCACATAGCACTGTTTTTCATAATTACAGGAATTTGCAGAAATTAGAAGATGTAAAAACAGAGTAAAATTTAAGCTTTTTCTCTTAGAGAAAAGAGGAGAGTCATTTTTAATAATGACTTTGTGTCATCAGCTTAGGACATGAAGAAATAGTTTGCCTGCATAGAAGCCAGCAGCAGATGAAATTGGCCATGGACACGGGGACATCGAGACGCAGACCACATAAATATGCACAGTATGTTATTTCAATTCATTCTAACAGTTGTAATTCAGAAAAGATTTTCTGTTCTTTTAATTTACTGAATTAGATCCATTTCATACTCTTCATACTGGTACAAGACTAAAGGGCTAACAATGATTGGCATTAGTTGTTTTCTTTGTTTCTGACCAAGTCTTTAGTTAAATGATGTGCAGTTGAGACTATGGAAGTTTTAAGCCCCTACAATTTTCATAGTAGAGTAATCCTGCTCCAAAAAGAAGTTAAGCTAGCAGTCAGCCACTCGTATATCTCATACCCTTTGTTTTCTGAGTTAGTTAAGAGTCCTATTCTGTTTTCTTACCAATTAACTGACAGATACATTTTGCTTTAAAACTTTTATCTAATCTGCCTGAGGAGAAGACACTGAATTGACTTTTTTTTTTGTTTATGTCATGCCTGTGTTTTAAAATCAGGTCCATTTCTCTGACAGACTGACATAAGCCTTATGACTAGTTAAGACTGGGCTGTGACAACAGCTGGTTTTTTAGGGAATGGGTTTTGCATAGTCTGACGTTCCCTTCTGGTTACATATTCTCTTCTTCCATTGTCAAGTTGTCATTTCATCGTCACCTCTGTTTTAGAGTTGCTTAAATCTACTCGCAAGTTACCCACATGTACTGTTACGCTGCATGGAGTTAAGCATCAGAAGTGAGACAAGGCACTACCTTCCTTTTTCTGCTATACTGATACTCAGTTTAATGCTTTTCAACATCACCCATTGAATTAGTTCATGTCTTGTTACCCCATTATGGAGATTTGGATACACAAATACCCATGTAGTATGTGTAATAATGTGTATTTACTTTTCCTGATCCATGGGCTATGAGGTGTGAATATGAAGATACACAGTCAAAGTCTGAGTGTGTTTTATAAATATATCTTACATATGAAGTGATCATAAATATATACTGAGATGGTCTCTAATGTAAAACATCCATTTAATAGAGTCAGATTCCTCGATTATCCTTGTGGAGCTCCAACAACGAAAACAACACCAATTCAAGGAGCAGTGCTATCTAGCAAAGCTGAGGTTTATGGTTTTTACTGGCTTCCATGACACAGAGCTTTACAAAAGGTTCAATATAAAATCTCATGCTACCCACGCCATCAGGAAATATGTTTTCCCCTAGGTAGCATCTCACATCCCCTAAGAAAACATGTGGTCTAAGAACTACAATCCTTTTAGACCACATCATGTTGCCTTAAATTCATCAAGAGCAGCCTTAATTTAACTGTTTATATTTATAGGATACATGGGTTTGTAACATAGCCCTATTACTTTGAATCATTGGGTCTTGATTTCTAAATCAACATCTTTTAGAAATCTTTTAAGTTGCTAAGTGTGTTTCTTGCCAAACCAAGCAGCAGCAGCTGCTTCCTTTGTGGTATTCCGTGTTGAAAACCCACCCCTCAGCCTGTATAAAGGACACTTGCACACTGTGCATTATCATCATCCGTAGCTGCTCACAGCTGCAGAACAGCTCCATCTGAGAAGACTGACTTTACATATGCATCTTCCAATCCAGAATCTGTTCCACAGGGCCCAGTGATGGCACAGTAAATAAAAAAAAAAACAACAAACCCACAAAAAAAACCCAAAACCAACAAAAAACAAAACAGGCAGTTGTGTGTTAGGATCTGGAAAAAAAAACCAAAAACCAAACAACAAAAAAACACAAACCCATTCATTGTCTCTGGTGAAGATGATTGTTCTTGCCAGCAGCATATGGTGTTGTAGTTGAATGTCATAAAGTTTGCATGTGAAAAATGCTACCAGACTTTTGTTTTACAGTATTACGTAAAAAAGTAGCAAGCAGGAAGTGGAAATGGTAATGCCATTCACTCTTTCTGAGGCAAATCGTGTGCAGAAGGAGCTCTAGCTTATCCTAGTATTAGCAGCTATTTTCTTGCCCAGTCTTTGAGGAAAGAGCAGCTTGCTGACTGTTGTACCTCGGGGTGTCATTACATTCAGTTTGTATTCCAAGTACTACATAAGCAGTAGAAAGTGGAAGTATTATCAGAGGAACATCCTGGACACAAACGGTTTTTAAGTTTCTCGTATTTGTAAAACTGTGGGCACTCAAAACAAAAATGTTGCACTATTTCCTCAAGAGCCAGGCAGGCCAGGTAGGAAGCAGGTGGGAAGTCTTCAGAGAAACAGAACATCTATGGCACAAAGTCTGACTGAATTAGAGCATATTTACCTAGAAAATGATCATCATTCTTTGAGTATGGTAACACAGTTCACAGCTTTCTGTGGCCTGCTTATGTCCGTCAAGCTTTTGTTGCTTTCACTCAAGTGCCGTGCTTCCACTTCATATAGACAACATAGAGATCTGTGCTGGGCAGAGCCTTCTTCAAATGTTATCCAGCTCACATCAGCACGTGGTAGTGGCTGGAACTACTCAGAAATCAGGGGACACACAAAGATTGAAGGTATTTTATCTAAGAAAATTTCAAATTAATTTAACAATTTTTTTCCATATCACTTTGAATTGAAAATCATCCTAAAGTAAACATTAGCCAATTTCCCAGGAAGGCATATTTATTTTGAGGAGCAAGATATGTACCATGCAAGAAACAGACTTGCATCTACCATGTAACAGTTCCTGAAATGATTAAATCGGTGGATTCTAACCCAGGCCATGAGAACACGACCAGCATCCACCCTGAGTAGTGATGTCGGTTTGAATCCTACAGTTGTTCAAGAGCTCTAGTAAAACAATTAAGCTAAATGTAATGAGACTAATTTGATTTTACACTCCAAATTAAATAGTTTGCAAATCCCTGTAAGGTCTTTGATACTTTTTCATTTTCATCTTATTAATATGCTACAAAGAAGAGGTGCAGAATGAAACATTTTAATAGAATTTGGCAAGTAGTTTAGCAAAGCATTATTTTGACTGGTATTCAGGCGTAACAATACACTAAAAGTCTAGATTTCTAATAAAAGTAGAAAAGTGAAGCAGAGCATTACGTTTTTATGAAATATTATGTGAACCGTTACAAAATGTTATTCAGATCACTGAAAAACTGAAAAAGTTGGTGTGTCATGCTGTTCTCTGTTATTCTATCCCTGGCATATAGGGGGGAAATATTTATTAGGTTTGCTAAATGCTGTAGTCAAAACAGCTCTCCGATTTGGCCTGCCTGTAGACATTGCCTACTAGTCTGGATGCCATCAAATGCTGTGTCAACAGCTCACAGGCCTTCATGGAGAATTATTTCTTTTGATAATTTTCCAAACAAGCTCATCTTGGGTTGGCTATTTAATGAAAAGACAATTCTCTTGAGTATACTCACATAATCTTGGAGACTAGAAGTGGAAAGGGCTTATTAGGTCATCTACTTTACCCATCTGCCAGCGCACGATTGTGCACTGCCGTGCAGTTTTTAATTCTTTGGCTATCAGCATCTTGTGCCATGCCCAAAGCAAAGCAGGATTTATCACTTTAAACAAAAATCCTGTGGAAGAAAGGCCTCTCATCTGCAGATTCTGCATGTCTTGTTCACCCTAGCTAATATAAAAACTAGGAGATTCTGCATGTTCTCCTTTCAGACTGAGATGGCAACCAGAGTTTTTGGTTTAAAAATACATTGGAACTGAAAAAAAAATATTTTTTTAAGCTTATTCTTCAATTGTTCATCAAATTAATTTGCACCAGAATTTTTCGTAGTTCACTCTCTAGGTGGTAGAACAGGGTAAAGGGTAAAATTAGAAATTAGAAAATTAGAAATTAGAAAACACAGTTTTCTCAATATTTTTTTTTTCCAGCAGAGCTTTGCCTTTATTGACATAGCCCCCAGACCAGAGCTTTTCTTGTCTTCAAGAAGTTGAACAATGTGGTGATGAAGCTCTGTGGGCCACCTCCCACACTGTCTCAATCCTGAATTAGCCCTCTTTTCCTGCACAAGGGATGATGCTTTTTAGATTTGGACAGATTTACAATTACTATTTTCCTGTCAGTAGAATCTTAATGACATTTGGCCCTCAAAACCAGGCTCGGGTAAACCCTTCATCAATGTAGCAAAGCACAAGATCTATCAGTTGTATCATAAAATGTAGCAAAGCACAAGATCTATCAGTTGTATCATAAAAATGGTAGTTTGCTCTGCTACTGAAAATCCTTTTGGGCATAAGATTTCTAGGTAATCCAAGATTAATGCCTTTTCCTGGTTAGAGATATATAGTAGGTCCAAAGTTTCTGCTGCTATGCTCACAAAGTTGTAGAGGAAAACCAAATGTTTGGGTGTATCAGTATCTGCACAGATATCCAGGGCCTGCTTTTTCATCTTTCCTGCATCTTTTAAGGAAATTGCAATCAAACTGCAACTGATCTGTTCCAAACAAGAAAAAAACACTAAGTCAGTTCTCTAAATAACTGTTCGATGCCTCTCTTTGGGGATTCTGAGCAACTTTTTAAATTTCAAGACTCACCAAATCAGTTGCCTAACATGTGGACACATACTGTTATTATTAACACCTTGTATCTTGTATTTCTATTCTCATTAAATGTCATGAAAGCCGTGGAGAATAAAGAAAGCCCTGAGGCAAATGCATAATTATATGAAACACAGTTCCAGGACTGAACACAGGTTCTACATAGTTAGAAAACACATTAAATATGAAAAAATATTTGTGCTAAAATATGTTTTACACAGAAGTAATTGTTTGTGACCTATATAAATGCAATTTTAATTCGGGTGCTCACAACCTCTCCCTAACACTAACTTCTAGGTTGTCCTGACTGCTTGGTCTCCATGAAAGCAAGCAGAACAGATTCAACTACAGGAACCAGCAGGTACTTACTTCAAACTACCTTGTTGGCTTTGAAGGACACTTTACCAGAAATTAGGAGACTTAGTTCAAATCATTCCACTGAATCAAAAAAGTAATTTTGAACTTTGACCTTCTAATATATTAGTTATAATCATAAACACATTTTATTTTTATATTTGAAACAGGCCATAAATCTAGGACATCAAACTGCAAATTCTAATCCATTTGTCTCAGGCTCTGGGGAAAGAAGCAGGAGCTCTTCTGGATGTGAGTGCCTTAAAAAGAATACCCTACAGCTGGGGAAAAAAAAAACAAAAAAACCCACCACAACCAAAAGCAACCAACCCCAGAAGTAACCTGTAGTGCTTCATTCTGAACTGATTTATTTTGTTCAGCAGCTGAAACTTGTTTGCCTCACCTTATTTATGACACACATTTAGTAGCCCGTACAATATCAAAAGTTATTGACAGTTTAAGTGTTTTCTAGAAATAAGAAGTGTTCATTTTTTCCCAGGCTTTTACAGATCTTGTTGCTGTTTAATCTAATGTCCACAAACCCATTGTAAACACAGACTGATAAAGTAAACACTCAAGCCTCAGTATCACATAAACAGAACACTAGAGATTCAAAATTTTTTCTAAACAAGTCTTCCCAACTTAATTTACAGCAAACTTTCCATATGTATCAATTTGCATGGGACTTTTTAAACTTTGCATTGCTTTCTTTGGTGAAGTCTATAGCTTTGCTGACTGTAGAGGGGCTTTGAATGGTACTTTCAGTAGGTGTAAATTCAGAAAGTAAAGGGCAATAACAAAATGGGTGTTATTTAATACAGGGGTCAAGAAGAAAATATTTTTCACTTCTTCCAGAAAAAAAAAATGCTTTAAGACAAACTTTTGTGAGAGCTTTTGTATGTTTTTTGTAAAACTTCCATGCTTCTCTGACAGTAAGGCCTCCACAAAAGAGAGGAGTGTTAGTGGGAACTTTTGTAGACATGCAGAAAAAATTGTGTCTAAATAGTGCTCTTTTGCTTAATTTCACAGAAGCTAGGAAAGAAGCCTGGAAAGTCTTTTTTAATGAGCTGGGTAAGGGTACTAAAAAGGGCATTTGATAATTAGCACTCTAGAGGAAGTCAGTGAAACGTTTTACCAGAAAAAAGATGCTTGGCCAGTTGAAGATTATGGTATTAGGGAAGACCAAAGTGATGAAGTATGAAAGCAAAAACTGAGGAGTTATGACTAACTTTATGTCCAGATACTACTATGGGTGTTTTAAGGAAAACAGAATTTTTAAGCACAATAAACCCCCCCATGGTTTTATATATGCCAGCACAAGTAGAAAGTAATTTTGTATATGCAATGTAGAGATCTAGTTACCTAGATTTTTTAACTGGCTCAGAAAACTCAGTCAACCATAGTCTGAAATCTTCTAATTACGTTGCAGGAAATGGTTCATCAGTAGCATTTTCTTTAAAAATATCAGTTACACTTTTCCTTGGGTTATCTGAATAGATAATATGGAACAGGAACATTGAAGACAGAAATAAAACTGTGCGACAGTGAACAAGGCAGAGGTGTAAAACTCAACTGAGAATGGAGAAGGCAGATGTGGCTGGGATAAAGGAGCTGCAATCCAAACATTCCAGAGGAATGCGCAATAGCTTTTGCAAACACTCCTCTACGTTAGTGCTCAGTTTTGTGTGTTCTGATCATCAGAGGGCTTTTCAAAGTCTAGATTTCATAGACATTCAACCCTGATGCAAATTTCCAGCCCACTTTCACCCTGTTTTTAGTTAGGCACTCAGTAACTAATCAATCAACGTATCAATTTAAGGGTTTCAGATAAATTAATGTCCATGTATTGCATAACAAGAAACCACCACATCACCACACATGCATATGACTGCAGCACCAAAAATACCAATTTATCTCAGTGAGTTAGAATAATCCCCGAGTTTACACACAGTATTTCTGGTTTTGATAAATTTATGAAGAAATGTTGCAAAAAAAATACGTTCCCTATAAAAGAAATCTCCAGGCAGCTTCTCAGCCAAGACATTGGCCATAAATTTTCCAAAAACATCAAAGCTGCTTTTAAATAAACGTGTCCTTCAGGAAGATCATATGCAGAAAAACAGATTCACAGTAAGGTCATTTTATTCCTAGACATGCCAGAAATTTGCTCGTATGAGTAGCTTAGTGAAAGGTTAGCAGATGGATCGATACCCCTCTGCTTCTGCTGCAGCAACGTCTGAAAGAACTGGCTGGTCATTTTGTGGGTGGTTCTTTTGCTTTTCAAATTCTCAGCTGAATAGCTGTGACTCTGTCCAGGCCCTGTCCTTCCCAAAGTACACAGAGATTGGGAAATGGATAAGTTAACAACTGTGAAAATGACTTGGACATCCAAACATGCTTTCCGAGGCAGTCATCTCATGAACCAGACCAAAGCTTTGAAAAGCAAGGTCAGTGTGCAATCAGATACATTATATAAAAACATATTGGTTTAAAAAATATTATGTATAAAAAGATTTTTTTAAAAAGCAGAAATAACAGGTTCATACCTTAAAGAAGCTGATATTTTTGAAAAAGTTGGTTTGTGTCATTAGGATAAACAGACTGGCAGTTAATGTTTTCAGATCAGGAATTCTACCATCAGGTAGATGAGTCAAAGACAATTAAGAAAAAAGATCTGGTCCAAGAGAATATGCTAAAAACATAAAATGATATAAATAGGTTCACAAGATTGCAGAGAAATTTAACTGCTATTATCCTGTTCCTAAGAAAATAAGTTATTTGTCTGATATTCAAGTATATAATTTTATCATTATAAAAATCAATGGAATTAAACACTAAACCTGATTTCCAAGGTGCTTTTTATTAAGAAATTTTTTACAAGCCCAAAACTTGGACATCCCTAAACTTTTGATGCACTGAACTGCAAAGCCTAAAGGTCCATGAAGTGGGTTTGCTGTGGGGTTACCTCCTTCCAGAGTGTTCTGGAGCACAAATGGGCCAGTCCTTACATCAATTTATTTCAGCCATCATGCATTTCATTTATTAATTTGTCAAAATGTCTTATTCTGGCTCAGTTCAATGTGTGGAGATTGTCAGGTGCTAAAGAAAACGTGCTGCTCTGTGGTTGCTGGCATTGCCCATGAGTTGGGAAAGAGGAGCAGAGCTGCTGCTGCCCTCCCATGTGCTCCTGGCAGGCCCCTCCACTGGCACAGCAGCCCAGCGGGGATGGGGACGGCGTGGCCAAGGTGTCAGCCCCTCTGCATTCCTGCTTCATCCTAGTGTTATCTGAGGTAGCTCGTGGTTTTCTTCCATTCACAAGAGTCCATGGCTCAAATGTCAACCTCTGTCTGGTCTGGATCTTACCAAAAGCTGAGTCCTACAGTCCCTGCATCCCTTTTCCTGGGCACTCCAGCAACACCCACAGAATGTCAGACTGGTCAGGGTTGAAGGGACCTCTGGAGACCATCCAGTCTAACCCCTGCCAAAGCAGGGTCACATCCAGGCGGGATGTGAATGCCTGCAGGGAAGGAGACCCCACAGCCTCTCCGGGCAGCTGTGCCAGGGCTCTGCCTCCCTCCAGGGAAAGAAGTTCTGCCTCACGTTCAGATGAATATCATTAATCATGTTTGAAGGGAGAACGAAAATGCAGAATTGCCCAATTAACCCAAAAGAAGTTAGCAAACATGCTTTCATGGAAATAGAGCTGTCTAAAGACAAAGATCACTAGTGGAAATATTAATATTTATATTAATGTGTGAATATATCATATGTCAGAAGTATTTTACAATACTGATTTTATGATCTCACATGCATGAAAATAATTTTAAGTTCTTACAGCTTAAAAATTACAAGGTTTCTTTAAAAACACATATTTCTTATATCTGAAATTAATGCTAAATCATGAAAATTAAGGAGTTAATTTGAATTTGACCTAACTGTCAAAGCAAAAGGCAAAGATGAAATAATGTAAGCTCTTTGGGGCACACTTTTCTGTTCATGCTACAAATGTATTTGCAGTGAAATAGACCACAGAAGGAAGCACTGATTTAGACATCCTCAAATTTTTATTGTGTTAAGCGGTTAAAAAAAGAAATCATTAGTGTGATGACTGTGAAACTCTGAACTGTTAGAAAAGTGAGCAGCTTCTAGCTCTTGATTCCCTCAAGAGAGCTGAGAGACTGCAGGGTCAGCCAAGTAGTGACTTGTTGATGCAAAATGTCTAGTTTGTGCCTTGCTGGCTGGCTGTGGGGCTGCTTTATCGCTCTCCCAGGACAGGCGTGAGGGGTTTTGGAGAGCAAGGCTCTTCAGCTATCACAGGTCCAAATAGCTCATCCTAAACTTCATTGTTGTTTTTTTTCCTTTTGTCCAACTTGATTCCAGATGTTAGTGGTGCTCTTTGTTAATCAAACGATGTGCAATTAGAGAACCAGATCAGAAGCTCAAAAAAAAAAAGGGGGGGGGGGTGGGGGGGGGGGGGGTTTAAGTGAAAATGACAGGTGTCCGGACCACCCAAATGCTGTTGGGAGCCTTGTATTTTAGAGGTGGGCACAGATTCCTACTGTTGAAAATAAAGCAATATGTACAGGGATCCTATTTCTACTTCCTAGTAGATGATATCTCAAGACAAATTGATAGCAATTTTTGAAAAATCTTTTTTTGTGCCTAGCAAGGCACAATTTGGATGGATTTGAATGAGGATTCCCAAGGAGATCGAGGGAGCCTAGATACAGTAAGTGTAACTTTTGGGAAGTCAAAAGTCCTTCAGCAGTAAGGAGTGTGGCAAGTCTCTTTGTAATGATACAATAAGGCTGTGATGTTTATACTGTGCTTGACATATTCAGGGGTGTGGCTTATGTATTATTCAGCTCATTGAAAAGGATGCATTGCATTTAAAAATTGCAGAACACAGTCTCTTCTCATTTTCTTCTACATCCAACATCATTTCCCACAGCCATTCCTGAAGTGGTAGCTACAGTGAGAGAATATAATCTCTTTCAAGTGCCATTTTTGCCTGACTCTTCCACAGAAACAGAAAATAGAGCAAGATTCTTGCTTGTTTATGCTTCTTTCCACTATTCGGTTCACTAAGAAGACCTGGATACCTCTATAAATGTAAATCACACCTACTTTAACACATGCATAATGAGTATCTATGTGTTTTGGACTTATGATTTATTCCAAAAAGAATCTTCAAATTTTTCTTTCAGCCTGAAATCTATCAGAATATCAGACCTCAATATCAGTTCCAGAAAGAACCAGATGCAGTGTTTCTGGGAAGGACTAATAGCTATTTTTTTCCCTTTTGAGGGGTCATTAACTCTGCATGAATAGATTAAAACTGGATTTCTTGTATTTCAAAATAGCCAATGCACTAGATCCAAAGCAAAACTAGTGCACATCGTTAGATTGATAACATTAGAAGTCATCCAAGGACAAATTCTTTGAATTCTTATGGTTTGAAATATTTTTTACTCTTTGCCTAGCAGAGATTTCAGTCCACACTACTTATGTACTTTTAGAAGCACCACATGAGAAACATCTCATGAGTATTAAGGTATGGCTGCTGACAGCTTTGCAGCTTTCCAAAGACATTGGTGAGCTGAATTTTCCTAACTGCCATTCATTTAAAAACAATGTTTCAATAAAGTTTTAGAGAAAAGCTCTGAAAAGACACAAAAGACACCTCATCCTAACTTGGGGGGGGGGGGGGGGGGGGAGTGGTATAGAAAGTACCCCATTCCCCCCTCCTCCTGCACTTGCATATAGGAGGTGTTTGATTTAAATATATGTTGGTTTTCCACCTACATGACATTTTATTCACAGTTTAACAAAAATGAATATGAACAAAATCCACTGTCAAAATTTTGAATGCTGTCCATCTTCATTAGAAAGTGGTTTAAAACTAAACTTTGAAAATTCTCTGAGCACTAACATGATGGTGGCATAAATCTACTGTTAATATGCACACACCTTGTACTACAGGGTGTAGCTAAGTAACCTTGTTCATACTTTATCATGAGCCTGTGGTGAGTATGTTGAAGAATGACCCTATGCTCCAACTCTATTTCCAGAGTGATTTTCAGATCGTGCGTTACTTTATGTGGCTTGCCAGCTTACTGGATAGCAAGTTCTCTGGGATCTGCGTAGCTACCTAAGTACAAACAAAAATAATGTTGTAACTAGTGGTTTATTTGTATCATAGTATGGTCTGCACTGAGAGGTAGGTACACTCAGGCTTTACTGTGACATAATTTGTGAGATATTATCTTAAATAGAAGGTACCTACATGCAAAACGTTTTACAGCAATATCCCCTGGCGTCCCTTTTTAGACTACACGGTGTAGTTGTTAGACATCCTTACCAAACACACGATGCTGCTGCTTCCATTTTCTGGACATTTCTGTGCCCTTGTAGTTTGTTCTGTCGATGTGCACGACCGCTGCGGAGCCGGGAGTCTGGTGTGGCAGGAGTGGGTACCTGCTTTGCAGGAGCTACTAACACAGAAAGCAGGGGCAGCTCTAACTTCGAGGATAGTCAGGATCTATCCCAGTAGTTCATAAACCTTTCCATGTTCTTTCTTTCTCATTAAGTTTTATAAGTGACAAGCAGTAGCGGTGTAACATGCATGCGCTTCTTGCCGTTTTACAGCAGAAATTGTCTATACAACAGCACAAAGCCTCGCACCAGTGCTGCATCGCATGACAACCTGTTGCAATGTGTGGCAAATTTGCTGCTGCTTTTTTCCACTAAGGTCTGAAGGTGCTGTTGTGCATTCCTGCACCTGCGCAGCAGCCCGCGGTGGGCCTTTGGCTTTCCAGCCCCCAGGTCCCAGAGCCGGGCACCTTGCCACTTGACAGTGCGTGGGAAGGGTGTGTAAGAGAAAACTGTGAGGCTGTTTAAAAGGGAAGGATCTTTTACTCTGTTTTGTGAGGCAGAGCAAGTAAATACACGTGTCAGTATTTTTTTTTCATAATTCACAACCTACAGGGTGCTTGTTTTGTATCACAGTGCGCTCTAAAATCTGTCGCGCCCAGGCACACGTGTGTGCACGCACCCACAGAAGGCTACTAGAAGGTTGCCCCAGGCTAAAAAGCAGTAGAGCAGACACTGATAGAAAGCATCAGGCAAGATCCTTCTGGGTTTTTATTGTTTCCTTAAGGCAATGACCTTGAATCATGAAAATGGAAGGAACTCCACTCACTCAGAAGAACAGGCGAGGGGCAAAAAAATCAATTAGCATTCGTATTGAAATTTTTTGTATCGATCAGTGAAATCTGTTAGTTTGTTAATAGCTTTTGCATTGCAACGCCTGATTTAGCTCAGAGCATAAACATCAACAGCAGTACAGCTCTCTGGAGGTGATAGTCATGCAAATTTTTAAAGATGTTAACCATTATAAGAGTGTTAATTAAATACATCCTCAGAAATCTGTTCTACACTGTGTCTGTATTTAAGAAAGATCTTTTCTTTTTCTTCAGAAGGGCAGCCAAAAGTTTACAAGGTCTGAATCTGATGATCTGCACTATCTGGACATTGGCAGAGAACTAACGAATCAGCAGCATAAAGCTTCAAAAGGATTTACTGTTTCGCTCTCTGATGGTCCAACCCTGGCTCCAAAGGTACCATGAGTTTGATGGGAATGCCAGTTACGTTTCTGAGGAATAATGGTGAGTGTCATTTGGCTGGTAAGGACCAAATCTGAGGTGCATGACAACCTCCACACACTAATTCATTAGCTACAGAACTAGATCAGGACCAGGATTCTGCTCCCATCTTTATTTTGTATCTTTAGAATATATCTTCCTTATGTTGTCGTTTCCCATTTGCTTAAGGCAAAGATGACATTTGATAAGGTTCTCAGAGATCTGGATACGGTATATGTAAAGCAATTAGTAATTTTGAAATTTTGTTACTTTTCTAAAGGAAAAAACTTTCCTCCACTTTCTGAGTAGTTAAAATGGTCATGGGTGATATCTTGGGAGCTGGAAAAATAACAGTATGTGGTGGGTTTGTTCACAATGGCAAAACTTAAAGAGGCACAGTAAGGCAGCTTATGGGAAAGATAGTACAATAACAACACTGCCCTCCTGACCTTTATAAATTAGGAAGTGCAATTTCTAAATCAAAACCAGCACCAGAAGCTCTGGGAATGGAAACAGGCTTAATTCTCTGTTGTGCAAAGAACCCGAGATTTCCGTAACAGCAGGTCAGATTTTCAGTCCGCCCGTTTCATAAATTCCCGACAGCTGTGTGTTCTGCTGGTCTTGGGAACACGGGGGAAATGTGGGATGGATGGCTGGGGACTGGCACTCTTTCCATGCCAGTGAGGTGCAAAATTGCCCAGGAGAGGGGGGATTTGTATACTCCTGGGTTCCCACTGGGGCATCTCTTTACAGTCATAGAATCACAGAATGATTTTGGTTGGAAAAGACCGTTAAGATCATCAAGTCCAACTGTGAACCCAACACTGCTAAGCCCACCACTAAACTATGTCCCTATGCACCCCATCTACTCTGTTTTGAAACACATCCAGGGATGGTGATTCCACCACCTCCCGAGTCAAGATCATCTTTCCCTCCTACAATACCCACTGAACCGGCTGAAAGCTGCCGCCGCAGTAAACAACATACTGCTGCCATTGGGAAAGAATGACCCAAAGCAGATCTCTAATCTTAAAATAAATACTAAGCAGATATAGTGGCATTCGCTGAGAGATTCTTTCCACTGCTGCTTCTTTTAATTTTCTGCATGCAAGATTTCTTTGATAGCATGGGTCCTGGAGCTTGACTGATCTCTAGCAAGAGTTTGATGGAATATCCTTTTGAGGACAGGGAGTTCAGCTGGGGCTGAGAAGGTGAGGTTACATGGATTTTCATTTAAAGGCATACTTTTAATTCTTTGCTCTCAAAATCATGACTACGATACTCTTCTGTAATCACGATACTAGCCTTGTAGTCTTGTTTTTCAGTATATTCATACCAGGCTATTCACTGTTCTTCCATTTGAAAAAAAGGATATTTAATGTCTTCAAATAGGGATTTCATTAATTGGAGTAGACACTTCCCTGAATTTTCCATGTGTGTAGGAAATTATCTGCTGAGAAGAATACATTCGTATATTATGGAGTAAGAAGATTACACACCTCAAAGCTGTTTATTAAAAAAAAATCGTTTTATTGTTCTAATTTTTTTAAAAAATATTTTTTCTATTATTTTTTTTTCCACTTTTCCATGAGACACAAATCTTAGGAAAGGAGATCAAAAGCATCTCTTGTCTTTAGTAAACAAAGAGTAAATGGGTTTCAAATGAGGCATAACAATTTTTTGATTGACAAAATAATTTAAATCAAATACATTAGCAGAAGTGTTTCAAGTAAGAATATAAAAATAATTGTATTATTACCACTTTTTTGCAACTGAATTTGCAGGGATGAAGGGATGAAAAAGAATGAATGGTGTGGTATTTTCATTCTGTTTTCCAGATGATTCTTCCTAAATATTTAGCTTGGTCACCAGAGTCCACCACAACTTTGTTGTTACTACTTTGGGGTGGTTTTGTGGTATCTTTCTACTCAGAGTACCTAACAAAACTTTCCCAGATGTGCTTAACATAGCCCAAACATGTCTTACCGACATAGAGTTGATAGGTTTGAACTAGAGTTTTCTGTTCTGTAATACTTAACCAAAACCTGCAAGTCCATATAGAGCTTAGCCGTAAAATGAGTTCAGAGCAGTAGTATAACTACATATCTATGTATAATTTTGTTTAAATATCTTCTTTATCTGACATTACACTTGATGTTATTTCACAGACTTTGAGGGTTTCAAATACCAGGTGGCAATAGCGTTCTTAGGACAAGATTCATCTTGAAAGGAAAGGGACTTTTGAAACTACCTGTAAAAAGCAGAACAGATCAACCCATGTATCTAAACTAAACTTCCATGCATGACATTAGAGAGATTAATTCCTAAGTGCTACTACCACTTTCCAACAGCAGATGTATGACAGGCTCTATGACAATATACTAGACTTAACAGCAGAGAAAAGAATGTGACAAGAGGTCAGGGATCAGAAAAAATCCCATAAAATAGATGTCGAGAGAATCCTTGCAGTCGGCCTCCCAGGCCACCCACCCACCGGCGCGAGCAGCAGCAGGGCTGGCCCAGTGTGGTACACTTCCCTCTTTCCAGAAAAACAGCTGGATGCTGCTTCTCCATTCTAGGAAATCAGTGTGCTTTTTGGGACACGTGGAGCACTTGAGTCCAGAAGAGAACGTCATACCTGCCTCATATCATCGGCCAGTGAAAACTGGTCTGACACTACTCTTGAAGACTGCTATTTCATTTTTTATTCCAGACTGGGGTTTCATTTTTAGTGGAAGACTCTCATATTGCCATTTTCTCTGACCTACTTGCACATCTCCAGCGGCCTTCATTTGAAATATATTTTTTCTAAAAATTCAATTGCTTTGCCTTGCTAATTTCTTTTGCTTCTGATTATGTTAATGCTGAACAGATCAAGAGTTAAAACATTAAATCCTGTGATCTTCTCTATTCTGTTTTTTCTAAAGGATGAGTCATATGAGTACGGATGGCCTTTTGTTACTCTTCACTAAACTCAAACAAGAATATTTATGCCCTCATTAGAAAAACAATAAATCAGCAAACTGAAAAATGTGAAACAATAATTTTTTTAAAAATCTTGGCCGTATCTTACAGTTATTGTTCCTTCTTTTCTTTTTAAAAGGCAAATCCAAAATTGTTTGTAAAATATGCTGGATTGCTAATGCTGAAGCCTAAAACCTGGAACGTTCCAATGCTGAGTCCCATACGACCCAGTACCTGAAGCACAGTACACTGGAGCTCTCCTGGGAAGCTACATGGACTGTCTGGAGCAACAGTGATTTGAGCAGAGACAACAGAGGCAGCAAATGGTCCCTGGGTAGAGCCAGCAGAGTGACTGTTTTGATTTGCATAATGCACCCTCGCTTTCCACAGGAACCCCATGGCAGGAAGGATAACCTGCTTTTTATGATAATTCATTCCCAGACTGCTCTTGTGATAGATTTAACAGGGTTTTGTTGCTTAGAGATATAGCAAAACGTGATTTTTTGTGATTATGCAAAACTAAACTGATACCAGTTCACAACTAAATTTATTCTTAAATTTGGAAATATTTTCTGCCATTTTGTATTATTTTGATGTCACACAAGCACAAGTTGTAGAGCACAAAAGCCCTTATAAGACACTCTCCTGCCACAAATTCTAGTAGCCATTTCATTAAGTACTTCCTTAGGTGGGTAGGACTGTGGTATTTCTTTAAAAAGTGAAGGTCTTTTTTTTTTTTTCCAGTTGTACAGTGGAAATCTGAATTAGAGACAAGAAGAAAAGATTCCTTGCAAAACAATTTTGACACCTCGGTGAAAAGGAGGAGCATCCTCACAAAGGCATTGGGCCAATGTTCTACATTAACAGAATCCATCATTGGCGACAAGAGTCGGTGCGTGTTCAGTGCAGAAAAACCACGCCCTGGCCGTAGATTTTGAATTCCCCAGCATTTGGTACACCCAAAGGTCATTAAACTGCTTTGGCTTGTGTCCCTCCTGCTGTGAAGAGAAAACGCTGTGGGTGCTGTCTGCTTCACCCATATGCAGTCATAGTGTTGGCTCTGCCTTAAGAGCCTTCACAGCTGTGCTGTGACACAGTTAGTTCCCAACATGACTCATGAAGGATTTTATTTAATCTGCACAGGACTTTTGAAAAAAGAGATTTTTCATTTGTGAAAGCCACCGAAGCTGTGCAAAGCTGAAAACAAAGTGTATGTGAACAAGAAGCTGCTTCTCAAAAGCTGATTTTCCATTGTCTTAGGAAATAATTCCAGTGAAAATGGCAAGATGGGAAAAGAATTGAAATGGTTTCATTGACTTGGCCACCTTAATTCCTGTAATTGTCTGTTAAGACATTCAGTCATAATTAGCATTACTTCTAGCTCATAAGTAGGGATGTTTGAAGAGGTGCACAGAGGTTTTTTTGTTTAGTGGCACGAGATTCAGCTTTTCTTGTAGGTCAAATGTTTTTTTTTTAAAAAAGCTGTTTCTAAAGAGAAAACTGTCATAGTTGAATCTGAGCAGTGTGTGTTTTTTTACTAAGTACAATTTTTGGGGAAAAAAAAGCTTCGCTATACTTACCTAACACCCCACCATTGTGGTTTTGATCACTATTTGCAATATTTTGCTTTTGTGAAACTGTATGCTCCTTCTTAAATTCTGAGATTCTTTACTATCATCAAAATCCACACAGAACAGAAGATAAGCTACTTGTTCCTGACAAGGTAATTATGACAACAAAACCTGAAGATTCTTGGTTCATATTAAGCTTTCTTGGAAACAAGGGATAGCTGCCAGCCTGATCTATAGGTCAGAACTTCACAAGCTTTTAAAGGATCTCTTGGAACATTTGCTTAAGAACTGACCTTTTGAGGAGGCAGGTCTGAGGTCACCTGATAAATACGTAAGTGCGTGTCTCTCATTGTCTTTCACGGCAGAGTGTCACTAACCATAAGACTCAACCGTGCACAATGAATCCAAAATTGCAGGAGCAGCATGAATACTCCATCTGACATAGAGGTTGGTCAATAGTTTTGGTCCACACATCTTTCGTGGTATCTGCAGTAAAGCAAAAATATGTTCAATAACTTTTACAAGTAACTGTTCCAGGTGTCCCCCCTCCTGCAAATATTCTCTGAAACTGATAGGAATACCTTTTTTCTGTTTAGTCCAGATGCCAAGACATGATATCCCCAGGAAGGTGAGCATTAACCAAGAGCTACTTACTAAATACTCCAGAACTGCCTGCAAGACCCAAGAATCAACACAGCTGAGTTTCTGGGGGGCCTGTTTCCGTGCAGAGGATATGAAAAGGAAGCCTTTGATCAAGAAATGTCCACAGATGTTCAAGGAAAGTTGTGCCACGGTCTGTTCAGGCCAGGTAATTAAAACAAACAAAAATGGTGAATGCCTAGTCAAAAGGAATTGACTCAGGATGGTAAATGGCAGTTGCCTCCTGGGTTTACGCTAGAATTATAAAATCAATTCTACAACCACTGTTAGGTGAAGGTAACACTAATGACAAAATCCAGTGTAGCTGAGCATTGGCATTCATTGTTTGCTGGACCACAGCAAATATACTGCAAAACCCCAAGGAAGATAAGGTCCATAGGTTATTTTGGGTTTTATGGGATGCAATCATTAAGTGATATTGGTTATGCTTCTATACAGAAACCTCAGGATTCGTTTCTGTACAAATGCAAGTACATAGATTGATACTCCAACACCTATGGGAGATGTGTCAAGGGTAAACCTGGGTTCATAATCTAGTTAGAGACTAGTTTAATATCCAAGGTGAACAATCCAGAACTGTTCTTAGAATTGAAATTTTACTCGAACAATCAGATGTTTTTCTGTAAAATTTGAAGGGAAGTGTTAGTGAAAATAATGGAGTCACAGGAAGAGTTCTCTTTTTCTGAAAGGGTAAACTTAAGAAATGTAGATAAATGTTTATTGTGGTCAAATGGGCTGAAAAAATTGTATAACTCAGTCTGGAAGGGGCTTTAAGTCAAAGACTGCAATCAGTTTTCTCTTGAATTTTTCCTTGGCTATTTAAATGTGAACACTACCATGTAACATTCATTAAGTTTCCCGTAAATTAAACACTCACTGTAACAAACATGTAGGCATTAATACAGAAAACAGAGTGGCAATAAAAAACTGATCTGCATGCAATTTGACTGAACAGTTAGTTTAGTTTAATTCTTATGCCGTACCTGACGATGACTTGGATCCAGTGCTTGGTCTGTACATTTTTATTGAAGAGAATCAAACAAATCAATCCAGGTGTTATTAGATATTGTGGTTCTAATTTATGTCCTGAGCATAACTCCAAAAAGGAAGAAAACCTTATAGGCCTGTGCATAAAAATGTGAAGCATTTTGGTTTATGTTTTGGGGTAGCTCAACAGGAGGTGGTTATCTTTCTGCTCATTGTAGCTACTTGGAGTTTCTAAACCAAATAACTTGTTCAGTAGTGTGAGACTGGATATGGAAACCTAAAACTGCATGAAATAATTCTGCCATCCCAACACAGACAATGTGGAAAACTGGGAGGTATTTAATTCATGCAAAAAAGTGGTGTGTAATTCCTTGGAAACGTATCAAGCCATTCATAGTTTATGAGTGTGTAAGACATAGAAGAGAACCTCAGGGTATGTTGGAAGTGGCATCAAATTAATTTAATGTCTTTTCATACTTTTCATACTTCAACCTTTTCCACCTCAGGTGACACCAGCAGAAAAGGACTTTCCAGTTTAAGTACAAATGTATATCAGATAAATAGGTTTTGAAATGAGATCCAATACCTATCAGATTAAAAGGTAACCTCAAACCACTCTTATGTTGTTATGCATACAGAGGTCCCTTTTTGGGGATGACAGTTCGTGACATTAATGAATTATTGATGGGTGGGATGGTTCCCTGGGTCACTGTAATCTCAGCAACACTTAAGAACAAATGAATGAGCATTCCTGCAGTTAATGATCTGGATCAAATCAATCGACTGAGAGCAGCAATTAGTTTGGTCATTGTTTTAGCAGAGATGCACGCTGGCACAGCTCTCTACATTCACTTTGGAGTCTCCCAAACATGTACTTAAAGCCACATTCCCAGCAAAACTACGTTTGTAACAAAACCTGTTAAGCCATTATACTTGGGAAATAAGTTTGTGTGTTCTGATCCTATTCTTGGTAAAGTTTTGCAGGGAATAAAGAAAGAACTAGGCTTAAAAGGGATTAGCAATCTCCAGATTTTTATTTTTTTTTTTGTCTACTATACCTTCTTGTTTGAGGAGCGAACAGTAAAGAAAAAGGTAGTACTTGTTCTGCATTCCTTTCAAATGTTGCAATGACAGCATCAAACTGAATTATTTGAAAAGTTTTAGTTGGGAGATTGGTGCTTCTGATTTGAGATCTTGTTTTCTTCATAATTTTATTAAATGTTTGCTTTCTCCCCAGGTCACATAAAATCATGGCATGAGGCAGAGATGGTGAGAAAAGCACTGGAACAGAAGCATTGCAATGTTCAGACCTCCTTTTCGTTAACTTTGATTACCCAACAGCAGAATTACCCAGGTTTGCTCCTCCACTTCTGGGATTCTTTCAGTCTGTGGCATGTCAGGTACTTACCTTTTATCTTTGTTAGGGAGCGCTAAGAATTATAAATCCTCTTGGGGCTGTACCCATTGACTCCTAATTACCATGAAAAAATGCTTTACCACAGAGACTTTGCCACAGGACTCTTTTTTCACATGCCTCTCTCTCTCTCTCATATAGCGCACACTAACTGTTCATGTACAGTCTCAGTATGCATTTTGTATGCACACAAAAGTTCCAGATGTGCTGTGTATCTTGTTTAGTTGACTTTATTCTTCTGCAAAGCCAAGAGAAATATTAATCATTCATTTACTGTTAGGGGATGGGTCTTCTTCTCATGTTTCAGTAAAGGGGGTGGAAAAGTAAAGTAAGCCAATTTTTTTCCTATTTAAGGCCAAAGCTGGGGAATGCTTGTGGCTGAGTTCTGTACATGGCCCGGTGCTGGAAGGGCAGGGAACAACCGATGTTGCTATTTTGAATAGATTTTTCTTCCCCCCCCCTTTTTATTTTTGCACAGAGAGTCTCATGTCTAATATTTAGACATGATGAGCTTTGTGCAAAAAGTAACTTTGCTCATTCTTGCCGTGTTTCAACCCTCAGTTATTTTGGCACAACAAGACGGTGAGTAATTCAAGCTTCTTATGATTTAATGTTTTTATTTTATTTTTATTTTCACCAATGATTTTAATAGCTTGTAAGAAATGCGTAGTCACAAATCTCACCAGAACACTTTTCCTTCAGTAGTTCAGCAGTCAGACACCCAATGCTGAAGCTGGAAGCTGCAGGAGTTTGCATTACCATCCCAAAGGTTTCTCTTCACTTTGCTTTCTGCTGTGGTTAAAAGGACTGTACGGCGCCGTCTGCCTTAGCTGCAATTGTTCTTGTTCTTACTTGCTTTCCTATTACAGACACGGGAGAGTTTTTAAGCTATTTCTGACTCTTGGAATAACATTTTAACTGTTAGCTCTGTGCTGCCTGGAAGTTATTTGTCACAAGCAGTAAGTCTGTGCTTCCAGCTTTTTTATTTGGAGTTCTCCTTTTGTACTTGTGTGTTTTCCACTGGCAGCGTGGGGGTTTGTTTAAACAATTTGCATGTGGAAAACAGCCTGAAATTTCTAATCAGTTTGGATGAAACATTTTTTAAGAACGAGATAGGAAAATATGTCAGCTTATGGGATTTTTACTTTGACATAAAGCAGGAGGGTAAATTAATTCCCTCAGCTGAAATAGAGTTGTGCATCTGCAGGCTGTTTCGGTCCCTCATGAGACTGATTAGCAGCTGATGGTATCTGGGAGTCTGTGCAAGTATGTATGTGCATGTTTACAGAGAGCAAGAACACCAAAACCCGAGTGAATGTGGAATTTAGAGGGGAAAAAGAATACTCTGTATACAATAACTCAACACAGAGCGCAGATAAGTGTGGTATGAGTATTTAAGTTAAACAGATGACATTCCACAAGTACAGCTGACCTTTTTTGGATGTGCTCTGTTCCTGCTTGCCAGACATTGTAAACCAGACCTTCCTTAAGATAAAACATCTTTTCTTGTAAATATAAAAGATCAGCAATGGATTTATTCCTGCATTGAGGCAATGAGTAACATTACAAGTAACTTGGTAAAGAAGCAGCCAAATAAACTGTAGTGCAGGAGAGGAAAGACAAATGCGTTTAAAACCATACCCTACCCTACTCTGTATGATACAAATCGTGAAAAAAGATTACTTTAGCTATTTCACGGTAAACCTCTCTGCCTCGGCGTACCTGGAAAGGCACCTCTGCTGAAGGGGTGGCTGTGAATCCACCAGCAGGCTCCTGGCAGCAGAGCAGTTGGAGCTCAGGGGGCTCTGTGCGTGAGCAAATCAGGTAACTACATCTGCAACAGCAGCATGCCCAAATACCAGCCCCCTCACCAAGCACAGGCATGGCTAAGCCTTGTAAAGTATCTTAAAAAAAACCCACAATGCATATGAAGATGTTCTGTAGAGAAAAAGCGTCATATACTGTGAACTGAGCTTTTCTGCTTCTGCCCTTCCTATATATAAACTATCTCTTCAATATTCTTCAGTGAAGAAAATATTACAGAATTTGAGCCAAATGTATGCTGTGTTTTGTCTGCTTACAGCATCAAATAATACTCGTATTGCATATATTTAATATGCATTATGTGTGTGTGTATATATATATATCTATGTATCTTCAGAGGGTTAAGGACTAAGGAGGTCTTTATCCTTCTAAAAGAAGGATACTTCTAAAATCAGTTTTATTTCTCCCATTAAGCAAATCCCCTCTGAGTGCCAGGTCTCTTTCCTTCGCTCTGGTCATATCCCTAGATGTTTCTGACACGCAACACTTATTTGACTCAAGAAATCGTAATTTTTGGGTAGAAGAACAATATACAAACAAAGTGTGAGGGAGTATTCTCATTTTTCTGCCACATTCCTGTTTCTTGTGTGGTAACATTTCATTACTGGGCTAACTTCCATACTACTTACAAGGATGAGGTTGCACAGAGACACTGATAATACACCAGTTATCCCTTAAAGTATCTAGTCCTGTCCTCTCTTTGGAATGTTCCTTTCCACACATTTGAATATGCTTTTCTCACAGAAAATAATAACTGAAGGAGTTGCTTATTAGCGTCACTAAATCATGTGCAGGGCAGCAATGGGCTGGGAAACCAAATTTTCCACGATTCAAAAGAGAATTTCCAGACATGCTAAAATGCTCTCTCTTGTCGAGAAAAATGTTTATATGGTTAGTATCAAGTGTAAGTCAATATAAAATTTTCCTTGGGAGAGCCTGCCAGGAGACAAGACTTGGCAAGATATTAAGGAAACTGCTCAGTATACACTAAGTTTAGGATAGTCAGATGTATCTCTGGGCTATACGTTTCTTTGTCTCGCTGTAATAGCTAGGAATGGAGATTTGAATACAGCCTCAGGGTGAACCTCTGCAAAAGCTTGGGATCTGGATATTGTGGAACAAGGAATTTTCTGTGACTTCCATAAACAAAAGCTGCATGTCCTGGTAGCCCACTAGGATGCTTTTAGACTGCAAATGAAATCACCTTGATGCAGTTCAGGTCTCCTGATGTGTGCCAAGGTAGTGTGAAGCATTTGCAAGCTCTGACCATGTTCAAGATAAAATGCCTCCAGGTGGGTGACATGACATGAAGCTGGTGCTTCAGACATGACAGATTCAGATTCCAGCAACATATATTAAGTGCATATTAAACTACCCAAAAGTGTAAGAACTTGGAATGCTGCTTTAGGAAAGAAATCTATCCACTACCCAAGCCAGCAGGATTCGTGCAAGCATTTGCTAGCCTTACAGCCTGCATTCATCCCATTTATCTTGAGTTTGTACAGTCAGTCAAGACAGCTACTTCCAGAAGACAGAATAAATTTTAGCTGGACAGACCGGAGGTATTTGGCAATTTCCACTGACTACAAAGGAAGCACGTGCACAGCTATGCTGCCTTTGGTGCCAAAAGGGAGGTCAGATGGATTTGGGCCTGTGTCAGCTGCATCTAAGAGGGTTAAGGGATGTCTCAGTCACCTGGAACTTGACACTTCTCCTACATACACCCCATAGTCCTTGAGGAGCCTCACTGAGGTCATCAGAAAAAGTCTACTGCTCTAAAAGCAGTGTAAGAGCAGAGCCAGGAACCTTTCATTACTATTATTCAGAATATTTTTTTGTTCTAATGTAATGTAGTGTTTTCCTTGCAGTGTAAGTATTATATTGGATGTTTGTTCAGGAAGCTCATTTCTAAGGTAATGACTGAATCCTAAAATATCTCTGAGAAGACTTCCTGGCCTTTCATATTGCTTTCTTTAGCAAACAGAAGTTTTAAAATGAAATATAACTGCTATCTGTAGGTTTCAGAAGGCAGTGTGCAAAGAACTTCTGCTGAGCGCCCACTTCTGATGCCCCAGAAAAGAAGGGTTGATGGGGTTTTTATGATATTTTAGGAATGATTTTAGGATGATATTTTAGGAAAACTTATCAACAGATTTTTTTAACCATTTTGCTTTCTTCTTTCATTAATCAGAAAGGGTTAGACAGGTAATGAAGTAGATGGGTACTGCACAGTCGCAGTGTATCTGTGAAACTGCCAGACTTGACATTTTTAGCACTTAGTATGCAACATTGCACATATTGCATTCTTGTTGATAAATTAGCTAATTTAAAGGTACTGCTAATGACACTCACAACTATCTTTCCTCAAAGGCTTTGGTAACACAGAAAAGTCCCCCTCCAGAATGTTAAAGGTAAAACCAGATGATGTATGTCTGTGTGCCAAAAGATAATTACACCATCATAAGTAACCTGGATTCTGTGAAGGTATGAAAGAGCAGGGCTCTAATGCTGCTCTTCCATTTTTCCTAACTGCTTTTTACAATGCACACGGCAGGCAAGGTTATACTTAGGAAAATTGAAACATTCCTTTCTGGTCTGGAAAAATCATGCTAAATGAAAGCCTGGGGAATCCACCCCCCTCTAAGCATTATATATATGTTCTTGGAAATACGACAAATTTCATAAACACATTTTAGATCACACATCCCTGGAAGATATTAGCCTTAGGAAAATGAGACCATTATATATCCCTTTCATTATTTTCCAGATTTGTTTTTGATTTGAGACCAAATCTATGTAGACAGATTTTTTTAAAAGAGGAGGTGGAGTTGGAAACGTGCACTGCTTTATTACAGAGGGAAGAGGCAGAGGTAGAAGGGTGTTGTCCCTGGCATGAATATTGCTGTTGATGCCTCGGTCAGAGTCATTACATTTTCTCCCCTCTTACTGCTGCAGATTACAAACAGATCCTATTTCCTCTTTCAGCTTCTGCCAAAGTTTTGAGGTTTGAAATAGGTAGCCAGGTGTCCCTTGCAAAATCTGGGTGTTAGCTTTAATTAATGTTATTCAAGAGAAAGGAAGGAGCAACTTACTATCACTTTTTTTTTTTGTTTCCCAGAGTGGCTGATAAACAGGACAGACCTATTAGTTGTTGTCCCAGATATGTACTATTATTGTTTGAACTTTTTCCTGATCAGAAAAGTGCAGAAAATGGGATATACCTGGCTTCATAATTGGGAAAGTATGCTGTAGGTCAGTGACGGAAATTATGCAGCCTGTCATTTAGCATTTTAGATTTCAGAGTTGAAAGGTTCAGCCTACCAGTAGGGGGAAACAATAACAAAGTGTGCTTTCCCAGGCTGGCGGGCACCATGAAAACTGTAATGCTCTTGATGTTTTTGTGGTAGGTTAGTAGTCTGGAGAAGAGCACAAGCCACAGCTGCTGTAACAGTTGCCAGTTTAAATTTGTTGATTTGAAGTAATAGTCTGTCAAAACCCACAGAATTGGAAATTAGTGCAATGGTTATGCCCATTAATACTCCAGATTATGCTGTCCTTTAGTCATTCTTGTTTAAGAAACCAGGCAAAAGATATGGTATTAAGAAAATGGGGGGGTGGGGGGTGGGGGTTGGTCCTAAACTAGCTGGATTAGATTCCCACATCATTGCAGACATTTGTTGTGATGGAGCAAAATTCAATATATTATCACCCAGGGAAATAAAACTTAGACTTGAAAAGGGTATTATAGAATCTTTTCTGACTCAACATGATGACTATTGGCTCATTCTCCTTGTGGTAGCTTGGCAAATTGTAGATTGCACAACTTCAACATGGTTTAGAGTTCAGTACCCACCACCTGTATGTCTACAGCTTTGAGGCATCCTGATTTTGGTTTTTGGCAGATGACAAATAACCTTCAACCCAAAATGGAACAAAAATTTTAGTGTCATCATCTTGCCTGCTGCAATACTTTGCCAGCCTACCCCTCCTTTGACACATCTGTGATAATACACCATGTACAGAAGGAGAACTGGGCACAGATGTGATTCCTGCTCCAGGAGTGGGGCAAGAAGTGTTATTTTGCTTCTATACCTTCAGCTCAAGGTGTTGAGGGTAGTGTGGGTAGGTACAGAAGAATGCTGCAGCCCCTGGCCCTCAGCATGCTGCCCATCTCAAGTCCAGGGGATCCAGTGGATTCCTCCTGGAGAGAAGGCTGTTTGGGGCTGCGCTGCTCGAGGTGATGTTACCTCTGTTGCAGAGATGCTGTGTGGTGACTCAGTCCACTTGGCTCTCCATGGCCATGCTGCTGCTAGATACAGCACTCTGACTTAGTGACTACTGCAGGACAGCTACTCCTCCATGGATTCTCTTGCTTCCATTGAATCTTTCCATGCATAGGGATTGTGAAGCTTTACTTTCTGTCCTTTCTACAGCATCTCTGACAAGCAGTGCTTTGTCCCTGGAAAAATCTATAAAGAACTCCCACATAATTTCCTGATCTTTCTCCATTTAGCACAGTCAGACCCTTTGCTTTTCAGAGAAATAGGTTTCCATATTTATGTGTATGGACCACACCATTAATATTTCTCACATTGCTTTGAGACTGTATAACAATTTCAAAGATTAACACTTACATTGCTTTAGGCTGTGGCTAATGAATTTACAGTCTCCACAGAGAGTAAAAAATTATGTGTTACAGGAGTCAGAAAATCTTTTCTGTAAGCATAACAGATGGAGAGATGGAGAGGTGTGCTTATCCTATCTTAAATGCTGAAAGGGTGCAAGGCAGAATGAACTTCTGTCATTAACTGTAGAGCAATACATCTTATACACAGAGGCACAGCAGATTACATTTTCTATTTATATTTTCAAGCAGTCGTTATTTTTTCTCATCTTGTGTTTCGTAGGAAAGGTTCTCTCCATTTTGCTTTGAGAAAACCTAACGTTCTTCCAAACACTGCTTTAATTTATTTATTTTGACTTCAGAGCCAATCTTCTTGTCTCCAAGTTTGCAAAGTGGAAGCCTCTGCCTGTTTCATGTCAAAATGACAATGGAAAACATGATATAACCCCCTCCAACAACAACCGCTTGTTGCCTGTAGTTTGGATAAAATTCAGCTCTGGGACTTCTGGCTTTGTTTAGTTTAGCAGAGGAGATGCCTTTCAGATTAGCTAAAAGACTACTTCCATTTTCCCTCATTTACGTCAAACCCTTCATTTAAACATGAGCTATCAGAATGAGAATGAAAACGGTACCTCCTTTAACAACGCCTGCACATTTCTTGTCTTGCTTTGATTCACACAAGTACCCTGTGAAGAGGTGGCTGACAGGGAGGAAACAACTTGCGGGGGGACATTGAACAGGAAGAATGTGATGATAATGAAAAGATACATATTTTAAGGGTGAATGTTTTCCTTTATTTTGAAAGCCTAGATTTTTTCTTGTAGATAAAGGGGCGCTCAAATGACTTTCAAGAAATGGGGGATAAGACTTGTAGATTTAAGGCTTTGGTTGAGTTTGTACCAGAATGGCCTTCAGGGTAATACAAAGCTGTCCACAGCCACAGGAAACCTGTCCCTTTCTGTGACTGGTTTGTCTCTTTCAGTCACTGTGCATCCCACCCTGGAGGGTGGCACAGGCACCTCTGCTTTCCTGCCAGGCAGCAAAATATTTCCTTCCATGTGCAAAACTTCTGTCGGCTGCTATGGTGGCTTCAGGCTCCACTTTATTCCCAGCCCTAGCATTGCACAGGGCAGAAGAATCACAGGAACATCCTGTCTATGTTCACAGCAGTAGCTGTGAAAGGCTGATCTGTGCCTGGAAACTACTTCCCACAGCAGTTCAGCACTGGCAGCTCTTGGAAAACTTCTGGACATAATTAGTTCCCACTGAAATTCCCCACAGTTCACACCCAGTGACCAGTTGGTGCACTAGCAGGCTGTCTGCTGCAAACATCTATGTTCCTCTGTTCTTTCCCTTTGTGCTGCTTCTTCTCTTTTCATTCTTTCCATTTTCTTTTAGGAAAAGAGGCAAGAGTAAAATTGCAGCTTCTTTTTCAAACAGACACGAGAGAAGCAATTGCTCACCCGAGCACAGCTAATGGATAATATGGGAAGCATTGCTCACTGTTCCTTTGATGTTCAGTGTAATAGCCATGCTGAGCATCAAAGGAGAATGAACTACATCCCCCATGCTTTCCTTCAGCTGTAAGCAGTGAAAATAGAATTAATATTGTCTTGGAAAACACTTCTACGTTCATGAGAGGCTCTTTTAAAAAAAAATTATATTTTTTTCCTGTCTTTGGCTTTAAATCTACTGTATGGTGTTTGCTTGTTTGCCTACAGAGCAGTAGTCATCCTGTGCCAGCTGTTTAAGAGAAGAATGTCCTAGTGAAAGCAAACAATAGGCTGTGTAGTGGGGATTGCAAATCTTTGAAAAGAGTAATTGAATTCTGCTCAGACATTTCGAAGATTCTTTGCACAATATTGTAGGCCTGGTCATTGGCAGGGTGGTCCTCTTTGTAGATCCCTCTTTTTTTGTATGAGCAGAACAGCAGAAATGGGGTGGGGGAGGGGGAGGGAGGAAAGAAAGAAGAGAGGCGTTGAAGTCCAACAGATTCTTTTCCTGTTAGAGTAGCTGAGGAGAGAAAGGGAATTGTAAACTTCTTTTAGTGAAGAATCAGGAAAAAAAAAAAAAAAAAAAAAAGAACAGCCTCTTAATTTATCTCTGGCTCAGGCTTTTCCACTCACACCTTTTAAGGACTGGGACAGATAAATTCCGGTGGATCTGGCTTGTCTGCTGCAGAGGGTCCATCCCTCCCTGCCATGCGGCGCTGTTTATCCTCACCCTGCACAGAGCAGGGAGAGCTACACGTGTGCCAGGCTTCAGGCAGCCGCTTCAGCAGCAATGCTGCTGACCCCTGATATTAATGAAACATCAGCTCTGTGCTTGTGGGCTCTTCACCACGCCAAAAGTGTGGACCTTCACCTGATGAGGGAATTAGTTAGGAAGATTCTAAGGTCTTCATGCTTGAAACATGACATAGGACTTGATACTTGAAAGTGGCTCCAAAATTAAGAAAGTTGTCTTTGGTACCCTGAGAAAACCCTCACAATACTCACTTTAGTAGCCTTAGGGAGTTGACAATAAGAACGTTGTATCCAGTGTACAAATAGCCATTTAATATCCTCTGTGAGGCAGATTAAGAAGAATTTCAAATACTGCCATCTGTATCCAACAGACTGTCCAAAATGGATGTGGGGTGAATTAGCACAAACTGGAACAAGGAGTGAATGAATACAAAGTGTTTTGCAGATGAAACTAGGCTAGTGATGCTCTGTGCGTTCAGAATCCCCCCTCCCCTCGCCCCCAATCTGCTGAATTACAAATATCTTTAATTTATTGGCAGCCAAAGATAAGATTCTTTTCTTTAGACAATACGCCAGAGCTCTTTAATCCATCACAGCGATATGAAACAAAAGCAGCAAACTCTTTGTTTACGTCCAACTTCTGAAATTACAGGGAAATCAATAAAATTGTGCAGGGAGTTATGTTAGTGTAGAATCTGACCCCCTGCTGCTTTACTCATCTCTGATGTAAATTCACTATGGCCATGGAGTTATATTGGGGCTGACTTTGTCCAATGTATCTGAAAATATAAATGATGTTACCATATGTACTATACTGCATTGTAACATTTCCCATCTGTTTCTGTCTCAGGAGAGAAGCATTGAATCAAGCTGATCTCTTCCAAGGCAAACCACAGAAACAGCATTGCATAAAATTGTTAGCCCTCTCGCTGAGCTAAGGGGAAAGCAAAGATCGTGTCCCACTTGAAACCTTAATCAACTGATAAAAATTGTTTTAATTACAAAGTCATGCGATGAAAAACAAAAATCATACTTTCCCCTCCACCCCCACCCCTGGCTTTTGGGTTTTATCTTGTGAGAAGCTTCAAGTATCTTCAATTAAGTAGTTCAGTGTTTTGCAGGAGGTGCTATGTAGAGCAGGCTGTAACAATTATCAGTTTCCAGTGGTTCTCTCACTTAGCAGCTCAGAAACTGAAACTCAATTTCATGATACTTTGGATCTGTCAGACCGGTTGTACAGTTGGGGAAACCTGCTAGTATACAGTGAATTTTGTAGTTTTTTCTTTATTCTTGCCAGGACAGACCTACTGCAAGAACCGTTGCAAAGAACACTCCTCTGTTATAAACTATTCCTGGTCCTGGCTAAAATCAGAAATACAGAAGTATGTCTTTAAGATAAACCTTGGGGGTGGTTTGTTTGGGGTATTTTTGAAAGTTCTGACAAAATGTGCTGGGTTTTGGTATTTTTTTCCGCTCAATTGATCCTAATAATTGGAGCATGAGGCTATTGCTTTTCTTTAGAAATATGTTAGGCCGGCTTCTGGATAGAATTGGAAGTGTTCAGGTTAAGATTGTCTTGATGCTTGGACTCTGACTGTAGAAGTCTTCATTGATTGCCCAAGGATGTAAGTTTAAAGAAACTAATAAATTCATAAAATCATCAGTAATCACATCAAACCTCGAATTTATGTCAGTCTCTGTTTGGTTTAAGACACAAGTCTTTCTGCCATTTGGCATCATTCGCTCTAAAGACAAGAAGCACATTAAAATCAGATTACTGCAGAGTAGTGAGAATTTATGCCAGCGCTAAAAGTAAATAGCCACAAATAAAGTGATTGCAGCCTGCTGCTTATTTTTAGAGTGACACCAAATGGCACGAAAGGTGATGTGCCAAAAAATATTGTAATGTAAGAACAGAGGGGATGGAAAAATCTCATAGGCATTTTACCAATACTTGGAAGAGTGACTGGAAAATTATGCAATGGTCCCTCTAAAAGGTATTGAATGCATTGAATTAAGATTAAATTCTTTCTTACTGCATGTCCTACTCTAATGCAAATGGTTACCTTTATTAAAAGGCTTGATCTGTCAGGCACAGATGACCCTCAGTTCCCGCCAAAATAATTAGTAGTTGGTGGTTTTTAGGTCTAATCCTAAGCCCAGTAAAATCAAGAAAGGTTCTGATCAGGCAGTGTTTTACCCTTAATCAGGAATGAATGATACACATTCTGCAGATTATAGCAAAAGAGGTCTATCTCGACTAAAAGGGCAGAAGTTTAAATATAATAGTCTGAGCTACAGAGTCAACCTGTCGAGAGAGGACTTCGGAGACAAAATCTTAGAATAACATCTCAATACAGATGGTCGTTCAGGAATATCTTCCTCCCTTACAAAGAACAATTTAGGCCATGATATTGTCGAGGAATAAATAGTTAAAAACAAAAGGACTGGAACTATCTCTTGCATCCGTCGGATGTGTTCCTTAAAATGACATTTATAAGTTCAGGAGCAGCTATGACAATACTCTGGGCAACCCCCCAAAAAGCAGCAAGGTGATGGATATGTAGCAGGCTGCTCTGTCTAGCCTCTAGTATGACTCAGATGGAAATGACAGTTCTGCCAAAACAACCCCCATCAGTAAACAAATGAAAAAAACCCTCCTTGCCCTTTGTTTTCCTATTAGCAGTTCTGCAACAAGAAAACTCTTTTTTCAGCCAGACACCAGCTGAAGCCAGTGGGGCTGTTGTGTAACAGTATCGCTGATGGGCTGTTGCTGGTCCCTGTTTCAGAGCAAGACTTATGTCACAGGGTGACCTTTAGAAGTTGCATGAAGAACAGCTTTCGAGGATGTCAACATATGTGCCTGAATAGAGCCAGTTGTGAAACATTGACGTTGAGGCAGAACAATGTGACAGAGATTCAGCTGCTTTAGACCATGTTACCTTTGAGAAGAACAAGAGTCCTCTAAAGATAAAAGGAGGAAAAATAAGAGTTCTTAACATGAATGACGCTTTGAAAGATTAGGAAAAGGCTAATAAGATGTAAGGAAAACAGAGGCATTTTGTGTTTTACCTGGTAGCAAATATGCCATATGGATATTTTTTAATCCTGATATTTCTAAAATGTAAAAGCTGCAGAAAGGTTGCAGCATTTGGAGCTTATAAAGACAAATGAAGGGAACAAGCTACGATTTGTTTAAAATGCAAATACTTGTTTGTACCGGTGCAGGCCTGGGTTGATTTTTTTTTTTTTTTTTTTCCATTTTGTAATCTGAAAGACAGATTGGGTGGGTCTCAGAGCAAGGACAGTTTGGCTACACGACAGACTGAGCCTTTGCCTAAGAATCCAGCCGCTGCTATACATTGCCAGTGAGACAGTGCATGTCTCCTTTCCGCAATACCTCTGACAGACAAGTACAGCATTACGGTTACCCGGCATTTCTCTTTCTTGCTCTGCGTCTGAGTAAAGAGGAAAACGTTTGGGACTGGCACAGTGGCAGAACTGTTCAAACGCCAGCTTGTTTGGCAGGCAAGCGTCCCTAGAAGTAGGAAAGCATTGGTTTCAGTCTGAAAGCACAGGATGTAGCTGTCCTTTTTGGTGTGAAACTTGGGAAATCTGTGAACAATTCATTCATATTCTTTTTCCATTCCGCCCAATAGCAGTTATTGCTCCTACAGGACGTGGAGGAGGAAAGCATTTTTAAGATGGACCTGCTCTGATTTTTCACAGCCTGCATTTAAGTGTTTTATCAATTGAGGTTTCATTCCTGATATCCATCCACATGGTGGACAGGCGTTACAAAATAGAACACAAGTACCATTAAATCTGAAAACATCCTAATAGGTAGGTACACCCGAATTGGCCCTTATGTGTTCATGCACCATGTGAAATGGATTCAATTAATTAGCTGGTTGGTTTAAGACAATTCCAGTTGAGAGAATGTCTGTAGATCTTGTAGTTGGAAAGAAAAAAAAAAATCTTGTTAATCTATTTCTTGTATTTCCACCTCTTTTCCAGAGTTCTGTGAAACATTATTTCTGTGAGACATTATTTCAGACTTTTTGAGTACCCAGCTCCTACGTGACAGGGAAACCTGCAGACAAAGCAGGCTATTCTGGCTCAGCAAGTCAACTAGTTCATTATGAGAGTCCATTTGTTTCCATTACTGATCATGGGATAGAATGACTATGGTTGATTTTCTTCTAAACATCGTCATAATACCAGATAGGGAGCCCGAGCCATTTGCTTTGGGATAGACGCTGTGGCATTCTTTTCTGCTCAGTAAATGGAAAGCATCTACTCCAGTGTAGGGGGAAATTAAAGCATCACCACTGAAAATGAGCAATATATCTCTTTTCTACTTTGTCCTTTGTCCAATGTACAGAACAGTGGTGGAATACACAATAAATAGATGTATTTACTGTAGAAGAAATGTAAAAACTGTTTTTGAAGTAGCCATGCTGTAAAGCAAATGAGCAAAACTAGGTGAGAGTAAGGCAGCACAGGCTTTGTACCATTAGAAGGACATTAAAAGCAACAGAGAGACCCTTCTTGGCTTCAGCAGGCTTTGGATCCAGACTTAGAGGCAAGGTGGCCTTCAGATCAGTGCTTTAGCCTTTACCAGGTTCATTTTAAATAACAGCAAAACCCATTTGCTTGACTCATTGTGTTTGTGATGAGATTCTCGCAGATCAAAGCTCCTCAGTTTTGCTTCCCAAGCCACCACGGAGCGGCTGCTGCAGAAGCGTGAGTCACCTCTGCGTGGACTCTTGCCCTCTCTCAGGCAGAACCAGACAAGTTCAAGATGTTCTAGAATTTCTAAGCATTTAGTCACATCTCTGCAAATGGGATATGTGAGTCTGCTACTAATGCGATAGCTGGACATTTGCTTTGTCCAATGTGGAAAAGCCTGTGGGTTTTGAGGTTACTATTAGGAGATTTTTTCCTTTTGCCATATAAATGTAGTTAAGTCATGATCAGGGCGCTTGCACAAATGCAAAGCCAAAAGCAACTACAGAACGGGTCAGCTTCTCAGGTCATAGCCCTCGATAACAAACTCTCATTCACCTCACTGGAACGGGGATTATGTCCCATAGGATGTCTGTCATCCTCCGGGCTTACAGCCACCATACTTGTTTTCCCTTGTACACATTTGGGCTCTTTTATGTACCACGCTTAGAGGTTCTTTGGGATTGAATGGTGATTTTCCTTTCACAGTTGGTGATTTCCTTTCGCTATTGGTCTGCTTACATACAGATGCTAATCTGCTTAGAAAACGGGAAATAATTCAAACGCAGCGTATGACAAAGATAGTGTTGCCTTTTTAAATTTTCTTCACTTTTTAGGCCAGCTCAGGGAAATGCTAGTCACAGCAAAATCTTTAAAAATGTGAACGCTCAGTAAACAGCATAAATGCAGAGATATTCAGGCTTTCAAATATTAAACTTTAATGCTTTGTACAATGAATCAGAGATTGACACAGCTTCCAACAAACCACTGCAATAACTCCTATAGAAGTGAAGGGCTGTATAGCCACCACATTTAGCGCTTGGGGAAGAAGATTTTGCTCTGCCATAGAAGAACGTCGTTTATTTCTAATATTTTTTTGAATCTTAGGCTAATATATATTTTTGAATCAATAAGAAAACCTGGCTAAGGCATGTGTGTGACTGTTTTACTCCAAGTCTAGATGTAGTCAAGTCAGCTTTTTTATAACTTTATTATTCCTATATGTTATTTGCCAGTGCTTTAGCACAAATCAGCTTTCCAAAGGATTTTGGAGCTAACGGTTAATCTTTATGAGCAATGCAAAATGCATTATGTCATAACACGCTGACACACAGATCTACATCTGAGCACAGAGGGGGTGTTGAACAGACTAAGTCTTCCCAGATGTAAGTTTCCTTTGGAAACCTATTTAATACCTTCATTCTGCCAAAGGCCGCAACGATTTTCATTGCAGCTCTCCAAGCTGATTTCTTAATTCATTTAACAATGTCCAGAAAGTCAGAAGCAAATATGAATGTCATTATATCCATATGTCTTCAATTTTTTTTGTCTTTTTTCTTTCTGTTAAATGATGCCATCTACTGTAGAATAACTGAATGACAACCTCGTAAAACGCATCTGCTTTATTTCCTTATTACTGTAAAATGATGTCAGTCATTTCGTGACACATTTTATGTGTCATTTTCATCTATATTGTTAACTAAAATATGGAAAGATCAGTATTCTCTGTGTGAAAAATTGGTTACTGAGAAAAGTCTTTGCTTCAGGAAAGAGCAGATGTCTTGAAAAAAAATCTTTTCTAACCAGCAGAGTGAAAATATGGGAAAGACAGCTGTTTTCTGCTCCCCATTTGGGCTGCCCTCTTTGCTGTAGGGCAGCAGGATCACATTACTGGAAAGCACAAAACAACAAAACAAATCAATGAAAATGAAGTAAGGTGGAAGAAAAAATTGACACATGGAAATACAAGTTCTTGGATATGAATTTCCTAGTGAATAAGAACCTTGCTGTCTTAAACACATAGTTTCAAAAAAATTGAGGATTTGAAAGTACGAAGGTGATACCGAGAGCTGAAATTGGAATATTAAAAATAATCAAACACATCTTATGAGCACAGAAGTGAAGTATGTGTACAGTATTTGTTTTTAATATGTGTATGCAATTAATATAACTGTACATTACATGTGCTCATGGTGACACTGTGAAGTTTTTAGCTCTGTATCATGGTATTTTTATTTAACAATTATGTATAAATTATGTTCTGCCCTAAACTAAAGAAAAATCATCTTTTCCCTTCCTCGTTAGGTTTGTAAATTAGAAGGATGTTTTAACCTGTGGAGCTGGGAAGTGCTTAAGCAGAGTGACAGCTGAGCATTGCTCTCGGGTGAAGTGGATCCATGCCCACCCCTGCTCTTTTGGGTGTATCCAACCAGCTCCTATTAGACAGATAACAAGCTCTAACCTCCCCGCTAGCTTTGGTGGTATTCTGCCTCCCACAGGACACTGCTTTTGAGGTCGTCTTGTATACAGTGAGCAGCTCGTGCACTGATCTGCTCAGCTTTTGCCACTTTAAAATTCAGGTTTCTTCGTGAGTCATTGGAGAGACTGTAAAGATGATTTCATTCATAACGCTGCACTTCTCATTTTTAAAATACATGTCAGTCTGCTTGTTTGTCAGGAAACATTTGTCAAGGCTGGACAGTTTGGTTTTTTCCTAAGTAACTGCCCACAGTGAAATCCTGGTTTGTTAAAGAAGGAAAATGATTCTCGCAGAAGCAGCAATTAATTAAGCAGATAATCAGCTTATTTAACTGGGATCCACTGACATGATTCTGTAGTGTGAGAGCTGGGAAACCAGGCAAATTTTTTAGAAGCTAAATGAGGCTTGGCAGACTAAGGAAGGATGTCTAGATCCTCTCCCGGGGTGGTGGTTATTAGGCAGTGTCCTTTGAAACGGCATCCTCTGAGGCCGTGACCCTGTGTCACGACGGGTGTGAGGAAGATGCTGTCCTGGAAATAAGCACTTCTCCACCTCTCTTGTGCAGGACCTGAACTTTCTGATGAGGCCCAAATGGTGGAGAAGCAAAGGAAAAGGGAAAAAATTAATTCCTAACTGGTAGGAAATGTCTGAGGAGGATTGGTTTTCATATGCCACTGGAATGGTTTAGATTTTAAGATTTTTTTGTGTGTGTGTTGTCAAAGGAAGGTAAAATACTGGCTCCCAGACAGATATCAGACAAAGAAAAAAACATTGACTTGAAAATGTCTGAAAAGGATTTTTGAAGCTTTTTGCATCTTGTTGTTCTAATCAAACTGGTGGTCAAAACCCAACTTTAACCATAAGTAGTGTGTCAGCCTTGACAAGGCACCATATTCCTGTTTGCTTCTTTTGTAATTGAAGCGCAGAAATAACACAAGTTGGTGTATGCAGAAAGCCTGTAGTGGGGTTGAAACTAGGGAAAGAAACCTCCTGTGCCATGCAGTGCCGTGTTCTGAGATCCCTGCTCTGGTTCTCCACTCAGTGAGCCAAGAAGCCTTGGCTGTGTTGCCCATCACCCTTACAGAGCTCCTGCCAGGAGGTGATGAAAGTCACGGGTGACCCAGAAGGAAAAGTCAGGTTAATATGGACAAGGAGAAGCAGATGAGCAAGCGAGGCACTGGGAAGGGAGCAGAGAATGAAAAACTAAGCTCAGCTGAGTAAATGGCAATAAAGAAGGTGAGCTGTTCAGGTACAAAACACAAGAGGATTCAGGGAAGATGAAGAGGGAAGTTAGGTGTTATATGAAAGATGAAACCAAATAGAGAAAAAAGGAACTGAGGCAGAAGCAGCATGAGAAGAGAGGAAATGTGTCCAAGTCTGCACCATGCCAAAGACATGGGGGTGTGGGTATGGAGACAGATACCCACAACACAGAAAAACGAAGAATGGGTATGGAAACAGATACCCACAACATAGAAAAATGAAGAATGGAAAGAGGAAAAAAGTGACCAGGGTGGTAACACAGTAGTAGAAAAGAGAAAAAAACAGAGATGAAAGTCATCGCATGTGAGAAAAGAATAACCCGTAGGAATGGACTGCACTGTAACTTTGACTCGGTCTCGTACTGTGTAATTATGACCATTGCAACAATGTGATGGCATTCAGAATTGTCTGTCTGGAGTCAGTGGTAATTTTAATGTCAGAGCTTTGAAGTACATCTTTTGGCTTCTTTTTTTTTTTTTTTTTTTTTCCCCCCCCCCTTTTTCAAGGGTGATGTGTAGTAGGTAACTTACTCTGATATTAAAGTTTCAAGGACTATGCAGGTACCTAAATAGCTCTTCCCTCAGAATTTTGTGTCTGTAAACTGAATTATTTTGAATTATTCATGGAAAATATCTTATTCCATTATTCAGAACATTCACTGATACTCATATGTGTAATCTGGGATTTCTAATAGTTCTACAAAACTTACAAGGAGCTTGTCTAACTTCGTAGTGTTATTTTCATAATGGTTTCTTAAATGATCAGGTTTTCTGGATTTTGTTTCTCTAAAAATACAAACCCAAAATGTAAAGTTTGAAGCTGGTTTTCATCAGTCTCTTCAGTTTCATTATTTACAACACATTTTATCAGTAGAATAGCTGTTGGAAGGAATTCACAAAATCATGAATATACAGATGAATGATGTTTTTTTCTGAAAATACAGACACTTGTAACATTGGAGCAGGCCAGATGATACAATAATTGCAAGCCATTTGGGCAATTGATGTGAACATTCTTTTAGATCTATCGCATACGCTGGCTTTCGAAAAACACTTTGAAAACACTTGGTGCTAGCTATTCATGCAAGATGCTAGCAACAAGGGTTCATGCTGGGCAGATGGCTGATTCCACATCCGTGTGTAAGTGCTCGTGTTGGCGCACGGGGGCCAATGATACACTTGTCTGAAAGAATTGGCACGTTTGCTTTTTAGCTGCAGCAGAGAATTCAATTGCTAATTACACAGTAACACAGTCTGACACTAAAATTACTTGAGGCAGAAGATTATCAAAGATTTAATTGGGCTTTGGATCAGCTCCAGGAGGTTTCTGTTGATGTCTATTTATAGATTCAGAGCAGACTCTGCAATTACTGTAACAGATCCTCCCAGTGTCTGAAAAGAAGTATTTAGCCTTGTACTTCACACCCATAGACTATATTACAGTAGAAAACAAATGAGACTACCTAACAACTCTCATCTTATTCATCTTTGATTTGGAAAATACCTTTGAAATAATATTGAATGCTATTTTGTCTTTCTTTCCAGTCATAGGATGTACCCATCTTGGGCAGGTTTACGCTGACAGGGATGTTTGGAAGCCAGAGCCATGCCAAATCTGTGTGTGCGACTCAGGATCTGTTCTCTGTGATGACATCATCTGTGATGACCAGGAGCTGGACTGTCCCAACCCAGAGATTCCCTTTGGAGAGTGCTGTCCAGTTTGTCCACAAACAACACCACAACCTACAAGAGTAAGTTTGTTCTCAGTGTTATTACTTTGGTGTTGCTGCCTTCTTGATCCATGTCAACCTCAATTCACTTTCTTTTAGATGCTTTTAAATGCTTTTCTTTTAAGTGCTAAGGATGCCACTTTCTGACTCTAGGCAAATACTTAGGATGGGCAGATTTTGCCAACTCATGTTAAAAAAACCAGCTTGAACTTTCACAGAGTTGTGTCTTGTTAAATTCAAGAATGCTTCTGTATTCTGTCAGAGAATTAGTACCAGATCTGATAAAATATTTGTTAGTCCTTTGGGCTGTGCAGCTGAAAGCATGAAGTCCTTCAACCTAGTTTTACTTAGACAACAGGCCCAGATAAATAGTAGAAAGAGACAGAGGGCAACAATTAACCATTATATTTTTCATTTTACAGAGAAACATAGGAATAATGCAAACCGCTTATTTGTTGAGTGCATGCTCAATCTAGATCTATGAAATTAATGCCAACACAGAGTTAAAGAAAGTTAGATAAGTTTCACAGCATACTGTGAGCCTGCGTTATCAACTCAATTCTACACCACCACAGAGTAAATTTCCTTTTGCAGAGTTATTGCCGACTTTAATGCCCTGTAAAGGAAAGGTGATTCAAGCCCTACATCCCTAATTTATCATCATCTTGTTTATAGACACCAACATGACGTAAACCAGCAGCAACTTAACCTCAGGAAAATCAAGAATGTTAGTGCATGCCAAGTCCCCTGCCTAAACCACTTCAGTGAGTAGGCGAGCCAGCTATCCCCACCTCTAGGGTTATCTGAACATCTCGTCCTTGTTTAAGATCTATGAGATTCTGTTAAAGTACGCAGATTTCCACAGCCACATTGAAGACTCTTATCCAGAAGATAAGAGTGTGAAAAACGTGTATCTGGAGCAGAAAGGGAGGAGATGTATTTCTGCAGCTCTGTGGTCTATCTGCTTAAACATGAAATGTCAGATACAAACACATCGCCTACTGTTAGTTGCGCTGTGTGAGTGCAGTTCTACTGCTTCCAGGATTACCTGAGCTACTTCACCAAACAGTTTTGGAGGTGTAAACAAATGGTACATACAAGCATGCTGGAGATTTAAGCACATCTCCCTCACTTGCTGAGTCTAGAGACTCTTGAATCAGTTCTGTTGTTCCTGATAATAAAGGACATGGGGACTACTTCCTCCAGCCTCTGCCTTTGATATATGAGTTAGATAAGCCCACTGGAAGCTGTCCCGCTGACCAGGGAAGGTGTATAGGGAAATGCCAGCTTTGAAAGATCCAAGAGGGTTTCAGCTGAGTAGTATTTGTTACCACTCTCGACTGAATGTTAGTGTAAAAACTGTTCTGAACTGTGAATTTAGACTCCAGATAATAACAGGTACCTGAATTATTAATTTAAAAATAAATAACTTGGAGGAGTAGATCTAAGAAATTCAGATTAGTTACATTATCATGCTTGACATGCTGGACTGAGAAGGATACAAGAAAACTGTCCTGTTCAGCTTTCCACAGTGGACTTCTGTCCCCATGGTACCCTATGGCAAAGCTCTACTGACACCATTAGTGTCATGTTTTTGACTACAGAAGAGGTGTAGCTTTATGGATGAACCATGAAAATGCAGATAGACTGATCAAAAACCCTACAGCTTCTAAATATGCTGAATAAGAATAAATTAAATTCATTTGATAAAATTATATTCCAATGTTCAAATGTGTTTTCCTCTTGGTTACACACACACACACACAGAGATATTCAGGTTTTCAGGTTTTGATTTTCTTTTTTAATGTAATTACTTTTTTTTTTTTTTTTTAGGTTCCTGGAGTAACCCAAGGCCCCAAAGGAGACCCTGTAAGTGCAAATTATTATTATTATTATTTTCCTTTTATTTTTTCCAGGGAAACTGACAAAACCAAGAACCGATCCCTTTACTGCTATATCTTCCATCCAAGCTGCTGAGATATCCAGCTTTCATTGATGTCTGCACTGTCTGCAGGACTATGCCATATTGTTATGTTGAAATAGCCTTTTAACTTCAAAAAAACTTGCAAAGATTTAAACTGGAAAAACACAGAGAGAGAGAGAGTTTAGTCCGAAATATATGACATTTGTTATTTTTTGTTGTATTTTCCCCTGGGCGGGGGGGGAGCGGGAAATCTATGAACTCCACTAGCAGTAGTCATTTTAGATTCAGGAATTGACCTGTTTAATATTTCTAGTGTGTTTGATCAAATATCAGCTGCAATAAGGCTCCAGCAACTAAGAAGGGTTTCCATGTACGAATTTTGTCTACTGCCTAGTCTATGTCTTTCCTGAATGTCCATTTGCAGCCTTAGTGACGTTTAAAAGAGAAAGTTTCCCACCGCAGTCACACAGGCTGCATGTTATGAATGGAAGGATTTGTCCCGCCATGCCCTTGCAGTTGGAGGCGGGTGCCAATGTCTGTATCTGCTCTGTTTGTGTCTTTGCAGGGTCCTCCTGGGGTTCCAGGCAGAAATGGTTCCCCTGGCCCTCCGGGACAACCGGGGAGTCCTGGAGCTCCTGGCCCTCCCGGGGTCTGCCAGTCATGTCCCAGCATAAGCGGAGGCGTAAGTCATCGTTACGTTGAGCTACCGCCTTGCTCATAAGCGTACAAAGCAATACTATAGGCACCTCTCCCTTGCACCTTTAGGTGTATTTTGCTTTCAGTAGCATCTGATTCTCATTTGCACCTTTGAAAAACACAGCTGAGTGGTAGGTGGGTTTTTGTTGTAGTTTTGGGGGTTTGTCCATGAAATTTGGCTGGAGTGTAATTGAATCTCTGCCTTATTTTTTAAAACTTTTGGAGTCAGATCTGAGGAAGGACTTATGCAACTCAGAAATATTCTGACCAGAAAGTTTGCAGGAGGAAGTATATCTCCTCAAGGTAAATGGTTAGGGAAGTCTCTTACCTTCCTATATTTTATCCAATGCACATTTAATAAAGAAACATTCCCAGGTGACTAGACTGAAACACAGGTCTTCTGCTCACAGGGAAGTGCCATGTAGGTGCAATTTGTCATACTCCATCTTTATTTCTGGCTCACTGAATCTTGAATTCTCTTCTGAAGAGTGTGGCAGACTCAGCAAAAGAGCTAATTTTAACCTGTTTCTGTGCAGTTCAATTTGTTAAGGGAGCTGAGCCACAGCTAGCACTTTGTTGAGAGATGATGTTGTCTCCCATGCAATCAAGCAAGCCTAGCTTTACAAGGTGGGACTGCTTTAGCACAAAACTTAGGAATTCTATATCAACACAATCGCTGCTTTTGAACATAGGCCATAGCTTATGGCTTCCACTTAAGCTTCCCACTCTCAGGTAAGCCAGAAACTAAGGAAAGATATCTTGGGTGTATTTAGTTCTAAAAGGGACTGAGCTTCGGGCAGAGGTACCCATGGATCAACCCTGGATTAACCAGCCCCAATGGACATCACAATAATATACCAGGAGAGGTACTGGGCTTGGGTTGGCAGATGCAGACATGGGAGAGGATGATATGCTGAATAGTCACCCATTCTGACCCTGTATCAAAGATGTGCTGTTGAATCCTGATGGGAGGGCTGATGTCACTAGCACGGGAGTCTTGTACCTGGTCGGCAGAGGAGCGGGTTCCACAGTGGTTTGGGTTCTCAGGCAGAACACTGCATTCCTTCAACCTTTCCTGCTCAACCACCTATGTGCCATTAATGCCTAAACTGCATTAACACCATATTATTCAATTAAGTTTGCTAATAGCTGCATGATAAAATCAATATATGCCAATTAAGGAGTTTACACAGGAATTCATTGGAAAAACGACTGTAGAATTTATAGGGTTTTTTTAAGCAGTACTTGATGCAAATGGGTCTGTCAAAGATGCTATCTGCTCTCAGGAAGACCCACAGGACAAGTTTTCACTCCGTACCTTGGACTAAGCTTCCATTTGTTTCAGAGAAATTGTCAAAAGCATTGAGGCTTGGCTGCTTGGGCTTAAAAGTGATGATTGCATTTGAATTATATGGAGTGACATAGTGAATGGGAAGAAAGAAAGGGAAAGATGGAAAATGGCATTAGGAAAAAAGTGTAAACCTCAGTTTTCTGAGATCTGGAAGTTCCCACACATGAGGTAAAAATATTATTTGTAGTTCAGGGAAGGAGAAATTTATACACAGGTAAAAGATTTTTTGCTACAAAATACTCCAAAATTAGACATTTGTTAGTCACAGACAAAAGAAATTAGGAAAGTAATGATAAACTGTTGCATCCTTTAGTAGAACAGAAAAAAATTCATCAACTTTCTAGAGCGCTTGAGAACACCTAAGTCCAACAGAAAAGAGTTTGATAGAGAAAATGGGGGGAAGGCTTAAAAGGAGTCAAACAAGAATAAAAGGAGACAGAATGGTAATTTTTTGGTTCAGCTGAGGCTCAGCTGCCAAGCTGAAAATTGGATTCACACAGTGTAGGGAGTTAATGTTACCATGACCTCAAAAGAAATATGGGCTTCTCTTATGGATGATTTAAATATATGGCAGCTATATGTCAAAAAAGTGCTACTCAATAGATACAAATGAGTTATTTCCATACATTTGCCATTCTAATGTAAGAAAAGACTTATTTGATTTGTAGCAATCACCTTTTTTCTTTTTTCTTTCTTTTTTCTTTTTTTTTTTTTTTTTTTCCTTTCTGTTTTTCTCTATTTCTTTTACAGAGTTTTTCTCCACAGTATGACTCCTATGATGTGAAGGCCGGTTCTGTCGGTATTGGTTACCCACCGCAGCCCATTGTAAGATGATATAGCCCTTTTGCTGTCCTTTCTTTTTTTTTTTAAAGAATAATTTTTCTGCTTGTAGATTATACCTTGGATGTGTATGTATCCTGATTTTAATTTAACAAGATAAGTTTTAATTTAATTGTTGCCTGCAAGCGGAATGCGATGTAAGGCAGCAGTTTGCTTGGCAATATCATTCTAGAAAGTAACTATAGATCATCTGGGTTTTATGCCTTTTCTCTCTCTTTCTTCCTTTTCTTGCCGCCTTTTTCCTAATCTCTCTCTGATTCACTGTTATAAGCTACCTAAACGTTTATTCCTTTCTCCCTTGCATATGTTCCTCATTTATCTGCTCTGGTACTCTTATGCTAATTACTTCTCTCCCTTCCACCACTTTTTTACCTCTTCCACTGTCCCTAATCTTCCTTCACCTATTCAGCAGCATTCTGCCTTTACTCAGTATTATACTCCACACTTGTTTACTTTCCCACAACTCAGATTTGCCTGATAACAAGTAAACCCCTCTTACAATCTCCTTTTCATCCCAGAAGCAATCAAAAGCTTTTTGCTTTTTCATTTTACAATTACCATTTTTTTTTACCCACAGCTATTCAGACTGTGTACTAAGGATGCTGTATCTGCCTGCTTGGCCTAGCCAAGCTTTTCACAGTGGTTGTTTTTGTTTGGTTTTTTTGGTTGTTTTTTTGGGGGTTTTTTTTGTGAGATAAAGCATGGATTGCCTGAGAGACTTATGCATGAGCTACTTTCCCCATGTAAAATAAATTTGAATGTTGCACCTTATGATTTTCCTTTTAGGCACAGGGATTTAGAAATATTCAGCACTGACGACATGGAGTGTTCTTGATTCAAGCAATCTGATATATAGAGGATGTGGCGAATTGCTGTTATTTGAAATTGGCTGCTGCTTCATTAAGCATAATCATTATTTTCAGTCCAACACTGCATAACAAGGTTTGGGTAATACATGTTGCAACACATCGAGGCAGTTCTAAGCTGATACGTTTCCATTTCTCAGGCTTCCATCACATCATCTTGTGAAATAAATTTTACTAATCATGACAGCTGTTTTTTCTGAAATGTAGTTCATTGTTTTCTCACCTTTATCTTAACTTGTTTATTTCTACTTCGTTCATTTGCTAATATGATCATCCATGCACTGGTCTTCTTCAACCATCCGTTCTTGTATTTTTTTGTTCATTTATTCGTATTCAGCTCTTCACAGCTTTTGACCACAGCTTATCATACCACCTGCATTTTGCTACTTGGTGTCTTAATATGGGATGTGCTGAAACAGGCAGATAAGCAAGATACCTTTCAGTTAACAATTATGGTTACTCCTTTCTATTTTGGCATTTTTCCTGGAGGTCCTTAGGGGTTTCTTGTGCTCTGACACCTGAATTTTGGTTAAAAAACAAACAAACAAACAAAAAAAAAAACACTAAAAAAACCCAAACAACTTAACTGGGCACTCTAGGATGTGTTCAGCCAGGATTGTCTGTATACTTTCAGGTCATATGTCCTTTTATATTGCATCATGCAATACATGACTGCAAAGCAACAGAGCAGTTACAGGCAGATGTGACTAAAATCACTAGAACTAAATTGTTTTTATTGTGAACGTGACATAGCTTATTTTATTTATTAATTTATACATTTAATTTATCAATTTTCAACTTAAACACTCAGTTTGAACAAATATCCGAACTGAAATAATTTGGAAGGGTAATAAAATAAAACACCACCATTTGTCCGTGGGCGGTTGCCATGCCTGCTCTTTCCTCAGTCACACATCTCTCCATCGCTGTCCTCCCGCTGCCTTTCTGCTGCTTGCAGGCTGGTTTTGGACTTTACGTCACAGTTTTTCTTTATTTGCTCATATAACCTTCACATATTTCCTTGGTCTCTTTCCACCAGTGCCCATATTCTAACGCAAATATGCTCATTTGTTCACAGTCTGGAGATGCTAGCGGCAAGCAAATGTTATACCTAACTATCAGTTTATCTCCTCAGTGTGCACCTTGAAAAAAATAATGTCTTGTTGGTTTATAGCCATATTGTCTAATCGATTGATTGCAAATGATGAATTGATGTCTCCAATTCACTTTGAATCCAGTTATTTTACGCTAAATGAGTTCTAACAATTAACAGCAAGGGACTGCTCGTATTCACATGTTGAAGGCAACCCGATTTACCCAGGCACTGACTGCTCTGCCACGTGGTGTGCTTCTTGTCCTAGAAAATACCAAATATTACAATAATTCTCTTTTTTAGACACAAGAAAATCTGTGAACTAATATTAACATAGTATATTTGTAGTATAGTAGTATCCTATATGATGTATACTAGCATAGTATAGCAATGCTATTAATCTTGTATTATGAAAATTAGGTTCGTGTAATATCTGTAATAGATGCAAATCATGTACAATCTGTAATATTCTGACACAATATGAAAATTTCCCATGAAACACATGACATGCAATATTAAGCTGTGGAATATACTGCCAGTACTGCAGCACACAGTGATTCTCATGTAATTCATATACTTCAATTGTTTTGGCTGTATCAAACCCATGAAGAGTTTAATTTAACAAAAAGCTTTTTTTAAAGGACCATATACAGGTGCAGTAAACCACTGTGGTAGCTTTCAATCGTTTTCTGTTTTGCTGTGTCAAATGCTTTTGTGGTTGTTGGTACAGGAAGTAAAAATAACAGCACTCTTCCCAAACTGAGAATTTCCTTAGTAATATTTTACCCTCTTTTTACCAGTTAAAAGAAGGAACAGTATTACTGATTTGAGTTAAACTATATGTATATTGAGGTTTCATTCCTTTGCTTATTCTAGACATCATTTACTTCTTATGGCTTACTGCTGTTAAAGTTCAGAAAAGATTTCACTGGTGAAAATGCTTGCCTTACTGACAATAACAAAAATACAGCTTTAATAAAGTATACCTAATAAAGTAAGTCCTAAGAAGTCTAGTCATAAACAGAGTTCATCGTACAAAGTTCTTTTAATGGGTGGTGTATCTTTGTGTAATATAGCTCCTGAATGCAGGTGAGAAATTTTTAAATTAGTTTTAGAAAGCACAAGCTGGCATCGCTAGACTATGGCTGCACCACTGAACATGTGGCATTAGGCTAATAAAACTCTTGCATGGCAGAGAAGCTGAAGCTCATTTACTCTGTTTAAGAAATTAAGAGTTCCAGTTATCTATTCTTCCAGTTTAGGCAGCTGAAAAGCTGAGCCGTGAGCATCCTTCTGGGGGTCTAGAGAGGCGAATAGTGATTCAAAAGACAAAAATTACAGCTTTGAAAATATCTTTTGGAGTATGTTAGCTAAGGCTGCAAAGGAAAACCCAGTGATCCCTTTTCTGGAGTGACTGTAGGTACTAGATGGTGTATCTGGCAATGTGTATGTACTGCTGCTTCTGGTTCTTACTGCACCAAGGGCTTGTCACCGTGGATTTTTCTCTGTAATAATATGTAAAATTTATTTCACAGTTATTGGTGACTATTACAGCTACAGTAAGCTTTATTGCTGTATTACATGAATATAATGACTATCCTTTAATCTACACTATAGAGTGGCTTTCCAGGACCCCCTGGCCCCAGTGGCCCCCCTGGCCCACCTGGTCATGCAGGTCCCCCTGTAAGTAAATTAATCTTTTCATAATCCTCTCATATTCTTTTATATGAGCTTCTCCTTTCCTCTGTTGTAAATATTAGGTACATGTTCAACCGATAAATCTAGATACTATGCTGAAGAATGTTATGAATAAATTTAATCTCCTGTTAATTGGGCTGTACCACCTATGCACCACCAAGACTCGGTGGCCTGAGGGCTATATACACAGCATATTGTGCATCCTTGGGTCCCCGTGTTCCCCTGAGCTTTCTGTGATTCTGTGGGGTTTCAGCTAAGGTTGCCTTAAGATATGCCACCACCTATCATCCCCTGTTAACTTTCCCAAATGATTATTCATGCAAAAAGTTTAACAGGAGATAAAGGAAAGTGGGAATCCTGATACGCATTCAGTGAATGTGGAAAGGGTCTGAGGTTTTGATGTACATTTCCATTTAAAGGAACCGTTTTAATTCTTTTTTCCATCGAAGTATATTTGGCTTGGGTCTGCTGATTGCACCTTTGGTCATTTGTTGACAGTTCTGACTACCATTTTCCTTATGATTATGAGATTAATATAAAATATAGTAACACCATGGAATGATGCATGTAATTGTTCACATCATAACTGGTTTCTTTGCTGCATTACAGGGCTCTGCTGGATACCAAGGTTCCCCCGGAGAACCAGGGCAACCTGGCCCTCCTGTACGTATACATTACCTTTCACTATATGTGTTAAAGGCTATACATTTTACAAGCATGAATCTGTCTCATCACTGGGGTGGGTTAAAATTGTCAGTTCATCCTGTCTGTTTGCTATCATGTATGTCAAATCTACAAGTATTTTATGGCACCGAATGCGCTTTTAATTTGAAAGAGACTTAATATTTTTTATTATTATAGTTAATATTAATTATTTTTCTACAGGGACCTCCAGGACCTGTTGGAATGATAGGCCCAGCTGGTCCACCAGGAAAAGATGTAAGTTCACTATTACTCATCCAGTGATTAATAAATGGCAAGAAAGAGAGTTTATTAAATGGTAAGACAGCAGAGCACTTGATTCCATTGCATTTAAGAATTGTTAACATCACCCTATTTCCCAATTTGACAACAGGACTGTAAGAAATCAGATTTGACTTACAGTAGGTATAAATGTCCATTCCAAAAAAGATTCAGTATTAGTGGGCAATTTGAATGACAAATTTATATTTAAAAAAACAAACAAACAAACAAAAAAACCCAAGCGTGAATTATGCTATTTTGATCTGGTGTCGAAATAATTGGCACTTAAAAAGAAAAGCAGACAGCAGTAGTAGTTGTCTGCTCCTGTCAGATCTTGCTTTGAGAGTTAAGGCTGTTAAAACCATCTTTTATGTCACAGCCACAGCTGGGAGTCCTGGACAGGTATAGTACAAGGCAAGACAAGCAGCTAAAGTTTTTCTCCTTTTTGAGTGTTTTTCCATGAAAAATAAGTTTTCTTGTTAAAAACTGCAGTTCTAAATCCTGGTAAGTGTTTTTCAGGAGGCAGTTATATAGCAAACCCTGCTATAATCTTCCCCACTGTCTTTGGTGAAGTTTCACCTGGTTATTCCAACTCACCTTGATCTACTAAGACTGGTTCTTTGTCAGTAACTGAAGCAACAGCACAACAGTGAAAAAAAAATAATTTCTTTTATTAGGGAGAACCAGGAAGACCAGGCAGACATGGAGACCGTGGAATCCCTGGAATACCGGTATGGAAAAGCCCCCAATAACAATGGTCTTCTAAACTAAGGTTTTGTTTTCCCATTTAAAATTACTCAAGTGAACGTGACACACAATGAACATTGGTTTGTGCTCTTCATACAGTAAATTTCTGTTTTATTAATCATACTGTCTTTGTGTTTTTAGGGTCACAAGGGACACCCTGGAATGCCTGGGGTGCCTGGGATGAAAGGTCAACGAGTAAGTATTGAGTATAGCTGAGTCTGTTTCTCTACTTGAATTATGGTGTTGCACTGTTGTGCTCTTTCAATCAATTCCTTGCTAAAGAGACTGAATCATAGAATGAAAGGCCAATTTCTGGACAATGTAATCTGACCTTCTGTAGTAAAGACTGTTAAATTTTATCTGGTTACCTTGTGTAGAGCTCCATCCCAAATGCTGTGCTGAAGCCTGCTTTCCAGAAAAGCATCCACTCTTAATTAATGGCCATGGAGAGATGAAGGAATCAGACCTGTTGTTCAAAAAGTGGTCCAATAGCTGATAGCACTCATTATTAAAAATATGCCTCTTTATATGAGTTTGTCTTGAAGCTTAATATTTTGCCAAGAGGACTCAAGTTTCCCAGAACACAAAAGGAACACTAGTCACAGATATGGTTTTCCTTTCCCACAGGGTTTTGATGGAAAAGACGGTGCCAAAGGTGACAGTGGTGCTCCTGGTCCAAAGGTAAAACCCCATAGTGTCATCTTTGTAATAGGTAGAGTAATATCCTCATAATTTGTTACATAGCTGTGCTTTGCATATTACACAATGATAAAAATCCATTAAATGTTAAAGAAATTAATTGAGTTATTTTGATATATTATAATTGACTCCATGAAAAGAATGAGACTCATTCTGAAGGAATTAGGTTTTTGGAACCACATCATATCGTGATTTTCCAGCCGTGATAACAATAACATTCTAAAATGAAAGGGCATGCCTGGATCATCTGACTTTGTTGCATAATATTAAAGGACTGAGCCTTCATGATTGTGGTTTTTTTCTGTTTTATTATTTTATTCTGTCACTTGCTTAGACTTCTCAGGCCTCACAGGTCTCAGTTCATGCTGAGGACACTCAGCACCATGCAGAATGGGGCAATGGATTGGGCTGTCTCATTTCTGTGTCTCTTTCACTTGAACAAACCAAAAAATGTTTTCACCAAAGTTCATTCTGTCATTGGTATTTTCTTTCCATAACAGGGTGAAACTGGTCTTCCTGGAGCAGCTGGGGTACCAGGCCAACCGGTAAATATGTATATCCTGTAGTATTTAAATGGAAGTGCCAATGGCACTTCCCAGTTAACTGAGTTACTCATCTTCCTTTTAACTTATTTACCCTACCACATGCACTGAACAATGCTGAGATACACAAATACGAGCAATGTCTCTTTGCTCAGCCATATTATTTTGGAAGTTGTTTAACAGACTCCTTTTCTTATGTTTTCTAGGGACCAAGAGGTCCGACTGGTGAAAGAGGAAGACCCGGGAGTCCTGGTGGCCCTGTAAGTGACTGCATCTGTTGTTCTTATCCAGAAGCAGCACACATTTTGTTTCAATATGTTGAGAATTCCCTACTTCATAGATTTACCTTAAAACAGGTATAATGCAGGGAATTAGAAAACTATATAGCATCTGTAAAATCATACATGAAAACTTTCCGGTCCCCAATTAAAGACATAACTCTTCTAACTCATGATGTGGTCACCATCTTATTTTCTATTTCCTTATTTTAAATTAATAGATTGCACATTAAAGGAGAGTTCAGTGTTTCAGCATAAGCTCAGGTTCAGCCAAGAGGAATAGGGAGGAGGAGTCAAAGCAAAGGGTATCAGCAGAAGGCAGAGAGAGGAAAAAATGCAATCTCAGAAGTAACCTGCAGGAAAAAGGTAAAATTACTTTTTGACCCAGATTAGGAGGTACATTCTTTGCTCTGAAGGAAGTCTGAGTTCATAGCGTTCAACACAATCAGCAAAGCACAGCTGAAGTATAATAAGCAGCAAGTTGTTCATACATGCACTATATAACCTGAGCAGCAGACCTGGTCTAACATGTCTACAAGACAGTCAACAGGATTTAAATCATACCACTGTTAGGATTTTGGAGTGAAATTTTAGTCTTTTATGTGAATTACATGTAACTGTTACTTTGAAATATACGTGTATTGTGATTATATTCTTTTAACCTTAAGAAATGTCCCCACAGGTGATGCTTTGTAACTGTTAGCTTCTTAAGAAATGTAGTAAAAATACATTTTTGCACCTTCCTCTCTCATCATTACAGTACAGATCACATAAAGCACTGGACATTCCTTCACAAAATACTTAGTTAATTATCATTTTAGAATTTCACAGTTGAGGAATCCTTGGGTCTTGGTAAACCAAATGGGAATGTACAGATACAAAAAGATGATGGGCATGATGCATGTGGGTCTGTGTCTGGGGTAGCGCTCTGTACCCAACGCCTCTCTTCTTTCTGCAGGGTGCCCATGGCAAAGATGGATCTCCAGGAGCAGCAGGCCCACCTGTAAGACACTTTACAGATGTTTGACTTTAAGTATTTGTGTTGCGCAGGTCTAATTACTTCTAGTTGATGTTCTGCAGTGCCAGCAAACCCGAGGCTGGGGGTGCACTGGTTTAAGAATGATGATTTTATTTAATTAGATTTCATATCTGTGTTGATTAAGATACCTGAAGCACAGACTGCAATAGGAGAACTTTAACACTGAAAGTCAGAAAATGCATAAATCCAGAACGAGATTATTCTTACAGAACATACAGATGGGTAGAACTGCTGTTCTCTATGCAGATAAAATTTTGAATAGTCTTATCAATTGTATTATTTAGCTATTTGAGGTGCGCAAAAAGTTTTCTTTCCCATCTGCATAGAAACCTGAGCATGTCCACTTGTATAGGAAACAAGTATATTGGCTTTTTTTTTTCTACTACACCTTTTTTATAATTAGGACAAATTTTGAACATTTTTTTATAACTGAATCTCTTTAATGATAGCTTTCATGGTTTTTAAATTTACAGCACAGAAATTTAGCTGAATATGTAAAAGGGTAACTAAGGTGTAGGTGTGATATTTTAGGACTAGCCAAACTTCATCTTCTGCAGCATGATTTATATTTGCTATTTTGCCAGGTGTTTCCTTACTCAGAGAAAAATCCCATAATTAGACTTTTTTTCTTTAACTTAAGATTAATTCCATATGGCTTTTACCTTTTGCATTAATAGTATTTCTTTCACTTTTAAGGGTCCCCCAGGTCCCCCTGGAACTGCAGGATTTCCAGGCTCTCCAGGTTTTAAGGTATTCAGCTAAAGATGCATACTAAGATAGGGTTTGGTCCTTTCTGTAATTAGCCTGCATCTTTATTTTATGAGTCCTCCTTTTTCTGGCTGCTATTACACGGCTTGCAAGCCTAGAACAGATGTGTTTTTCATATGCAGCATGAGACAAACTCTATCGTCATCACCTTCATGAATACCTTCTCCAAAACACCACTAAGTGGTAGACCCAAGCCTTATGTTGTGCTTTGGGAGGGGCTCAAGTGAGATTCCCACAGCTAGAGGGGCTGTGCAGGGCTGGCTGGAGTGCATAGGTACCTTGGGCCTCAGCACCAAGCATGCCACACCAGTTTGGCTTTTGCCCTCAAGTGATGATGGTGATAACCTTCTTCCCAAATCTCGCAAAGACGCCACAGTAGAGGAACAAACCATGAAGCTAATACTGATTGCCCTGGAGACAAGACTGAAATGGATTCCTTTTCTCCTTTTACTGTTTGTCTCTAGGGTGAAGCTGGTCCTCCTGGTCCTGCTGGTTCTAGTGGTAGCCCTGGAGAGAGAGGAGAACCTGGTCCTCAGGGTCATGCTGGGCCACCTGGGCCTCAGGTACATAAATACCACACGGGAACTGAGAAGTGTTATGCCACCTGCTCTTCAGAAATCCCTATGTGTCCTTTGGTTGAGTCTTAGGTTAGCAGCATTGGTTATTTGTACATTTAATTTTTTCAGGGCCCTCCTGGAAGAGCTGGAAGCCCTGGTGGCAAGGGTGAAATGGTGAGTACTTTTCATATCGCTGTCTTTTGCTGCCCTGTGTTGGTGAGCATCTCTGTTTGGACTGGGCAGAGTCCAGTAATGCCATGCTTTCTTCATCTCTGTCTGCTGTTCACTCTCTACAGGGACCTTCTGGCATTCCTGGTGCACCTGGTCTGCCAGGAGGCCGTGGTCTTCCTGGTCCTCCAGGTACAAGCGGAACCCCTGGAGCAAAAGGCCCTCCGGTGAGTTACTGACATTCATTACACTGGTTGTACAAACAAATATAGTGGAAGTCGTTCTGACACCCTTAAAAAAACCCTTGAACTTGTCCTATTCACTTGAGAGGGTCTAATAAATTATTTTATAAAAGCAATAGGTAATTATTTTTTATAAATATATATGTACCTTTTACACATGTATATATTGTCATATATAAAAATTATACGTAAATATGATACTATTTATTTGCTTTCCTGGTCTATCTATCAATTCAGAAACACACAACAAAAAATAGCTTGTTTAAAATGGCTACTTTAGACAAAATCTGTTGTTTTAAAATCCTAATTTCACCTGTTTGAATTCCCCTGCCTGAGTCCACAGTTTGCTACTCCCTAGTGAGTCGTATGTACCCTTATACTGTCATTTACCCCAGCAGGTTCTTCCCTGACAGCTTTACACCACACATGGTTTTTGGTCAGAGAAAATACTTAGGAATTTCAAGAAAAAGTCTCAGTGATGTCTGAAATAGCAGGGGTTTTAAAAATCCAGGAAAGGAAAGAAGTGATACAATCTTAAACACCGCTGAGTAAAATTTTATGTCTGTTTCTGAGCTAAGTCCTTTGCAGAATGTAAAATAATAAAAATGAAAAAATTGGAAAGATGTCTTTTTCTTAGTATTTTAGTACATCTAGTAGCTCTAGAATACTAACCTGTTGCATCCCATAATTTTATTCGCATTTTCTCCTGTTTAGGGTGAACCTGGTAAGAATGGTGCAAAAGGAGATCCAGGCCCAAAAGGCGACCGTGTAAGTGATTTTAAAGTGTGTTCAGAGTCCTCTTCCAAGGAAGTCTGAACCCAGATTCATTGCCTATACAACACCCAGCGGGTATTTTTGGAGACTTCTGACTTCACTGGTGGGCTTTCTTGTTGCTGTTGCCAGGGTGAAAACGGCACCCCAGGTGCTCCTGGACCTCCCGGTGAGGAAGGCAAAAGAGGCGCAAACGGCGAACCCGGCCAGAACGGCATCCCTGGCACGCCTGGAGAAAGGGTAAGCTGCTGCAGATGACCGTGCACCCCAGGTACTTTTTGAGTTAATACACGGACAGCAAAACCTGGTCTTCAAAATATTTGGAGGAGAAGTTTGGCTCCATATCTGTTCTCAGCAAATTCCAGATGGGAAACTGGGTTACCAAACTGGGTAGAATTCTTATATAGCTCCTCCTCTGAATTGCAGCACTTGCATCTATCTCAGTCTGTAATTAATTTATTTTTTTTCTTCTTCTGATACTGGAGAAGCAGTGTTCTTATGTACCTGGAAGCTGTATCAAAAGATTTGTGCTGGAAAGCAACCATAAACTGTGGCAACTATGCAGGAGGGGAAGAAAAGAAAAAAAAAAACTAAACAACCAAATTTCAAAATTACTTCTCCATTATCAAAAATGAACAATTCACAAAATTTCAGTTCTGGAAAGAGAAAATAACACTAATTCTTCTACATTCAGGATATGTTTTTATGCCAACATTGTCATTGTCAATAGATCTTAAATGTCAATAATATCAATAATAATGTTGTCAGGATGTCTCTTATATTATACTATCTTTAGTGCCAACAGGTTTTTTAGCTAGTAGGTTTAAGAACTTTCCAAAGAGCATTCTCACAAAGGAATTCCTGGATTGATTTATTCAACAAACTAAATAGCAACATCCTTACAAATTTTAGATTTCTATTCCCATCTGAATCAAATGAAATTGTTTTGAGCTATTTATAACTCTTAATTTATTAATTGATTACAGTATTTGCTGAAACTATGAAGAAACTGAAGATGCACAGTGAACAAATTAATCATATTAAATATATGAATGGTTTGCAAATTAAATTTTATAATTCAAATGTCTTGTAAGCAATGAAGATAGTAGTAAGTGTAAATATTTAACCAATACTATAGAGATCTTGAATTAGAAGAAAATAATTGTTCAAGACAAAGTGTTGTTTCATTTTTTATATGAATTTAGAAACATACATAAAGTAACTAATGCAGGGACAGTTAAAACTAATGGAGGACAGGCTATGATTTCAACAGAAGGGATATATCCAGAAAAGATAATTCTGTAGACATTTTTGTCACAGTAAAATGTCGTTTCCATCTCTTTCTTTCATTAATTATGATAATAGTATATCTAAGGTTAATAGTTTAGAAAAAAAACCTCAGTTGCCATTACATAAGTCCTATTGCCCATGATCCATATTTTGTTCTTTTATTTGGCAGGGCTCCCCTGGTTTCCGTGGCTTACCTGGTAGCAATGGGCTTCCCGGTGAAAAGGTATGGGTTTTCCTCTAAAAAAACAAAATCCAAAACTTCTGGAGAATCCATCTGAATTTGAACGGATAATTTCAGATTCAATATGATGCTGATTTCCTTATGGTGAATGTCAACATCTCTTTTTCAGGGTCCTGCAGGTGAACGTGGTAGCCCAGGTCCTCCTGGCCCCAGTGGACCCGCAGGAGAGCGTGGACAGGATGGAGGCCCAGGGCTTCCTGGAATGAGAGTAAGACAGAACATCTTCAAGAAAATGAGATAAACTCCATTAGAGATGCCTCATCTGAGTTGATGCAATAGAGGTGTCCAATTAGAAAAAATTGCTGTTAGTTCCTTTCAGTAGAGTACGTACATTCGTAGCGCAAGAGAGAACCATGCAGAGACATGGGGCATTCAGAGAACATCTGTCACAAGTGGATGGGGAAGCTGAATTAATGAATCTAAACAAAATGAATCTCTGAAGATGAACGTGCTCCCAGTTCTTAGAGTGTGCCATGTGCTATCATGAGATACAGCTTTAACCTCAATTAGCATTGGATGATTTTCTCTATTATCTATTTATATTTTAGCAAATATTATAATTATAAAAGGCATTATGTTTAATAGGCATATACATATATATTTAAATAGGCTTCAAATTAACATTTAAATAATTAAAGTATAAATCAATTTATATATTTCAATACAGTTAAGTATTACATTTATTGCTTATTTGCAGTTAAAGCAAATAAGCTGTTGATCAGATTTTCATAGTACATATCAAGAAGATTTTCAGAGATAATATACACCATTGCGTAATATGTACAGAACGTAAAAACATTTTGTGAACTATACTAAGAATTAGCAACAAATACACTGAAATTCAGAAGTTATTCTGACTGCAGGCTTCCAGGAGTTAAACAAGATTTTATTCAAAATGAAATTAAATTATTTAAAATATAACAAAAATAATATTTAAAAACATAAAAGAAGTTAACTGAAATACATTATAAATTGTTTTGCTTTTAAGTAGAGGTACGTAGTCAAAATTGTTTCATTCCTTGATTTTTACCATCTGAAATTAGTTTTCCTCCCAAGTAATGAAAATACAAGTTTTGTGCATATTGATTATTGTCCAATGCCTGGATAATATACAATAACTCTTAGAGAAAGTGATAAACTCCTAAAAAAAGAATTTGTTAGCTTTCTCTGATTTTTCCCCCCATGAGATGGGGAGTGGGGTGGGGAGCAGGAGGACTTTTAATCTTTACTGAAGAAGTGAAAATCAAGCAAGTAGTTTAAAATGTATTGTTATATATTTCAGTTTTGTAACTTGATGATAGACATTTTGAAATGAAGAATATCACTCTGTTTTCTTCAATTGCAGGGTTTGCCCGGAATCCCAGGAAGCCCTGGAAGCGATGGGAAACCTGGCCCTCCAGTATGTACATCGTGCAAATATTTAATACTAGTCCTACTCACCTTACCCTCGTCCCACTCTATCTACATGACAAGATGTTATCACAGTCAGATTAATTGTCTCTTTTTTTGTTTAATTACTACTTAATTATCACTTTATATGCTATCTCGTAATAATATTCTGTAAATCTCGTCATTTAATGCTATTTAAAATACAGAGTATACAGAAGCTTAGTTGAAATACAAAACACGTAATAAGTTTTGAATAACAATATCGCTATCCTAATCTCACCCTCACTCACTATTTAATGTCATGGATATTAATTTATTTCTCCTAACAGATGCCATTTCTTTATTTCTTTTTTGCTTATCCCAGGGTAGTCAGGGTGACTCTGGCCGCCCTGGTCCACCTGGTCCCTCAGGCCCACGTGGTCAACCAGGTGTAATGGGTTTCCCTGGTCCTAAGGGCAATGAGGTGAGTGGGGTTTCTCCATTTCTCCTGTGCTTCTGCTTGATCAACCAAATGTTAAAATAAATTGCTCCTTAGTGGGGCTATCTCACGCTGCAGCTTACTGTAAACTTACCAGAAAAATGTTTTAAATACGATCTTTCTTTTTTGTAAGGGTGCGCCAGGTAAGAATGGAGAAAGAGGCCCTGGTGGACCACCTGGAACACCTGTAAGTTTCATTAAGATTTTGTTTAATAATATTAAAATTTATTAGTGATACAGTATTAATTATTAATAATAATTTTATGAGTGTTTAAAAATATATATCAACCCATAACCATAGCCTACCTGTTGTCTTGTTATAGGGTCCTGCTGGGAAGAATGGTGATGTTGGCCTCCCAGGTCCTCCTGGGCCTGCTGTAAGTGTCATAGTCTCATAAAAGGCAATTATGAGTTATTGCCAAGGTGGTCTGGCACCTGTAGATAGAGACTGTAAATGTAGGGGAAGGAAAATATTTTTAATTACATGAAGAAATCTCCTTTTATGAAGACAGATAGAAGAGCTCTTCTTTCCCATTATTTTAATAAGTTCTCAAAACCTGAGTCAGGTATACCTTGTAGAAGTTGAGATGAAAAGTCAATTTAGAGCTCTTGGGGATCCTACCAGCTTTTCAAATCGAAGCGTATTACTGCTCCCTTTAATGTTTATAGCATTTCAGACTAGTATCAAGTACAAATGTGTCTGCTGAATTACATCTAACAGTTGGAGTGAAAAAAAGCAAATACCAGAACACCAAGATACATTAGTCTTTGGGATTGTGCAATGTCACCATCAAATCATGATAAGGAGGCATAGATTAGAGGTGGTGTGGAGGTGTTTGTGTGTTAAAATGTTCTCAGAAAAATTCTTTTTTCTCTTTTGTTTGACTCTAGGGTGCTCCTGGGGAGAGAGGAGAACCAGGAGCATCAGGTCCACCAGGCCTCCAGGTGCTGTGTATTTATTGTTTGTTGGTTTCTGATTCTTTTTCATAGACTAACACACACGCAAAATGAAAAGGAAAAAAAAAAAAAAAGAGGCCTCTAAACATTTTCATTAGGGTGCATGTCATCATATTTTGAAGTAAGACAGATCAACTGCTTGACAAAAGTTATTGCTTAGTATTTCACAACTGCAAAACAGTTGGCTTAGCTCAGTAGATTATGTCACTTAAAACCTCTAGCCATCCAATTATCACCTCCTCCCCTCTAAAGGATTGCAATGAGTTGGGCACACATCTTTGTGTCAAAAAAAATTGCTAGATAGGAAAACATATAATTCATCTATGTAACATGGATGATAAAATCGTTCTTCCATATAGGGATTGCCTGGTGGACCAGGACCAGCTGGAGAGAATGGAAAGCCTGGAGAACCAGTAAGTAATAATTTTTTAATTTTTATTTTTTATTTTTTTTAAGTAACAAAATATAAATGAGAAATTGTTTTTAGATTACAGTTCCAAATTCAAACAGCTATCAGCATTCTGCAGAGCAGGGAAGTCTGATTTTAGGGATACTAGGTGAAAGAAATAGGATGCCGACCACAATGCAGATTTACTAAGTGCATGGATAACTTACACTTATTTTCTCATTAACAGGGGCCAAAAGGTGATATTGGAGGACCAGGATTCCCAGGCCCTAAGGTAAATTGTACAGCAACATTTCTGTAATGACATAAATGAATTAACGAACTATGAACCTGAAAACAAAGAATAATGTGTTTCTTTGTCACAGGGTGAAAACGGTATCCCAGGTGAACGTGGTGCACAGGGTGCCCCAGGGCCTCCTGGAGCAAGAGGTGGCCCAGGCCCTGCTGGCTCAGAAGGTGCCAAGGTACCACAGTTGCTTTCCTGCTATTATGTCTAGCATTCGGGTTAATATTTCCACCACCCACCCACCCCTAATTATTTTTTATTACTCTGTAGGGTCCTCCTGGCCCCCCTGGTCCCCCTGGAGGCACAGGGCTGCCTGGCTTACAGGGAATGCCAGGAGAAAGAGGCGCTTCTGGAAGTCCTGGGCCAAAAGGGGATAAGGTAATACATCCACACTCTGTCAATTTTATGCTAATTTAGTGTTAGTTTCCCACACAGCACTGAGATTGTTCACATTTTCACTTTTGGTCTGATTTCAGACATACTATGGATATAGCAGTGTGATATGGATCCTATATATTAAGAAATATAGGATTTTCCACCTGATTTAATATATGCTAGATATTTTGCTGTGCTAGATCTCTTGGGGGAGGGCTACCTCAAAACAGTTCTAATGAAGCTAATAAACAGTGGGAATAGCTTATACCATGGCATACAGTTTGGCATAGACTTCATTTTGAATCAATTTGGATTTGGTTTATTTCCACCAAAGTATTCAGCACCTGATGCAGAATACTGGGCAGAATGTCATCCCCAATTTTAGACTTGTGTGATCACAATAAGAAAATCTGGTTATGAGATACCCTCAGTATGAGTTCCTCTCCGCAATAATGTTTTAATTCTTTTTTCCCCACCCCCATTATTATGCTCGTCTTACGCTTGCTTTTTGCTTATGGTTTTTACATCTTATCCTTGCTAGGGAGAACCTGGTGGCAAAGGTGCTGATGGCATTCCTGGTGCAAGAGGAGAGAGAGTGAGTGGTCTTTAAACACATAACAATTTATCAGTTAGCTTCAGACAGTCTAGGCTTAGAACATAAGTAAACTTACAGCTAATAAATATTGTCAGGAAAGGTAAAGTAGTAACCCCATTGTATTTCATCCTGGCAGCGCAAATCTGGTTTCGTAAACTAAACTAGACTTAAAACTAGTTTTTGTGAGTACAGCTGCTTGGGTAGATATAATAGACATTTTTTTTTGCAAGCAGAAGATTACAATTAATTGGGACAGTGTTTTGGAGGGAAAGCAGCAATACAAAAGTAGAGAAAATGTTACTAGCTTCATACACCCAGCTGACTGAGGGGGGAAATGCTGGTGATAATAAAGCATGAAAAGACATTATGATAGTAAGTATTCTCACACAGAATATTTCTGCAGGTTACTATCTAGGATATATTTATACATCTATATAGCATGTACACATAAAATAGACACTTGAAATATATGCATATAATTTAATGAGTACGTGCAAGCAGTATATACATCAAAATAATGAGGTATGGCAAATATATAAAAATGCAGCTTCTATGAGTTGGAGGAAATAGAGAAAAAAAGTATTTCAAACCATAAAGTACACATTAAATTCTCAAGAAAGCAAAAGGTCAGGGAGCTAGTCAAGAGATTTTGAACATTTACTGAAGAAACATGGACCAATTATCTGTAAGAAAAGTTAGGGCAAGGCATAATTTTTATTGTCTGCCATTGAGAGAGATCTACTAACTTCAGGTGGGTTTGGATTAAGTTTAGACTGTTGGGAACAACAAAAAAAAAAATATAGGATCAATCAAGTGGAGATCTCTCACATCGCAAAATGGTGTCATCTCAGAGTGTCACTCCAAAATGTAGCATGCAAAAACAAACAGGCATTGTAGACTTCCATTTAAATATCTTTAGCAATCTGTTTACACTGAAACAGAAATTATATTTATCAAAGGCAGAGGAATTAACATTCTCATGTTTTGACGCAAAATATATTATTTTCTAATCGTTTAGGGTAATGTAGGTCCCATCGGTCCTCCTGGTCCTGCCGGCCCACCTGGAGATAAGGTAAAGCATCCTCTGTAATGATGTTTGATACTGTAAAGTCACACCAGTGGCCGTCTCATGGGAAGAAGAAAAACAGCTACTAATCGTTCTTGTGCCTTACAGGGAGAGACTGGTCCAGCAGGTGCTCCTGGTCCAATGGGTTCCCGTGGTGGTCCTGTAAGTGATAGTACTTTTCTTCCAGTATCACTTTACTATGGCTTCTCTAGCCTAGCATAGACATCAGCGTTGCACCTATCCCATCAGGAACACATGTGGCTTGACTTCAAAATAAACTAAGCACATTTAGCTCCTGTTGGCTCTTGGGATTTACAGGTACTAAGGACTCTAGAAAATCAGTGCTTTTAACGCTGTAAAGGGGTTGGATGGCTGCAGTGACAGGTCAGGGCAAGAGTGTGAGCAGTAGTTGTTTCCATCTTGTCTTACAGTTAAGTAAACTTTTTTAAATGCTCATACTTTTTTTTTTTTTAGATAAAACAGCGCATTTGGATCTCAGTTGCATATGGGCTGTGTTCAGGGTTTATACAGGTGTAACTGAAATCAGTTTGCCACACTTTAGATTATTATCAGATAATTCTCAAACAGGTTTCTTTTAGATCTCAAGAGCAAATATTGTTTTGTGCAGGGCTTTTTTCCCTCCAAAGGATGACACAACAAAGAAACTTCTGCAGTGTTCTCTAACTTGTAAAGTGAAGCCTATTTTTCTAACATCTTCCATTGCTAACATGTTTTCTACAGGGTGAACGAGGAGAACAAGGTCTTCCTGGACCTGCTGGCTTCCCTGGAGCTCCAGTAAGTATAAATTTCTAAAAGCAATTGAATGTGATTATCTGTTTTTAGTTTAAGTTCATCCATATCTCAGAAAGGCTTGCTGTAACCCTTTTAATACACATACCTGCTACATACGTTTGATTCATTTGCAATTCTTTCTGTACTCAGTCACACACAGAAGAACATTTCTTTATCCTTCCCTTCATGTACTGGAAGACCCATAGAATTCAATTACATTCACATTTCATTTAATATCTAAATTCTTTTCAGAAGAGTACCTGGATAGGGTTTCTCAGCACAGTGATATCATCTGCATTTTTTTGAGTCGTAATAAAACAATATAATATTTCTACAGGGCCAGAATGGAGAACCTGGTGGGAAAGGAGAAAGAGGCCCACCTGGTCTAAGAGGAGAGGCTGGACCCCCTGGAGCTGCAGGTCCACAAGGTGGTCCTGGTGCACCAGTAAGTTTTTGCTGTTCCTTATTGCTACACAGAGGTTTCTTCAGTTCTCCCTCAGCCTCAAGGTGGCTGGGCCCGAGTGCAAGCATCTGAATTGCCTAAAACTTAATGACACTTCCTATAATTTTAATCTATTTATTAAGTCATTTTCTTGATCTATTTCATTCCATGTAGGGTCCACCCGGTCCCCAAGGAACAAAAGGAGAACGTGGATCTCCTGGAGGCCCTGTGAGTAGTTCTTTGACTTAGTTGCTATTAAATGATTCTGTTACAACAAATGTGATATAAATGAAAAACAAGGGCTTCAGGGACTTTAATTGTTCTTGAACTTCAGATACTAAAGTGTTCTAGAAGGAGTAATTAAAGTTGAGGTGTTTAGTGATCTGGATTACATTGATTTTACTATAAGTAAGGTGCCAAAATAACTTTTGGCACAGTGACCCAAAACTTCAACATGGCTTATCTCAACACTTACTAGATTTACATGCCATCTTTGCCAAGTTTCTCAGAGCCCATTAGTTCACCTTTGAGGAACATATGGGACCTTCCCTTAGGGGAAAAAAAAATCAATAAAAATTTTAATTTCTTTTTCTGTTTCAGGAGATTTAATATTTTAATTCAGATTTTAAGCAAAACACCTAAATATAATTAGTATTCAGCTGTTGTATAAAAATAAATTTGTTCATATTTTTCCAATCTTCAGAAAAGGACAACTAAAAGTATTGATCTCTTGTAGGGTGCTGCTGGTTTCCCTGGTGCTCGTGGTCTGCCTGGTCCCCCTGGTAGCAATGTAAGTTGTCTTAACCCCTTTTTTATTTTATTCTTACCTTGTGAGTATATTTAGATGTATATTAATATATTAAATTATATTAAGCTGTATGCACCTTAACATGAATAGGATGTAAGCAAAAGCATTCTCAATATGATGTTTCAACTCGGGGAAAAAATTCTCCAAAAAAAGAGATTACTCTCCTCTTAGTTCATATGGAATAGCAATTCATTCACTTACTGTCTTGATACTCCTCCTGCTTTTATGGTTTGTTCTCCAAAGCCCATCGGAGTTAGTGGAGTCCTTCTCCTGGATCAGGTCCTCGAGTATTTCTGTGTGTGGCAGTCATTCCGTCTTCTCTCTTGCTTTTCTATGATGCAAAAAAATATTCGATTCAGAATCTTGAATTGGTATGCATTTTCAAAACTATGTTTTGTAGCTCACTGTTGAGAAATCTTTTTAGTTGCCTGTATGGAATGGAATTGCATAAGATTTAATTATCCTGGGTCAGAGGAGTTTAGAAAGATTCTTGCGGCAAAGTTTCTCTCTTATGATATGGCCTACATGTAAAGTTTAGTCTACCAGTCTGCAGTATCCTATTGTAAAAATGTATGCTGGTGCATCAGCTAATTACAATATTTTATGCAATATCTGTGTGTGAAGAAAAGCTGTTTCATAATACCCTTGCATGTTCAACATGCACCTACTTTTGACTCACATAGTAAAAATTAGATTCCAATTTTTGATTCTTTAAAAACTAAGAAAATATAAATAACACAATGCATTTACACATTTTGAAATCAAAATTGTAAGTAATCTTTTGTTTTATGGTAACTGAGGTATAAGGCAAGAAAAATTATTTCTTTTTTAACAGATTTTTATTTTCTGTCTTACGGTTACAGACAGATGCAAATTTGAATATTGCTAAATAAAAAGAAAAAATAGGATTTTATTTAAGGTACCATTAAAGTCAGTGTAACTCTTTCCATTGATTGTTTAAGGCAATAGTTCTAATGAAAGACATTTCATTCTGCACGTGTCCAAGACACCACCTTAAAGGTATCTGGTATGAGTGAGTCAAGAAATTAGCAGGGTCTGCTACTGGTTTTCAAATTTCTGTGGCAGAGCCATAGGCAAGAAACTTGTATCCTGTGTCAGATGCATTACAACCACTGGGCATCCAAGATGTGCAGGTGTTGTGTTATGCAAACAATGTGTCCAGACAGTAGGTAGAAAAAAAAAATAAATCAGTTTTGAAAGTGGTAGTTGAAAGGATTACCTTTATAAGACCAGACCAGATTTGGGTGCATAGAGGCTCGACCCTAAATCTGCCTTCAGGCAATGACTCAAGTCTGGCTGGCTTTCATGAGCAAAGATCAATGCCATAAGCATATGCTACTGTTTCAGAGAACACAGCTCACGCACTCTTTTTTTTTTTTCAATTATTGTCAGGGCAGTCCAGGTCCCCCTGGTAATGCAGGACCTGCAGGCAAGGATGGGCCTCCTGGACCCCCTGGTAGTACCGGTGGTCCTGGCAGCCCGGGACCTGCTGGAACAAGAGGTGAGCCCGGCCCGCCAGGCGAAAAAGGGTCACCAGGCGCACGAGGAGAAAGGGTAAGTATACATCCAGCCGGGGACTGTTATACCAATATATACCAATAACAGGGGTTGATCTCTCAAGAATAAGAACCCACTGACTGAATGTTGAAGATACTCAGTATTGACTGATCTGACCTTTTCTTAAACAGGGGGCACCAGGTGAACCAGGTCCTCAAGGCATCGTTGGTGGCCGGGGTAGCACAGGTTTGCCAGGTCTGCGTGGCCCGAGTGGCCCCCCCCGGTATGGCGGGTGCCAAGGTGAGAGCACATTCACTGCAGCAGTAGCCTCAAAGCTAACGCAACGGCTGTAATCCAGCCACTAAACATAGCGTAGAGATACAAAAAGTAATGAATGTGTTGTATTTTTTAAAAAAAATGCTTTTTAGTCTAGACACTACGGAATTTACTGTTATTTGTATTTGCGTTCAGAAGATTGGGCTTTAAAATGTCCGGTCACCTGCAGCTGTGGGATGTGAGATTGGCTTTCATCTCTATTACCAAGAGCCCTGAATCAGATTATCTAGAAGTATATAGCCAGCTTCACACGCTTAAGGAGGGTTGTGGACTATAAACTCTCCTTGAGACAAGGTGTGAGTCGTAGTCTCACCTACCACAAGATATTTATCTTTCCTTAATTCTCGATAAGTTTCTTGCTTAAATATTATGACCCCAACAGAAAAATACTTTCAGTTCCCTCTAGAAAAAGCGATGTGAGGCTTGGTTTGTATTTTATCACTAATATAGTGACAGACTGGCATTTTTTTGTTAACTGTTTTGACTATTGGTTTTGGGTACATAAGAAGAGAAATAAATAGAATATGCAATGTTCCTTGGGTTCAATGGCCTTGCATGAAGAATACCAGCAATATAAATTTGGCCAAACTTTTTTTTTCATCTTTCTTGTTTTCAGTATTCACAATCACCAAAGTCACACTGGCCCTTAGCTTTATTAGATCTCCTTCATAACGACCATATATTCAATTGAAGATGTAGAACAGTATTTCCCAAGTACCTTATCTGCAATGAAACCCCTTCCCTTTTTTTTCAGGGTGAAGATGGTAAACCAGGCACGAACGGTATCCCAGGAGAACGCGGTGCTCCTGGGCCACAAGGTCCTATTGGACAGAGAGGCTTACCTGGAGAGCCTGGCAGAGATGTGAGTAGATGCGTTAGACCTTCCTGCTAGCTTGTGAGTTACAAATGGGAGATGCTGGGAGTAAAGGTGCTCCAAGGTTCACAAAGCCTTCCTCAAGTGCCTGACGCACAGGGACCTGGGCAGATTACATTTTCGTGTAAGGTGGAATAGCCTGCTGTCTCTGCACAGCTCTGTCTCCCTTGGAACTGAACAAGAGATGGCATTGCCCATATGCCTACAAAATAATGAAGGTCTTCCAGATCTTTTAGGGGCCAATCCACCTTCAGGAATTCTACCCTCTTGAAAATGCTCTTTCTTTGATAAGCATTATTTAAGTTTACTAGAGCGCAAGCTGTTTATTCCTCATCCAATTTATGAACAAACTGTACCACTCTGTCTCCCTCCCAGGGTAACCCTGGCTCAGATGGCTCACCCGGACGTGATGGATCCCCAGGAGGCAAAGTAAGGAATCACCAATATCTTTAGATTGCCAAAAAAAAGTTACATAGAGATGACGATATACATAGTTCTGTGCTATGTAACTTGTTCCTTAAATCTCTTATGCTCCAATGAATATACATTTTACACTGTACTTCTGTAACACACTAAATTTATTATCCTGTCAACTGTTACTCTGCAGGGTGACCGTGGTGAAAGTGGCTCTCCTGGCCCTCCAGGACCTCCTGGTCACCCTGGACCTGCAGGTAGCAGTGGTGCACCTGGAAAAGCTGGTGAAAGAGGATTTCAGGTAAGAAATACCTTTTCTATGCAAAGTCTATTTCATGCAGTAATAAAGAGGAAGCTTGGAAGATTCATACATTTGTTACTGACATAGTCTGCTGGCATTGAGGACCTCTCTTATAAGAATACCAAGGGGAAAGACATCACAGTTTATGTTCCTGATAACTATACAAATTAAGCTTAAAATCCACATACTCCTTAGGATGCCAAAAAGCACATCATCCCACCAGGCCCTATCTTAATTTCCATCCCATTTGGTGCTTATGCAGCAGAAGCGATGTTATTTATTTGAACTAAAGGAGTAACTTTTGGAAGTCCTCAAGTTATTTCTGAGAAGTGATGACACCAGCACAGCTTGAGCACTGAGCAACTCACAACGTGAAGGAGTCCAGTGCACGTAGTATGTATCAGTGCCTACAAGCAGCTGAGTAAGACGAACGTGGGTAGAGAAAGGAACTGGCCAAAATTCTTGCTGATTGTATAGTGTGTGTGTGTGTGTAGCTTCGCCTTGTTTCCAACCAGCTGCTGGCTTTGAACATATTGCTTATCTGAAAATAAAAAGGCAGTCTAGTCAACACCAAGTGATCCATATTCTTACTGTGTCACAGGGTCCACCCGGCCCTCCTGGCTCTACCGGTCCTGCTGGTACTCGTGGTCCTGCTGTAAGTTATATTTAAAGTATTTGTAATATCATAAATTCACCATATTATGTTATTTGGGTATTTCTTTATATGTTCCTTTTGTCGCAAATCTACTCTTAAAGGGTCCTCAAGGTCCTCGTGGTGACAAAGGTGAACCTGGTGAACGAGGCAGCATTGGCATAAAGGGTCATAGAGGGTTTCCTGGCACTCCCGGTCTCCCTGGTCCTCCTGTAAGTATTTTGCATTGGATTGGGAATTACAGCTGGGTTTAGTTTCTGTAGTTTAGGTCCCAGGTAAATAGTTAGCCTTAAATAATGTACTGAGGAAAGAAAAAAAAAAATCTGTGTAATTGGATTGTTAAATGAGTTCAAAAGTCCAGATTCCCTGAATCAACCTGAAATAATTATTAATAAAGAACTGGAAGAAGCTGTTAGGAGCTAAAACTGGGGTTGCCATATTCCCTTTCATCTATGTGTCTGCCTTTGCCTGGAACAAACACTTTTTGCATTCATTTATATAGGTTACTCCTGATTAAGTTATAGAAGATAGAAACAGGAGTTAAAATATCTTTGCCTGTTAGAAATCTATGTTAGGCAGGCAACTAAATCCATGAAAAAGCTACTTGGAGTCCAAACACCTCACTTCTATCATGTATCTTTTGCAGTAATTAATAATAGTAGGGCAAAATGGGCATGAAATAGTAAACCAGTGAACTGTGAACATGCATTACCATTTTGAACAGTTCTTAATAGCTAAAAGAATCAAAGGGTAATAGACAGGCATGCCCTAGGTATTCAGGATAAATGAAAATTTTAAAAGTGATTTACAGTTAAAAGAACCATTAATAGCACTCATGGGTACAAGCGAGAACCAAGAAACCAAAACTCACACAATTAATCTACTAATGATGGCAAAAAGATAGAAGTGTTCACTATAAATGCAACCAATACCAACCTATTTAACAACACAATATAACCGGTTATCTAATGTATAACATGCGTTTTTAAAAAATCTGATACATTCTCATTTACATTATGACAGTGAGATGGTCAATAATCTTTAAACATATGGCTTAATCCTTTGTGGTGCATAAATAGAGCAAATTTTATAATGCATTTGAAAACATGAGTGTTTGTCAAAACATTTAAACAACTTTAGTGGTAATATGATTACAACTGCAGCATTATGAGCCTATAGCCATGTATTCTTCCAAAGCTCATTGATGTCCATTGGCTTTCTTGCATTTTGGATATCGCATTCATTAATATTTTTCCATTAGAGGATATTTAGATATTTTTTTCTGGCTAAAGAGCGACAGAATGAAAGCCATTCACTCTCATATTCGAAATAGTCTTTCTATAAGGATGTGTTTCATATAATCTTAAAGATGTTTTCCATGTCTGTCTTTAAGGTACACCCAACTAGTTGCAAAACATTACTGGGAGGTGTATGACTTACTTTTATTTTCTTCATAGGGTCCCCTGGGTCCACAAGGTGCAATTGGAAGTCCAGGAGCTTCAGGTGCCAGGGTAAGAAAAACTCCTTACTTAGTGTAACTAGAAAGAAGATTCAGACTGCTTAAAAAAAAAAAAAAAAAAGAAAGATAGCTGATTTAAAAACTCTAATGGGCAACAGCTGAAGAAAGAGAAAACACCTGATATTTCAAACATTTCTGTATGATTTATCTCACAAAGTACTTCTGAATTTGAGATTATCCGGTTAACTATTTTGACCATATTATTTGTGTTCAACGTTGTTCTAGGGTCCCCCAGGACCAGCTGGGCAGCCTGGAAAAGATGGTAGAGGTGGCTACCCAGGTCCAATCGGTCCTCCTGGCCCCCGTGGTAACAGAGGTGACAGTGGCCCTGCAGTAAGTAAACTGTGCACACTCAACCAAACCTTTAGGGATTAATCATCGAACACAGAGCACTCTCCCATTTAAATATCTCCCTCAGAAAATTCTGTATTTCATGGACGGAGTTTGTGGTAGGATTTATCTAGCTACCAAGGCTAAATTAAGGACACAAAAAAACCAGCACAAAAAACCAGGTCATTTGTAGTTCCGTCTAACTATTGATGTGTTGGGTGTTGCATTAATCTCACATAATCATCAACCTTTCTGCGTCCAACAGGGAGGCAGGGTCCCCACTTCAAAGCACAGACCCCCTTTGTGATATGGAAGCTATAAATTGGGTTTCCCACACTTCTGTAGGGGGGATGGTGCTGCAAAGGTCACTAGCATAGTCACTTCTCCTAAAGCCAAGAAACGGTTATTCTCTGGGTTTTGAGGGAAAGGGTTCCTTCTCCTTCTCAAAGCCCAGACAGAAGAAGGACAGTCACAGCTTGAAAAAAAAACAGGAAAAAAATTTCTCAATTTTAAGAAAATAAAGGTCTGGAAAGTCTAACAGATACTTATATGTCACAATTGCTATTATTTAATGAATAAATAAAATATTTACATGAAAATTCACATTTTCTTAAGATTAGGGCCTACACAGACTCTTAGTTTTAACCTGTAATCTCCACTCAGCACTATGTTCACCTTTTTTTTAGGGTCCACCAGGCCAGCCTGGTCCTTCTGGTCCCCCTGGTCCTCCTGGTCCATGTTGTGGTGGCGTGGCTTCCCTGGGTGGTGCTGAAAAAGGTCCAGTGGGCTATGGGTATGAATATCGAGATGAGCCAAAAGAAAATGATATCAATCTGGGTGACATCATATCTTCAATGAAATCAATTAACAACCAGATTGAAAATATCATTAGTCCTGATGGGTCACAGAAGAATCCAGCTCGTAACTGCAGAGATCTGAAATTCTGCCATCCTGAGCTCAAGAGTGGTATGTTTGTGTTTTATTTTCACCACAGTAGCAGATCTTCATTTTGTTTTTCATAAATGCTATTGTCTTTAAATATTTAAATGCATAGATCTGTTATAAAAACTTGACTTGTTTTATTTTAAACAAATATCATGATAACCAGTATAAATGTAATTATGATTTTGAACTTTAATTTACTCAGTGTATATAATGATTTCAACTACAATTCTTACATGCTTGTAAGTAAACATGTTTAAATAATTATTTTGAAAAAAAACCCCACAACCAAACCCAAGTTCTATCTTTATTTCAAGTGTCAGCCATATTATTTATAGCATTCACATGAATGCAATGTATTTTTATATCATCTTATTTTTTGTGGCATCGCTTTTGTCAGAGTTAATATGCTTCCTAATTTGGCTCAGGAACCTGGTATAGAAATAAGCTTCACCATCATGCAGTCAGATGTTTCTCCAAATATATTAAGCCCCTTAATATTTCTTTATTACTATTTTTTTTACCTCTAGGAGAGTACTGGATTGATCCTAACCAAGGCTGCAAAATGGATGCTATTAAAGTATACTGCAATATGGAAACTGGTGAGACATGCCTCAGTGCTAACCCCAGCACTGTGCCAAGGAAAAACTGGTGGACCAGCGAAAGCAGTGGAAAGAAACACATTTGGTTTGGAGAATCTATGAATGGAGGCTTTCAGGTACGGAATTACCACAGCTAACAGCCCGAAAGGTAGTACATCTATTGTACTCGCATTCATCACAATGTACTTAAAAATAATCCTGAAATTAAACTAGGCTAAACATTTAGCAGGTGAAATGATAACTATATGGACTGTCCCTAGACATGATTAAACCAAACCTGTTGCTCATGTGTTGTACTCTGCAGTTCAGCTACGGCGATCCTGAGCTTCCAGAGGATGTCTCAGAAGTTCAGCTGGCCTTCCTCCGCATCCTCTCTAGCCGTGCCTCCCAGAACATCACCTACCACTGCAAGAACAGCATCGCCTACATGGATCAAGCCAGTGGAAATGTTAAAAAAGCTTTGAAACTGATGAGCTCTGTGGAAAGTGAGATCAAGGCTGAAGGAAACAGCAGGTTCACGTATGCTGTTCTGGAAGATGGCTGTACTGTAAGTAAACAAGAATTCTACTATGGTAGTTTAATAACCCGTTCCCTCTAGAGGACTAGACCCATAATAAAGGAAGAGAGAGCTTTGCATGACCTGGGTAAGGCAAGGACACAGCTGCACTCCTATTTAAATCTGTGCTTTAGAGTCAAAGTCGACAGCGACCAAGTTTTGATCCATCCCATGTCAACATTAAAACTAAGAGTAATAGGAATCATCTTGGTCATTAAAAAGTAACAAAAAATAATTTAAAAAATGTCAAGGCTAGCTGATTCAAGCCATGGGCTATGATTGTGGGAGGGGGGAAACTTCTCTGTGCCTTGCTCACTGCCACAGAAAGCACGGGAGAGGAGCAGTCACATCAATAAGCGTGCTAGGCTGTAAGCATCTGCAGCCTTTTCAGTAACAAATACAAAACACCGTAGCACCATCCACAGTTTCTCCTCCTGCTGTTTAAGGTCCCCAAAGCACAATGAACACTGACATATAGGGCAAACCTGCCCTTTAGGGATGCACGAACATACCTACTCCATGGCCATTTCTTTAACCTGAACAGCTACCTCATTACACTTTTTCCTGAGGCCAAAACCACTTCCCAAAGAGAGTAGCCATCTGTACCCGCTCCCAGCACGCAGAGCACATCTCAGTCACAAGTCAGGGCGCTGGCACCACTCCAGAGTACGGTCCCTCAGAGATCCCATCCCTTCTGAGCCCCAAGGTCTACAGCCCCACGAGACCTCGCGTAAAAGGTCCAGAAATTAAGACTATTTAACTACGTGTTCATTTCTACAGAGACTGTGACCGACTTTCATAGTGGCGGGAGGGACACATTAAGATGGAAAGAGAAAGCATGAAATGCAGTAAACTGTAGGATAACTTTCACATACCCCTACAGTGATTTCTCTAACGTGTTGGCTTTTTTTCTTTTCTTTTTAACTTCACAGAAACACACTGGTGAATGGGGTAAAACAGTCTTTGAATACAGGACGCGCAAGACAATGAGGTTGCCTGTGGTTGATATTGCACCCATAGATATTGGTGGTCCTGATCAGGAATTTGGCGTGGACATTGGCCCGGTCTGCTTCTTATAAATCAAAGATTCTGCTCTTTCTGAAATCCCAGCAAACAGATTCACACTCCAACTGTGCTCCTTTGTTTTAGCCTTGTCAGCTATTACAGGTGACCATCTGTATCCCAGTTATTTATTAACAAAATTTCTGGGGGAAAAATAAATTTGAGATCAAGGGTTGGGTTTGGGTTTGGTTTTTTTTTTTTTTTTTGCTATTACACAAAGTACAGTAAAAATGCTTTTTTGCTCTATTTTTTTTTACCAAATTCCATCTTCAAAACATGTCTCCGTGGTGCTATAATACAACTTCAACACTTAATAAAACAACACTGTGTTCTATTAGTTGAATGTTAGCCAATTTACAAAGCACTGATTGCTCCCAGTACCAAAGTTTACCCTCCTTTCTAAGATGCAGTCCATAAAGCTAAAAAGACCTCCCTGTTTCAACTACCTCAACATGGACAGAAACTGGGATGTGTCTGATGAGTCAAACCAAAAATCCAAACAAATCAGTCAAAACACCTTGGACCCATCGGTCAATTCAGTGGAATCATTTGGTATAAAATTGTCTATTTCTGTACTGATTAGCTGTGAAAAAGTACAGTGTCTTTTAAGAGTTCAATACCTTAATGTCAGTAGTCACCATAAGTTTATTGTTGGATTGTATTCTGTTATCAAAGGTGCTTCTCTACTTTCCTGTCGTTGCTGGTCAAGACCACTAAAATTAGGGAAGTGTAAAAGACTAATATGATGGTGCTAATGTATTTTTCACTCCTAACTCTGCAAGTCGGGGTTATTGACTTGCTTTAAAAAGAAAAAGAGAAAAAAAAAAACAACACGTAAATGATTTAAAGCAATTGTAAATGTCTCCTGTCAAAGATCAGCATTGGCATGTCCTAGTTGAGAACTTTCTCCCTTCACTCTGTAAAAGTCAATAAAGATGCAAAATTGTGAACTTCTTCTGTCACGTTAACACATTTATAGTGTTGAAGGTTAACCATCTTTGTAAGCTTTTATATGGTTGTTGGTCTATTCCTTACAGAGACACATAATAAAATATCTTAATAAAACTCCTTGTTTCATAAAACTGACTTTTAAAATTTATTTCAATATTTGTATCTCTTTCTTTGGTACCACTTATTTTTCCAGGATCACTTTTTTGAAGGAAAAATTGGTAATCCTAAGGGATGAGGTTTATGCCGTCATACTATGAAATTTTCATTCTTTCTTTTTCCAATTCTCTCCCCAGCCAGTGGCTCAGTTTTTTTCAAGCGTGGTGAGCTTCTCTGACTATCAGCATGGATTCAGCTCTGACAGCAAGAGCCAAAACAGCTCCCATGCACCTAGGCAGACCAGTTTGGAGGAAATACAAGAGTTTAATCATTCCTCCCCCCTAGAAAACCTGCTTCAGCCTAAATAAATAGGCAGTCACAGGCTGCCACCCTTTCTGATGGCAGCTTAAATAATGGCCTAAGGGGCTCCTACAGAGCAGGCTAGCAACACTAGCAGTTTGATGAAGCTGACAATCTAAGCAGCTGGATATTTTTTATGGTCCCTGGAGCTGCACAACTAAGTCATTTCTAGATTCTAGCAAAAAGTCAAGATCAATTACCACAGCAGTTTGTCAGTGCCTGAGCTTCAGGCCAGAAGGAGGAAATTATCTGCACACCAGAACCTGGGCCATGAAACCTCTCCCAGAGGTAAACGCTGACAGATGCTCCTCACTCTTTCAGTGAAGGAAGATACAAAGCCTGCCCCCACACGGTGCCTGCACTGCCAAGTGACGCTCCACTGCCCAGAAGCATTAAGGACCTTCTACAAGGTCAAACAACAAAAAAATAGGGAGAAAAAATGTTCAGATTCTTAAAGGTTCTCAATGATGAGGGTGGATTATGCATCCTCTGAGAACAGTTTCTGGATTGGACCAAGTGGGAAAAAAAGGGCAGAGAAATACTGTTTCTTAGGGAATCTCACCAGATTTGGATCTGAGCTAAGATGCTGCCCTGCTCTGGCATCAAAGAATCTGGATGTGCCCACAAAGAACCAAAACAGTGAGGGTCTGGGGGGACCTTAACAGCACAAATTTGATATCAACACAGGCATGACTGTATTTTAGTGCAACACAAAGGAATAGTGCCAACAATTCATAAAAAAGTATTTGCTTTCGCAGAAAACCTCCTACTTTTACGGTGAAAATAGCTACCGTTTATGGAACATGAGAATTACAAGCACGTAATAATATTAATCTGACAAATTACATGGTAGGGAGTCTTTTGATTGGAGTTGAAATTTTATGGAAGCGGCTGGTAAGAACGCTGCCTGGTGGAAAAAGGCATTAAAAAAAACTGTTCTTAATTCCCATGGCAGGAAAAAAATGTTCTCTGTAATCTCCAGCACTACTGTGGCTGATTGAATAGCTGGTAACAATTACTCAACCTTAAAATTGAAGATTTGGGGGCTTTTTTCCTAAAGAAAACACGCAGTCATTAAGTCTTTGATTAATAATTTGTACCAATGAAAGGTGATTACTGGAGCATTTGTAGAAAACACAAAGAAATAGCCAAGACCAACATAAAATAATCTACTTGACCCCCCATACTTTCATTTATTTCAGCAGGTCACTTATTAAGCCGCCACAATTCTGATGCCTCTGTATTTTTGTAGTAGGGTCTTTGATGTAATAGAAATATGAAACAGATACGAAACAAGAATTAGCTTGGGAAATAAGGCTAGCCTTTGGAAGATTTAGATTCTAATCCTATTTTTTTTACTCTGATTTACTATGGAAGACTCTAGCTTTTATTTTACATTGGAAATATATTTTTTAAAAAAAAAAAAGTCTTACCTGACTCTTTCAGGCTGGCAGCACCATTTTTCACTGTTACAGAGCAGTACATCAAGTCCATAGACTACAGCACTTCTGGGAATAACCCACTTTTGAGCAGGTAACTAGTAGAGGTCTTTCAAGGCTGTACAGAACCACAAACTCCTGTTTTCCAGCTCTAAGACAGGTTGATATTTTTAGGCACATATTCAAGTGCACCTTCCTTTGGCATATAAAGTTGTGTTGGAGAAAAGAAAAAAAGAATATTGTAGTCTACATAGTTGAAAGAGAGGCATAAAAAAAAAAACAACAAAGGAAGAAGTTGCCCACATAGTAATGAGACTAATGCAAGAAATTTCTCACTTTCTGATCCACAGCTTCTTATTCTCTTTACCTGTTACACCAGTTATATTCGTACACTTCACAGCATCACGTATGGCTCTTCGGGGAAAAGAAACAGAACAACAGGGAAAAAAAAAAACCCAAAACAAACACCTGCCTCAAAGATTTTCCTGGCTTATACCAACAGCTTTAAGATATCACTATTTAGGTTTTAACATTGTTTTGGAGCCTCACCTTTCCATTAATTGCAGGTTCTCACCTAAAGGTGTAGCTCTTTTCCAGGACACTAGAGCTTTTCTTCTGGTGAACGTGGACTCCCTGGCTATTGTCTGTGGCACGGGAACTATTTCAATATCTTCTGCTTATGGCCTTTATGGAAATTATGCTTAAAAATACCATAAAGTGACGACAACAACCATCCAACCCTTTTCTAATGGGGGGGGGGGGGGGGGGGGGGGGGAAGCGCTATCTTATTACATCCTATTTAAAAAAAAAAATCATACGCACCTGTATGGCTAGTTATACATGTATGAATCACGTAGCCTTGCCTCCCTGTGGGTGGTAGGCGAGGCGTTCTCCGCAGCCATCCCGTCTAGAAGCTGCATGGCTCCAGGCCCTGCTGTAACACCCCCACCAGCCCCCTCTCACAACCCTTGACGGGTGCAGCCTGAGAAATGACTGCAGAAGCTGTTGACCCCAGCAATCCTTCCCGGGGCAGGGGGCAACAGCCTAGGGACAGCTACTGGGAAGAGATGAGCCATCCCATGAGTTTGTGTCTCTACAGCTTTTCACCTCCGTGCCAAGTTCACACCTGGAACCAGACAAGGGTAAGCAATCACTTAGCATGGGGTTGTGCTGGTTTCTGAATTTGAACAGCTACCAGGAATCTTTTTTCTGGAAGCTGGCTAATTACTAACAACTTTCCTTCCAAAGAAAAGGAAGCTAGACACCTACATCAAGCAGCGGTGTGACCTGTAACGCTCGCCTTGTTGGGAAAGCAGCTAAACAGTCCTAAGCCTCTGCTTGCAGGTAGTAACTTGGAGGAAGAGCTGTCTGCAAGAATTTTGAATTCAGGAAGAGGAAAGATCTTTCCAACCAACAACTAGCCATTCTATGCCTGTCCTGATAGCTTCCGTAGAGAAAGCTGATTTTTAGTGCACCTCGTCAGCTGCATATTAGTTATATAAGCTGGAAAATGTGTTACTTTGGAGGACTGGCTATTACTTATGACAGTAACACACCTTCATTGTAGTCACCGAGTCAGAATATATTTCTCACTACAGATAACATACCCATTTCAACCAAGACTGAAACCCTCCTGATTCTTTGAAACACAATACCTGTTTCTTTTCACCAGGAAAGAAGTCTGGTCTGGCAGGCTCCAAGTCTTAAAGCAAGTGCCTCTCTTCTGGAAACGTGAGCAATGAGGCACGCGTTGCACAAATCTTAAGCTACAGTAATGTATGAAATATTTATATTATGATTTAGCATTTTAATTCAACATGTGCTTGTAATCAGATGTCCTTAAATGTATCTCGTTATGTTCTTAACAAAAGTCTGTAGAAACCTAGATTTAAAAGTATCAGAAGAGGAAGATACTTTGCAGGAGGCTTTAGCATTTGGGTGATGGAGCTGCTTTCTGTGTGTCTCCCTACTTGTTTGCTGGGAGGAGGCGAGATGTAGTTCACCCTACACTGAGGGACTGCTGTTCCAGGATGAATGAAATCCACCACATCAACATCCTGGTGGTCTTGTCTTCCTACCTGCTTTTTGTCCCGTAATAGCTTCAGCCTGGAGAAAATCTTCTGGAATCATTGGCTCTAAGCCACACTGCTGCTTTCCCATCACAGAAGCCACTCCAGCTTATGGCCTCTCCTTTCCAGAAGTCCATTGGTCATAATGTTTTTCTTTTTTCTTTTTTTTTTTTTTTTCCCCCCTGTTAAGTGCTACCTAGCAAAACTACGCTTATCCAAAATTTCTCTGCCAGAAGAGGTTCATGAGAAACCACATGACCTCCTTTCAGTATATCCTTAGCCACAGACATCTCTGGATTAAAGGACAAAACTTAACTTTTGTTGCTGGATTCTCATGCACTGAGAACTCAGCCATTAAAGGATTGCTCTTGGAGGCACTGGAGATTTTCCAGTTTCAGTGGGGTTTTGTGAATGTTCCTATCATAACTCACATTTCAGCTTCACTATCCTGGTTACAGTAACTCCAAGATACCTGAAGAAGTTGACTCGTTCCTCCATTCCGTTTGGTAGCATCCACAAAGCAGAAGTTAATATTTCTGTCAGGAAATAGCTAAACTGATACGACAGCAGAAAACGCTGTTGACTGACTTATTTTTGTATGTGTGTAGAATCACACAGCATGTCCTTTAGAGGGCAGAGGCTCTGAAATTACAATGATGGCTCCTACAATTGTCACAATCTTCTGTCCATGTTGTGTTTTTGTCACAGGGAAGATTGCTCCCTACCAAACATGTAAAAATATTTTACTGAAGCTTCTGATGCAAACTCAATCAACAAAAGAACATTATTACGATTCCAGATTTTTCACTTAATTGACTATGGCCAACAAGCAGTTCTGTGATGCTTGGTCACATGTGAACTTGCATGGGTTTTTGTTGGGTTTTTTTCCTACACAAACATTCCTAAATAATGCTTCAGAATTCCCTGGAGGATGGATAGTAATACCTCAGTTGAGGAACAAATTTTGCAATATAAAATTTCATAGTGCACCATTCTAATACTGAGAACACAAGAGATCATAATGAAGTATTACTTAGAAAACAACAAGCCAGAGCTTTACAGAAAGGTGGCTTCTTACTCTATCAGCAAGGAAATAACAAATGTGCAAGAAATTAATGTGGAGGATGGAGGAAAAAAATCTCTTCTAGCATCCTGTTCAGAGTGTTGCCTGATACCTTAATAGTTTTCCAGACTTTCTCCCAGCAAATGGTAAAACATATAATGCTGATAGCACAACAGACAGATTGGCAATCAACCTCTCTGAGTCTTCTATGTTGTATAAATCTATAAAGCATTTTGGGTTTAATCTTTGTATCATTTTGCCCAGGTCCTCCCGAACATTGTCCAGTCCAATGGCTCTACTATGGCACCTTTGTGTCTTTTCACAAAGAAAGTGTCCTTTCTTTGGCTGGCGGAAAAATCAGGTTTCTCTTACTATTCCTAAAGATATCGTCCAATAACCACCTCACAGGTAGGAGCAGCAACTTCACAAGAAAGCTGGTCTTCTGTACCAAGTTTCCCTCTGTGACCATATATATGTATGCTCTCTTGGGGTGGACAGGGTTCGATGCAGGTGATTCTCAATTGTAATTCATCGTATTCTTCACAGAGGTTCTCGCAGTCTCCATCTGACACATTAACAACCGTTACCTCTGATGTTAACACGAGCTAAATGTCTGCATAGCATGACAGCAGGTGAAATAGGCTAGCTAGAAACATACCACCTTTTAAGAAACTGAATCTAATTCTCTGGTACGCATCTAGCAATTTTGCTTAAAAAGGCTCCTTTATGGATATTCTGAACTTTGCAGATTATGCTTGAAATCACACACTTCAACAAGATGTTTAACCTCCTAGCAAGTGCATTACTGGACACAGTAATGCAAATTCAAATTGATGTATTTTTTTTCTAGCTCAAACACACAGTTTGGCCAACTGGGTTCTATGGGTCCACAGCTGCCTCAGCATTTCTATTCCAGCTATTGAACTGCCGATTTTTGTTTTGTCTTTTGTCAATATTCTTTACAAAACCATCATTGTCTAATACACTTTTACCTTGTGCTCTCTATGGTATTTGCCTACTTACAGGGAATCTTTTTTCTTCCATTAACATTTCTATAATGATATTTAGTTCTGTTTTTTTTTTTTTTTGCCTTTTTTTTTTTTTTCAGTTGTTTTACTCTGTCTTCCTGGAATCATATTCTTTTCATAAATACCTTCTCTCTGAGACCAACAGCCTAGCAAATAATAAACCTTCAGTATAGCCTTCATTTCCTGAAAAAATGTTAAAAATACACAGATAATGTGAGCATTTACCAGCCCAATACCTACTTTGCTTAACCTCAGGCAGCTACAAGAGAGAAAAGAAACCTAGGGGCTCTTACCCTACCATAATAAGGAAAATAATGCTTTTTGTCCTTCACCCACTTTTAGACTCTTTAATTTCCTTCATAGAAGAAAAAATAAATCTTTCTCATTCTCCTCTATTTGCTTGCTATGTCTTATAGACTTTGTTTGAATTGTTTGTAGCTATGCCATGACATTTTCTTTCCCACACTTCTGTGTTGCTTGATGCATGCTTCTACTGTGTGTAGCACTCCTGGTACTCTACAGAATCCTTTTAGTATTTAAAAACTTTGAGCTGAGTATTTATAATGGATTCAAGGAGGCTAACAGATAGGCAAGGAAGGAGTTTGGGCAGGAGAAGCCATGAGATTTGAACTTATGCTCTCATGCAGCCCAAGAGAAAAGAATAACCACTGAGCTAGAGCAGATGACCAAAGCAGAAGGCAAAGGAAAAGGTCTGTATGGAAGGAGGATGGAGGACCTGAATCTGGCGCTGTTCCACCAGCCTTTTAAAAGAGCAAGCTTCCAGCCAAAATACAAACTCTTCTTCACAGTCACCCTAAAACGTAGGTGTATAAATCCAAAACTGATTTGAAAAAAACCCTCTTGCTCAGGGAGGACTTAAGCCATCAGTTCCTTGCTTGCCTTACATTTTAAGCATCCAGAAGTGCTCGGTATAGAGAGCTCCTCGGTGCGAGGAGGCTCTGATGCAGTGGGGAGGCTACGATCACATTTGATGTACGCAGTCAGAGCTGGGCTCCTCTAGGAAGTACAGAAGGAACAGTTGGGGTTTTTTTTCCTTTTTACAATACTGATACTATTAATTATACAGTACATAAATCAATATTAATACTGCCCAGTTAAACCATTGGGCATTTGAGCTGATGTATCCAATGTACTATAGCAGTGTAATGAGTTCTGTCCTCTGCATCTCTTTCTGCTCAAAATAAATTAAGAGAAAATGTTGAGCAATAATAAGTGAAAGCGCCTTGGAAAAGGCATTATTAAACTCTTCAATACAATCTATATTTAATATAAAGGTGAAATATCACTAAAACCAGAATAAAAGCAAAAATAAGATATGCTCAGCAACACTTGAATCTCAGCTCTTTGTTCATAGTGCTTGCAGATATGCAAGATTTTTCATTTTTGTGAACTTTTATCATAACCCCCAAGGTCCACTGAGCATATCCAAAAGATCTTTCACATTTTTTCCTCCATCAAGATTGTATTCTTACAAAGTTTTAACCTGAAAGAAATTTAAAAGTAAAACACACTGTAAAAGGTGGTCTGTGTTAGGACATGCTGCCTGGGGAAAGAAATCCAAAATGGATTCTACTCTGCAGCTGCATAAAATTGTAAGCTGTGAAGGTGAAATATTAGTATATAAAACCCACTCACAGCCCTATAGGCCAAAGCTGGGTTTTTTTGTGGTTGTTTTTTTGGTTTTTTTTTTTCCATATTGGCTGCCTTTTTTGTTCTCAGTGAAGTAGAAAGGAAAACCTCCCGTTCCACCGACGTGGCCCCTTGTGCTAGATAAAGCTCTGCTTGGTCCCAAGTCTGTAATCAGCTGTGTAATTACATAGAAAGTCTGGTATTTTATATCTAGAGTTCAGTGGCACAGTGAAAAAAGCACGACAGTGATGATACAAGCACCTTCAGAACAAACATTGCAAATCCAGATGAGTTAAAATCAAATTATAAAAGAATCTACATCTTTATCTACATAAGAAAACAAATTTCAAGATAAACTACTGCATCAACTCCACCACTGATGTAAACATAAAGTGAGTGCCAAATTATGAGCAGTGAGTAACAGAATTTTACCTTCTAGATGAGATTTTAGCAAATAATTGCTGCACAACCGTTGCACTACTGTTTTTCAGAAACCAAGAGACGCATCAGCTACTGGCAGTCCTGGGACTCATTTCTCGCTGAGGACAGGTCAGTTATGGAAAACAATAGCAATGACCAATTCTTATAACTCAAATTTAATTTAAATGCAATCTCTGATATTACCGTAACCACTTTAAATTACTTTTCTACCATTTCTGAGGCCATCTGTAACCAAGACAGAACTGCCCTAAATGTCATAGCTGATACTTAATGATACTTTATGCGTTAATCAGCCTTCTGCAAATTATCAGCTCATTCATTCTAGGTTCATAAAATTAAAGTTGTATTTACATGAGGCTATGCCACATAACCTAGATAAGGGGTAAAACAGTTGAAAGCAGTGAAATTCCCCCCACCCATTTTTATTTAATTTTTTTTGGTCTGCTTAAAAAGATTCTACAATGCTTTGAGGAATGTTTAAACAGGGAAAGAGATGTAATAGAATGTATGCTATAAACTTAGTTAGTCAAGAGAGGAACAAAAGTCCGACCACTTGTATTACAACTACTCCTCAGTTATCTGCTCAGATTTCCTGGGAGCTCACACTTCAAGGGACACTTTGCTTCAGTGACTCTCCAGCAATGTTTTTTTACAGAACATTACCTTAGACTGCTTTCCAGGTAAAGCTCTTTTTTCAGTGCTCAAGGCACCCAGCTGAGGAAATACTGCATGCTTCATACGAAAATAGAGCAGGAAAGAGAGACTTGAAAAGGAAAAAAAAAAGCAGTAAAAAGAGACTTGAGAAGGAAAAAACCAAAACAAAAAAAAACAACTAGCATATCCTTCATAATTAAATGTTCTTCTCCTTCAACATAAAACATTTATACTAATCATGGATTATAATACTCTGGTGATGAAAATTAGAGATTAAAAAGCACTTTCGAACATGTATCTATGCTCCAAATGTTATTTATTCTTTGCATCTGGATAACTGTCCTGTAGAGATATGATCACAGCCACTGGATATCCACGTTTGCATGAACATGTTGGACCAATCCATTACACCTCAGATTATTCAGTGAAATTAATGTTGTCTAGAACTTCTCAAGGATCCACTAAGTTAACTCCTGAGTGACATATTTATAGAAATTATTTAATGGTAGTAAAAAACATCACAGACTTCCTGCTTAGGTGCTAAAAGCAAGCAGATAACGTCAGCATGACCCTGTCAACTCCCCTGTTCCCAGGCTTCTACCTGCCCTGTATGGACAACCTGGAAAATGTCAAAGTTCTTTCTCTTTCAGATGGAGGAAAGGAACATAAATTCTTGCCTGCCTTACTACAATGCAGTTTTGTGGCTTGTCCAGAAACTGTTTCCTACCAGCAATAACATACTTTGACACTGGGAATTAGCTAAGTCACATTTTATTCAGTCTTGAATAAAAATTCTCTTTCCCTGGAGTCTCAAACACTAGTTAGGTAGCTTTAATAGGACTGCTGGTGAATAATTCATACAAATTGATGCCTATCTTGTAAAAAACAAACAAAAACCAAAAAAACCAAACCAAACAAAAAAACTGACACAGAGGGCGTTGTTCAAACTACCCTTATATTCCATTGTGTAAAATACTTCAGGAGAATGCATTGCAAATGAGTTATTCAAATAGCAACAAAACAAAAGTTAAATATTTCTATTTTTAATTTCCTGGAAATGAACTGATATGGGGGACACTGGAAGGAATTCTACAAAAAGGAAACCACTTATAGCGAGAAGCATGTATTTAATTAAATGCTTTGCAAGGATACATGAATAAAGCTATGAGCATGACTTTCTTTAGGGATGGCTCCAGCTGTTTATTTTTTATTTTTTTGTAAGGAACAAACAGAAAACGTGGAGAGCACAGATGCAATAATGAAACAAAAAAACTAAGTAAGTTTGTACCCACATACTTTACAAAATAAAGCATGTTAGTGGTACAAAACATTCTATATACTGTATGACCAACAAATAAATGCACTGTAACATTGTTCTGTCAAACACCATAAGCCTAACAGCTAAGCACTGAAAATGACACTGACAGTAGGCATCTTTATTTCATCAGCCTTCTAGAGTCACTTAGCACCATCACTATTTTGTCGTTTTTGCCCTGCCTATCTCCTCGCTCAAAATAACAACAGAAGCATAGCACCTTTTAATATCTAAAATAAAATCAGGAATATTAAATGCATCCCAACTTCCAGAGATGAGGTAGCTCATGCTAAGAAACGATGGAACTTTCTTGCCTTGACAACTCAAGGCCAGTAAGTCAAATTACTGGTGATGCATGTCTGGATGTCAGCTAAAACCAATGAATTTCTAAACGTTCTTTCTCTTTATTAGCAATTGGTCTGGTATACATGTCAATGACTTGCAACATACATAAATTGGCACCATATATAAGACATCTGTATAATTTGATATGTAATGGCTTCTTAGATGGGCAAGTACTGGAAAATCAACAAGTATTGGGTTTAAGATGAGTTTTGAAGATTAAGGATAATTTGATGGATTTACACAAATACATTGTGAGAAGTGAAGTCTGGCCTTAAAATTTAAGATATGGGACACCCCTACTGAAAACTCGTATTTACTCCAGTAGTGTTTTTACTTCATAAATTAATCATGCCTAAATAGTCTTCTGAGCAGACTGTTACATAGGAAAGTGCAGGAAAGGCAATGCCAAATTAAGGTGATCTTGTTTGAAGAGATTTTCTTCTACTAAAGACACAGATTTCTGTGAATGGTTATCATACTGGCTACCACAGGAAGACAAACTGGGGCAGAGGGAGTAATTATGACTGCAATATAGCCAACGGGTCACAAAAGAAGTGCTCTGCTTTTCCGTTATTCAGTATGCAACCAAGCAAAAGAAATACTCTTTAGAGTTTTACAAAGTCCCACATTAAAACTATCTTTTTTGAATACCTGTAAATTTCAAAATAATTTGAAACAAAAGCGAGGAAAAAGAATCATATTACTTTTAAAAGGTGGTCATCGATCCTCTTAAAATTGTACTGTTGTAATAAAAAGTTGGTTTCAATCATTTAAAACGGAAGGTTTGTAAGCAAAATAAATATTCAAAAGGAGGCCGGGCATTTAAAAGGAACCGTATATACAATGCTGATCTAATATCAGCCATTACTTCAAGAGTCTCAGGATTAACTTCAATCAGTCTAAGTTCATGTGTTTAATTGGCTGCTGTTGCTGGGTAGTGTGTTAATTTCCCCCCTTCCTCTTACACAAAGCAAACTGGCCCAATTTCAATTCCAAATTCCTGGTCAGTACTGCCAATGTCCACCGGTGCGATATCTATGATAGGTAAGCGTGCCACGTTCTGTGTTCTGTACTCAAAAACAGTCTTGCCCACGTTCCCATTACGTTTCTGGAGGAGGAAAGAAAAAGAAAAAGAAAAAAGAAAAGCTTAGGCCAGAGCTCATGTTGGAAACATCCTGAATTCAGCTGGTGAGTCAGTTGTCTGACAGTTCAGAAGGATCTCACTGTATCTTCACTGAGCAACACCTTGTACTGCATCTTGGTTATCTTAAAATATATGTGTGTGTGTATATATATATATAAATCTTGCTTTTACAGTGACAAACAGACCCACCAGGTTGACACAGCAGGACTTCTCCTTGAGCTGGACTGATTTTTCTTTCTGTTATAAAATTCTTCTCTAGGTGTTAATATGCACCTGCACATATAATCTTGGGCTATATTACTTTAAAGCACAGAGTATTTTATTTCAGATGCAAAACTAATTTTGGAAATACTTTGCCAATATCTCGGACTTGGCTGAGAATGCTATTGAACGTTAAAAAAAATTAACTACTTGCTGGGTTTTATGCCCACAAAGAGTTTTGGGGAGGAACATTTTCCTTTCCAATGAGTTTTCTCCAGTGGGTTGTTGCAATAATCTTACCCAAGTGGCAGACAAATGCTCCAGGTTATCTGACCAATTCGTGTGATTACACACAGAAGTAAACAAATACTGGGAAATGTAAAATGGCAAGACACATATCTTAGTACACTCCCTAAGAACTAGTAATTTGTAAATATCCTCTAAATAGGGCAGACTCCTACTATGTGAAGCTAAAATTGTAACAAAACACCTATTCAGTTACTTTGACAGTTCATAGTAAAATTCTGTAGCATTTTAATTATTTCATTCTATGATTTTTTTCTAGATTCAGGAAGAACTGAAAAAGGACAAAAGTCCTTTTTCCCCATAAGAAAGGACCAAACCCTAAAACTTACAGAACAGCTGTCATGAAGAACAGTGTATCTGAACCGGCTGTTTCCCTCTGCTTTGATCTCCAGGTCATTGGCCCCTTTCAGAATTACAGCTTTTTTCAGGTTCTTTGTCTGGTCATCCATGTACCCAATGCTGTTTTTACAAAGGTAAGTGATATTCTGGGAAGCTTCCTTTGATAGGAGGCGCAGGAATGTCATCTGAGTGACAGCTGTATCCCCATACACAAACTGTGAAGACAAAGAAATAGATCAGCATAGATTACATGATATTTCATTATGAGTTCACGGATTTTAGAAACATCTGTCATTATTGTAACCCTTTCCGGACATGACTAGCAGGAGCCCTATAACATAAAATCTAAGAATGGTTTCTTTTGTTATTTGCTGCTAGTTGAGGACAGCCTTTAACAGGGAAGGTTCATTGTGGAGAATTTTGACCATAAAGCTCTGCAGCTGAACAACTCAAAGGCAGCTGGGCTTCCATAGACATACCAAAGTTTGGATTTAGTTCTGCCTTGTTTCAAAAAGGGATTCAGTAGGAGCTAGACTTTACACATGAAATAGTGCGCTAGAGCAACCTCAGAGTAGGTAAGAAACACCAAGTACAGAAAACCCTTTTACAGTGGTTGCTATATTATTTTTATTATATATAGCAATATATTTGCAACTTTAGCAACTTGTTTTCTGTAGGCTTTGTATTGTATTTAGAAGCATCACAAAAAGCCAAAGTTTGACTACATAAATATAACTATACATTTGCCTATTGGCCTTATCAGCTAACTAATTTGCACGGAAGTTTGACAAAAGCTTTATGAAGTGCCACTGTTTCTATAAAAAACAGAAGCAATTTTTTTACCAATAACAAAAGTTCTAAAATTCCTGAGATTGGGTTTTTTCCCTATCTGTGCAGGTTCCATTTTATTCATGTTTTACAAATCATTGCAACATAAAACATAACAATCAAGAATGACTAAAATGTGTAAATTTTACCGAAACTGGTGAAGATAAAAATCTTATGCATCGACACTGTCATTTTTTACAAAATGTGTTATCTCTGTTTTGCAATCTCAGACATATTTATTAATTAGAATCCGTAAGGAGTGCATATGACTATCACACAGGTCATGCTATCAGTTATCAAATCTGACAGTGTTTTCAAAAATGAAATATGCTTTTATAGTATTTCTCAATAAAATTTCTATCTTCAAAGAGCATCTGACTTACAAAACCCCTATGTGTAGCTCTGCAGGCAGCTAAACATCAACTGTGACATCTTGGGTCAGCACAAGATGGCCTGAATTTAATAATAAGTGAAAGCATCTCACAAAAGCAATCAATATCACATCTGTTCTCAACACCACATCTGTTCTCAATTGTTAAAGTTCTGAACCGCTCTCAGGAATCCAGCTGATAATAGCATTATTCTTCACACACCAAATATTTATTTTAAAGATATTTAATTACTCCCTATGAAATAACAATTGAATGTATTTTCTGTACTTCTGATTTGATGAACTAGGAATAAAAATGGCAAAAGCTGTTCAATTAATTATCACTTTGCATAGCATAAACTTCTCGTATTTTGGCAGGATCAATAAGCCTACTTCTAGAAGTTACTACAGAGGGAAAATCCAACAGAAGGCTGAGTGGAATTTTTGTCTGCATGGAGGCTGATAGAGCATCCTTACATATATGATAACAATCATACTTTCTTTTAAAAGTAATTTATAAAGTAATTTTGTATTCTTTAGCAGTAAAGAGTTTTCAGAAAGTAAGTAGAATTTGATTAAAACAGCAGTGATTTAAATCATATATTAGGGTAAAAGTACCCTTTTTCAGGGATAGTGAGTTGCTAAGATAGATTGCAAGAGAAGCTGATGTTTTTGGGATCAAGAGAAATAAATCTTTTCCAGCAGTGGTCTACTTATAGCCAATCCTGCCTTAGATGCCCTTGCATTGTTTCTCCCAGCAATTTCCTATATTTACTGTTTGGTAATAATAGCTAACTGAATATAAGGTAGTCAACCAATAGTTAATAATGTTGTGACTGTAACAGAATCTGCTCAGAATAGCAGATGAAGTTCTAAACCAGAAGGATTTTTCTAAACCAGGTGTCAATTCTTGACATTAAATGTTTTTAGTTACCTGTGATCCCCTGTTCATATCAAGGCCATACCAAATGGGCTTTAAGTCAGACAATCTGCTGGCCCACCACGTTTTACGTGGTATAGTAGATGGGTTTGCAGAAATACAGGTCTCTCCAGTTTCCATGTTGCAGTATACTTTTATAGCATCTTCAACACATCCTTGGTTAGGATCAATCCAATATTCACCTACAAAGAACATAAAATGTGAGGGACATGGCAGCAAAAGTATGTTGCCACAGTACAGAACACAAGGCAAAACAGGCACATGTTTCATGTATCAGTTTGATGTATTTTGGTGTGTGCTTCAACTATACACTAAAATGTTGCTTCAAGATACAAGCTGAGCAGTATTTCAAATATTTCAAAACTAGGGCATTCAAACTTGAAATCTGTTGAAGGTTAAGGTGGTTTAAATCCATTGCAGAGCTCCTGAACACTCCAAGTGCACAAAGAACACACAGTGGCTAGAAGACAATTTTGTCTACATATGAGAAACTGACAGCAGCCCCTCCTAATATTGATGCTGGAAGCAAAGTTTCAGGCAACGGGGCAAAAGCTGTAAGGCCTGCCACAAATTATCTCTGCCTTCCAAATGGTTCTGATTTATCCACTGATAATCCATACAAACTAGGGAAACTCCTAAATGGCACGTTAGCACATCACCACCTAGAAATTGCCAGTATGGAGCTGCAGCAAAGAATTCTGGATGGAAAGCACTCATAGGTCATCAGCCCATAAGTAACGTTTTGAGCTAATAGCAATTAAGCAAACATTCACAAATATTCACAATATCACAAACTATATCTTCATCATGTAAGTGGTACTCCATGGTGATAACACTTTGATAACATGGTGATAAGTAGTGTTCCACAGAAGTCTAAAACGTTTCAGATTTTAACATACATCTGAATAAATAAATATGGGATACATCAGAATATATACTTCATTGGCAAGAAGAAATATTTTTTTGTGAGAAGGTTTCAAGCTCCTAGTGTGAATGTCAATTTAGGCCATCAAAATCTGTATTACCCATTGTTTTTCCAGTGACCAAGTATATACTGGGAACGTGACAGCATCATATGGCACCATACAGGAGATGGTGTGTTTATACGCACCGCTCTTCTTGGATGGGTGGCACAGCTTCAGGTCATCACAAGTCCGTGCTGGGTGTTTTTTTGAACCATCTGGGCTGCGCATAGTCTCAATCTGGCTGCTCAGTGACTTCAGCGTGGCATGGACTCCTGGGTCTGTTTTATTATGATCATCTGGGGCTGCTTCATCTTCAGTAAACTCTGGCAGTGGATCTGCCATAGCATCATCGTAGTGTCCCATAATGTCACCAATGGCAGCAGTGAGATGGCCTGGAGGTCCTGGAGGGCCAGGAGGGCCAGGATCACCTGGTGGACCCTAAGTTTAAAAAGAAAAAGGCAATAGAGGCATAGCAGAGTAAATACTATGCAAAATGGTAGCAAAACCAGCCACTAAAAAAAGCAAAACTTCAGGGCCTGTCACCCTAATGCACAGGGAACGTCCAGATACAGATAAACAAGCCACATTTCCAGGAACAGGGGTAAGAGATTAAAACTGCATGCGACTGCTTCTTGCACTCTCTGCCTCTCTTAATACCTTGCTCAACAACTTCTTACTCTTGATTTCAGACTTAACAGCTGGAAAAAGTCACCAAGGAAGGGCCTCCTCATCCCAGTTTTTTAAGCCATCTGTCCCTCCTTGTTAAGATCCCTGCCTAATAACTTTATTTCTTAAAATTCCCAACAGCTGTAAGTGATCTTTAGAGCAATCTAAAATTCCTGCTTCCCCCGAGTCACCTCTGGCACATTTTCAATCAGTAAAGCCTGGATGGGAATATTGGCACTAGAAACGTCTTTACATTTATCCAGCACAGTGCTGAGCTTTTTGGCCACGGGTATGTACAGAATCTCCATCATCCTCACTTGGCAAAGGAGATGTTTTCCTAAGTCAACTTTCCCAAATGATGGGTTGCGAGGTCCTTCTGTCAACCTGAGTTGTGACACCTGGCCAAGTAACTAAGTCTTGACACAGACCATATCTGTTAATAAACCCATCTCCACCTGCAAGCTCTGCCAGCTCTTCTTTGGCAGCAGAAAATCTGTAACATACCTTCATTTGAAGCTGGATGCTCTGGTGCATCAGAACTGGCATTTCCTTTGATAGTAATTACTTCAGAATTTACAAGTAGTGCTCCAAATGCTTACTACACAGCACACACCCAAATTAACACACTCTGCATCTGACAAATGAAACCTTAACTTTTATTTCTTGCTTATTGGTTCCAATTTATAGTTGCATGCAAGCCACCATGGAAAGCTAAACTAAAAATACTGGTCTTTAATATTTCTTGTACTGTCTCATTACACAGATGAAGTATCTGGAAACACATCACAATCTCATGCTGTACCATAGACTTCTTATTCAAGTCTTGGTGCCTTGGCAGAAGTGGAAATACTTATAATTGGCAGAAATTCAAACGAAATGGGGTGAATATTAGCACACAATAAACACAGGAAACATGTCTTATGAGACAAAAAAACAGCAGAAACCACCTTCTCTGTCTTGTTCATTATTTTATTCTACCTTTTCTACTTTTCCCCAAAAATTAGCAATACCAGTCTTTTAATCCCTCACACTATCATCCAAATCACCCTTTTCTCCAACTCCTCTAATCTTCTAACTTATCTTCCTTGGGATAGCATAACTTACACTTTATGGCTTAGGGTATCATGAATTGGTAAACGTGCAATATGCCTGGGGCATCTAGCAAAGGTTTAGAACTTCTTCCAAAACGGTCAAACTGTTAGTTGTGAATCAGCCCACGGTTGATGTCTCTAAAACCCCAGGTCAGGCTGAGGGTCAGCTGGGCTGAGAAAGTTTGGGCCGTTCATTTGGACGGATGGATTTCCTTACCACAAGCAAGGGCTGATGGAATATGCCGCTGGCAATCAGTCACACGGCTGCTCTGATTCAGTGGCACATTTGTGGCAATGCTGACTGTGAACTGCTGCTGGTTCCAGCTACACTGACAGACCTGTGCTTATACCTGAGGTTTTAGGACTCAACCCACCAAACAGCCATGCTGAACTGCAGATCCAGCAGGACCCGGTGAGCTAACTGCAGAAGTAGCCCCAGGTTAGCCTAGGGAGAGCAGAGATGGATGAGGCTGGGATTGTCACAGGGCAGGGAGATGAAAAGGAGTAAGAAATGAGCCCTTTCAATACACAGCTACCCTGGCTATTTGTTGGAGAAATTATTAAATCTTAGCATTTGCCTTGAGCTCACGGATGTTTGAGAAAGTGCTGCAATGGACTGTGAAAAAGCCTCATTACTTGAAGGTAACCTTTTCCCTCCATATTCCTGTCATCTTACCTCGGGTCCAGCTTCTCCTACACTCCCTCTAACACCAGGAGGCCCAATTGGCCCAAGTGGACCGGGACTTCCGTCTTTGCCAGAAGGACCAACTGGACCTGGAGGACCCTAGAAAATACAAGAGCAAGAAGGAATGTATTTTAGCATCTAATAACAAGGTTATAAAACCCAGCTCTCTACAAGCACTATATTTTCAGGAAGCAATATAATTATTTGTGTCTATTACCAAACCTTTAAAAAACAGCCTTTTTCTTCTTCAAAAATAAGAAGGCAGTTTCAAAGCTGTTCTTTGGAAGTGAATCACCTCAGCTAATACACCTCGGATCAGCTGTGTATCTTTTCCTAAAGATAACTGGGTTCAATTCCAGGTGCTACACAGACTGGAGTAGCTGCTGGATGCCCACGTATGTTCATACTCAGAGATATATACACTGTCACTTGGGTACATCCAAAGGGGTCATATTTCTCCTTTACTTGCGGGTGACTGACATAGATGGGGGTACTAAAGGCAGAGTAGCAATTAGCAGAGCTGCTACATACATGGGTTTGCATCGGCTGCAGCAATGTGTCTGTAAAAAGGGACTGTAGCCCTGTAGTTATTCTGAACTGATTGCTTTACCCAGCTATAAACTACGCTCATGTCAAAGCTTTACTATATTAAACAAGGTAATGTCTCTCAGCAAAAGGTAGCAGGGTAATTCCCACATGATACTGAAGGCAATAAAAGCCAGTGAAATAAAAGTGAAGCAGCTATAAAAATCTGATTGTGGAAACAAACAAGCAAGAAAAACAAGCCTGAAACATTATACTCACCCGAGGACCAAATGGGCCCGGAATGCCAGGACTGCCCTGTTCACCAATAGGACCCTAAAGAGAAGAAATTATCACACCGTTATGACATTCAAAGCATATTCCTTCAAAGAAATAGTGTGTGATATACACAGTTCTCTATGAATAGGATAATATACATGAACAATGTGTAGTACGTAGTACCTTTCCTTCTTACAATTAATTTTCATTCTGTTGTTCTCTCTTGTCACAGAACAAAAAACATAATCACAATTTAGATTATAAAGAGTTTACTGGTGCTTGACTATAAATAAATTGTTTCTGCAGAATAGCCTTGCTTTCACGGCATTTGGAATCAGATTGGCTTACAAAGACTAAGTGACAGTGCTATTATGAAGGGGGTTTTGTTGACTCTCTTACTGCATGCTGAAACTCCAGCTCTTGCACAGGATCAGTGAACAAATGGAAAACATTTTTTCCATGGCATTTCCATTCAGTAGGCACTGAAATAATGAAGTTCTCGCAAATATTAGTGAGAGAGATGATTGCAGTCCTTATGGGATGTTGTATTTGATTCCTTGACTGTAAAGAGTTCAAACACTGGCAAAAAGCATTTCATGGTCTAACATGCTCATCTGAAACTATCAACTTTTGTTATCATCTCGTGCTGGCAGATCATAGACTGTCAGTGATCGGTCACTACAGGACTGGCACAAATGGAACAAGAGTAAGAGAACACATACCTCGCAAAGTACAGGTTTACCTCACCACGCAATAGTATTGTAAAATTACATTAAATATATTAGCAAGTGCAGACAGCCAGGCCACTCACAAACACCTTGTGGGAATAAAATAACTAATTTGCTTTTTTGTTTGTTTGTTTTGTTTTAAATAACTATGTACCTGCTACATTATTTAATTACCAAGGAAATTAAATTATAGTAAGAATAGAACAACTTACAGGAGGACCAGGAAGACCTTGAAGCCCAGTGAAACCCCTGTGTCCTTTCTGGCCCCTATCACCTCGATCTCCATTGTCACCTTTGTCACCACGAGGTCCTTGGGGACCCTGTAAATACCAGCAATTACATGTAAAATTCTGAACTGAGAAAAAAAGCTCAACCTCAAAACACCCTCATTTGCTTTTAGACACTGCATGCAGACCTCCTTCACTTCTAAAGCTAGAAAGAAAGTAATGCTGGGGCACCTCCAAGAATCTTTATTTTTTAGCAAACAAAAAGTAAATAACTACAGAAAATGTTGTGCATTTATCTTCATAATACAGTCAAATAAACTAAACCTGTAATAATAATACTAAATGATTTATGTAACAAGCTTTTTAAGAGTGATAAATTTCTTTGCCTTACTGGGTACAGTAAATTATTTTCTTAGAGGAGATTAAAATATGGATTTCTCACAGAGTCATAGTGATAAAATGTATTTTCAGTATAAAATCCTCTGTGCTGCATCTTAACTTCTTACAGCTCCTTCTACCTTCACTACAATTAAAATACAGATGAAGATAAGATTCACCAACTACAGACAGACAACAATATTCAGGCTCCCCAGTACAAATAGCTTGATTCTATTATTGCCGCAATTCCATTCTTGGTATTCTTGATAGTTTCAAATTTTTCACACTAATTCAAAAATCCCTGGAAAATATGGCTTCTGCTTTCAAGTCTATATTTCTCAGCCCGAACTGCATGCTAAATTTCTCAGTGCCAGATTCCAAATAGTTTATCAATGGCATCATTATCACAAACTGCTCAATAAATTTTCCTGTTTCTCGTGACATCTGCTTAGGGACAGGACAACATTCTTTTGAATTTCCCAAGTTTGCAATTAATTTTTTTGTTCCAGGCTTGGATTGTATAAGAGTTATGTAACACCAAAAGATGGGTTTTGTTTGTTTTTCCATTTGGACTAAAGTCAGAATCTCATACGCTGAATTACAGCAGTTTCATGAGAACAGGTGATTTTGTTATATTTCTGCCATTTTTACCTAAAAATGTGCCTTTTTGTTCAGCATTCATTTAAATACCCCTTACTTGAATTGTCAATCACAGGCTCCAGGCATTTGCCAGCTTGGGTCCTACCATCATTTGGACAGCAACACACTCCAAATGAAGAGTCTTCCAAAGCATTTGTTATTTCACTGCAGTCTTTTTAAAGAAAGGGTAGAAACGCTAGTGTATCCAAACAGATCAGTAAAGATTTGCAGCTCAGAAGACTACCTAAATCGATTTGCAGTCAGGACACTAAAAGCTGAGGCCCTGCTTAGCATTCTAATTTGGATTCAGTTTCTCGTACATTGTCCTGTATAAAGCAACTCAGACAAAACCACAGTGACTGTGGAGAACTTACAGGCAAACCTCTTTTTCCCACGCGACCTGGGGGACCCATCGGACCTCGAGAACCCTACAAAGATTGCACATAGAAGATATGTGAAACAATGCACAAAAGCATACACATTTTTTTTTATATACAAATTATTAAAAGTCTCACTTACAGTTTCACCTCTTTGACCTGCATCTCCTGGAGGGCCAACAGGACCCAGAGTTCCTGGACCCCCTGGGGAACCTGGTAAGCCTGCAGGGCCAGGTTCACCACGATCACCCTGTGAAACGTAATGTCAACATTATTTATCTAAAGAAGACTTGACTAGACCAAAGGAACAGGACTCTAGCATTGCTGATCTATTTTCTAGGTATTTCAATCTACAAAGATATTCCTTCTGTAAGAACTCAGGTCCGAGTTTGTGGAAGCAGGTGTTTTTAGCTTCTTAGCCATGTTTCCTCAGCTTTGAAAGGTACTATGTATTGAAAGCTGTGATACGCTTTCAGAACAAGTTCTCCATTCAAGTTAACTGAATGAAGAGAAAATCTACAGTAAGTCAGTAATAAAATGGAGATCTTTAGAAGTGACTTAAGAAAACAATATATCCTTACACGTTCTCCAACAGCTCCATCTCGTCCAGGAGTACCGTCATTACCAGCAGGTCCCTAGAATTACGGAACAAAAAAATAGGGCTATTGATTAGCTCTGTAGTCTTGCATTTCTGTAAGAAGAAGTAGAAAGTTTTCTCCATCTCTAACTTCAACTCAAGGAGAATAACTACTAGACTTTTTTTTTTTTTCTTTAATCCTCATGTTACAAGGCTCTAATACTTACTTCTGGACCAGCTTCACCCACAGGACCAGTGGCACCTGACTGACCAATAGGTCCTGGGGGACCTTTATCACCAGGTGGCCCTGTGGGACCTTGTTTTCCTGGTGTGCCCTAAAAAAGATGAGAAATATATCAAAATTTTAATCACAAAACAAAGAAAGCACACAAAAAATGCTGCCTGCAAAGCACTACTCATTAATCAGGTCTGAAATACCATCCACATCTGTAACTTCAAGAAAATGGTAATTAAGGAAAACATTCTTATAGATTTTGAATATAAATTTAATATACTGTGCACTTTAAAGAGTTTAGTTGTGTTAGTTGCTTTTGAATAGGCTTTTATAGACTAGAAGCTGCACTTGAAGTTGCTCTGTCTAGTAGTGACGCTTTCAAGCGCCACTCCCTTGATATGGTCAATAAGTCTGATGTCATTAACTGCAATAGGTATGGTCTTTTGGACTCTGAAAAAATAGAATGCTGTTTGAAATAAGTAACTTTTTTTTCCTCTGTCTCAACATCAACAAATCTTGTTAGCCTGGAATAACTTCTGGATAACTTTAACTATAAATTGATTTTATGGATCTAGTGGTAATGGCAGATCGTCCATACCATCCCTTTTAATGACTTGATCTCCTGGATCATTAGGCTTTCCAATAAATACTTGGAAATCCTACATGAAAGCAAAGAGAGCACAAAGATTGTAGTTCACAATTTTTGAAATAGCAGTCACAGAATATTTACATTCAGGTGACCTTTGGGCACCTGAATGAAAAGCCTGGGGTTGTTTTTTTTCAAGGATCTGGTTTTAAGTCAAATAGGAAGTTTTCAGGCAGAAGTCTTGTTATTACCCAGCTACTCTTCATTCAGGTTCAGATCTTCTATTATGGCAGAAACAAAATATACCTCATGCACTTGCATGAGATTTAGTTATTTACTGTTCTCTCTCTATTCACTCCTGCAATTGGAGTTTTCCAACTTTGCCCTTGTGCTATGGGGCACTACGCTCAGAATCCCACAAAGACAATGAGAATGCCCAAGTTGATGGCATAGTGACTTGGTTGTTACTTACTGCAGGACCTGGCAGCCCTGGCATGCCCCTTTCCCCTCGCTGTCCTGGCATACCAACAATACCTCTTTGACCAGTAGTTCCTGCTGGACCAGGGGGGCCATCTGGGCCCTAAAATCCACAAAGAATAAAGCAAGGTTACTATCATTTCAGTAGCAATAAGTATAAGCGTCAATGAGACCAAGCCTAGCGTTGGCCTAGGGAGAAAAAGTAACATCAACCAGCACGTACCGGTTGACCATCATCCCCTGCATCACCCTTGTCTCCAGGACCACCAGGAGGCCCAGCTGGCCCTCGATCTCCCACACGGCCATGAGAACCAGGATCACCACGAAGACCTGGAGGACCTTCTTTTCCTGGCTCACCAATAGGTCCAGCAGGCCCTGGAGCTCCCTAAAGCAAGTTAAAACACCTTGTTACATTGGACCCTTTTCTGATCCGGACAATTACATTCTTAAGGACTGTGTTTTGATTAACTATAAATATGCATATTGTAAGGAAGGCCCAAAGTGTGAATGAGCTAAGAGCATTTATGATCTCATTTATGATCAAATAAATAAGATGAAATAAATATCTCATCAACTCATGTCTAATCTCTGCCCTCTCTCCCCTAAAATTTGCAGTTTCAAACTCCCTCCTTTAAAAAGACATTCTTTTTTTCCTTTTTTTTTTACCTCAGGTGTACAACTACTTCTAGAAAACTCACTTTTTCCCCTTCTTTCCAATATCATCAAGCAGAAATCCATAGTAAAAATTTTCATTCACACAGTACAAAATTAGTGTTTTAATGGACCTTTGTTCATTTCTCAAATACCTTTAAAAGACTTCACATGTATATTATGTTTTCCATAAACTTCACCTTTTGATAAACTCACAACAATGGCAAGTTATTTTTCTCATCAAAACATTTAGAGGCATATGAAAGGAGTAACACAATTCTCAGTGTGGAGCTGAACCCCCACTTGCTGATCCACAGCTAATTATTTTTTTTCAGTGATTCTGAAAATGTTTAGATGAGGGGTTTTTTTGTTTTGTTTCTCTCTTTTATATATATATGATTTATTTTAATGGATTTTATGAGTAACTCCACCAATGACATAGCCTAGCAGAGGTCTCTTCCTCTTCCAAAAACTCTCCTAACTCCAGTCACCATTGAAGGGACAAAAAAATAAAAAGTACAGGAAGGTACAGGTTGCTGCTTTGTTCCTGTAAGCAATTAAGTCATCAGAGCAGCTGGAACAGCTCAAAGCCTACTTAACCCAGTGAAAAGTCTTGCACTAATTTGGACACACAAACACTGGATCAAGCTCAAGACTAATGAGTGTTATTTCATGAAGTCTGGTGTCACAGAAGTCACAGAAGTCAGGCCAACAAGCTATTCTCTTCTATAGCATCAGGCCATAAACCCTGCTTCACCTTTCCTGCTTTATTTAATCTCTAGGTTTCCAATTACCATATAAAACAGACCTATTCAAAATATGACAATTGACTTACAGTAGGTCCTGGAGGCCCAACTCTTCCAGCAGAACCTGGGAATCCAGTAGCACCCTAAAGAACATTTTAATGCCAATTTTATTGAAAGAAATACAGCACTGGTTACCTCAAATGTTTCTCAGCTGAATTAATGAGCAAATGTTATATTACCAACTGTGAAAAACAAGCTGAGATGAGGAATGATACACATGCTACATAAAATCTCGGATTATCTGCTGTCAGGTCACACAAATTAAAATCTACTTACAGGTGGACCCTGGGTTCCTCTACCACCTTTCAGACCAGGAACACCTGGAGGACCCTAAGAGGAAAGGAGAAAGAAAGAGTTGATAGTGAACACCCAAAACATTTTAAATAAGCAAGATCAGCCTGTGCCATTGTTTCTCGGACCATGTTATTTATACTTACTGGTGGACCAGGAGACCCAGCTAGACCCTGTGGTCCTGGAGATCCAGCATCTCCTTTCTGTCCAGGTTCTCCAGGTTCACCTTTCACACCTGGCTGACCATCAGGGCCCTATAAGAAATAATATTTAGAAAGACATCAGGCCAGAGAATACCAAATCTTTCCAACCTAACAAAGTCATTTTGTAGGGAATTCTTAAAAGGTAAAAAATAGCAGGAGAACAGATCAGCCCAGAAAACACTGCATTTGCGTAACGGTTCAGTTCAAGAGAACTGTAACAGCTCAGCACAGTCTTTAGAAGACCACGGATGAGATTTTCTGAGCAGTCTGTGAAGCCAGTATTTCCATTTTAAATACTTTCTTATCTAGCTCACATTTTTCTTTTCTTTAGATTCTCTATTTTCCTCAGCAGCTATTACATACCTAAAAGTAAAAGGGACTGAATAAGCATTGCCTTTTCTAGTAGTGGTTTTTTTTCTCCCCCATCAGGGGAAGCAGGTGCCTGACACTGTGTGAAAGGTCCGAAACAGAATATTTAGGCTGTGGGAAAGTTTAGGGTATTCACTGGAAAACTCACAGACCTTCCATTTGGTCCATCAACTCATTCCAGTCTTCACTGCTCATGGCACAAATCTTTGCTACCTTCAGTAGATGACACTTTATTACTTGCCTCATTTTAATCTCAAAGGAGCAACATAGCATATTCATAAAAATGTGAAATCTAATGAACAATTACATAATTTTATCAACACAACCACTTTTCAACTGTCCAGGGTATTTACTGGCCTTTTTCTTTACTTGATATACTGATGGGAAAAAGAAACAGCTCTTTTTGCAACAAAAATGTGACTCACGTTCCAGAACACTGCAGTATTACTCATAATGAAGGAAACTAAGTATGTCAAAGCACGACTAAAAGAAACTCATTAGTGTTACAAAACACATACCGGAGGACCAGCAAAACCAACAGCACCAGTTGGGCCATTTTCTCCTCGGGAGCCCTGGTCAAAAAAATTAACTGTATTTAACATTTGTCTTTCCATATACGGTACAATTTACAGTTACACATGCAAGAAAGGATGTTAACTATTTACTGTCACGCGTGATTATACTTTTACTCTATTAACCTGAATCAAAATATCTTTTAAGCATAAAAGAAAGTTAACCACGATGTTAAGATCTGCCATATGTTCAAGACTATATTTACAGTTTCAGAATTTAAGAGATGGAAGGCATGAGCAAGAGCTAAAACTCCAGTAGGAGAAATTCTGCTCACAACCACTTCCAGAGAAAGCACAATTACCTGAAGAGCGCACACTTTATGCAACCTACCATTCCAATCAGACTGGGGAAAAAAAAAACAGTAGTTCAAAGATGTATTCTTCTACAAGGTCAGAATGGGCTATGAGCTGCTTCAACTCAGCTTTTCACACAACATTTGTTTGGAAAAGAAGGAGATGAAGGCTGCCAAGCTCCAGCACTCCCTAGAGGGGTGGAAGCTGTTCCAGTTTATACTGGAAATAAGATTGTTCTGATTTATGAGAGAGACATAATCAATTCCAAGCAACATGAAGGATCTAGAAGGGCTGAGCCTCTAATTCCCTAATCAAAGTCAACCCTTAAAATCTCAAATAGACAGAAGATAACAGGAGTTAACAGAACTAGATGAACTAAGGTATACCTCTGCACTTTGTCCATCTAAATATTTGTATTACAGTAGTATCTGGTATGGGCATGCTTTTAAAAACATTTAAACAATTAAAAGTGGTGGCATACTTTCAGGAAAGAGGTAAATGAGCATAACTCTGTGGAGTTTGCCCTAAAACAAGTATAGGACAGAAGAATAGAACCTGCTAATAGTTTTGCCTGTGCACAGCATCAAGACAGAACTACAGATTTTGGCTACAAAGAAAGCAGAAGAAAAAGAGGGAAATAGATCAGCAAATTTGACAAATGTGTGGAGTCTGGATCACTGTTAGATATTGTTAACTTATGCCAGGCTAAAGCTCAACATGTTTACTCACGGGGTTTCCACGGGAGCCAGGAGGACCAACTAGACCTCGAGGACCTGGTTCACCCTTAAAGTGAAATTAAAGGTTATTATTTCCCAAGTAACTTATTTGACAAATAGCAAAAGTGCCAATAAAGTGCCAAAAAAATAATATTAAGAAACTTCAGTAAGGAATGGAATAAAAATCTGTTTACCTTTTCACCAGTGGGACCTGCTGGACCCATTGGGCCTATAGGACCAGGGAGACCCTTTTGAACAAATTAAGATGAAAGGAAGTTAGAGAAGTGATGCTTCAAAACAGTTAGTTTAAAACTTTTCATGAACTACAATTTCCATATGCTTTTTCATTCCTTTAATTCTTCTTCTTTATCTCTGAAAACTTGTTGAATCTTCATTATCTAAAATTGTCTTGCATTTCCTCTCCCAGTGACCAAAATCCCACATCTCAAAAGACCTTCTTTCTTCTCTTTCTTTACTAATTTAATCCTCTCCTCTATACAGTGTTTATGAATAAGGGCAATGATAAAAAAAAAACAAAAAGCAAACAAACCAAAAAACCAACCCAACCCAAACACCTGGCTTTATTTTGCTCTTTCAGGAAAAATTAAGTCATTTTTCCCCACTTGCACAGAAGTTCTTTCTTTTATGCTAGTATATAATTGTTTAAATTAATTTTAAAGTGTCCATTATTACTTTTAAAGGTTCATTTATATCTTGCAAACTCCTCAGAAGTGTGTTTTTTCTCGTCATGAGGCAGCTAGGCAAACAGGTTGCAAATTCTGCACCCAAACCCATCAACTCCACATCATCTCACAGCACTAACTATACTACTTGAATACTTCGATCTCCCAATTACAGCTCCCTTTCAATAGAAGTGGAGTACCACGAACTTGTACAGAGTTTGCTTTGAACAAAATCCCCCCTCCCACAAAATAACTGCACTGGAACTTAGTTCAGACTGCAGAGAAATACAAATAAAGGAGGCATTAACAAAGAATACTGCAACGCCGTCAATGCTCCAGTGGTAGGTAGCAGAGATATCCGCAGATACCTGGCTCAGAACAGGGATGTACACTTAGCTCACCGTTACTTTACCTGTTCATTAGTTACTGTAAGCTATAAATGTGCCTTTACAATGAGTAAGAACTGTTCTATATCTTTCAATATCTGACTTACATAACTAATTTCAGCTCATAGCTGACAATTTTAAGTTAGTGCTCCTGTATACTAGGGTTTCTGCAAAAATCTTTTTTTCTTTGACTATAAATTTAGTCCAGACAAGACCCTCATCTTTTGAACATGCCTCAAATTTCCAAATGCCTAGCAGCTGGTACTCCAGTTTGTTTACAAAACCCAAGAATGTCAGATATATGCAATTCACGTAAAAAGCAACTCAAATAACCAGGAAAACCTGGTCAGTGCATATACAGCAAACCCAGTGCATTTGGGATTACTGGACAGTTGGTCTATGCAGAAGAGTGTGTCCAACATGTTTTGAACATGGCTTGAGTAAATTCACCATTTTGTTTATGCACAGGAGATTCAAAGCTTTCCAGACATGTCAGCAACTTACTGCCCATAAGGGCCTTAGCACATTTACAGGAACTTTCACCCGTGAAACACAGGACAGACTGTGGGCATCTGAATCCAAATAATAAGGAGGCACCTGACTTGGTCCGAGAGTCAGAGCTGGAAGGTCTGATTTTTGGCTGTTGAACTCCACCAGTCCCTTTTTTTCATGTTTTTGCTATAGTGAGCTTAGCTGTATCCCAAATCAACCCACCACTTCTGGGAATCCTTTCCTTTGACGTCTTAACTCTTAACTGATGATACAAAACAAGGGATTGGAACACAGACATCTGTGCATAGCAGTCTTAAAAAACTTGAAAATTTGGAGGGTAGGGGTAATGAGAACGACTATCAACTCATGATATCGCCGAGTTGAGCTCTATGAGCTGAAAGCTGAGTACCCCTAGCACAATAAACAATGTGGCGTGTAAAGAGTAGGTCTAAAGAGAGCGATAGATTTACTTACTCTCGCCCCGTCGTTGCCAGCTGTACCTTCAGCACCTTTCTCGCCTATGCCACCCTATAGAAAATACCCAGAGAGTCTCAGTTATGACACTGAACGCTGGGTAATTCATACCCTGGAATAATTGCAGTATGAAAAGATAGGTGATTCTACTCAGGACAACAGAAATAAACAGACTTACTCTATCACCCTTGGGTCCAGGGGTTCCAGCGATCCCTCTTTCTCCAGGCATACCCTGAAGACCCGGTGGGCCTGGATCACCAGGCGTCCCACTAGGGCCTGGGCTTCCCTGAAGCAAATAAAGAACAAGTTGCTGTCTATTCATCTGAGAAGCATCTTTGTCTCTAGGCTGAAGAACACACTGTGTCTGTGCTGAAATCTCTGGGGTACAGTTTTAAGTAATAATTTTCTCTTAAATTTGGACTTTATTCACATCCAAATACTTTTCTTTTCCCATTGTGTTACTCAGGAAGTTCAGTTGTAATACCATAGTCCTTCCAAATATGTCAGTATTTACTCAGTGCATACTGGGGATAAGAACAGGCAAAAAAAGAAGCTCGAGCATCTTTCTACCTTGACCTTGATGCCACATGGGCTTATTGCACAAAGTAGCGTCTGGCAGAAGTAGCCAGGGGCAGACATGCTTTATTTATGCTTTCCTCCTCACAGCTTATTTCTATTACAGGTCCTACATTACTAGAGGTACTACCTACTTGCAGTGACCTTCCTAAGCCTAATTAAATCAATTGCAGGTGAAAGAAAGGCATGCCATTTTCAGCATTCTCTTTTCCTACCAAGTGTCTCTGTGTAAACTGACATGGCCCTTGAAACATTGCTAGGAGGTTTTCTGCAATTCAGAAATGGCTTTGCCAAGTTCTACTGAGAAAAACAAAAAAAAACATTTTAAGCTTCAGACCTATATAAATTAATACAAAATGTGATTTCCCAACATTTAAGTATAGAATCATAGAATCTTTTAGGTTGAAACAGATCTTTGAGATCATCACGTGCAGCCGCTAACCCAGCACTGCCAAGGCCACCACTGAACCGTGGCCCTAAGGGCTGTGTCTGTGTGTTTTTTAAACCCCTCTGGGGATGGTGACCCCACCACCCCCCCGGGCAGCCTGTCCCAGGGCTTCACCGCCCTTTCGGTGGAGAAATGTTCCCTCACACCCAACCTAAACCTCCCCTGGCGCTACCTGGGGCTGTTTCCCCTCGTCCTGTCACTTGTTCCCTGGGAGAAGGGACCGACCCCCCCTGCCCACAGCTGTCTCCTTTATGTTCGTGCAAATGAGCAGAATTACACATTACATCACTGAGCAACACAAACCTCCATTCCACTTACCTTTGGACCATCAGGGCCATGACCTCCAGCCATTCCCTTTTCACCCTGGAGTCCTGATGCACCTGGTTCTCCTCTTTCCCCTGGATTGCCACGTTCTCCCTACCAAGTGGAAAATTATTACTTATCTAGAAGTCAGGGCATAGTTCTGGCAGACAAATTCCTACATACACCATAAGTGCAGCACTGCTCTTTGAACAAAGAGCCTGTGAACAAATTCTAGGAGAACTGATGACATAAAAAGCCCCAACTTTTCACCTTTATTGTTAAAGTTAGGGGAAACAGCATATTGCTCAGCAAACTAAATACTGTCATTTCATATCAGTAAACCAAATCATTTAGCAGCTAGTGTTCAGCACCCCTTCACGAGCTATGAAATCATTGAAAGTGGTAGGTTTTACAGAAACCATCTTAAAACTTATCCACATGTATAACCATTTTGTTGGTGGGAAAAACTCAAATATTCACTTCAGCTGCTAAATTCCATAATAGATATTAACTTTCAACCTCAGAGAACTGTTACGAATGTTTAAACTCTGAAAGAAAACACTTACCCTAGGGCCCAATGGACCAACAGCTCCAGGATCTCCAGGCACACCCTAAGCAGGACAGAACTCACCATGAGACTGAAACCATTATTCATAGCCTTACAGTCATGAAATTAGAGAGAAAAATTTTCATTTCCAAAGTACTGTGAATGTCGATGGCTAGCTCTGAATATTAGCTGTCCATGACATGAGATAGTCCAATTCAGTCCAAGAAGATGGTCAGATTCTAGTAATCATTTCATCTGACAGCAGTTCTCAGACAGTCTGCAGACTACACTAGTACATATTTTGAAACAGTATGAGAAATTAAATTTAAAAGAGAAGAAAAGGTAAAACTACTTTATGAAGTGAATTCTTGTTAAATTACACAAATTACCTGATCACCTGGCTTTCCTCCCTCACCTGGAGGACCTGGTGGCCCAGGCAAGCCCTGTAAAAAAAGTAAATACAATGGTCACTAACATGACAGAAAGTTATAGAAATACAAATTTAACTAAGACATTGAGAACATGAATGTAGTAGTATACTCATATTATACATATATATACACAATATACAAACAAGGGTATATATGCCCTCAGAGATCCTTGAGTGAAGCAGTTACATGAATATTGCACCAAAGTGTTTCCCCCCTCCAAATGAGATGGCAGCCCCTCTTTAACATTTGTAGGACATACGCATATAAATCCTAAAAATAAAGTTCTCTATAAACAGAGACTGACTTAATTAATACCTCATTATCAAAACAATTCTTTTGCTCCATATTTGAAGCATCTTTGGAAAATCTCCAAATTAAAACTGAAAACCAACAAAGGTTTTCTCAAGGAATACCACACTGGTATTTAAGCCTTTGCCAGTTCAGTTCAGTGCACACCCAATGTGAAAGCTAAGCATCACTAATTATCCTGAATATCATTGCCATAATTCTGAAGTTGTGTTTTGTTATACATCACTTGACTGAATTTCTCCAATTTCAGTTGATAAAGACACGGTTGTTTATTTTTTTCCTTTTAAAAATATGAATGCACATACCTGAAACCCTGTAGGACCTGGGGGGCCTTGTTCTCCTCTTTCTCCTGCCAGACCCTACACAAAAGAAAGGAATAAGTATACAGTAGAGGAACACAGGAAGGCTCCACAATTTTTCTTCTCTCTGAATATGTGTATTTTCAATTATGAATTTGTTTATTATAAATTTTTACTTACCCCAGGTCAAGATACACCCTATCTAAAAGATGTACTAAGTCAAATCTTATTTCTTTAAGATCCTCCCCCCAAAAAAATCTGCGCTGACAGGAAAACACTTGGTTCCATTGAAACGAAGGAAGCTAGGAAAATGAACTATGAGAAAATTTTGCTCCTTGCACTATTTTTTGTAACAATCAGTAGAAGGAATTACGGTACTAATACATATCTTTTTCAATACAAAGGTTCTCATTTTTATAGGAATTTTTTTTCTTTACATTTCCTGGGATTTTTGGTTTACAGTCAGCAACTGTCACGAAGATATACAAACATAGAAGCAGAGAGTAATGAATGATGGAGCAACTGGCAGGCAGGGAGAGTGGTAAAAGTTGACTTACTGGTGGGCCAACGGGACCAGAAGGACCAACTTCACCATCTTTACCAGGGGCTCCCTAAATTAAAATGACACAGGAAGTCTTGTATAGCCAACATATGTAACAGAATAGCACCATTTTCTGTCATCACTGCAAAAACAGCAGCACTCACTCTTTGTCCTGGGACACCTGCATTGCCTGCTTCTCCAGGTTTCCCAGGATCACCCTAATTTGCAGAAATAAAAATTACTGGGTTTAGATACTCTTTTTGTTCATTAAAATATACACAAAATTTTAAAGTTAAAGAGATCTTGGGTACCAGGTGCCATACTCACACTGCTACCCTTTGGGCCAGGAAGGCCCATGCTGCCTGGCTGACCCCTGATTCCTATTGAACCTGCTGGACCTGGGCGTCCGTCTTCTCCAGGAGCACCCTACAGAGGAAAAGCATATTCCGCATTAAATTATAAATGTATCTACCATATGAACCTGTTTACCTCTGGAAAATGTTTGTGTATATAAAAAAATATATAAAAATTAAACTGGTCTGGTGCTACAGTTATCAGTCAAAACGTCTTTAAAGCAGACATAGCTTTAGCCATACTGCTGGATTTAACCAAATACTATGCAATTATTATCACAGAGCCATTATGGACAAATACTTTATCATTTCCTTAAAGAGACAGTTAGAAAAGATATTTAGTTCAAAATGGCTTAAAAATACCACAGCAGCTGCTAAACAATAGACAGTGCTACACAGATGAAACTAAAGGAACAGTATCTGCACTAACTTTGAAGTCAGGAATGTAAAGTGAATAGTTACAAGATGAACCTTCAAAAATCAAGAAAACTCAACATAAAAAAAAAATCACTTCAGTGAGTTGGGACCTTTGAATTACAGTGGCATTAACTGAAAGGACTAATTTTGTGTGGCTTACCAAGGGGCCAAGTTTTCCTTCAGGACCTTGAACACCTGGATTTCCTGTCAAACCCTAAAAGAGGGAACAAGATCAGCATTAAGGTTGTGCCTATAATTTTAGAACAATAGAGAAATGTAAATAAACCCAAAAGATATGTGCAGTTACTACCACAGTACAAACTTCTCTGTGTCAAAGGTCTTCATCCTCTTCTTCACTTTACAGCTTCATTCCCTTGTTGCCTTTGATCTACCCTTCTCTTATTCTCCCTCTTCTTGCTTTTATACCTTTTGTGCTTCTCACAAGCTCATCTTTATTTCTGTCAACATTATCCAGTGATCTGTATCACATTTTATACTTGTTGCTCCCTTTCCCTCATTTTGTGATATTACAAAATCTCCTCCAATATATTTCCTGAAAAAATATCTAGATGACATGCACCACTCAGCTATGTAAATTATCAATCACCAATCTAATGAAGATTGACCTTCAGTTAATTTGGCCCTCAATTCGTGTTATCTGTGGCAACGATGTGCTTTACAAGCATAATTCCTTCAGTTGCATTAGATGGTCTCAATCGGGGCTATCTGTCATTTTTTGAAGACAAATGGAACCTGTGCTTCCCAACAGCAGCAGGAAAAGAGACAGCTGTTTTGGCCTTTACCCTTTGAGGAGCCACACTCAACAAACAAGAGAAACAAGTCAGTCCTTGCGTAACAGCTTCTTAATTCTGCAAAGTTCATTGTTGCCTTTTGAAAATGAAAAACGCCGTGGTTTATAGTATACTGCTATTAGTTCCTTACCCTAGCACCTGGGAGGCCAGGTTCACCGGGTCGCCCAGGATCTCCCTGACCTCCTTTAGGACCAGAAGAACCTGCTGGACCACGCTCTCCTTGGGCACCCTAGAAAGATACCAATGGGCTACTAGTTAACAGGTAGAACAGCAGCAGTAAAGAGAAGGTTAAATAAAACATCCTTCTATTAAGGGCTTATTTTTACAAACAGAGTTTCAAATCATTAATACTACTATTATTAATAATAATATTTTCCCAAAATTCTTATTTAAAAGTTGTGTCTTCCATAAAGCAAATTTATATGAGAATTTTAGAACCCCTGTATTTTTACCAAGAAGTTAGGAATTTACAGAAACACCACACATACATATGTGAGTCATTTCCCTGGAAGTGTAGTAGCAGTTAGGAAAGTCAAAGACAGATAAGCCCATCTGTTCAAGGGACAAGCCTAGAATAACTATACTACACACAAAGAAAAGGTGATTTTTCAAATAGTTATCTACTATTTGAGCAACAGAACAGATTAATGTCTCATCCATTCACACTTCAGCGCAAGGTAGCATTAAGCAAGCAAAGCTGATCATCACAGGAACTAAAAGTGACTTTTCCCCAACCAATTTTAGTCTCAAAAAATTCAGCCCCCTTTTTGGCATTTGTCAATTCCTTTTGATCCTACTTCCAGTGATTCTGAGGATCTACCTATCTGCCCAGAAGTTGACATTTTTAACGGAACACTTTCTATGTATCTGTATGTATGAAAATTTAACAGATGACGCAGCAAAAGACAGACACCTTAATTTCATTTACCTTTGGTCCAGGCAAGCCATCCGAACCTGGAAAACCACGGTTACCAGGAGCACCCTAGGAAAAGTCATAGGTACGAGATCATTATCTTAATTTTTATGTAACTTATTGAAAATCAAGTCCTAATTTATGCTTTAGGGTTTCAGTTTATTTCCTTACCACTTTCTTGCTTCAATACTTCAAACTTGGGGTTTTTTTTTTTACCACTTGGAGTGGTAAAAATAGCGTTTCATTCCTGCACGCTGAACAGTTCCTTCTATGGGAACAGCCTCACTGAAAGCGAGGTAACCATTTGTACATGTACAAAAAATCCACAATATGATCATCATATCTCCATGATTTCTCATGTGCACTGAATCCACAAATGGAAATATTCAATGTAAAAAATAATGCACAGTATTAACTACTACTATGAAAACAAAGTTTGACTACACTCTCAATGAAACGGTAAGAAATGTAAAGAAAATTCATGGTTAGTTCAAGAGGTTTTTCAGTTTAGCAGTGCATCTGTCAAGGCATATTATTCCTTTGGATGGCTTACCCTCTCTCCAACTGGACCTGGTGGACCTACTGATCCTGGATCACCTCGAGGACCTCTTTTCCCTTCTTCACCTATAGGGCCAATGGGACCCTGGGGACCTTGTGGGCCCTAGTGAAAGTAAAATGTTTTTTTAAAATATTACAAACATCGTTAAGCTCACCATTTCTCAGGTATATTGAAACAGACTGTCTTCTAAACATCGTAAATATTTTTCCAAATAAAGAAGGAAAAAAAAAGCTAGGTTTTGAATCAGTTAAAAAAATACAGCTTTTCAGCACCAGCTTTTCTCTTGTACAATGTTTGTAGGCTAATATATCAGTAAGAATTGCACTATGAATAAACTGTAATTCTGCAGTCTGGGTGTACAGTGCTTCTTATAATCACCTTTGTGCTCAGACACAACAATTTCTGTTTATTATTATCAATTATCCAAGCTGCAAAGGATTCAAAATTCATTGAGATTCTATTAGAAATTCTCAAAGGAGAAGACAGTCAGTGAGGGGTAAGGAAACTTACTTCACCTGTATTTGTCAGTTATAACCTGACCATTTAACTACTGACAAAGGAAAACTAAAGATTGGTTGACAAGTCAGACTGACTCCAGCTCTGCAGAATCACTTTTCTTCCAAAATTCACATGCTTACATCATGGAATAAGCCATGTTCTCAAATAATTGTTCACAAATATTAGCTGTGGGCTAAACAGCTGTTCATACCATAGATGTATAAATATGTATAATATTTTAATGTATAAGTACAATATAATTAATATATACATAATTGCATAAGTATAAAATGTATTAAATGTAAGCTCAAACCAAAAAGGACTTTTGAATTATGATTAGCACACACACCTGTGTGCTCTTAAATGTCCAGAATCACATGAATCCATTTCATATGAGATGAGGAAATCAAAATACACTCATTCCGTGTGCTACAGAAACCTCGCTAGATGAACTAATTGATTTTTCTGTCCTTGAGTCCTGCAAGGCCTATACTGGGTAGGTCATTTACAACATGAAAGGATGTCGTCCTTCGCCATTCCTTGTAAGTACTGTCCAGCCAGGTTCACTGTGGTTTGTCTTCCACAATAATTACTCCCGTGATCTCTGAGCACCAGAAGTGTCTTGAAAACTGTAAGAATCTATTCAACACACTCATACAAGCCTTTGTGAATCCTTTTCATCTTACAAAGCTTATGGAGACTTACAGGTTCACCTTTGGGTCCTGCTTCTCCCTTGAAACCTGGGACGCCAGGGTCTCCCTGAAGACAAACACAAGAATAACATCCATAAAGTTAAAACTCTGCATAAATCATTTGGCTATTTTGTATTATGCTATGAAACAGAAAAATATTTCCTAATTTAGTAACTTCTTGTAGGCAATATAATAGGATGCTTATAATTGTTTGTTTTCCCCCTTAGTGTGCTGTTTATTACGATGTTATGAAGACAAAAACTTAAATGAGACCATTTCAGGATAAAATTGTTACTGATTGTCCAAAGTTTATATAGACATTCTTCTTTCTTAGACCTTTAAGAAAGCAAACCCAGGATTTTGGACACACAGAAGATTCACAAGATCCACATCTCAGCATACTCACTAGCAGGCTACTATTTAAAGGAACCCCACTGCCAGTCAGTTTTAGTTTCATAAAGTGACACATTTGCAAAACATTACAAAGAGAGAAAGACACGGTTACCGGCTGGCCTCGAATGCCAGGTGGGCCGGTACTGCCCTGTGGTCCTGGGGAACCGGGGGGACCTGATAGACCCAGGGGACCTTCAGTGCCTGGAGAACCCTACAATCAGAAAAAACAGCAAGCACAGTAAGGAAACATAATAAGAATAAAGAAACAAAATAAATTTACTTACACAATTTCTTCAGCAGGTGATACGATTACTTACAGTAGGGCCCTTCGCACCTGGGGAACCATCCGTCCCTTCGGTACCCTAAAGATAATGTACCAATCAGTAACATTAATGTTCATGAGGAGCGTATTGATAACAAAAGCAGAAGATTGTTATTTTATCCACTTTACAAGACCAGACAATAAAGGCTATTAAATAAACACAGCAACATATGGCCTACATGTGCAAATAACAAAGCACACAAGTTAATGTGATTTTCAGTCTTTAAGATCTTGTATTTACACTTGGTTTAAAGTACTTCTAGGATTGAGATTGTATCAAGCTTTGTAACTTCCAGTTTCCCAAGCTGCTTTAATTAAATAACAAAAAATTATTTTCAACAAAATAAGCGCAAAACAAATGAATGAGACCTTTCCTTTCCTGGGAAAAAAGTACTTTGAGTAAAATATCCAGTGGAGCATTAAAATCCCCTATAAAGAGGCACCATGCACAAGCTGAGCAGGGAGGAACTCAAGTTAACATACTTACAGGAAGACCTTGTGATCCAGCTGGGCCCTGTGGACCTGTTTCACCTCTTTGTCCTTGAGGACCTTCAGGACCACGAGGACCTGTTGGACCTGCTTCACCCTAAGATTTCACATGAGAAAACAACTGGAGATTATTTTGTTCAAAAAAGCAATTCTACAAACTAAGGAGGAATACCGAGTTTATAAAACAATCCAGATTTTGAAATCGTTTATTTTCCTTAAAATATATTATTGCTTACTTAATTCTGCTTCTACTACTTCCATGTGAATGTAAACTTTAAAAGGACCAACAGATTTTTTTTTCTCAATGTATACAAGGACAAGAAAACTTCCCACAGAGAAGCAGCACTATAGCCAGTGGCTCAAATCAGATCAAACATTTCAGATAGACACCTCTCTCTAAAATCCCTGTATGGATCTGTAATTTGAAAATTATTTTTCGTTTCATTGACAGCCAAGGCCTAAGACTGAGAAATGATAACACATCTGGGTGGGGTTTTTTTGCATGGTACAGATTAGCTTACTGTTGCAGCACTATATTGAATATAAAATCCCTGTACAATTGGACTGGATGCTCCAATGAAAAAATTCCTCCTAGCATCTCCTTTGAATTTTATCTTTATATAGGAAAACTGCCTTTTGGAACTGATGGCTGTGAATATAACATCTTCGTAACTGAAGTCCACATCTTCATTGCATAGTCTGCTTAGCTTTTCTGAGTTCAAAACATCTATTCCAATTTTACATCATCTGATGATCAAACTTGAAGGTAGCTCCTCCTTTTCAAAAGCTTTCATTGATTCAGCATGTGACAGCTTCTCCAAACATTTGTTTAGGTATTAAGTCATGCTTAGCCACACCAAAACATTTTATAACATGGACTAAAAGTTCTATCATTTAATTGTATTCATCATGTTAATACTCTTAGTAAGACTTGTTTCCAAAAGACTGCTTCGTGAATGTTGCCAGCTTCACAACACCAAACATCTGCTGAACTTGGCTACCTGACTAATTGAGAGTTTCTTCTTATATAATTTTTTCCTATCACATTTTAGGAGTGTAAAGGAACAAAGAGGAACAACTGGGTGGAGGGCAAGTATAAGAATTAAAAGAAAGCTGTACAAGTTGTCTTGCCGGTCTTTGTGGATGTATTCTCAAGGCTGGGGTGGGGGAAAATGGAGCACTTTCTTAAAAAACGAGAGGAAAGTCCCACGGTGACAGCACTGCACCAGTGTAAGGTTTCCATTTCAGCCCAATCACACAGAGCCACAAAACGTGACATCTTAGTTTACTCTATCGTGATGAGCTGTGGCACATCTCAGCTGGGGTTCAGGTGTCTGCCTTACCACTCTAGGTCATCTCAAATGTGTTCTCAGCCAAAACTAGAAATTTCAGCACTAGGAGGTACTGCTTCCATACTATCTTATGCTAGTCTTTACAACTTGTAGTAATGCATCTTGTTATTCCTTGACTATATGGGACAAGATTTCTGAGGCACAGCTTCTAATCACCCCTTAGCTCAAGCAAGAGAGAGAGCAAAGTCTCCTAACTGTGGTGAACTGCAACTGCTTCATTTGGTTTCTGAATTCTGTCTTCTCTCTCAAGGTCTTGACTAAGACTGATTTCAGTGCAGCTCTTAGGGACCTGTATACGTCAGTCTGATCAATGTGTAGTCCAGTACACGTTTTTTAATTCCGTGCTGTTAGATATAATAAAAAATATTTAATTTTTTTTTTTTACCTTTACACCGGGAGCACCTGGAAAACCTGGAGAACCTGTTATGCCAAGTGGGCCCTATAAAAGACAGACAGACAATGTTGTTTAGATCACACAGATTAATATCCAGGTAAATATGGTTCTGGGATTAAATGTATTTGTTAGTTATAAAACTTTTGTTCCAAAATAACAATAAATATATTTTTTCTAATTGATATACATACATTTTACGGAATTGTGGTGCAGTATTTTAACCAAGTCTTTACTGACTTCAGCAAAGTTACAGCTCTTGATTCATCTGTTAATGCACAAATTGCAATGTACACAGCTGATAATTAATGTAGCAATTGTTTTTCAATTTTAGTTTTTAACAACATATCCTCTTTTTATATCTACACTACTGTGGTATGGTAATGAAAAGATCAGATATTTGTTAAGTCATCACAATTCGCTCTACAGAATGTAGCAAAGGAGAGTTTCAATTATTTAAAATCTGAAATAGTAATCCAGAAAAAAAAAAATATAAATACAAGCCACATCGTCACTGAAACAACTGGGCTGCTAAACATGATTTTTGAGGCAAGCAACATGACAAGTGAAAATATAATTAAAGACCATGCAACTACATGCCCTACTTCCTACTCTCCTGTCCCATAGAGTTTCCCAGCCAAAATCATTTGCAAGCACTAAAACACGGGGTTTGTATCAAATTTTCAAAGCTGTATAGACCAAGATGTAGAGCAGAGACAGTTTACTGCTTGGATCCTTGTTCAGAGATCAGCAGGTATTTCTGGAAAATGTGGAGGAAAGGCTGGGTTATGCCAGAGGTACATCTCCAGCTCCCAAAATGGGTATAGCTCTTCCCAAACAGCCTTGTACCTTGAGGTGGGTGATGCTGTATCTAAGAAGGGCTGACAGCTTGAGCAGACCAAAGTATTGATGTGACTAAACTATTTCTGGTTCTAGAGCAAAATTATTGGTGCACTGCACTTCAGAGGCACACCTTATGTGGCTGTGAGGATCTGAAATTCCAGCAGGGATGCAAACAGCTGGGACTACATTACATGACAGACTGTCCAAACCCATGGGAAAGTGAAGTTTGAGGGTATACACTTGAATATACCTGTATGGGATGATGCAAGTCTTTTGTTTTGTTAAATAAGACTTTCAGTTAAGGCCTTTATGGGTAAATTTGTAAATTGTTTCCTTAACACCTCCTGTGCTGAATAAGACATCCAACAGATCTTTCTACTGCATTATAAACCCTCTGGATGGCGGCACACAGTGGTTATAAATATTCACTACAACGTGGCTCCCAGATGATTCCTCTTTATCCTTTCTGATTTTCTGTCTTTTCATAAAATATGATGCATACTGTAAAAAATGTTCTACGCAATAAAGCTTTGCTGACAAACTTAATAAGAACAATATGTCCCACTAAGCATTAATTACAGGCAAAGTTTCTGCCATGACCTTGCACTGGATTTCTACAGAACTGAGGTAACAGCCTACTAAGTATATTTTTTGAAAAACCTATGTTCCATTTTATTGGGTCACAAATACATGTCAGCCAAATCTCTTGTTGCAGGAAGAATTCCAGCATTACGGTGTGCCACTGCACTGACCCAAAGAATAATGCATTTCATCGACACTTCCCCCAATGAGAAACACATGCATTAAGTACCAGCATCTCCCTTGTGACACTACATGGGATTTTACCAAAAATGGTAGCCAACCATTATCTGGTCTAACTGAAGCTGAGCTCATATTTTATGCCAAAGAAAAATTTCAACCCTTATGTAGAATTTCATAGCTCGGCACCCACCTTTTTTTAACTTCTTAATTTGTTCTCAATACTGAAAAATCTTCTCATTGATTGAAAGCTTCTTCTGACAAGTTACCCTTCTTTCATGAGATACTAAATAATTCAGCTTTGCAGCTTTTAAACACACTCATTTTTGAGCTTTATTACAGTTAATTATTTCTTAATGAAGTTTTTAATAAAACAGTCTGTTTATTAAGATGACACAGGTAAATGAATTTCTCTCAGGATTGATATCAGTATTAAATAAAAAGTACGCACAAAAATGAAATTTTAATTGCAGGCAGGTGTGTTTGGGGGGTGGGGGGGTTGGGATTTGTTTTTTTCTTTTTAAGTCTATCGGCACAAAGTAGTAAAGGTTAAAGTTAGCTACATCAACAGGCAGAAACTGTCCACCACATCCTGGAATTCATTCTTTCAAAAAAGGCAAATAAAAAAGAATACAATATTTTTCAAGTGGAAGCTGGCCTTGCACAGATAGCACAAAATAATCACAAGCTTTCATTTGCAAAAGCAACACATAATCAGCTGTATATATGTGAATAATTCTGCTGGCTTCCTAATACTCACATGAATTCACTCAAATGCATTTTGCAAATGCACTGTGAGATTGGATTGTAGGATTGAAACCATCACCCTTTGATACACCAACATCCACATTTTAAAAACCACCACAATCACCTTCAGCCCTATTGCAATCATGTGAGGACTTCCATAGTCACGCATGCCAGGCATTCCCAGTTTGGCAGACATTGACACATAGGCTTCTGGTTCTTCAGTTCAACGTGTCCACAATTAAATTGTCCATATTTAGGTCCATAATTAAAAGGTTATCTTTTACACATTTTGTAATGGATCAATTGCAGGTAGCAGGTTCTGCTATCAGTGAGTGACATTTCTTACTGAGAATGGGTACAATCTCACTTGCCAACTTTGTATGTGAAGGCAGATATAATAAGCAATTGTAAACTGTTTTATATGACAGTGCGTATCTTTAAGGCATTTATCTCCCTACAATATGGACTTCACTTCATAAAAGCAGCAAAGCATCACCCCTCCAGGGAAGATGCTACTGCCTCCTCCTCCGCAAATTAAAATCTTTAGATGAAGCCAACCACAGCGTATCATTTCTCAGAGGACAGCACTAAAGCTGAAATGAGTAGAAGTAGGATTTGCTTACAGATAATTCCAGGTGCACTTAACTGTTACCAGCAACTGCCAACAATATTTCGTGCTTCTTTTGGTAGTGTCAAAAGGCATGTAGGAAATACACGGTGAAAAAAATAAGTGATGAAGAAAGAATCTTACCATTGGCCCTGGCTTCCCAGGCATACCATGCTGGCCACGTCCACCCTAGACAGGAAAATAGCCAAGACAGAATATTTACAAAAAGTCTAATTAATTTTTTTTTATTATTTATATATTGTTTTATAGCATTTTTGATAACAGCCTTACATACTAAAGCAATCACAGACATGCTGGATTGCAGAGCCCTCCAAACACTGGCATGGAAAACTTCTGGAAGAAATTATGCTTCCCTTCAAGTTAATGGATTTTTTTCGGGTTTCAGGGAGGCCAGTATTTTGACAGTGTCATTGTATGGAGCACATAATGTAAACGGAGCACATAAAAGTCATGGGGAGAAATGCCAGAAAAAACAATACTTGACACTGGACGTAAAGCAACAGAAAGAAATGTCTACTCAAAAATGACCTCATGTCAAGACTAATCTCTCTTTTTGCTAAAAATCAAAATATTTTTTAAGATGACAGCTTTATCACCTGGAATTAAATTATAAGACTTAAATTGAATGCGTAAACTTTCATTTTAAACCTTTTTCCAGAAAAAATCAATACATATTATTTCTAGTTCAGTATATTTTGGTGAAAATACCCTCTCACAAGAAATTTTGCAGAAGCAAAGATTACATTTCTATATCACAGAAAAAAGTGTTGTGAGGGTATTTGCTCTCGTGGGCAGCTCTGGTACGAGAAATTACCACACAGCTAGCATTTGCCTTTTAAAACTGTTTTTCACTTTTGAAATTTATAGTAAAGGTCTCACACCACAAAACTTTGCTCAGTCCTAACTTTCTTAAGCTACAGCAGAACTCATCATGGAAGTGACTAGCACGTCACATGAATAAATTAGTCAGGCTCAAGGATTTAAATTTAAGTAAAACAAGGGAACAATTACAAGGAGAGAGAAGGAAGATCCTACTTACAGGGGCACCCTGTGGTCCAATTCGACCTCTTTCTCCTGGCATTCCTCTAGGTCCCTTAAGAAAGGACAAAAAGTGCACCATTCAGGAGCTCATCACGGCAGAATAACAGAAAGGGGAAAATATAGTTCACTTCATTTTTTTCCCCCAATAGTGAAGAGAACATGTCACCTCCTCTTATTTTTATTTATTCCTTTGTCTTTGCTTCTTACTTTTTTTTTTTTTTTTAAACATACTTGACTTTTCCTTTGCTTCAAATAAGTTTTGCACTGCGTCGCTCTTCAGCGGTCTGCTTAGTCTTCTTTATTTGCTTTTAATAAGAATGTGATGAGGCTCACTGAGACTACAGGCATGATAAGGACAGATGATGCGAACAACAGTTACAGAACCAAATTATTTTTTTCCCTCCTGCAGATGTAGCTTATCTTGTCCCATAGCAGGAAAGAAGCAGCAGCTTACATAAATCCCTGTAGCCTCACAGGCTTGCCTAGTGGAAATTTAATAGACTGTAATTTCTCTTTTCCTGTTCCAACAGTATTTCCAGGTTTTTAAACACATTAGAATAAATTCTATATGTGCTCATCAGGGTCAATAATGCAATCTCATTTAGTATGTGCCATTCACAAACTAGGTTCCACTGTAGGGATATGTTACATTCTGCATGACACAAGATAGTGCTTCACTCAGAGATGTCATTATCTGATATCAGAAAGGTTCTTTGCTTCCAGAAGTGCTGCTGAGAGTTGATTTTTGGCGTGTTATGCTGATCACAAGTATTCAGATGGCCAAAACCACATTTGAATGAATACTACTCTGAGAACAATTTTCTCCATTTCACTTCTATGTCATGCATGCTTATCCTCACCATAACCTCCCAAATCTGCTGTCCGTGGTGTTCTTAGCTAGTGGCTTTCTGACCTAAATTATTCCATTTCTACCTCAGTAACCTAAACTTTTTCTCATATTAAAATCACTCCATATGAAGCATCAACATGTTTAAAAAAAAAAAAAAAAGTAATCTTACATTTACATGAGTAAGTAAACAGTCACATAACCTACATTCAGGTTTCTGTTGAGCCCTCTCATTTATTGTTATTATCTATGTCTCTGAACTGAGAAGAGTAACAGCTTACAGTGGACCAAATTTACTGTTAGAGTAATAGAAAACAAAGCCCTAATTAAGAGAAAGTTCAGCTTCATGACATCAAGTACAGATACCAAACCTCAAAAATTCCTATTGGCAATAACATTTACAGTCTTAAAGCCACTTCTGTAATATCCCATGCACATGACACTCACTAGAGGACCCGTTGCACCCATGGCACCTGTTGGTCCGGATTCTCCCTAGAAATGGAAATGAAATGACAAAATTAGAGGAAACGGGTTAGTGGGAAATGAAGTCACATGTATCCTCTGTGCTTATGTTAGACCTAAGAGACAGATCTGCATGGTCACCTGTGTGCATCACACACGTCAGGGGCACTGCTCCCCAGGCAGGTGGGAAATGCCATATTTACATGTTCCCAGTGAAGCAGATTTAACTCCTACCTGTTCCTACCGCACTGCCTGCACCACCTATGGCACTGTCTCTACCAAGCCTGCCACTGTTGTTGCCTCCACAGAAAGGAGTAGGCAATCTCAAGAAAGAAGTCTTTTTTCTTACACCAACTCTCCTTAACAACCCATTCCACATCTAAATCTAGATTTTGGAAGATTCACTTCATTTACTACGTTTATAACCTTAAGGAATAGTTCTGTTCCACCTATGGTTACCACCAAAAATTTTTTAGCATCAGTGCTGATCACTGTGGAAAAGCCAAAAAAAGTGTGTTCTATGCTCCTTTAAAATAACTTTTAATCCCTGTTGTAAGGATTGATTCCAGCTGGCTATCCTGTGTTATCACTGCCTTGAGCTGAAGTTGTAAGGGTGGTGCCATTACCAGTGAGGGTCAAAAATTCTAAGAGAAGGAAATTGTTAGGTGAAAACTAGTCAGCTTGATAAAATACTTTCTCTGTCCTTTCCAATACCAGTTTCTTCTAAGCCAACCTCTAGTTTGGTAACCCACAAGAGAGGAGTCAGGTTTTAGTTATGAATTTATTTTAGTTTATTTTAATATGTTAAAAGAAAGTCAGGAAACTGGTTTTCTTCTCGCAGCTTGGTCACATCAAGCCAACAAGAACCACAGACTGCCCGAGTGGAAAACCGCAAGACGTGCATGAGCTCTCTGTTAACAGATTTGTTGCCCTGGGTATTCTGTAGGTGTCACAGACAGGCTGCAGTCAGTTCACCCCGTGCTATCAGAACCAAGCCCCAGCTGAAACTGTGGCTGGTGCTGTTGAACTCTCTTACTGTCTAAAGCCCAGACACGTCACTGTGTGGCAGTTTTTACGTGCATCAAATGCACAGTAAAGATGGACAATCCCATGTAGCCTCCCCACCCCACACAACCCATGCTGACAGGAGAGGGTACAAAGCCACGTTCAAAAGATCTACCAGCTTCCATTGTTTTGGCATTACAGGACACAAGCTGAAGCATTTAGTTCTTTGGGCTGCGAAAATACCTTTGCTCCAGCTGCTCCAATTTCACCTTTTGGACCGTCAAGTCCTTTCAATCCCTGTAAGTTATAAAAACATGGAGAAATTACATTTATATACATACACGCAGAGAGCATTCCAACTACTATTGTTAAAATACCTCAATACTAAAGTGTTAAGGATGGATCTGAGGTGGCAACAGTAAGAAAGGAAAAAATAAAGAAAAAAAAAAAAACCAGATGGAATAAAATTTTTAAACATTTCCTAAATGGAAACCATTTGTACAAGGTACATTTCCTTGGATTTGGTTTCCTTTTTAAAACAAGAATGTTTGAAAAAAAAATATCCTAAAACAACAAGGAGGAGGCTCTGAGCCACAGGAAACCTATTTATTCCTCCCCAAAGTAAAATTCTGGCCAGAAAACTTGGTAATTTGTGATCACTCCATGTCGCAAACATATCCACCTCTCAAGCTCCCCACCCTAATGCAAGACTTGCCAAAAAGCAAGAGAACTGTCAGGTTTGTGCCTCCTGAAGCTTGGCAGGGCTCATGCAAGCTCCTTCCAGATTCCCAGAACATTTGAAAATAGAGTGAAGAAAGCACTAGAGAATATTTTACAGAGGTCAGCTTAAAGGGGAACAGAGCGCATTTTCTGCAAAGCCCTCCTCTCACATGCCAGTAATTGTGCTACAATTGGCAGGTCTACTGTGTAGTCAAATTGACCATAAAAGAAAAAAAAAAAAATAAAATTCAGTATCTTTACACTGAAACTGCCTGGAAACATCGTCTATAAGGAGAGGGGAAACCTGGTCTCTTACCCTGTGACCCTTGAGACCCGGGAGACCAGGAGCACCAGGAAAGCCTCGAGGCCCCTAAGTAGGAAGAAGGCAAAACCCATTACATTTTGATTTCTGCAGCTAAACCTAGCAATAACGCTGCTAACAGGGAAGAGGGTAGCAGCATTAATACCAACACTCCTAACCCTCCCTCCCCTTGGTGACATAATACAGCGAGGCATAGCCTTTGAGCGCCTCACGGATGATATAGCCTAACAAGCTATAAAGGACTCATTTTTTTGAGTCTTTGAGACTAAGACAGTCTCAGCATTATGCACATTTTCACTGACATGAAAAACTTTACCATTTACATCCGTGTACATTCAAACCTCAAATGTTAATAGAAGTAATAAAATAAAACCAGTGCTAGAACAAGAGTTGAGGCTTAATATGGAGAAACCTTAATTAAACAGAGATCAAAACTCAGAGGTATGACTTAAAATAAAATAGAAAGTGAGATCGAACTGCACACTGTACATGTTCTTTCAAAACACGTCAGTCAAGCAGCACGATATATAACTGCTACTAAAGCGCATTTAGCAATTAAACCACAGCTGCCTTGCACTGTTTCCTACCAAGTTTCCCAATTTCTCTCAGGAAAGACTAAGTAACGGAAGGGAACCTCATGTCAGAATACAGGTCACATGAATTTATAATAGAAATCGCATTAACACCTTCTCAGATAACAACAATTCAGCAAACTGCTTCGGCATATCATTTCCTCCTTGATGGTATCTCCGAATCACAGTTCTCAAAAAGGTTACACTTCATACATTTTAGAATAGCAAAAAATCACAAAGCTATATTATAGAAAACGAAGCATCATGAAGCAACACTGATATTCAGAAGAGCAAAAAAGAGCATCTGAGATCTCAGCATTAGAGAACTTCAGACACAGACAAGCTGCTCCCTTATTAGCATCAAGGAATGTGCGAAAGGTCTTTGTCTTCCCACAGCCAACTATACGCATAATGTTTGATCATGAAGTTCAGTGGGAAATTACTCCACAGTGTGCAGACACCTAAAGGGAAAATGACTTTATAAAGGTATGAAATTTCTGGAATTAATTGATTAGAGTTCTTGAAATTATTTATACGCCGTGAGTTTCTCAGTGAAGAACGAGCTCTGTTGTCATACAAGGTCTTGCATGTAAATTATGCTTGTTAAGCCTGAATGTAGCCCATAAAAAGCATGTATTTGGCCCACACTCCATGGTATATGTATAGCAGCTTACAGAACTCGGGCAATTGAATGATGAAGCGCACACATGGGACAAGTCACATGGCAAGGAGGCAAATCATGCACAAGGGGAAAGAACCATTGGGTGTCTCTAGCACTCTGTGAGCCTTGCCATTGATTAAGAGATGGCAACTGTCATGATAAACTATCAGGGACTTCAGTGCTATTCTCTAGAGTGCTCTGCAATTGCAACAAACTCTTAAAGATTATTTTTTTTGTGTCGGTGTGTAGTTGCAGTACGTCTTTCCTTCATTAGAAAGCCTCCTAAAAGATGTTTTTATCGAGCAAAACAGCTTGATCTGAACAGAACAATACTCCACAGACTACACCTGCCTCAAACAGCTTAGAAAGCATTGTCTTTGATCCATCAAACTTAGGAGGAAAGCTTAGGAAACAACAATTCCTTGTTAAAAACTCAGATCTCTCTCCAAGAGATCGTAGCTCCAGTTGCTAACAAAATTGCCAGGTAAGAACTGGACACTTTAAAAGAAAAAGAGGCAGCTCAAGAGGTGATGTGAGCCAGGTGGCTTCAACTCTGGGGTTTATCTGTCCCCTTTTCAGCCACACTACAGCTCCTTTCCAGGTACAGAAACTTGACTAATGAAGGCAGAACTCTTAACAGGGGCCAAAATGGTTTTCTTTTATTTCTAGAGTGACCAATGGCAATTATCCTCTGGAATACAAGTACATATTATTTGGAAACCCTTTAATTACATTTGCATATTGAAAAAATAAATAAAACCAAATTAAATATGTCTATGATAAAACTGCCTTTCTCCTTGCCCTCGGACTGCTTGTTATAAAGGTAAACACTGAACATAAAACCGAGGTAAAGGTAAACAGTGCCACTCCAATCTGACATCATTTTAATGACCTCTGAGCACTTCCTGCACATGGCTCCGAGTGACCATGTGAAATACTGGGAAACGGAGTGTAATTGGTGTGTGCTATCATCTGTTTGGTGCATATTTCATCTATAGAACAGCTGAAACATACACATGCAAAATGCCTCTCAGGATTAACTCAAGGACCTGTCTGGTTCTGAGCTATCACTCATCTGGATCACGAGAGTAAGCTAACACAAGTACTTCTGAAATTGAATGGGAGAGCTTTGCACTCATTATTAGAAGAGAGAGTGATGGCATGAGTATGATTATTTTGCTAAAATGTAAATTATCTTTCTCTTACTGGAGATCCTGGAAATCCAGGCTCACCGGATTGTCCTGGTCTACCAGGTTCACCCTAAGGAAAGAAAAAAAAAAAAAAAAAGAAAAAAAAAAAAAGAACACATGAAAATAGCAAATGTGAAAATTAACTACTCTTATCACTCTTCCATTCAAACATATGCAGACATTCACACCAGTATTATATATTTTTTCTTTACCATAATGATTTGAGTGATATAAATCCACTGCACATGACCAGCAACGTGCATTAGACACACTATCTTAAAAAAAAGGGTTTTAACAATGAATTGTGAGAACTCCAAACTGCATCTCAGCATCACAAGATGGCACTGCAATGTAGTTTGACCTGTGAATTAACGAGGCAACCTTTAGACATCCTCACACAGAGTCAAATTGCTTTACTTTTCCATAGGAAAAGCAACGTAAAACTGTATAATTTCATTCCAGGTTAGCGACTGTTTTTTGTGTGATGCAATAGGAAAGAAAATATGGTAGAACCAAATGAGCATGTTTCAAGGATTACTCTAAGTCCTCCAGAGTCACAACCAAACATCCCTGCAGGCCGCAGGAACGTGAAAGGTTTCAGGAGAGTATTTTCTGGACAGAGAGGAGGTAAAGTGCTTCCTTCACGAGTGCAATCAAATAAAATCCACACATACATTGGAAACAGAGGACATTCTTAGAGCAGTATGGAGATTTGGCTTCATTACACTGCGAGTTAACTCTTTCCAAAGGTTCTTATAACTCTTTGTATGGTTTAATGGGAAAGTCGCTGTTACACAAGCTACGGTAATTTTTATACTACAACGTCTGTCTGGCATCTGCAGTCTTCAACTCACTTCTAAGTTACAAATTACAATTCAGATGGATTTAGTGTGCTTTGCAAATAAATAATATACATCTACAGGTAAATTCTTATGCTATTTTGTGCAGTACGTATATACTTTGGTAACATAATACATACATTTTACATATATGTGTATATACATGGATAGAGTCATAAAATCAGTTACAACATATTACTAAGTTAAACAAAATGAAATACTAAAATGTTATTATCCTGATCCAAGCGTATGTTATCATTACAGTTCTTCTATGTCATCATGCAATCCCAAAGAGAGAAGATGCCTCCAGTTGCCCCCTCGCAGCTGTGGTATATTATTATGTCTAATTTCAAGAAAGTCATCTCAGCTGAAGAACTGGTTGCGGCAAGAAATAATAAAGAGCCAGTGCTTAAACCTTAGGTATAATGGTGACATGTAAGGAAAAGCAAGTAGGGTTTTGAAAAGGCTTGCTAAGATTTATAGTTATGACACTGCACTTAATGAGGAGTAAGATTACAAAGAAAGATAAGTAGTTACAACAGGCACATCTGCTGATTAGGCAGTCTCAAAGATGCCAATTGTTTGTCTTATTAAAAGTAAAACAAGATACAAAGAATAACAAACTTACATCTTCACCAGGTTTGCCTGGAGGTCCCTCTGGTCCACGAGAACCAACTGGACCCTAAGAAATAAACATATTTGTAGAGAATACAATTTAGCCATCACTAAAATATTTATTTGCTCCATTTCAAAGTCTGGTTTTATAAAAGGAGATGTAGCAAAAGGATGATTTTATGCCTAAGCACAATGTCTTGATTTTGTGGTGTTCTTTCTAACCATCCTGTCCCTAAGAAACTTGCATTGTGTTATTTAAAACCATAGGACAGATTCTTTAGGAGAAAAAAAAAAAAAAGCATCCAAAAATCACAATTGCTATTGTTCCAAATCTCTAGCTCTTACTTTTACTTTTGAATCATTTTATTGCCTCCAAAACCTAAATATTCTTATCATCCTTTGTGTAAGTTACACTACCAGGTACAGTTTCACCGATGTTTAGCCATCCTTAGTCTGCATAGTATATTATACTATAGTATAAACAATATAGTACATTATAGTATAAACATTTTAAAAAATTATTGTCTATACTATAGCCATTATTATGTATATTCAAAACAAATCAAATTTTCTGGTTCAGGAAAACATGCTTTTAACATCACAACTCTTGACTGAAGTTATTTAACAGCTTTGGCTGAGACAATGCGAAGAAAATACCCGTTCAGAAGTAAGGAGGTATAACATATTGCTTGCAATTTTGTTGTAGAAATGTTTGTATTTAGTGGTCTTACCATAGGTCCTGGATCCCCAGGTTCACCAGGTGGGCCTGTGGGGCCAGCGCCACCCTAAAATTAATGAAAGATGAATACAGTTACAAAAAAAAAAAAAAAACAAACCAAAAAAAGTAAGGATATATATTGAAATCACAGCCCACAGGACAATCTGGATTCTAGTTCAGAATCAGCTCACATTTTAAAATGAGTGAAAGCTGGATACTAGAATCCCTCTGACTTTAGATAAGCCCTGTGCCATACACAAATACCACGGGAAACACCACCATGCCAGTACTGAAATCAGAAGAGTCACCATTTTCATTGCTGTCCCCTCATTAAAAAATGTGTGTTGGGTTAAAACCTTGTTAGAGGTCTAATGAATTGTTCTTTTTAATCTCTGTGCACAGAGTACATCTGGAGCAGAGCCCCTGAGAGTGGTATGATTAGATTCTCCTCTCGACGATGCGTCATTGAAGATGGACATTGCCTCAGAGGTGGACACACATGCTGGTTACTCTGTGCTTGACCTTCACCTCTGGCCAATTTTCTTAAATCCCCTGAGGTGAAGCACTTACTTGTTTTCCTTGGAGACCTTGAGGACCTCTTGGACCCACTGGACCCTATTGAAAACATAACTCGTTACACACTGGAAAACACCCTTGCCCAAGTAGTTCCCCAAGTAGCTCCCCAAGCTGCTCCAAAGACAGCAAAATGGCTTGACAGTGATCTCCCAGGTAACATTTCTATGGTCAAACCCTCAGAAAGGCTTTTACTCAGGAGACAGGCGAGATGAAATACAGAAGCAGACAGAATGGAAATCTTCAAACTCAAAAAGCCACAGGAGTGTAAATCCATTAGCAGCTGAAAATATGGGCTTGCTTCCTTTCTGGAAGTCTACAGAATCAGCCAGAATAACAAGGTTGCCTGCGCAGCTCCACTGAAAAAAATGTAATAACAGAATAGACTTGGGGGGAATAGTCTTGCCTTGAAGGGAACCCCATCACTCAGATTAATCTCATAATGGAATCAATTACAAAATAAATTAATGCTGCTGTTCTCAGCCACGAGCTGAGAAGCAGCGATGGAAGGACCTATTTTCATGAATCACAGAAACCACCAAAACAGCTTCCAAATTACTGTGGTTTGTTACAGAAAATTCAGATTTCCCCTTAATAAGTTTCATAGGATTTTTAGGAAAAATAGTATGCTTAATTGTAACTTATGAAGTAAACACAACCTTGTTTGAAATTAATTCTCTTGCTTCTAGCAATACAAAAATATCTACAACAGCAGCCAACAACTTAAATTTTGAAAGAGGCTCCAGGTTTATGTCTTTTACACACAATTCATTAATTTTTACTGATTTTTACAAAACAGCTGTAGAAGGGTTAGTAATAGGTCATTTAAAAATTCTAATTGACATCAAAACAAAACAAAAATCAATGGTTCAGCTGTCAGTTACTCAGTTCACAAGGAAAGGAAAAAAGGGGTTTGCAGAACACAAGGAATCAACCCAGACAGTGAGTGCCAAACAGCTTCAGTAGACTTTGTGTAAGGCCTTAGAGAGACCTAGATACACTAATATCAAAACGAACCATACTCAAGAATGACAAAAGAAGAGGCAGTATAAGAGATGAAATGCCTCAAGACAAATTGGGTGAAAGGATTAAGCAAAACGATGGAGGGCAACAGAGTAAGACTTGTGGAACAAATCGTTGTACGCGCACACAACAAATTCACTGAAGAGAGACAGTTGTAAAAAGGGAAAGCAAAGAAATCACCACAAAAGTCAACCCTAAGGCAAAACATCAGATTAACTGTAGAATCTTTCAAACGTGACTAAAACCAAGATTCAGGTGGACAAACTCATGGACAGTACAGTTCCTAAGGGATGGTTTCCTTAAGAACAAATGTTCAAAGTAACAGCAAAGAGGGTAACAGTATTTTCAAGATATCACAATGTGATAAACACATGTAGTGAGAAGAGATGCTATTCAAAAACAACCCCTCGAGTTCTAGCAGACAGCTTAGGGTGGTGAAACTGCTTTCACATATGGTAAAAAAATTCCGTGTTCCCATTAAGTCAGCAATGCACTAAAAGTAAAGGGCATATCAGGACAGTGAGAGATGCCAGTGATAAAACTGGACCTACTGGAGAAGCAGAATGTCTGCCTTAAAATAATAAAGCACAGCTTTCAGGTAAGAGCTGGTTTCAGAATTTTTGTAATTACTACCAAAACTAGCTGTCTTTGATGTTACAATGTGACAAGAAGCCTTCAAAGTTACTTGTTTATTCTGCTTTGTGTTATACCTCGCACTTTTCAGTTACTCTGCAGTGACTCAAGATAGGGGAAAATCAGGAGCTGGTTTTCTTTCTTGTACCTTACGGTTAGCAGCTGTTATATTTCAGGAGGGAAGGAAGACAACAAGAAGCTAGAAGTGCTGGGGAGGGGAAACTTTTCATTTAATAGAAGCATATGTTTCCACTTTTTTCCAGGTACTGTACAAAACTGCACTAGAATCCAATGTACATCCAGGTTCCAGAGGCATAGGAAGTGGAAGAGGATGAATTCCCCTCTGGGTTTTTGCATATGTACTCCACTGCCACCCTGTCCTAAGCACGGGGCTAATCTGGTCTTACCACTGCACCAGGCATCAGTCCCATCTGACTGCCGAGCCCAGATTTCTCATCCAGTCCTGCCATCTGAGCTGAAAATGGCTGAAAAAGATAAGAAGAGTGATTTTAGCTGTCAGTCATTTTGATGGTTCATAAGGCAGAAATCTATGTGACCGCATCTTCATTATTTTCATTGGCTTTGCAGCACTAACAACTAAATTCTCGTTTTAATCATTAAAATAGAACTTTTCTTTCCTTAAGTTTGAGGTGGTTTAAGGCTTCAAAGGCTGCTCGAATGCATCATATTATCTGCTTACTATTCTGACTCTATATCCACTTTAATACTAAAAAATGGGAAAATTACCTAAAAAGAGGAAAACCTCTCATGAAATTAATTAGATTCCTTTTACCACCACCTAATTTAAATCACACCTTAACTTCACCTGCAATATCCCTTTATGCCTTCTAAGCCTTTCATTTTTTCCACTCACCCTCCTTCAAATTTAGAAATATCTTCAGCTAAATGGAAATTTAGCTGATTTCATGATTGCAAATGAGAATTTTTAAGCCTGTTGCCCTTATCCAGCAAAACTGAAGGCCACTGCTGTTCACGCCAATTCACAGAGACAAATGCGTTGGAGCAGGGAGAACCCTCAGTGCCCTCCTTGTTCCGCAAACACACAGTTGAAATCAACAGTTTTATTTTGCTTCATTCAAAGCCAAATCTTCACTCATGGCAACCCAGAGCTTACAGTGGCTGAGGAGCAACAGCACAAATGGCATTCAAGTCTTCCAAGAGTTTGTTCCACATCAGAATGGTCCCCAAACACATTTTCTGCAAGGCTGGAGAGTGCCTAACTTCAGAGACAGGAGTACAAACCAAAAATGTCTTTGATCTCTGGCCACACCTATTCCTTCACATTTTCTGTGGACGCCTATGAAGGATGGTGGTCCAACACCCACCCTGGTGCTTCTGTGACTCTAAGGGATTCCTCTGTGCTGAAGATATTTACTTGGGCTGAATCTGCTGGATTCAGGACTATTTGGAAAAGTGGTTAAGTGAAGAAATGCTGCCCAAACTTGCAACCATTGGCCTAACATGAATATTTCAGATTATTGCCAGTATAACTCTACTGTTTTCAGTAACGTTGCAGGAACAATGGAGTGAGAAATCAAACCAGATATCTTTGAAACGGTAATAAATGTGTAACTGAGTATTCTTGAGAAACTCAAATATTTGTTTAATTATCAATCATAATTAGTGTTACATGGAATTTGGGAGGTGGGGTGGTAGTGGAGGAAAAAGTCTTGCAGAACACCTGGTCTGTATGTCTGTATGGCTGGTCAGCCCTGCTTTTCACAAACAATTCCTTACTTAATCTTCTCAGTGTTGGTCACAGCGATTCCAGCAAGAAGCATACGTAACCACATTTTAGTTTCTCTCATCAGTCATTCTGTTATTTATAGTTCATCTCTTTTTTTTTTTTTTTTTCTCTCCTGTATTCCTAAATTGGTACACCTGTTTCCCTGTACCCAGATCCCTTGGGTTTAAGTCAGGTGGAAGTAACAGAACCCTACGGAGGGTTTTAGATTTGGGCACCTTGCCTTTTCTAGATGCTAAAACCCATTGCAAAAGGTGTGTCCTTTCCAAGGTTTCTCACATTCAAGTTGTCCTGGGTTTTGGCAGGACTTTGCACTGCCACTAGCTGCTGTGCCTCATGACTGGGAGACAGAAACTGTGGACACTGCCCTCCATGGTGAAGCAAAGAGAAGTTGTTCTTTATATCACGTGGATCTGGCCCAACACTCACTTCACTTTCTGCTAAAGCAAGTGTAAAACTTACCCTGCTTAGTCCATCTGGTCCTGGGTGAGTAGGATGCCCTGGAGGACCAGGGTCACCAGGCTGGCCAGGGATACCAGGTTCACCATCAATCCCTTGAGGACCACGAGGGCCCTAGAAAAGAAATCAGAAATGCCAATAGCGTGTCAAGGCTTTCATTAATATCATTGAAACTGCCAAACAACTGCCTCATTTTTAATAAATCTGTATCTCTACAAAAATATCTTCAAACAAACAACATCCCTCAAGACCAGTTCTTACCTTCAGATCAGCAACACTGGGAAAAATTAGTTATACATCCAACACACAAGTAAATTGCAGCAATTTCTGTCACAGGCTTCTTTAGAAACTCTGGCTTCCTATCATTCCTTACTACAGCATACTCTTCCTGAAAAACTATTGGGCTTTGTACAAGATACAGAATACCACAAATTTACTTCTAAAGTACATATAGCTCACATTAGTATACACACATACACATAATCCAGCATTAGGCTGGTTTTTTACAGCCTCCTGACATCATGGGTGGTTCAGACAGCTCATAATATTGCTGAATTCTCAATGCAGTTACACTCCAAACGTGCAGAGTAAATCCCCCGGTGTCGATGTTCTCTCTAGCTACTACTCGCAGGACAGGCTGGAAGGCCATCCCACTGCTCCTGTTTCGATCCACCTACTTTTGATTCCTAAACTGCATTCATCTTACCTTGTGTCAGAACAAAAATTAAATACGGAAGCAGCTAATAAAACATTAGTGGAACAAAACCAATAGCAATAGAGCCAATAAAGATATACTTCAATTATAAATACAAGCTTCAAAGTGCTTGTCACTACTGTTCTCTTCGTTAGAATAAAATGCTTGGCTACAGCGAGGAAAAATTTTATACTGTATAATGAGCTCTTCTTTTTAAAGGATCTTTAAACATAAAACTTTGGAAGCCTGGCTCAGTGAGTCATCTTTACAAACACAATTATAAACTGACAGATTGCTTGTATTTTCATGAGGTGAGGACTGTGTTTCCTTGCAGTCTGCAAGACGTTTCAGTGGAATTTGTGTCTGAATTAGCACAATGTGAACTAGTATGGTTCACACATTAAGGAAAAAGCATTCCCTTGGGAAAGGGCTCCACTGAGATAGCACTGACAGCAGGATTCCTGAAAACTCCCAGTGAATGAGCTAAGCCTCTTAAATCTCAATCTGTCTTTATGGTCTGAAATTCCTCCAAGCCTAGCAATCGAGGGGGGGGCGGAAATTTTTTCTTATAGCCATGCACGTAACGCGCACACACCCTGCTTGCTACTTGCAGAATGAGTTCTGAGCAGACGGTGTTCTGAAGTACACGACAATGAGAAGATCTGTGCGTGTTGAATGGAAGCGGAAGGTTCTAACAGACAACTTTATTATGTAGCATTCTTATATAAACAGAAGTACGCTGCCAAACCTAAAACTGCATACAAAGGAGGAAAAGAGTTCTCTTCTGTTGTTTGTTCACAAAAAGAAAGCACAGCTAAGCCTTAGAGAAAAAAACACAGCTGCTTTTAAAGAATTAAGCAACTTCTATACTAATTTTCAATATCCAAACCAAGAGACCTTAAAAAAATCTGATATAGAAAATGGTCTTTTTTCCACTTCTTCTTAGAAAAAGACCTATTTTTCAGTCATCAGAAATCAAACTGCCTCAAGAGTAACACTGCAACCCCTCACCTCAACACCCAAAAACTCAAAAAAAGGACCTATTTTTTAGTCACCAAAAATCGGCCTACTTAGAATAACACTGCACCCTCCCACCAAAAACCCCAAAGCATGTTTGTATTTGTAGGTGGCAACTAACCAGCAGTATACAACCAATCTTTGGGGGGAGGGTTGTAATAAAATATTTATTTATTTATTATCATTTATCTATTTATATGTATATGAAAAGAAGTCCTTTCATTTTCTTTCAACAGCTCAAGGTTGGGGGGGAGGTGTAAAAAATAAGGGAAAAGGAAAAAAAAAAATTCATATAAGCCACGAGGTGGCACCAATTAAACACTCAATTTACTCATTCCTGCTCACCGCTGCTCTGCTCGGGAACTACTACAGCTTTTGCCTGTAATGGACTAAGAGGAAATGTAGATTAAGGTAGAATACTCTCAAACTACTATTTTAACTGCTACTGCAATTGCAACTGAGTGTAAATGCCATATGGAAAACAAAAAAATATCAGTGGTTCCATGGATGCTCGAGCTTATTTTCTGTCTTCAAAAGATCATTTGTAAAACACCTAAAATTTTATCGTGCTCCAAAATTCTCCCTCCCTAGATGCATTTTGCAAATGCAGACATGCTATTCCCAAGCTGTTGCTCTCTCATTTTTACACAGACAAATAATCTGAAGTAAAAAAAATATGCTAATCTTCCTGAATTCATTTTACACCCCAGGGTCCTGCTTTTGTAAAAGTCAGAGATCCACAGCACAGCTGAGTTCCCTCTGCTCACTAGTCAGGAGGAGTCCATTTAAAGAATAAAAATAGATTGTAAAAAAATCCAGAGAAAGAAACAAATGACTTGGAAATATACTCAGTGGTTTTGTAATATCACCAGTCAGTAACATATTTTTTATAAAGGGTGTCTGTACACAGTTACCTCCTCCCTAAAGTATTTTAAACAAGTTGCAAACAATGTGCAGAGTTGTTTCCATAACATATACTGCAGGTGTGAGCTAACATATTATTTTTTTTGCCACAAGTATAAATAAAAAGTCCTGCACTGGCAGTCACTCTGTATCTAAAAGCAGTACTCTTTGGTCTCAGACCTACGCTCTGACCTACACACAGCTCACCAGAACCTTTGACCTAACATTTTCGAAGGAGCTGACTGCTTCCTAATCCACCGATATTCCCAGAAAGCACTGTAATAGCCTGTGTCAAGGGAACTCACACCTATTTACAGCCTTTTGGCATTTTAAGTGCTTCTAGCCGCCCCTCTGTAGAAACAAAGGGTACATGGCACAGAATCAGAAATTATTTAGCATCTCATTGATAATACTGCACATTAGGAAAGCGCTTCAGATGCCTCTATAAATACAGTCAAGATTCCTCCACACACCAAAAGATTTCACAATTACTCCCAGAATTTTTAAAGCATCTTGGTACTCATCCATCAGGCAAATGTCTTACAGTGATCCTGGGAGCAACAGTGGCTTGGCATCCACCTCTAAGAGGAGACATGCTTACTCCAGCCGCCCGAGAAGAAGTGTCACCACCAGCTACGGACAACAGGTACGCACTGGAGGAACAGCACAAAGCAGCCAGCTTTACACCTATCCCTACACTCAGATTTGGCTTGCTCCCTATATATGTATAGGAAAATATCCACATAGAAATTACCACGATACAACTCTTTAAATCTACTTTTAGCAGCTTCTACTCTTTGACCTAGCTTTTTCAGCAGGAACGTGTCGCCTTTGGTATTTTCAGCACTCCCTTTTGGCCTTTCTGTGGTTCTCCACATGCAGACGCTGAAATTTCCTTATGAAGTCTTTATTTCCACTGAGCAATCTTGATTATATTATTCACCAGCATACCAACATATGTAGTCACATATTAACTCCTGCAAACTTCCCGAGCTTTGCCTTTCCTGAAACACCCTGAGCCACACAGCTCACACTGCTTCCGAGGCACCAGCAAAGAGTCAGCAACTTCTTAAACAGGCAAGCGTGATGTTCCAGGTTTGTTTTGTTGTTTTTTCTTGTTTCTTTGGGGTTTGGGGGTTGGTTTTTTTATTTTAAAAAAAAAAAATCCTGAAGAAAGCCATACTCTCAGACACTACTTTGAGAAAGCCTGTTGAGAAAGTACAGCTTTTAGTGGAAATACTGCTACACCTCTGTCGATTATCTCAAAACATTCAGGTTTCAGCCTACCCAGAGAATGGTGAAATATAAATGTTTTTTGGTTTGTTACCTGATTCTTGGAAAATATGAGGAAAGTTCTGGTAACTCTAGAAGACACAGAGACAGTTTAAGCCACCTAACCTTTTGAGGTTAGTCCAGTACTTGATTTCTGAGATGCTCAATAACTTACAGGTCTTCCCTTTGGTCCTCGTTCTCCTCGTGGTCCTTGTGAGCCCGGAGGTCCCTTAAAAGAGAGATCAGAAATATTAAGTACCTTTTAAACTAGCTAACAATTAATAAAGCTCTCAAAATATGAAATGCCATGCTTATTTGGAAATTAATTTGTGGGTTTTCCTTTGTCACATCATCCTTAAGAAACAGCTACAATCACAGAGGATTTAGCATCTCTTCGCAGTTGTACATGCCCTGAAGGGAGCAGAACCAGGATGCAGACATCTACAGGATGGTTTCCTCTCTCATGTGCTCCACAGCTTAATTTAGCAAAGGTTTACTCAGTGCTGGAGGCTCTTAATGCGGAGATGTGCAGGTCTGAGACAGCCCTCCAGCCAGCACAGAGCTGCTCTCTGCTTCACCGCAGCTGGGGACCGCGCTGCAGCTCCTTCTGCTCCTGCTAAATCCCTGCTAGAAATGCACTCCCCGGCATCGACCCTGCACGAAGGTCCTCAGGCACGCCCGTACCGCAAGCACACATCCCTTCGCTTTGGGTGCGTGGGCTCACCTAAGACTAGTAAAAGACCCCATCATTTTCTTGTCCTTTCAAATCGAACAGCTTTGCAGACACCCCCATACCCACTGCAGGCACGGGAGGGTCCTCCTTCCCATCACCCTCGCAACACAAAAAGAAATGGCAGAAAGTGGAAAACACTACCACGAGAGAAATGCAAGATTCAAAAAACACTCACAGCTGGTCCTGGTCGGCCTCGTATTCCTGAAACCTAAAGGCAGCAATATAAATTAAAGTTACCACATAACATCATGGCTGTATTTGTCATAACTACCCTACAGAAAATTAGTTATTGAAAAGTAAATAGCAAGAGAGAAAACTGAAGTATCAGGCAAGTTGTAAGGCTTTTTAGAAAAAAAAATATATATAAATTCCACTGGTTAGCTCTTTCCAGTTTGGAGTCTTTTCATAAGCAATATGAACAAAATCTCTGAAGTATCATTGTTCTTCTAAAAAAGATTAAGTAAGTGATTTACAATGATTTACTCCCCACTTATTGATTCTTTTGTTTGTCTTCATGCTAGAAAGGGATAATAAAGACAGAAAGTGACAATTTATTTCATCAGTTTTCTCAAGCATCTCTACACCTTCAAAATACTTAATTTAGCATTATACCTCTATAAAATTTTAACTATGAGAATAACAATATGCAATTAACAGGAATTCCTCATGTTACGTATGTGAAATAGCACAATTAATCCCCTTCCTCTCATTCCTAGGCTGTACATTTTTGTTTTATTTCCTTAATTACTGCAATTCTGCTGTACAGCACCAAAATATACACTTCTAGGGCATGCTGATAAATGAAGACAAAACCCCCAGACTTACAGGTGGCACTATTCCAGGTTCTCCTTTTTGTCCCTGTAAGAAAAATATACAAAAAAAATCAGATGGCAGAAAACACGTGAAAGTCCAATTAATAGTAACAGTTTCACCACTACCATCCCTGGGACTGTGACAGATGTTAAGACTTCTCTAAGGATACATCTGCTACTAAATTAAAGTACCTGTGACAGCTAATCCATACTATTTTTAGTGGACACTGATTAAATGAAGGCTATAAATTAACAGACTTTCTCTAACTGCATAATATACTGGCTGAAGGAAGCCTCAAACTAAAAAAATGGTATTTAATTAAAGATATTTAAGTACTAGAAAACATATTGTAGTTCTGTTATTAGATGAAATTCAGAGCCCACAGAATACTTCACATTCCATTTCTTCAAGGTATTAAATTAAAATTCCTATCATTAAATCTACAGCCATAAAAAGGCTGCATGTCCTCCTGCAGTGTAGGGACAGAACACAAAGTGATACCACAGAGCTTCAGCATGAACGACACAGCATTTGCCAATTGACTTTTCTTTGAGCTGAATGCATTGATGGTGATTATATGTTACATAAAATACCTGGGTTTAGACCGATTGGTGGCAACCATTTCATTAAGGAAAAAAAATAAAAATTTGTAAAGATAAAAAACTTCCTGCCTTGCTTATCAAGTAATAACAGGTTGGTTACAGTCCATTTAATTCCATGAACTGCCTCTGCACAGAGAGCTACTCACTTTCAGTCAGTGTGTCTACTTGATCACCTAAAAATTATTTCAATTATTTCTTGTAGTTGCTTACTGAGAAGCTCATTTATTAGCAGATAATTTAATTTCTTTCATAAGAATAGATCTTCTCTTTGTTTAATTGCATATGGTGAGAGCTGCTGCCCACAGAACCATGGCTCTGTGCAAGAACGCATCGTCCCGCTCCTGCCTGCTGCACATGGAGCAGATGAGTCTCAGCAAAAAAAACAAGCTGGAAGTTTTAATAGTTTGGCTTCTGATGATCTAGTGGTCCCTTCCCTCATTTTGTGGCATTGGTAGAGATGAAACAACCAAACTACTGAAACTGGAATGCCTTTGATGTAGACAGCAGGGATTTTCAGCCAGGGGATTCTCTATATTATAGACCAGGATTTTTGCCTGCATCCCAGAATATTTTGCATGGGGACTGCAATCTCCATAGCTGCTGAGGAAGACCAAGAGGAAAAATTAGGTGAGTTTAACAGAGATTATATTTAATATCTGTGAAATGCTCCAAGGAGATGCAAATGATTCTTTTGACAGTTGTAATAGAAGAGAGAGAAAAAAAAAATATAAGGAAGTCTTACCTTTCTTCCTCTACCTATTAAAAAGGACAAAAGAAGAAAAGAGAGGAAATTAATGTTTTTATTCTAAAAGGCATGGTAAGAGTTGAGTGAAGGTGTCGCTGCAGCTAGAGCCACCCCTGCTCCTGGATGCAGGGAGGATGGTGTATCACCTACAGGGAGCTGGGGCAGCCCCCAGGGGTACGCGTACTCCCGTGTTCAGGGTGAGGAACAGGAAAGGTTGGCAGTGATGGCCCCTGATTCTCAGCCTCTTTCATCATGGCACAGAATCAGAAAAAGCACTTCAGGCAAGCCATTTTGGGAGAATTGCCTGAAGCTGGCCTGATGGTTGTCAGCGCAGTCAAAGGATGCTTTATTACTGACTTCAATACAAGCAGCATTGCTGGACCCCCAACACATAACATGGTATTTTTTAAAAGATAGGGCTGACCGAGCAATTTCTGACCTTTCCTTGTTTGAAAAGCACCTGCAATATCACATGCCTGCATTCAGAGCCACACTTATACCCACAAAAGTCCTTCAGAGGAATGTTTTATTAATACCTTGAATAACAGTAAGGAATTCTGGAATGATTCCATACTGCTTTGATTATTCACTACGTGTACCTTGTGGCCTTGACCTAATGCCTCCCAAAACACAGCAGGATGCACCGTCTGTTTATTAATGCTGGTCATATCTTGCTCCATTGGTCCATTACACAGGTCCCACGCTCTTTATCACTGCTTTACTCTACATTAAGCTCATCATCAGCAATTATTTCTCCTGAAGAAATAGCTTTAACTATTATATATAGAACGTAGTTTGAATAATTCAATACGCAGTATTAATGAGCATTAATTACAAGTTAAGAGATTTTCTTGTAGGAAAATTGAGGGGGATTGCTTCATCCAAGTCTCTCTAGGAAGGAGAAATGGACTGGTACTCTTATGTCTCACAAAAGGATCACATGTCCATGTTTCCCCTTTGGGGAAACACTTTATACTGCTTACATTTTAGTGTTTATATTTATGCACCTATTGGAGGGACCTTGTATCACATATTTTATTATATAAATTATGTAGTAAACATATATTTATCTTAACATGCTTATTACATATACTTATCTTACTATATTTATCTTTCAGTTCCAGATAAACCACAAAAAGCAGCCAGAATTCAACTTCTCTGAAATACCAAGCTGGAATCCAGATCAGCCTTTTATTGCAAAACCATTTGGGCTTATACCAGATTCATAGCCAGAAGAAAACTGTTTCCAGAGCCAGCTCAGGTGCAACCCAAGATGGAAGATAACTGCCAAGTATCTACTATTTTCAGATTTAAATCTTTGCCATGGAAATACTATTAGAAATTGCAGTATTAGGAGGTTCCTGACCCTCTGGGCTGTCTCTCTTCTCAAAAAAAAAAGCAAACTGGAAAGCAATCTTACCGATGGTGGTGTCAAAGTTGCGTGTTGTGTGGGGACACACAGGACAGCACTCTCCCGGGGGCACCTGCGGGTTCTCACACTCCAGCACGTCTTGACACTGGATTTCATCACAGAGAATAGCTCCATTGTCACAGACGCAAATTTGGCATGGTGAGGGCTTCCAAATATCCCTGTTCAAGTACATCTGGCCATTCTGAGTGCAGGCTATTTCTTCAACATCTTCTCCTGAGATAGGAGAGAGAATATACAACATGTTTTCCAACTGTGAAATCAAAGGAGGAGTAGGTCTGGACAAGGGAAAAGCACAGCTGGAGACGAGAAGCAGCATCACATACACGAAGAAAACAGTCCACTAGCATAGCTGAAGTTGATGTTAAGGATTTTTAAATATCAGTCATGTTAAATGTCTTTCTTACTTTACCACCTTAGCTCTTAATCAGAAAGGAGTAAAACAGAGTCGTCATGGAGCGCACAAACCCACCGCAGTATCAAAGGAACATTGCCCCCCAAGCCTCGGGATGGCGTTCTGCTCAGCGGAGTGCTAACTCCATGCTGAGGAACTCCTGCCACCTGCCTGCTCTTTACAACTGTTGTGCATTAGAGATGCCTGGGGAGGAGAACTGTGAGACTTCTGTACCAAACAGCATGCCCTACCTGCTGCAGGTAGCCTGCACAGCCAGCCCTACCACAGTGTGGAACAGGCACAGCAGTCCTTGTTGAAAAGAAAAGAAAAAAACCCAACAAAACCTCATTTACCGGGGTCTTGGTGTAAGGGAATACCAACACAGAGAATCACATTTTCCAAACGGGACAGTCAGTCACTGAGCAGTGGCAACAGCGGTCTCTATCGCAAGGGCACTTGCAGCAGTGCCTCCAGCTGAGCACAGAGATGCTCCTCAAACTACTTCTTGTGCTCAGGTTTTATAATCCAGCTGGTCATAGCCCTATACATTGCCCCAGCAATAAATCATTGCTATGGATATACATCAACTATATACAAAACACTTCTTATATATATTAACTATATATGAAAGACCATTGTTGTGTGGCCATTCACACAGGAACAGCACTGACTGACTAGCTGCACACGTCCTATCTATGCATATATTCATAAATTTGTAACGAGGTCATTCTATTTTATTCAAATTACATATGTAATTTTTAACCTAATCCACTCTGTTTACAGAATGTTTGTTTCTTGTCTCAATGCTATTCCTTTTCTTTCTTTTCCTTGAATTCCAGTTTAGAATCAATTTCTTACTAATTATTTAGAAAGCCATTCAATATAATTTTTGCTCTCTCCTCTCCAACAAATCTACAGTCACCAAGGTGGAACAAATTCTCTGTGTTGAATTTATAACTTAGAAATTTTAAAAATTTCCCCGTTGGACCGATGGCAGCATTTAAGAGGACATAACCACCTGTTTAGGTACTGTTCTATCCATACTTAAGTCTATGCCTTTGGTTTCTTCCTACAATGTAGGCAAATACTCCAAATACCTGGACTAGTTTTTTAATCATAAGGTGAGTATGTCTCAGTTTTTCCCCCTGAAAATAAAACAAGTCTGATAAAGAATTAAAAAAATCAAGTGAAGTGGAAACTTTCCTTGGGGTATCCAACATTTTACAAAATGCTCTATCAGAAAAAAAAAAAAAAAAAAAAAGCAACATACAAACCAAAAAAAAACCCCACAACAATCACTCTGGCCCAAAAAATATTTCAGCCTCTAAAGGAATACCAGCTCCTGCAAAAGCAATAACTGTCCCTGGGCTGTCCCTAGACAGGTCACCAACCTGCAAACCAAGAACTCTGTGCCAAGGTGCCCTGAGTCACACTCAGGGAAGCTGTCACATGCAGTCCCCAAATTATTCTTCTGACCTCTGGCATGCTGCAGAGATTATTTTTACCTGGGTGGGAGCTCCATCTGACAACAGAAACGTTCCTATCAACAATGTGTTTGGAACTGTACAATCCAGTTAAAACCATTATTTGAAAATTCCCAAACAGCACTACAGCCCTAAAATTTCTGATACAAGACTGGGAATAGGGGCTATATATATATATATATATAAAATATTATATTTATAAATATACGCACACAGGTACTATGCATACATGACACATCCTGCTAGTCAAAGATCACGACCATTATTTTCAAGGAAAACCTGTAATTAGCGTACAAATTAGCAGCTCCAAGCACAAGGCCAGTTTCACTGTTCTATGCATTTCTGTCCTAATTTAAACCAGCTGTAAACAGAAAATCACAAAGTAATAAATACGAACAGATTTGGAATTTCAGTTTCATGCCTCAACTCAAGCCCAGTCACTCCATCAATGTCAAAGCTCGGAGAAACGAAGCAGATGTCTCATTGAACTGTTGCCTGCCATCCCTAACTTCTGCAGCTCGCTAACAGAGACCGAAACCAAACTCCCACCGCGTCAGGGCTCCCCTCGTGGGTTGGGTCAGCGCACCAGCTGCAGGGGTGCTGCAGACCTCGGCCGAGTGCGCCGGACAGTCCGTTTCTGATTTCTGACAGGGTGAGAATCACCTCCCGACGCGCAGGCCGTGTTTTGGACAGCACTGCCCTCGCCGCTCCCTTGGGTGCCTGACATAGCGCGCTGTCTGACACAGTTCGCCTTCCCCCCCAGGTGGCTGCCATATGGGCTGTGTCTTCCCTAACGTCTCGCCCGCAGAACTCCTCTCGCTGCTCAGAAGAGCAGCAGTTTGCATAAAGGAAATTTCAAAAGTTCCCGAGCCCCAAGTCAGCATTCTGTCAGAACTTCAAATAAAGCACGTAGCAACTGCTTCGGCAAACCGGCGCTGAGCCAGGTGGTGCCCAGCTCCTGCCGGGGGGCTGCTCGGTGGGGGAAGTCGGACAAAGGTGGGGGGAAGTCGGACAAAGGTGGGGGGAAGTCGGACAAAGGTGGGGGGAAGTCGGACAAAGGTGGGGGGAAGTCGGACAAAGGTGGGGGGAAGTCGGACAAAGGTGGGGGGAAGTCGGACAAAGGTGGGGGGAAGTCGGACAAAGGTGGGGGGAAGTCGGACAAAGGTGGGGGGAAGTCGGACAAAGGTGGGGGGAAGTCGGACAAAGGTGGGGGGAAGTCGGACAAAGGTGGGGGGAAGTCGGACAAAGGTGGGGGGAAGTCGGACAAAGGTGGGGGGGAAGTCGGACAAAGGTGGGGGGAAGTCGGACAAAGGTGGGGGGAAGTCGGACAAAGGTGGGGGGAAGTCGGACAAAGGTGGGGGGAAGTCGGACAAAGGTGGGGGGAAGTCGGACAAAGGTGGGGGGAAGTCGGACAAAGGTGGGGGGAAGTCGGACAAAGGTGGGGGGAAGTCGGACAAAGGTGGGGGGAAGTCGGACAAAGGTGGGGGGAAGTCGGACAAAGGTGGGGGGAAGGAGGACAAAGGTGGGGGGAAGGAGGACAAAGGTGGGGGGAAGGAGGACAAAGGTGGGGGGAAGGAGGACAAAGGTGGGGGGAAGGAGGACAAAGGTGGGGGGAAGGAGGACAAAGGTGGGGGGAAGGAGGACAAAGGTGGGGGGAAGGAGGACAAAGGTGGGGGGAAGGAGGACAAAGGTGGAGGGAAGGAGGACAAAGGTGGGGGGAAGTCGGACAAAGGTGGGGGGAAAGTGCAGACCAACTCCTGGAAGCGTACGAAGCCGTCCGTTTTCCAATCAGGTTGCTGACCATTAAAAAGATAACCAAAAAAACCCCAAACCCACCCCACAATACTGCCAGAAAAAAGTAATTATTTTAACAGTAATCTTTTCTTTTTTTTATTTTAAAACTTTTGATTACTTTGGTGCTTATTGTTCTCCTTTTTGCTACGACGGCATCGCACAGAGAGTAACCTGCGAAGAGCAGCTATTTCAGAGCCATCTCCTTCCACAAACACAGTTTGACATTTTACTCTCGGACCTGAACCACAGGCACGTTATTCACCTACACCCAGACCAGGAACGACACACAGGAATTGTTCTGTCATTTCCACTCTGGTTTGGAAATCTGCAAGTTGGTTTTTTTAATTACAGAGACCAGTTCCCAAACTCTTTACGTCACCTCTTCTTGCTGCCCCTGCAGTTGTAACACAAGGTGAGGAAGGGTTTGAGAAGCGGCTTTGGGAATTCTGCACATGGCAAAAGGCTCCGCTAGCCCAGTACCTCATGCCTTTCTCACCAACAAAAAGTACAACTCTGGTACCGGACCCGACTAGAGAATCCACAGGGCTGCGAATCCATTGAAGTCGGTGAAAATGAGTTTCAAAGCAGCCTGCAAATATAAAAGGCAAGGTAGAAGAAATGCCTGATGATATATTTAAGGCCTCATTCATCCACGAGCTTGCACAACCAACCTTCATGAAGGAGGATTTCCATGAAAAGCGCAGTGAGAACAACGCCGTTACTTTTCTGCTATACATTGATCTGTCAGCGTCTCAGTTTCGCTCTGTGGAACTATTTGACCAGAAGTCAAATAGCCAGTTCAGCCAACACACGAAGCCATCATACCCCGAGGCTACGCATCAACAGGTTGGAACTAAAAATCACATCGTGCACTGACATACCCAGGCCCGGTTTTGAGACCACACTGAAATTTTTTGGGGGGTGGGGGGTGGGGGAGGGGGAGAACCCCCATGCCAGCCACTAGATGGCTGTCAAAGCCCATCAATCACCACAAGCATGCGTCAAGCCAAAGAAGTTCAGGCCCAGTAGAGGTGTGCAAGGCACACCTTGCTTTGGGCATGTTACACTGAGGTTCTTTTCCTTTCCATTAAATGTCTCTCCAAGTTAATTCAACTCCTCAAGAAGCCAACAACAGGCCAGTGTTTTAAAAGCCAGCATATGAATCCGTTTCAGTCCTCCACTACCAGATACACAGCGTTTTTAAAGCAACACCTGCAAATTCAGTGTTGCTTGCTTTGCCGTTTAAAGTCACTCCACACGATTGTACCCTTACTGCCTTCATCGACTTCTGGTTTGCGTCTGCATGTGAAACAGAAAAGGCCTGGGCATGGAACCAGACAGAACAAAGAGGAAAAAAAGAAGGAAAATAACACCACAAGAAAATTAAGTGTGGTGGGAGAGGGAGGTAGAAAACCACAGTGTCTTGAGCAAAAATATTTTAAAAGCAAAGGGTAAGAAGGGGGAGAAAAGACTATTCCACATGTACAAACAGCTTGGTGAAGCTGACAACCTAAGGTCTTATTTTTCCTTGCAGAAACATCTGCAAAACTGCAAACTTCAGTCCCATTACCTGTCTCTGCTTTCAGACAACCTGTTATGGAAGCAGCTGTCCGCCGGCACCCAGCCGAGGAGATGGTGGGTGTACCATTGGAAGGGAATACACTCTCAGTGCTTGGGGGAAAAATGGCTGGAGCAAAACCTGCAGATATATAGGTTTTCTGCACACATTAACAACTTTATCAATGAAACGGTAAGGGGAAAAAGGGGATTTGACAGCAAAGCAGGCTCCATTTCATTGCATTTTTACTAGTCCTACCAATGCAATAATTAAAGGAGCCTAAAGGCTGACAAACCTACAGCAGCAGAGAACATAGCCCAACAGAGGCAGAAAGATGATGACTGGTATTGAAAGCACAGGCGGCCAGTTTCACATTTTCTTCTGCTAAGAGGGACTTCTTGATGCATACTGTAACCAAATCCCAACGTTTTTATGCTGCTTAATATAAAAAGACTGGAACAGAAGAGGTATGGTTATTTAATGAAAAAAGGGCTGGAAATAAAACAGCTTGCGCAGGTAGCTTCTCATCCTCTCTTTGTCATCCAGATTCTAGTTTCTACAAAGTGCAAGGAAACATAAGATTACATAGATACAGCGTTTTTTAAGTTTGGGGAAAAAAAAAATTCCTAGCACTTGAAAAGCTAAGTTTCAAGTTATGCATTACAAAATTTAATCCTGCTAACTCACATATTAGAGGTGCAGAAATAAATCAAAGTGAAAGGTGATACGTGCCAACAACCATATTGCAGATGTACTGTCATGCACGGGTACCAACTGCCAAGAGAGGGACAAGAGGCACTGGGCATTAAATAATCTTTTATTGTCAGCCTGTTGCAACAGTAATGTAAAGCTTGATCCCGTTCCCATTAAATGAATGGAAAAAAAGCCTCTAATTTACTCCAATAAGAATCAGACCACCTGTTTTGTTTATCTTTGATAACTCTTTTTGAGTGGTAATAAAATACTATCCAAATTACCACACCATGCAAATTATAAGGTAAACACCAATTATTTTGAAAATCAAGTGATTTTCAGGAGCGCTGACAAATACAAAACCTATTTTGCATCTGTTGTACAGAAGCAATTATTGTTAACAATTATCAGTGCTTACATTGTACGCGTGTACTTTACACTTACATACACGAGGATGAACCTGGAATCCCTTACTAATAAAAGGCTGAACCAATTCACAATTCACTTAATAGGAAACCTTCGACTGTCAAAATTAAATCAAATTTGCATTCAGCCATTTCCATTCGGGATACATCGTATGTCTCTATGAGCTTCAGGTAACAGCTACAGTACAACAATGCACTTAAATCCAAATAACCCAGCATTCTCTTGGAAACACTAACCACTAACAAGGTCTGTAACACATTGCTAATTCACTGAGGGTTACAGTAAGATGAATGTTCACTCCGTGGCTTCAAAGTCATTTTAAGGCTCCCTACATAGCCAGGAGAGCAAGCAATGAATGACACACACAGATTCATCGAAAGTATCATGCAGAGGATTTATTCATTACAGGGCTGTCTAATAGAATAACTAGCACAGACATTCACTGGTCTAAAATAAGATGGCTTGCTCAAAGTCTGTGGCTCTGTGGTGTTGTACACCCGCTGAAGGTCGGGGTGAACATGTCTTCATGCATTTCCCCTATGGTTTCCTAAGCCATAGGACTAGAGGAAACAGCCCCAAGTTGCACCAGGGGAGGTTTAGATTGGGTGTGAGGGAACATTTCCTCACCAAAAGGACGGTGAAGTCCTGGGACAGGCTGCCCGGGGGGATGGTGGGGTCACCATCCCTGGCGGGGTTTAAAAGACATGTAGATGTGGAGCTTAGGGCCATGGTTCAGCGGTGGGCTGGGCAGCCCTGAGTTAACGGCTGGACTTGGTGATCTTAAAGATCTTTTCCAATCTAAATCATTCTATGAAATTAGTCTTGTGCGACCCCACTGGCTGCCCCGTGACATTCGCAGCCCCAAGCCCATTTGATTCCAGTGGCTGATTTTGGCCAGGTTTGACAGAGACCTTGAGAGACCAGGTCACTAAGGCAACTGTGCTCCTGCAAATGTTGCGAACACACACAGTTAGGAAGAGAAGGGAGCTCCAGGTTAGTGCCCCACCAAGACTCCCTCATAGAACAAGTGGATAACAACAAACCCCTCTCAACATACTTTTGGAAATGGGCACAGGAACACAGTTTAAAACACAAACCTGTAGGAAACCAGGTTTACATCAGAACTGTTTCTTAGGAAAGAGAGGTGGGGTTCTTCAATCCATTCTGCAGAGTTCCTGCTTTAAAAAAATCCTAGAGGATAATTTGCAAAGTTGACAATAATGGTTTAAAAGCATTCCACAGATTAATGGACACTGAATGGCCTTAATTCCAAATGAGTTTCCAATGTGACGGGGGGGTTCAGCCCTCTAGACAAGGAGCCGCAACCCTTTGTGCCTCATTTCAGAAGCAGAAAAGTCCCAGGGTGTTCTCCTAAATGATGCAGATAATTTTAAAACATGTATTTTAGGAGTGGAAAATTACAGACTCGACTGTTTTTCCTGAAAAGTCCACAAATAATGTCATGATAAATACTGCCAAGTATCAAGGTACAAGTCAGTTCCCAAGCAGAGACTTAATTAACTGTTGAAATTGCTACAGCAGTTAACTAAAGCCTTACTAAAGATATACACTTTGCAGCTGGCCAGTCTCTTCTGGATGGCACTAAGGGGAGGAAGGTCACTTCCGAGATTCATCAGCCAAGAAAGTCCAACCTCCAAGCTCTACACGACAGCCCAGAGGCAGAAAGCAACAGCAAACCCATGTACCCTGACTCGGGAGGGAAGGACATCTTCCAGGTAAAGGGCTCTCAGAGTGTGATCTGGCAACTGGGTTTTGTCTCTTCCAGAAAATTGTGCCAAAATAAATGATTCTGGTTTTCACTCAGCATTGTGATTCCAGATTGGGCTGAATAAGGAAAACTGAAATGGAAAAACTACACTTAGGATACAGTTAGACTCCTCTGAATGAATTTTAAATTAACATCCCAAGTACACAGCTGCTTCTCCACCTCTTCCTTTACTGGCTGGAAACAACACTACCCTACATTTGGTTTGGAGGTCCTTATTTCCCCAACTCACAGGGTCAGGTATTTATGTCTCCATCAGTGTGAATAGTTTTTCTTGCCTTTTGATGGATAAAGTTAATTTCCAACACAGAATGATCAAAGACTTTTTTTTTATTACAAGATTCAACACACACTAGATAAAAAGGCAGAATATATTGGGATCCCTTCCTGTAAGAAGGATTTCTCTTGCCGGTCCCACAGCATTATCCAATGTTTATTATACTATTCAATTCCCTAAGATCATCTGATGATTTTGTATCTGCATATTTACCTCACTGTTCCTGAGCTACTGTACCAGACTCAACCTTTCTAAACATCTTACGCTACCGGCAGGGAACTGTGCAGCAGTGGCACGTTGCTGAAAGATGGGTCAGGCGGGTCCTTTTCTGTTGGGTACGGCAGTGTCTTAGATCTGCATACCTTGAGAGCACTTAAACTAACTCACTAGTTATGCCATGAATACAATTAGATGATTTTACTTTGTTTTTCATTGGGTTTACTTTGGTTCACAATTAGGATGGCTGGACACATTGCTTGGTGCCTGTAGGAGAGCAGGGTGAAGGAGGGAGTTTGAAGAGCCTGCGGTGCTTATGCAAATGTTCTCAGATGACAGCAGTCAAGCCTCAAGCATACAGTGGGAAATAAAATTACTTCCAAATGTCTAAGGCTGTGCACAGTTTGTAATGGGGAGGCATTCAGGGCAAACCTGAAAAAACACTGCCGCAATTTCAGCAGTTGGAGCAAATCAGTCAAAAGCTGAAGTCAGGAGCAGCGTGCCCGGTCTCTGCCCGAGCCCATGCGGCCACAAGCGCCCAGCTTGGACTTCGTCTCGCAGCGTAGTTACAGTGAAGTCAGCTCAGCTACAGCCGCCTGTACCACAGTTTTCTTCCTGACTCATTGCAGTAAAAGCCTAAAAGGAAGGAGTGCTTATCACGGTCAATTATTATGTTTTATTATTTCAAAAGAGGCTTGAGGCAACAGAGATCGTTTGTTTTTCTAAGCAAAGTGTTGGAGCACATTCTTGACTCTGGGATGACATTTTAAGCAGAATCACTCTCATTTGCATGAAGACAGGCCGGTCCCACAGAAACAGCAGAATCTTTTGGCCAGGAGCTTACAAGCAGCAAGAGCATTGCCGTCAGTGGAGGCAGAACAGGGCCAGGGCTCGGCGCTGCTGAACACACAAGTTCAGCAATATAGGCACTGTCTTTAAAATTAAAACAGAATTAAAACTGCAATTAGCATGTTTTCTAAAACGTAAGAGGCTCAATTCTGGAAGGAAACATGCCCTGTTGGTGGTAATTTTGCCCAGCCTGCTGCTATGGCAAATTGAAGCAAATTTTACCAGGACATGAGGAACTGTCTCTAATGTATTTAAACCTAAGTCTAAAATAGCAAGATTATAATGAAAATGTAATATTCCTCTACTGTCTACTTTGGCTCATGGTTGTGGAATCCATGAATGGTTCATTTTGATCTTTCCAAAATCCAATCTCGGACTGCTGCGCATCAGTTAAAAATAATGCATTTTGGCTGTGAAGAAAATTCTCTTAACTGCTTCCTGTGCCAGTATTAGCACGACACAGTTTCCACTCATGGGACGTTTGGACTCCTGTAGCAAATCTATCGGAAACCCACAAGAAGCCATCTTGGTTGTCCAGTCAGCCAGCAACAGATTGCCCAAGCAACAAGCCATGCAGGGTAAGATTGTGCTGTCAGCCAAGTTCTGCAATAACCATTTCTTGATGGTCCCAGCACTGAGCCTTGAGTGGTTTAGTGGTGGACTTGGCAGTGCTAAATTAATGGTTGGACTTGATCTTTAAGGTCTTTTTCGACCTAAACGATTCTGTGATTTTGGACTTTGAACGGCCAGCCATTCCTCTTTGAACTTGATAGCCCCACCAGGTGTTCATTATTCACCTTGTCCACTCCTTCAGTCCCATACCAAACACAGGGCCGAATATTTCACCAGTTTGCCTATGGATGCTGCCAGAGATGCCATCAAAAGCCTTGCTAACTAAAAGTAAACAGCATCCACTGCTCTTCCTTCACACACCAAGCCAATTATCTCCTTGTAGAAGGCAATCAGATCTAACAAACGGCAAAGGGAAAATTCATTAAATAGCCCCAAACTCCAGTCTGGTCTTCTCTGCACCCATCTATCCAAACTCTTACAAATTCCACTGTTTTAGTTTCACATATGCTATAAAACCCAAAGCCTAACTGATAAAATAACCATGCACTGCAAAAGAACTGGTTTGCCTTCCTTGTTTTGTAGGATTTAGATCCTTTGAAGTCAGACAAAATGTATATGGATGTCTTTTCTTATTACATCTAAGAGAAACACACTTGCTGCTGCCCAAACATCCTCACTCTTTGAAGCTCTACACTTCAAAGTTCAATAGAAACCTATCATTACACATTGCCTTTTCCACAAAGCTTTTCTACATTGCGGTTTGCAAAGTGGACTCATGTAATCCCCTAAATGTATCCTTGCTGGCTAATATCACCCTCTATTTCCACTAAAAATAAAGATTTGTAATTAGTAAGAAAATTCAATTCCATAATTAAAAATCTTTGCATTCCAACAGGCTCAGCATTTCAAACTGCAGCAAAAACTACCCAGTGTTTGGGTGGAGTAGGAAGGTATTGCTGGAAAGCTATACTCGTAATATGCTGTTTGTACAGCAAAGCTACTCATTTGCTGAAACACTGGGCCTCTGAAAAATGAAAAAAAAAGAATGGTAAGCAAGAAAGTCTGCTAAAATTCCAGGAACAGCGCCTCTGTTTCTGTTCTGCTACCATTACCTTTACCACACTTCAGACAGCTTAGTCAGCAACTTCTGGTTTCAAGATGACATTGAAAGGCTTTGGCAGCCCTCAGGGCATCCTAGCTGCCTTCTGCAGGGCAGCAGGGATGAAGGTTATAAAGGAGCAGCCTGGTTTTAAGTGTAATCTGAAGTCCAGCACACACATGTGCATGAGAAAGAGACAGTGGTTCAGGTGCATCTCATGTCCAAGACAGAGTTTAACTTCTACACAAGTTAAACTTATTTATTACTTATACAGAAGCAATAGCAGTTTCCTTCTTTCAGTGTGCAGAAGTAACAATGTCAGTAACATGTGAGTATAGCCCAGTTCATTTCTATAAAGGTTAGGGATGAGAAAATCCTCCAGACTGAATATAAAAGCAAGCCAATTAGCCAATCAGGAATTTTTCTACAATTTTTTATTGTTGTTGTTGTTGGAAAGCACTGGATTACTGGAATACCAAGGAAGGTGCTTTTATTAGATACATCCACTCGAAAGCCTTTCCTTTCATCTTCAGGATGTTTGAAATGACCTATTTCAGTCAAGAAAACATCGAGGTTCGCTAGAGCAAACTTTATACCAAAAAAGCCTTGTTAAAAAACATCCCAAGTCAAGCTGAGAAAAAATATTTTTGTTGACCTGACCTGATTCTATCTTTTTCATTACTACTGAGTCATGACACCTCTTCAAGGTTGCCTCAAGTCATCCAGCCTGGCTAGGGAAAACCCAGAAGCAGCTTCCTCTCAAGCACAGGCTGGCAGCTTCCAGGATGGTTCAAGTCAACTCTCATGTCTGCAGACCAACATACTTTAATTTAAATCCTACTAGAGGAAGAATAGAGCTAGGTCAGGGAAAGAATATCCTTACTCCACTTTCATAAGTGTTGCATAACTTCTTAAAGTTTAAGAAGGAAGTTGAAACAAACCCATTTCCTATTTTGCCTTTATGTAACAGTGGGAAATGGCAACGTTACCCTTGTTACTGTTAATAAGGCATTGTAAGAAAAATCCAGTGTGAAAAAAAAAAAAAATAGAGGTATCTTTACCTATCGGAGACTGTTCCTGCATTATGCATTTGAATAAAGTCACATATTTTTATTTCAATTTCATTTTTAACTTGACTTTGGGACTGTCCCAATTCTTGCTCCATACATAACGAAAATGAGCATTTAAAAAAATATATCTGTATGTAAAAAAAAAAAAGTCAGTAAAGAAGAAATCCTACCCACCCCGGCAGTTAGATGCAAAACATTGATAAATGTTCTTTGAAAAGATACATACCAGCCATTACTTTGCCCTCCTGCAGGATTATGGTTTCTGGGACAGAGGAAATGAAAGGCTTTCCTGCAGGCTCTCCTGCTCTTATTTGTTGGATATCCTTCCATACTTCAGGGATGAAGCATTATGAACTTTTGTCAGGCAAATAGTCCATACTAAAAAGGTTTTGAATGAATTAAAATTCAAGTAGGGATGCACAGTTTAAAACAAACCAGCCGTCATCACCTCCAGCTACTGTTTGCTTTGAACTTAATCTACTTTCTATTTCCCGTAGTTCCTCCTTTCAAAACTACTTTATCATTTTTCAGATCTTTTTAATTTTATCCTACTATTGTTTCTTTGATATGAGCCTTTAAAAGCCCAAGAAAGCAGCATCCAAGTTACAAGACCGTTTTTTTTTCCAAAGCAAAGCTCTATGAATACTGACATCTTTTTGCACCAGTTAACTGGTTAGAGTTAGGAGCTGCAATCAGGTGCATGTGAATGCATAAAAACACAGAAATGCTGTTCATTTTCTCTTTTGAAAAAGAATAAAAATCTGTGAAGCATCCATGGGTAAGGGATGCAACTTAGATATTAGACTCAACTTTTAGGGAACAATTCAGGCTATGTGGGCACCCTGTGACCGTGCTCCTCTGCTGGTGTATACTCCGTCTTTTGTTGCACTCAGAAATCTGTATGAACATGGGGAACCCTGACTTACAATTGCGGTTTTATGTGACCAGACCTGGTTTGGGCTTTGAAGTGGAAATCACCAGGAGGAAGCCAGGAATCCTGCACATCACCTTGGACTCAGTTTAACAGTGAAAATACGCAACCTAGCTTATCTATCTCCAAAATTACATGATGGTAATGCATAGACAGCTGAAAAAAAAAAAACAACTCTCTTTTTTATTATTACTTAGCCTTCAATGCTATTAAATGATAACCCTTGGGGGACAGAGCCACTTGCATCAATCAAAAGACACCCATTAATTTCAGTGGGCTTTAGTACCATGAAAAGCATTATTGTGTTACATTTAGAGGCACTGAAATCTCATCATGCATGAACACCTTTCAGTGTGCCATTTTTTCCTCTCTAATGCAGTAGATCATTAGCAGTGACTATTTGTGTACATGAAACGCATCACCAACCACATCTTTCACACAGTGTTTAAGACTGCAATACAAGCAACAAGAACAGCCCCTTTACTTCTTTCAACCTCAGCATCCAGGACCTTTCACGAAGGACCTAAAGGTCCCCTCTAGGGCCCTAGGCACTCTACATGAGTAGGGAATTATCACAGGTTTTGCATTTAAACAGCATTCTGTGATTGAAGCAGCAGCCTGGCATACAAACATGGTACCATCCACAATCTCTCTTCGATATTTTTTGAGTGACTCCCTGGAGAAGCTCAAATAACATTTTGCTTGGTTCAGACAAACTCCAGCTTACCACAGGATCACCCGAGCTTCAAGGTCTGTCTCATCCTCCAAGAGTGCCTTCATTTCCTACCTTTTATGCTTCCACATAATTTCATTTTCTGAACCACAAAACCCTTCCACTTCACCTTTTTCCTCCAAACCCAAAATTCCTCCCCTGAAACTCTTTCCCTAAGGAAAAAGAAAACAACAAAAAACTAACAAACCAAAGTATCTCTCCTTTACTTCACCACCTTACATATCTGTCAGTGTTGTATCAAGAAGATGCCTTAACACTACAATTTCCCATTCCAGAACTGCTCAATAAAGTTTTGTAAGCATCAGTAACTCCATAGGGAGAAGTCATCCACAACACCTCATTCATTAGAAAAGAAACTAACGATTTAGGAGTAAACAACCATTTGTTTTGTTTGTTGTTTTTTTTACCATCAGTTTAGAAGTAGGAGTCCAGTTCAGCAAAGTACTAAATACATTGGAACATGCTCTTGACAACAACAGTAAAGTCCAATGCTCATTATGATCATAAGGACAGAAATGGGATCATTATCTCGGTTCTTCAAAGCCTGTAAGATACTTATGTTCGAGTCCTTTAAGAGATGACTTTTATTGCCTGAGTCACTACTCTTCTTTCTGTGTGAAGCAAGACTAAAACACCTCGGTGCGAATTAACATGTTTTGTTCTGCCCACCTACCGAAATCCAGCTGAGCAATTAGGGCCATCATACTTCAGATTTACCACAGCTTTTGAATGAACTCTAATCTTTTAGCTCCTTCAGAATATTACAGTCATCAAGAGCATCACCAAAGGTACTCGGATTTCTTACACTTGAAAAAGTCTGGAAATACAGTGTTGCATTTTCAGCCGATTCAGAGTCACAGCTCTGAAAAATCATTAGCTATCAGTAGACTGGATCTTCCCCACTTTACACCAGTTACAGATTTTCACTTTCAGTCCCTTGATCAGCATCTGTTTTTCCCATAGATACCTATCACTCTGTTCTAAGCAAGCTCCCAGAGGATGAGAAATACCTGGCATCTATCCCCAAAGTGCACTAGAGGTTCATGGTAATTTCTAGATCACAGGGTCCTGTTGTATCTCATACCAGGCAGAACTGGCATGCACGTGTGCTGCACTCAGACCTTCCAAACCTCCATGAATGGCCAAAAGCAGCTATCTGTCTTTTATGTACATACATTTATATATATACTATATAGTATATACTATTTAGTGTGCATGTGCACGCTATATAGTATATTATATACATATGCGCAAACACATATAAAAAAGTATAACATAACTCCTGCCCTAAAGAAAAGGGTGATCTAAAAAGGAGCCGCTACCACACCAACGTACATCTCCTTGGCAGAGTACTGTGCTGCCTGGCTCTTTTCAGAAATTCCTGTCAGAGTTCAGACTTCCAGTAATGTTGCAATGTATACTAGATGCACATAATAAATTCACTTTCTACTCCTAGACCACCCACAATTCTTCTCTATTTTCATTCACCAGGACCTTATTCAAAGTTTAAAGCAAAATACTTCGAGGCTTACAGTCCCTCCCCAGCATCCACCTGTTGTCACAAATCTGATGATTACACGGGACAGGGGCAGAATTGCATTAAATGAGCAAAAGACTGATCGGCACAGACCGGACACCCAGACCCTCACCCTCAGTCTGCGTGAACACTTGCAGTTGCGCTGAAGTTAAGGGATCAGCACCATCACTGACGGATTCTCTCACTGTTTGCAACCCCTCTCAGCACAGTCATCTGCACCATTCTTTAAACAAGAGGATATGTAGCAATTTTAAGGGCTGCAGAATGAGATGCATGTCTAAGTGTGGTCTTCTGTGTTGTATCCCTGAGGAACTACCAAAACTGCTGAACTGGGAGAATATAAAAAAGAATATAGCTTTTTGCCTCTGGCAGGGAAATATACATAAATTGATATATCAACGGCAACGGTGTCAAAAGGGAAAACTACCCCTCACAAAGCTCCTTCTTATCATGTCTGCAACCGCGCTGCTGCATGTTACAGGCACGGAAGAAGAGAGCAAACTATTTTCGTAGTGATAAGTCTGACAAGGGAAGATGATAACCACCTCATTGGAAACAGATGGTCTACACTGCTATGCTATAGATAAAAGTTGTGTCAGCGTTTCCATAGAAAGCTGCCCTGTTTCCAGCAGTTTTCAAGCTGGCAGGCGACGTTTCTACATCAACAAACAAGATACAATCGCAGGAGTAACCTGGAAAAAATTGGGGAAATAGTCACTCCTGAGCCAACATTGGGAAAGAGAGAAGGAGGGGTGTTTCTCGCCGCGGACTGACAAAGTGACAGTATCTCAGCAGTCACTGACCTCTACCCAGAAACGAGTCACTATGCAAGGTCACCTCTTGGGCTGCTTGTGTGTATGTTCATGGCACAACTGCCATGCCTTCACTGATGCAGGGTCAGAATGCACATCATCTGTCATATACTGTCATCTATGTGCAAATAGTGTGTCACCTATGTACAAATATACAATGCAATATGAATTTTTTATGAATAGCTGTAAACCAAGCATAAGACGTGTTAGAAACTGAAAATAACACAGATAAAATGGCGGTGATAGATGGAAATCGCTAGGTCCTAAAAAAATTTTGAAATCTTTTCTCTAATGTATGAGCCCATACAGGTTTCATTACTGCTGAAACAAATCCCAAATTAACAAACAACATTCAGTTACATTTCAGAAAACCTCAGTTCAGCTTTATCCTTCCCAAAAGCTTTTAGCTGCTTTGATCTAGAGCTGATGATTATCTGGGATAATTTAATGCACATACACGAACTGCATCTATTGAAAATGAATGGTTTTTTAAGACCTATGTAAAAAGTAAATATAGCAATGCTTCTCTTAACACTCAGTTCTGGATGCAATGCAGAATTTAACTTTATAGTTTAAACCCCACTAGTTTAACAATCACAAAAACATCTTTTAACTTCATTACATTTGGATGAGGCTCTCCTTTGTGCGCTTACACAGCTCACTTCACACTGACTAGCTCTCAGGTCTTCTTGTGCTATAAACTGCAGGGTATTCGAATTCCCTCCAATGTTCGGACCACAAATCCTTTCTTGACAAGGAATTTGCTCACTGCTTGACAGGGGACTTTGGGGCAGGGTTTATTTGTGGTTGGTGGGTTGAGGTTTTTTACTGCTGTGGAAGGCTGTATTATATCAGATGCTGTGAGCTACTGCAGTTGCTCTCGTACATGAAACATGACAATGTACAAAGGTTACACACACCTAAAGCTTGGTGATAGCTTTATATATATATTAAAATATAAATATATTAAATAAGTATAATTAATTATGTGTGTGTGTGCATATTAAAAAAAATTCTACATATTAAAAAACCTAAATAGATCAACTGTTTGGGAAATCCCCCGAAGAGGCAATTTTCAGGAACTTGAAGACCGCTGCTTTGTTTCTCAGTGGATGACTCATGAAGCTGGGCATTGAACTCGGTGATATTTTGGCAGGGGTGTAGCCTTCTGCACAACGCTGTACTAGTAGGTGTGAACACAAGAAACCGATATAAATTTGGGTTTACTTTGTTAATCTTCCCTGTTGATGTACTGTTGGACAAATGGGGAGAAACCCACTTCCCACTGTGCACACCTGATAAACTGCAGTATTGCATAGAAACCGCCATGATTTGATTTTAATATTAAAACTAATCAATTTAGAAATCCAGTAATTTAAAACTACTATGGAGTATATTTTGCAGTTTTTCTGATTTGATTTTCTTCTACCTGGAGCAAATATGTGAGCTGAAATATATCCATCATCAGGACTAAGTCTGACTTAATGCTAAAATTATATTATGCCAAAACAGACATTACTCCTTGAGCACTACAAAGTAAACTTTGGTTGTTGGGGTTTTTTTTTTAAATTATCTAGTCATCTTTCAGAAGACTGGGATTTAATGGGGCTGTATCAACGAGGTCTGGGGATGCAAAGCATCCTTTAGACGTACGAGAAGAACAATATAAGTTGCAAGACCGACCCACATAGCATGGTCCCGTGTGTCAGGCAGCACAGTTTTAACAAACACAAAGTTATAAATACACTGCATTCAAAAGTAAACCTTACTTCGAGGCATTCCTTGGACATCAACACTTGAGGAATATAAACAGCCATGTTGTTTCAGGGGCCATTACACTTGATATTAAGCAGAGCAGCATAGTTTACACTCAGTACAGTCTATAATTCAAATATAACAACTTACAAAAGACATAGTGCAGAGATTACTTGCTGTACCTTATAGAATCTTCCCAACAAATCAGAAAGGTGACTGCCAAGTGAGATACAGTTATGGCATTAATAAAGGAGTAGTAATAAATAAATGAATAATAAAAGTCAATTCTAAAAAATTATCCTGCACAGCTGCTGAGCATCTGGCCATTGAAACCAGTTAAAAATCTTAATATTCTTCCATTTTTAATACAAAACCCAGAAATGCCTCCACACATTACTTTCTATTTGTTTATCAGGAGAATACACAATCCCTAAATATTAAAAAATATTATTTCATGCAAATGGGTGCACGTGGTCAAACTGAAATTATTACACTGTAAAAGCATTCTTAGCCACTGCCATTTATTGATTCTGCTATACAACCTGCCACATGGATTAAAAGCTTTGGTTTGCTGTATATCAGTTCTGTACACAATTAGAAATATCCATAGAAAGCACATTCTCCAGAGTAACTATACAGCATTCTGTAATAACATTTCAAGATCTGATTCAAACAATATTTCAGTTAATGGCACTAATCTTATCTTTTCTTAATTATGTAAGTAGGCTCATTTTTAAAGAAACAGTATTAAAAATGTAATTAAAACTAAGCTTATTGATTAGATTCTGAACATATTTAATTATTTGTCTCATAAATAATTGCAATCCTCTACAATTTCTTAGCCAGCTTGCTTACTAAATTTAAGTAAATACTTTTGTGTATTGCATCTATAATTTAATGTAGTTTACTTGAGATGTGGAACCCTTCCACAAATCTGCATGAGGACTTGTTTGCCCTGTTGGAAGTTATCTTTATCTTCATTACATGCAATTAGAGTGAAGGAACAAGTTAGAAGAATGACAGAAGGCAGGAGCAGAGGAAGATCCCTGGAGCTACTCGTGCGACGCTTGCACGCTCGTGCCTCATCGCACTTGGATTAGCAGCAGTTCTGGGATTCCACAGCCCTTTCCCCACACCCAGCTACATATCACCCAAGGACAGCCACTAGATCTCATTGAAATTAACTGGAATCTTCTCACCCTCTATAAGAAGCATCGCAACCTGCTAAGTTGTAATAGGGCTCCAGCTCCCTGGCCAGTTTCATGCAATAACCACATCATAGGCTTCAAAAAAACCCCAAACACCACTAGGACAGTATTTCTAGTACATCTGAATACTGATATAATGAACCAATTTTCAAACTCTAAGTAACAGAAATCACTGTTGAGCTTTAATGCTTTTACTGAAGCACAAAATATGTCATGTTAGGAATGGAACAGTGGGTAACAAGAGATGACACATTTCAATATACAGCTCTTTAAATACTAAGCAAATGCTGGGGGCTTCCAAAACCATGCAAACAGACAAGACGTTAGACCCCACAAGACGTACAAGACCCCACTGACATTAGCAATAAGCACAGATGAGAACCAAACATCCAACAAGAACTTCACCTGTGTGTCTGAGAGACTGCATTTTCCAATTAAATAGATGAGGAACCATCAAAAAAACTAAAAGGTACCTTAACAATTCTTGAGAAACTAGAAGAATGAGGCACACTATGTTTTCAATAGTGATGTAATCAATAAAAACACAGTTTGGTCAAACACAGAATACTGGACTCAAGGGCAAAGTGGTGAGAATGAATGAAGTGTGATATACAAAGGGCCAGAGAACAGATGGTCTAACAGTCACCTTCACCTCCAAATACAAGAATCCAGTGAATAATCTTTCACAAACTTAACAAGGTGCTACAGAAATTATTATTTTATATATATCCATATTTACATTTGGACAACATGATTCATTTTTTTTATTCCAAACTATATAATTTTATGGGGACTTGTATTGGTGCTATGGAATAAGTAGTTCACTTAAATACTTTGGAGGAATTATTCTTTAAATACTGGAGAAAAGTTCTGGGGTGAAATCCATGGCTTGCAGATGAACACCATACTGCCTTCTTCATAGCAGTGAAATTCCCTTTTCAAGACAGGCCAACCATTTAAGTTTAAAAGCAGTAAACACACAAATAGTCCCAATTTTTTGCATTTGGTGTGTACACCTTATGTACTTACACATAGTAGCGAGCAAGGTTTATTCCATGCTTGCCTTCTGACACCCCTGCTTCACCCTGAGCTCAGTGCATATAGCACAGTCTTTGACGTTAAGCAGTTCATAGTCGACTCAAGTTGTGTAAGATTCAGCCTTAACACATCTGCGCTATAATGGTCCTTCCAACATGTGGGAGCTTTCCCATCTCCACAAAGGGGGAAATTATTTTAACTTGGCACCAGACATTCCACCTCAAATACTAACAGAGGGAAGCAAAACTTCACTAAATCACAACAGACCATGAGCAGGCATCCTCCAAGATCTGAAAACGAGGTAAGGTTTGGGGATGTTACAGGATGTCAAAAAAGCCACCAATGACATTCCTATGCATTTTCATAACTTGGGATTTCTATTAATTTCTTAGCACACGGGACACCATGGGATGCCTAATGAACCTAATTCACAGTGGCTAACAAAGCAGTCCTAAACAGTAAATTCTCTTCTCCTGACGAGTTAATAGGGAGCAGCAGAGGAGGGTGCTTTAAGGACCACAGCAGAAGGTTCTGCCTGCCCAGGTAGATGGACTTTCTTCGTGGGCATCTTCACACAGACCTGCACTATGCTCACAGGGTGAGCTCTGGAGCCTGGGCGCAGCTCAAGTGCTGCTCCTACAAGGTGAAGATGGCACAGAGCCAGAGGGATGACAACAAGCCACCAGGAGCTGCTGAAACCAGCAGTCACCCCAGGAACTGCCTGGATGCCTGCACCAACGGAGCACTTTGAAGACTCAACTCATTGAGCTTTATGAATTAACTAGTCTTTGATCACCAAATCAGACTGATTACTTCCCCCCCCCCCCCCCCCCCCCCGCTACAGATGCTTATTGCCACTTTGGTATGTAAAAGCTTTCTTACATGCAAACTGGTTATTTTAAAGAAAAGCTACATTTATTAGACTGTCACCACATGCTTTGTGGGCATCCTCAGCTCAAAAGCATGAGTTACTGTAACTCTGAAACACAGAGGTACACAGAAACCTATTCTCAAAAAATGCAGAAAGCGAAACATTGTCCAGTGGTTACTAAGGCTCGTTGGAAACTGCAGATCTCACAAAGCAGTCTGACAGAAACTTGACAAGAATGAGACACAGATAACCAATGCTTTCTCCAATTAAAAACAAAGCCACATCTTGTTCCCTAAATTGCTCTGCTAATGCCTGTGCTGAAATAACAGATGAATCTATTTCCAAACCAAACCCTAAATCTGGCTTAAATACTCTTTAATGATTCTCTCACACTTCACGGAGATCTGCTCAAAAAGCTTTAAAATTAAAACTGAATCCTCTCACAAAGTATTTCTGCGAACTAAACTTTGTTTAAAATACCATAACTGTGCGTGTTTAAGGTAAGGTTAGCTCAATTTACAGCATGATTAAACTTCAGTTATTGCAGACGTATTTTTTGGTTCCCCAATCCCCACTGGTTCAAAAGCCACTGTTTGGGTATTGTTTCGTTTTCCTTCAGTGAATGACTAGTAAACCTCTCATCAATACCTCCAATAAGCATTTTCACATGAATTTCCACCCTCACAGAAAGTTTGCTGGTCTCAAGAGACAAAAGAGCTTCTGTGCCACGTTTTATATCTATTTTTGCATCATAGGAGCTCATTTTTCTAAGCTGTAACTGGTCTTTTCCTGCCAGATCCACCCACTCATACTACAGCTTCTCATGGTGAACACTTCAAAACAGCCAGAGGATGATTCATGGTTTAACAAAGATCAAAAGCTCTCTACCTTGGAAAACCACTGATTGCAACTAAAGTTCTAGCACATGACCCATCTTCTACTTCTACATCAGCTGTTCCTATCAAGGTACAAGAAACTACACCTCTGCGGACCCTTGCTGATGCTTAGTCTTGGATTTTCTCTTGGAAAAAAAAGATAATTCCTTGTAATGGCATATTGCCAGGAGCTGACAGTTAAGAAACCAAACTATTAACATTGATTTTAGTCTCCATCTTCCTTGCTCTGCCTATAGGTTTAGACTGCTTCAGTTACATCATCACTAAGTGTAATAAACACATCTAGTAAAACTCGCCCACCATTACCAAAATATTTAAAGCGAAATCCAAGAAGTTGACTATAGCAAGTGACACTTAACCTCTTTCTGCATGAAGGAGTTGAAATACCACTTTGAAAAATGCTTACTCCAAGACATCACTGACTTCTACGTTAGAGGAATCCTTCACCAGAAGTAACCCATAGCTTAGGGTCAAAAAGGAAGCAACATCTATCAGCTTGTTTGTACTGCAAGCAGGTGGCGAGTGCTTAAAATTTACATGCATTCCTCAAAATTCCTCTCTACAGTGCACAACATATTTTTAAATGGTTTATTTCAATTTACTTGTAATCTTCATGTCTGTTAGAAAGCATAATGAACACATACTGAGACACCCAACGCCAACAACACAATTATCGCTTGCCAGAACAACTTCAAAGCTCTTAGACGCATAGCAAAAATCAAAACGATGCTGCAGAAATTTATCTTCCAGCCTCGTCTATTTACAGCTTACTAGCAGCACTGCCTTGCAGGTGTTCTCTTTCATATGGTGAGTAGAAATAAGTCCTGCTGCTATTTACTATCACTGGCACTAGCTGCTAATCACAGCTAGGCTACAGACACACACTTGCACTTAACAAGCGCATTGCTCAAGATCCATAGTACTTTAGACATCTGTCTTTAATGGCAGACAGCAGAAACACAGGATTCCTTCTTCTCTTCTTAAGTGAAACCAAGTATCACCTCACATTTACCAAGAAATTTTGAAAATATGGATCTGAGCCTAACCCAGGATTTTTTAATGACCCAACACAACTTCTGTTGACAAGACAAATACTAATGAATCTAAATTACTGACACAGTACATTATTTAACTGTTTACCAAAAGATAGAAGCATGGACAGGGTGTAAAAAGCTGCAAAATCTCTTATAGAAACTTACTCACTTGGAGTAGCACTTTACCACGAACACTGCTGTTCCAATTGTCCTCAAGTGAGGATTCAGTTTCTTTGCATGTTCAGGAGTCCGTGACTTTGAGGAATGCGAGCCACAGTCTGATCTACTAGTTTCCCTATTTCTTTCCATTAATAAAATCTCCCACAAAATTTTAGTTTATGACTTACACATTACATTTTTTTATAATATCCTGCTCTGTGCTGGATAGCATATACAGTAAATGGAAAACAGACACAAACACTCTCGGATTTCATTCATTCTGAATTTTTGATGGATTTATATGCATGGAATTTCTTTCTGTCTTTCTAATAGTCCACTCTGGAAATGCACCAGGTTCAACATACTATACTTAACAGACATGGAGTAATAGTCTTACCAGTTAAAAATGGACATTGAAACAAAAGAGCAGGCCAGTACCAGCTTAGGATAGTAGGTTTACATTTTTAAAAAAATTAAAACTCATTTGAGAGCAGGGATCAGAATGTCTGTATTAGCAGTATACAATATTATTGATAATCATTCTGTCCTATATATCTTTTATTTATCAAAGTCAAGCAATACAAAGAGGCATTAAAGACAGCAGCTTAGCTGTGTGAAACCAGCTGTTTGTACTTCATAAAGATAAAACAAATTTGAGACTGCTGTAACAAGGAAAAAAAATGTGGAATATATCATGATCAATGTATAGCAGACTGGAACTTTCCTGCCAAGAAGGAGAAAAGTAAGCATGTTGAGGAAGATTCATAGAAAAGATTTTCTTTTCCTGGGTTTGGATGGTGTTGCTGTCATGGCCAGTGACTTCTAGCAATACTCAATTCAAACAGATTTAATTTAATCATGCAAATCTCCTTCCAGTTTCCCATCGTAACCTTTGCAGCCATTGCAAACGTGTCTACCAAACCTGAATTCACAAAATCCTCCATATAGCACTGCAAGCTATCAGCAAATGAAATAACTGCATATCAATCATGGTGCATATTAAATATATGCGATAAATTACATATAAGTCAATATGAAGATATTTAAACCCAAATTATTTACATTGTTTCTTTTATTTCCAAATGGGATTTCATGTAATCGGTGTTAATGTACAGAGCGCAGAAATAATATACAGCCACTCACAGTAACATTACTACATTGCACAGTAATCACAGAGTATCTCTATATAACTAGCAATGGTAAATATTATCTTCTAAAAGTCTCCATTTCTACTGTGCCTCAGTATCAATCTTCTCAGCAAGGTAGGTTCAGCTTGTAAGAATGGGTATATTTTGAACTATTACCTTCATGCCAGGTGGTCTCTATCCATACATCTGAAACATGGGCAAATACTTGGTTCTACTCTCTCAATGAGGCATGAGGTATAAGGCTGTAACGCTCAAAATGTGTTTGCTCGAGCTATCTGCAGTTATCTAGGCACCTACGGAAGAGCTCAGCAACAAACAGCTTGTGAGGATGCAAGAAGTACTAGGGAAAAAAATGAATTCCATATAGAAGACTAAGCACCCTGCCCGAACTTAGATTTTATTCTAATTCCAGTACAGTTTCAGCCACTCTCCTCCAATATTTGCCTTTCTCTGCATATAAATCTCTTTTAATGACAAATAGGTTATAGGCTTTCTCCCAGTTTATTTGGAAGAGACATTGGCAATTCTCTCAAAGCAGCATCCCTAGCACAGTCCAGTGAAGTGGTTTTGAACCTGTGGTCTCTGGGTTTAAAATAGAAATTAAAGAAGGGTCCATGAAGATACCTGCACCTACGTATGAAGTGCATGAAACGCAGACGCAGCAGTATGCCCCAGTATTCCAAACCTGAGCCCTGACCAGCAGCATCAGAGACCCCTTCCAAGCCATCCCCCAACGTTAATGGGCAAGCCAAGATTGTGGAAATTGGCCTTTTTCTCCCAACACGGAGCTGGGATGTGGGTAGGAGATGTACCTCAACCCCTTGGCTTAAAGAAAGTTGGAAGAAAAGCAGATATGTTGTTTGTAGACTTATATTGCTCTACAGAACTCCGCACTTCCAATATTTTTAAGGGCCCACACATTAAAAGCTGCTGAAAAGCCATTATCCCAGGGATCTTAGCAAATCTCTCTGGGTTTCCTTTCCTGCAGTCACTGCACCCCTGCAGTTCCCATGTATTTGGTACCTTAGATGTATTTTGTACCCAGAGAAACAGATAAATATGAGAGATTTATAAGACAAAACTCCTGACAGTGATAGTTACTAACCCAAGCATGGAAAAGAAATGAAAATAAAGTCTACATTTCATATGCCTTTATAATTGATTACATCCCACCATAGTACAAAAGAACAAAAGCACATTTTCCAGTATTTTAATACATATGGGAACCTGAGACATAGCCAGGAAAGCTATTTCATACAGAAATAGCTTCAGCCTTCCAGAGTTCAGAAAACTATTCCATTTCTTTAAAAATATCTCCCAAATCCCAAGGCAGATTAAATCCAAAAAATGTGGAATAAAAATCAGTCTGAAGGCCCCAGGTTAGCGCAAAACTCGATGAGATTCATTTTCAGGCCTTGGCCGGAGTTTATTTTCCTTCCCATTTACACTCAACAAATCACTGCTTGTGCATTTTCTTCCCTTCTGTTTCACGTTATTACCTCGACTTACTCAAAATAAAGAAAAAGTTCTGATCTAGGCTATGGCACCTGAAACGGTGCCATTCATCACAAGAGAAAAGCATCATCCAGCGGAGATGCATCGTTCAGCTCAGCAGTACTTCAGCTGCTTGGCACCACTCCTGTTTTTAATCTCAACTGTATGGCCAAAGGGGAGCCTGGGGGGGAGCAGAGTTGATGGCTAACAAGCACTACCAGACAGTGAGGAACATCGTTTTCACAGGCACACAGGGCATTAACCGACACCTATTTTATAAAGGAAATTAAACATGCATCACAGGAAAATGCAGAGAAATGCAATGATATCTGTAGAAACCCATGCTGGGGTACAAAAAAACCATCAGCTGGTTCTGTAGGAGGGAGCTCCAAAGAGCCTTCAATAGAGTATACTCCAGAGTTTCCTAAGCATGGTATCTGCATGCTCACCACGCAGCGCGTTTAGAAAATTAAAAGCAGCCACATATGGAGCATTTTCTTCTCAGTAAAGCAATGCCCCCAGTTTACCGCCTGTTAAATTTCAACTAATTCAGGTTTTCAATTTTAAAAACCGTTTAAAATTTGATCTTCACATATTGAGTCTTCCAGCATCACTGACCACCATAGAGCATATGTAAAACGCTCGCAAGTTTATTGACATATGTGACACTTACACAGAATCATCCACATTACAAGTCGGTGGGTAATGAGTGGCAAAATTCACGAAAAAGGTCCCTTGCAAATGGACTAGGTCTTTCTGAAGAGCATTTTTCTATACAAGTAATTCCACTGGAGATGAAATAGCACAACTAAAGGTCACATCAGTTCTCACTCCTTCCTTCAGCTTACAACAATAAAACATATTATATTTGGAGCTAGGAACAACCAGCTTACATTTGCAACTAGCTTGCATTAAAGCACAAATCAATATATTTGGAGCAGTGTCAATAAAAGGAGATGGATTCAGAGAGTTCAAACAACCGTGAGTCTTTACACTGTTTGAGAGACCACTACGTTTTTTCCTGTGAAGACACATTATTTGACGAGTGAACCGGAACAGTGTCCAAGAAACCCAACACCACCAGCCAGCACTCAGCCCACGAGCAGAAAAATAAGCCCACTGGGGCAAATCAGTATTAATACTATTCCCTTATTGATTTAGTTCATATATAGAGGGTGGCATATTATATAAAATACTATCAGAAATCACCGTTCCAATGCTTATGGTTCTACCCCTTCCTATCTGCGTTAGCTTTACAAAGGAGAGGCTATCTCATTATTCAGCATCTCTGTACCACACACCAGTGCTCCAAGCTCTGATACTAGCTTTCAGCAGCCAGCACATCACCAAAAAGGAAAAGGCAGCCAAATCGTTTTAACTAATGCGCTCTGAGTGCACAAGCAAGAAATAGCTTGGGGGAAGAGGTCTTTCATCCGACCTGTGAGTGTAGCCAGGAACAGCAGAGAAGCTCACTTCTGAAACAGAAGCCATAGACTGGAGAATAGTTCCCTAGAATTCATTTAGACAAATATCCATTACATAGCTTCTCTTTCTTTCTCACACACACACGAAAAAAATATGGTATAGTGCAACCCCAAATACCCAAAAAAAAAAAAAAAAAAAGTATCACCTTTTCTTACAGAAACAGCATAAATTAATAGATTTGGAAATTTTGAAGAGCAATAGTACCAAAAAAGCATTTAGAAAACATATTACTCTGTGTTGTATTTTGGTTTAGCCTGGGTGGACCTTTCCAGGTATAGCAAATGCACGTTATATGCTCTAAATCCTTCCTATTTTGAGTAGTTATGTATATTGTGTAATTCAAAACATCGAATAAAGTGAATACATTACAAATAAAAGGCAAAAGTTTTAAAATCTTCATTTAGAATTGAAGTTTGATGTATATGGAATTAATAAATGACTATACATCAACTACTATAACATTCGTGGCTTTCACCATGAATCAAGAAATCATCTATTTCTCCTGCTATTCATGAGTAAAACACATTTATCGTAACTATAATAATAAAACTCCTTCCAAAGATTATTATTAAGCATAATTATTATTCCATTATTAAATGGAATACTAATTTGAAGTATAATTCTACTTCACATCTAACCCAAACAACCACATCTGTCAGCACCAAGGAATGATGTACAGGGAACGCATTACCCCATCTGTTCCCATGATTTCATGATGACCCGGAAGATGGATGGTATTTTTTTAAAAAACTACAGATTTTGGGTCATATAATTTATGAGGATTTAAGCTGTCATGAAACGAAAGAGAGAATTCTAGCCCCAAGCCTGCGGAAGAGACCTTGAGAATAGAAACTAACTTGTTAAAAAAAAAAAAAAAAAAAAAAGGAAGGGGAAGCCCAAAAAACTAAGCAACTGCAAAATGCAACTAAAAAACTAAGCTTACAAATATTTTGATTTTTTAAACATGACTCAAGATTTTATAAGGTTTTGGATTGGAAATACCGATACATTTTTGTTTCAGTAATTCTTTCGGAAGTGCATATTCAGGAGCACATGACTTTCTTAGCAAAGCTCAGCATGTACTTCTGTCTCTTGAATTTCAGCCCCATTCATTCCCAAAAATATTTCTTCTCCGTGCCCTAAAATTCTATATTCTCCTTTCAGAAAAGAAATAATCAGCTCAAGCCCTGACACTCTGTCGGTCTAGGCTACCATGTTTCAAACTAGTCCTGTCTTATTCATGTTCCTGAATAGAATTGTGTTTGGTTAGGAAAAGAAAAACTATAGATTAAGAGTTAATTCTTAAAAAATAATAAAAAAGCTATATAAATAAAAATTTGGTTTCTTTGACTGGGAGCAGAAGAGTTATTTTTATTTTTTTGTTTTGGTGGGATTTTTTGTTTGTTTTTTTACAGTGGGAAAACTAGTATTAAAAACGTACTGTAAAACCCCAGTGGAGATGAGATCAGCCATAACTGTAGTAACACTATCTCACAGTTACTTTACAGTAAAATCCAGGCTGTTTTTCTACACTGTCATGAGTAAATGCATATTAATTATCTAGTGGTGAAAACACATCTTCTTGGCACTGAGGACACAGCTATCTTTTTGTTCACTTTGGCACAAAATCAGTTTCCAAATTTACTTCATCTCATATTACTGAAGCAGTTCATAGATTCACTTAGAATACACAAACTCATTTTGATGGCTGATAATAATCCAACATTACCTTTGGTGTTTATTACTTAATTGGCACTTAATTATTTAATTATCAATACACCTGCTAACCACTAAAACACTGCAGTTTTAAGCAGCTGAAACTAAAAAGACAAAGGGCATCTATAAAAAATGCCTCATTACCATTATACACAGTTTTATTCATTAATACCCTGTTGTAGAGCTTCATTTTATGCCAAAGACTGAATCAGAGAAGATCAACCTAAAAATCTATACGTTAAAGGAAAGGTAAGAGTGCAGTTGTTCATGGACAAGTACATATTTGCCTTTTACCATAAACTAAATGGAGTTCCATCCCAGTCTGAAGTCTAGAAAAAGGTCATCTCAAGTTTAAAACTTTCGGTTGAATTTATAGAAAAGTTCTGATAATGTTGAAATAGCCTACCAAGGTGTTCCTGATGTGTATGTTGTCCCTTGCTAGAAGTGTGTCCTGAACTCTTTATTTCCTCATTTCCTACCATTTAGGAAGACTCTGCTTTGGTTTATCCTCTCAAACTTTCCAAAAAAAAGAGACCCTGTCATGTTCCCACCACTGCAGCCCAACTCATTGGCATCTTTCATGCAAGGGTAAAAAAAAAAAAAAAATGAAATGCATGAAGCAAACTGTAACCTATATATTCTACACTTTATTACTGTAGTAAAAAACACGCAGTACCCAGAACCTGTGCACTAGCACTGCAGTAGCTGACTGCATATGCTAACGAGCCATAACGAAGACCAAAGACACTGGCCTGCTGCCATCGCTGCAGGAGCCATGTGGAGCAGAAGAACGAATGTAAAACTCTGAATTCCTCCTCCCTACCTTCACATGAGCGTTTCCTTGCGCGAGAGGCTTTTTTACGCTGTCTACCTTGAATCTTCCTTGCTTTAAGTCTTGCAGCTTTTCAGGTTGTGGTGGCTGGATCACACCTCCCAGCAAGGTCTGAGTCACCGAGTGTGAGGCTTACATCTGAAAAAGGCATGATGTGGCTAGATACCCTCTCTCAGCAGATCCAGGCCCCCACCACAGCTTGCGGGGGAGGAAAAGTCACATCGCCAAGACTCCACTGTTCCCACGGAGTTTTGCTTGCTGGAAAGTGCAATGAAACCACTGCAACACTATTTCATTTGTGACCCTAGTACGTACAGGATGACTCTACTTTAGTGACAGGTTTCACAGTGTCTACAGAACCACAGCCTCCTTGCAAGCATTCCGCACAGAGTACCAAGTAAACCTTACAACAAAATGAGTAAGATGCAAGTGGAGGCATCACAAGCTATTAGATTTTCCTACATCAAACACATACAAAAAAAAGCCCAGCTAATTAACTCTGCACGTGTAAACAAGACTTGCAGAACAGTTTTTCATATGAGCTGGTATTCTTTTCCTCTGTAAAGCTGCACATGCACCCCATTTGGGCATGTAGACTTGATTGTTCAAACAGGACCTCTCTACAACTACCTGACGGGGGCTGTAGGTGTGGGGGTGTGGGTGTGTGTGGGTGTGAGTCACTTCTCCCAAGTAACAAGCAACAGGACAAGAGGGAACAGCCTCAAGTAATGCCAGGGGAGGTTTAAATGGGATATTAGGAAACATTTCCTCACCAAAAGGGTTGTCAAGCATTGGAACAGGCTCCAGGGGCATGGTGGAGTCACCATCCCTGGAGGTGTTCAAAACCCATGTAGCTGTGGTGCTTAAGGACATGGTTTAGCGATGGGCTTGGCAGTGCTGGGTTAACAGTTGGACCTGATGATGATCTCAGAGATCTTTTCCAACCTAAATGATTCTATGACCAAATATGTATAAACCATGGAGCTGAGGGAAGGTCTTGGCTGTGCGCTCAAACGCGGGTCCTGCAGAGAGCAGCGAGGGGTCAATGCAATAACCGTACACGCGTGCTTATAAGCCAACCTGCTCATTTGCTCCGCACAGAAACAGAAAACATCCTCCCACATTTTGGCTGCATTTAATCTATTGGTTTTGGGAGGTTATGGTCTTCTACATATAAAATATGGGCTTAACAGCAGTCAACCTTAGCAACATGTGTCCTATGCAGTCATGTTTTAGATTTGTAACAGCTAACTTTTCATAAAACTAAATGAGATCTTTATGAGCAACACAGCATTAACCATATTTCAGTTTCATGACATTAACCTCATCTAATATTGTCAGCATCAGATTGTTCCTTGTGTTTAGTTCTAGTTTTCCATTTCAAAATGCTTTATTAGTAACCAAGCTTTAATTAACTGCATATGAGTTTCCCCAGTTTCCAAGAAAAGCCTGACATCAGCATTAGATGTGTAAGAAGCATGTAAACATGTTCCAGATCCTAACTTTGCTCCTACATCCTCCTCCCACAAAACATCTACATACTCACACAAAACAACATAAAAGCCTTCCACGGCTAATAAATTCACATTTACTCAACTTCAGGTGTACCAAGCACTCATTGTATTCATTGATCCAAACATGTCAAACGGAACACTCCTTTTTTGCATTTTCAAGCAATCTGAACTTAGTTTACCTTCCCACCTTGTGGAAAACAACTCAATTATAAATAAAAGGGACCTCAGGTATTTAGTTGTAAAATCCTTTCCAAGTCACGAGAACAGAAAAAGCTTAATGATGAGTCCTGGCCTGCCACTGGTCGCATGTTTACTGTCAGGTTCTGGCAGGTCTGCACTACTCACTGTCAATTTTCCTCAAACTGAAATCCTGACATGTCGGAGATGCTATTTATGTAAGGCAAGGCTGTTGGGTTTATTTTCTGCCTGACATACATCCTGCTACAGCTGAATTTGATTCCTGAGCCCTCGTTCCTGCTCTAGCTTCTGGCTCTTCTGCTCTACACATCTCCCTTGTAACCTGGGCTCCTCTTACTTGGTCCTTTGGGCTGATACATCCTCAACTTCCTTCAAGGACTGATGTTCAGTCTCAGGAACCGTGGCGCCTTGCTCTGGGCTGCGTTCCTCATGACACGTTATACAGCTTTCTATTGGTTCTGTTAGCCTCTCAATATAGATTTAGCATATGCAAGTATTAATGTGCTTGGTTTTACTCTGTAGTTGCACTACCTTTATTAGTTGTCTAATTCTCTAATGAACTCTTCACACTCTAATTAAAATTTCAGGTAAAATAGATGCTTCAGTCAAGGAATGTCTTGGCATTTTGTAAGATTCAAAATACTGCTCTATAATGTGTTAGTAACTTAAATGAGTCTGTGAATTACCTTCAAAAAAAAACAGTTGCGGGATTGCACATGACAAAAATAAAGTCTGAATATTACTTCAAGTGCAAAGCAGGCACAAAACCACATACAGATAGTGCAGAAGAAAAACTTAGCACAGGGACACATTCATCAATATACTGGACTCGATTCAGTTGCTTACATATAGGTCATCTAGTAATATTTTATATGCCAAAGCACGCAAAACCTCTGAGTAAGGCTAGCAGACACAACACAGGACATGCAGAGGGACCCACAGTCTTCCAGGCTAGCAGCTGAAGGCAAAGCAGGACAAGCTGCAGCTGCACAAGTGGCCCTAGATGCCTGCATCTAGGCAAGCATTTCATCCCCGATCCAGCACAGCATGGCAGTGTCACCCTGAAGTTAACCATAAAATAGAATATTTGGCTGGATGGAATAAAAACAAGTAGGTTGTGCTGACTGGGAAAACCGATTCAGCGCTCCTGTGAGGGAGTCCATACAGCAATTTATCTGCGTCCATAGCCCCAGCGTATCTAAAGCAGGTAACGGCCCCATTTAATTTTACATAGTCCTGTTACTTAGTTATCCCCGGCTCACAAAATAATCCCCAAAATAATAAGCTGTTGAGAATGAAATTTATTTGCCATTTATTATTTTTATTTTTGTAACTGTTCAATAGATTTATTAAAGTGAGATAAACCCATTGTCAATAGATAAAGGCATACTGTCTGCATAACCACTTTGACTAAGGTAAGCATAGGAGGAATTCACTTGTGGCTGTATTCATTGACCCTGAGTTTATTAACAATATTTAGGGTCCTCTCTTGACTTAGGGAAAAACATCTTTTCTAAGGAGTGCAAACGCCTGTCCACATCCAACAGGCTGTCACACAGTTTCACTGGCAGGTTCGGTCATGCTGTTCTACTCAGGATCCCAGTTGGCACCAGCCCGCAAGCTTCATGCTACTTTTGAAAAACCTACACACGGGGCTGGGAGGTGTTTTTTTATATCTGTAGAATAACTTGTGCTTTGGTTTGACTCAACTCCAGTTTCAGCTTGCACATGTCTGGCTTTGCAAAAACCTGATGTCTGAATTCAAATCAAATTATTAGGTAATCTTCCAGTTGTAAAATTATTTAGAGCCCTAAGCCATTCTTTGTCTTTTGTTGTATTAGGAACATGAAAATCATTTACCAGGAATTTAGTTTGCATAATTAACACAAACCATTTGCTGCAAATTTTAATGAAATTGGAAATATTTTGCTGATATGTAGTGCCTTCAGGAGAAAGGGCAGAGCTTGGCAGCTAATCCCTAGGTACTTCAAATCTCTGATGTAGCACCACACATAATGGAATCAGGGACAGCATTCGCAGATACCGTGCCTAAAAATTACTAATGCTAAAAACATTCAGATACCTCTTTAGAAATTTAGTTTTTCCTGCTGATTTCTTTTTCTGTTCATTGAATGAATTCTGAGAAGACAGACTCTGCTAAGGTTCCTGCACAATACCTTCCTAAAGAGATTAGAATGCTTACCTTTGCATTACATAAATTCTATACTAGACATATATTATGTATATATTCTTAAGTATTTCAAATGTGTAAATATTATTTCAGCATGCTATATTTTAGTTATGATTAATATTCTGCAAGAAAAATATTTGTGAAATTCATAATTTAAGGAGACCTTTTTCTATTGTACCACAAAACAGCAATAATCTAAGATGGCATTTAATTTACATAAAATATTTTCAAGACATAATTAATCCCATCAAAAGATATTAAGCACTTTGAAGTTTCAAAAAAACCCTTAGGTTATATAATATTACTTTGTTCCTCTTTTAGAGTAGCGGAATGTGTAATATTTGAAAGTTGTCCCTTGTTTCTGGTTGCTCAGCTGGAAAGATTTCTTTTATTGTTGTTTTCTAATGAAATGATGTACAACTACCACTCAACCTGAAGTAAAAAGGGCAAATAAATTGCTCCTTTCAAATTCAGGCCTAAAAGTCTCCCAATTTAGAACACTGAAATCTTTACCTCTCTGAAATAGTAGGCCTATTCATCTTGAGATACTTTGAGGACAGCTCAGCTACTCATCAAGTACATTCCTTTTTTTTTTTTTTTTTTTTTTTTTTTTTTTTTTTTTTTGTGGCTGGCCAACCAGAGGTCACTTTTCAGAAAGCTGACCTTAGTCTGCACTGTTGGAAATAACCTTTTTTGGTTTTTTTAGCTAGATTCTATTTAACATCTAATTTGTGTAATTTAATAGCTTTTATAAAGTTGGCAAGCATTTTCAATATCAAACTGAAATCTATTGTGTTGCTCAGTTTCTTCTCAACAGCAATGCTGATTTGGGTGTTAACATGGAACATTTAACATAGGAGTTGGACTCAACAATCCTTATGGGTCCCTTAACTTGAGATATTCTATGATTGTTTCACCATTGCTTGTTTTATCATATATTGTAACAAGTCATGCAGTTCCGTTCCACGTGAAGAAATTTGTTCCTAAAGTTTGCCAAGGGTAATGTTGTATTTCATCTGCCTCTCTGGCCATGTCCTAAAAACATCTGCAGGAACTGGGCTTACCTTCCTCCGATTTTGAAGTAAGGTGAGTCCCTCTGAGTTAGCAAGCTGACTAAAGCGCATCGCTACAAATAACATCACCAGAAGACCAAGCTCACTTTTTAGGTTTACATCATCTGGCCATCTCCTAGTCACCATTTTAGTTCCAGTTTCTCTCTCACACACCTCACTTCTTGTCACTTTTGCTTAAAAAGTCATGAAATAAATGAAATGGACTATAATGAGATTAATTATACTGCAAAAATGGAGTTATATTTCTCAAGCAAGTTATATTTCTCTAGCGCATTTTGCTAATCATTTTTAAAAGCACCTTAGAGATTTTTGAGTGAGATATCCATTACCTGCAAATACAGCTACGTCACATGCAATACCACCAGTAGTGAAAGAACGCATCCAAGCACCTACTTTTTCATCCACTGAGTAAAAAAAAAAATCCATCAGTTTTTACCAGACACTCCACAAGTATGTGGGTTTTGGTTTTTTTCAGTTTAACTTGAAAATGACCGAACTATGCACTTCACAGCCAGAAGTCTCTGTAACACACTGCATGTCATATTTTGTCACGCTCAACGAACTAAAGCTGAGAGAGCCAGAAGACAACAACCAAGCAAATGTACTGCTTCAGTCTGATTTCTTCTCGTGAACTGGCAAAGCCATTATCAAGTCCAAACAATGGATGTTCAGTACCCAAGTTTTTGTACTTTTTTCCTCAAAGCAGTTCTGCTGCGAGGATCTCATCCTTTGGTGTGGCTGTTTCAGTGGAAAAAATGGCTTCTCGTTGCCTCCAACTTGCTTAGTTCCAGTCTAGGTGGATACCACTGGTTTCCTATCTACACACATACTCCACAGCCATTTTTTAAAACTTGCTATGCACGCTTTTTGAACAGATGTTCCTCTTAAATACTACACAGTAAGTTTTGCTTGTTTCTTCTGCTCTATAAACTTCTGTCTGATTATCATCAGTCCCCTCCATATCTCTAAAAGAAATGTAATTTCTCCACACTAAAGCTTTATCAGCACAGTCATGAAAAGAGCATCAGCTGCTACACAGTTACTTACACTGCCTTGAACACAACCAGAGACTGCTCACAATGGGAAAGCACAACTTTTTTTTTTTTTTTTTTTTTTTTTTTTTTTTTTAAATGAACTGTGTATCTTGACTCCCCAGCAATACCAGCCAGAACCTGCGGTCTTTTTCCTTACACTGCAGTGACAAACATACCTCAACTCAGAAATGTTTCCAAAAGAAAAGCTACACTCCTGACATTCAGATTTAGAACTCTCAGGCTTCTAGCACTGGAGGCAAAGAATGTCCCAATTAGGTAGAACAATAAATAAGCAAATAAATTAAACTATTTACTTTGAATTAATTTAAAAATAGAGCAAAAGTGAAATTTAATTATTTTTTTTTCTTTTGAAAGGGCTTTGCCATCTTTACATTCACAGTAGAGATATTAATACAGTGAGACAGTCCCATCTCCTCAGGTAACTGCCAGTGTGATATCTGGTTCACTGGAAAAGAAAAAGCAGCAGCATAGTATAATGAAAAGGCAATTATGGAAACCGATGTGATGCCAAGATATTGAGTACTATCAAATATATGTCTTCTCAGCTTCAACATACCAACCATATGAGACTGCTTTAATCCATAGCTATAAAAATAAATACCACAGACCACAAAGATTAACAGCATTTCCTGCCTCTCCGTACTGGCTACAAAATATTTTGATTGCACTTGTGTCCAGATCTAATGTAACTAAAGAAAATACTTGTCAGAATGGAATTTTAGAAAGCTGATGTCAGTGTCACACTTCATACTTCCTTTTTCCCAAACTACTACAGCCTTTTTCGTTTATGTTATCCACTGGAAAAAAAAATATGAATTAAAGAAAAAAAAAATCATATGCTAATCAGAATGGAATTTTAGAAAGCTGATGTCAGTATCATACTCTGTATTTCTATTTTCCCAAACTACTACAGCCCTTTTCTGTTATGTTATTAAAGGGGGTGGGGGCGGTGGGGGGGAATGAAGAGAGTCATTTAAGAGGGGGGGAAAAATCACATCTCAAGATCTGATACTCAGCTGCAAGAGTAGGTCATGCCATTAATATACTTTGTTTATGGTTATTTTTGTTCTGGAACACAAGGTGTATTATTAACAAATAAATAATATTTAACAATAACTTACATCCACCCACATGACTTAGCTTTGGGCCAGTTCTAGAGAACACTAAAAATAGCACAGAAATTGAGGCTCTTTAAAAGAAAACAAAAAAACCCTTAAGCTTTAATGGAAATGTGTGCTGACTTAGAGCAAGGCTAAAAGAAAGATATCGTTCCCTTTTCCCTCCCTCACCCCTCACCCTCCCCATTTCAGTCCTGGCCTAGGATCCTGCAAAGCAAGGAACCAGCAAAGCAACAAATCTCCTCCCAACACAGGACCCGACTCTTCCCCTGCTCCAGTTTCATGGTTTGTGAATTCTTTGGCCCTGTGTCCATTTTCACCCATTTACATAAATTTTGAATCAAGTCAGCAATACCGGAAACATCCATGGCAGCACTGTAGCGGGGACAATGATCGATGGTATGAGCTGGCACTGGGCGGTGATCTTCCCAGCTTTGGAGAAAAGCGGCTACAGACTGTGAAAGAGCCAGGGGTTGTTTATCTCATCGCTTTAAGGAATACTTAGGCATGGAAATCAGTTCAGAAAGTTCCCAATGGTAAAAAGCCTGATGTTTAAGTATATTTTTTTCTAGTCAAGTTTGATGAAATTAAAAGCTTAATTTTTCAAAACAAGTTAAATTTATTTTATACAGTTTTCTGCTTCTTCTTCTTTGGAAACACAGCAATTTGACCACAAAAGAAAGAATCTTTAAAGCGGAAATTGTTCCTAAATGTTCCCATAAAAGTTGGGAAAGAAAAGAAATAACACCTCACTATGCCAACATTCACAATGCCTTGTTTTTCTTTGTAAATGATTTACACTAATATTCATTCAGCAGCAATGTAATAAACATTTTTTTTTTACTTTTATCTCACATATGCATACACAGATTCCTTTATATGTGCTTTATAGCTTGCCCCATGCTATTAAGTGTCACATAGCAATCAGGGAATTTCTATATGGATATGACGTGATCTCAAGCTAATTGTATTTACCTGAACTTCTTATCTGTATGTTAATCTTATCAGCTGCTTTTCTGCTTAACATAAAATATGTGAAAGAATGACATGGTTATTCATGGACATAAATAATCTGTTTAATTTTATTCATTTTACTGGACCATAAGCTTGATTATATCCTAATACTTTATTTAAATAATAAAACATTTCAGTCAGGAGGAGATAGCCCAGCTTCCTATGGCTACTATTATTAGTAGTTTTATTAGTACCATCAGCATCTATTTTATGGCAACACTTGGAAGCCCCAGTGAGGATTTACCCAAGTCCTTAGCGATCAGGCAAAAAGATCTGGTCCTCTCTCCAAAAGCTTACAGTGGTGTCAGTGAAAATACTAGATAATCTGCTACAGATTAGGAATTAATGCACCGAAACCTGCCTGTATCATTGCCCACATTCGGACCTGATGCAAGCTTCACCAGGCTCTACATCCAGCCATTTTCACCCGTAACATTACGTGGCTTCTGAAATGCACCAACTGAGCACTCGTGTGAGGTCAAAGCTGGGCCTGGCTTCTCACCCCGGAGGGGAGAGCACGTCTCTCTCACGTTCTCTAATTAGGACATAGCAAACTGTGGAACTGCCCAGTAACGGCATCCCAACAACAGGACGAGGCCCTAATCCAAGCGTTAATTCAGGCATTTCAGGGCTGCATTGGAGGAAGGCCCAAAAAGTAGCAAACAATGAACTGTTACATTTTTATTTGGTTTTTTTCTTGTTGTTGGTTTTGGGTTTTTGTGTGTGTGGTTTTTGTTGGGTTTGTTGTTTGTTTTTTTCACTTTAAATGTGTGTGCATTATGGGAGTTTCTCCTATCCCCAAATTACAGCCTGGAGGTAAGGGAATACTTCCAAATTTACGGATGTACTTTATATGCAAGGTAAGCATTAGCAAGGATAATATTTTCATTGCATGATTGCTAACTGTGATTAACATTAGCTACACACACCACAACGAACAGATCAGCACCACGCTAGAAAGCCTCCAGTCATTAATACATACATTGCAGTTTTACAGACAATGGGGAGAAAAACCCAAAACATGTGGCACACCTGGTCTCTGGATAATGTTGCAGACCTTTGGCTTGTGTAAGTTATTCCGCTGAAGTAATGGAAGCACTGTAATTCACACCAGATGAAGATCCATTCCCAGATCTGCCTCTTCCAAACAGAAGTGTCATGACAGTAAGTCAAATAATCTGACTTGACAGTGCATTTTTTCATGCATTAGTTACCCAAGTATGACATTGCAATCAAAGGAAGAACATACTGCAAAATTGTTTGGTGTTGAAAAATAACCCCAAAGAATCCACACTACAGATGCAGGCAGTTTCAGCACTGCTCAGCCAAGCCTTTTGGAAAAGTGCTGGGTGGGAGTTGGCTTCAAACACAGCATCCAGAAAACCGGGAAGCCCAGACTGCTGTTGGGTCTTTCTGGGGGTGCTGGAGGGGTGTGGGTGTTGCGCTTTTAGTGTGAGGTTTTGGGGTGGGTTTTTTTTAAGGCCAATAGGGTCAGGAGACAATTTGTCTCCATTGGGGGCATCTTGTTCGAATCTCCCCAATCAACATCTACCGAGAGTCCCATTTGTACACCTCCATCCACCCTAGCCTGTCAGTGGCCAACAATTCTTGCATTAATCTGGTGCAAAGAATAATGTTACTGTGTTTTCTCTTAGCAAAGTCAGAAGAACAGTAGTCTAGAAAGAACCAGGGAGACAGAACCAGGACAGATATTAGACATCACACCATCTTCTCCACAAAATTAAAAATCTACCATTCATCCCATTATAACTTCATATTATCACAATTCAAGTATGGCCTTTGACAGAAGTTTAATTACTGGAAAATTTCTACCAAGAGACAGTGGCTGAGAACAAACATTTTAAACAATATTTTCTAACTAAACCAAAATAATCCTAAACTGCCAGTTTAATTCTGGTCTCAAGAAGTTAAACATAGCCTATTTCCCTTGTTCGTTGCACAGATGAATGAAAGAAAACCCCTCTGTTAATTGAGTTTTTAATGTTAGTTCTGCTGGGAGAAGTTTTTGTACTTGAGGTCTGAGACTCAGAGCAGACAGGGAAATGTCCACAGCGTGCATCGATGACCTTTTGCAACAGAGTTCTGGTTTTGAAAAAGGACTTTTCAAACGTCCCAGTGTGTTCAGTTCTGGGGTTTGGTCCAGATCCAAAACTCTGGGCTTGTTTAATAAGAAGATTCCAGGCAGTCCACAGCTGACCCTGGCCAGTCACACTGGAGCTTCAGCTTGCTGACGTGGAGGAGGAATACTGCACTGGGGACTGAGTAGGTCCAGATGCTTCTTCTCTCTTCAGAAAGGAAATTATAGTCTATAGAAGAGGAGCTTGGCACTGCCGGCTTTCTAAGCTAGGAAATTTCATGATCTGTTGCAATGTATTAAGATGTACATTTTTAACTCCAACACAGACATAGCTTGTTTCTGGAACAAATGTTTGATAGGGGCAGAGTTGCAGGCCCTAAGGGAACATAAGGGGCTGGATGATTTCATTTCCCCTAAGCCAAGGCAGTTGGCAAATGTGGGTATGGTTTGCTGCTTTTTTGCTTTCATTGTTATGAATTGTGTGGATAATTGATGGCAGGTTGCCTAGGGCTTGGGATAGGCCTGCTTCATGAAAGCTGAAGTAAATAAACGGTGGCTTGCCTTTATTTCACTGGTTCTGTGCTGATTTCAGAAATAACAAAGACTGGCTTAAGCATTTAAAGGTGCCAGCCTAGAAGAAGGGAGAGCAGGCTCACTGCACACACCGGCAGCCTGGATGTCACCCTGGGATCAGCAACTGCTCCTGGGTCTCAGCACCAGCTCCAGGGATTTTGATTTCCAAGCAATTTTCCTACGGCCATACCCAAGCTCTGAACTTATATTACATACTGCAGACCAAAGGGAAAAATAAATAAAATACATTCACCTCCCGAGAGCTGCATTAAAAAAAAAAAAAAAAAAAAACCCACACCTCACAAAAACACAAACCCAACAAAATTGTTAATAACACATTCAAATAAAGTGTTTATTATCTTTGTTACACACAAAATCTGCACAGGTGTCTCTCCCTCAAGCTATTTCAATGCCTACTGCATGAAAAATATTTCTACTACATGTAAAATACCTAGAGTTGCTAGTTCAGTGCCAAGTCGAACAAGAATCAAATGCGTAGTTAAGTTTCCACTCCACAATCAGCTTAGTCGTGAGAATAAAACGCCACTGTTAGAAACATTCATGTGAAATTAATCCTTTTGTTTACTTTCATGCTAGTCTATCAAGGACAACAAGAAAAATGGGCATGTTTATTCAACTTTTTCAATGAAGAGGTCAGCTCAGTATCATAATTAGGATCATCAATCAATCATCAGTTTACTAATTGTTTCTTTCACAAATGGGAATCCGTATATGGGAGACAAACCAATTCTTCATTTTTACCCTCAAAGTAATTCACCTACAATGAAAAGAACTTTCATTTGGTCACTATTCAGCTTGCTCAGAGCAAGGAAAACTGGCATGCAAAATGAAGAAATTCAACATCTTAGTCAAATAAAAGCAAATTCCCTGCCCAAAACACGTTTCTCACCCTAAGAAGGGGGCAGCTCAGCAGCAGGGATGTCCAGTCACATGCAAGCCCAAATCCTGCTCCGCTGCCTTAAGTAAATGTCACATTGCCAGAGTGAAGTTCCCTCCAGCATCCCACTCATACTTTGGAGAGAAACTGCACCTTCTTAAGAGTCCTAATGCCCTGGCCCTTAACTGTGGGCTGAGCAACAGGCTCACCAATCAAGCCTGGAGCGGGCAGGAGATGTTTACGAATACAGAGCAATGACTCTCTTGATTGACTGCACTAAAAATGTCAAAGAATAAATTAATTTTATGTTAAACTTGCTCTCATTGGGAAATGAGCATTATTGCAAAGGTATTAAAGAATGACATAAAGGCATTCCTATTGTTCAATAATATCGTTTCCAGCCAAAATACGGCAGCAGCCAACCTCACAGCAGTGCTGATACAGCCGATGTGTTTCTTTTGTGGCATGGAACTGAGGGAAGGCGCAGCAGAGGGCATAACTAACCATACATTTCCCATAAATAGCTATGTAATTTCAACTTAACTGCACTGCAAGCTCTATAAAATGCCTCTATGAAGCGTATTTTCTATGCGCACCTCATTGTTATGGTTGGCTGGATTTAGGTAATTATGTACAGTTTGAGGTCAATATGGAAAACAGGCCTCGTTCGTTACTGGCAGGCTCTCCTCAAAAACAATACACCCTGAGGAGCCCGGCGACCGGCACAGAGGCAGAGCAGCCAGCTTGTAAGGTACAAAGCCTGCGATTGCTCCATTCAGAACATAATTACTCTTCAGAATATCTGAAGGGCAATAAATTAAATCCCAGATGTTCATCTATTAATAAACAGTCAAAGAACAGAATAGCATGCAGGTAAATCATCTCTCTGGTAAGAGAAGTGTCTTCCAAGAGCATAAGAAAACGTGTGACAGCCTTTTGCAAGACATCCTCTTGCCACTGAGCTATACGTTCAAACATTCCTGACGCAAAGCAGATGTCTAGAGCTCACTGTGAAAGACCCTTACCTAGAAGGTGGTCACTATATGAATATACCTGTAGGGAGGGCCTTCCCTGCTGCGTGCTCCCCATCAGCATCCAAAGGGAATATTCAGAATCAGCAGCCAGCTGGAGATAGACATCTCATCACTCTACATTTCCATTCCCCTATTTACGAGCAGTGCAACATCCTTACACCCGAACTTAGGCACAAGGCATTGGTATGTAGACTGTTTTGGAAGGGGTTGTCATTTTACTATGACAGAGAAATACGATACTTTCAAAATAATCCAGAAAGAAAATCCATTTCAAACTCTCCTTAAGACAGGGATATTAAAATATGATCAACGAGGCACGTTAATAGATCTTGAGAAAAATTTATCTTCCACTTTCTACTTCCTGTTTTAAAACTACCAGTGCTTGAAGAACAAAATCATTGTGGGAGTTTGAGCGCCAAGATGCACGGATCAGAGGAGCCTGTAGTGCTGACTCAGAGGCGCGTTCTGCTGAATTAGACTATGCTGCACACAGGCTTCACAACTTGCTTTAGAAACTCAGTCCCTTAAAATCAGACCTCAAGCACCTGAGGTCCTGGCACCATAATTTTTAATATTAATTTCTTATGAATACAGGTAACACTTTAAACTGAGTAGAAAACTCCTACACAACAAACAGCTTACTAATTTCAGGTAATTGCTGCACTATTCGTGTTATAAAAACAGAGAACTCAAACGCACAGCAATTCAGGGAGAATACTCCTTAATCAAAAATGGAAAGTCGGTTTGGATCAATGGAAGTTGTAATATGTTTACATTTTTTCTACTCTCTATTCTTTTCTTCTTAACGTTCTTACAGAGCCTAAATAACACATACACCAGCCTATTCAAGGCTTCACCAAATTTTTCCTTTTCAGTAGATAAGGGATGTTCCATGACACCAGTCACATTTCTTGCTGCAGAAAGTTTCTCTGAGTAAGCACCACCTAAAGCACTGGTGCACCATATAACTTGAGCTTTAATCGCATACAACATAGCAGAGATTTCACAGGCTACAAAACCCTGTATTTTGCAAGCATGTCAGACTCGTCATAGTACGGCAGTGAGTGCATTTAGTTGTACTGAAAGAAAAACAATGCCTGTCGGGCAATTTGCATGAAGACAATTCCATTTCCAAAACCAGAGCTGTCTGGTAGCAGGCTCCCACGAGTCTCCCACAGGATAGGAACAGGAAAACAAAGAAGGAAAAAAAAAAAAACCCAAGAAAACTAGTGTAAGGTAGAACAGAGGGAAAAGGCATTTTGAAGAAATATTTTGTGTTCTTCAGTAGTACATCTATCAGTAGGGATAATGACTAGATCTGCAACTTCTCCCAGCCCCAAATCTACTACTGGGCTACAAAAATGTATAGCACAGCTATACATGAAGAATGGCACACGCCTACATCACCCTTTAGGAACAGGGAATATATTTAGTCGATTTAAGACTTAAAAGAAACATTTCAGATGCCCAAAGAGATTGTGCTGCATTGCATAAAAAAACCCACTCTAATTGCTGTAATGGTATAGCGTCTGTAATGACCTACAGGTTACACAGCTGTTGCTTTTTCTTTTTAATACCTGTATTCCAGAAAAATTGATTCTGCTATTCCTAAACAAACCAAAGATATTAGCTCTGTTTTTCAATGTGACAGAGGCTACTGTCAGCAACAACTGATGCAATTTCTTTTATTAAACTTGCCTTAACCGGAGTTGTGGGATACCATTTGTTGTTGTCATCTCAGAGCAAGGCTAGCAGTACTCGAAGGATTGCTTTTATGGGACACACAAAGAGGCAAGAAAAGTTTCTCCTGCGTTAGCTCTGAAACCATTTGCCAGATCCCCTTATTTATACTAGGTAACTCCAGGGGGAAGATAAAATAAAAAGGAAAACGGCAACCAAATCAAACCAAACCAACCAAAACAAAACACCAACAAGCAAAACCAACAAAAAAAAAAACAAACCCCACCCCACACACACCACCACCACCACAAAAAAAAAACAAACACAAAACCAACAAAACTCCCCACCCCCAAAAAACCAAGAAAACTTATACCACCATCACCACCCCTGGAAAAAACCTCACCTTCTACCTACTGAGACAAGGACTAAGGGAACCAGGTCTAAGCAAGATCTAGCCTCAAACATTACAGTTTGTTAGGTATCAAAAGGGCTTATAATAATTACCTATTTGTCTTGCCTGACTGTGACAAAATGACCTAAAGCTCTTTCTGCCATTTTAATAAACAGATTTAAATCAATGCTAGCTGCAAAAGCAGGAGCATCAGAGTCCTGGTATTTACATTTCATTGTGAACTGTATCACACTGTATAAATAAATGACTTCGAGAATTCTAAGTCTTGCATACTTCAAGGAGGAATTTCAGTCTTTCAGCCTGCATGAGGGAGGAGATTAGAATAAAAAAAAATTAAAAAAAGAATGCAGACACACACACCCTTCCAAGAATAAGATGGAGAGTTAATTTAGCCATTTTATGAAGAAACAAAATCCAACTCAGGGAAAAAATTAAAAATCATTCTGATTCCTATTTTTTGTGACCAGAAGTATAAGCCAATAGTTCTAACAAACAGTCCCTAGAAACTACTTTTAGTAAAAAGTCTACCCTTTTGCTAAACCAGCCTCAAACCTATGGTTTCAAAGTAAACAACTGAAAGCCAGAAGATGAACCACTCTATTAATCCTACCCAAGTTCAGTTTTATACCATTACACTGGGAGAGAGTAGGGATCCATTCAAACCTTTTTTCTTGCTTGGGGGTGGAAACACTGGACAAACTGGAGAATGGCCTTTACACAGGGACCCAAGACGGCCTATACTCGCCCTGTAGTTCACTGCAGTAACTGCTGCACAGTGCCTCACAGCTCTCTCCAAGAACAAAGCCCTTAAGTAACTATTTGAGGAAGCTACACACTCCTGGATCCTAGGACTGTCCCAGCTAATCTGACTATCGGTGGCTAGTAAGTCTGGGTAACAATACTACCTACCTAACAGCATATGCTTTCCCTCCAACTCATCATCCTTCAGGGCATAGACCAACTTTACCTCAAAAGCAGTAATGTGTTTTAGCTATGTTTTCAGACTTTTTTTTCAGAAGTTGAAACATTTAAGCTACGGGATAAGTAGACTAAAATATAAATAACATTTTAAAAAGTCTTACTCCTTTTCTCAAGGGACCCCTACTCACCAAGTAGTACCAATGAAGTAATCGGGGGTTTGAAAGCAGGGACATTTGATGCAGACATGAAGCAGAGCAGCAGGATCCTGCTCTCTCACATGGCATTTTGAAACCCTGTGTGCCATGAATTTCTCAGTTGATTCCTGTCCCAGTAGGAGAAAGGCAGGGAACTATCACACCAGAAAGTTTCTTCTCATGGCATTGAGGCAACACTCGCTGACATTTATAAGACAGCCTAAGCCACAGCTATGTCCTGTTAGCAAGCGGGACGGCAGGAGCCTCCCCTTCCCAGGCACAGTCACATTTCCTCCTCCCGCCATCGCTCAGCGGCTTTCTCCCAGGCAGAGCTACAGATTAGGATGTTACACACACCAAATGTCAAGTCACTATCCAGATCAGGCATGCTTAATTCTGTCCCAATTTTAAGTCTTTACTGAACATCCTGTAGCTTCATGTAAAATTTACCAGATGTTCATCTGTCATACTAAGCACGTGGACCATCTTTAGAACCCTGAAAGCCTTAACTTGCTTTTCTGTACTGAGATGATGCAAAGATTTTTTCTGTGTCAGACCTGAGCATGGAGAAAACTCAAAGCAAAGCCCCTGAGATTCCCTTGGGTCCCCCTGAAACCAGAAACCAGGCTGTGTTTGTGTAATGACATTTGCTCACAACTGAAAGCAATCTTCGGTCAAAAATCACATGAATCTGTGCAAAAGGATAGCAAAACTCAGCACGACTTCATCTGGGGGGGTTATTACAGAAAGCCTGCATAGCTCTAATACTCCAGGGATAACAGATTTTAAAAACACTGCTTATACGAAAATCATCTCTATGTGCACTTAACATTTTTCAGTGTAATTGATAAAAGATTTCTAACTACTCTTTTATTACAAGTAACTCACTGCTGTCAATTTTCCTAATTCATACTTACTTCAGACAAATAGATCCTGATGTCTGTTGCCCTCTTTTACATGAAAAACTGAAATAATGAAAGTTTTAATTCATTAAGGGGCAAACAAACTACGCAGAAGTCACCTCACTACAAGAAATAAGGCTATTCATGTGCTTCAAGTCAGATTTCCAAATTACTCTCCTGAATGGCAGATTTAGATCACCAAATATTTACTTTCTGTATTCATTACATTCAAACACAAACAAAATAAACCGCCTATCTTGCACAGTGCCTATAAAATAGACAAATTCTGTCCTGCAAAGGTTTCCTAGGAAACCAGGGAAGGCTCAAAGAGACAGAGAACAGCTGGAAAAAGAAAGAAAGAAAAAAAATACCCACAACCAAAAAAACCCCTAAGTGCTCTATAGCCTCAATTCTAAAACTGTTACAAAGATATTAGTAATAAAAATTAGAGCACTGGCTGGCCCTAGCATTCTTCATAAGGGCAACCATGCACAGCTTGAGGAGAACAAGGTTTAACTCTTCTCTCCCCACCATCGCATCCTGACCCCCAAAAAAAATTAAAAAAAAAAAAACCAAGGAGTGGGAACATTTTGATACAACATGGTACGGCTACAGAGGTGTGATTCACTGTCTAGAGATTTCTTTGCTGAGGAGCCAGATTCCACTTCTGAAACTAGTCAGCTATTCAACACGAAAATCCATGCAATTGAAGAAATATATTATTAGCGTGGTGACTCAGTACATATATTACAGTAGTACCCTCAGGCTTCATTTGAGATGAAGGATGCTTTGTGCTCAGCACCGCACAAATTCATAGGAGGGTCCTGCACTTTACGGTACCATGAAATCAAAGCATGCTCAAGCTACTCAATCTCAGCGTTCAGGTTTAGATAAAATTTTCTATCACTACAGCAAAAGTTTTAAAAGGTAAAGGACAATTTCCCTAATCTCAGTTCTAATTTCTGAAGCAGGCTTCCGAAGGCACTCTGCCAATCATCAGCACAATCCCAAGATTCAGTGCTGCCCCTGCAGCCATACAGTTGTGTTGGCTCTTCCTTCTCCGCATAGCTCCATTTTCCGTGTTCTGCCTTGCTTGTCACCACGCTTGGTGCCTCTTACATCAAGCTCTTCTCTTCCTTTGTTGCCAATGCGTGTTCCAGTATTTTCTGACTCTTGCCAAAGCAAGCATTTAAACATCTGGAAATCATCCTCCATTACTTTCACCAGCGAGATGCATCTGCCTTGCAATGTAGTTCCCATACAGTGGGAATGTCTGATGTCTTAAGACATCACGCTTTATATATATGTGTGTGTATATATATATATCTGTGTATATATAAAATGCATTCCCTATTACACTACTCTAAAATTTAACGCACATTAAGTTACAAATATGTATGATTTTATTTTTAGAGTTTTAGCATGTATACTGGTAGCCCCAAACATTCCTAATTTGAGAGAGTTCTACATTACAGATATTTAAAATAAATATGAAGCAATAAGCTACATTCAGAATTGTGTTCTTTGCCTAGTGCATGCAATTTGAAATTGAAATATTTTTTTACTAAGATTTGGGGGGGGGGGGGCGCGGCGCTAATGGACAAAATGAGATTTCACATATAAAACCTAGAGTCTTTTGTATGATATGTTTGGAATGACGACATCAAAAGTGCTATGATTTGAACACAAAGTCTGTAAAAGTCTTAACGGTGTCTTCAGAAGTTGTTGCCACATGGATTCCTCTTCGGGACTCTGTTTGAGCAATCATTAAAATATAGGATAGCTAACATGTCAGATGCTGTGTGCCATAAGATACAAAGCAGGCATAATGCAACAATTCTGACTTGTAAGCCCTTTGTTAAAAACATTGTTTTAATGCCTCACAGGCCTGAAGAAACACTGTCAATTTGGATATATAGCATGTGAAAAGCTCTTGTATGGTCTGCGTGAGTTAAAGAAAATACAACTTCAACATTGCAGGTTCTTTAACTGCGTCATGAAGTTGATTACCTTTGCTTTCAGAAACCACTAGATTTTCAATGCATGCATTAGAGTGTGTTGGGTTTGGGGATTTTGTAATGAAAGAAGCCATTCCTTCAATGGAAAATTAATACAAAGGAAGAGAGATACTACTTCCTGTCTATGCCTCTGAAGGAGTGGAAAATGCAAACTATTTCCACTCCTTTTCCTCACCCTGAGGTCACAATAGGGCAATAACACCTCAGTCACGCAGAGCCAAGGGCTCCTCAAGAGGCACGAGCCGCACCTGGCACCCCATGCCTCTCTGGAAGCTCCTGCTTCTTTTGCTTCCCTTCATCTTCCCTTCTCAAAGCTTTGGACACACTGAGGATTACTCAGTCTGGCAGGTGTGCACATGGCAAAAACCTCGAATAAAAGACATTCAGTCCTCAGAACATCTGTCTTATTCAAGTCTGGGTCACCTAAATTTCCATTTTATCACCTTTTTTCCCCCCCCCATAAATTACCACATAAGCTGACATTGGACTTGATTACTGAAGGATGAAAAAAAGCCTCTCATTCTTTTCCTTGTGTTTTTCTGCCTAATGGATCCTAAGAACCACATTTCTCTTCACTGATTCCTACTACGTGCCAAAGAAGAGCCTCCTTAGTTTTAGCCTGCTCTGATTACAGAGCACAACGCAAACTCTGTCGTTTTCATCACTCCAGCTTACACATTTTAAAGATAATTCTCTTCTTTGTATTTCTTACCAGTATTTTTGCACAGATGGCAAGTATTTCATTACTCATTATCATCTGTGAATTTTGTTAACATCCTGTTTCTTTCCTGGTCCAGATTACAGAAGACTGTCTGTGAAACCATGAGGTTCCATCCACAATGAAGATACATGACTCTTAATCACACACCTTTATTTAATTCTCCCACCACTCACCACAGCAACATTCAAGCCAATACTAACTTTAAGATTTCCTAAGACAGTGAGCCAAATGCTTTACTAGCAATCAAACATTTTTACATCAACACAGCATAAAGCCTTTTAAAATTATTGGGGGGAGGGGGGGAGGGGGGGCAGGAACAGGAACTCTGCAATGTCCTTGCCCTGTAACAACAACCAAGTTAGTTATAATTCAACAGGGCACACAATGAATGATGCTCAAGTCCTCCCTTAGGGATGCTACAGTCCCATCTGCAAGTCTGACTCCTAAACTATTTTGGAAAGATCTGTTCCTATCTCCAGAGACCTGAAGTCTAACTGATTTTCAAAGTTCCTGTTGAATAAATCAGGATTTTTCCAGAACTGTAATAAATGAGCTTGCCTTGTAGCAATAATACATTACTAAATAAAGACACCTTCAGCCAGTTTGGGATCAGCAGCCATGCTGTTAGGTAACATTAAGCCAGGACAACCCCAGAACCACAAGGTGGTTTGCTAGCTGGAGCCCTCAGCGGTTAATCGCTGTCTCGGTTCATCTAGTTGGCAGGTTTCTATGGGTCTGGTCACAGCTGCCACAGAGAATGTTCTCCTTTCTTGACCTTAACCTCTTGTGCAAAGCATCACTACCATTGGGTCTGGGACACACGTGAAGATAAGTGACATTAAAGTATGTTCTCTTTTCGTGATGGGAAGAGGAATTTCAGAAAACAGCCAGGAGTTTTAGAGGAGTGAGATGATCCGGCCACTCAGTGGTATCTTTCCTACTAAGAGGCTCATCATTAATGTGAGAAAGCCAAATATAGATCATACTGTATTAAAAAAAATACATTTTTATTTATTGTATTACTTGTTACTGATAATTAAAATTCATAATTTGGGTCAACTGAATGTTCATCATTCAAGGTAACTTGATTTACCTAAAATAGCACTGATGGCTTAAAGATGGCTAAATCATCCTTATATGTCTAACAAAACTAATCATATATCCTAGTCTGAAGTAAGTTCTTCTTGCCAGTGAGATTTCAATTATTTATCTCAACAATGCGCCACGGAATGCTGTTATCCAACCATCGAGCATGCGAGACTCAGTATTTGGAATGCTTAAGGCACTGCAGCTGACAAAAATAACACTTTAAAACAGACAGAAAATGAGACAAAAATAATTATCATAAGATAGCAATCAGTACGTCATTACATCACATTTTCATCAGATCAAGAGATTTGGTAGAAGCCTGTAAAGGAAATATTTGTGAAAAGCTGGGTGGAAAACAGGCAATCAATCGAGCAAGCACAGCTTCTGTTCACTGCTTCCGCTTTATTTTTTTCCTTAAAATTTTTTTCTTGACCTACTGGGATATTTAACAGGACAAGAGACATAAGACTTCAGACTAGAAAGTGATTAAATATCAGTCAAGGTCTTCTATGGTTTCTTGGAAGAGAGAGGACGGCTTTAAACAAAACCCTCAGCATAACCTCTGAGGTTACCTGTAGTAACACAACTAACTATCCAGGGACAGGCCTTCTTAAATGAGGAACAGTTTCCTCCTGGCTTTTAGCTTCTATTTTTGTTACCATCTAATGTGCAGTATTCACCTTGGAGCAACTGGCCCAGGAAAGACTCAGGACGATACCTTTTATCTCCCTTAATCCCTCGCCGCACCATGCTGCCATTGTGCCGTTAATGCCTCCCTTCAGGCGGGCAGCCTGCCGAAGGACGCTGGCAGGCAGCTCCTGACCAAAGAGCAGTTGGAGAAGATACTGTACGGACCTTCTCAGCCAGACATCTACCGCACAGCAGGGAACAGGCCTCCGAGAGACAGTTTACTCTTCTGTTCCTACTCTAAGCGAGTTCATGTCCAAAACTCTGAATTCCTGCCAGCAGTATCAGTCGCTGCTTGTGTTTCTGCTCAGTCACATTATCCAAAAAAACAGGGGCACAGAGATTCAGATTAATTCTTTAGTCCCCCCATGCTACCGTTACATAATCCAAAGGCTATAAATGAAAACTAGCAAAGACACAAAACACCATGGAATTTTTTCAGTATAAAACCAACCCCATTACGTCATTCTCCCAACTGTACTATTTACACAAAGCTGCAGAAAAAACACAAATTCTCCAGAACTCCAATCAAGCTTGAGCTGGCAGCAGCATGGCCAAGGAACAACGCTTAGACCAGCCCTCCAAAGACAAGACCTATCTTCAGCAGCTAATAAACAAGGAATCCCAAGGGTGTGCATGAATAGAGGTTCCCCGTACAGGGAGCATCCCACCGCTGGCCCTCTGACAACCATTCTTAGTCTTCATGCTTATATAACACATGACCTTTCCGCAGCAAACGCGGGTGGGATAGTGGAATAATGGAATTGTTTCTCACTACACGAATAAAAGACAGCACAGCAGGCTATGAAAAATGTACGTTGCTTACTAAGAAAAGATAATTGTAAGTAATGGTTTGGATATTTTAATTGCCATAGCACTGGGGGCTTATCAGCATCCAAAGCCTACTGCATGCTATTGTTTTTGTAACTATAAATCAACCTATAAAAAAAGAATTTATATGAACAAATTGTTGTGTCACTTCTATAGACAGTACCACTGGTTTATCCTTTCTGGTAGCTCAGCAACAGCACTAACTCTTCACGTTTCTCAGAATTTAAGTCAGGAAAAGCATAAATCACAGAATAATCTGTGACACAACGTATTGATTACATTAAAGATGTAAACAGTACACAGCATCGCCTCTGAGGTACCTCTCATCCTCAAGGTGTTATGTGACTTAGAAGCCATTTTTCTCCAGCTTGAAAGTACCTGATTTCTTAACACTTATTTTTGACGACAGAAACAAACACATTTTCCTCATTCCTTTCTCATTACCCTTTGAATCAATGCATCAGACATTGCAGTTCAAATCGTATCTGACCTCCTGCACGTTACAGTCTCACCAGGGCTTCAAAGGGCGGTTTAACAAGGCGGATCTGTTGCAGTTTGAGATTTCAGGCTGCCAGTACAACAATCTTTCCTCGTGCTCTGAAAGTTCAAACTCCAAGAAGCCTTTGTTGAAAACTGAAATTCTGAGTTAATCTGATTAATTTACTCATTTTACACTCAAGGATACTTGGTTTTGGCCTGTGTATTAGATTAAGAATTGGTTCTTTTGTCTATAAAATAAGTTCAAGTGCAACCCCAGCCTCTCTTCCTTGACCCAACTGAGAATCCACTGGATTGGCACCTTCATTTATTCTTTCGAAGAAGAATTTCTGAGAAAAAAATATTATATCACCAGGAATTTACACACAAAAATGTGCGGGGTCACAAAGATAAACATGGGTGAAACAATCAGTGTACATATAAGGATAGATCACATGCCTCTGGCTGGAATTTCGACTATTTTTTTATTATTACTTTATTATTTTTTGGCACTGAGTTCATTGCCTTTCTCTGTATATGGAAAAATAGTTGCACACAGGCCATGAACATCTGCTCGGGTTTTTTTAAAGGATCATAATCTTGCATGAAGGTCTGCCTTCAGAGTTTCTGCTCCCCCACACGTACACACAAGAATCCCTGTGCTGCTTGTCTCACAAAACACCAAAACCCAAGTAATGCGATGAGTTGACCAGTTCTAATTCTAACCACAGAAAAATGATATAAATTCTAGTTAACTCAGAGAGAAATACTAAATACTACTCATATACCAGGAGCTGCTCCTAAGCAGGGTTTCCTGGGTAAATCTTATTACAAATTGAGGGGTTTAGTGGACATTTATTTTTTCTGGAAACTTCTAAAGAGTTAACAAATTGAAAAGGGCTTATTTTTATGTTTATATATACACAATTGTTAAACAGAACCAATCCTGCAATGTTTTACATTAACAAAAAACCTAAATAAAACGTTATCATATTGAAACAAATTACAAAAATGAAAGGACTTCACTAAGAAATGAAGCGTGAGCATGCCAAAATGCAAACGAGAGCATGAAATGACCATTTGGCAATAATCTCTATGGCAATAATCTGTATCTGTAAACACTGTGGCAAAAAAATATGCCTGCACTAACGACCACAGCACACAATTATTCTTCAACCACAAAGTATTTTCTAAAAAAACCAAGCTAATATGGAGAGCTTAACATGACCCTCAGTTTTACGTATTCCATATTTTTGAGCACAAGTTTGCTTAGTCTGAGCAGGAAGAATATTCTTGAAGACTCTTCTTGGGGAAATTTCTCTGTAGAATCTCCTTCCCACACTTTTACAGGCAGGGAACACAACCACAAATATTCTGGAGTCATAAGTCAGACCCCAAAGAACTGTGAATTCCCAGTAAACCTCCCTGCGCCAGGGGAGGTTTAGGTTGGGTGTGAGGGAACATTTCTCCACCGAAAGGGCGGTGAAGCCCTGGGACAGGCTGCCCCGGGAGGCGGTGGGGTCACCATCCCTGGAGGGGTTTAAAAAACACACAGATGCAGCCCTTAAGGACATGGTTCAGTGGTGGCCTTGGCACTGCTGTGTTAACAGGTGGACTCAGTGATCTTAAACATCTTTTCCAATCTAAACAATTCTATGATTCCAAGTATCATAAGATCCTTGCTAAAACTGTAAGAATTAGCAAGACCGATTTCGTCCCCACATCTTTCATATAAAATCATTATCCTTCTCCTTAGGAGCGTTGAGGACTATTTACAAAGATGAAAGACCCATAAAAACCAACGAACCATCTGGCATGAATGCTCAGTTACTCGCTTACCTCCTCCCAGCTACAGCTGAATTTCCCTTGCCATCATATACCCAACACTTGCCCCAGCGAGGAGACTGTGCAACAGAGACATGATCTTTAGGGAGAAAAGAGGCTACTAATATCAGTGAGGGAATAATGGACATATTTAATAGCCCCTATTCAGCCAACTGAGCTGTTTCTGTCTCCATTAAGGCCAGACCATCCTCCTCTCTCCTTGGCCTTGTTTCCAGGCAAAGTGAAAGACCTGGAGAATTCAGAGAAGGCAAAGAGAAACATGAACTCAAATGGAATGGCCATTGTTTGTCTTTGCTAGCTCACACTGTTGAACCAGGCAAATTAGATACTTTTAAATCCATACCAGGGCTCACATCGATCTCAGCTGAAGAGGGGCTGACACTACAGGAGTGGGACAGGGAAGGGTAAATTGCCACAAAATTCACAGACAAGGGTGTGTTGTAGAAACTGATGAGAACCTAAAGGCAAGTGGAGGACTGCAGTGAGAAATACAGGGGATGGAGGCAACAGGCCATCGCTGCCATGCCCATGTGCAATTTGGCACAGACAAATCCTTTTGAAGGAGCTGATTCCCCCAATTTCAGCCCTGATTCAAGTTAACAGATTTTCCACTGAAGGTGTGTTCCTAGTTTTCTTAAACAACTTGTCTGAAGAAAGCAATCACATTTACCCTCACAGGTAGAGGGAAAAGGGTCAAAGCAGCATGCACTGCTAGTAGTTTCCTCTATCCTGAGTCCTAAGGAAAGAGGAATCATACAGCATGTGGATATCCCTACATCAAATATTCAGGGCTTCCAAATATTCAGGGCTTAAATGGCACATAATTTCAGCCATCTCCTAGGCAGTTTTTAGCCCTACTGCATTTCTCAACTGGTCTGGGCCCCTGCACAGGAATTAAACCCAGGATCTTCCAGTCTTTCTAGGATTTTGCAATGCCGACTTTATTCCTAAATAACTTTTAAATAGGCACATTTAAAACAGGCCATCTCAAAATGACCGATTTTGTTGCACTAGGTTTGAAAGTGCCTGTTTTCCAGGGTTTTACCTGCCTTTTAAGTGTGTGTACTATCTAGCACTACCAGCCAAGTGTTCCTGAACAAAACAGATCGATCTGCAATGGTTCCAAGAGAAAAAAAATAATATAGAAACTGGCGTTACTTAAAAGCACAGCAATGGTAAGTGCCAAAAAAAGAAAATGTTAAGCAGTATACTTGTCCTGAGGCAGTATTATGGCGCTTACATTAAACTGGTTTTCAACCATTTTACCTGCTTTACTATAATCAACTTATCTGTCAATATCACACCCTTATCATGATAAATTCTGTAACATAGATCTGCCAAAACTATTTCTTTCTTCTACTGTGGTTGAGGTTGGTAACTGGTGTTTAGTCCTTCATGTTTTTTTCTCGGATTTGGCATGAAAAATGACCAGTAAAACACTAGTATATGTACTTTCTGGAAGTCTGACAGTTTTTTTCTAACATAAGCTTCCTGAAGCACCTTCCCTGCTTCCACAGATGCCTCCAATATTTGTCTACCACAACACTTGTATTCAGGTGACACACTGGACCAACTGAATGTGGAGAAGTGAAGCAGCTGCAGCACAATACAATGTACACTAATGTCAGACCTCTGCACAAGCACCAAACCCAAGACAAACTAAGGGTAAAAACCTGCCCGTTCTGCAGCTTCTGCGGGCTTCAATCAGGAGCTAAATAAAAATTTAAACCCCTTGTTTATACAGTTAAACCAGACCAATGTGTAGGATGTACCGCCCCCTCTTCTTCCTCACTGTGCACCATCCCACACAACACACTCAAATAGCTTTTTTTTTAATAAAATGAACACTGTTGAATGGTAGACGGGCTATTACATTCTCAAACAGGAAGACGAAAAAGTGAAGTAAGTGCAAACAGATGTCACTAATTCATTACAACATGTTTTGCTCTCTGACTTACCACGTACCTCTCCGTTTTCTCAGCCATCAGCGTACGGGAAGTACATCCCAGAAGGTGTTGCTACATTACTGGCTCATCCCCTAATTTCCATAACAGCAACTAGTGAATGACCCATAATAACCCCACAGAGATCTCACATAAAACCTGTCTTTTTTTCTTTTTAAGCAGCAAAAAAGCTATCATTTTTACAAAACAGATACCAAAAAATTAAGCCAATATTTTCACAAGTGTTTTCTTGGGTGTTATATGTAACCGAAACACGCATAATATTCGCCTCCCTTTATGGCAAGTACATGAATTATACTCCGAAAATTATACAAAGTGCCCCCTCTATGGGACTTCTTCCACAGCTGTGCAGAGTCAGGACAGTCTCATTTTGCTTTGTAGAACAAAAGTTTCAGAATTACTGTGTTGTTTTATTCATCGGGCTTTGATTCCTCCTCACTTGTGCAATGCCGCGTATTATCAGAAAAGTTCAGTTACGAGAAAAATGAAAAACTCTTGAAAACACACAATAAAATAACTGTGAGTTCTATTGTAGGGGAATGTATTCATCCCTTTGTTAGGTATTATTTGGAATAGAAGCCGGCGTTACGTATGAGAAGCCTAGCAAGTATGTTCAGGAGTACAACAGCTACAGAGTGTCCTGTAACCAGCCTGCTCACATTTCAGGAAATCAACGTACAGCAGGACATCCAGCCGGAGTGATGGAAGGGCGCTGGCACAGCGCGTTCCCCTGACCACCAGTCTCCCTTTCTCAGGCACTGGACCAATATTACAGCCAGACAGCCAGAAAGCAGCCCAAGGGAGCGCAGGTTACACAGGACAGGTGGGCAGCTTGCCAGCCCTCCTGCACCCACAGAGCTTGCTAGGGACCGGACCCAGCGCGGCTCTGCCAAGGTGGGGAGCAGGCAGCCCCGCCAGCGACGGCAGGGGAAGGAGGCAAAGGGGGAAAGAGAGGGAGAGGAAAAGGCGGCAGGGGAGAAAGAAAGGAAAAAAAAAAAAAAAAAAGAGAGAGAGAACAACAAAAAAAGTTTTTTAAAAAAAGGAAAAAAGATTAAAAGAAGGAAAGAGATTTAAAAAGGAAGAAAAAAGGAGGAAAAAAGAAGAGGAAAAAAAAAGAAAAGAAAAAAGAAGAAAAATAAAGAAAGGAGGAAAAAGGAGGGGGGAGTTAAGGAAAAAAGGAAATCCACGTTTCTCTATTTTCCTAAAACAAAGAATGTGAGAATGCAGATGTAGCTCAGCGCAAACGACTCCGCCCTGCGCGAGGCTTCTGTGTTTACTTCTCCCAGCTCAGCTTGCTCTCCCTTCAGCCCCGTCCTCGGCACTTTCTTTTGTTGCAACAGTCCCCACGGCCGCAGCCCCGGGTGGGCAGCAGGACCCAGCCCCCCCCAGCCGGGACAGCGTGGCTCAGCCCCCCGCAACCCCACCGCCTGCCGCCCGCGGAGCCCCGGCTCCAAGCTCCCTCCGTCTCCTGGCCAGAAGCTGGAGACGCAAACCTCTCAGCCCCCTTCCCTTACGTCTATAAAAGCAAAACTCCTGTTACCCTTCCACCCCAGAGGTTTTCCAGTCCGCTTACCACCCAGATCACACGGCGAGCCCACTGCGTGCACAGAGCGGGGAATTACTATAATCATTCTAGAGGGAGAGCGAGAAACTCACCAGCGTCATATTCTTCCTCCTCTTGCGCTTTTATGGTTACAAATCGGCCTAATAAAGCAACAAGGATGAAAAAAGTTCTCATTTGTACCCAGATTGCCATCACGCCTAGCTATTAGGCATGTATCCTCCTGGGCAGCAAAAAGCGCAGAAACATAAGGTTATTTTAGCACCATGAAGCCAGCTGGGGAGTCTCGCTGCCTTTCAGCATCAGTTCCAGCACAAAGTCTGCGAGCCCTTTTTTTTCAGCACCAGCTCCAGCGCAGTCTGCAAACACTCCTTTCAGGGGATGCAGCTTTAAATAGGAAGAATGCTGCCTCCACTTCTCTTCCTGCCCCTTTTCAGCTCATTCAAGCTCCTAATCATCCACTCCCTGCCAAGCAACAGCCTGATTGATGGTAAATAACCGAATCAGAGCTGGCTTCACTCTTCCTTGAACTTTTCTCTTTACGACTACACTTGCAGGATATTTTCCTGCTGCTGTGCAGCGTATATGCTGGGTCAGGACCATTTATTACGAAAGCAAAAGCATAGCTCAGGATGAAGCTGTCAGGGAGGGAAAGCTCTGCTTTTAACACACCCAGCCCAGGCTTTCTGGGAACAGAGGGTATAGCCCCTTTCGGAGCAGATTCCCATACTAGGAACTTGATCCCTTCCAGCTTGCCGAGAGGAGGATTTCCTCCTCTCCCTTGATAACTGCCCCCCGCCTTGCTGTAGCTGCATTATCAAACATGAGACCAGTCCCTCAGAGGGGCCACAGAGCTATCAAGGCAGCTTGTTTTGGGAACCTGTAAATAACCACCCTTTTCCCCCAAAGGGGAATCATCTCTCCCAGTTTTCCAAATAATCTTTCCTCAGATGCTTGGCATGTTCTCTATTTACTGTCTATCAGCTGGGAAGTCTCTTGCAAACCTCTGGAAGGCACTCGATACTTCTAACAGCAGAATGACAACCCGAACTGTCCAACTGCCTGCTGTTCTCCGAGGCTCTCCACTCCTATTCCCTGAACACTGGAAACTTACCTGAGCCCCAGCCTAATATTTAGCCCTCAACAATGTGCCTGAATCAGCATTCTAGCTCAGGCACTGAGAAAATCTCTCCTTTTGGATCACTTGCAACTGGGAGTAGGATGCTAGGTTTTCTTCTTCCCACTAATGGTGCTAATGGTCTGTGTAAAGGAAGTTCCAACACTAATCCCCTCATTTGCTAAGAATGCTACCTGCTGCAGGGAAACACAGATTCATCTGTTGGAAGGTTTTCCATCTTCAGCCATTTCAGCTTGAGAACAATGCCATACAAAGTGGATATGGCGAGAAGTAAACCTCTCCACTTGCATTCGTGCGGATTGGAAGCACTCTGGTTATCCCAGCATGATTTAGCACTTCCCAGTGATGCAGAATCCTAAAGCCCTGTCTCTTCAAAAGAGCAGCATGCCCAGAGGAAGAAAGGTAACTCAGAAAATGGTATAGCACTGCCATACTACGTTCAACCCACTCTAACTAAAAAAAACAGAGATTGATGTAAAAATATGCTGAAAGAGAACAAAATCAAAATTCACTGCTCCCTTGCACCAAGCAGTCTTGACTCAGCAGTCTTAAACCCATACAAGGTTTGATTGCAGGAGGGTAGTCTCCTCCCTGTTGTTCAAGAGTGGTAACCAGGAGAAAGAATAGAAATACTGAAGCTGTGCAAGCCACTGCAATTGTATTTTGAACAATCAAACAATCACTGAGTATCAGCTGAGAAACTCAGAACTGGAAAACCAAAAGGTAACATTGTTAACCTGCCCAGCTGTAGGTGAAATTCTGTTTTGACAGCTTCATGAGTACTTGCACTGGGTCACTAGTGTCAAAAGTCCTATGTTTTAGATGTAATACTTCAGCAGAACCCCAGGAAATCTCCCTCTGAAAGCTGATGTTATATGGTGCTGGCTGGAAACATCAGGTGTTTGAGATGATGCATCTGGTCTAGAACCAGATCTGACCTTTGCCATTTGCAGTGTTCTATATGCACATTAGTTATGAGAAAGCAGCAAACGAGAGAGCTTTCAGCCATAACAGCACACTGCCATCGCTAAAGCACTACGTGACATCACATGATGCAAAATCACTATATACATTAGAAAAGGAAAATAACACATGGTAAAAGCCACACAACTCAAGGTTTTGCACAGTTAGAGGTAACCGGTCTCTTGCAGTATTAAGTGCAGAAATTTCAATATTAATAATTTAAGAGGAGAAAGGCTGAGACTATGGACAGCATTTTGAAAAGTCTCCTGTGCCTGTTGATGAAAAACCATTAAGACAACCACATAGGTGTTTCTGAACTATATGCTACTAACTGGAAGGGATTTATGTGAGACCTCTTATAATAAAGCTGACAACTGCTCAGAGTCATCTCAGCTGAAAGTCCTCCATGCAGCCTGGGGAAGGCTGCAGTGAAACCACAGGGAATTCAGACTCTACCACAGTATCACAGACGCAGCCACACAGTGGTAAACCTTGCCTTTATAGTTGCTAACTTTGTCCTCAAAATTAAATAGCAATCACTCACACTTATTTCCCCAAGTCTCAAGGCTGCAACAAGTTGGTAAATTCTCAGTGTATTCACAGCAAGAATAAGCCTTACAATCTTTCTTTCTTATAGCCTGAAGCAAACCCCAGAACAAAACCAGTATAGAATTATGGTGACATATTTCCCCCCTACAACAGCTCACTGAGGGGGAGGGAAAGAAAAAAAAAATATCAAAAGAACCCCTTTTGTCATTTTTAATGGAACTCTTTTCTGAGGACACAGAGATTTTCAAAGGTACCTTCTGTCATTTCAAGCCTAGACTCTCCTTTGGAGAGATTCCTACAGGAATATCTGAAAGTTGCCCTTCAAATATATTTCTGCCTTTGTCTCACCAACAAATTATGCCATGTAACTAAAACAGATGAACACAGAATAGAAAAGGATGTAAATTACTTAGTGAATCCATCCCCTTAATTCCTCCTTAAAACACTTCCTTTCATCATGAATCTGCATTTGAAGAGGTTTTCAATTTTATTCCAAGCGTCATAAGTAGTCATTAAGCCTATCATTCTTCATTTAAACAAATTCACTTCTAAGCCTAAGTTATTTGATAGCATCACATTGGAAACAAGTGAGAGAAATTCTTTCGTTAGCACCACCGCATACAGAGTCAAACTAGGCAATTAAGAGTGGGCAGATAAATAATTCCAAGTATGCTCAGTGTCACCTCCCCCCTCCTCCTCTCCATAGGGGAGAAACCAACGTCGCATAGAATAATACTGTATATTTATGCAGCAACTTCTCTCCAACCACTTTTCACTTTTTCCATCAATTATTAGGATTCTGTAAGAACAGAGGAATGAATTTAGCAAACTAGCCTAAGGTCAAACATTGAGTAGAAGTAAAGCCAGATACAGACTTTTTGGAGCTCATTTCTCTTCTGTGCCAATGAAAACTTATACAAGATGAAAATTCCTTGGGAGGAGAATCCAGAGCCCCAGCTCCAGGAGCTGGTTCCCTTCCAACACACCTTCACTCTACTCATTGTTATACATTAAGCTTACAGTATGTACCAAACCCAGATTTAGTAGACAGACCCACTGCAGGAGTGGTAAGACTAAAAATCTTTTTGTCTAGTCCATCGCAGTAGATTTGGAAACAGAGGACACAAAGCCAGGCTCTTTCTACCAGCAGGAGACATTTTGAAATTGGAATGGTCTCAGATACTAATTTGTGGCTGCTTTTCGACTCCCAGAAGATGAAAAAGTGTCATGACATAATTAAAAGATCACTTTCTAATGGAATCATAGAATAGTTAGGGTCGGAAGGGATATTTAAAGATCATTTAGCCCCAGTTCCTGCAATGAGCAGACATCTTCAACTAGATCAGGTTGTTCAGAGCCCCTCCAACCTGACCTTGAGTGTTTCCAGGGATGGGGCATCTACCACCTCTCTGGGACACTGGTGCCAGTGTTTCACCACCTTCATCATAACAAATTTCCTCCTTACATCTAGTCTGAATCTACCTTCTTTTAGTTTAAAGCCATTAACCCTTGTCCTGTCACCCCAGGCCCTGCTAAAGTGTCTGTCCCCATCTTTCTTATAAGCCCCCTGTAGGTACTGAAAGGCCGTGAGATAAGGTCTCTCCAGAGCCTTCTCTTCTCCAAGCTGAACAACCCCAACCCCCTCAGCCTTTCCTTATAGGAGACGTGTTTCATGCTTTACGCTAGAGGAACCAGATGTTTTCCCATCTGCAGGATTCTTTATATCAAATGAAGGCAAATGACAAGAGCAAAATCTTTGCACAAAAGCAGTGTGTGCTCCTTTATGATATGCTCTAAAATGTCTTCATGAAGCAACGGCTGTCCCCAAAGATAGGACACTTCTAGAAATGTCAAGATACAGTACTCTGGAAAAAAAAACAAAACCAAAAACCTAAATACTTCCTAATATCCAGTCTGTTAATATCCATTCCTATGGTTCAGCCATTAAGTGTGGACTGTACGTTATCTAACCTAAAAATCACACCTGAAATTCAAAGTTATTCAAGAGTCAAAGAGCATTTTGGGTGTTAGATGAAGCCAGGGAATTCTATTAGGTAATTGAAGACTCAGAAATACATTGAAGTATAATTCACACGCTTACACCTTTCAAAAATCTGCAAGTCAGGCCAAAAACCCCAAATGTTAGCTTAGGATCCTTCACAGCATGCATACATATGAGTAATTAAAATTCCAATATCCATGAGGGTCTCTGTTCAATAGTTTAATGACCTTTCACACTGTTACATACAGTGTGACAGTTCTCTTGTCTTAAATTTATACCTAGCTGACAAAAAACGACCAAGCTATCTGCTACAAAAAAGATCCTCTACCAGTCTTTAGCAGCAATAGCAAATTGGTGAAATTGTGGAAATCGATAAGAAGCTGTACTCAAATTCAAAAATTATCTGTTCAAAAACCAGCAAGATTTTTAAAAGCCGCAGTTTCACCAAAGTGAGCTTAAGCCAATGTGAGAGTTGCTATCAAATTTTATGTAGGCAGTTAAATTCATAGTAAGTGCTGTTTGAAATTTCCACCTTGTATAAGCTCTTCGATCACACACTTAGCTTAAAAGAAAAAAAAAGCAGCAAATTGACATACCACATTTTTAACTCACAAGAATATAGTCCATATTAAATATTTTACTCTTAGTTCTTAGAATTAACCATTAAAATGAATATGACTGAAATAATGTACCAGAGAAAAATAGTTCCCTTCCTTTGAAGTGTGTTCAGTTTGCACTTTTAAGACCCTTTACTGCATAAGGAATCAGTTTTCTTGTTTTATACAGGTCTTTCACATAGTAAAAGGACAGAAAATTCTGTACTTTAAAATAAGAAAATGTAATAGGAAACTACAGAAATTGGCAAGAACATAAACAGAGGAACATGATATTACTTCTAAGTCAGGTCTTTAAACAGACTAGATCCCAAACGGCATCACCTCAAAATCCTAATCTTCCTGCTGAGAAATCCACTAAAAAAACCAGTATCAGCTAGAAATGTAAACAATGCTACGTCAGCAATATTACTGCCCACTTGCAGAATTTTCCCATCAGCTTTTGGGTAGGAAGGTTTAATAAATGAATGTAAATCCTTAAAGAAAAGAGGGAGGAAATATCTCTTTCTTGGTTACATTCCAACTTTGTAATGTTTCAGTTAGTTTTAATTTGGGGAAGTAGGATGATACTTTGCTATTAGACTGCTGGTGTGGGGTCTTGGATTATGTCAGTCACCATAAATCTGCTTCTGCTACGGGCGATTCCAAACGCAATAAGCTCAGTAAGGTTATTAGCACTGGCAGCCTTTCCTTCAGAATGCCTCAATTAAATGAAACTCGGCATTAATCTAAGCAAAATATCAAGAATAATTAGGGAAAGTCTTGCATGAAGTCCTTCTGTAATTTACACTTATTCTTTACCTAGCACAGGAAAACCAGCATCGTTACTTCATTGTTTATTACAAATTCATTGTCAAGCTAGCTTTCTTCTGTGTAAGAACTTAAACTGATTAAGTGAAAACATAAAAGGGTCACAGCAAGCTACTCGCTTAAATGGCAAGGGCACATGCTAATATGTAATTCAAATAGGCTCCAACTGATCATAAGCCTTCACATTTTTTTTTCTTTAAATGTTAATTTACCTTGAGACCCTAAGATAGTTTACTCTGTACTTTCTCATTGACTGAAGGTACATGCAAACGTAAAGTCCCATCCAACAAGCAGATTCCCATCTCCAATCATTTTCCTGACCTAGGGAATAGTGAAATCAACAGGACCGTAAACAGGGAACTTAGCTGGAAGCTTATTTTCAAGCCTCTCTTCTCTTTTAGGGTTAGGCTTGTTATAAGCTGTGTTGAGGTTCAAGGTTACTTAGTCAACACCTCAAAGCTTTATCCACAGTTTTAAAAGATGACTACAGTGTTTGTTTTATATCCATTTCACCGGCATTCTTTTATTTAAAAATCTATGTCTAAGACTACATAGAACTATTTCATCTTACTGTCACAGGTACCAGACAACTAGACAACTGAACTGTGCTTTAATATGCTCACTGCAGCCCCAAGCACAAAATGAGCCCTTTGGTAACTTGTCATCATGACCTAGTATAGCATGGCATGTCTTTAAGAAACAAAACACCGTATCAGTCATTTAGAGTTTAAATTGTGTTAACTAAGGGCATGATTAAAACCTTATGTATTTATTATACCCACAGCTGTTGAAGTTTTTTATCTGTTTCTGGTATTTAAATTGATGTAATTACCACAGGTTTCACATATTCAAACATTTTATAGAATTTATTCTTACAAAGTGTGAGGAGCATTAATGACCCCAGTGAAGATAGGAAGACGATGTGGATATCATTTATACCCTTACTGCCCACACCCTTATCAAAAGCTGCATACAGGTGGAACCCTATATTCACTAGTATTTATTTGCAAGGCCCTAAGAGCATGTGCCCTCCACTATCGGAAGCAAAATAGCCACATTATCACAAGACACTGCCCAGACCTATGTTTAGCTCTCCTGGCTCTATAATCGTTTCAGTTTGGGTAAGGCAAAAGCACATGGTTTCCATTTTTGGTCTCATGGACTAACATAACATCAGCTGCAAATTAAGACTGCATAGTATTTGACCAAAGCATAGTAAATACGCTGGCCAATTGTTTTCTTTTCCCTATCATTACACTTCATCATTATTTTTTAAAGCATTGATCTTCAGCTTTATAGCTAATTCTGTGGAACATCCAAAGCTGACAGAGTCATTTACTTGAGACAGGCCTGGGGAATAAAGTCTGTAGCAAAATTCTTACCAACCATAACAAGACCAGGAAGCTCAGGATGCAGTCTTACGTACCACATCGCTCCCCAGTTACACCTTACTTCCCAGCAAAATTAAAATGTTGAAAAAAACCTGTACACGCCATGTGCCAATTAACAGAGTTGGCTTACAGATTTGGATTGAGAATAGGTGAAGCATCATCAGCACTCCAGGATGGATTTCAGAATCACCAGGCTACTCACAGTAAGTCTATGTTAAAATTAACCTTAGAGGAAAAAATATATATATATGTATGTGTGTGTGTGTATATATAATGTGTCAAGGAAAGTTAGTTACTGGTCAAGCCCTGCAGACTAAGTTGCTAAATAAGATAAACCCCAAGGTAACCAAACATACTGGAATTTGTTGGTTAGCTTAAACATGAGACTTTTTCAGCAGTTGCTCTCAGCCTGCCATCTGCCAGGGAGCGACGGGGGAACCACCCTGGGTGGTCTGCAGAAGGGACTGTCTTGAGCAGATGAGGCACCATGCAAGCCAAAAGTAGAGCTGAGGCCAAGGAGAATTCCCCCCCTTAAGAGGGAAACACCGAGGGAAAGGGCCACCAAACTAAAGAATACTTTTTCCTCCCCTACAAAACCATACTCATTACTCCATCCATGTGAAACAAAGGGCCTGTGACTTTACACACACTATAAAGGAGGACTGAAGGGATCTATCTACACAGGATATTGTCTCTCATGTAAAAAGAAAAACCTTAGCAGACGTTTAGTGAATGTGGTATAATGTCATACATTACATTTGCCAGAAAATCTCCATTTTTAATCATACTGGTTTTCTCCTGGATAGTCAAAGAGCATTTGATTTCACTTACTCTCAAAAATTGGAAAAAGTGTCAGCTCCATTCACAAAAGGAATTTAGCTTGCTCAGGGCATCTTACTGGAATTGCTCAGCTTTTTGTAAGGCAATCTTCTTAAAATTCATTATTTAATATCTTTAATTAATATTTGTAACAACAAGAAAAAAGAAACAAATTTAATAATATCCTCAACACCATATCAAAGCAGCAGTCACCATGGGGAAACTCTGGCCCTGTTGAAGCAATAGTTCAGCTCCAGAATTCATGTTTTCTCTCAGGATGGATGTTTCTAACCCTTTCAAACAATCTTTTCATACACTGTTTAATTAACTAAAAAAGTTGATACATAAACAGGCATCCCCCTGCTTGGGGCGTTGAACATAACACCCTCCTGACAAGTGGTAGTAGTAGCTAGCAGCAGTAGTAGTCCCAGCCAGTCTCTTGTTTCTAAAATAAACAAACTATGGTTCAAATCCTCAGCATGAGCACACATCTGTACTACTTTGGTGCCATCTTTTACACTATCACTCTGTCCCTCTTGAGCACTCAAAAGAATGAGAATGCAGAATTGTGCAATTTTTTTTGAGGTGAGGAACAAAAGCAGACCAAGAGAAACTATACATACTGACTAAAAGAAACTATACACCTCATCAGTGTATCAGCAGCCCTAGCAAGGCAAGTCACTGCTCCTTCAGCTACTTGTAGGCCTTTCTCTTCTATGTGCATCTTGGTTTCTTTTGTACCAAGTGTGGTCTTTCTGTGCATGCACAGAATCTGGAGCACTTCCCTTGACCAGCTGCATGGGGCCAGAGCAACAAATGGTGATGAGCAGCTTATGCTTGCCCCCTCCCGAGAGCCCTATAAAGAAAACGTTGGATAAACACGGCCAGGAATAATGCATATAGGGTTTATCCTGCTTTAAAGGATGGAAAGTCTAGATGATCTTTTTAGATTGTTTCCAGTGTTGTTTTTCTTCCAGCAGGAAAATGTGATTTATATACTGACTATTCTCTCTCAAAAGCGAGTCCTCTTCTGGAAAATAGGATCCACTTCTATCAGACAGTAAGGCCTGGCAAATGGAAAACCAGGGAATGAGGAAAAAAAAAAACAAAAACCACAACAAAACATTTAAAAGCATTTAAAAAAAAAAACCACACAAAAAAGGAAAACTTGTCATATTTTCAATGTATTCTAGCATTTCCCATGTTGACATGGACATTCCATTTCTCTTTCTTGGAAGCAGCAAGGAAAAGACTCTGTCAACATTGACCAAATTATGGATGATTAATAAAAGAAAGGGGGAAAGCATCAACAGCAGAAGGAAGTAACAGACAAAAAAAAGAGGAAGAATCAACGTTAGTGTGAGTCAAGGATATCAGAGTCGGATTTATGAATCACGCTCACACAAAACTAAAGCAAGAACTTTCTCCAAGACATCTACAGCTCTAGCACCATGGGTGTTGGTGTCACTATTAGAACTATAAGCCCAGGACAATATTAGATAAATGTCAGTACAGTTGCCTGGTTACTTTAGATTCAAACACAGAATGCAAAACAGATTTATTAAGGAGAAAGGTCCATTCTGCCTCCTTTACTTTTCCATTTCCTTTCCATGCTGTCCTCTTTCCAATATTTTATAGCTTTTATGAGCTTTATTGCACTATGATTTGAATACATGTGTGGAGCACATTTCCCACTGCCTTTAAAGATTAAGTGTTAACTGAAAACATAGTTTACTCAGAAACAATCCATCAAGTTTAAGTGCTAATTGAAAACATAGTTTACTCAGAAACAATCCATCAAATTCACATTTAATTTTTGCTGTGAAAAAAATGTGTTAACTGAGCCTTTTTTAAAAATTGTATTTCAGAACTCTTTATGAGGTAGGCTTATTTTCAAAGCTATGGCCCATCAGCAAGTGGATTTTCAACTGGTTAATGGGCTGAAACAGATTGTTCATGGGAATACCTACCCTCCTTGTTCACTGGTACGTTTTATTTTGCCTCAACTGATTGCTTTCATGATGTATTTCAGGAAACCAGCCTCTTACCCTTTTTAAAGAATGGCAGCTCAGATGAGCTTCAGATGTTTTATAAAATAGTTATTAATGCTTAAAGATCATTTTACATTTCCTTAGTAGCATAACTTATTTATTTCTCAAAAATCCCCACCCCTAAAATTCCCATGGTAGGTTAAAAAAAAAATAAACGGTCTCCCTGTTGAAGATGTCTTTTCTGACAGCAGGTAAAATACTTCAACTTGAGGGCACAGCAGCACGTGAACACAAAGTCACCATGTAACCCTTGATTCAGTAAGGGTTTAAAATGGAGTCAGAGATAAAAAATAGCCACAGTGGGTGACTGGACTTTCCTTTTTCCCCTCAGCTGATGACTGGTATCTGGGGAAAAATGTAGGGTTCTTGTTAGAAAGCAAGGGTTTGTATAAAGGATTTGTATTCAAGTACTTTAAAAGTACCATACCATGTCACACATACTCTCCCTCAAATCCCCCAGGACATTTGTTTACACCCACATTAGTTCAGCACACAACAAAAAAAAAAAAAAAAAAAAAAAAAAAAGAAAAAAATCCAAACACCGCTGCACAGAGCGAAGCCCACGCAGACTTAGCTGTGTATACAAAAACCCCGGACAAAACACGGGTAAAACCCACAGACCTCTTTTTCACTGTGCCAATTTCCATCACTTAATGCATTTACCATGCAGATCCCCTGCCCAGACCTCCCAGGCACACGGGAAGATACCCCGCAGTGCGGCGTCCCACCGCAACCCAGGGAGCAGACCAGCTCCTGACCCTCCCGCAGGGACACAGCCCCGGCCTTACAGGCTGCTCTGCTGGCCTGCAATAGAAATTCACATTTTTAACACTTCTTGTGCCTGCTTTATTCCATGTCCGCTACCTTATAGTTATAATTGTCACATATATTCAAACTTTATTGGACTAAGCTTTATTCACTTAACCCAAGCACAAACACATCCACCGACACGAAGTATAGGTATGAGCTCATTGCAACTCGCGTGTCTTGTAATCGTGCTTGTTGGTTAGAGATGTCTCATCTTGTATTATCATTTTACAGTATCATTATGGTATTCCTAACAATCTTTCATGTTACCTTCAAAAGGATTAAATAAACAAAGCCAAATAATACAACCTCACATAATACTGTCTCCTAAATACGTTCCAAATCACATATTTGTTAAGAAAAGAGGCCTAAATACAAAGTACTTATGTTCTACAGATTTTAGGACACCGGGAATTAAGTGTCTCATTGTGATGTTTATGCCTATATTCAAACATCTCATAGACTGGATAGAAAACACAGATGAAAATGCTGTTTCAACTTTTTGGTATGCTTCCAACATTCGACACTGCAGTAATTCTCTTGTGAAGTGTAAAGTTTAAATTGCACGAATGATACCTTCAAGCGGGATGGAACAGATGCTTTTGCTTAATGTTAATAAAAGCTTACTTTTTGCACCTGGAATACAAGCTTTAAATATCTATTATTATTATCTAATATACACTCATATAACCTGCAGTAGAAAATTTGGCAATTCATATGCATTTCTAGTGAAGGTGGAAGAATTTTCCAGATTTATCATCTGCTTCTTCCAACTGTTTCTAGATTTATACCCAAGAATAAGAGACTGGCATGAAATCTTAGCCCTATTCTACTGAGAATAAAGAGGAAAAAATTAATGTAAAATCTTGACCTCATTTATTTTTATTCAAGAAGCCTGTGACAATGTCCCTCTGAAGAGAAAGCAAACACTTACATGTCAGAGCTGAAGTCCTGACATGAACTAGACATTGATCCCAGCCTTATCTTGCAACACTTTCTTAGGAATAGTTGTCAAAGCTGTCACAAGCCCCACAGAAGTCAGCAAGGTTCCCTGCAGGTGTTGACTCAAGGATGTGGCAAACTCTTTAAAAGTCACAAGCATTTAGTCAAATATTTCTTGGGCTTCGACATTCTCCAGGCCTTGCTGAGTTTACTCAATATATCTTCTCTCTCTCCTTTTTTTTTTTTGTTTAAAGCCTTTTTGAAACCTTAGATTCAGGCTTGCACACAGGCTCTTCTGAATAACCTTGCAAGAGTACTCTAATATAGAGAAAATACACAGAAAATACACAGAAGTGGGGGGGGGGGGGGGGGGGGGGGGTGGCAGGGAAGTTGCTCCTGACCTCTCCTCAGTGCCACAGACTTTTAAGAACACTATTTATATCCTCGTCAGAGAATTTTTAGGCCCCTGAAAAAATCCCCTCTTGATCTGCGTAATCAAGCCCTTTCCAATGAGGGTGGGACCTACAGATCCCAGAGGGCTCGTTGCACTGCAGCATCGCTATCAGTGCTAGAAGAAATTCAGCCCAGTGACCTGCTAAAGCACGTCCTTGAAAAAGCCTGCCACCACAGCTGGAGGCAAACCACCCCTGTGTCAACAGTGAAATAAAGAAATACAGATTCTGTGGACAAAAAATAAGCCAGATAGAGCATTTGACATCCTCCACAGCCGCAGGTAGAGGTTATGAGAGCCCAACACACTGTTGATATGACAGTCTTGTAATGGCTGTTCAAATAATTGCTGCTAAACCTAAACCAAAGAATTTTAAGAGCCCACCACCTTACATATACGTTACAACAGACCATCAGAAGACCAAGCTGAACTTAACATGCACGCATAGACCAGAGGAAGTATTTAGGGTGGCACACAGACGAATGTTTGCTTTGGCAGAGAACAAGTCTGTATAAACAGGAACACAGGCTGAATCCTGCACTTTTTTTACAAAATCTAAAGTATCAGAAATAATAAAAAAAAAACCACAAACCACCAAACCAAAAAAAAAAAAACCAACCAAAAAACCCTCTACATACCCCAAGTTATGCTACAAGGGAAAGAAAAGAACAGATACATAATTTAGAATCATTCCTTTATTTTCATGAAGTTGGATCATTTTCAATAGCATACTCCTTCAATGCTTATTGTAATGTTTGTGCAACTCCAGATACCATGTGTGGTACCCAAAGGACCAGTAGTTTCTATAAGAGTGCATCTTTCAGTAAAATCCCTCAGTCCATCTAAAGACTGCTTGCAATTGTTTATTTCCAAGCTTTACCTAAAGTCACATTTTCACAGTCAGATTCGAGCCAGCACAAAGTCCCCTTTCTGAACACAGAGGTCAGCAACTGTCAGAAAAGCAAAAGACAAATGCTGTTTTCTAATGACGCTGAGAAATGATTCAAAGGAACTGCAGAAACAATTACTTTAAGTGATATTAAAACTTAAGTTTATGGTACTAATCAGCCCTCATGGAAATCATTCTCCACTGTCTATAAGGGCATTCCAAAAATAGTTCTGTCTGGTGTTCACTCACATTTATGCAGGGACTACTGGAAGGTTTTAATCCTATAGCTTGGCTTGTCTACAGTATTCTACCCTAAATATATAGGCGTCCAATATTCACCTTGACAAGTGAAGTCTTAATGTTTTATCCTATCTTTATTTGAAAGTGAGTTTATCTGTAATATTAAGGACAGACATAACTGAAGTTTAACCTTCTGCTTCTTTAGCAGACATTCATGATGATCTGCACCAGCCCTGTGAAACTCAGCCCTTCTGCAAGTTCTCTCTGCTGGTCCTGGAATTCTCAAAACTGACCTGTTTCCTCCATCTCTGAAAGCAAAGTCTATGCCTAAGGCACTAAAGTAATTTGCCATTTAGCAAGCTAGCTCAGAGTTCCCAGTGAATACCTTTTCACATCCGTGCAGTACCGTCACGGTATACCTTTAAATGCAAATGAACTTTTTAACAAGAGCTAGTAAAGGATTCAAGTAAATATTTTTTTCCACACTTTGATGAATGCAGAACTTCTGTGAAATGGGTCAGCATTATAATTATGTGTATACTCAGGAACTTAAGGACTAATTAAAGAACTTGTTTGTGCAAATGGAATAAAATCAGCACAATTCTTCATCTGTGCAATCCTCTGTTCCCATTGTAGAAGTGAAGAAATGTTTAAATAGTTAACTGGAGATATACATATATTTTTGTGAGAAAACCAGCTGTGTGCCAGCCTTGGAAAATTCAGTCACTAGTGTTCAAACAAAAATCATAAAATATTTTGAAATCCCAAGGTCATCAATGCACCTGTGTAAGTCTCATTAAACTTAATAGACATTACACTTATTTGTTGAGGGCAAGACACACTCACCTACAGCTGCAGCTCTTCTTGAATGACTGCTCATTTTCCTGGCTTTTTTATGACTGTAGGCCAGATTACATTTTAAAATGGGAAAAACCATAGTATGTTTCAGCAGACTAGTCAGCTTTTTTGGCTTTGGGCTCATGTTAGCTTGAGGCTTAGCTCTGGTTACGAGATAGGGAGCTGCAAACAGCTGTGGCTTACAACGTGGCAGCTCCTCCAGTTGTGTCGATGCTGCCGGAGGCCAGCAAGGGACTCAGGCTGGTAGCCTCCCGTGTGCCAATTTGAAGGAGGGTGCATCTGATCAGCTCAGCCTCTCGCTCTCTGAGCTTTCCCACTCCCTTAGAAAGAGGGGAACTGGGCATGGACATAGCTGCTCCGCTCTCTGCACATAGAGATCATACCAGGAGGGCTCATGCAGCAGCATAAGGGGTTGGACACAACCCATCCCCTTGTTTGGCAGATGTTCTTTAGGACTCCCCTCACTAGGGTTTCAAATGCATCACTTTAAACTGCTATGAAAGCCCTAGCAGCTTTCACAGCAGGTCAGGGCTAAGGCAGAGCCAAGCAGAGGACAAGGGGAACCACAACCAGTTCCTCTGCAGAGCCCTGGCAGCTGGGCACACGCTGATCTCAGGCACAGCAACACATCATTCCCACAAGGCTGAGGAGGGAACTACCATGGAATCGATATTCCAGCTTCTGCTGGTCCTCCCTGCCCTACTGCCCTGCCCGACTGCACATCATACGTTACATATTCAGCTGTAATATTTCTGTTCACATTCCTTTACCACTTGCCCCATCTCGCAGTATTTGAACGTTGGCCAAAAGTGAGCTATATCGCTATTTTGTAAAGGAAATAGGTGCTGAACGTGTGGTATTGCTTTTTCATACCATTTGTTAACGATACGGTAGTTAATATAATCCCAGGCCACATTAAGTCATGCCTAAATTTTTTGTCACAGAGAATATGCTGACAAAAGTAATTATTTCTGTGAATGAGAGACGTGTTCCATTTTATGAACTGGGCAGCTGGCAGGATCTGCTGGGTTACGAGAGCGCACAGACAGCTTAGTAACTTCAATGAATAATAATTAACATTTGCCATTTCTCTAGTGAGCGATGTTGCATCATGTAATAATATTTTGAAAGTCATCACTTGAAGAGAACATTCAATTTCAGATCTTTGTGCTAATTTGTTATTTCTGCAAACCTATAAATTGAAATCCAAGACATTTGGTTTAACACCACAAGGCGCAAGCAAGGAGATGGCACGTACCCACAAAGTACCTGCAGTCCCTATTTTCCATACAGAAATGTTTTCCACTGCGTACCTCACTACCACCCTCCGCTCTCCATGCACACTCCCTTCCAGCTGTATCGGCGTGCTGGCTCGCAGCAACAGTGGCAGCTAACGAGAGAGGCAGAAATGCATCCCAATTTCTGGCTAATCAGACACTAAAGAGTAGCATGGTTGCTAGAAGAGGCTGTGGCACAGAAACACAACTTCCCGACTTTGCCAGAGGGATTCCTAAACTGTGAGCTTTTATTTCTACAACTAATGTTGTACAAACGACTTCCACTTGTACTCCGTGCCGTACGCGTGGTAAAAGACCAGGGAAATGGCAGGTCACAGGCTGACGTCCTGGCTAAGGAGGGTACTGGATCTGAGAATAAGGCATGTGTAAGTGAACACACAGCAGCAAGATTCCACCCTGGAGGCATCCAGGAGAAGGGCTAAGGAAAAGAGAGAATGGAGGCGTGACTCCCTTGGGAATGCACCTGGGCCAGCACAGAGCCAAGGCTTAGGGCTCCGAAGGTGGCTCCCCTGTGCAGGCTAAGTGCAAGCACCCAGCCTAGGACACTGAAAGATCTGCAAATTACAAAGATGACAATTCTGGCCAGATGAGCAAAGGTGAGCAGAATGAAATAAATCACCCCACTTTAGCATCCCACCTTCTTCAAGTGGCAGACATGCCTGACATTTCCCCTTTTCATCAGACAGCAAGCATTCTGCCTGCCTTTCCCCTTCAGGCCATCCCTCAGCTGTCTCCTTTACACAGTCCCACGAGTCCCTAACCAAATGCATGGCTCACTTTGCAGTGGTGTCCCAAAAAGCTGATTTTATTTCACAGAATCTTCTCTCAGATGTTCATCTATTTGCTCCTCCCTCCTCCTCCTCCCTTTCTCCCATAAGTATTTAAAAGTCTGTTTTCCCAGCAAGGCTAATAAAATAATAAATCAAGCAAAGAGACTGTGAGCTAAGGCGTTTTGGAACCAAAGAAATTATAACTTTTCAAAAATTAACTTCTTGTGTATTTCTTAAGCAATGCAACATTGAAAATTTATTTCTTCTGCCTCTTAACCAGGTTCCCCAGAAAACACAGAGGGAGGGTGGAAATCCAGTGTTATGCTAAGCAGAATCTCACTTCGCCCTGAACAATGAGGTTACTACAGCTGCACAGTCATCTACTAGGAATCCCTCTTGATGGAGCATAAAAGCTGCCGTTTCATTCGAAAATTCTCCACTGGATTTGTAAACTCTAATAAGAGGTTCATGTGACGTGCAGGAGTACAGGACTGATTTGAGGAGTGCTCAGATTTACTTCATAACAGGATGACTGAAAGAAAGTAATTCCCATGAAAAATTTTCTTTAAAAGTATTGAGATTTAATTTACTTGAATAGAAATATAATATCATCTTAATCTAGTTATAACTATTCCCAAGTTTTGGCTATAGAAAGCAAAATTACATCAGCAAACTAATCCCTGACAAGTAGGATGAGTCACATTTCAGTCTGTTTCCACTTAATTAGAATTTTTTTTTTACATTTATGGGGTTTAGAAAAACCACCACAGACAACCATTGCAACTGGAAAATTATTAAAAGGCGAAATGTGAAGAGGTTCTGACTCATCAGCTTGGTATTCCTGACTTTAAGAAAGCTCTGAGGAAATAATAGTACCTTTTGTAATTTGCAGATATAATGGCATAAGCCTTGTGAAAGGATGTCCGATATATTTCTCAAATTTAATGCATGGTCTACTACTTAACTCAGAAAAGGAATCCTTATTTTTAATTAACCTAGTAGATATAGGTAATTTGAAGAGAAAAAGAAAAAAGAGAAAGATTGAAAAATCAAGTGAAAAGCAAACAAGAGAGACAGAAAACTACAACTTGCTTTCCATTTTTGCAGTTGTTTTTTATTTATGTCCAGTGAAGAGATTGTTCCAAGGTAAATCAACATGGTTTAAAACTCAAGGTATTAATAAAATGAAACTTCAAAGCTTTTTCATCTTTGGAGGATGTGCAAAAGATCATTTAAAAATAACATTTCTTGAAAACAACTGAAGTAATTGCAAAACTATTGCCTTGAGAGTTTTCTTTTAAAAGGTAAAAGTGACCTTATTTTTAAAATTCTTCAACTGCATTCAGATGAACGTGTCACTGAGATGCATCATGTCACCTCAAAGACCATGAACTGAGAGGTTGCCACAGGTATTTCAAGCAAACAAAGTCAACCAAAGTAACTTGGCATAAAATTACGTTGCCTAAGTACAAGATAACGTACAACTGCCAAAGCTGGGAGAAAACACGATTTACGTGGACACTCCTTGTGCTTGGTCACTTCTTTAAATATATATTTTAGAAAAGGTCCTGTTTCCCTCCAAGCTCAGGAGTGTTTGGCAGATTTGGGGAGGGGAAACAATACTGTGTTTGGGGCGCAGTACAGCTTTACTTACCCAAAATTACTTTTGAAAATATTTGCATAACTAGGCCAATTCTATACCTTGCTTTATAATACTGTGCAATGGTATTTATTCCATGCAATGGGATTTATTGCCCAGTTACTTTATTCCCTAATTTTCATGCTTTGGTACCTGTGCCTTGGGTTTAGGATAAAAGTATTTCAGCTCTTCCCAACACACAGACACACATCAGTAGAGCAGCCTAGAAAATGGACAAGGATTTCTTGTTTTCTGCCCACAGCTGATAAGCAGACGCATCCTAAAAACTCCAGCTTTCTAAGCCTGACACTTCTTTCTTGTTTTTTTTTATCCTTCCTAAAAGTCTCAACCCTGTGCAGTGAACTGGTACTCATATATCAGCTTATCACGTACCCACACACTGGAACACTGCCGTTAAACAAGGTTATTGAGACACAGGCAGGGGAAAGGGACTAGAAGATATCAGAACCTCACCTGGTTTCAGACAAGAAAGGAAGATACTCAAGACTGAAGGTCTTGACCAAAACTGAAATCAATAACAGTGGTTTTGTTATGCCAATGGTTTCACCTAATGCTACGGCATATACTCACAAAAAGAGCTTACAAATATTTAGCCTCCTAACCAGGATTTCTTATCTATGTGCTTTATATTTCCACACTGTATTGTTTTAATCTCTTTCCTCCTCTCCTTACCTCCCTACCGAACTTCCTCTCCAAAGTGACTTTGTTCACAATTCCCAGAGAAAAGCAAGACTGCGGGGAGAAAGGGCCGCACTTCACTACAGACAGTATGGTGAATGCACGGTGAGACTCAAACCTCACTACAAGTGATCCTTTTATTATTATTATTATTATTTCAAAGAGGGAAGGGAAAAAAAAAAGGCAGACAACTCAGAGATGCCTGTCTTGTATCCTCTTTCCTGCTCTCCTGGAAGGGAAGCATTGCATCAGTAGAGAAAACCACTGAGCAAATGTATTGATTTAAATTACACTTCACTCCCTACATTTGTATGGTGCCCAGAACCACTCACTCTACTCATTTATTGGACAATTTCCATGCAAAGACTCTGTCCCAAAGATTTCATTGTCTTGAATCCACCCATGTCTGAAAATCCCAAGAATGGCACAGCGTTGTTACCAATCCATGTGGACTAGTCAGCACCTACTTTGCAGCACAGAAACACGGACACACATTAGCAAAAATAAGTTTCCCTCTCCCCCGATCCAGTTTTGTTAGTATGGTTCAGTATTACAAGCAGCCTAATTGAGCCCATAATCTATACCTGATGCTCAGTGACAGCTTATTTTCAGACTACTCTTTGTATCTAAGTTTTTAATTATCACCCCAATGTCATATAAATTAAGTCAGTTATTGCTATGACCTCAATTAAGTCTAGTAAAACTGAGCCACAAAACACGTAAAAATTAAGCTTTCTTTTCAAAAGCCGAAGTTTCTTTGGAATAACGAACTTTCAAAAAAATAAGCACATTTACAATCCACTTATCGTTATCCACGATAAAGTCTGACTTAGGTGGAGTGAAAATATTCTCAGGTAATTGCCAGTGATATTGGTAACCATCCAGTCCTCAACCTTTTAAAAATATTTCAGTTACATTGGGGGGATAGTTTATAGCATAACACAACACCCAAAAATCTGAAATTAACTGGTTAGCAATTAACTGAAGGGAAATTAAGCAATAACTAAGAACTGCATATAGTCACAGATAATATGTTGGAAAACAGTGGATAATCCACATTATGGGATATCATGACAGGTCACACCGATCCATATGGAGTATCTGCAATACCTGACCTAAGCTTGCCAATAGCAACAGAGTGTTTCATCACTTTGCCTGTGTAGAAAACGTCAGATACTTAATTTGCATGACAAATGCAGTTGATAGCCCAGAAGTCAAACCATTACACTTTATTAAAAAAAAAAAAAAAACACACAAAACAAAATACACCCCAAATCAACACCAGGCAAAGCTTAAAAGAACAGGCCAGCAGTAGGCAAAACTAGAGCCAAGGCCATTCATTGCCTTAGGTACACTATCATTCCTGGGTGTGCAAGCTCAAAATGAGTAAAAACATTTTTGGATGACTACCACTATGGGTTACATGTCTTCAAAAAGAAAAAAAAAAAAAACCACCACATACCATCCTCCACACAAAAGCATTCCTGTCCTCAGTGCTGCTCAGGTCTTCTGTTTCAATTATTTTTATAATGTAGAAGTAATTCACTTTAATTTGAGCTACCAAGGGAAGAGGAGGGTTTGGAGCCAGGAAATTCAGCATCCTGACACCATTCCTTGGTAATCAGATGAAGGCCATAGGCACCAAGGGAGACATCCCGACTCAGATGTAAGAAAGAATAAGCAGAAACATGCAAAATAAATACAATGAGGAAAGAAGAGACAAGGAAAAACATTAAATTAATTTGTGTGCCTGAAAACCTCCATGTGATCATGTGATAGTCACAGTCCCAGAGCAGGAAGGAACATGCCGGCTGTTGATCTCCCACAGGGCCAGTTGTGTAGGACACCCACAAATTACAGGCTCCAGAAGAAAGCTGAAGTAGAAATCAAACCCTTGAGTTCCTTCTACGAGCCAGTGTTTTAGCTGCGGAGTGGTAAAGCTACTTCCCAAGACTCTGTCCATGTCCTGAGAGCTCTGTAATACGAAAGCGAAGCGAGCTTTACGTAACAGTATGAGCAGGTAACAGGGAGCTAACCAGGGCTCTTGAATTAAGTGAGACTCCTTGAATAAACTTCTTGGGCATCACACACTTTGTCAAACCATCTGGGCACACCTGATGGCGAAATACCTATCCAGCCTGGATAGGAGTGTGCTGCATCCCGGCTCGCAACTAACTCAAGGGTGGGTAAGCGCAGGGGCTACACAGGAATGTAAGTAGGCAACACACAGTCTCTGAGAGCTCTGCAGTGCTATTGCTCCTCTCCCACTCCAAAAGCCCACGTACCAGATCCATCTAGCAAACGGGGTTAAGAATCAGAGAGCAGCTATGGTGCCAGGAGCATGTTGGCTGCTGGCAGAAAAGTAGGAGGACAGCAGTTAAGTTTCATACATGAAATTTTATAGGTTTACCTGAAGTATCACTCAGTACAAATACAGAGGGTAAAAGCTTCCAATAAAAAAAAAAAATAGTTCCCACGTTAAAGGCAATATTTCTTATTTCCAGAAAAGACCGAACAGGCAAATATAAAATTAGCTTTATTAATGTAAAGTAGAATCACACAGATCATGTTAGAAAGTTTGTCTGCTTGTTCAAATTTTATTTGAATTCTGCAGCCTCTATTTGATAGCTTTTACTTCTATTCTCTGATCACAAATAACTTTTAACTTCCAGCAGTGAATTTACTGACCTTACAGTAATGATTTACGCATCATTTCCTGCCTCGCCAAGCTTCTGTGGACGCTCTCTGGTGAGCAGGGAACCCACACAGACTGAGGAACTGTATAAAACAAGAAACTTTTTCTATTGGAACTCTTTCTGTACTCAGTTTCCCACTACTGTAATGGTTTTCTATCACTGCAAGTCTAATGGATAGTAAACTTCAGGCAGCCCTCTTTATACTTGGTACCTGAACCCTGATGTGGAAGGACAAATGCAATTAACTCATATCCTTGCTCTTTAAAAACAGTGATGAATGATTCTGCCCTGCCACCGTGATATAAGAGGATGTAACGGGCTGCCCTTCCATCAGCACGCCCAACTTACGTGCAGGACTTCCCTGTGGACACTTTCTTTTTGTCTTTTTGCTAGACATGTCACCTGAATGGCATGTACAAAGGAAGCAATTATATTAAAGGCATTTCCAGGCAGAGAAATCTATCTGTCCATCGTGGAAACACAAAACACAGTAATTGTGCAATACTGTTTTCTACACTGTCATTTCATTGAATTTGTATCCTGCTGTATGGTTACATGAAATCATTCCATAAACAGAGATGTAATTTCTCTTTCTTAATAGATATGGGATTAATTCTTAATATATATTATATTTACTTTTATGTTTTGGTATAATTTTACAGACACTTTTCAATAGACGATCTTCTTGCACCCCGATACTATTAAATATTCTTAAATAGACTATCACTTCAGTCTGCCTTATTTTTAACCTGGAAAGCCAGTTTGGCTTTCCTACAGCTCTGAGGGTTCTGAACGAAAATAATTTATACTCGTCACTGACTGATCAAGTCATGAAACTATGCTGCCAAGGAAAGCTTTGTCTAAGATATACAGTTTTGAGAAATTTCATCATCTGAAGGAATTTCTTCCTACCTATGCTTGTAGAGGAGATGCCTTGCCACATTTGCGGCTGCGCAGGATAAAAGGAAACAGCCACGTGCCATCAAACAGAAGGCTCCAAATGATCATGTATTTGCTTTCTGCAGCAAACAGCAGGCTGGTTCTCCGATGGTGATGGAGCACTTGACAAGCATTTGTGGGACTTAAACCATGTCATTTAGGACATGGTTTGGGGCCACGGCAAACCTGCCTGCTTTCACCCTCAGGAGTGACAGCTGTATTTTCACTTAAGAGAAAGAAGAAACTGCCTATTACACTTACTGGGACACCGGTTGCCAAAAATTTGACAGCTAGAGAGATGCTGCACACCACAAGACTAAGGAGAACCAGATAATTAAATGAATCAGGAATGACTCATCTTTCTTGCTCCTTGTGAAGGGTTTTAACCTCCAGCTGTAAATACTAATGTCTGCATTTTACTTCAGCAAAGCGGGGGGAGGGAGAGGGACTGTGCTACATTTTTTATGACTGTTCTCACAGACTTAGGAATGGCCATACTAGTTTAATTAAAGATGAATATCTCAGAGATCACATCAGGACACCAAGAAGGATGGAGTTCAAAAGGTGAAAAACATTATTTGTAGTTCCTGCAACTTTTTCCCAGGAACTAGCTATGAACATTTGATTCAAGACATTAAATGTAATAGAAGAGTGGATTTTTATCTTAATTTCTTTAGTTCCCACTTACTATTAGTTCAGTTATTAGTACAATGACAGTGAAAGCATCTCTATGTAACCATAGTACAAGGAACAGAGCACTATTCAGTATCAGAACACAAGGATTTTATTTTGGGTTGTCCTGTGGGTTCACTATGCTTCAGCAAGTCCCTAACTTTATGTCTCAGTTTGCACAGCCTTGAGAACTAAAATGATGCCACATTTTAAAAAAACATTGAGTAGTTCTTTTGAGGATTCCTCCTTTTAAAATGTTGAAAATCATTTCTATGGAGTAGGAGTCCCCAAGAAAAATGAGAATCAAGTGTTGATCCCTCTCTGAATGCGCTGGGGCTCCTTGTTCCCTGCTAACTCTGAGTTTCTGAGCCACACCTCTCAGGCTAACACTGCGGATGGAAGAGCTTTCCAGTTAATTTTCACTCTTCTTCACAAACTCCATTGCTTCCAAGCCACAACCTGAACTGATCAATCTCATCTTGTTTAGTTTTTAGGAAGGATTTAACTCAAAGTGCTTCTTTCCACTTGGAGATGTCTGGCCCCAGTAGTTAACATTTAAAGCTCAGGCACAAACTAGTTTAAAAGAGCATATTGTTCCAGCACAGGCTGAAACAATAAATCAAAGAGAAAATATCCTTCACTGCTGTAAACTTCTAGTCAGACAGTGTTGAATTCCTTCTGCTCGAGCAAAGTAAAAGCTAGAATTTCCAGATGTTCTACCAAAAAAACACCCCAAACCCCCAGACTTCTAAACTTTCATTTTGCACAAAAGCAGAGTCATTTAATTTAAATCTTATGTACATGTTTCTGGAGTTCATGAAGCTGTCTGAATCCATGACAGCCTACCAGGGACTCTCAGGCCAGCAAGAAGTCCACAGTCCTTGAACAGCAGCAGCATACATTCTTGGTAGTTATACGCTAGAATAGTTTGAAGACATCCTAATCCTTACGAACAAAATAAGGAAATATATATGATAAAATATATTTTAATTGCATCTAAATTGAGAGCACTTAACCATTACTAATGTTTTTAGCAAACATGTATAATCCAGCTGCAAAGGTTTGAAACAGAGTAGATATGCGGGGCTGCCACCGAACAGCAATTAAACAAATGAAAACAGACTGCAAAGGAGCTGGGAGGGTCTGAGGATGAAAAACTCAAGAGAGTTGGCTGCAAGGCATCTTATGACGTTTCCCAAAGCTATTAGTTGTGTTTACAGACCGGAAAAAATCATCCAAGGAAAACACAAGAAAGATGAATTGAACCATCAAGCTTTCTACATGAAACAGGCTGTTTGGAAGGGTGGGATTTTTTAAGAGACTTCTTGTTGTTGTTTTAAACTGTGAATAACTAATCTAATGCCAGTTTGAACTATGTTTCTCTTCTACTGCTTCAAAAATTTTCCAATATCCAAGCTACCATTGTCATACGTCTGCTTTGCAAAAGGAAGAAAAGGAAGGTTATGTACTCAGACACTGGTAAGGTAGTAAAAAAAAAAAAATAAATTAAAAAGCCTGAAAGCTTAAAATACCATCCACACTGTAAATAAAGGCAACTATCAGATCTGCAAAGCAAAAGGCCTATTTAGGTGTTAGACTTTCTACTCAGTCTGTTCCTTTCTTATCTCTCTGACTTCTGCAAAGCAAATACAAATAGAGGAAATGAAATTGGTTTTACCCTTATTTAATTTTCAAATAATTTTACACGTGACTTGTAACTTATTTAACGAAATAAAATGCAGAAAGTGTATTTTTCAAAGTTGCACTATACACTCATAGTCTAATAATAAAAATTCTCGATTTAGTCCAGTCTTGAGGTAATATCAAATGAAAGTTTGAAGCTGAGAGGGAAAAAAAAAAAAGCAGCTAGAAAATACCTCATGCCAAGTGCAGAATCTGAGGCAAGACATATGGAAATTCACAGTAATTCACCAACATCTCAATATTCCTTTTTTAACAAAACAGTAGTTCTACATAGCAACTGGGGAACGGTAACCAGCAAAGCCACTTTATATGCCCAAGTTTCCCATTCTATCAAGATACTTCTTCTGGTGCAGAATCAAAAATTGTTGAACAGATATGAATCACACAATGATGCTTCTTTGAGTGCATTCCAGAAAATTCAACCAAACTAGTTCATCTGGGTCATGCAGAGACTTTCTTTCCACCCAAGGAAACATTTTTTATTTTTTTTTAATTGCAGCCCCACATAAGGAAGATGTGATGAAATCATCTTCACGGTTCCAATTTATGTGCGCTGGTTTTCAGATACCGTGGTTTCCCAGGAAGTTTGTTTGCCCTGAGCTCTTCAGATTAAGCTCAAAGACAATCACAAGTGAACAATTAGACATAATCATTTTGGGATACAAAGACGAGTTTCATATGGTTTTTTACCATGACATAGATTAGCAGTTTTCATTCCCCAAAATACTTGCATTTGTCATCATTTCTGTTCCTACCAAAGCAGTCTGGTATTTCAGGGTAGTTATGCTTCTCCACAGCTATGTCCAAGTGAAGGAAACAAAGAAGAAACAGATGAGGGATGAAGAACTGTATTTTGAATATTTGAAAGTGACCCCAATTATAAAGGCACAAAGCTTTCTGGAAAAAAAAAAGAAAAAAAAGAAAAAAAAATAGCCTTTTTTCCAGTTTGCTGTGGAAGCAAAGCTCATTCATTTTGCCTTATCTTTTTAATACATTGTCAAGAATCAGTGCAACTGGTGCTTTCTGCAGTCTACTTTCCATCTTAGAAATACGAATTTTTAAGATCTCTAGATCTGGTTTACAACTTAACCAAAACCAAAGAAATTGGAATAGGTACTTCTGTAGGCTACTTCACTTAAAGTGCACACAAAATTTTAAACCAGGTATGGTAGTCATATTTCATAGCCTAATTAATAAAATACCTTTTCCAAGCAAACATAGGCAAAAGGCAAATCTCATAAAAAGCAAATGGACATTCAAAGCTATCACAGGCAATTATTGCAATTTATGCCCCAGATAAAAGCTTATTTGTAAACATTTTTAACCAGGGAACAAATCAAACCAATTTGTACAAAGAGTATTTATTCTGCATTCCAGTCTTTTTATTTGCCTTTAAGTCGCTTTTCTGAGCAACTTAACCTCTAGAAACCTAACACTTGTTTCAGGCTTTTCTATAATTACTACGAGATGTTTATGGTTATTTTATCTATTGAATTATTTCTCCCCACTTTACTTTTTTCAACATTGTTTATAACTATATTTCATCCGTGTGACAATAAAAATCAACCTGCTGGAAGAAGCGTGTACTAATTTCATGCTTCAATAGCAGGCCCATATTTTCTATCCCACAGTAAGATATTATTAGGCCTCACTTCCTTCTGCCTTTATCGCAGTCCGTACTTCGGTAATAAGTACTTCGGTAATAAGGATTTCATTGCATCATTAATATAAACTCTAAACTGTGTGTCCAAAGTCTCAATGCTGTTGATACAATAATTATAGAAATAGATATAAAATTCATCCAAGTGATCAAAACCTGAACCCCAGGGAAATATTACACTGTGACTAAAAGGAAAAGTTTGGACCAACATCTGAGCACAGCCCCTTTCTCTGGCGGAGCTGGAGAGCTTTCTCCTGCAGCAAGAAGGAAAGCAAAGCAGTGTCGCTTCCTCCAGCTTCGAGGCATCACTCATCAATTTCCCTAAAACCGCATTTCTCACTCCTATCTTTTTCTTTGGAGGTCTACTTTTATCAGTATAGATCTACCATAAACAACTCACTTCACAGAGACTACTGCAGCATTAATATTTCCCATTTTTAATTCTCCATTTAAACCAGACATTCCTGTTACAATGTTATCTCATCATTTTCTTGGCTATTAGTAACACTGTACTCCATGTAATAAAATGTTAATTGAAATCTCAAGACAGTCATGAAACCATTCAGGAGTTTAACAGCCACCTTGCAAAGCAAAATTTTGGTCTGGTTAATGACAGAAAAGTTATTAGGTCTGTCTCATTAAAAAGAAAAGCTCTTTTCAGAATAATATATGTATTTTTTATGTCTGTGCATATATTTTAGTTTGATTTGTTTCAAACTCCAGCAGAACCTCCCAGCAACTGTTGTGACTAATTACCAATGCCAATAAAATGACGCTATAATTATATATTTCAAGCTCCCTTTTGATAACAACCTCCTATATTCCAGCATTAATGAATTCATACTATCTTGCCCAGCTACCATAAAGAGCTTAGTGCAGAAATTACAAATATCTTTGTCAAGAGCAGATGACAAAAAACACTTCGTTTTCCCCAAAGATGCTGTTACTGTGTTTGGAAAATTGTATTTTACCCATTATGAACACAGCTTTGCTCTCCGAGATGAAACACCACTAGTGCCATTGAAATAAGCGGAGTTACCAATCTGCAAAATCAGCACAAGCATGAAAATGAGGTCCGTTATGGCCAAATGTTTCACATTAAACATACAATTGCTGGCATAGAACCTAATGCCTCTCATGTTCGTTTCCCTTAAGAAAGGGGCAGGATGTGACTCAACAGAATGTTCAAGTCACTTAACAGGGCTCCAAAGCACTTTGCATTTCCAGTTTGAGTCTAAAAAAGCATTTGAGGAGCAGACTAAGAATAAATCTTAATTAAGGCATTAATAGTACCTCCCTGGCAGTAAAATGATTAAATTTGGTCCACTAAAAATGCTCTCCCTTGTTTAAAAAATAAATATATATCTATGCTGTGCCTCTTCAGTGCTCACAGACCCATTACCATTTTACGGTGCTAGCAATGAAGCTTCCATTCAGCGAACACTGAATTCTACACAAACCTGTTTCAAAGCCCAATCCTGCTGCCAGCTCTGCCTTTCCACAGAGATAAACATGCCAAAAAGGTTTGAGCAATGCTATTTTCAAAAGCATTGTACTTCCTAAATACAGATTTTTTCTTAACTTAGCACATCATGAACATGTCCAAAACCGCAACTCAAAGTTAGTTACGCAGCAATATAGCACATGATAGTAAAATTACATGGCAAATACGACATGGCATGTCTGTAGTTTCGCAGAAAAAAAAAAAGAGCCTACACATGAAGGAACGACCCTGTCTGCTTCAAACAGCAAAGAGTCCCATCATTATTTGCTAATTTTCAGAGACCTTAAGAGCCTTAAATGTGGAGACCGCCACGCTTGCTCTTGGTGCGGTTCGGCTAGGAGTGGTTCATCGGCGGTGGCACAGAAAGACGGATGTGGAGGTCTGGAGGGCTGACACCTGTTTTCCGTCCCACAATCAAGCTTGGCTGCAAATGCTGGAAAAAAGGCAGAGGGATACCAGAGTGGACACAGAACAGCCTTACAAATCCACAGAGGCTTTCCCTGCTGCCTTCTTACTTGCCCCAGTTCTAAGCAAAGGAACGGTTAATCGGAACACTACACATGAGGCTTATTCTCACAAATATTAAATATTCTCCGGATTTCCAGAATTAAAAGAAGTATAAAGATAGTTTCCTGGCAATGCACAGATTTTGAATATCATATCATGCACTGGTCACAGTGAGAAAAACTGGAAAAAACTCTTGTCCCGCAGTTTGCACAGCACCTATCTAGTAAGCTGGGATGCATGGTGAGTAGCTGCAGGGGAATTACAGAGGTGTAGAACAGTTACTAGCACCATTGAAACTAAATTAGGGGATGCTGAAAAAAACCTGAGCACTCTTTTCACTATGCAAGCTTTTTACTCTGTTGTTTGATTTTTTTGGTTTAGAAACACTGTAATTTTAGCATTGTGACTGCCGTTCCCATGCATCTGACTACCAGTTATATCATTCCAGACAAGGCTGGTTGCTGCTGGCCAGATGACTCATTATCAGCCATCAGGTTTTCCACTGTAAAGAATAAACACTGTTGCCACTCAAGAGGGTGAGAAGATGCACATATTATATAGTGTTAAGAGTAGCAGAAATAACTAAGAACTACAAAAGTCTTTACTTTTTTTTTTTTTTTTTTTTTTTTTTTTTTACAGTAAGCATGAAGCTTGTATGCTACCATGATGTGTGCGTAATTCAGCTGATATGGCTGGGTTTGACTGCTGGCATATTTACCTACATTGCAAAAGAGACACCGGCACCCGAACTGAATTGTTAAGGTCACATACGTTTTTGAAGGTATGCTATTAAATGCATTTGCTCTCTTTATTTTATAAAAGCCACCCACCTTGTACACACCAGCTTGACTTTCCAGTTCTTATACCCTGCACAAGATTACTTAGATTTTCTAAATTGCAGATATTATTTTCCTTCATTTTGTTAAAATATGTGGCTTATTTAGGTATTTAAATAAAGCAATTCCAGGAAAAGAAGGGGATTCAGTGGTTTGATAACAAAATATAAGTGTTTTGACTGGTAGGCTTCTAAATCAAATGCAATCCACTCCAGCAATACCTGAAAGTTAAATTTTAGTATGACTATATAGGTGATCTATGGTTTAAAAATTATTTTCTAGTGAACAAGTGTTATTACTGCATAAACTGTCATAACTATCCATCAAAAGATGCCCTAGAGGCTGAAACATGCTTTAAAGTTGGCTCTCTGAATTAGGATGAGTAAATTAGCAGCTTGATCTACACCTGTCCATACTGAGTCTGTTCTCATAGAAGAAAAACTTTATTTTTTAGTAATATCAACATGACATCTCACAAGTATATCTGATTTTTAAAAACAAAAACCAAACAAACATCCAAGGCCTAACCATCTTGACAGAATCCATGTAACCCTCAATCATTTTGCTATTATACTGCCAAATTAGAATTCTCCATTCACAAAATCCATTCAGTCTACATGGATATGTACACTCTACAGATACTTATTTATACACACACCTATGTAAATATGTATATGCCAAATGAAGATCAGGGCAGCATACCCTAACAAGGATTTCTTAATTCCTGGTTTCTTAAATGTGCCTATGGCTGCGACAGCTTTGGCAGTCACAAAATCCCACCTCTGCTCCAAAGACCATCACCGTGCTACTGATCATTTACACGACTGCTCACTGATTTCCACAAGAATAATTATTCCAACGAAGGTCCTGTGGGTATGAGGAATCACTCACCCAAAAGAGGGCAGAAGACCCACCAAGCCCCTTAGTGCCATCATCTGCCAGAACACCACAGCATACAACTCCCCAGACATTCACTGTATGCCCTGCCCCCCCCGCCCAACACCCCAATATTTTCAGATCAAGTTTTAAATGCATTAATTTTCTGCTAAGATCCTAATCCACATCCTGCTATATCTCACAGAGCCTGAAGATTAAACTGATACATTTTAGCACAAGTCTTTTCTTAATACTTTTACCCTGTGACTATTGCTTAGGCAGTAGCCCTTTTATGTCCTTTCCCTCCCTTCACCATAAAATTAAGTTTCAGGATGTAAATTCAATCTGTGTATTCTGTCAGCTTATTTTACCGAGCATTCAAAATATAAACCATTCACCCAACTAGCTGATCTTTACTGCATTACAAGACTGACAGTTTCTCCAGGTTTGCTGATGAAATGCCCCAATATATTGTCATTAGTATGATAAGATACAGAAAAGGGAATAGATTCTTTTTTTCATTTTCCAAACAAATTAAAAGAGTCAATGGTTCTTAAGAAAGAAGCTTGCACATACAAAACTCAGGAAAATTCCTTTCACTTGCTTTCCTCCAGGAGTAGCTAAAGGTGTACAAATATAGGAGTGGCAAATTCCAGAGAAACTTCAAATAGATTATTCTATTTAATCGTATTTATCATAAGATGGTACTAATCCTTCCTTGCGGCCACGTATTTTAAAGCTATATTTGGATACTGAGAAGCGTAGGCAGCTTGCAGGGAACTCAAACTATCATTGGCCTAATTTTTAATTTAAAGTGATTTTGGAACTTGCCTGCTTCCATACCCACTCAGATGGATTCTGACATAAGCCCAAAACAACTTCTTATTTCCCAAGAAGAGAGAGGAAAAAAAAAAAAAAAAAAGAAATTGCTGAAGCTTTCAGGCATCTCTTGAGTGGGAACTCCCAGCATAATCCAGGGGTGAAATCCTATGGCTATGAAAGGCAAAAGTCCTACTTGCACCCAAGATGCCCAGATTTCAAACCAGTCTCCATTTCCCTGACAACTGACAAGAGTTTATAACTTACTGCATTCTGCAGGAGTCTAGCGACAATTCCAAACATAAATCTGGGCTTAGGGTACGAAATTACATACCAAATAGGTATTTTATTGTCAAGGAAATATTAAATCACCATCAGCTATTTTTTAATCAATTTCACAACAGAATGAGAATATCAACACACAGCTGCACCAGGTATATTTGCCAAAGAAATCTGTTTGCAAACACGACTTCTAAAGAGCAATTGCTTTCTTAAACCTTGGGAAAATGGGAAAGCAAAATCTATCAAAAATTAGAGACTAAGAACTTTATTTTCCCTTGCTTTTATTCAATTCTGAATAAAGACTGCAGAAGCAGGGCATGGGGATGGTTCTAGAACTGTTAGATTCCTGTTACAGTAGAAACACACATTAAAACAGTAAGCTTAAATACACTTCCAGCACCAAATAAAGATCTTTGCTACTTATTTGGGTATCAGAAAATGCCCACGTGTACCATATACATAACGCTAATGGTCAAGATAAACAGGGTTAAAGTCTATGGTTTATGTAGCAGACAGCAAAAATGAAAAGGCAATAAAACTGTTGGTCCAGGATATTCATCACATCGGATTAACATTATCACACACAACAGCATGCAAACATCCTTCCAATCAGATGCCTGTGTACACCCCTTCTCTTTTCACCGAGAAAAACATCATCTTTGGGGTTCTTTCTGAACATTGTAAAGACTTCCTGGGAGGCTGTTGGATAGCTTATTTTCTCTTGCCCAAAGGAGCCAGTTTAGAAGCAGCAAAGCAAAGACAAGAACCAGGGCCAGAAAAGATGCTCAGACACATGCTGCTAGAGACACGTCTTGGTTTCTGCATAAGGACCAATATAAAGATTTCCTGTAGGTAACGTTACAAAGACTGCTTCTTTAAAACACATCTGCAAAAGTCAAACTCTGCTGCAAAACCTAAATCCTACTTTTGGATGGAGAGAGAAGTTTCCCCCCCTTCCAGTATCCTCAGGCTTAGAGATGCCAGGCCTTCTCCTCCACGCTTTCTCTCACAGAGAATGTCAGCTCATATTTTGCAATACTTCGTATTGCAGTTGACACCTAGACATAGTTACAAAAGACATTTCTGCCAATTTCCTACTCAGTGTTGAACTTGATAGAGAGTAAAAATTTTCTCCAAAGCCAAAACATCTGTTAACACATTATCCCTCAGGTACATATGCAAGCAATTCTCCTGCAAGTTCTGAAAACAAACCACCAAATCTGATCAAAGACAAGGAGAAAAAACAAACCAACTACAAAAAGAACACAACCGGGAAAAGAGAAACAAAATAATTCAGCATTTCAGAAAATTTGGTGGGATCAAACATTCATGTCATAACGTAACACACAACAAGAAGCTGCCGTGTTACCACAATAAAGAAATTACTTAGATATAGATGTGAAGTTGCTGGACCTGTGCATACTGCATCTACTTCTGCATACGAGGGAGTCTGTAGTGGGTGGATGCTTTCTTTAGGCGAGTTAGCCAGCCCTAACCGTGGGAGGGAGTTCAGTAGATGGAGTTCTAGAGTTCCCTGCTGGCATCTGGCCAGGGCGCTGCTGCTACTACCTCCTCTCTTCTGAAAAAGCAGCTGAAGAACTTGCTTATCATATGCAAAGGCTATTAGAGGACATTAAACAACTAGAAACTGAATTTCCTCTGCTTTTGTTCTTTGCAGACTTATTTGTACCTGAAGGAGGTGTCTGTAAAATTCCTACCTCTCTAAGTAGGCAAAGCTACACAGCAATTTTGTACAAGTATTAAGAATTATACAGACACAGTGCAGTTGCGATTGCAGTCTTTGGACTAGAATAACCTAAAAATATTTTCACAACCATATGGCAAGTCTCATTACTACCTTCAAAGAAAGAAAATCCCATAGAATTAATGTTTCTTTAAAATTCTAAAGAAACGCAATTCTAAAACGCCCAAACATCTAAACATATAAACTAATTTAAAATAAACTGGCATCAAAAAGCGATGGTCCAATAGTGACAAAAAAAATTTCCTCATTACATATCATCCACCAATGTGTTTTAGTGGTATGTAAATAGAGAACAGGAATAGTTCCTACATACAACAGGAAACATTTCATGAAGGTAAAGCACTCTGAAGTCCGCTCCTGTAGGGTTACACACACCTGGGTCTCTAAGCAGCGAGCACAGACACAAGGAGACATGGATGACTTCTGTTACCCTGCCTTTTCGTGGGCATGTCACTCAAGTGAAGGGATGTTCAGCCCGATTTCTGCACACACAACAGTTCTCTGCAAAATTCAGTTGTAATCAAAGCGTAGCACAGGCTGCTGCCACCTCCATGGCTCAGGCACATCTTTTGCTTTACACAGAAGTTACTTGGAAAAGGTGAGACAGTTAGCAGTAGGAGCAGGGAACTTATTTCTCATTCATCGGAGACTAAACATAGACCTTGTTTGGAACTCAGCTTTGAAATGGGATGAAAGTAATCGTAATTCTGTAATCGTAAAGCTGAGTTTATTCTTTCAGTTCACACAAAAAAACTTTTACAGAGTAAATGGTTATTTCCCAAGCTCCTTGGATTGCAACAAAAAGCACGTCATGAGTGGGTGTTAGACTGAAAAAAGCGCCCACTTTCTCCCTTAGCCGCTAGGCAGAGGTTATTAAATAAGCTGAGATACGTTGCTCCAGAAATATGTTTTCCAGCTCATATAACCTGAAACCCTGGGACTTGCTCTAACATACCATAGTTTTCTGCCTGATGCTTTTCAGTCAGAGTTGTATGTGTTGGGATGCTTATAATTCTTTTTCTCAGTGAAGCGGCATTGCAATTCATGGTTTGAGTTACAGGGATAAGAAAAAAGGAATAGCAGAAGTTGCCCATTCAAATCCAGGGTATACCTGAAAGGAGAAATAGGCTGCAAGCTCGCTGCCAGCAAAGACAAATGACCTGGCTTGGGATAAGTGGTGAGGCAGTGGCCTCAGCTGCTTGGTGGTCCCCACTGCAGGGGCGAGTGACATCTTCACCATCACCACCTCAACTGGCACGATTCACTCAACAGTATTTTAAGGCAACAGAAGGCAACAATTTGCTTTTCTTCAAAAGCTACAAGGGAAACTGCAGTGGATTTCAACGCAATTCAGGAGCAGGTCAGACAATGCATAGCAAAGAATAACCATCTTATCAGCTACCCCCAGCAAGACACATCTTTTGCTTAATTTTAGAACACAATTTAGAAACCAAGCTTTAAAGAAAGCATCTAGTCCTTTCAGTCTTGTTAGAAGAAGTGACATCTCTGGGCATAGATGGAAGTTTGTGGCTAGAGCTGGCCACAAACTGCTCACAAATGCTGTTTCACACATCTTTGTTACATGACCCTTCCAATGCTCTAAAAATTCTGTAAAATCCCTTGAGCTGATGAAAAACATCACTATGAGACATAGCACTTTTTTCCCAATGGAAGAGGGGGGAAAATTAAAGCAAAATATTTTGCATCTACAAAATATTTTTTTTTTACAAACCGGCAATCTTTTTCAGGTCCCATTTGTTTTTTGCCAAAACAAGTGACCTATAATGTTGCTTTTGTGTGTGCAGTTACATGTAAACAGCAAGGCATTTTCCACTTACATAAAAGCTTTCTGTAAAGAAAGTCTTCTCTTGGAATGGTGCTTGCTAGCATTTTGAATACAAATATTTTCTAGACTGCAAATCCAGTTAATATTCATGAAAAAGTTATCTAAAGCGTGAAGCACACAGGTATTTCAATTCTATACATATATCTAAAAATACACTATATATTAAATTAATATTTAGGGGAAAAAAAACAAAACCAAAAAACATTTGGGACTTCTAATCAGCATTATACTACCTAGATATTTATCCTTACATGCTTAGAACACCAGTATCTCTGATTTTGTCATTTCTTAACCTTATGTACTACTCAGCAGCACGCTGTTAGATCACACCACTGTATGGAAGATATCAACTGCTACACGTCTACAGTTACCAAAGGGTTAAACCTGATGGAGTAGAAAATACTTTCCAAATCAGAAGGCCTTTATAGTGTACTGTATGTGATGCAGGAACTCTTCAAATTGCTTCCAGACAGTGTTATTTTTATAATTCCAGCAGAAAAGCAAATCCTATCCTACACATTCGTTCCTTTGGTGCAGCTTAGATGAAGAGCGCATGTCTCATAAGTCAACTGTTGCCAAAACTGCTAAAAGAAAACTCAGATGCAAGTTCAGATAAAGCATTAAGGAGGTCAGGACAGGAATTCTTTAAGCCCTCACTTTTACACTCCACTCTTACTGTCTGTGGGAACTGTGCTGTTTAACTTCTGGGGGTTATATTTGGATTATTTATATATTTATTTTCCCCCCTCTGTGAGCTAATCAGAATGGGAGCAGCAGTGCAGCGGCTGCACAAATGGAACAAACCCAAAAGCAGTGGCTGCTACCAGGTGCTCAGAGGGGCAAGCGAAGAGTAGCAAGAGAGGAGCGGGCAGACAGACACTGCAAATGTTTTTGTTGTTCTTGTTACGGTTCTTCGTTACTGTTTTACTTGGTCTGAGATGACTGAATTTTCCTACTGTTTTTACAAAGCAACACTCCAGAGCTGCATGGGAGCCTGGAAGCCTCCTCTCCACCAGCCTCCCCTCCACCAGCCCCTAAGAACTGCAGCTGGTGCTACCACAAAGCGGTAACATACAGCGTTTCTGCACGGCAGCAACCTGGGACTGCTGCTGGGGACAGCAGAAAGGGACTCATACCCACAATATTAATTTCCTTCAATGTAGTTTCTACTACATAACACATAGACAGGCCTTTGTCTAGCATACAAAGCGATGCTCCATGCGGCTTTTTCACAGACTGAGGGCAAGGTGACCTTTTACTCATCTCTGGAGTATATATGGAAACATGAGCTAGGGCAAAGTGCCAGGCATTGGGAAAAACTGAGACCGCTACCCATATGGGTTTTCCATGTGTTACATCAAAGGCACGTAATTTACAGTTTAACTCTGAGAGTTAAATTGCTAATACCTAGTATATAAGCAGGGAACTAAAGCAATTTACAAGCACCTTTTAAATTTTTTTCTTCTGATGGCTATAAAGTTAGTTGTCAGCAAATTTCACGCAGTAAGCGAATAAGCATTACAAGGCTACAACCGTTCCCATACCTTGTCAAGAGGAGGGGTGGGAGAAGCACTGCTTCTTTGGGATTTGGTGCTATATTTCCCGCTGCATTCCCCTCTGTGGTCTCCACATTGCTAATTTTGCAGTATGCAATCTTCTCATCCTGCAGGGTCAGAGTATTTATGAAACTTTTCCACCCAAAACCCCCCATATTTTAAAATATATCTATTAAATTTCACTTTTCCAGGTACGTTTAGAGAAGTATGTAGTTTATGGTTTGACCCACTGTGAGACCAGAACCTTAAATACATGCAAAATTCTTGGATTGTCCACTTGATCTAAAAAAAGCAATTGTACTTCAGGCTCCTAGGAAGTACAGCTTGTTGGCTTGTAAGGTTATTGAAGGTCTGGCATGGGGGAATACAAGATTGGAGCAGCGTGAGCTTTCAGATTCCCATTCACAACAGCAGAACGTGGTATCACAATGTTATAGAACATCAGGTTTGAGTTGTTTGGGGTTTTGGTGTTGGGTTTTTTTTTTTTGGAAGGAGGGCATATTTGTTTCTTTATTAAGATGACAGAACAATTATGTCAACACTTTGGGTAGTTTGGAGGTTTTTTGTTGTTGGGTTTGGGGTTTTTTTTGTCTATACATCTCCTTACAAGTTTATCAGTGTACTTTACATCTTTATTTTTCCCATCAGTGTAATTCTCTAAATAGTTTTAGATCCTTCATCACATTTTATTGTGCATTTCCATGTCTGATGCTCTTAGAAGCCACAAACAAAGCTGCATTCCTAGTGCAGCAGTCATTGCACAAACACGCATGGAGCCACACAGCCCTTTCCCAACACCCAGAGGTACTCTGGGAAGTTCTCAAAGAATAAGAGTTCAGTGTTCAACTATAGTTGAATTTGAATGGGAATACATCACCATACAGCTGTGAAAGTGTTTTTCATAAAAACCCAGTGGAATTCGGAAGTGCTTTAGAAATAATAGTCATCTATTAAAAAAAAAAAAAAAAAAAAAAAAAAACAAAAAACACACCATGATTTATTCTAATAAAGTTTCCCAGAACCAAACTTGATTCCCATCATATCTTATAGGACTTTTCCATAAAATATTATGTTAGAGAATACAGAAACCATACCTTAACAAATGACTGAAAAGGTTAAGTGAAAAAAAAACCAAAACATTTTTTAAAAAGATAACAAAGTTGCTCTCCTCCTTTCCCATTTATTATTTGGTCTTAAACTCAGATTCCTTCCTTTTCACAAGCCTCTTCCCTTTTCTCCTCTGCTACATAACTTAGTAAAGATCCCAAACTACCTGATGAGAATCACAGCTAAGAAAAAAACTCACACATCTGTGCAGCATGGAAAAACATGAAACCCACAGTGACTTACTGCAATGCTTTAAGTGCCTGTTAGAATTCCAGTGAGGAGGGAGAGGGAATAAAAGAACATGAATTCAAACTTTATAAGCATGAAGTTCAGAATTTTCTGTTCTATATAGAAGAAATACAGAACTAATTCATGAGTCCAAACCTACAAAGTTTCTAGCAGGCAGAAGTTGCAAGCGTTATTGTTACTATGAGTGATGATACAAATGAGAGTCTTACTAATTTTCAATTACAGTTTTGGCGGAAGCCATAACGACCATACACCAAAATCTGGATTTACTAAAGCATCTGGGCTCAAGCGCGGTTGCTACCGTTCTTTTATCATTCAAGAGAGCATCTCTGTCACACAGCCAAGGAGCCACAGCAGAATTTAAGATGGTAAGAAAACAGACTTCAAAAGCTAATACAAACTGCGCAGGCTTTATTGCTTTCCATATTAATAAAACACAACCATCCATAGATATTGCTCATATAAAATCTCTAATTATGTCTTTATAACTTGCAAAATTGTATATAAAGATGTATGTCAATTTAAACGAAAATATTCCACTTGTACAATGATTTATGTTAGATAAATGCAGCTGAGCGATGCCACACAGGCCTGCATGCAGAAGCTCAATCAAAAGAGGCTTTTTAGATCAGCATTTCAAAAACCGGTCAACGCTGGCATATCCAAAAGGATTGTTACTAGTTACTGATTATATACAGTTTTTACCACTAATTCCTTAGTGTTCTTTCAAAACACTGACTGATTTCCCAGCCCCAGAGGCACAGTGAATTCACCTGTGGGATTTTTGTGTGTCACACTCCTGGATCCACAGCTTCAGGCAGTGTCCTGCAAGAGTGTCTGCTTGCAAAAACTTCAATAGGGAAAAAAAAAAATAAACCAAACCAAAAAACACACAACCCCAAAGATTTCTCAGTCCTTTAGAGAGGTATATGTGAGGAAAAAGCCCATCTAATCAAGTCCTCGCTGGATGTTTCCACATTGTAAAACCACTGTTAAATAGCAGTAACTGTTCTCTCCAATGAGTTTTAATGCAGAGTAAGGAAGCAAGCTTACATTTTCTCCCTATCGCTATTATTTGTTATGCTGTGTAATCCCACTGTGCTGTAGCAGTTGGATTAGTATCTCTGGGCCAGAGCTGACTACTATGGGGAAGATGGGGGGGGGAAATATTTGGAGATATTTTTGAGATAAAAAAAAAAACCCAAAAAAAACCCACCATGGTATTTTGTCCCCCACAAGAAAGATTATTCTTTTATTATTCCAGATGGATAAAAATCTTTATAAAAAAGATGGCTGTGCTATTTATGATCAATACAATTCCACAAACAGCCCTGCACATCCGCTCATACTGAGAAAAAAGCCAATGCCACCATTCAAGTTCCCATACTTTCCTTTTCCTTTCTCACATTTAAATTCACATAGTTTTAGTCCTCCTTGATTAGAAAGAAAAATCACTTAATAAAAACCATCCAAAACCATAGCTGACATTTCCCCTAAATATTCACTGCTACTTTACAGAAATAAGCTTCAAAGTTTGACCACAGGAGACCTTAAAAACTGCCCATTTCTAACCTTCTGTTGGTTCAGCATAAAGATAGACGAGGCAAGAACTTTATACTCAGTTATAACATCTTGACTTGGTGGCAACACCACCCACAGTCCTCTGGATTCCCAACATCTAGAGGATTTGTTAATTTTTACTAAGTCATCCAGTCCCAACGTAAAACACAGAATTTTGCAGAAAAGCTCTTTATAGCTATTTCAAGAAGATAGAAGGTTTTAACAATTTCTCTTACCACTTTAGTTAGTATCTATCAATATACCTTTTTTTTTTTCTAAAAAATACATGCAGAAAAGATTTGAAACCACAGATCTTCATTCTGTCACAGATAAGTTCTGTAAGGCTAAACATCTCAAAATTTGGTTAATGTTCAGGGATTGGTTTGGGGTTGTTCAGTTTTGTTATTTGCTTTTTGTTTTTAAGGCAAGCAAAGTACATAAGCAATGAAGCCTAGCTGAATCGCTTCTCAAGAACAAAAAGATCATCTCTTCTACTTAGCAGTTACTTCATTTTGTTCATTTCTTTAAGATTTTTTACATTCAGAGTCCCAATCAGAGACAACATATTCAAGGATTATTTCCTCAACCTCTGCACAAAGACTCACCTACAGTGAAGTTCCAGCTGACATGGCCACATGCTAATGCGAAAGACTCCTTCTGACTGCTTTTGGAAAAGCCCCCACCAAGCCTAACACACCTTTTCAACTCTACCTAGTCCCACCTGGTTTGTGAATTAACCTGCTAACAACCTTGATGAGTCACAGCAGTCACTGGGATCCCTTTTTCACTAACCAGTGAGCACCCATTTCTTAGCTACTGCACAAAATAATCCAGAACTGTAGTTAGCTGCAGGTGTAAAGCCAGCTTTTTTATTAACATTCTGCTCTAATGGGTTGCTGTATCTTTTTCTAGGTTTCTTGTCTTAACATTGTTAGTTAGTCTTAAGAAGACTCACCATTCAGGCGTAGATTTTCTATGAAATTAACCCATTTCAAAAAAACAATCTCCCAAGTAACTGTAGTTCCTCAAGTGTTTTAAAAAAAAAAGCAAATTTTAACCAGGTGGGAGTTAGCATAAGAAGTCTCATTTAACAGTGGAACACGTGAAATTCAATTCTGGCTGTGATAATGAAATGCAGGTTTTTATTTTTAAGATAACGTTCAGATACTTATTTTTAACAACCTTTAAGAGCAGGTTTTGTTTAGCAGTGCTCCAGATCAGTGACTCCTACCCACCCCATGGAAGTGAAAGCTAGAAGAATGCAGCAGGTACTGTAAATACAGAAAAGCATCAGTGCCCTTGGATTCGCTCAGTGAAGTATATAGCAGCAATTTGTTAAATGTGTTAAAATATCTAATTGTAACTGGAAAAGGGGGGAAAAATCAAGTTAATTTTAACAGTGTAAGGCAAGTAACCCTTTACAGAAAATCCAGCTATCGCAGAATCTGGCAGTATTAAGCATCAGTAACTTGGCCTCTATAACAACATTTCTATTTTACACTCCAATGGAGTCTTAAATATTTTAATAATAAAATAAAAATCAGAACATATTTCTGCTACTTATTGAATACAGTCTCTATTTCAGAATAATGACTGTTATAAGACTCTCAAATCCATCCCTTTTCACCAAAACGGTTCTTTCCTGCCAAGTGGATCAAATCTGCTGGTAAAAATAAAATTTCCAGTTACAGAGTTATATTAAAAAAATTACACATTTTGTCTTCAAACAACCGAGGTTTCCCTTCTATAATGACTCTTGCCCAGACATGCTTATGCACAGAGGACAACTTTCAGAATTTGGAACTGGAGACCTGCTGCATTCATGCCCCACACTGAACCCATTCATCATTGCGAAAGCTAAGCCTTTATCATCGCAGATGGAAATTAAGTTTTACATTAAACACACTAGTATCTTAAATCTGGTTTTATCTGACAGGATTTTGTCTGCAATGTGGGCAGGACAGCCCAGCAACTAAGGCTGGGCTATGACCAGAAACAGTAAAGGGACTAAACCACAAGCCTGGCAGGAACTGAAGCTCTGGTGGAACATGCAGCTGTAGCCCGACTGCCCACACACACACGGGTAGCTTTTACAAAAGACCGGGTGGCTGGTACAGCCCCTACCGCGTTCAAAACCACAACAAAACTAAAATTGGCATTTCTCACAATTTCAGAGAGGGGGGAAATAAAAGCATTCAAGCACACAGGATTTTGCTGCTAAACATCTTTAAGATCTGCCCTTATGCATCTCACATGAATCTTAAGGTGGATAAATACCTTTAATGACCTGGATTTAGCTGTCCTATGATTCTAAATCTCAGCTAATGACTTTGCTTATTTGTCTGCCAAAGTATGAAAGTTACGAAAAATACAAAAATTTAGAAGAAAATACAACTTAAATATCATAAATTATCAAATACCACAAGATTCAGTTTTACTTTTTACAAGAAATCATGTTCTTTGTTACAGCAAGTTACAAGGTTTTTTCAGCTGATGCACAGTTTATGGAAGCTCCAAATGGAAAGTTGATGCTGTAAGGACTGGACAAAGCTGTCCCGTAGAAGGATATTCCTGGATCCCATTACCTCCCACATTTTGGCAGGCCAAGGCTGGTGCTATGGCTTCCTTGTTACAGAAACGTGGTGGGGATTTGGCCAGTCTTGTTCCCTGCATTGAGGCAGTACGTGTAACGAAATACGCATTTCTATAACTGCTTTTCAATTAAGGGTTGTTATTGGAAATGCTATATGAGAACTAACTCTCAACTGTTTGTCTACTATATTGTTGGTAGTTTTCAATACCTTTAAAACTACTATGTCCTGCTACATACTTTACTCAGGCTGATCTTTTTTGCAAACAGATCACTATCTTCTCGTTGTGTAACACAGAGATTTTTGTGATCCAATAGTTCCACATATCAGCGTGGCCAGATTTCTTTCCCAAAATAAAATCTGCGCAAACCGGTAAATTAAATCAGGCTGAACACAGGAGCAATCTATGGAGCACCAGGCAAAGGTCATGCTGCATAGCTTGGCGTGCACACAGCCAGGCAGTACCCAGAAGATCCCTCGCTGTTTGCTAGCTGCTCAGGGCACAGACTTGTCAAACAGAAATTCATAATAGGGAAAACGCAATTAACTGCCATATGAGAAGCCCAGTAAGAAGCACAGATTAAGTCAACTGACTTAATTCATGTTAAATAGAATTCCCTCGTGATCTTACAGCTGGACTGCAGAGAAATCACTGTTCTGCAACTGAATGGAAAAATTTTAATAAAGCCATGGCTGGACAAGACTTGTGAGTCACTACAGAGCTATCCAAAGGGATACAGAGGTCGTCCACTCGCTAGAACGTGGGCTGAAACAGTCACTGATGTATTTTCCAAGAATGCCAATAAGAGGCACTCTCAGGGGAGCACAAGACAAGAAACTTTGCCACAATTGCAGCTACAAAGATGACTACAGTTAAGAAATTCTGGCAAACATTAGTGGCTACAGTAGTAAGTCAATGCTGTACTCAGAAATCTTTGAGAATGCAAGCACTGATAAGGAAGCAAGACATTACGATAGCATCACTGGTATGAGAGTTTGTGAGTATTAAATGCATTTATTAGTTGATTCATTCATATGCATTCTGATCAAAGAAAATATCTAGATTTAGTGTTTGGGACTCATGACTGAATGTTTGAAGGTGGCTTTGGACATCCCTCTCTAAATTACGGGATTAGTGGGTATTCCTTGCTAGGAAGGAATGTAAGCAGTGTTATGTTTACTGCTGTACTTAGAGTTTACCTACCCCCCTCATTCCACAGAAGAGGTGAATTCCAATTACTGGTTTCAGACTAGTGAAAAAGATGGACATGTAGGACTACTTGATGAAACGATAAATATAGAATATAAAATCTGATTACATTACAAACCAGCCTTTCTGCTTTAGGTTATGGATCAGCCTCAACTAGTTTAAATGCAAGGATTTATACTTTTATTTACTATATTATTAATTTAGTATTAAGCCAATTTTGAAAATCTACCTCCAAGGCTCTAGATGGTTTAAATTAATTTACAATATGCTAAAATGCAATTAAACTAAACCACAAAACCTTGGCTAGCTACTACTTTCCTCTTCCATAATTTACAATGGAAGCATTTAATCTGCTTGGCAGAGGCATGTTTGCTGTATCAGTATCCCTAGAAGCCACCAAATTCAGCCTGTTTCTGAGTGAGCCATGCAGAACCCCTGGTCTTTCAGCCCTTACAAGATGACTCGGTGTGCAGCCCAGCCACTTTAACAACAGGGAGATACAGCTCTGGCAGCTCTTCTAGTTCCATCTGTAGCACACAGAAACACACATTGAGGAAACTCTGACATGAAATGGTTAGGACAAGTAGAAATTACCTTCATGAAATGACATTGAAAAGCACTGGTCCCATATAAAATTAAATATGTAAGAAATACAGTTTTAAATGAGGGCTCGAGAAAGGCAACAGAAATAGAGGACCTCAACCTTCTTTGATTTCTGAGTGGTCTAAGGCTGAAGAACAAGCCCAGCCATTTAGGTGGTACAAGGCAATGCCAGTAAGTCTGTAACTCTATGAGGTCACCTTCTGTTAGCCTATTTTGTCACACTCCTGTCTGCCACAATTTCATCATAGGCATTATTTTCATGCTCAGACTCAGTTTTGGGCAACGTGTGTTATTTGCCTGTTTTATCCTCTGTAAGTAGAAAGCACAAGAACCACGACGCGCCTTCACTTCTTTGCCACCCTTCTGGTGGCAGCAGTTTGGTTTAGGTGTGGCTAAAGGCGGGGCTGGGCCACAGCAGCCTTGCTAAAGGTCACCAGGCTTTGACTGAGAAGTTGTTTGGTGCCCACATTTCTTCACAGACTGCAAGCTCTCCGCTTGCTTCAGATGTCTGTCCACCAGTTATTGTTTGATGAAGGTTCTGACTCAGATGCAAGAAAAACCAAAATACAATCAAGGATAAGTTATGAATAGGCTCTTTGACTTCCCATGACTAAACCTGCATGTTTAACCACGAAAGCAGAGGTGGCGTTCTGCTGCCACAACCGTTCTCCCCTTGTATGATAACATATGTCACCACGTTTTAATGGTGTATGTGTTTTAAATGAGGAAAGTAATCACAAAACTGTATGAAATCACTATGCCAGATGTTGATGTAGTAGAAGAGGAATCCCAGAGATATAATAGACTGGAAGCCACAGTTCATCTAGGAAGCCAACCTGGAAAACATGACTAGTGCTGTGGGTAATGCTGGAGTTCAAACATCTGTCTTTTCTCCCAGAAAAGAAAAACCGCACACCCTGGAATTTTTTAGAGCTACATATATCAATGCACGCTCTGAAAAATGCAGTGAACTTTTACGTGCTATTTTCTGTCTGCTTTTTAAGTAACCTCATTTTGAGTGTAGACATGGCCCTTCATTTTTGTCTAGAAAAGATGACTAATACGATTTTAGTTAGAAATGTGCAGTTTTGAAAATATCGTCCTGTGTTTTGCATCAACTGTCTACACCAAGATGGGAAATATTAATCACTGTAGCAGTCTGCCGCACACAAATAGATTCAGCAGATGTAAGATTTAAGTGAAACTCTGTGTGCTCACGATGTAAAATTTGGAGTAAATCCAGTACAAGGAAAATAAAGCACAAGACTTATTAAAGGAGGAAATGTGAGAAAGAAGCGTCCTAGACATCCTTCTCATTCTTGCCTTCTTTGGAGGACACCATGCTGGGCAACCATGGGGAAGGAGGAATAATCCTCTTTGCTCCCTGAGGAAAAAATGGGGAACAAGAGAGCCATCAGCCCTCAGCCTTTGAAAAGCCGAGTCCTGCTCAGTCACTGCTTGCACACAAGAAGAAAGTGTGTGTGAAAATCCTGAACAACAGCACAACACCCATTAAGGGACGTTCCTCTGCCCCACTTCCACTGGTGACTAGATTGATGATCTGAAAGACAAGCTGTTCACATGCATGAAAGTCAAAAGGATACATTTATTTATTTTTTTAACCTGATGCAAAAGTCTGTAGAAATAGCTGAAAAGTTCTTGAACCCCAATAGGATTTGGATCACTGTCATTGAATTAGAGGATGACAAAATAAATTGTGCACTGCGCTTTTTTCCCCAGCTAAAGTACTCCAAAAACCCCAGACAAATAAGAGCTCTTACAGTTTTTTTAGTAAATCAAGACAAAAATCCTTACAGAAAGACAGTTCCTTTCAGTGGTCAAACTATTACCTCATCTCTCAAAGCATTATTAAAATAACATTCTCATAATGTCGGTTGGTCTTACTACCACAAAGCAGGAAAATTTGAGTAAATGGAGTATTTAATTTGCAGTCTTACTACACAGCTAGAAGTACACTAACAGGTTGTAATTCTTCCAGGATAATAAGATGTGATATATGCTGTGGCTACTTTCTGGCTTCTACATATTTCTAAAATAGACCAGTATTTCCATTTTTCAACCAAGTTATTACAGCTTTAACATCATTTTATGTTACCACTGTCAGAATATACTTAAACAACTGATGACTTAATTTTTTTTTGTGGAAGGGCTTAGAAGTATCTGTCAAAGATTCTGCCATTACAGCATTATGGTGAGACAAGAAAATAGCAAGAGTACGTGTGGTAGGTGAGACTCCAAATCACAGGCAAGACTACAAGGCAATAAAGAGCTAGGGTAATAAGCAATATAACGTCAGAGATAATTCCCTGGCTAAATATTTTTGAGTATTTGGAGGTGTCTCTGGGTTGATGAGAGATAAAGATGGCCAGCATGTGGGGTTTGGGGTGGGGGTTTGGGGTTTTTTTTTGTGTGTGTTGGTTTATTGTTGGGGGTGTTTTTTTGTTTTGTTTTTTTTTTAACAGAAAGCATTCATGAATGACAAGCTTCATGAAAAGCAGAGAGCTTGCTGCAAAGAAGTGGTCAGGTTGTACGTAACTGGTAGCAAAGAGATGTGGGAGAGCTAGAAATACACTTCCCCCCCCCAAAAAAAAAAAAAAAAAAAAAAAAAAAAAAAAAAAAAAAGGTAGGAAATCTTGGTATTTGCCAGAAAACTCAAAGTTGCTGAAATTCCTGTGTCTATAAAGCAAATATAAAAAAGCTGATACAAACCATCACATAAACTCACACACAAAAAAATCCAAGTCTTTTAATTAGTCACAATCTCCTTTCTGAGGATATCAGTATCAAATAGCACCTGCTAGTACTTCTGTACTTTCTACAGTCCCAGTGTTCCTGCTCCTTCATGTCCTTCGGTCATGAGCTTTTGGTCCATGTTGCATCTAGTAGGGGGTGTGGAGTTCCCTCTATTCTCAACTAGGGGAAAAGCAACTTTTTCGTAAAATCTTACACCAGTATTTATATTACAGATAACATGGAGTAGAATTTCTTCAACAAAACCATAAACCAGCAAAGCATGTACGGTGGGGCATATGGAGCTCTTATTTTTTACTATTCATTATCATGGTTTTCCAAGGTAATATGAAAAAAAAGAGTCAGAGATTACAATTAAATACATTTCTTGCTAAGATAGCTTTCTTATTTCTATTACGAACTTAACATAGGGGAGTAACAGGAAGTTTCAGGTTCCTTCTATATCCTCTTAAAATCTAATCTATTTTGACTCTGTGGTCTAGATATATTTTCATACTTTCTCTTGTTCTTTTCCAGCAGTTTATCCTAATATAAACATTAGTTTAGCATTCTTTTCAATTAAAGCAGTGTTCCAATTCTTTCACTGTTGGTATTCTCTCTCTCTCCAAAGAGATCTTTTTTTCAGTACTACTAAGCCAAAGTTACTGTTCTGCTTTTCTTCACCTTCTCCCTCCTCTGAGGGCCTAATGCAGCTTTCATTTACGGGTATAAATACTTTCACACCAGGGATCAATTAATATAATTTTGTATTTTAAAAATCTGCTTCCTACCCTCCCCCAAACTACAACCTATTCACCTGCTGAATAGCTGCCACTTAGGGAGACTGAAAGGTGTGCGTTGGGATTCTCTCATTTTTATGCAGTTCTCTCTTAACACTTTTGAGATAAAGGCAAAACACTAAATAATATTTCATTTTTTTAACTATGAAGCGGCCATATGCTTGGAGATGGACATAGGTAATATTACAGTTTGGGGAACAATTACAGCAGCACTGATGTGGGTTATGTTTCATTGGTTCTGTTATAACTGAGCTGTGGAATATGCAAGTACAAAACCATTTTCCCTGTCGCAAAGGGCCCATGAGCATAAAATTAAAGTGACTATGAGTAATTCCCTCTTTACAAAACCAGTTATGGATAGCATGTTAAATTAGCATACACAGGTAATAATGTACCAATACCTCTGAAATTTAGGAAACAAAATTATATCCAGACCTTCCTATAACAACATAGCTTGGAAGTAAGGAGGCTTGGATCTAAAGAGCAGCGTTAAGTGCTACTTCAAGTGTGAGCTAGGTTAAAGAATACATCTTTTTTTGACAGAAGTATAATCAAAGAAGAGGTTTTCCAAGCATTTAACTTTCTGTTCCTTGACAAGCATTGCTATTTTCAGATTTTAGACTGTCATGTTTGGAAGTAGGTTCTCCCTAATGGGTTGTCAGGGTTGAAAGCCTTCCCCACTAGAATCTGGATCAGAGTAAGGACTCCCAAAATCTTCCCCAGAATCCAATACTGATGAACAAAGTAAAGGTGGCCCTTTTATAAAGGCACAAGTACGTATAATATGACAGATCTAAACCAGTTAATTCCACTCAGAAGAGAGACCTGAGGGTTATAATGCATAGTTCTATGAAAAATATCCACTGTTTGGTAAGGTTGAAAAAAAAGAATATGAAGAAGTATTAGTGAAAAGTAGAGAACAAAACATTTTTCTGCAAACCTGAGAAGCATTACCAGAGGTGCAGAGCAGTCCTCATTTGAGAAACACAGAGACTTTTTCTAGGAAAGAGATACTGAAGAAGGGACTATGGCAGATATCAGACAGAAAAATTGATATTGAAGTACAGAGAGGGGAATCAGTTGCCTTTCTTTAAAACATGAGAATTAAGGGAAGGTAAATTATCGAGGGGCATAAAGAGGGGCAAAAGGGATACCTTTACATACAACAGGCTGTTTTCCTGTGCAAGTCTTTGCTGCAGGATGCCACAGAGGACAAAAGCTTATGTGATTTTCAAATTGATAGTAGAATGCAACAGTTTTATAAAACGGATAGCAATTTTATAAATTGATAGTTGAAAAAATCATCAAGATCTATTAAACAACAAGATATTACCTTTGATTACACTTAACTTTAAGCATTCACATGATATATTTAACCCAAGATATTGCCTGTTACATGCTCCTCCATGATCAGAGGCTGACAGACACCTCTGAAACGCAATTCAAGTCACAGATAGGCTTTGCTTAGGTTCACTAAGATGACTCCAAACCAGCTTGTATACCCCCCTCAAAACTGAAGGTCCCAGTCAAGGCATATCATCCCCAACCCTGAACTCTAACTCCTACTGCGTACAAAGGCCATCCCTTTAACAGCAGTACCGTGCTGGCACCAGGAGTCACAGCACCGGGGCCATTCAAAGTAAAGCTAGCCAGCATCAGCTTCCATAACACGGTAATATTTCCCTGGCAATGATATGCCAAAAGCTCTTTCAGTCTATGGATCACGACAGGCCAAGAATTCTCTACAATCCTTGCAAAGGGGAAACCCAGATTCTCACTCAGAAAGCAGTGTCGGTCGCCGCCTTAAAACCTGTCCAAACTACTTTATCCAAACTCCTTTTTCCACACCTGCACACATTTCCACAGGCTGAGCTTGCATCATTTTTATTATTCATTATATCAAGGACTATTTTTAACTTATAATAACAATTTATTTCTTCAAGTTTTAAGGCATCTTGGTAAAGCTAATACAATTTTAGTCTGCTTTTTCTAGTGAAAATAATTTGCCCATAAACAATTAGCACAGCATAACTGCAAACTCCATGAGGATTTCCACAGGCTGCACTTCTAGTATAGGTACAGCAGCTGCAGGTAAGTTAAGTCTAGAACTGGCTACGTTACAACAGTGTGATTTAACTGAAGATGCACATCTTAGCAAAATGCCTGTTCCTTTGCTGATACAATTTCCCAAATTACTTTCTAAGCAAATATTTAAAAAAAAATAATCAAAAAGCAAGTTTTCTAATATTTAACCGCTATCAAGTATCTTTTGTGTTTTGGGAAAAAAAAAAAATCCCACTGTGGTCTTTCTGCAACAGTGTTATCCAGCTTGCTTCTCCTAAGTCATTTGTCAAAAAAAAAAGCTGGTATAGGCTCCTGTGAGACAAACACATGTTACTAGAACAGCTTGGTCTTTAATTATAATATGATAATATATTTTAATATTTTGTTGTAGAGTGATAAAAGTGATAAAAGATCTTAGAAATATGAAAGTTATTTATAGTCCTATTCAGAATAACAGGAGTAAGGAAATTAAAAACATGTAAAATGATAGGGAATTATTTTTGGCCTGTCATCTCCTTGCACTTACCTATCTATGCATGCCAAAGCCATACTAAGATATACTGAGATGGGGCATAGAGTTGACATGACTCAGCACTGAAAACCAAGAAATCCTGGACACCTGCTACCTGGATACCTGGAATTAAGCAGTTGGGAAGTTCCCAGGCTACTGTAATTTGTGCTGGTGACAATCCAGCATGCTAGCCAGACTCTGCAGAGAAACCTTCATCTCAGCTTGTTTCAGTACAAGTGCCTCCCAAAAATCCAGACCACTGGGCACAAACACTGAAGCAGGGCCCATCATTTTCAGCAAAACAAATGACAACCAGTCAGGAAGACTCCAAATGGTGTAAACTGAAACAGCTCACTCTCCTGTCTGCTGTTGATAAAAAAAAGTTGTCTAATTACTTCATAGCTAGTCAGCTGCTATGACTTTTTTTACACTCTTTCCAAGAAATGCTTCATCTGCACACTTTCAAATAATGAAGCGTCACAATTTTAGCAAAAAACTGCAATACTGTTTTCCCAACATCTAAAAAAAATACAAATATTAAGTAAGCTGTCTTTAGCATGGCAAATAGCTTTTCATCTTTGGTTTGTTTAGCTTATGACGACCAATTGGCTGCCCATGTGTCCAGTATGAGTATCAAGTGTCTGCTGGCAGCTAATCTACTGAAACCATAAAGCCTATCTTGATTAATATTCAACAGGCTTGCAATTGCACTGAGGGCAAGAAGTATGTAATGGTAACAGGAGTATGAGTGCAATGTCGATTTAGAAAGAGCATTTACGTTAAAGATGAGTACAGGTGGAAACACATGAAAAGTCTTCTCTGTATAACATACTTGCTTTACAATAATTGTCTAGAGTAGATTAAAAATAATCAATAATTACAATTTATTAATACGACTTTTCCAACCAGTTGACCTAAATAAATGTAGAGCTTTGTAGAAATAAATTAGTGCACATTTAAACTTATCTAGTTACTGGAATCAAAACAGTAAGTAATTCAGTGGAAGCCTGTAAGAAATCAAGGACAATCACGTTCAGGAGAGCAGAGCAAACGTCCCCGTTTCTCTCTGCGCGCCCAGTATTCTATAAGGCCAGGTGTCACTTTCTAATCCGAGTTCGGTTCCTAAATCTGTTGCAATAGTGGCATTTCGATAGCACTTTTCATCTACAGCTCAGCTGCTGGCAATGCCACCTCACGAACAGGTTGTCACCATTCTGAGCTGCTGAGGCGCTTGCTGAGCGGCCGGTGCAGAGGGGACACAGATGTGCCCTTCCACGCTCGTTAGCACAGACCAACACTGACATCTGGTGCCAGCAGAGCCATTGTACACTGGGGCAAAGACCACGCTACAGCCCACGAAGGGTTCCTAGTTTGACACTAAGATAAAGCGGCCCCTCCTGTTCCGCACCAAACCACATCCGAGTTTGACCATAGGGAAAAGAAACATTAAAAATACCAAGGGTTGACTTGAAAGTGAGGAGTACAGTCACAGCATTTTTCTGCAATGCACTGTTTCCAGAATGGTGATACTGGCTGTCATATCTCAAAATAATTTTATCTGCTACTAAAATAGGGAGTTCACTGTGTTTGTGAGGGGGTTATCTTATTTTATTATGTATTATTACTTATTTTTATTAGCTAGTATATATATAAAATACCTTATATACTTTTATTATATCTTACTACATTTTGTATCAGGATTACCTTTGCAGGGGTGCGCAGAGCTTGCACACTAAAAGAGCACAAGAGCTGTTTGTGTTCTGAACGCAAGTGCTCAAATCACAACCAGCATGAGCTCCCCTCGTTTCGATGGCTACAGCCACTACGTGCCTCACTTTGTGGGCTGGAGAGTCACCCTGTGCCAGGACTTTTGGCTACTTGCCCAAAGCCGGCTGCTGTAGGCAATGGGGATTCCGCTCAATCCGTATCAGTAAGTCCAGCACAGTTAGGGTTTGGGGTACAATCTTCATGTGGACATGGTAACATCCCCATGTTCTTGCAGGCCTGTCAGTGCCAAGAACATCAAAGACAGGCTGAAAAACCAGAGAGGATGATCCCAACGGTAATCCAATGACTTTTGCCAACGTTGTGAAGAACCAATTACAGTGACTGTCTTAAATAATAAAGATCTAAACTTTTACACTACACTTGGTTCTGCTACCAGCTGCTAGCTCAGATAGGTCTGTGAAAGATGCCCAGACCTGCCACAGTTACAAGCCAGCCTCACTATTCTCTCATGCAACTCGCCAACAAAGAACTATTTCCAAAGCGTGGCTGTTCTGTGCATCTAAACGCTTTGCAACATGTTCTCATTCCCATAAGGCGCTCTGCAGCCAGCAGACTGTTGTAATAATATTATTTGCAAGAACAGACTTGGAAAAAAATGGCTTTTTATTATTGCATCTTTGTGCCAGTGCAGACAGTATCCTAACTTACCAGATGTTTCTTATTTCTTTTTTCTAAACTGCACTTGGGCTTTTGGTATTTCTAGAATTTGAAGGTTTCAGACAAAGAGCTTTCTGTTACCTTAAGAAATCCAAATTAACGCTGCCTCAAAAATCTGTGATTATATGAGTAAAGGTTGATTGTGAGAAACACACCGAACCTCCATGCAAAGCGAACACTTTGGGTAATTCTTGTAACCCCACCTCCTTAAAAAACATGGAAATAAGCTCTAAATAACATGTTAATACGCTCTGCAAGTTCCATGAATGGAAAAGCATTCATTATAAGCAGTTTTGAGGTTTTGGGAGGGAGAGTTGTGCTTGTGGGTTGGTGGTTGGGATTTGGTTTTTTTTCTTTGTTGTTTTTTTTAAAAATTGAGCAATGAAGTAAAAAATACTGAAATCCCAGAACTATGTAGAGCCCTATATTTCACAGGGGGAAATTCAGAAAAATACTGATGATTTTGAATGCATGTGCAGGGAAGGGGGTGCAACAGCATGAGAACTAATAAAATGAAGCATGCTTTGTCCTGTTAGTGCAAAGTGTTACAAATCAGTTTTCACTTCATCTTAACTGAGAAGGCAAGATCTTTTTTAAGTACCACAGCTAAGTCAGCAGATGTGTGACTGAAGTATTAGGTTTTCCTGCTTGCAAGAGATGCCAGTACATTTCAGTTCTTGAATCCCTAACAAGCAGCAGATTCTGCTGTAAGAAAACATAAGCAAGTATCGAAGGCTCACACTTTACAGCACCTTATTTTACTGACAGCTTTTGGAATTCAGTATGCAACCATTACAAGAATCACACTTGAATTATGGATGGTCTCTAAGCCCTACAATAGGAGTCTGCATTGCTTTTGAAAAATAATTGAAATTCAAAGAATGTGGAAAACAAAGTGAAACTCTCAGTCTCTGGATAATAGATAAGACAGAAGGGATTCACAGGGGGAGGGGAGTTAAAGCAATTCCAGCACAGTAATGGACAGTGGGGCAAGAAGCAATGGCAAATGAAAACATCCCCACAACTACTGCAAAAGCTCACCATACAGTTTACAATTTAAAGTAATGTTGCATTGCAGTGAAGACTCGGTCTGTCCTCTGGTTTATTTTCTGTCCCACTTCCAGAGTTTCATCATCAGACTAAGAGCTTGTTAAACCAGGACGGATCATTTGTTTTCTTATTTAATGACCTGCACTACAAACAGGCAGATGCAGCTGGCTTCTTTACCACTTGTCTAACTACAAAATGTTGCAGTCACATGCTCAGTGCCAAAAAACCCTCATCTTTTTGAATTATGCCTTTACTAACTGCTTATTGACTTTTATAGCTTTAAATCTACTACTAAGTCTAAACAATGAGACATCAACATGGGTAACCAGGTTCCCTGTGATACAATCTTTTGGCACAGTGAAACAAAGCCTGTCTACAGTTTCAAAACACTGCATGACACTGAATAACAAAACATTGAACTACAAATTCCCTCTTGTGTTTATATTCTTGCAATCTCACATACATTTTTTTCTTCTGCCAGCATGCACGGAAATTCAGGACTCATCAGCACACAATTTTAGATTTGGGCACAGTCTCACCAAAGTAAACAGTACCATATCTGATGGTAAGACTTCCACGTAGTCATTCCCAACTTCTTTAAGGTCTCATTCCTGTTGCCTTCATTTTCCTTCTTTTCCTACCCTTCCCACAGTTAGGACAAGGGGGATTCCTGGCAGGTCTGGAAAGCAACTGTAAGAAATAGGAAGGGGCTTGCTTGTGCCCTCCCACAGGCATCTCCAAAACATGCTCAGTTTGGGGGCCTGTCAGGGCCTAACACTCAACTGTCTTTCAACTAAACTAGGAAAAGAAACCAAATAGTACAGTCTCTACTACAAGAGCTAAACATTTAATGAACTACCTAAATCAATCCTGTGTGCAACGTTAGCAAATGTCTGTGTTTTGAAGAATTTCCACTCACGGAAGCTGCTCAAGCTTGCTTCTGCTCAAAGCTGTCCCATCGTGGTAACCATCACACACATTGTGACGTAGTAAATAGAAGTAAATACATTTTTTTAAAAAAAAGTAAATAAAGTAGGTTTAAAAAATAACCCTACCAGAGTAAATAATTTTTCACTGTTCGCTCATCTTCTATCCTCTCTTTATGTCTACAGTACAAAAGGCTGATTTCTTAGTGACGGTACTTGCACGGAATTTTCACTTCTGTGCCACCTTTCCTACCCAGCGCAGCTCGGATCCCTCGCGGGCTGTGCTGGCCTTCACAGGCACTATGGAAGCAGAACAGGTGCTGCTACTCACTCTGTAGTCTCTGCAGTGGGGCAGCTGACTTCTGAGATGTGTAAGAAGCTATTAAACAACATACACAAGTGGTGTCTTAAAAAAAGCTTGGAAGAACCATAACAAGCATCCTGGGACCAACGTCACCCTACTGCGCTTATCGTTTAAGCACAGATTTAGCAATTTCAGTTAAATCTGAACTCAATATAAACAATAAAATTGTTAGTTTTCCACAGATTGCACTGGGGTATGATTTTAGCCTGAGGTGTAACACTTTCATATCGACTGTTCCTCACATTAAAATGCATGTGAAACCATTCTACATGTTAACTTGGGTGAAAATGCACGCATTAATTTCTCAACACTCTAGATGGGGGCTACAGGAAGACAGCTCCCACTGTCTATCCAGCAAGTTAGCCAGCTCTCAAACTCCAAGAAGTGCTTGGAGTGCTTTTAAACCACCCTGGTACGCATTTGCAGAAGCCTTTAGCTAGCTTACGACCCTGCCTGAAGTTTGTACTCTGGGCACCCAGGAATCTCAGACCAGGCCCCCAAGAACTGCCATGTGTCACCACACAGTACCACGGGGATTCCAAGAGGAAGACTCCTTCGGAAGCTGACTGTATGCCCAGAAATGGTTCTCATACCTCTACTACCAGTATCAGCTGCCTTGCTCAGCCTTATTTACAAGTTCTGTTCTCAAAATTTGTTTCTAGACCTCCGCTGGTTTCTTACTCAGCAGCCATGTAGCAGCAGCTATTTTCACTTTGGCAACTCACTCAAAAGAGATCCTAAAAATGCAGAGCTACACACCTCCGAAACCTTCTTTCAACAGATCTGTGCATTCCCTGATGCATGCCAGTTCAAGGGTAATTTGTTTACAAGTGCATGTAAATTTACAAGAGATTACCAGGGGAAACCAAGAGTCTGCTGCCCTTGTGAGCTTTGCACCCTTAAGTTGGAGGCACAGCATGCTCTCCAATGTAATTTTTTTTAAAAAAAAAAAAAAAGCACATTTATATTTGCAATAAAAAAACTGGGAGAAATAGATATTTATTTTTCCTACTTATGTTCAAATAATAAAATTAAAAAAAAAATAATCCTTACAGCTGCTTCAAGTAGTTGGGGAAGCATAACAGCTGTGGAAACTTAATTTTCTTGTTACTCTCCATGAAAATAGGTGGGCTGATGGTGGCAATGGACATGTCACCACATTGCTGATAGCAATGGAAAACTCATCTGCTGTGCAAGAGGTATACTGAATGCAAGCTGCACGGTCAGCATGGAAGTCAGGAGTATATCCATGCCTGGAAAGCTTTATTACATCCAGGTGAACATAATGACATGCAGAGAATAGTTAGGGTTGTCCTAGGTCTGACTTCCTAGATGGTTAGAGAAAGTATTTCTGTCCTTACCTCTTTACAGCTGCTCATTCTGAAAACAAACGCATTTCTAGCATACTTCACGAAATAAGACATACAACACTAGATTTTCTGCCACTACCATTCACGCATTCTTCCCACTTTCCTCCCTGACATTTGACACAGAAGCTTGAAAAAAAGGGTCTGAGTTTCATGTGGTATCTGTTGCAGAATATAAAAATTCAGTAAACAATGGATTTTTTCCCTTATTTGAACCATGTGTGCTCTGCTCTGTAATCTACCACAGATGGTACTTTTCTTGTTACGTAGACGTAGCATCCACTACTTGTAAGGATTTATATGTGTGTGTTTTATGAGGGAACAATATAATACCGTGAATTCAAACAAACATCTTTAAAACCAACCTGAAGGGTAGTTTATAAATTATAGGGAAGCACAAAGCTATCTCACCTTGATGTACACACAGAAGGGCCGTTAAGGATGACAGAACAACTGTGTGACTACAGCAAGACAAGGCCAGACAATTTCAGCTGCCGATTCTTTTTGAGTACACTCAACGTGTGGAAGTATTCAGAGAAACAGTTCCACTTTTTTTTTTTCTACATTAATTACCAGGCTGTTGATGATTTCTTCGGTTTTAATTTAGAGCTTGTAAAAAACCACGAAATAAAAATCAAGCATACCTTTAACACCTGTAAAAATAAGGCAATTAATGGATGCCTAGGAGAGTGGGTCAGAAGAGAATATTTGAACACAGATAAAAGCCATTTCCTTTGGCCACACTAGATTTTTTTTATTATTATTAGATACACATTTGAGGTCCTTTATTCAAATTCTACAGAGTTTGAAAGAGGCTTTAGACTAAAAATTGGTCAACTGGGTATTAGGAGATCTATGTGGTTCCTCTGATGTAGGACTAAAGGAATTAAGGGTGCAGATATATTTCCAGAGATACTACTCAGAAGCTTATTGTTATTAAAAAAATTGTTTTGATTTTAAAATATAAAAGGACAGAATCTTGAGAATTGGATTAAATGCCTGTGGCCATCAGATATTAGAAAGCAACAAGAACAACAGAAAACCTTGCCTATTACAACAGCAGTCACCACGAATGTGTGTTTTGAGGGAATTTTTAAGGTATTGTGTCTTTCTGTAAGGGATTTCAAATCTAACACACAACACAAGCACATACACATTTTGATAGCTTAAAAGTGAAAATGAGCATAACAGCACACTTTCAGGCACTCAAGGGCCATTTGATCTACTTCGTTATTTAAATCTAAACATCTCCCTGGAGGCTTAACGTTTTCACTCACTAGTTTTCAGAGAAAGAATATTCATTTTAGTGCCTGAAGGAAGGTGAGGATTTTGAGACATTTTATTGATGCTCCTTAACCTATGTAGTTAAGATAAACGGTGATAAAAGTCCAGTTAATTAATGACATCAATAATTCTTCTCTCTGAATATACATTCATTGGTATCCTACAAACAATGGAGAGTTTCAAACACGTGGATGAATTATGCCATCACAGGAAGTTAAAGGAAAAGTTTTTAAGGTTACTTTGACATTGCGGAAAAGGCTGTGAAAAATAGACAAGCTCTACTACCTTCTATTAGAAGCGGGGGAAACTCTTATTTGTATTTCCCTTATCTTATATACACATGTGCTTTCTCAAACGCCTGTCAGAAAACTGTCACATTGGAAGTGAATAATGCAGATTAAAACAAAGTTTCACCTCCACATCACTTCAGGCTGCCTTGAGATGCACCTACAGAACAAGCTGAAATATGTAAATGACAACCAAAACAACAGAAGTGATCTGTCAGCCAGGTAGGCAGATCCATCATAAACCTCTGGTACAAGCAAACCAGTTAAACATTTTTTTACCACTACTAGAGCCCAGTAAAACAGCTTAGCTTTATTGAGAAGCAAAAAAGAAAACCAATCCAGATTAAGAAATATTACTTTAACTAGCAAATACTACTGCTCTGTTATGTTTCTATAAAATTTCTCTTGTAGATTATTGGGCTGCTTGTAAAAACAGAACTTCAAAGAGATCCAACATATGGTTTGCAGATCAGATAGTTCACAGCTTTGCAGTTAGGTTTTGTGTTTTGATTTTAAGAAACAAGTTGTACTTCATATACCACATTTATTAATGGGCATAGACCTAACCATCTGGTGTGTAAGCACACTCTAATTTTTTAACCCTTATCCAGCCCAGCTGATATGTTACCATTTTTCTGTCGTCAATTTATGAAGCTTTCACTAAAATGTCAATCATTCACATAGCTGACAAAGCCTGAGATAGGAGGGGAATTCACCAAACTGACTTTTGGAGAAAATCTGTAGTTATGGTAGTCATGGTGGTCACTGCCCTGGAATAGGTTCAGCTGGGGGATTTTTTTTTGTGTTTTTTTTTTTTTTAAATTAAAGCAAATTAAATCAAAGAAGAAATTAAAGTCCACAAAAGCCAATAAATTATTTCCATTATTTTCACACATGTGCAACACCTGAGTAACTGAGAGGGAATGCAATCAACAGCTCTAGTGCTTGAAAACAAAGAATTCTAGAGAATATAACTTCTGCCTTTAGCTACTCACCTGAGTATAGCTGCATATAGTAGAAGTTACCAGTGCCTCATTTACTCCAGTAGGACTAAGAGTTCACACAGGCAAGCATTTGTCTGTATAATTTTCCTTGTGTTACTGAAAATCAGCATGGTTAGGTCCTTAGTGGCAGATTTCACAAATGGCTGTAAAATTCAAGAAATCCAAGGGGCTTTTTGGTTTTTCATACTATAGAATTTCATCTACTCATCATCATTTCCAGTGAATTAGTTGGGAATAGAGAAATCAACAATACATATATTAGTTTCACAAAATATTAATCATTGTTTCTGGGTATTGCTGCAAAGTTTTACTGTACAAAATAACTCATGATTCATCTGCACTTGTGGGTAAAATCTAACATTAACATCTCAGAAACTAACTCCAACAGGATCCACAGGTGTCTCATACACTAAAGCATAGCTATTACAGCACCCATATCATGTCAAAAATAATGATTCCACACACTAGGAAACCAAACTTATGTTTCAGAAAATACTTCTTCATACGAATCATACGTTTTCATATTTCTTCTTGGCCCTGCCACACAGCTAAGCCCCATTAATTGCTGGCTTTCTTGGACTAGTTTGTGGCAAGACTTCTCAAACCTGAAGTCCTACTATATTTCAAAGCTCCACATTTTCTCCAGAAATGACTTCTTAGTGCAATTACTATTTCAAAAATTTGAATATTTTATCTGTCCAAAATTTCCTTCTTATTAGAAAAGTTAGTAATTTCCAACAGCAGAAATCTCGGCTTTGCCGGCAGGTTTTGTCATGGAACATTCCATCATGAGAGCACCATGTGTTGTTTCATTGTCAGAAAGGGCCATAAGCATAACCAGATGGGGAGATCTACTAGAAACCCCTTACTATTTTTTCTTTCTCAAATATTATTTAATGTGGTGGCACTTCAGCATTCAGTTACCCAGCAGTTCAGGTGGTAAATTATTTCTGTGAGGAAATGGGCCTGCAATACACTTTTGCAAAGTGCCAGCACCAGTGCAACACTGAACTCAAATGCAGATTTATCATAAGCAAAGGTAAAATAATTGTGTTAACACCAAGCATGCAATAAAACTGCTTAGCAAGTCCTCAGACTCAGAATGAAAGTCCTAACATGGCAAAGGAAGATAATGCAGAAGGGGATACATGACGAAGTATAAGCATCTTTGCTAAGCATAGGCTAGCGCTGGCATGCTGAAGATAAATTTATGGGAGAACAGACATAAGTCCATGAAAATCCTTTCCTTTGACCCAGATACAAACATTTATGAATGCTTGAAATCAGTGGGCAAATGAAGTTCTTACTGATTTACAAAGCAGTGGCAGCTGCTATGCTATATACCTGGTCAATGCATTCCAAAGAATAGCCATGAATTTCAGAGTTTAATTTCAGGGTATTTTTGTTTGACTGACAAGAGCTTTAGATAGTTCCTGGATTTCTTTTTATGGCATCAAAACCAGTTGGACATAATCTCTGGAATATCTACTAGCGTTTATCCAGTTTTATTCTCCTCCTCTAGTTTTATAGCCTCTATTAATGGGGGGAGCAGGAAACAACCCACAACTTTCCATCCCCTCACAACAAAGCTTTTTCAAATTTTATTTGCCATGCTTCAAATCTATCCGAATGATTTGTGAAGCAACTTTAAAAAAAGGAGAAGCTGTGCCTCAGCACTGTTATTGTTACTTGCAGTAAGGTTAATCAACTCTAGTTTGAAAATAAACCCTCAACAGAGCCAAGAGGCTGGATAATATAATAGAGAGGCAAAATACTCTATAACAGCCTGCTAAAGAGGCTCAAAAGCTTGTTTCATTTTAATGTCTTGGAAAGCTGCTGGTATGTATCCAACCCAGTTTTGCTTGTATGTATATGAAACTGATGAAGGTTAAACTTACAGTGTATGAACACTTCAAAACCAGCTGGTTGCTTGGAAACTTCATGCATAGGGTCCATCAGGCTCTAAAAATCTGTATTACATTAGCAGACTTAATTAATTGGGGGTTTTTGGGTTGGGTTGGTTTGTTGGTTGTTTTTTGGGTTTTTTTTGGGGGGGGGGCGGGAATAAAATCAACTGAATAATAAGAAAGCAATGAAAGCCAGGAACTACAGTACATAGTCGAAGCCCAAATGTAAGATGTTTGCTCAAAAAGGTATCAGTACTTATATGGTAAAACACATTTAAAGAAAAGCTAAGAAACTGAGGCGTTCCTTTTGTTCAGTGATCTATGGGATGACCTGCAGATTGCTCCTGCAGTTTCACAGCAAGTGAACACTTACGTGCTGAGTGTGGTGGACTACCTACATGACATATACCCTCACACACACACAAAAAAAGAACACTTCATGGAAATCCCAATATTATGAGACCATCCTAATTATTTTTTTCCAAACTTTCAAGAAGACTGATACAAATTTCAGAGGTACACACGCTTCCTAATAATAAAATTGAGGGATTTCACCGACAGCTAATGGAGCTCCTTCTGCCAGTAAAACTGCTTAGAACCCTGTTCTTTAACAAAACCCAAACACACACTAACATGGATAAAACACAAGATGTGTCACGGACCCTGTAATCCTACACTTTGCAAGCAAGCAGGCTATGACTTACAATACACAGCTCTTGGGTCTGACTTGAAAGAGATCTTTGAAGGCTGGTTCTGAAGGAAAGAATAGCTCAGTTATTAAATTAACCTTGTTTTCACACGGCTGATCTTTCACAAACCCGTGGCAAAGTTTGGATTCACATTTGTATTGAGAGTTTTGCTGGAACCAGAAGTGGGATTACAAAACCAGAAGCAGGTTTTTAGCTGTAATACCACATCTTTTGCCACTGAATACACTGTGGATGGAAAGAGCTATAATAAAAAGCACAGAATGTTCCAAAGGCTGGTAGAGGTGAAAAATCTTGTGGGTTTTTGTTTGTTTTTTAATCCTGCTTGGCCTAAGCTTTGTAAGCACAGACAAAAATGTGAGCAAGTCACAGCTGATTCAGACATAAGATTTCAACTCCAAACTGAAATGCAATGGGGTTTTGTTAAATGCTTTATCCAGCTTTATTCACAATTCTGAAGCAACAGGAACAGATCACAGTAGGATAGATAGTATACAGAGCTAGGGTGCAGTTTGATAATTTCCACATAAAATAATTTAAAATCTAAGGCTGAAGAAAAATTATTCAACGATTTCCTGAAAAAGAGTTTTGAGATCTCTATGGGTAACTCCATGCAGAGAAAGAGGGGGAGATATCATCAGCTGTCCTGCATCAGCACTTCCAGACATGTGCGGGAGGCCAAGTCTTCAATACTTGGAAGTTATCTCCAGCTCTAGGACTCAGTCACTGCCATTTTCATTACCTGACAGCATTGGCTGAGATGCCACAGATTTCCCAACTCTCTTCAAAGAGGCTTAAGAAATAAATTCACCAGCACATATCCCAAAGACTTAGGAAGACTGACAATAAATAGTGCCCCGTGCTGCAATAATAGTGATTTTTAAACTTTTTATATATAAATATAAGAATTATATACATATATAAATAAAAATTCCATTAACAAGATTATGTATTGCTGCCTCTGCTTTGCAGTAGCATTTCTAAAGCAGAAACTGTACCTAAAAGATTAGAGGAGTTATGGAAAAACTGACCTTTTAGCTGAAAAAAATCAGCTGGCTTATTTTAGAAATTATTTAACTGGCAGTTACTACACTTGGCCTTTTATCTGTTCCACAGCATAAACTCTGACAGTCTAACACACTCTCTCTTTCTCTCACTGCTGGCCAGTTCAAAGTGCATTTTCCAGCGACTATGTAATTCTGCTTTGGACTGATGTCATGGCTGCCACTCCAGCGGACCCATTAAAAATATAAAACATACACATCTAGAACTTAAGCTGTTATCCAAACCAAAAGCATGTGAGTGCAGAAGGAAGCTATGCCACCTTATAAATGGGTTTTGTTGTACAGCATCTGTTTCATTAGAAATGCTGCAGATTCCAAACCACTAAAAGTACACACAGTTTAAGAGCATTTAAACTCTAGAAAAAAAAATATTGTGCAGCATTACAAGAATACCCGCTTCCCCCGGCAGATTTTCTCTGATTGCAACTGTAGCCATAAAAATATAATAAATTGATGCACCTATAATACTTAGCAAAAGCAGTATTCTACTGACATTATCTCATGCAATTCTATTTTAATTCACTGTAACACAACATTAAAGAGCAACAAGGCTGCTGCTTCAAAAAAGCTTACTTAAGGCATCAAACTATGACTGAAATACAGAAGTCAGTGTTCCTTCAAAATGGAATCTCTTAGGGAATGCTGCATGAAAGGGGAAGAAGGATTAAAAGCTTTAAGAAACTTGATGATGCTGGTCAGAAGACAAGTTGCCAAAAATCCATTTTCATGCACAGAACACTCATTTCTCAGCACATGCATATTTGAGAAGAGACAGTCAGAAATAACTCATAGGCATGTTTTGACAGATGCTTAATGAATATGCCTTCTTTCCTCCTGACTTAAAAAAACATGCCATAAACATGAGGCTCTGCATTTTGTCATAGCAAGGCCAGGTAACAAATACAGAAGAGCTTTAGTTTAGATTTACGAATCAGAAGATCAGTAGAATTTCTGAAAATAAGGATGGCATATGTGGTACTAAAACTGTCAGCAAGAAGCAATTGTTAAGAGTTCTAGGAAAAAAATGACCATTTATTAAGGTTATTTCTGTCAGTGATCTCACCTAAATATGCACAAGCCTACACAACTGTGCTTTGAACTCAGGGTGATGTTAGCTAATTAACGTAGTTGTAATAGTGGAAAAGTCAGCAGGGTTAACCGTTTATCTAGTTTTCCTCAGAATGTAGAGCACACCAGCTCAAGCAAAAGCAAGTGACAGGCTAAAGAACAATACATCATCCACTACTGACCCACAGAGGCGTTAACAGATGCTGATGAGAACTACAAATTCTCAAGCCTGACAATGAAAAGCTGCCTGAGTCAAGAGATAGAAAATGCATCGGCAGTTCATCATTTCTGAACTGTTCCTGGTTAGGTAGTGGCTAGTAATGATGAAAATCATGACAAGAAAACAAAAGCCAAAAATTTACGTTTTCATAAGGAAACATTTCATGTCTCATTAGCTAACATGATACCTGGGATGCCTAGACATGGAGAGCTAACAGGTCAGAACAGACTGCCAACACAGCTTTAAGGCAGATAGTTTATCAAATATATTGATTAAGGGGTTGCAATGAGCAATCAAAAGGAATAGAGATCTTGAAAAAGCCAGGTATCAATTCATCTTTGGTTTTGTTAACACAGTTTTTAAGTATTTGCGGCTGCCTTGTATCATATACATAAACCAACTCATCTGTAAGTCAACTTTCCGACAAAAGGGTTTACAAAAGAGGTTCAAAACATACCAGTACTAGTTCACCTAGGAGTAGAAGCTTGCCATATACTTTTCTTTCCCATCCATCTCAAACATGTTAGGCAAAAATAATAGTCAAGACAGTAGCAAAAATTTTTCTTTCACTACAGCCACCTACAAAAACAATCTCATTTAAACTACTGTAATGATGTACACACCAGCGTAGTCTGGAGATAACCTAGGCAGCAGAAGTGAAGGTACCAGCAAGCACATGTGATTTGCTACCTCTGGTTCTGTCTATCTTTGGGGAGAGATGGAGTAGTATAATACTATCTTAGATTTACCTTCTTTGGAGCATCTCCTTGTGATGCCAACTATATACATCACACACCCCAATGATAGTCAAGAAAAGAAGACAGTAACCTGATTACTCCAGGGGTCAACAAAGTCCCACTTAAAGAACAGCATCATTCTCTACTGCAAGTTTTGGTGTCGGACAGGGACAGACACAGCTGACAAGTCCTCACTGTTACGTGGCAGTGGTATCCATAAGGGAACAGGGAAAGCTTCAGAGAGACACAGAGAACTTTAAATTTTAGAGCTAACTTTTCTGAGTTATTGTCAGTAAGTGAATTAAACTGAGAACATTCCACTGCCATAATGCAAACTACGTAACATGCTATGTCATTTTCCTTCAGCCTCCAATCTCCTTTTGCTCCATCCCCTTTATTATATGAAGAAAAGAGATAGTCACTAAAGCATTCTTTCAGATACTTAGGGTCAGAGTATTTCCTTTTCCTTGCTTTGGTCACTTCCTGGAGAAAAACCACACCAATGTACAAATCCTGTGACCTGACACAGGCACAGCATGCACAAACCAAAGTGATCTAATTAAACTTCGATAGCAACACATTTCAAAGCAAGGATATCCAAAAACTGTGATGACTACATTTACACTATAGTTTATTTTTGTCATCCTAAAACTGTAAGGACTTCTTTTTTCCCAAAAAAAAAAAAAAAAAAAAAAAAAAAAAAAAGGAACTCTTGCACAGCAATTCTTAACTTACCAAATGTAAAAATATCATTGTGATTTTTCTTCTGGGTTTTGGGATAGGTTGCTTTGTTTTGGCATGTATAATTTAACTGCTACAGTTCAGATGGCATGGTGTCTTGGAGTTAAAAAAGTTTATTGATTAGCCTTCAATAATTAACCTTATTTCTGCATATTCTGAAAAAAAGTATCTGTAAAGAATCAATAAACCAAACAAGAGCAAACTTCAGTTGACTGATGAAGAAGTTTACTACCTGGCTGACCCATGCCAGTGGCTAACAGAGCATGACACTGGCTGATAACACCACCTGACTCTTCCAGTTGTCTCTGTCAAATACTGCTGGAAGACTTTGTCTCATTTACAAATTGAATAGCTTTCTTTTTACTTTAGTAATTTTAGTGATTTTAGTAAATTAGGTGAAAAAACACCTCTAAAGCAGGAATTCTGTGTAACTCTTCAGGCACAGTTTGAGCTGAAATTATCATGTGTATCACATGACAAATTCTATCCTTAATGCTATTAACCAGGGAATATCCAGTATTTTGTGCAATAGAAAGGAGTGCTGACAGACACTTTTAGAAGAGTGCCAAGTAACAAAAATGAGGGAAGATTTGGCCATCACTCATGTTTATTCTGCCTTTCCACTCCTGACAAATGTTCCCGTTACCTCTTCTCCAGAGCAGCAGTAGACCTTCCAGGACTTCCAGCCACAAAGAATAAAGTGAAGTTCCTGCTGCACTGTTATTTCTATTGAAGGGGGTATGTGCTGACCAGGTATATTAGAGAGAGTGACGGTACGACAAACACCTTACAGATTGCAAAGTTGGGCATTATATGTCATGTATAACAACATGGATAGAGACTGGAGAGAACCCAGGCAGCACATGGATCTTTGTTATCTTTGTTAACTTACTAGTGGTTATTAAAAAAACAGACCTTGGAACACAAACCTGGACCCTTCTGGTCCCATTAGCCAAAGGCACAAACACAGACAAGAGCCAAGAGCGTGCAGATTTTTTTAGATGCTAAGCTCAAATGATCAGATAGATGACTGGGTTTCAGTATTCTTTTTTTAGACCAGTACTAGCTACGTTTGCAAGAAATGACAACAAAAAAAAACCCAGAAAACTGAAAAGAATCTGCTGTGGAGTCAAGGAGATATATTTCATCAGCACATTCAGCTTCTCTCAACTACCTCATGGGAGCTTCAAAAGACAGAAAAATAGCTTGTAGTTAGAAGGAAGGTTTTCAATATGAAAATATTAAGCCCTTATGAACACTGAAAATGTTGTTCAAAAAGAATAAGAGAATGTGTGTTTATTTTACTAAAAACAAACAAGAATGAAGAAAAAAATTATTTTTAATCTCCCTTTTAAAAACACAACGATGGACCGATTGTCCTGTGACCAACACTGGCCAGCAGCAAGTGTTAGGAGATAATCACATGTGTAGGTCAAACCTATACTGATATTTTCCCAGTGTCTAGTCATCTGAGATAGCTGGTGTCTGTAGGTGACTTTCAGTCACCCAACCTACATATAGTGTGACTGAAAATAAGAGGCATGCACAGTTATATCTTGTAGTCAGTATTTTATTTTGAGAACTTTGAACCAAGAAGAATTTAAATATTAGCTAAATTTATCATTCTTAAAGGCCAAATAAGACACATCTATTTTCATTTATTTTGGGTAAGTGTCTCTGGAATACGAAACAAAGCTATTCTTAGAAGCATCTAATGCATAAGCATCCTTTTTTAAATGCCACATTTTCTGAAAGCAGCATAGAGGATTAAGAGAAAGTAATCCCCCTACTGCCCAAAGCCAGATGGAAGCAAGAATGCAAAATATTTGTGTTAAGAGCATTGTGCTGGAAAATCCCAAACCTCTCTACAAAAAGTAAGATGTTTGGTGCTCATACATGGAGTCTGTGAACCGCAGGTTATCTAAATAGTTTAGTGAAGAGAGCAGTGCAACATGAAAAAAAAGCAACGTCATGAGGATGACTGTGCAGTATATTGTGCTGCTCCTCATGAAACTTCCGCGCTTTCTCTTCTGCATGTGTGCTTGAAAGTAGGTCCCATAAAACTGCCCTTACAACTGAACTAGTCCAAAGTTTGCAATGGACAAGTTACTTTTGTTTTCAATTTGCCTCCTGAATCTACTTATTCTGGCATTACTATTGTTATTCTGCAAGTGTAAATCCAGTTTAGAGGATTTGTTATTCCCACCCCACCTTTTACGGTGCCACCTCTAGTATCAGCCCCAGCTGTACATCACAATTTACCTTGCTAACTGCTGTGAAGTCAGAAGAGCTACTTGGGGGGATTGACAATACTTCTGAGAATCAAATCCCTACACCAAAGTTGAACACAAAAGAGCCAAATATTAACATTCATATCTCCATTTTATCTTAAATTTTAAAGCCTGGTTCTCAGAATAGATGGATCGTGCATTTGCCAGTGAAGTCAGGTGGTTTTGAACAAACTCCGAACTGAAAAGTGTCATGTGATATATGGCATTACGTTAAGTACTTGAAAGATGCTGGCTTTTCCCTGTTCAATACAGGAAGTTATTCTGTAGGTGTCTGGATTATGCAAAATAAGCAGAAGTCTTTTTTTCCTAAAAATATTCTAATTTTTACATTGATTTCCAAATAAGACCTCAGAAAAAAATACACAACAACCCAATTTCCCTGCTGCTGTTACAGCCACTAATACACATACCTATTTCATGGTACAGCTAAAACATCAGGACACCTCCTTGAGCAGGAATACAAGTTTTCTCTTTTTCCTACTAAAAGCCAATATATTATTTTGATTAATAACATGTCACAGATTTGCTTGGCTGGTCTAACAACATGATGGAATGCTTTTTCCGCTATAACTAGAAAAAAAATTATACCTATTCCAGCAGATGAATGACGACTTTGCTTTCCTCTAAAGAATTGGCTTTGAAATGGGTTTAGGCAGCACCTTAAAAATAACCAGGGCTGGATACTTCTTTTACTCTAGAAGGGTCAGTTCTGCTAGACATCACTGTAAGTAAACACTGGAAACAGAATCAAGCTTTGAGATGCTCAAAATAACTAAAACTAAAATATTAAAGACTAGTTTATATGGCCAAGTAATCTATATGTAGAATACCTGTAAACTACAAGTTTCACCACTCAGAGAAGGTGGGATATTCAATGGCTGATGTAGGTAAGAAATACCTTTACAGAATACATTAACCGCTGTAGCTCTAGGCTCCCAATGTATGTTCATGTCAAAATTTTACCTGCAAGTTAAACATAGTAGTCTGATGTTTCTTTTTTCAACCCACAACAGTTCATAATCATTCACATAAGAACAAAAGAAACACAACAGGTGCACTGCTAGAGAACTACTAACTACTAAATGCCACTCTTGTTAACAGCTACTATATCTCTTTCACCTCAGGAGGACTTAGTCTTTTTCCTACGCGGAGTAATCTGTACCTAGAAGGAGCTAGGTTAGTTAGGATGAGATACAGGCTTTGCCCTTCTCCTGCCTAAGCACCATACACTTTAAAGTTTGAATCTTTTGGTATTTATAACTCAGTACAGAACAAGAAGTGATACGCTTCAAGCAAAATGCCTTGTCTTGGAGAAGTAATCTTTCCAAGTCTCAGCTGTGCTCCTAAAGGCTGAATGGAAACACATGCAATTCAGTCTTCTCCATAGGTTTTGGCTGGTGCTTCAGATTTTCAGGTATTTCTACTTCTCTCAAAATTAAATCCATAGTCTCAAGACTCTTGACTACACAGTGTCTGTAGACTCCCCTCAAATTTGCTAAAATTGATAACACTAGTGTGTGGAGAGGACTAAAAGGAATTAATTCAGGTTTTATAGAGGACTGTCTTGAAGACCTCTTGCTTGAGCACTTAATAATTATTTTTATTTCCTTTAAAAAATTTGATGTCACATTCTGGAAAGTGAATCCTGTGTTTGCCAGGGGACAGGCTTAAAAGAAAGGTTCAGCCTTTAGGCAAAGGGCAGGTTATTCCAAACACTCTCCTTACTTATTATGGCAAGGTGTCCTGGAACTAAAGAGCATGGCTGGAAATGAGTTGAAGGATACCTATTTTCAGTGAAAGGGAGGTAGAAGACAAAGTAGTTCATTCAAAATAAAATGTCACTATTTTACTTAATAGCTGAGTATGAGTCATTAGGCTCCAGCCACTCCTCTCTTCTATGCCAAAGCACTTCTATGCCACTTCCAGAGTGGGGGGAGGATGACTTAGGAGGTGACTTCATGTCAGCTCATTCAATCAGGGCTGTCTCCTGATTCCAAAAACAGATGCTAGCACAAAGTACAGGAATGGATTTTGAAACCATGTAAACAGATAAAGGTGAACTGATAAACAACAGGGAACAGGATGATCTGATTTAGGTTCCCTAATATATATCACAGGTGTACTCTTCCGAAAGCCCAAACACAGGGGGATGTCCTTCAGCACCTGCTATGGTGACTATTTACTGAGCAGCTATCAGTATCTACACAGTGTATATTTAAACATATATCCTATTGCTGTACACAAATTATAACTTCCTCACACTCTCGTTCTGACAGCTAATTCATTAAACACCAGTGTGTAACATAAGGTGTTCAACAGTTAGCTCAGTGGAAAAAATGATCAAATTGTTCCTCTGCCTCCTTCTCCCTCAGCCCGCTGCCAGAACGCTGGGCAGCTGCCAAGGGGGAGTGTACAGCAGTCACACGAGTTGATCATATTCTACAGCTCCTGTAATGATCACAGGAGACTGTCTGAAGGAAAGATGTGGGTGAGCAGAAACAAGGCTGCACGCTCTTGACAGTTGCTGAGCATCCCTCTAGCATCCATCCCACCGAGGTTCCCTTCTCTAGCAACCCCATACCTTTAACAGCCTGAACAGGAACCAGTATTTCTAAGGCCAACCAAGACAAAAAGAAGCCAAAAGCTGCACAGAAGTTAACTTCTACTTCCTTTCTCTCTTCATTCATTTTTCAGCATTTCATATTATTCCTCCTACCCAAAGAAGGTCCAGCACCTTCCTTCCCTCCTCCTGCATCCCTCATTTAGGCTTTTAACAAATTTAGACCACAGAAAACTTTTATTTTGATTTTTCTTCTTCTTTTGATTTTTTTTTTTTTTGTGCCTTTGCAAACAAGAAAACATTGTTGCCAAGCTTTGGGCAAACAGGTCTTCTCCATCATTGTTACGCTAGTTACCTGAGAGAATAAGCCTTACCAACATCATGCCTACTCTCAGTTTAAGTTTCTTTAACCCATTTTGAACTAAATGTATGCATTGAAATGGAATAACTTGAGAGGGAAACATTACTTCAGGAAACGCAAGTATTACCACCTCTTCCCCAGACACATCCAAGGATCAGTTAGCTCTCCTAGCTACAGCTGTGCACAGCTGTTCATCAATCACCTCATGAGCCACCACTCACAGCTCCTATAGACAACCACCATTTCGCCAGACTGTTCTCATATGCCTGTACCAACAATAATTGCTTCTGTCTATGTGATAGAAATACGTGCTATTTAACCTTAGCCTTTTAAATATCCATAATATTCTCTATCTGTAACCTGTCCTTCTCCTAATTAATCATGACACCAGTTCTGCTATCTGCAAACTTTGGTAATATGGGCTACAGGCATTATTAAACAACCTGTCTCTGCCTCCTCTTTCCAGATCTATCTGCTGCAAGAGAATGCTCCTGTTCAGACATTGGCATCGTGACTTCCCCAGCTCTGGGGCTGTATGTAAGTACAGCCACATACATCAAGTGGCATAGCAGGCTTCAGCATTTATGAAAGTTGCTCTCAAAGAATAAAAGGGCCTCAGTATCACATATAAAATCACACAGAAATATTTCTGTTAAGAAAGATGCACCACGGCACAGTAACATTAGTCCCAGACAAAAACAGGCCAAATCAATTCTTGATAAAATTCTCACTTAATACAACAAGTTTCACATGAAATAATTTAAACTGAGTAACAAAAATGCTTATCATGTGCCACTTTTACATCAGAATTGAAGATACAATTATCAAGTTCGCTTAGCTTGATCTTCACAGTTTAAAATGTTTCGCTTGCTTAGTAGCCCACTTGTTTATGTAAACTCTGAATTATAAAGCCATTTTATAGATAAAATACAACTGCATTCTTTTTCCACTGCATAATTCCAAATCAAAACATGTCCAGCACTTCCATTTCTAATGGAATGACCTAATGAAAGCATCTGAAAACTGATGATTTTTTTTTCATCATCAGAGAAAAAGGGCTGGTATCATCCCAGTCTGCGTGACACTGCCAGTGTCGAGGTCCTTTCCTAAAAAGGCTTATTACCAAGTTCTCCCTCGAGTAATTTCACTTTACTCTATGTAAGTTGCATCATCCACAGAAAATATAGAAATAAACCTCTGTAAATCTCCTTCTGTTTTCCTACGCTGCGTGAACAGTACCTACATCTTAAGTAATTTGGCCATTTTGATGGAACTGCAGCGTGGTTGCATGTGATTGTGATTATTCAGTGCAAACTGAAAAGCTAGATGTCCCTATGTCAAACTGTACTAACACTGCTGGTGAAAAACCCTTGGGAAGGATGCAAAGACCCTGACAAAGAGGCCTGTCTTTGCTGCCAGGATCATGTTCATTTTGTTATCTGTGAAAGATTAGGCTGGAAGCTTCCACTGTTTAATTTAAAAAGTTCTCTTTTTTCAGACTATATGTAACTTTATGGCAAATGAAGTGGAAGACAACAGTGAAAAATGGGAACTGATTTCACCCGTACAGCACAGGCAGCTGGCACTATAGTATCTCTTTTACTATCTCCATGGATTCTCAAAACTCTGGGCTAGAAAAAAGTCAGTAATTCAGTTTCATGCCCTTCCAGTCCTTTGTACTTCTGCCAGTCCTCCACCCCAAGTACAAACTGCTTCTTGGTGTGCCGATGACATTCCATAAATATCTTTTTTGTACCTTGATCTTAGACTTCTCGGATCCTTTCACAGGGGACACAAAAGGAAAGACATTCCTCATTGTTAAGCCTCACAAGTTCCAACCCAGGGCCTGCCTTTTCAGGCTGTAATTATAGTTTACAACATTCAGCTTTGAACACTGTCTTTCCCAAAAGCCTCACCTTTTTGCCCCAAATGTTCTGTTGTTCTGTTCAGGATCTTCTAAGAATTCCTGGTGCGCTTAATGAGCCAGAAAGCTGTAACATCACACTGAGATCTGTTCCCTCACTTATCATATGCTCTGTTCGCCTATTGCCTTTTCAGTGTTGTCAAAAGAAAAGGTGATATTTCTACCTTCACACTATCTTGCTTTGCTGTCTCAACTCCCTCCCTATTTTTTATACATTCCTGCTTGTGCTGCTGGAAAACTCAGCTGTCCTCTAGGTTTCAAAATCACAGTGAGACAAACAACTGATCTATTCAACAAAACTTTTTTCCTCTTGTCCTTGAGGAGGTTCCTTTTCATCCATCTGTACCTAACATTAACATGCCTCTTAGGAAACTAGCATAAATTATTAACTATTTTTGAAGGAAATGCTTGATAGAAACCAAAAGCTATTTTTCAGCTTGAAGTTTTGAAGCAAAATTATTATTACATATGCATCCACAAATAAGAAAGGAAAATAAAGCTTTGCTGACTTTTTTTCCCCCAAAGATTATTCCATTTTAGTTTCAGGTGACTTGTCTTTTCGACATTTGGACATCCTAGGTCAAAGCAGGCTCTGTACTGGAAGCCTGAGTAATCCAAAGTGTGACAAAGTATAAAATGTATTAATTTTCTTTAGACTTCCAAGGCAGCAAACAGCCTAGCTTGCAATTGAAGTAGGTAGTATATTTCAGAGAAAAATATTTTTCGTTGCTTTCAGTCCATATGAGACAGAGAGGTTTGTTACAGAACTTTGATATTTATTCCATTTTATTTTGGCTTATGTTTCAGTTTCTTCCACACACCTATAAATTAAACACTACTCCTCCTGCACACACCCATAACAGACTTAGAACCACAACATGGGGGACAAAAGGGTGAGAAATCACTCTTCTGACATCAACACATCAATGCCCAAAAAGGAGAACAAGAAGGAAAATTGCTCAACTCACCAGTCCGTGCCAGATACCTGCCTACCAAACACAACTGGCAAGGTCTGCTAGTGTGATGGAAACAAAAATGCTTCCTGTTACAACATTATAAGAGTGACACTCAGAAATTACTTTTCATCAGTAAACATTCAATCAGCTTCAAGTAACAGAAAATAGGAAGAACCTGCTGCACTGTCCATGGAAATGTTTTAGTATTACAGTTCTTTGCTTGTGGGGTCTTCGCAATAAATAGCAGCATCCAAGTAAAAATAAGCTGTACAAAATTTCACTCAAACCATTTAATATGGTATTCTCTTACACCATTTGCCTTTTGGTTTTTTTTTTTTATCTAAATTGAAAACTCATAATCCAGAAAGTTAACAGTTCCTTTCGTGGGCCTGAAGCACACCCATTCAAACAAAATGCAGATGTAAGCAAATTTCAGCATTTGCCATAAGGCCGACTGAAGCCTGGCTTTCTAGATTTGTACAGGAAACCTTTGTTGTATTTGGCAGCCACTCTTTTGTGGAGGTCTCAGGATTTTTTATTTTTTTTTGTCTACAGACATAATTGCTCAATAGAGGAAGAAAATTTAGCCACAAAAAGTCAGTTGCAAATACCTTTGCTATTTTACTTTGACAACCTAGATTATTTTGGATATTTCAAAAGCTACACATCCTCTAGGGCAAGATTATTTAACACTGCAAACTAACTTTGTTCCTGCTTCTCCGATCTGATACTTAAAAGCACAGATTCCACAGAAGTCATCATGTGGCTAACAAACAATACAGTTTATAAAGAAACCGAGTACTTATCAAACTCTCTGCCTTGCCAGCCAAGTACTTTAGTTCCTCCTATACCATCATGTAAGAGACTAAACATTTCTGACTCCTTTTTCTCCTCCACGCAGAGCACTGCATTAACAACATACGTAGTCTCTGGGGGAAGGGAGGGCCTCAAATAGCTCAACAGCTAGTCTGCTGGCTGACCAAAGAGAAGATTTTAATGGTTCTGGCAGGAGCTCTGTCTGGCCTTTCACAGCCAGTAACCGTGAGTTCTCCTAAATGATGACAGCTGCAAGTCTTAGGGAAGAGTGGAGGCAAAATATTGTATTTGACGTTTGTGGATAAATCTTATTTAATCATCTTTGAAATAGGAAAGACCTGCATATGTCAATATAACTGATAATTAAAGGACATTAGCTACCTAGACATCTACTAAGGCTGCAAAACAGCAGGACAAACTATCCACTAGTTTGTGCAATGTGTTGGGGCATTTTTCTTCAGAAACAGAGGCAACTGCTAGGGAGTGTCAGCTTCTTTTCTTCTGATAATGCTCAGGAAACTACTCAAATTTTGAAATTTGGAAGAAAATAATTTGGATATGAAAGCAGGCAAGGTTGTAGCAGCAGCACAGTAAAGACAAAGGGCTTCAGACAAAAACACCTTTCACACAGTTTTATTGCAGTTTACAAGCAGAACAGCAGTGAAGACAATGCAAAGCCTATTACGGATCCTGAAGTGAAACTACACAGAATAGACCACAAGAATTTAGATTAATTACCTTCAAAGAGGGTGGAAAAAAATTAATAAGGTCAAGCTGAAGTCTGCCATGGAAACCGTAACGGCTTGAGGATGTATTAATTTACCAAGAGCAAGGCGTGACTTAAATACATAGTCAAGATAGGAGAATGTATTGAAATGAAAAAGAAACAGAACCAGCACAAATAAGCAAAATATCCCAATTAAACAATTTGGAGGGAAAGGATCTAGAGGAACAGGTATCTCAGGAAGTTTCTCTCTCTCAGGAGTAACACGTATGCAAAAACCAGGTAAATCAGATTAACATTAATTTTACTACAACGTCCAAAGAATTTTAATTGGCATAAACTCACACAGATGTCCTCCAACAGTACAACCTGAGGTGTTTATTCGTGAAAGTGAAACATTTTAGTCCAACAGAAAGAGAGCAAAACTAGATGAAGTATCATTTGGAACAGTAGGCTGGCTTAAGTGTTCATGAACACCATGGTACCCCAAATAAATGTTTTCATTCTACAGTGTGTTTTCTCTCCATTTAACTAATTATAAATTGTACCAAATACCTTATAAACTCCAGCAGTTCTTTAATTCCTGAAGGTGGGTTTCTTTTACAGTGTTTGCTCCAGATGGACCAGACGTATGGTTTTTAGCAACTTAGGTACTTTCTGCAGGAATACACTTCTAGCCTGTCATGAAATAAGTCCAGAAGTTCATGCAAATATTCCTCTTGGGATCCTTCAATAAGACCTGCCATCATCTGTGTCATTTGAAGACAGCAAGGATGTTGCTACTCCTGCCTGCAAAAATATGGCACTACCGTTAGTTCATTGGACCAGTACTTTCCTTCTAAGTCACAAAATCAGCTGGAGTTCATTACTATGAACTTTTTACTCTGTCAGTGCCCTGCAAATACACCACGTGTATCAGGAGCACACTGTGCCAATATAGCATGCAACCTCCAGAAAAAAAATGTGCCACTAAAAGCTACAAAGCATTAGCAACAATTGCTAAAGGCAACAAACATAAACACAATCTTTGCTCCACCACCTACCAAGTTCTAGTAAACTGGGAAAGGGTGTGTAAAGTATGTAGTGGATCAATATGTGCATACCATTTTATAAGATCCTTTAGTTATAATCACTGCCTATGAATTCAGATTGTTGAAAGAACAGGCATAGAGTGGTACAGCTGAGCAACTGTGTCTGGGTTAGGCAGGAGAGATTTTGGAGGGTGTCATGCCTAAACAACACTGCACACATTTACCTAACCTGTTAATTGCATGTAAGCTAGGAGATATTCTCCTGTTAATTTCTGTCAGTCCAATAGACTTCAAAATACAAAGCTATTCTGTGATGACCAACTGTTGTTCCTAGTAGCTAAAAAGCCCCAGTTTGGAATACATCATGGTATGAGGTTTTTATTTTTCTTCTACTACTTAAAGCAGCAACATTTAATCAGAATAATAAAACCATTGTACATTAAAAGACACAACTCTGAAATAAAGAGTAAATTTGGATTCACTCTCCCCTCCAACATCCTTCTGCCAGTAGAGATGATGGTAACAACCACTTGGCAACAAAAGATTTTTCCCTGCTATGAAACTCAATACAACCGTTGAAAAAAAATCCACTCCACAGCTGCTGCAAAAGAAAAACCCAAACCTAATAGGCATCACTTAGCCCTTGGAAATAATTTGGGAAATTAGTTTTACCCCAACATCAATATACTTAAAGAGGTCTGTTGGCATCGTTTACCTCAGAGGAGACCTGTAAATAGGAAAGGGTACATACCCTTCAGCAAACATCAGACTATGTGTGTCAGACAAATGCCAAGGCATGAAAGAAACATCAGTGCAAAATGCAGGAAGAAATCAGAGGATACATTTCTCATGAGAAACAGGTGTGTGAGAGGGAAAAAACAGGTAAACCCTGCAAGCTTCAATATCAGAAGAGGGGAAGTGGGTCATGACCTGACCCATTGTATTACATTACTTGGGAAAGGACTCCCATCAGTTCTGAAGCATCACCCTCACTGATCTTATCTATGAATCTTTGAGGCCCCTCCCAGAGTTTTCTGCCATTAAAGATAAAAAAAAAATCCTAAAGAGAGATGGTTAAGTAAATAATGAAAATACAGAAAAAAATAAGAGTCTATGCTTGCTTTCTGAATTGCTTCTGGAAAAGTAGTGCAGACGGTTAATCCAAATGAAGTAATGCAGAAAAGTACCATTTTTCTTCATGGGTTCCAATTTTTTACAGTGCAACTTTTCACCAAGACACTAGAAGTTGCACCCAGACCCCAGTCTCTTTGGCCTGCCAGTCACTAAACACGTAATCCACTGCTGGACCCTATTCTTGCTGCTTTCAACAGGAATGGGATGGGATTTAAAAAAACTGAGGGATTATCAGTAGTGGAGAAGTAACACAGGTCAGATGAACAAGAGAACAGTAAAGCTTACAATCCAGTAATTTGTGGCTGGGAACACTAGCAGCAGAACACTGTTTACACACAGTAATGCAGAGTTACAGCTTGTTTGTACCAGAGGCAAGGCCATGAACATTTGTTAGACTACACGCACAGAGTTTCTAAAGGACTGAGAGTCTCTCCATTTAATCCAGAATCTTTCTGTAAATACTGTAGTACTCTCCTTCCCTGGCTGGACAAAGCTTGGTCTCCTTTGCCAGTGGTAAGGAGGTAAAAAAAAAAAAAACAAACACCAACTTTCAAAGCCATTATGGAACAGGGAACAGTAGAGATTCAGCAGCTGCTTGAGGTAAATAAGCTCACGAGGCTCATTTGATCCCCACTCCTCTCAAACTGTATCTTTGCTTACTAAAAGCCACTATTTAAAGTGAACAAAACTTGAAGCAAGATCTTCATGCAAAATAATATATTCTTACAGTATGTCTGCCTTTTTATAGCACATTCTCTGCACAGACCAGTTTCAGTTCCAAAAGAAGTTAAAAATGCAGGCTCTGTTTTGCTAACTAGGGTATCTTTGGGATACTCAGCATCTCTTTAGGAAGTTACAAGTTGCCTGTTTTAATTTTTGTGGAAAGGAAAAAATATCCAGCAGTAGCCAATACCTTATCAATAAAGTAATTTAAAGTAATTTAATGTCATGGCTGCTTATAAAGGACTTATTCTCATTTATTCAGAGCTTCTTTTTGTTACCAGAATAGCAGAGAGATGCCAGAATACAAAACCAGCATTGCACCTCTACATCTGGCTGCTAGAAATAAGCAGTTAGTAACAATTGTATTTGACTGGCACTGCCATCACAGAACTGTACAACATAACAGCTATTTTTCATTGAGCAAAAACAAGCTTTAAAATGCATGTGGATTAACACTCTGGCTCCGCTCTCTCTATTGGGTCAATCTGGAAGATACTCCTGGCACTTTATTTACCAGGTGCTTGCTGGCTCAGTTGAATCCCTGACTCTTCTGTGATTGCTTTGGTATAAAGCACATACAGATGCATAAAATGCAGATGATGCACAGCTTTTAAAAACTGCCGTATGGGACAACACATATACAGGACCATAAGTAAGTCCCATATATAGGCTAGAAGACTATTCACAACGTGTTTATACAAAAGCACAGCTGTACTTGTATGTTCAGTTGGTACCTCATCTCCACAGAATGTCCTTTCCAAGAGGAAAGGCACAATCCAGTGAAGGAAGAAGAGGTCAGGCTCATCTACACCACCACAAGGTGAGCTTCTGCTGGCCTTTTACATTATGTTTTTTTTCTATTTCCATAAAAGGAAGAGATTACTAACTACTAGAAATGGCCAGACAACAAAGCCTATTCCCTTTTTTCCCATTAAAAAAAATATTAAAATATCAAGAAATTCATGAAAAGGGAAGAAATTTATGTGAAATCCATGTTGGCAAATTCTAATATGAGTTTTCAGTTTTGCTTCCTTGCAAGGCTTCTCACCTTGTCATTACCTCCCTACTAGGTAACTGATTATCTCCTTATCAGAAAGTGTTGGTAACAAAAATTCTAACCAGCTCTACTGACAAACTAAATATGCTTCAAAAATTTGAGTACTTATCAGCCAGTATTTCCAAGATACTTAAAGAACTTATAAAATCAAACCATTATCACGACATTATTATCAAGAACTCAGTAGTATTAAATATTCTTCTAACCTCCAAAAGAGAACACTACATTCAAAATCAAATATTTAAAATTAAACTCAAAGTATAACAAGTACTCTGTTTCACAATTTACCAGAGACCAAAGCATACACAGGGATGAAATTATTTAAAAGGCCAACTCTGGAATCACTATCAAAATTCAAATTTCCATTTATAAAGCCTGCCTCTACTCACTCTTGACATACGCTAACTTAGTCCCTCGATACAGAGATGTCTCAAAACAAAAATTCTTTGACAAAATTATTAGTCTGAGTTACATATGTCAAATAAAAAATACTAGCTGAAATAATTTTATGATGATATTTGGCACCAGGATGTTGCAGACATTCCTCTGGCACCCTCTAGTGCTCACGGTAGTCCCGAATCATGGCCATGGGGACACGGTCCCATTACCAAACCAATCTTCCTCTCTAGGAAGAGACGCTTTGCCAACATGAAAAAGAAAACTACTAATGTGCAGCACTGTAGGGGCTTCTCATAACGCCATGCGTCCCTCAGTTATAACCTCTGTCCTGGTAAATTTCCTTTCAGTAAATGAGATGCTAGGTTTTGTGTACCACAGGAAGGAAAATAAGGTGATTTCCCCTCAAATATATTCCCCAAAGAGGAAATTTAACATATGAATTCACTACCTTCGCTTTAAGCACCTGCCTTCACTTCCTAAAATATTCACCAGAATGAGAGAACGACACAGCTGCTCAGCCCAACCACCGTGATTAGGCAGAAGTTGTAAATTCTGCTCTCCAGAAGGCGCACACTGTTTAATTGTTAAAGTACTTGAGATTAGGAGCCAAGTTTCTGGATGCATTATGCTTTCGCACATCCTTACCTGGTTCCCTACAACCGTGATACCCCAATGTGTGCACTACTTTCCCGGCACAATCCTCACTTTATTTCAATGGTGTAAACAGCAGCCAAAAATACACAGCTGTGCAAGAACCGTCACTATTTCTGAAGCAGAAGTGCAGGGCCCAGACAGCATAAATCATGCCTTATTGCAGACGTTCAGATTGCGCCTGACAGTTTCCCTTCAGACATAAGAACGTTATGCCCTCAGTTAACTCGGTGAACTCAGAACTCGTTCCAGCCAGGGAATAACTGGGGTTTTAACACAGCGTACCTAACTATCTCTTCTACACAGCCTTTCTGCCTGCTTTTAGCCAGGGAATTAGGCATTTTTCCCCTCACGCTATGGTACCCGCGCGCTCCCTGACGCGGCCTGAGGGCTTGCTGTCCCCTGCAGCCGCCCGGCAGCCCCTGACGCGCCGGTGCAGCAGCCACCGCCGGGGCCCCGAGCAGATCTGTGAGCTTGGAGACTTGGGCTGAGCTCGGGAGGCGGCAGCGGCAGCCCAAGCCCGGGCCCCCCCGCGCTCCCGGCCGCTGAGCGGAGGACGCGGTCCCGCCATTAGCGTCCCTGAGAAGCCGCGCGGGCGCACGAGCGGCCCGCCCTGCGCGCGCCACAGCCCAGCAGCCAACCAGCGCCGGCGCGAGCCTGCCCCCGCCGCCATGCCGGTGGCGGGCGGAACTGACCGAGGAGCCGCGGGCACCATAGAGTCGCGGCGGAACGCGGGGCGAGAGCGGCCGCGCTCGCCGGGGCGGGGGTGAAAGGTCGGGGGTTTCGCTGAGGCAAGATGGTGGCGCCGGCCACGCTCCGCGTGGTGCGATGCGGCGGCAGCACCCTCCACGGCGCCAGGGCCGTCTTCTCCGCCGATTCCAAGCAAGTGGGGCCGTGCCCTGAGCCTGCCACCCTTGGGGGGGGGGCGGATCCGGAGCTTTGCGGCGGGGGCGACAGCCGGCAGGGGTCCCTGCGGCCTGCCGCTCGCCGGGGCGTGCCTGGGCCCCTTCCCCCGCGGGCGGCGCGGTGACGGTTTTGCTCCCCCGCCAGGTACCTGCTGTGCGCCTCCGGCGACTTCGTGAAGATGTACTGCGTGGCCACCGAGGAGACGCTGCGGTTGATGGGCGGCCACGCCGGCCTGGTGACGGGCATCCAGCTCAACCCCCACAACCATATGCAGGTCTGGGGGGGGGGGGGCGGAGGGGGTCTGGCCGCGGGGCGGGGGGGGTGCTGGGGGTGCTCCTGCCCCTCGGCCGAGCTTAGTGCCTCCGCGGGGGCTGTTCCGGGTGTTTGGGGGCTGGCTGGAATGGGAGGACGAGCTGGAGGCGGTTATAGCACTGTTGAGGTAATGTTTCGCCAAAAGTCTTCCTGGGAGGGTAAACTTTGAATCTTTTTTTTTACAAGTAAAAACGTGAAACACCATGTGGATAATACTTGTTGAATGGAATGACAGCAAAATGAAAATGTCAGCAAAATTCCCTTTTCTCTTTTCATTATTGAAGGGAGGAAAGGCATCTGAGAAAATCAGCAACACGTGCTGTGGTTGGTGTTTGCCCCAGTCCATTTGCTGCTACAGATGCAGATTTGACTAAATCCGTTAAGTTTGCCCAGTGGCTAGCTTCGTACTGGCAGCCTGCCTTCCCTGTTCACTGCTGCTCTGGCTCTGGGTCTCAGTTTGCCTGGAATTTCTTTGTTGTCTATCTAGAAACAATAATTACTTGATTACTTGCCAAAGTAGACTGCATCAGCATATTATCAATGATGCAAATGTTAATAAAAGTTCGCATGATGGGTATCTGTGCATGCTCTGTAAGTCTCAAGTTATTAAGCCCAAACACCCGTTTCTTTCATTCAAACTAGAATAATAGTGTTGTATTTCCATTGCACTTTCTTTGAAGGCAGTACAGAGCTGATATGGGTCCTGTATTTTTGATGATTCAGCTGCTCAGAGTCGCAGTTCCATTGATCAATCCTTCAACTTGTAAGCTGTGATTTTATATAAAAGCTGGCTTTGATGCATTACTTTAACTTACTTTTTTTTTCCCCTTTTTTTCCCCTCAGCTCTATTCTTCCTCTCTTGATGGCAGCATTAAGCTGTGGGACTTCATGGATGGGATTCCCATTAAAGTATGTTGAGTTATACCTGTTGAACACCTGTCAAAATTATTCTTGACCCATTGTTAGTGGAATAAGGCTTGCTGTAGCAGTTGCTACAAATGGGCACAAATTAGTCTGAGACGTGTTGGTTTGCCATGAACACAGCCTGAAAACCACCAATGCATGGCAGTAGTAAAATGCAGCAATTGATGTGCGTGTCACTGCAGAAATTCATGCTGATGCAAAATCTTTTGGGGACAAAGATGGGATCTGTGTTGACATGCTAACTTTGCTACTTGCTGCACAGTGTAGCTCGTAGGGAGTGTGCAGCAGTTTGTGATGTGCCAGTAGGAATTGATACAATGGCTTGAAAATACGGGCTGCAAACTGTCCTGTTCCTCCCGTTTTCTGCTAAATAGAGGCCCTTTCCTATAGATGGGCCTTCTGCTTTGTATTAGGGGTAAGGCAACTTCAGATTTTTCTGTAAATCTGATGTCTCAGATTTTATCAGTACTGTTACAAAGTTTGTATTAGTCCTTGATAGAATAAAGGTCTTTTTATTTGTCTTAGAACTGAATATTTTAATTGATCTGTCGAGGTTTCTTCAAAGCGTGTGTATTTTCCGTCTTGTAAAAACTTAGCATTATTCACTGTTGAAAGCCATACACGTCATTGTAATAATTGTTGAAGTCCATGTCTTTTTTGTCTTTTTTTTTTTTTTCAGACTTTCACTGTAGGATCCAAACTTCTGGCACTGTACGCACTTGCGAGTTCTGAGGACTCAGTGTTTGTTGTCATTCCAAAGAGTGGTGAAAGAGGTACAGTATGATCAGCATCTTCCTTGCCATCTAAGTAATTCTGTGTCTAAGCTACTGTCATGTCAGTGAATGGTATGTGGCAAGAACGTGCTTTAATTTATTAATTTTGAAAATATTTCTTAAAATCCTGTGACAGATGTCTGCAGTCCTGCATTTTGTGCCTTTTTTCTGTTTTCATTCTAGGACATCTGTTTTTAAAAAAAAATAATTTAGAGGAGTGCTTATCTTCACATTTGAAGCATGTACTACATGTATCTGATGTAGATGCAATAAATCTTTAAGCAGTGCTTACCATGGCACAGGGTATGCTACAGTACTTCAAACTACTCTTCCACCTTAAGCACTGTTACCTCAAATAGACTTGTTCTATTTAACAGCATGCCTAGATTTTTTTCCTAGAATTTTGTCTGGCATAAATACAAACATAGCTTGACCTTACTTTTAACTGTATTGCTACAAATGTCACTTCAGAGCAAGAGCAAATATTATGCAGCTTTGCTTGGTTTCTGCTTACAGTTACACTGGTGTCCACTATCTAGTCCTCAATCTTCAATAATGTTGTCTGAATCAAAATATTTGAAACAGTTATTGTTTCTGAAAGGTATTACAAACTTTTTCAAACTCATTAAAATATTGGAAGGTACTAACATGTTAGTTTTAAGGTAGAAGAGATGTAAATCTCCTCTGTAAGGGGTGTATGTAAACTTGTTCATAAAAAACCTTTTGATAACAGGTTTTTCTTTGATCAGATACATTCCAACTGGTCTCAGTTAAGCTGACAAAAGCAGCGGGCCAAGATCTGGAAGCCAAGGAATTGTCAGTGGTTTTGCATGGTGTGGGTGCATCACCGAAGTCTATTGCGTTTGGGAGAGAAGTATGTTCACCTTTTGGTTTTGGTTTTTTTTCCTTCTGTTGAGTGTTGATTGGTTGGGCTTCTCCCACTGAACTGTATGCTGTTTATGCTTTTATACAAGCACAGCAGCACTGAAACAAATGGTTCTGTGTAAGACTTAGGTTTATTTTTCTAAAGAAAAGAAAAAGAAAAAACAGCACTTACAATAGGTAAATATTTACTTAACATCAGCTTATTTTTAAATACTTTGTAGCAAAACATATTTTATTTGTTTTTCTTTCATGTGTAAGAACATAAACTGTACCTCCTAAGCTGTTGTTTTGTTATACAGGGTGAATATGTGGCATCAGTGAAGGATCTTAATCTCCAAGTTTATTTTTTCAAACAGAAACAGTTGAACAGGTAAGACTGAAAATGTCTGGTATTGATTCAGTCTGATATATCGTAAAGGTTGGTTTTCTGGTGATGTGTGCACATAGTAATTTGTATGTGTCAGCAACTATTTGGTTTTATGCAGGAGGGGATGTGGTCACTATACAAGAAGTTTCCCATAGAGGCAGACAGTGGGATGCTGCATTGGTATTGGTAACTCATCTTTTCAGCTTGGGCATATAGTTTTTTTCAGGGAAATGCTTAAGCTGATGCTGGACTGAAACAAGTGACATAGTTTGGTCAGGGCCAAAACAAGGGCAGAGGGCAGAGCAGGGGTGGAAGGAGAGAGAGAAAAAAAAAAAGGAAAAATCTTATGGCTTGGCTGAAGGCAAAGAACTAATGAAATAAAGAGAAAAATAAGTCTGTATCTGTTTTTTGGAAGGTGCATGTAACTGTAACAACTTGGAGATGTTTAATTTTGCTGGCCAGAATTATTTTTATGTGCATTAGATGATCCTTTTGAAGCTTTGTTTAAAAAACAGCAAACCAACTTGTGTAACTAAAGTTACTTTCTTAATTCTTGAAGATTTTCTTTAAGTGCAGTGAAGACAAAAGGTGGAAACAATCACTTCACTTGCGTAGCATGCCATCCTACAGAGGATTGTATTGCAACTGGCCATGCTGATGGAAAGATTCGCCTCTGGTACGTGCATTTTAATTCAGCCATGTAGCCTGTAAACTTAGGTAACCATAGGAATTAAGTGAAACCTGAGCAAAGCAGTCTAATTCGTCCTTAGCATTGCTCATTATGACTTCTGAAAATGGCAAAGAATGGCAAGTGCCATGAAGCTACTGTACTGGCTAACTTCAGTTTAATGTCAAATGGGAAAATACTCTTTGTTAAGCTGTGCTCCATTGAAAAAGGTAATGCAGGAGCAACTGAAGTACCTCCTTACGGGCAAGTAGAGACCTAGAGAGAGCACACTAGTGGGATTGTGTGGTTAAGAACAATATGCTTGCCAAGTTGCTCTACAGCACTGAGTTGCTCAGCAAGATGCGCAGTGTGCACTGAGAAGGCGCCAAAAACCTGCTAGCATGGTTCCTCCCTTTGCATCACTTGATCACTCAAGAAACTGGAAGTTAGAGGAGAGGATGGTGTACTTGATTTAATTCAGTATTTCTTTTTGTTTGCTGTGTTGCTGATGGTGTGCTCCCCACATAGGAGGAATTTCTACCACAAGAAAGAATACACATTTTCCACACTGCATTGGCATCATGATACTGTCATGGATCTAGCTTTTTCTATAGAGGGTGAGTAAAAAGCCAAAAACTGCAAACCACAAAAGACCTCCAACAAACAAACAAACAAACCCTCTCAAAGTTGAAGAGTTGGAGCAGGGACAGAAAAATCAATAGGCTAAGTTCAATTTTGTCCACTTACTAACAGATTAATTTCTAGAATATTAAATATGTCCAGGAAGGACTTGAAACAAAAATGGAAGCAGCTGTTTATTTTTTGATATATTTTGATTGGCATTCATAACGTCAAATGTCTACCTTCTGTGGCAGAATATAAAATTTAGCCCCTCCTTACCTATTTCCCCTCATCTCTACTCTCCTGCCCTGCTCCCCACCCCCTTCATCAGTAACACTGATGAATTCTTGCCAGTCTTATTTGCATCCAAATAAAACAAGCCAGCCTTGTCCAAGCTCAAACCTAGTGGCAAAAATATAGTTCATTTTTTATATCTGAATTGTGTGATCTGAACTATTCTCCTTAGGATACTTCTTGCTGCAAAGTACTTCTGATAGAAGGAGAACAAATCAGCTGTATTCTAACAAGAATACTCAGCTCACTCAGAAAGTAGTGGGATTTACTGCTCCCAATGCATTGTTTAAACTTTATTGTAGGCACAAATTCTTGTTCCTGTGTCCAGCAATTTGACGTGGGGTAATGAGAAACATACCTGTGTTGTCCACACTTGGATATGAGGAATAATTGCTTTGTATGTGACAGTTTAAGAAAGGTTTTTGAGAAACCTGCGGTTGCCTGTCATTGTAAACTGATGATACTTTTTTTTTTTTTTTTTCTTAACCAAAACCTATAACTGTATTTTCATTACCGGAAAAGGAACCAGCTTGCTGAGTGGTGGAGTTGAATCTGTTCTAGTTCTGTGGCACAACGGATCAGATTGTCGAAAGGATTTCCTTCCCCGTTTGGGATCTCCTATTGAGTACATCTCCATGTCATCTGATGGTGCACTCTGTTGCACCTTGCATACAGACAACAGTAAGCCAATACATAATTTAAGTATCATTTAATGCAAAATGGAATGCAAATAACTTCATTTTGTTAGTTTTAGATTCATTAACTAGACATAGAAGTTCGATATTGATCTGAAAGCGCAGATGCTTGAAGTGATCTTTTGCTTTGTCGTCGGTCTGTGCATTTGCGTGGCGACTGCTGTAAATTGGCTTTCCACCTTGATGTGAGGGTGTCGTAAATTGAGAAAAGATACATTTATAGGATTAAGTACAGTTGGTTAAGGTCCCTTCCCCACCGTGAGATGTGGTTACATTGCAGAAGCCTTTTGCAAGCCTTTATTTGTTTTTCTTTTCAGGAATTACAATAATCAACAGCAACCTAAGATTTTCCAAATGTATTCAAGGGCTAATCAAAAGTAAGTGCGATAAAACTAATCTTCCGCTTAAGAGGGCAGAATATGTCACTTTCAGTCTTAGGTCATTTGTCATCTGATTCTTGTTTCCAGCTACGGATGTCAAGACAGGTCTAGTGGTTGATCCTAGAACCAAGGCTTTGGTCCTGAATGGAGAGCCTGGCCACTTGCAATTCTATTGTCTCCAAAGTGACCAACAGCTGTTCAGTGTAAGTTGCATGGGCTTGTCCTAAATTTTGAACTTATTCAGTCAAGTAAGTTACGCATCAGAATTTATTTGAAAACTTAATTTGGCAAGCAGGAAAAAAGCCAGCGGCTCTACCCTGAGACTGGATTCCAAGCTGAGATGGTTTTGGCTTTATCGCAAACTTCTTTTACTTGTTAAGCATAGTTAAACTTTGATAGTTGAGTAAATACTTGTGCTACTCCTGTTAAATGTCAAAAATTTCTGGAAAAGCTCCCTCTTAAATATCTTTATTTCTTTTTTGCTTTTCCTTCTTTTCTACACTTGGCATTATTGTGGAATGTACATGCCGTAATTATGCTTTCCCCGCATTTTTCTTTATGCCACAGCCCAGTCAGTCCTAATTGGTGCTTTCAGAACATCCTTTCTCCATGGTTTTATAAATGATACCTCTAAATCTTTGCTTGAATTTTGAATTCTAAATTTCATCTTGTTGTTTTGCAGTTGGATATTGTGCAACGACAATACATTCATCAGGCAGGTTTGAAGCAAACTGACTTGGTAAAAGTTGCGTTTAGTGCACAAGGCAAGTGGTTGGCAACAGTAGAGGAGAGAGACGAAGTAACCGACCCTGAGTTACAGTTGAAGCTGTGGTTCTATGATGAAGAAACACAAAGGTACTGGTAACAGAGCTGGCCTTCTGGGTGTCAAAATCTAAAGTATCGCACAAATGTCTGTACAGGCTTTGTCTTGCAAAGGCAGAGGTTTTCCAGTCAACTAATAAAAATCTAGGGAAGACTCTGGTGAGAGTTTGCCATGCATGCTACACGCATCTGAAACCACACACAGAGCTGACATAAATACAGATTGAAAGTAATTGCTGTGAACCTAATTTACTTACACAGGCTATTTTAACCATGGGAATTAAGTTCACGTTTACTTCGTATTAAAAATTATGGACTTAATGGAATGGTTGTATAACTTGTTCAGTTTTCCCAACTTTTGTCTAATCCACCATTGATTGATTAGTCCTTCTAGGGTAGAGCAGATTATGTGTTTATTGTTGATTATGTGTCTTTTCTTTAGCTAACATATGCATCTGGTTCATACACATTCCCTTATTTTCTTGTTTAAAAAAGAATTTACTATAAATTGTTACTGTCTTGAAGAAGAAACAAAGCAAAATAAAGCTGATCTGTGTAGTAGCTTATGTGACTGATTTTCTAAGTGCTGGAAAGACTACCCAGAGTTCAAGCTGAATATTTGAGAGTGATCCTTGCTTAGTGATAATTCTTTCTCAGTGCTGGCCTACAATCTCTCTTGCTGTATGGAAGTGATAAGGAAATCTGGTCTGATACCATGTAGCTGTCTAATTAGACAGAAGTTACTTTGATTCCTCTTCTGCCCCCCCGCCCCCTTCCAGAATCATCTTGGACTGAAATCTTCCCCAAGTTCCAAATGAACTAAAATGGCAAGCTTCTGTTTTCTTTTCCTACAGCTTTAAGCTGAACACTAGAATAAATATGCCCCATGAGGACCACATAACAGACATGTGCTTTCGTGACATGGATGAATTAGAAGATGACTCTCTGATACTGGTAACAGCTGGCAGAGACTGTGTGTTTAAAGTCTGGGTGATGGTAGAAGACACTGATCCAGAAGGTAAATATGGTCAAAACGTAACTTACTCTTACTTGCCACATTATAACATCCTATAGAATTTCTGACCCTAACTTCATCCTTTCAGAACTAGGCCCTTTAGTCGCATGCATTTACCTGTTTCTGCTGATGAATGAAGTATTGTGTTCTCCTGAGCATCCTCTGTGATGGAGTTCTCTCATAGGTTTCTTGCAGTATTATGGATTGATATGGAGGTTCCTGAAATAGCAAAGACCTTGCCAAGCCTGCTGCAGAAGGCTGTGACAACCTGTATTTATTGTTTAGAGGATTGTTTGTAGTAATGATTTGTCCATGCTGGGAAAATGGATGTTTTGTCATTCATCTGGGTAGTCTTTTTATTTGAGACTTCTGCTCAAAGGAGCAGGATGCAGAAATGTGTTACTCTGTTTCAGTTGACTCAGTATGTAATAATAGCACTTTGCCATTCCGCTGCTCACCACTTCAGAGTTCATTTTTTGAACATCCTTCTTACCCATAGACATTTGAAAGTCCTAGAATGGATATTTAGGATCCATTTCCAAAATACTTAAGTAACGAAATTTCACCTCTCAAAATGCATGCTGATATTCACATATTTTAAATAGAGTGTCTGAAGAAGCTGTATTACCCTGTATGCCTTTGCACGTGAAATGCAAGACTTTCTGCTTCTTCATTTCCTTTTACTTAATTGTTACCACAGTGCCAGGCACGCTTAAGTGAGCTGGAACTTTCCTGCTACCTGGGTGTTTTATCTTTTCATGTCCCCAGTAGATGTGGTAGTGCTTTTGCTGAACCGCTTGCTGTTTGATAACATGTTTGTGTTTTCATGGGCAGGTGAACATGTTCAAAAGTACTTTTGAGCTACTAGTTTCCATGTGGCAAACTTACTTTGCCAAATTAACTTTCTCTTCCCAAGCCGTTTGCTCCTCAACAGTGGCTGCTCATGAGAAGAAAAACAAAAGCTTGTATTCATTTACTAGGATTTGTGTATATATTTACTTAATAGCAACTCTCTCAATGGTATCTGAAAGGGTGTGGGGGGGTTCTTTTTATTTTTTGTAAATGATTCTAAGCCTAGATTATATTTTAATGAACAGATACTTCGATCTTGGGTACAGTGTGGGCTGGGGATGAAACCTAGTGGGGTCTGTTTCCTTCAGCAAGATCGTATCTGCTGACTGGCCTCATCAGGGTCTTTTTTGTGTGACTTTGTTTTTAAGTGACTGTACAGAGTTCTGTTCATGGCATGTGTAAAATTACAAATCAGTGCTGACTTCTGTGGTGTGTTTGCCTAGCAGGGGCAGGGTAGGAATGCTCAGGTAGAAAGAATTGACATGCTGCAGCTTCTGTGCACCACATATTAATAAACTGATTGGTTCGTAAGTAGCCTACACTCTGGCATGCTTTTAATTGCAGCAGATCGATCTCTCGCTGTGCCTCTAGATGGTGCCATGCAGTTGGAAGTGGTGAATTGTTTCTGGCTTTTTTTTACAGGCAGGTCTTTTAATCATCAACTGATAGCCATTGTATAAAGGATATCTTAGCATAGCGTGAACTTATTTTCCTTCCTTTCTTCATCCTACTCCTGTGTTTCAAAAACATGTTGTATAAATTTATTTATACTGGGAAATGTATGTTATGTGGTAAGTACATCACTTCGCTTCTGTTTATTTTATGGTAATTATCAACAGTAGGAAAGGTATCCCAGCTGGACACGCTGGCAGGTTAACCAACACAAGGAAGCATGCTGATTGGGTCACTCTGTGATCTTCAAACTTTCTGTAAATGAGCCATGAGTTTTGTTGGACTGAAATGCAAGCTGTGTTCAGATTTTCAGTAATGCTCCTGTTCTTGCTACCAATTTAAAATAACACTATATTTCAGAACACTAAATGCTGAATCTACTTAAGTATCTTTTTTTTATTTTTCCCTTTTATCTAATATCTGCCTGTTTGATACCTCAGTTAATGCAGTTGGTAAAGTAAATGTGAATGTTGTACCATGTCAGTCTTATGATTCACTGTTCAAATGCAAAACTGAGGACAAATGAATAACCTACTAGATGTTTCTTGTACTAGAACGGGACAGATTCTCTGTACTCCTCAAAGTGTATGTTTTCTGAAACAGAACTGTCTTGCTCTTGAGCCTATTTTGCAGCCCTAGTACTTGAATTCTTCTTCGTGTATAGACTTGAATTAACTAGCCTGTTTATTCAATGCAGCACAGCAAAGTGTGAGCTGGAACTGTGACTTCGTAGGCAGCTACCACAACTACCAAGCTACTAACTGCTGTTTCTCAGAAGACGGCTCTGTGCTTGCTGTTAGCTTTGAAGAAACTGTCACTGTATGGGATTCAGTTACTTGGGATCTTAAGTGTACGTTTTGCCATCCACCTGGAAAAATAAGGTATGCTTTTCATCTGGTTTTTTATGTCATACTTGAACTCTCAGAACTTAAAGAATCAATTCATAGTAGTCCAGGACCTTGTGTATGTTCTTATAAATGTTGAATTTAACAGTCTGAAGTTCATACGTAGAAAAAACTCTAAAATGGCTTTTAGGTTGTTGATAGCTTACTGTTAATAAGATTGAGCTTTGCAGTTTCATCTTCTTACTTGCTTGGGACTCTTTTACCTCCCGTACTCAATGTATCGTTGGGCATGCAGTAGGGTATTAATAGCCCTTCTTTTTCCCCATTAATCTAGGAATGAGTCAAAGTACTGAAAAAGTACAAATACAAGATGTTAGTTCTTTAGGCATGTTTTCATGCATACAAACAGAATTTGTATCAATAAACCATAAAGGCGTATTGACCTTGTTATCTGCATTACAAAATATATATCCTGATCCTTTCTAACATCTGCTGGAAAATCCATGTTTGCCTAGCAGACTATCCCAGCATGCTAAACTGTGTGCTGTCGTGATAAAAGACATCCTGAAGGTCTAGATACCGTTCTGTTGTGTAAGAATAATGAGGAATGGCGTAGGTCGATGGTAGAGGTAAATGTCAGAGACTCAGAGAATAGGGCGGTCTTAATACTGAGCTTCCTGGACTGTGCAAATATACAGCAGTTTCTGTTCCAGGTAAAGTATCACGTTTCTTATGATAATCTTGAATAAAATGGGGCAATAGGTGGCCTCAGTGGTTCATCTACTTAATCTCTGTGCCAGATCTCTGTATCTAAACAGTTGCTGAAACAGGAAGATGCTACACACCTACTGTAGCATTCCCTTTCAGTGCTGAGGTTTTTCGAACTGCTTCTCAGACTTGCTTCTCAAAGGCATTACTGCCGTAATGTTAGAGGTATTTCATATACCCCTTTCCAGGAAACATCTAAAATGGAGAGCAACACATTGTGCAGTCACAATATTTTAAAGATTCTGGCATGAAGAATCTTTATTCTTGTGTGTATGTTTGTTATCTTTTCTTCTGTGTGATCAAGTCAGTTTTGTTTATACTGGTCCTCTAAAATTAGAAATTTAGAAACATGATTCTAAAACTTGTGTGCAGGAAAATGTGTAAGCCACGTCTTTACTATTTATGCAGAAAACTTCTCTTGACAGCTTGGTGCAGTGGCAAGCTTTTCCCAGGACAGCTACTCCTTTTGTAGCCTTACTATATGTTATATTAAAAGGAAACTCTAGGGCTATATTAAATGACTGTATTAGTATCATAACTTCAAAGGGCAATGTTTCAACATAGAAATTCCGCCCTTTATTAGCTTTTTTGAAAATGTTCTATAGCATTAGAAATCAAAAGGCTCTTCTGATATTCTCAAACAAGAGACTGGGAAATTAAAATGCGTGAAAACAAGTCAGTTTCTTCAGTTGGAGCAGCCTGTAACTTTTTTTTTTGTCCATCCTTTCTAGTGCTTAGGGCAATAGTAGGAATTCTTTACATAAGGAATTTATTTACCAGGCTTGATGTGAACAGTTACTATTACTTAGGGGTTTGTAACTTACTTAAGAGTTTAAAATCACTCCTTGAAATCAGAATGTTATAGGAATATGTAATCCTTATAGATTTATTCATACTTTAAATCTCCCAGACCTATCTGGTGGTTGTATGTGAAGTTCCATGCCACTAGGGGTGAAAGCAAAAAGCAAACTTAGCCCGATTTAAATACAAGAACTAAGTTTTAACTGAATGGTTTTGTGACTTGTGAATCATTGCTACATAGAGAAAAGAGGAGGAAATCTGAAGGTCACTAACTTGTTCTGGCTTTTTACTTCTGTAGGAACATCTGCTTTGGGAGACTAACATGTTCCAAGTACCTTATTGGTGCCACTGATCATGGCTTTCTGTGTTGCTGGAACCTACTCAGTTGTGCATGTAAGATCAGCTTAAATGTGTGCTAGTGGTAACATTTAACACCTGAATTTACTATGAAACCTTAAAATAATTCTAGTTTGATTCCCGATTGACCCACTACAAAATGTCCTGTGGAAACATAATTTTCATACTTCAGTCAGGATGATATCCTGCCCAGCGTGCATGTGCTTTGTGTGCATGTGCATAGTAACTTCTAAGTTAAATGACTGATGAGACAAATTGTGTTTCCTACGATCGTGTAGAAGTTGTTAGTATTTCTCTATTTTTATTCATCTGGGAATAAGTGAAACCGCGTTCCCCTTCCAGAGGTGAAGGCCCTGTGTGTCATTCCCATTTGACCTTTTGTTTGGCAAAGTAGTGGGATAGAACTGAATGCCGCCTTTTCATGTCTGGCTGTTGCTGTGTTTGCTTTTCAGTGGAATGGAGTGCCCACCTCAACATCTTAGTTCTGCAACCTGATCCCCTTTCAGAATACATTGCTGCTGTCTCATGGCTCTCAAAAGAGTCCAGCCGTAAGTACAAAGGCTTCTTTGACAAGTAATAGTCATTGGAATTTAAAACTGTGAAAGTATAATTTCTAGAAAAAGGTTTTCTTAGAATCCATCCCCATAAAAGCCATAAAACAGACTTGAGTCTGTGTTTGCACCTGTGGAAAACAGCAGCAGCAGCAAAATATGGAATCAGTTACATTAGAAAAGACATGTTGGCTCCCCATATTTTCGTCCAACAGTTATTTTACGGTACAGGATATAGCACAGGGTTAACCATGCTTTCTGGGTGAGGGTCTTAAATGTTCTTAACCCTCTCCTGTAAATGCAAAACCATGGTTGAACTGTACAGCCACGTTTTAGAGCTTCGACTGTAAATTATGGTTACTCTTCCTAGAGCTACTGTTCCACAGAAACATCAGTTTCCAAGTATGTTCTCTGGATTGGAATACTGTGAAAGGTACTTTCTGTTACGCCGTAAGGTTACCCATTTATAGCTCCTGCAAACTAGTGCTTAAAGGCAATCCTGTCCAGCCCTTTATGACTATGATACCTAGGGCTTTGACAGCTATCCAGGAAGGTAAGAATTTCATGATTTAACGAGAAGATGTCCTTTATTTTGCAGTGTTTGTGTTTAAACCAAATGAGCCACGACCAATCTATATCCAGAGGAACCTTTGTAAGGAAAAGATCCAGCTTGCTGCCTTCATTCCAAGAGATGAACCTGAAACAGTTGGCTCAGAAAAATACCTTTGGCTAAGAAGATCCCAACTATTTTTTCTTACGGATACACAAGTAAGAAATAGTGATTGGCAAGTGGTTCCTGGGGAAAAGGTATTTTCCTGAATGTGGATTGGTACAAATTCAGTGTTCTGCTGTTGAGTATAAGAGTTTCTTTTTGTGATTTCAAGGCAGTGTAAGCCATGCTTTGTTCTTCATTAGAAGCTTTGAAGATCAAAATCGATTATTTACTGGTTTTCTACTGCTAATAGTATCTGCTGCCGCATTCATACAAGAATCTAGATCATTTGGGAGCATTGCCTACGTTGCTGTATTACTGCTGATTATCCAAACATTTCACATGATACTCACTTTCTGCGGTCATTGGTGGGTGGTTTGGGGTCTTTTTTTGTTTGTTTTCCCAAAAAGTCTATATAGATCTTCTAGGCTGTTGCCGCTTCCTTTCAGTTTCTGTATAAAATAGAGAGGAAGAGGTGCGATTGCCTCTTCCGCTTGACTGACAAAAGCTTTTGGGCCAGTTGGAAGCTTCTGTAGGCAGGGTGTGGAAATATGGAAAGCAGGTGCGCATACTATAACTTTGCTACATTGTTCTGTATTTTAGGAGCTAATGACGCTTAGCACAAAGTCTCTAGAAGAAAGGCTTACACCGTCAAGCAAACAGGTACCTCTTACAGAAGTTCTGACAGAGCAGTTGAAAATTCAGTTGTTCAGTTTGTCAGATACAGATTCCCTTCTGTCATGAAAATGCACGCCAGATCCTTAGGTGGAGTCATAGGCACTTAGGGGCAGTAATCTGTATTTGCTTATTTTTTGACTGAACTGGTGTTTGTAAAAACCTTCAAAGGTATTAGTGAGCCGCTGCTTCCTCTTCTCATTTCCCCTGAACAAAAAATGATACCTTTCTAAAAGGATTCCAGTTACACAATGAAGCAAAACCATTGGTTTTGCTCTCATTTTCAAGATGTTTGAATAAGCCCTTTCCTTATCTTGGTTTCTTTAACACGTGGAAAATAGTATTGCCTGAGCGACACTTTCTGATGAGGATGAACAGTTGCCAGTCAATTGTGGCTTATCAATGAGAAGGAATTTCAAATTTATATTCCAGTACGTACTTCTGTGCAGAAGTAGTCTGGGAAATGCAATCTTTTAAATTCACAAAGTGGTGTTCCATGCCCCCTGAACAGAGTTAAAACAGCAGTGCTTGATTGATTTAGTTGGTTAGATAAAATAGATCAAAGTAGAAGTTAGTATCTTTCTAATGCAAAATCCAGGGGGAATGTGGGTATAAGTAATCAGTTTCGTTGGAGGGTGGGGGAATACTTTGGTACTCAGATTAAGGTATATTGATCTAGGAAAATGCCAGAAGGGAAGTTGCCATGTTTTGCTTCCAGTTATGTAATTAAATCACTTGGCACATGATGCTGGAGTATAAATGACCTTTTAGTTGTAAGTGGTATCTGAAAGCCATTCTTAATTTTTCTGGCACATGCACCAGCTTCCGTGTTTGGAAGTTAATTGGTTCATCAGCCAACTAAAATCTGGCATTCTTGAATCCAGATACAGATCCTGGTGAGTTTTACTACCTCTGCGTAGGATTCTCTCAGGATGCCTGACAGAGAATGAGTACAAAGAGCCATATGTCTCAGTTGAGAGAAATGTGAGTGCCGAGTTTTGTCACAGAGGTTGATTCTGAATTTTGGTAACTCAAAATGAGATAGAACTTAGATTTGTGACACTAAGATTTTACTTAAAACTTTCACCTTTTTCAAGCTGGCAGTAGAAGAAAGTCTTCCTGTGACCCCATTTAGCTTGCTGTTGGGAAAGCACAGATGTCAGCAATCACAACAGGATATAGACCTCGGAAAACGAGTTGTTCAAAATAAGCATGAGCAAGATTCACCTGCTGTCAAAGAGGTAGGAGTAATTACAGTAAGCATCCAAACAAAATCATGACAAACAAAGGCTTTCATAAAGCTTCTGTTTTATCTTTTCAGCTTTTGCACACTCCGGCACATGTTTTGCCATCTGCTTCCTTCCTCTGTCCTATATTTATTAATTCATTGCTCATCTCCAAAGAGAACAAAAGGTAAGAAAGATTGAAGAACTCTCTTTAGTTATTGAAGTTATTTTAAATTACGTATGTTCTTGTTTAAAGTGCAAAAACAGTTTACCAACTCTCCATTCTTCTATTTTAGTAGCTTTATGGTGGCAAGATGTGGTTTTTAAAACTACATAGGTTTGGGGACGTAAGCAGACTGGCTGTTTAGTTGATTGGCTCGTTTGTTGCTGTTATTTTTGCTGCTGTTTAGCATAATGTGCTCATACCCAACATGTTGCCTTTGGTACTCAAATGTTCTTTATGAGTCTGACTTTATTCCAGGGATTTAATGGTTTTGGTGCCATTTTTTGATAGATGCCAGATTCTCAGCTTTATCTGATATTATGATGACTTCCTGCATAATTCTTGGTTTCTGTTTCTAAGTACACCATGAGTTCTAAACAAGCTGTTAAGATTAAATTTTGTTCCTAATTAAGCTACAACATATGAGCATATACTGTGAAGACAGTTGGCTAAGCTTGTCTTATGATGCATTAGTCCCGATTTAGTGGAGTCATTTGATAGGTACTTAATGTATTGTAGCTTGCTCCTCTGAGATCGATGTCTACTGCTAGAAAATGAATGCAGGCACAGGGGTTGTGATTGTAGTCTTGTGTTAAGATTAATGTTTTGTCACTTACACAGAAGCCAGTTAAATGCTTGTACTTTTTGTGCAGTCTGTTTTTTAAAGCCTCTAATGAAACTCTGCCAAGCCAGAGATGAAAATACATCATTGGTATCAGCTGCCGTTCTGAATTTGCAAAGACCAGTGAGAGGATGGTTTATACTGCCAGGGTTTACTCGGGGGAAAAAAAAACCACCAGTTTGAGTAGTTTTTGCATGCGCATTATATTCTGCCACAAGAGCACTACAATCAGGTCTGCTACCTTGCGCTGGCCCGTATTGCTAGCTTTGTTACTGAATGACACAAGTAAAAGTCTTTTTGGCACATCAGTAAAAGACTGGCAAAATCTAACCCGAGGAATGTGTAGAAAGTTGCATGTAGGTTCAGTACTGCAGAACTCAGGAGTTCAGCAACTGTGTAAGTATTGGCACATGTAGAGTTTGTACTTTGACACTGGGAATTGGTACAACTGCACATTTGAAGTTACATATAGGGGCTGTAGAATCGGGCTCTGGAATAACAAGAATATAGCACTGTATAGAGTAATTTTCTTATTAATGTTAAATCATTGTATTTTCCTTGGCAGTATAATATTAAGGTATTATGCATGTTTCACTGTTGACATTGAGTAAGTGATAAATACTTTGTATTCGAGCAGATGATTTTTAGAAGACTGGTACTGTTCTGCCATGCAGGTCATTCCTAATAAGATCCAAAATATTTATACAACAGGCATGTGAATTAATTACCACATTGTAAATGCTGACTGTTCTGTATAATTCTTGGGAAGTGTGCTTTCTACTTAGCACATTTTAACTCTTGGAAGTCATAAGGGAGTGGCCATTTTAAGCACCTCCCTATGTTTAAAAAAACAAACCAAACTTTACTTTTCTAGTAACACTCTAGGTACTGTAGCAGTTCGTAAGACCAAGTGACCTTTTTCAGATTGGAAAGAGAAGAATTACTTTCTTGAATATTGTCTCGCCTACCAGTGTGACCAATGTTTCTAATACTGTAGGACTGTGAGATTATTACTTTTTACAGAATATTGATCTACCTGTTCTGACACTGTGTTATGTTTAGAGAAAAAAAAAATACAGAGCTCAAGTTTACTTAAAACAGAGGACAGCTATTTGAAAAATGGCTTGTCATTGAGATGGCAAGAGAAATGTAGTAGTTTGTAAGTAGCCTGAGATTAAAAAAAGACAAAATCTAATGTTTACTTTGTTATTTGCATGATAACTTACCTCTCTCCTACAGTGTGCAATACTGTAGTGTGTGAAAGTGCCCATTAATTGGGTTGTTTCCAATCATCTTCCTCTTACAGTGCTGAAGTAGCTGCTGATGAAGTAGAAATGGAAAGTGAAAAAGCAGAGGATGAATCAGATGAAGAAAGAGACATTACTGAAATGGAACAAGAAGCTACAAGTCCTATGGAATTATTAGGAGAGATGACATGTAAACTGTCTAAATCCCAGGAAAAAGAGCTACGAAAAATAAGAAAAATGGACTACAGCTGGATATCAGCTTTCTAAACAGACATCTTGGTTTTTTTATATTGTAAGATGAAGCTTTGTGGATTAAATATTCTTCAAAAAAAGCTTTCAAGTCCTTTGGCCATAAATTTTAGCAGCCTCTATTTCCATGAGAAAGGAGAACTGAGGGGAGGGGGTTAAAGTTTTGAAAAGCTGGCTCTGCTGCTAGTGCTGATTCTCTGTGCCCTTTAGAAAACACCTAAGTTCTGGGTGGGTTTTTTTTCCCCTTGCAAGTGTTAAAAGGCTAATAGCAAAACTGGGTTTGTTATCTAACTTGTGATCGGTTAGCAAAGTGACAGCTAAGCTGCTGAAAATCTCCCCCGCTGAGGCCGGGCTGCTGCTGCCAAAGCAAGAGCAGCAACAGCATCAGTTCGTAAGAGTACTTAATTCAAAATTAGGTAGGGGAAATCAGGATAGGTGTTAGCGTTGCTTGCCTGGATGCGGCACTAGGCCTCCTCCACAGAAGTTCCTCTCCAGCTGCTGAGACAGGTGACAAATGGTTTAATATGCCTGATTCTAGGATATAGATACCTACATGTTTGCTGGGGTTCGGAGATTCTTGGACATAGGGTACTTACATGTGTCAGAGCATAAGGAAACCTTCCCAAATACCATGAAAACAGCACCTTGTAGAAGGAGACGCATCTGTTCTCCTGGCAGCCAGCTTAGCTGATGCACGGGGGGCCTGCTGTGGTATCCAGACATCACTTTAACGACCTATTTCAGAGTGCATATTTGAAGTAGTAGCTTTGAAGGCCTGAAAGCGAATAGTCTCCTGTGTGGTGCAGTACGAAGGCAAGCTGCTGGAAACTACGCCGCTAAAAGCTCTGAAGAAACATTTTGCTAAAAATACTCGGATGAAAAATGTTGGAAACAGGAATGACGCTTCATATCTTGTCAGTGAAAGCCACGTTCTTCCCACTTCACTACTGCCTTTCAGACAAAGTGGTGGACCCTGTCCTCCCCCTCCTTGTCTAACACCGTGTACTGGAAGGCCATTAGTGGAAACATTTTTTTGTTTGGTTGGTTTTTTTTTGAGGGGGGTTATATCTTACAGCAGGCAAAATCTTGTCACTTCCATCCATGTATAGAAAACAGCAAGCTTCATCCTGAGGCACTCAAAGCAAGCCCCTGGGAATGACTCTGCTGGAGGGTTTGACTTCTTGCGTTTTAACACGAATGCAGATGTTTGTTGGGAGTAAGCAGTGCTGACCCGTGACGTACTGGTAAGTCAGCCATCCTTCATCTGTGTTACTCGGTTCACTGGCTGGAAGGCAGAGGGGAAGGCTGTAGCATTGCTTAGAATGGGAGCAGCCGTGACTCCGCCTGTATGTTTAGCAATGAGGTCGTTTGTTTGTTGGGGCTGCCATGGTGATGGCGGGGCACGGGTACTCTGCTCTGAACTCTGGTTTATATTAAGAGGATGCATATACCTCAGAAGCCACTCACTTTTGAGCGTGCTAGTAACAGTGCTGCTATAACGCATCTCTCACCTGGTGGGAGGGTGGAGGGCAGAGCTGCACCCACAGGAGATGCCCCAACACCCACCCCAAGGTCTTAACCCCGGAGAAATGGAAACGCAGCCCTGTAGGCAGGCGGGCTCCCTCCCCGCAAGGCCTCGGGCTCTGGAAGGGGCAGCGGACAGGCTGGTGCCTCCCGGCACACCCAGCTCCTGTGATCCCTCGCGGTCAGCCGGCATCTGGGCTCGGCCGTTCCCTGAGCCTTGGCAAGCCGTGCTTGTGCATGCCGACCTGCCGAGTGTGTCCTTGTGCCGGCCGAGGACTGTGCCAGTAGCGAGACCGCCTGATCTTTGTGTACAGTTGTCATGGGTAAGAAGCTTCCAGAAATAATACTTACATCACCTCCCAAACAAAACCCACACGCTTGGGTAGGGACAGGGTGCTCATTTCAAAGCCAAGACCATGTACTCTACAATACAGCAGCTGTTTGTAAACAGCTACGGCGCTGAAAACTCTTAAAAAGTCATCTGTTATTAGGTGTGAGTGCTGCCTAATCAAAGCCAAAAATGAGTGTAAAACTCATTATTACAGAAAAGTGGAAAAAACTAGTGCACTTTTTTTGTTCTGTAAATTTGCAATCATATGGATGTCAAAACATGAATGTAAACATGCTTCAATAGACACTGCTTTGCGTGAAGAGCCTTACTTAGAATTCGTTTCCACAAGTTAGTGAGCTGTCTGATGATAGTGCATTGCACACTTGTGTTTCCTCCTAATCAGACGTTAATGTGCAAAATAGACAATTAATTGTTACGGTTTCAGACTAAACCAGCTAGGGTTAACTCAGTTACTTGGCAGCAAAGGGCTTCTCATACAGTCAGGTTGCACATCATGGCTCTTCGGACAATATATTACTTAACGACTGTGAGGGACATTTTCTTCTCTTGTAAATTATTTACATGGGACTAATATTATTATGGATTTTAAGGAAAGTTTTTAATTAGGCATTTTGCTTTTTTGTTTATAAAAGCCTTGGTATGACAGAAAATATATGTATTTTAAAACCTGTAAAGGTTTGTCAAAATTTGTTTGCCTGAGAATTCCTGTATTTTTTTATTTCTCTCAAACGTAAAGGGAGAGGAGCGGGAAAACACAACGACACTGTTACAACTACAGCCAGTTTTCTGCTCTTGTATTTTTCTCTCTTTTTTTATAACAGGTGTTTAGATAACCTTCCGGTATACATAGCTGAAAAGAAGAATCACAGCTCCCCAAACATTATGCAATTTTTGTTTCCATCCCTCTTATCTAGAGATCTAGAACTGATACCACCTTTTCAGAACCTTGGACCCGATGGATTTTTCCCTAAATGAAAAATTTCAACAGAACAAATAGAGAAAATATGTTAAGACTAACTGACAAATGACAGGTTTTGAAAACTCTGAGGTTTTAAAAAATAGAAAGTACAGAAAGAAAAAAAAAAAATTGAACTGATTTCTCCCACCCCCACAACCCCAAATGTGTGCTATAGCAGGAGAGACACACTGAAAAAATTTTGTCTTTTTTTCTTAAATCAGACTTCAGCTCTGTGGCAAAACAAGTGCAAGTTGAGCAGAGAGATCTGTACGGGTGTTGTTTCAAAACCACTGGCTGCACCAAAGCCTATTACTGTGTAATTGTGTCAGCAACACTTTAGCACGGCTTTAGAGGTAAGAAGGAAATCTCAGTGGTCATTAAAACTTCACACATTCTCATGAGAGTAAAGTGCTTTACTGGGAAAAGGTGGGTATTCACAGGAGACAATTTACATGCAATTCAGCATCTGAAGATGCAATTTAGTTTAGTGTTCAGACAGTAGAGCCTGAGTGTTCAGAATTTTCGTCAGGAAAAAACAGTTGTTAGCATTGTGTTTTCTAACCATTGTCTTGACTAAATTTGTTTTGCTTCACACAGTAGATTGAATGCACTGGGATAACAGAGAGCCCTCACTTTGTAGTTCTGTGTGTATGTTTGCTCTGCTCGTGCAGGAAATACATTGCTGGGTAGAGTTTTAGTACATTTAGTAGGCACGTTCTGACCAGACTTTTCAAAAACTTCTTCCGAAAGATACTGTGATTACAACAAAGAAGAATTCAGAGGGAGGGCTGCAACCCGTCTGGCTGTGCCTGCTTTGAAATGCTTTATTTTTAAAACAGTTACTTTCTGCTGGTCCTCAGTATTTTTACTTTTTTTTTTTTAAGCCTCCTATATCTCAGTGGCCAGGAAAGCTCTCCATATTTACTGTGACGCCCCAAGTCAAATCTTAAAAAACTTGATAATTTTTGGCTTCTGCTTCTTTCTTCTAAAAAACCTTACAAAAAATAAATAGATAGGCAAGACCATAAGAACTGGATCATGGCAATGGGATGTGACTGAGATGCTGCTTCCCTGTGACACTGCTCAGGTGCTGCTCTAAATGTAGAGGAGAGGTGACCAGTAATTTTAACCCACTGGTTCCAGTCCAGGTTAGTTCACAGAGACTGAAAATGACTGCTGTGGACTGGTGTTTGGTGGCCCCAAACTGGTTACCTGTGAACAGCAGCTCCAAAACACGCTCTGGTCCTTGGTGGGCAGACTTGGCAGGGAAAGCTACGTTAAAGGCTGCTGTTCATAAGCAGCGGTGGCTGTATTTTTCGGTTGATCAAGAATTGGGGAAAAAATAAGAAGTGCCCATTGTGCAGCATGTTTTAGGATCACCTAGATCCTTCTGCCTCACGTATATTTCTGCCTCACGATCCTTTGGCTCTCTAACCCTGGGGGAGCCTTGTTCAGATAGCTCAAGCTGCCCAACCCCAGTCTGCAATGAGCCTTTTGAAGCACCCAGAATTAGAAGCGGAAGAGAATAGGATGGAGGGAAACAATGATGACTTGAGATACAACTCTGGGAGGCTTCAACAGACCTTCCAAGTTCACCCTTCTGCCCTGAAGCAGAGTAGCTGAGGTATACTTATTCCTTGCGGATATTTGTCTAAATTTGCAAACCTCTGATAAAAGTCATGCTATGATCTATGTAATCTGTTCAGTGCTTACCTATTCTGGCAGACACAGTTTTTCCTAATAAAAGTAATCTCTTTTCCTGCAAAATTTCTATTCTAGTCTTCCATGTTTGTTTGTGGTAAGCGTCTTTGATGATAATCTTTAGGAGAAAAAATAGATGAAAGCATGCTATTGTTTCCATTAAACAACTAAAATCATCATCTTTAGCCTTTCATTTTCATTCTCTTGGCCCTTAGAAGCACCAGAATCATCCTCCAGACCTTCTTCAGGCTAATTGCTTACAGGTCAAACATTGTTCAGACTGAAATGATAATAAAGCAAAGGCAAATTTTGCCAGGGCCATTTAATACTGATAAATGTATCCGGATAGCCCTAAAGCCACTTCTTTCTCTGTTCTGGCTTATATTCCTGGTTGATTACCTTTAGTATCTGCCGCGGTCTGGTTTGGCGATGGCAGCAGCAGCAGAAGCAGGTTATCCCTGAGCTGACACCGCCTCCAACGTGGAATCTGTGCAGGGCACCGTGCTCCGTGGGTGCCCCGGCTCGCATCGAACGGGGCAAGCGCCAGCTCCGGCCTCTGCGCAGCATTTCTTTGGGGAGTGGAATAGCAGGTTATAATTATGTAAACTGGAATTTAGCCCGGGCAGCAGGGTCACTCACCTTGAAGATTGCAAAAGACATTGAAATAATACTCTGAACAGCTCAGGATTTTAAGTGCTTGACTGACTTTGCACATAAAGGGGAGAATGTGTCACAGCTGTGTGTCTTTGCACGAAGACGCCATCATCGGATGGCAGAAATCGTGGCTGCAATTGGCGTTGCTGTAAGGCAACTCAGCACGAAATCCTGGCTCCTCAGAAACCATTGACAAAGCACCCTTTCACTTTATAGTTCAGGGTCACAAACACGCGTGACCAACAAGATAAAGTTCTAGATCTTAAAATACTGCTATAAACAGTGCTCCGAGCACTATGTTTGGTCTGAAAGCGGCTGGAGTCTGAGCAACTTAAAGAACAACTTCTTAATATTGTTCATAATACAGCAGATTAAGCCTTTTAGGTAAATACCATAGTGTGGCTGTAAGGAAGGGTCACCACACAGCTCTGGGAACATGTGTACCAGCGCTTCCCCAGGTTGTGGCTTCCTCAAGCACTTTGAAGGCGTAGGCAGCCGCCGTGGAAAGAAGCATTCCCACTTTCCACCCCCATCTGCTGCTTCTGATGCTCCTGCATCGCCTGCGCCAACACAAACTGGCACTGCCTTTGCGGGGAACTAGGCTGAGGGAACAAAATCTGGCTGGCAATGAAACCAGGTGATACACAAATAAATAGTTTAAGATGTTCACAGAGCTACAGCCAAGTTCCACCAAGAGGGAAGGGCCTCAAGAGGTTTTTGGCTGCTCAGGAGGTGAGGTTGGAATGTTATGCATCTGAAATCCCACCCTGTTGTCACAGGGCCTGTCCCTGGAGTAGGAGAGCGGCAGCCAGACCTGGAGCATCCCTGGGAGGTGTTTGCTGTGATGCACGAGGCACCTCGGCTCCCATGCAGCAACTCCTGGTCTCCCCTTACACCCTCTTCCTCCTCGCCCAAACTAACATGCTAAATAAACAAGCTTCAAATAAAGCAGTGGCCTGCGGTCCAAAGAAAATACTTTTAGAGTGACACTAGCATGGCATTAACCTGCTGAGGGGGAATCTTTTAGCTTCTAAAATGAAACCAGTTAAAGAATTACAAGTTTTTTAACATGCGGTGAAGTATCTTTACTGGAGCCATGACCTTCGTCCTCTGTTGACCTTCACAGATACAGCTGTGATGCTAAGAATTAAGCTTATCTTTCAAGAACAGACACTGCTGCCATAAACTCGTCTAATTTCTTCATGAGAGTGGGAACAAAAGAATAGGCTTTGAGATAGAAGGTATTACCCAGAAAAGCAAGACTTTTTTTTTTTTCCTCCCCATTTTTCAAAATAGCTTTCTTATGCTGCTAACTCTTTTATTTACAAACCAGCACAGAATTTAAATTATCTCAGACATAAAGCCGGTTATCGGTTTGTTATTGATGCCTCAACCTCTGTTTGTTTGCAGTGCTGCTTAGTTTATTGTATTTTTAGATTTGAGACTATGAACAAAGCTTCAGATATCTTGGCTATTTTATTTCCTTTAGTGACCAAAGGAGTTTTCATTTCTTCCTCAAACCGGTAAAACAAGCCAACAAACAAACAAACTCTCTAACATTATCTGCGATGTCATCTGTTTCATTCTTAGCCACCTACTTTACAAATAATAAAGTAACTTGGCACTCTTGTAAAGTTTGTTACTCAAAGGCAACGTGCGATTTTCCCCACCAAAGTCAGATGCTTCTGTAATGAAAGAGTTTGCTCAGGTTAAGCTTCCTCTGTGCTTTGAGCTTCCCTGGGTGCCGCTCCTCTCTCGCTTACAGTCCCAGTGCTTCTAAGGAAGAAATACAGGAGAAACCAGAGGGATCTCACAGTCCTCTTCCTTCCACTTTGAAAATTAAGCCTAACCTGGCCAGAAGTTCAGGGTGCATCATTAAAATTATGTTACAGATGACTTTTCAATACGAAAGACAAAAAAAAAAAAAAAAAAAAAAAAATTAAAAAAAATCAATGGCCTGACTTGGAAGAAGACTCGGAGAGGGTTCGTGCCTCCTGCTGCAGGCACTGCAGCAGATCACGGCTGCAAAGACAAGGAAGCGCAAGTCGCACAGCGCATCGCTTTGGTCTCCGTCTCTTCCAGGTGAACCAACCGAGCCTGCTGCATTCCCCATGCCACTTCAAAAATCATAGAAGCAAAAGTACTAAAAGTGTAAACAAAAGCAAAAAGCCGCGCATATACTCTTAGTACAAGGAGACTATTTAAACCCTGAAATGCGCCATACTGAAAAGAGCCCTTTTGCGCTTGGCATAGTCCAAGTGAAAGCTGGATTTCTGAGAACTATCGCATGTGCTAGGAAAGGAAAATATTCGTAGTGTTCGCTCCATCAGTCAGCGCAGTGTGTTATTTCTGGACTGCATATTCTGTGTGTAGACTCAGGATACAGTGACAGTTTGTCTTTCCTTTTCTATGGGAAATCCACTAGCTGATCTCAAGGATTAAATGGAAAGAAAAACTCACATCACTTGCAAAACAAAACCCCACTTCTAAATCAACTGGCTCAGATGAAGCCAGAAAACCACCCTGAATGCACATCAGCACAAATCACCTGGAAGCAATAAATAATAGCTTTCCAGTTACCCAGCAAAGAATGTTCCAAACCCATTTAAACTTTGAATAATGCATTGTAAGGAGAACTACTTACAAAACAATTAAAGATGGGCTGGGATACACAAATAGTGGAGGTTTCCTGCCACCCTTCTTAGCTCAGCAATAAAACAAGCCGCTCACGTAGTTAGGGAAAACAGTGCAGTAGACCCCACAGCAATGCTGTGAAAATCTGTCTATAACACAACCTTGCTTGAGACCTCAACTTCAAGATGGGTACCAGTTCAAATACAGACATTTGGGGGGGGGGGAGGAGCTGCCTATTTGCACTAAAAAGGTATTTATTCAGATGTTATTCAGGTTTTCAGACTAAATACAACTGTGTGATGTATAATACAGAAATCCTACATCCAGAAAAATATATTTTCAGTGTGCTTAGCTCTTTGTTACTCAAGAAAGAATGAATCGGCAGGCTCACAGGTGCCCGCTCAGGTTGCAAGACTACCATCAGCAAAAGAAAGAACAGCAAAGGGGAACAGTTGAAAGAAAAGAAAAGGAAAAAAAAAAAAAAAGAAAAGAAAAGAAAAAAAAAAAACACCAAAGAAAGAAAGAACAAAGAAAAAAAGTGAGAGAGAAACATGCCTTGAAGCTTTCGGAGGAAGAAAAACAAAAAGGTTCAATGCACAGCACAGTGTTGCTACTTTTTCCATAATCTCATGGCTTTGGGTTCCACTTGGTCTCCAACGGCTACTTTTTGTCTACCTGGAGCATTCACGTCCCTTTTCCTTACGAATTCTGTGGTGCCAAGCGACAGGCTCCTCTTCAGCAGGACGCTGATGGCAGCTCCCTCCTCTTACCGCCTGCTCGCCCCGGTGTCGGCAGCATAACCTCTCCACCCAACAGGGTTAACACTGACCAAAGGGTTCGAAAGTTATCAGGGAGGGGAGCGAGACGCACACAGAGAAATTGCAGCAAGTTTCATTTTTCGAACAGAACCAACCTAGAACGGAGTTCTCTCCTTTCCTGTGACTCCGTTGCCCAGCCGTGCCAAGGGAGAGGGGTGGCCACTGCGCCACTCCCCCGCGCTCCCGCCCGTGGTACCCAGGGACGGTGACCCGGGTGACCACGCACTGATGCGCAGGGACCAGAACCTCGCATCAAAAACCTGCTGACCTGCAGACTTCAAAATAGATTCAACGACAACAACAAAACCCCAATTAACAAAGTCAGTCTAGGTCACAGTTTCTAAGTAAGAATGATTAGGAGAAGCAGAAAGGAGGCTTCCTGCAGCCACATCAAATGGACTGGAAGAGTTACTAAAATGTTGTAATCATTTTATTACAGTAACTCAGATTAGTATAAAGATGTTCCACCAGAGACAACCCAAAAACAGTACAGGCGCAACACAGCAGATCGCACAATAGACACCACCACTATATAACAGCTTAGGTTTGACTCTGGGCAACAATTACTCTTTTTAAATTTTTTTGAAAGGAAGATTTCTGTTGATGTAAGGCTCCGGGGTCTGTGAATTTGGAGCAAGCTATTATGAAGATAATTAAAACAACAACAGCAGTGATCAACACAGATGCAAGTAACCAAACAGCAGATGCTAAAGAGCACTATTACAGAACAAATGTATGAGACTTCAGTAAATCTGAATTTATGAGACCTCAGTAAATTCAGGAAATAACTAACTGGTCTATTATCCAAACCTGATAGTCACAGGAATAAAATTAAAACAAAAAGGGTTCTTAAAAAAAAAAAAAAAAAAAAAAGAAAAAAGAAAAGAAAGAAAGGAAGAGCTTTACAGAGAAGTAAAGGGTCTCCAAAGGAAGATACAGATAGCATCTGGGAACTGTTGTGTTTTGATTCTAATTTCCACATGCAGTCAAGCTCCGGCCATCGTGTCTGTGGTGCTCCTGGCTAAGTGCAGTTTGCTTTTGCACAGGAGAAGCGCTGGCAGGAACAGTGGAGTTCTGCTGTCAAAGCATACATAGTTTTCCCATTCACAAGTACTTGCTGATCAAAAAATCCGCTATAGACGTGAACACAGCTGCTTGGTTCTCCGCATCCGTCGTGAAACGTGGAACAGCCATCGCGCTCCATTTCATGTGCTAAATATTCACTAACAAGAAAAGAGAATTGAGCTGTAGGAGTCAGCTGCTTTCGTTAAGGAATCTAAACCGTACGGTGGTTTCAGACACCTTTTTGAAAAAGATTCAAGAGTTACCAAGAAGCAATACCTAGACTAATGCAAACATGGCTCTGGTCTAAATAAAGTGTAAAATATGAACAGCTTGACAGACCTCAGAAGGCTAAGCCTTTTTAGGAGTTATTGGTTATATTTTTTTTTTCCACAATAGGAAAAAGAAATCTGTCCACTTAACAATTGGGATTAGGTTAATTTTCTTAACATTTTACTGAAATAATCACTTTAATTGTCATCTTCTTTTAAGTTGTATAATAGTTGTAGGCTCAGGTCTGTGGAATTTAGTAAGAATGAGATCAGCAGGGTTCCACAGAAATGATCTCAGAATCTTTAGGTCTTGTTATTTCTCAAGAAATTAGAAGAAAAAGGAATTCCATAGTAAACATCCAATTTAAAATGATAAATTGAAAAGTCTACCTTTTCATTAGATCCAGTCAACATTAATTATTTATTGAGTGGAATCTGAAAGGTACAAAGCAGCTTTTTTCTATCCAGTGTTCATTTTCCAAATTCCATTTGACTATGCATTAATGAGATCACACTGCAGAGAACGAAACGTGAACCAACCCACTGTGCAAGTTTGCTAATCCTCTACTCACTACTCGCTGAAACTATCAGAAAGGTTAGGCCTTCCACCTTCATAATGAAAAATAGGCACGAAATGAAGGAAACCCATATTTAAAGAAAGAAAAACTAGAATATTAGAAGGCTTCTGAAAAACCTGAACAATTGGGGAAGGCTGGAGCGCCCTGCAGGATGGTGTTATTGAGAGGGGTTCCAAAGCAGGGGGTATTTCTGGTGCTGGTTTCTGTAAAGCAAGAGTGAAACAGGGATACACGCTGCAGATTTCAGACCAGAAGGGTTGCAAGGCACAGGCAAATATGTTAGTCCAAGTTCTTCAAGCAAAGAAAGGATTACTGTCGCTGCTTCTGACCAGGTGAAGCCCGCCTGGCCGAAATACAGCCCAAATGTCACCTGCAGCAAGGCAGGGCTTGTGCCCGGCCACCTACACAAGTAGCGAGGAGAGTCCAAAGTGAATTTGCTGGGTTTGTACAAATACACATTCCCCGTACGGCACAGAGGGGACCCTCTGCATGTGCACGTTGCCGCCACACTGGTGGAGACAAGATCCACCCGACAAGCAATTAGTAGAAGCTCAGCTTGGTTCATTTTATGGCTTCGAGGGCAAGTTACAAACCAGAGGGCAACAACATCAGGGAAAAACCAACCCAAACCCAAGCCAATTTCCCACCCCCACACATCCCCCTGGTTTGGAGAGCAAGTATATTTGTCATTTGGGATTACAGGCTTTGAAGGAATCAGGTTTGCCAACCCGATGTGTTTCGTTTGCTCACTTAGAGTGTCCCTCGCGAGAGGAGCAACAACCGAACAAACACACGGAACAGCTGTGTTTGCATTTAAACAAACATTAATTGATGGAAGTAATGAGTAACCTCAAAAATAGTTTAGAAAGTTCATAGCATCCTCCAAATATTTGTAGACTATTCGAATTTAACTCATTTAATTACATATGTAATCTTTTATTGCAACAGTGTCTAAAAGCAAGGAGGGGAAGCGGCACCATGTTTGTACATCTGAGTATAACAGACAGAAGCAAAAGATTAAATCCAGGTTCAATACTTTGAAAAGTTTCTTGACAGTAAATCTACCTTCAGCCTCAAGTTTCCAGAGGACACAGTTAAGTTACACACTTCTGCTATTTAAAAAAAAAAAAAAAAAAAAAAAAAAAAAGAGGAAAAAATATTCTAGAAGTAACCAAACAGCTGTGTCTCTGGCTTACTCCACTTCTCCACCTCCTGCAACTGTACTGATACAACCAGTAGATATATGAGAAGAAGTTAGTATTTACAGCATCTTCTCTTTTGAGAAAGACGACAAGTCCTAACCGATAGCTTAGGGAAGGCACACGGACACTGCCTGGAGCCCCAGGAACGGTGAAGGAACCCCAGCACCCCTTGCTAAGGTAACGTTACCCCATGGCTGCGCTTAACTGGAGAAAATGGAGAGAAAGGAAGAATACATTTTAGACATGCACATAGCCCATCTTTAAAGAAATTTGACAGTATATTCCATAGAATAATTGGGAATAAGAATAATCTTATTCCATAGAATAAATCCATTTAAAAATTGATGGTATATTCCATAGAACAAGACAAGATTTCTTACCATATCCTTTATCAAGTGGCATATTCCTGGGATGTCAGATATCACTGCTTAGACAGATTTTACTAACCCCTGGTTCCACTAAACTCTTTCAGTCACGTACACTGTCACACTCTGAAAACAACTGGTCATTTTGAAAGAGGAAATGTGACTTTCAGGACAATTGATTTTATTTTTTAATTCATCTACTTTTCTGAACATCTTAGCCAAAAGAAGTTACTAGGAAACTGTCTTCTATTTATTTACCTTAAATTTCACGCCTATACTTAATTTATGTTCCTGTGATACTTGAGCCACTTGTTTCTGACTTTCTTCTACGGAAATCATGGTAAAAGGATCCTTGAAGTACTGCATGAAGACAATGCAGGGCGCCGTTCCGTAGCACAGGATCTGTTTGCTTTCGGTATTTCGCCTGGTCTGTAGTTGGGCCAGGCCAGCTCCCAGCTGCGTGCTAACGAGAGCTGTCGGGGAACTCTCTGCAACGCACCAGTAAGCCGAGAAACCACTGAGCTGTGCGGTGGGTGAGTCCCAAACATGTACCTCATTAATCAGTACCATGCCTCTGGACTGCACGCCTGTGAGCTGAGCGAGTTCCACCACGGTTTATTTTATTTTCTGAAGTAGGTAATTGGAGCCAGATGATATGCACAGAACATTCATGATTTGTTCGATTTAATTTTCCTAAAACTGGAGCAGATAGCACTGCTTAAAAGGATAAAAAGAACGCAATTCTAACATTGCAACACCAGCAGTTTAGGGGACTAAATAAATAATTCTCCCCGATCAGGCCCTGATGGCAGGCACACAAAGCTGTAGGTGCAGGGAACGCACAGCAGTAGGCACCGCTAATTAACTACGTCTAGTCAGAGAGACTAATTGCTTTGCCAGCCGCCTGAAGTTGTTCTACAATCCTAGATGCAGTTCTAGCCTGTCGGTTTTCGCAAGCCCAAGTAAGATCTAAATCCGAATGTCAGTCTCTCTCTGTTCAGAACTTTAACGTCATTAAAGTTACAGACTGAAAGACCCAGTCCTTTCATGTGAGTTACACACAAAGTTAGACTAATTTAATTTATTGGGACAATTCAGGTGTATTAGAAATTACTTACATGTTTGCAAAACTCAGACTCCTAGAGGCCTTCAGAGGGTGGGAAATGGAGGTAGAAGAGGCGGAAGTTTCATGTCAAGGAGGTAGCACCACATGTTCTTAATGAGCTTCTGGATTTCAAACACCACATAAAGCGAAGAGGTTCTATATGATTAAGCGTGTGCTGCCAGTCTGTTAAGTTTAATGACAGTCTTTAGCTCCCCAAAGACCTGAGTTCCTAGATCTACCAAAAAAAATAAAAGGAAAATGCTTATTTGGACAGCAATTCAGCTCCCTGTGCGTGTTTAGGATTACAGACAAACCCCAGTGAAGCCCCTGAGGTCAGTCAGATGGGAAGGTTGGGCAGATAGCACCCTTCTGCTAAGCAAGAGTCTCAGCTGAACACACACATACGTGATCTTTCTGGGTTGACGTGTGTAGCGTACACCAGCAGGTCAAGGTGATCAGGCATGTAATTGCATTCGCACTCAGTGTCTGTGTGTTTCCTAAGGTTGCGTGGCTAAAAGAATTCACAGCTTTGAAGCAACTATAATATTGAGTATTTCAAATATCTATAGATGCTTTTTCACATTTCCCATTATCAATATACTTCTTTATGTATACAGGAGTGAATCCCGCTGAGGTAACCTCTACAACCAGTTCTTGGAGTCACGAAAGATGCAGCTTACCTCCTGTCCCTGGGCTGCCCTGGCTGGAAATAACGCACATATTATCGATCGCACTCAGCACAAGCAGTTGTCTACTGCAGCAGTTCCCAAACCAGGAGCTAAACCGATGCAACCCAAACCCAACCCACTGAATTCCAAGAGAACCCTCACACGCAGAAATCATATCACACCTCCCTAAACCCAAAAGTGAGGTTGCCACCGAAAGGATGAGGACTCTTGCTCCACGGCACTGAAGTCACGTGCAATTCGGTGTTAACCTTCTGCATCCTAAGCGAAGCTAGCGCAAGGAGTCACTAGGCAATGTGTCAGCACTCAAGAAATTTATGAACTGTATAGTTGTGAACGATTAAAAACAACCCCCCTCTCTGAAAAACCTCAATTTGTGCCAGGGACTTGAGACTCATTTCTTGGGGTCATTAGGGCAACCGGCAGCATTACCGCACAGATTCGAGGCTTCTCCGCTAGCAAAGTTAAGTGTCCTGCTGAGAAACCTGTTTCATGCACCATATTGTTGAAAAGCTTTTAAAATCTGCAGCCTTTTAAGAAAGACGGGGGGAAATGTATTCAGTATTTATGTAAAGGATTAGGGCAATGTGTAATGGAAGAGCAGCTCGTAGCGGGTGACTGCGCGGTCCCTGCGCGCCCGGCGGGAGGTTCCTGTGCTCAGACGGGCAGCCGCGCCTCCAGGTACATCGGCGCTGTTTCAGGATATACATTTTTCACTTCTGGAGAAGCTAAACCGATCCCAATTTCTGATCACAAACTCAGAAAATACACAAAAAGCACCGGATACAATTTGTCAGGTGAAATTAAACAGTTTTGAGGCCATAGATCCCAAAGGTTAAAGCTAAAAGCACGATCTACAGCTACTTATGCTGCTGCGAGCGCTGATCTCGCACAGCAACCATGAGATTACCGTAGGCAGCACGCCGAAGCCGTTCAGAGGCTAGTTGGATATTTTACAGTTTTCAATTATTTCTCACACACAGTTTTCAAACCCATACTTCGCCACGTGAAACATTTTGCCTTAGTAAATTAAAGCTGGAAACCACGCCAGGCTTTGTCTTAATCACAAGAATATATTCTTCAGATCAAAATCACACGATCAAAGGGTCATTTTTATTCTTTAGCCATTACTTTAGGAACGGCTGGTCATTGAACCAGGCACCAGCCACAGCACTTCTCCCCTGCAGCCAGCACCTCAACCAACGAGCCGGCTGATACCACAAACGCTGCGGCTTGCGCCCCGCGCAAACGGGGATCTCTGGCGCTTAGCAGCCCTCGCAGCCATGCCAAAACAGTTTGCCTAGCCACAAAAAAACAACGCAACTATTGAGTAACGCGCTGCCTTCCTTTCAGTACTCTCACATCCCGTTTTTAAGGTGCTTTTCTCCGTTTTTCCTTTAAGTTTCCCTACACCGTTTATTTAGTTTAATGATTTTGCCAAGGAACAAACCACCCAGCAGGTACAGCGAGGGGGGTGTGTGTGTCTGTAGTTTCGCTGGAATATGTCCCCACAGAGACCTGCAGGGCCCCAGGAAGGACCATGACAAGGAGCAGAAACGATCCTTGATGGCTCCCTTCCCACAGAGCATGCCTCACGCTGCTGAAGCATCTCCTAGACTGTCTCAAAGCACAACTTTTGTCCTAGATAAAATCTATTTTTAGATAAAGAAACCCTGTAAAATATCTGAGATGGAGAAAGAATGAAGTATGCCTCTCGCTAAATACTTTTATCTTCGATTTGTGATCTGTGGCTAGATATATGAACAAAGGAAAAATATACCATTTTTCCCATTAAAAAATGTGGCTGCACCAAAGATTTCATACCACCTTAGAATTCCAAAGAGGAAAGACATTCAGAGATTAGCAACATACACCTCTCTCTTTGTACCAACAAACTGCAACCGGTTAGATTAATGACAAAAGTAGCTTTAGCGAGGGCTAACATGAAACAGGAAAAGTGTTTCCTTCCTCTGGTTCCCGAGGGCTGACTTCCTTCATGAGGCGGCATGTCTTCGGTACGGCTGGCCAAGGAAGCAGCTCCCCTGCCCTGGCCACACCGCACAGCCATCCCGGCAGAACACGCACTGGGAGGAGGGGGGAGAAAAGGAAAAACTAAAAAAAAAAAAAAAAATTAAAAGAAGAAAACAGAATATGCAAATTCACCCTGGCCCCTGCAGGAAGAGAACAAAGGAATGATGACTTCCATTAGGCTCTGGTCACTAGAAACTATTTTAATATTCACGGTTTTTTCCTGCAGAGATGGAGCCACCAAGGGGTTTGACACGTGGGAGACGCAGACTCAGCGTCGGGGTTAAGGGAGTTCATGGCGCTGCCCTTGGGTTGGACTCCAGCGAGTCTGGCAGCCTGGACGAACCGGTCTGCAGGCGGGCAGCGATGTCTAAGGGCAGCCAAAGAGGTAAGCAGGAAGCACAGTGTCTAAACTGGACTCCCTAGACACTTCATTTTTATGTCTATACATACAATGTTGATGTTTCATTTGTATTTTTATTGCCAAGTTTCCTCTCTGGGGCTGGCCTGGAAAGAAGCACATCTTGCTGTAGAACTGAGAGTCTGTGAGTAGAAAAAGGAGATGGGAAGGTGTAAAGTAAAAATATAAAATAGAACTGTTGACACACTGCATAAGGAGCAGGTAGACACTAAGAAGAACTATTTAGTTGATACTCCTGCCTGGTATTCCCCCCCAGATGGAGGTTAGGGGCTGAGGTTTCCCTGCTCTGAGGGGACCCTCTGCCCCTCGATGTCACACCACCAGGAAAAGTCCCGTCCGTGCAGCAGCGCCCATCTCTGCTGTCACCTGTGCTGCAGCAGCCTGGGAAGCAAAACGCTTCTGCTGCCTCAGTTCCTGACAGCCAGGGACTGCAGCAGGAACGAAAACAAGTTCTGTCTTAGTTTTGTTCTTGAACTTAACCAGGAGCTAACCCTGTTTAAAAAACATCAATTCTAGAAATCTTTAAATATAGTTATAACAGTGGTAAATATAACACTGCAAAAGAGCTACTCTCACCTCTTGCCCTATGTAGGCATATAGCTCCTTCGGAGAACTACAGACACAACGGCTGGAATGGCTATTTACCGTGAAGGCATTACGAAATTAAGCCATTTTAGCCTTTTCAGGAAAAAGCAGCATTCGGTTCACATCAGTTTTAGACCGAGCGTGAAATTCAAAAGCAAAGAGTTCACAAATAATCTGCAGGACCAGCAGTTTCCAGGGCCAGACCCAAGTGCACTGCGGCGCAGGGTCACATCACCGCGGCGGCAGCACCGCACACAGCTGCACCCCGGGATCACAGGCAGGGCTTTGGGTACAGGTAGGAGTATCACTGTCCACATTCTTTATTAGTTAACACTCAACGCTTGCCTTGAGGATGAAAGAAGTTGCCTAATATGCGGATCCAAATATCGGGGTTATCATGGAATATCATCTGTGTTCAATGGCTGTCTCAACTGATAGACTCCTACAGCACAATACACAGAACATATAGATTTTTTTCATATTAATTTCTCTTCCTAATTCATTTTTTTCAAGTGTTGCAGTTGCATCACGAACGTGACATCAAACAACTTGTTCAGGCAGCCCTTTAAGCCATTAAGCATAAGACAACAGGCCTGGGTTTTATTTTAAATTCTTACCCCTAGGAACAATCCAAGCAGCAACAAGGGTATGATCCCGAGAGGCGAAGTTGTACGATATCGGACTAGACCACCCAGATGCTTAAAATTAAAATACTTGGAGATATATCAGACCATAATCCTGCTAAGGTCACACAGCAGGTAAGGTGTGGAGGTGGCTGCTCTCAAAATTCTTTGCAAAACCAGGAGGAATGAGCAACAATTAGCAGCAGTCCTTACTGTCAAACAGCAGACCACGTTTTCTTTCTGGCCAGCAGCTGGCTCGTTAGTATTTGTAAAGTATAGCGAGATCTACCAGCAGAAAGTGTGAGGGGGGGAAGCACATCACCACCCACGCATTACACAGACCTGCGTTAATGTGGCTCCTTTGAAACCTAGTCTGAATTAAGAACTACATAAAACTTTGATGTAAAGCAAATAGTCGTTCCGCTCCAAACACAAGCTGGTTTTGTGCTTTGAAGATGCGTGGCAGTAAAGAGAGGGAAGTCACAAATGATTTCCATGGGAAACATATGACTCCGCAGTACTCCTGGCGTTGCTCAGGCATCTGCTCCTGGGTCTTCTGATTACATTGTGAAAGGATGTGAAACCTCAGAAGTACAATTTCTTGTATATTTTTACGTGTCATGAGCACAATGAATGCGATTGCTCCCTGGGGCCAGCCACAGAGCATGCTTGTTGCTGGAATCGGAATGCACTGAACTCAGGGTTTGATCTATTAAAATAGACTATTTACAGCTAAGGTTTCCTTTTTCAAGAAACTTCCCCTTCTGAAATCTCAATTTTTGTGTACATTTAGAGTTTGATAGTACACGTATGCTTACATGAGGATGCACCATCACTCCTGGTGCACATATTATGGGTGTAGTACTGCACAGTATAACCCATTTTCCCTCAAACGTGTAGTTCTCCACCAGAACTTAGCTGAGGAGCCCAACTTCCCTGTTTCAAGAGGCTGGAGTATTTGCAGGACTTATAAAAAAAAAAACAAACACAACCCACCCTGCATTTCTGATGCTATAGTAAGTAAATTGAATAAAAAATAACTTTCATTCACCAAAAGGCAGGAACAACCCCTGATGGACTAACTTCAGCAGATGACATGTAAGAAAACACATTCTTAGAGCTTTACAGGCAGACAGATTATGTGCTTTTATTTACCTTACTGGGTTTTATCCTGTTCTTCCTGCACTTCGCGAGGTGCCTGGGCACCTTGGCAAGCCCTCCTGCTGGGTGCCCCTTCGCAGCCTGCAGCCGCTTTGTCCTTACCTCCTGCCCCCACCCCACCCCCCCTTTCTGGCGAGCGTCCATACAGCGTGACAAATAACTTCTGACCCACCATATGAATTCTACAAAAACGCTTTTTAATTAAAATGTCATTTGAGAATCCCTTCTTATCCTAGCATCTGAAATTACTTGAAACTAATATTACACATATATTTGTAACTCATATTTACCTTAAGTTTTAAGCTTCTTTTTGTCATTTTTGTTTGTTTGTTTGTGTGGGGTCTTTTTGGTTTGTTTAGGGGATTTTTTTGTTTGTTGTGTTTTTGGGCGGTGGTTTTCTTTTAATTTCTAGCTTGCGTTAATTAAGAAAAACCCCAACAAAGTAACTTCTCTAAACTAGGGCAAACAAAAGCTAGGGGTTCATTCCAGACCACATGCAAGGTGAAAGAGCACATTAGCTCTTTTCAAGACAAAAATAAAGATCATGTGAAGCATGTGCCAACTTTCCATAGATAACTAATAGACAGCAATTTGACTTCCTAATTGCATTTCTGTTTTTCCAAGGGCAGAGGAAAGAGAAGAGTTTCAAGGAAATGAAACTCCCCAATTACAAGTATCAGCATGATTATATTTGCTCTGTCTGTGCTGAGAAACATGATTTTTTCTTTCTAAGACCAGAAATAATGCAGAAATAAAGCAGATGTTATACCAAGCGATCCTGAGTTAAGGGTGCCGCATGAATTCTCTGGTTCACGTAGACAATGTTGTGGGGTTGACAGACGCTCGTACCCAGAGGCATAGTGACCCTCCTGATGGTGACAGGGACTGGAGCATCCCGGCTAGTCGCAGCTTCTGAGCAGCGGCGAGCAGATGGAGCTGCCCTCCAGCACGCTGTTGCTTCCCCAGCACTGCCTGCACAGAAGGTGTGTTTCATGGCTCGGGTGAAGTTTGCCGTGTTAAATTAAGCAGACTCGGTACACCGCAGATGGTGTTTTATCCATCACGCGCCTCACATCCACATCTCTTCGATGTGCTGAGAAATGTTTTACTGTACACCGCATCTCTCTTTAAGGAAATATTTCCACTACTTTGGCAATAAATGAGCGTTTGAAACCTCACAAATTATCATGAAGACTACTGATTTTCCATCAAAAGCAACTCAAAAATACACTATTTTTTATTCCTCCAGTACTAGACACGCTGTGACAGGGATGTGGCACGAGAACGGAGCCCTGTGTCACAGTGCATTTAGAGGTGCAGTGCTCCAGGGAGGATGGGTGGGGAAATGCCGACGCGGACAGGAGCTCTGAGCCGTTCCTTAACGAAGCCTTTCGAAGCGCTCCCACTCTTTGGAAGCTCAGGAACACGCTCAGCCTGGGATATCAAGCTAAAGATGATCAGCCAGGCTGAATGGTAGAGTCACCTTTAAAGCTGGTTGTCTGCTAGTTCATGGAGAACCTTTGTATTCACCCTGTCAGAGAGCAGGACAGCCGAAGTTTCCACCGTGTTAGTAGTTAAGCAGAAGTTTTCCAGAATCTGACCATTTTTTGTTGGTTTTCTGCAATGGGTGATGAACAACAATCCGTGGGCAAAACATGAGAGCTTCTCTTAGAGTGCTGGTTATTGCACATAGGGTTGGGGTTTTTTGTGTGTGTGCCCACTCCTACACCTCGGCCAGCCAACAGAACCTAGGCTTTTTTGAAAAACTTCCTCCGTGCATATTTTTCACTTGTAGTTTCTCAGCTTAAAGCGCATAATTTTCCTGGCATTTGTTAAACTCAGGAAACAAACCCAATAATGAGCGCTGTTACAGGCAAAGGGAGAAGTAATTGAGCTGCCATGCCAATAGTTCATAAAGCTTAAATCATTCCAGCAACTGCTCCATATCGTTCCTTGAATGAAGCCTAACTTAAAAGAGAAGCTTGAACTTGCAAAAAAAAATACAAAAAATTTAACAAATCCTAACAAACTGATTATTACAATTCTACCTCAAAGCGCCACATTGCTTCCTCTTTCAGAGATAGGTTACTGCGTTCTGCAACAGCTGCTCCGTGACTCGTAATCAGAGTTCGGGTTCAGCGATTTAATGCAATTCAAAAATCTATACTAGCCGTGATAAAGCCGTCTCGGAGCAGACGGCACACCTTTGCTGATCCTGAGAGCAGAACTCCCGCTCAGGGCAGCAAAGAATCAAAGTCTGCAGTCGGCAAAGTGGACTGTGATTCTGTGAGCAGCTGTAATTGTCATTCTGATAATACTTTACTAGTAAGAGCAGCAATGCTTTAGTTCCTTCTCATTCCTGAGGGCAGCAGCCCACGCAGGGAGTTGATTTGTGTCAAGTGCTTGCCACAAGAATTTAGAGTCAAAGTTTACCTTGAAAAATAAAGGTTTAGGCTTCAAATCGATAGCCTTATCAGATCTGTGGCACCCAACCTTTATGTTTATATCCTTCTCATTCTAAACATTTCCAGAATCTGAAATGAAAGATGAGTGGTAAAGGCAACGCTGTATTAACTTTTAAATGATGGAAGGTCCTGTCCAGATTTCTCTCTGATTTCATTAAACAGCGTTTAATGAAAATCACAGGTGAAGTGATTTCAGAGCCTGCTTTAGAAGGGTGTTTGGCTCTCCGGGCACATGGAACCACCGGCATGCGCAATTTGAGCAGTGTATTATTTTATATATTAGAAGAACAAAGCTTGAGCAGGCAGGAGCAAGTCCTGCCTCCGTCCAGAAGCACAATGTGTGTTGGTAAGGGACTTTCTTGCATATAGGGGAAAAAAACCCAAATCCAAACAACAAGACCAACGAACCACCAGACACAAAGAAAAGGCTGTCACCACCTAGGAACTTCACGAGCACCTTTGCTAGAAGAATCTAAAACTAAGTGCAAGCTTTTGCAAAACCGTAACCTTTACCAGTGCCTTGGATTGCCAGAGACTTCTGTTTAACAGAAGGATCTGCCCAAAGTGTTGGGAACTTCTAGTGAAATTTCAATGCTTTAGTAATTTCCTCAAGGACCAAACACAGCAGTGTCAAGAGTTGATTTTAGGGTGGGTTTTCTTCCCCAGCACCAAAAAAAAAAAAAAAAAAAAAAAAAAAAAAGGAAAGATACAGGTGGAATGCCAGACGTCCTCTGTCAGCTTCTCAAAGACTAAAACAAGGAGACATTGGAACCGGCCGTGGCACGGCTCCAGCGGCGGTAGGAGGAAAGCTTGGGCTGCCAAGAATCCCAGCGATGGAGCACAGAGCGCTGAACTTTGCCTTACATAGCGGCTGACAAGCCCAGAGGTCTGCAAGGCATTCATATTTTCATTTAGCTTCACTTGCTTACAAAAATGTAAACTGTGGGAATCCGGGGGGGGGGGGGGGGGGGGGGGGAAGAGGGGGGAAAAAAAGCAGCTTCCATCGTCAGTTACTAATTCATACTGCGTTAAGGCAGCAGGCACAGGCCAGCTTTCGCTACTCCAGCTACTCCAGATTTTTTTTAACGTACCTTCTGATAAACACTTTTCCCCCTGTATTGGCTGGTTAGGTCAAGAGGTGAGTAAAGGCACCCTAAGGGCCCTACTTTGCCAGCAATAGCCAAGGCAAAACCTCCCGTGACATGCCTCACATTTGCATTTCACTGCCAAAGTGTTTAATCCTGCCCCTGGACAGCTGAGTGAACAAATTCCCAAACCCTTCCACAGCCATTTTCTTAGGTTACCTTTGCCAAAGGGCAACGGATTCATTCTCGGAGGGGTTTTATTGTCTTGATTCTTTGGCTTGTTGCTATGCTGGTGCCTTGCTGTGGCATCATGCTCAATCTTACCAGTTCATTTTCATACACCCGGTACCCTCCAAAGCACAAGTCAGCAGGCTGGGGCTAGGGTGTTAACTAGCTTTGTTGTGAATTTGGTTTAAATCAGAACAGCTTCAACTAAAATAAATAGATTTTCCTCTTCACTTCAGTGAAAAAAAGCAAATAAGTGAGTTGTTCAGGTTTGACATTTAAAAACATCTGAATGTTGCACTTCGCAGAGTTACTTTTGTTTAGAGCATGTTGCTTTTCCAGTCATGCTTTGGATAAGGCCCAATAATTTGGCTTTCCCAAAATATATTTTGGAGCACATGTTCTTTTGTTGTTGATTTTTTGCAGGTTTTGCCAAGAATGTTCAAATGTTTGAGGCTGAGCAAGATCCACAGTTGGTTTTTTTCCCCCCTCCCTTCTCAAGAAATCTTTTTCCCCAGTTCAGTCACAACTGATCTCTAGTTTTATTGCCCAAGTGGAAACTTCAGTTCTAGATCACGGACAGAGTTTGCAAAGGCTTTCAGGTGCCTCACTCCCATATGAACAACAGCAACCACTAAACTCCACGGAGAACTGTGCTGGTATTTCATGCTTTCTCAGCAAGCACTGTGCTATCAGGTCAGATTCTTTCCACCTCTCATTCCCTGCCCCTCCCTGCAAAGGAAATACCAAGAAATTGTTCTCTGGAGGAACACGTTCGATTTCAGGGACACTGGAAGTTGCCCTGTTACAACCCCACTAATCTTCATGCCCCTCAGAAGCCAAATGAGCTGGGCAGTCCCTTGGTAGGGTGGCTGCTGCAGGGAGCTGGGAGGCCACTTGCTGGACCCTGGCCACCCCCTAGCTCTGGAGGCTGCAGCGGCTCCCAGGGGAGCATCTTACACACGGGCTTTCCCTCTCCCGACGAGGGATGGGCTGGATGTGTCCAGGGGCATCGGATGTGCTGCATCCTATTCTCTGCCTGAAGATTGAGGGGGAGCTGTGAAAGCCAGCTTTATGGGACAAGGGGGCTGCTGTAGTAAGGGAACCCAAGTGCCTTCCCACAGTAAAGCACCTATTCAGGGTCCCTGCTGGGGAAGCTGGAGGCGGAGATGCTCCTACACTTGCTATTAGCCAGTGACACAGCAGGATGGCAGGGCAGCGGGGAGAGGGGATCTGTGCAAAGCAGTCCTGTGTGAACAAAGAAAGGGGATTTGTAAACTGCTGAAGCATCCGTCATGTGAGTTGTGTTTCCTTTTCAGTTCTAATTGAGATTTTTAAGGCAGCAGGAACACCACTTGCTGCTCATGATGCTGTATTTCTGCTATGCAGAACAAAGCCCCAACACACGACAGTCACAGTAACGCACACCCGGCTGCAGATTAAACAAGAGCCTCCCACACGCACATCCCATATTTTAAGACAGTTGAATCCCACCTTTTCCATTATGCTTGTGTTCACACTTAGGCCATCAGGTCAAGTTTCCAGCCTGACAGCTGACCTCTGACCACGGTGTTAATTTTTTCTTGTCAATGTCAAATAGGTAACCACAACCAGAACCCCACTCCAGGAACTACAACACCAGTTGCTACATCTGCACTAGCAGCCTTGAGAAGATTACTAATCCTTCCACCCGTGTGCAGCGTGACACATAGGTAGGATGGTACAAAACCAAGGAGTTGACCCTGCTGGGGTTGTATTTCAAGGATTTCAGACCTTGTTAGTTCAAGCTTAGTTTTCTCACAAGAATTAACATATCTTAAAAGAGTGCCGTAACAATTATATTGAACATAAGTACCTTTAGCGGCCACTGTATCCATTTGACTGAGCCCTCCCACTGTACTGTATAACCCAGTGTGCTCCCATAGTTATTATTAATGAGTGATACATTAATAGATTTACCATATAATCACAGATAAAGCAAGAGAGGAAAACTGTTACTAAGAAACACATGATAGCAAGTCTTAAAATACTCTGGGATAGGTTTGAACTACTTGCTAGCTAGGAAACTGCTGAATCATACCCGTAGGCTCATACCAAAAATAGTATTTCACTTGGCAAAGCACATACAAGTTATCAGTGTTCTCTGCGGTGGGAAGTCTGCTGAAGAGCTGCAGAGGGTGAAGAAGTGTCTTCCTTGAATACTTGGAAGAAAAAGAATAGCAAGTTTGTTTTCTCCTACTGCAGCTCTTCCTTTCACATTAAACGTTAACAGAACAAGAAAGCCCCCAACACATTTTCAAAGCATTCTGAATTTGAGACACCTTAAAAGAAACTGTACTTGCCTTTCTACACACATGGCATCGGCGGGTAGCAGGTATTGCTCATCCCTCTGTTGTAGTCCCCTCTGGTGGGGGGGCAATGCTCTCAGTACATAGTCTATAAGCTGTTTCTTAGACCTAAGGAGCAGAAAGAGCCTTGATCATTTAAAGAAGATTGAATTAATATGAGGGAAGTGGTTGTCCCTAAGGTCTTGGAAAAAGTGACTGCTTAATGCCCTTAACAAGGAGGGAGGGGGTTTAAAACGTTGAGTTCAAAACCTCCAGCTGGAGTTCATTATGCTCATTAATAGGCTCTGTAATGACAGTTTGCCGGCCTTTGGCATCCCACAGGCAGGGGGAGAGACAAGAGCTGCCCTCCCAGTTTCTCTGGGTGCCCTGTTTACCTCCTCCCTTATTCCATCTGCCCTGCTGCGATAGAGCCCTGGGCTGAAGTCCTGTGTTTATCAGCAGAGAGCACGGCACAGGCTGCTGGGACGAACTTAGCAAAGTCCGCCCACGGCGGCCGGGCAGCCCTTTTCCAGCAGCAGGGGAGTCATCCCCTTCCAGACCCCAGTGCCGGCGTGCGGCACCTCTCGCTTTGGCCCTGAGGCACCACGGCTGCTGCTGGGCGCCCAGGGAGCGTTAGCCCGGAGAGGGACGGGGCACGCCGAGCAGCCCCCGGGGGATGGCCACGGAGACAGTGTAGGGAGAAGCCTAGGAAGGGAAGAAATATTACTGCAGTTTTCCCTGCTCCCTCTGGGAGTGTTGCTTCCCACCCCTCTGGCCGACCCGACATCCCGGGCGGTGGCTGACCGCCACCCGTGTAACATCTGGCCATTTAAACCGCGCTGGTGTTTTCTAAAAGAACATAAAGTATATCACCCTCTAACCATCCGCCCTGTAACCTTTACACAAGAGTCTGGGTATCGCATAACGAAACATTCTCATGCACTTCTTATTACAAGAGGGGTAAGAAAAATGTCTGCGGTGACACAGCTCCTTGAAGTTGCAGCCCTTGCATTTTGTCTGTAACTTACATACAATCATGTAATTTTTCTTGCAAATAAAATCTGTCTTGGAAAAACAAAACGGTCTCCAGGCAGGAAGCGTGGGCAGCCCGGCTCGCCCAGCTCAGCGGAGGGCAGTTTACTCAGCAGAGGATGGTATTTCCAGAATTTTCTTTACGGAACTCTAAGTTGTGGTGGCTTGGACACATGAGGTCTGTTGAAGAGACACGCTGAGCTCATTTGCTGCTTCAGCAAAGCTGCCTGGCAGGGGCCACCTGCCACATCCGCGCCGCACGGGGGGTCCTAGGTACTTCGTGCTACCCATTTCTGCTGCACGGCATGAAGAACCCTTAGCACAGGATAATTACAGCTACCTTTGTGCTCCCTGTTTCTCACAAGTTCATGAGTAATTCGCTGAACTCCTCAGCGCAGCTGTGATTAGGTAATTGCTCTTGGTCTCTGCCCGATAGGTTACTCTTCCTGAAATCCACAAACACGTTTTGTTTCTTGGTACTACTTTTTAAGATTTCAGCAGCGAATGACCGAGGCTGATATCAGAGCCTAGCAATAGCGGTCTTCTGCATTTATCAAGCCCAGGACACAAACGACCTGTATTAATTAACCTTCAGTGGGTATCGTTAGGATGGCACAGGACCATCTCACTGAGGATGACCTCAGAGGCAGGAGCAGGATCTCGAGGTGTTTTACTGCAGCGTGACGAGCAATGCTCCAGGGGTAAGGGTGCAGGGAAGTGTGGGAACGTCCCCTGAATAAACTAGAGGTCTGAAGGGTGCAGGGATTTAAAGGATGACTAGAAGAGAGGTAACCACGTGAAACTAATTAATCTCATTCTGCAGGATCTGTGAGGCCTCTGTCACACACTCCCGGTGGGCTGCCGTACCTCCCGCTTCCTTGCTGGTTTATACATTTTTATCATCCCAGTCCAAGCTCTCCAACGTGCTCTCCTAGAGGTGCTGGACAAATAGTCCATTATAGAAACTGCTTTCTCCCCTGCCTCTCTTGCTATCAGCCATGCTTTGCTGCTCTGTGAAACCCAGAACCGTCTTTTCCATTCCTAATCAACTTCTACACTGAAGGCTTCCAGAATTGGTTGACTTTCCCCATCCTATTGTTTTGTGATCGTAGCCCAGCTTCTGGTATAATTTATTTAGGGTGATGTAAGATAAGAACGCTGACTCATCCTCAAGCACATCTAATAATGCCTTGTATCACTTCCTCAGGATGGGCTTGCAAAACTGGTCTTTCCCTTTTCTTTGAACAGTGTTATTCGTAGATGTAAGCAAAGTTAGCTGAATAAAAACGCATTGGAGGAATCGCAGTCAGTACCACCGAGGTGAGCTATTCCTATTTTATGGCTTAAACTTTCACTCAGTAACAGTTTTCACAGGCAGCAATATATAGGGACTAAATGGTTTTTGATGTCTCTAACGAGTAGCAGGATAACATACTGATACCCTTCTATTCTGAAGTGTTAACAAGGAGGATCAGAACAATTCTGTCTTTTAATGAAGAGAATTAGAAGACCGAAACGGTCATAGAAAAATAATTCTCTGAACATACATCTTTATCAATTTGGTACCACATTTGCTTGTTGTCCTTTCCCAAGGTGAAGTGCTTGGAATTTATAACAGCAGTGCACGGATGTCTGCACAGAATGACCTCAAGGAGTGCTTGGGTGCGCCCCCGAGTAGCACTGCACACAGCTGGCGAGCTAGGAGAGGGGAAGCTGCTGCTGCTGCCTTGGCCACCTTGTTTGGCACCAGGCTGCAAGCGACGCCGGCACCCTGAGGCTTAGCCCCTGGCAAACACCGACAACCCTGCTGAAATGCCACTGATCGGGGGTGCCACCCTCTTTACTGGTGTCAAATCTGTCAATGAATAGAGAATTGCTTCAGCAAACAGGGTGACGCGTGGGAAACGTGCAGACCCAGAACTCGGCACCTATCCTGGACACACAGACGTAACTGGTGCGGTGTGGAGCTCTGTGGGCATGGTGGTCTGCGGCTAGGGGTGAGGGGAACGCTGCTCTGCACGCCCAGTCCTTCGTCACGGGTCAGAGGACTTACCAGGAAGCACTGAGGCGGTCGGTATGATTTCCTAGCTCTTGGTTGCCATGCCCCGATGTCACCTCCCCTGTGTCCCCTGTGGCCAAGGGGATGCCAACCAGGCAGTGGATGCAACAGGGGTAAGAAGTACAGAATCAGCCCGAAGTCACAGCCCTCTGCTGAACGGGCAGCTATCAGCCTTGGTCTCTTCTGTTTGCTCTGTTCCATTTAGATAAGACAACATTTAGATTTTACCACAGCTGAGCAGATAAAATGAAACCGTACGTCCCTCTACAGCCCTGAACTTGAACTGGTACGTTAATAACCCAAGTTACCATTTTGTTACTGAAAATCTAGTCTCGGTTAGCAAAGTAGATCTGGATAAGAGCTCATAATTTGTGGAGGGAGGATGTATCTAAGCATTCATATTAAGAAAAAAAAATAAATCTGTTATTGTCTAATCAGGCTTCTTTTGCTGTGAGTCCAAAGATTAGGCACCCTCAGGTCTGATTGCTCTATTGACTGAATTCCTCTGTTCAGAAAACCTGTTCTCCCTTGTGTCCACATAGTCACACAAAATTAAAGAACTAGAGGGAACAAACAGTGGGAGAGCAGTTTCCCTCTCTTGGCTAAGTATGAGCCTAATGACACGGATTCAGGGCAGGGAACCGAAAGCGATGAGATCTGTTTTATTCTTTTGTAGACACTGTGGGGTTTGCACTGAGGCTAGCGGTAGCTGCCAGCTTCAGGCACTTGTTAGAGCAAGATAATAGAAAACAAAAGAGCAAAAGCATGACTTCTCTTTCTTTGACAACTGAAAATCCCCGGAAAGGCTATCCTGGGACAGTAAAGGCAGTACAGAGGCTGTAAAGGTAAAGGTCCTTGAGGTGTGCATGACAAAAACAGCTGTTGCTTTACAGTAAGATGCAATAACAGAAACATTCTGTCTTCAAAATAAGTAAATAAAGGCTTCCTGACACAGATGACGTTTCTTGGTATTTCAGAACGGGGAAGAAGCTTTTCAAAAAGACATTCAGGAGCCTTCCCTGTACGAAACTTTCTTCCTGGGAGAAACATTTTTTTTTTTCCCCATTCTTCCATGGGCATATACCACTTCTAGTGCTATTTGCTGTGTTTCTCCCCAGGAACCGGTTGTATTCCAGCTGCCCCGTGGTGTGCAGGGGTTGTGGGAAATGTTTGATGCCATCCCCTCAGTCCACTGCTACCCTGAGATGATGCTACTGAAATTTGCAGGGGGGGTTGGCGGCACAGCTCCGCCTGCGCTCAGACACCCCCACGGGAGCTCTGCAGCGTTTCCTCGCTCCCCAGCTGCATCCCAGTTCGTGCTTTTTGGACATGGCAGGGGAATGCCAAGGTCAGTACAGGATGACAGAGAATAGGACGTTGCAGCCAAGCAAGTAAATAAATTTTACAAAAGCTCCTGAAGTTTCGGGTCAGTTTTGTTCCTCTGAAACTTTTCTCAAAAATGTCCCAAAGAATGGGTTCTTTATCTTGCTTTGTTATCGTTCGAAGATAAATGAACTGCAGCACACTTCATACTGTAAACAGTAACGTTGACTGGCCTTACTCCAGTAGCAGCTGAACAAATATTTCTGACATGGACAACTCCTCCTCCCTCTTTCTCAGCTGGATAGACCACATATTTTTATAACTCCCTGTCGGTTCTTATGTGTAACATGGTCAGCCAAGGGGAGGGAGCTCCCAGAAGTGAAGGGATTCAAACTTTTTAGCATCCTTAGAACCCAACTGTGCCTTTCTAGGAGCAGCCCCAGGAAACACACTGTCCAAATCCTCCAAGCTGAGGTCTGCAGCCCTTACTGAAATCAGCAGGCCACCGCCAGCCTGAAGATCTCGAAGCAGCAGGCTGCAGGGGATACGTACATACCAGGAATATCACATGTGGGCATTCTGGAAAACACTCCTGGCCAGTCTGCCTAATGAAAACAGGGATATTCGTCCTGCCGTAACAAAAAAACTTGAGGGCAAATGTAGTATTCCTAACTATCATACTAAATAATTCAGAAGACTTTGTTCAGTTAAAGAAGATTCTTGGCTGAAATTATGTGAACATTAATCAAGAGGCGTCGGTTTCAGTCCTTCAGTGCAAGACAAAGTATCTGAAATGGTTTGAACTGTATTGCAAATGTTAACGTCAGGAGTTTTCTTCGCTTGAGGTGTCCTACTTAAAAAGGATCTTTAGGTGAAAAGGTGCTGAAGCTGCTTTGCTTGTACTTTCCAAGCATAAAGAAGATTTTCACATGAACTACTTTGTTCTTTCGAACATGTATTTCGGCTCTCCGTCTTCGGCCAGCACCCCTTCGCAAAGGTGCTGGATCACTGCTCCACGCAACCTGACCGCGGTGACCGCGGGCTCTGACAGCACCCAGCAAAAAAGCTTTCGCTCGTATAAAAGATGCCTGAAAGCTCTAATAATCCCGCAGAACAGCTCGTAAGAGTGAATTCCGAGATGGCTCGCAAACTGAAAGCAAAGACCAAGACATTAAACGAAGGGAAAAGATACATGGATTGATGGACCAGCTGCCCACTGGGCAGCTCTCCGGAGGCGGTTAGCTGGCAGGGCGGGGGGTGTTGTCCGTGTGAAGCACCCGGCTCTCCCAGCAGTGGTCCTAGAGGAAACACTGAACTGGAAGAACTGCAGAAGCACATCACATGCAACTGGAGAAGAACAGAGCTGGGAAAATGGTACCTACCCTAGAAGACATTCAGGATTAGAAACTCCACGACTTCCAAGGTTTCAAGCATGCTGTAATCTGACTTTGTTGACGCTTGTCTTCTCAGGCAAGATTATACCTTAGTCCCATCCCCTTTTTACCAGTCAGGTATTGTTATCACATCACCTCTCGTCTCTAAATGACCCTAATTCTTTCACCCTCGTCTCATTTCCTAGAGCTGTGATTACAACCGTTGCACTCTTCTGGTTTCTTTCCAGCTAGCACGGCTCTTCAAGGTGGACATGAAGGAAAAATGGGATGCAGCACTCCATTTTTCCCAGTTTGAAAGAGAACGACTCAATTCATGAATCATACAGGCTACATACCGCTGTCTTCTAAGCCAATCTGTACAGCTTTAATCAGCAGTTTGCTGTTTTGGGGGGTGGTTTTGGTCGTAATGAGGTATGCTTAGGTACCCACTGAAGTTCTAACAGCAGCGTCTACTGTACATTCTCTTTCCCTTATCTGCCAAAGGAGAAGAGTCAGATTTTCTAAACATGAGTAACTTCCCGTGCATTTACAAAGGATTAAGAACTCTTGACTCGGCATGTGTGAAGACAGATTGCTCCATCACTCCATACCTAGAATAAGAGTGGAAAGCACACAGTTGCATGCTTCTCCTGTGACCAACTGCAATAAAGTTTAACTAGAAAGAAGTACTGACCTGCACAAGGACAAGCTGAAGTATTTGAAAAAGCATTATTGAACAGCGTGCACTTTGTCCATGCACTTTGCAAGCCTTTAAGCAAACATCCTTGCTCAGTTGTTTCTGCCCTTCGGAGTTGCAAAATATAGTCTGTCTTGTTTAAAGCAGAAGCTAGAGGCATAGCCTTCCTCCAGGAATAAAATGCTTTCAGTCCTACAGCGATTATTACACCCTGCAGGTAACGGCACCCCCAAGGAGGAAAACCAATGTGCAAGTATACAAGGTGAGATAGTAAGGACTAGTAATACTTGCTGCTAGCTTCTCCAGTACTGAGTACTTGAGAAAGATCCGAACGCAGGGTACGGCACAACTGGAAACACGTCAGTCCTGAGGCAGGTGAACAGCATCAGCACCCCCACCGCGCCAGGCTCAGAAAAGCTGGATCTCTTGTGCTCTGCTCTAGTAGAAACAAACTTCACTCGGAATTACTCCGGGTTCACTTGTAAACCATTACCGTTTCAAAGTCACAAAGAACCTATGACTTGGCATCCACTCAGTAGTAGCTGCGAGTTTCTAATACCAAAAAGCAGTGGAAATTATTATTTTTAACGAGCCTGGAATTGCCTGATCATAGCAATTACAGAATAGTTGGTTTCTTTATGAAGCTCTACCTTCAAATTGTGATCCTTTATAGATTAAGAGCTTAAATACATGCTTTGCCAAAGCAGTCATGTAGGAGGCTGTGAAAGGAGCCTCTGTCCAGTGGGAAAGGCGTGTGTAACACCAGGACATGAAAACCTGTGATCTTCCCCAGCCGGCACCGAGGGCACGCTCACCAGCTAACGGAGGGAACGAGCTAGCTCTGCCAACCTGGGATACGTATACCATGCGCTTTGTAGAAGCAAAGACAGCAGTAACTGTAGTATTTTAAAACAACTAGAAATTAACCTTTCGGGGAATTTGTAAGAGACAGTTTTCTCATTAAGGAAACAAAAAAAGTTTAAATTGAAGGGACTGAGTTCACACTACCTTTTTTCCTCTAAAAAGATTCAATTTTCAATCCCTGCATCCTCAGTGCTCAGAAAAAAAAAAAAACCAACAAAAAAACAAACCCCAAAACTTTTGAAAATAAAAGCAATTAAGTATTCCAGAGCAAAACAATAAAATATGTAACATGCAATACACATTGCCTTCCACAGGCAGAGCTGGTATCTCAACCACCTAGTAAGCAAAGCAGTGCAACAAGCAAGTAAACAGAGTGGTGTCTTCAATCATTCTGCGTTTGCTTGCTGAGCACAGAGTTCCACAGGGTCTTACAAAACTCAGAACTTGCCAAAACATGAATACCTGAGCAAAGGAAAACCCTGAAGCCATGAAAGGGTAAGCTGAGAAGGGCCGCCTTCAGCCAGAAAAAGGGGGTTTATCCACCAAGTTTGCTGCACAACACAATTCACAATTCTTTTTTCTCTGTACCTACAGGAGTGGATCAGCATGGCTACATTTTCAAGTTGGAACTAACACTTTTCTCAGTTTGTACGTGGCAGCAAAGGAAGATAAGGTTCTTAAAAATGTAAAACTGGTAACCTGACTGACGTTTTTGCAGCTCCCATTACAGGGGCACGTCGCTTACCCTAATGCTACCAAGGCTGGTACATGCAATGAAGGCTGTAGTTAACGCCTTGCATTCTAATTCCCACATGGGAATAACTAAGTATTACTAGCAATAATTCTGATTCCCATAGGGTATTAACATGGTAATAACTGAGGACAACCCACACAGGTATTTTTCTAGGAAAACCTCTAGTTCAAAGAGGAATCAGTTCAGGGAAACCCCAGTGACTGAGCACAGCATCCTTCCAAAGATGGATTGCTCACCTAAGCGTATCCTAATACACTGAACAAGAACCAGGTACTTTTCAAGACTAAAACTGGAATATTAAAAGCATCACGTTTATTTGTGACCACTCTTCTGCCCAGTGTTCTCCCCTATGGGTTACTGCTGCAGAAGGCCATCAGCTCAGATTCAGTACACTAAAAAGATGACTGAGAAGGCAGAATCCTTTTCCTTCTGTCGCTCAGCAAGCCAATACACCAGACCACTGTATCACCAACACCGGTCCTGGGCTCAGGTTGTAAGACCACAGCTTCAGCTATTGCATCTTAGGTTACCGCTGCAGATACTAAATAAAAATCAGTTCACTAAAGCCAGAGCTCAGTCACAGAAAGGCTTTTACTACACTTGTCACCTGCTCCCTCCTCAATGCTATTTGTTTGTGCTTCACAGCCGTTTCCATCCCATCACTGTGGAAAACCTTCATCTGCAGGATCCGTGCTAAACACAGCACACCAAGATGCCCACAAACAGAACAACACAGGACAAATAAAATTTTATGCAAATTTATTCATTAGCTTTAACAACAGCAATACATGAATCAATACTATGTCCAGCATAAGGTTTTATAATAAAATATGCTATTCTGGTAAGATTGATTTCTAGTGCGTACATTTTAAGGGCAGTTTTCATCCAAATTGGATACATTTTAGAAAAAAATAAATAAATACAAGGCCAAAAATGCTTACTTAATGAAAGTCCTGCTAAGTAAGACTTCAGGCTCCACATTGCTTCAAAGCACTAATCAGTACAGGTGTCTGCATACATCTTAAAGACTTATACACAAATGGGTTGTGCTCAAGCAGCGTACATTTTTTTTGACATCCAACTCAGACCAATACATAACAAGATTTCCAATGTATACATCTTTATTCTTCTTAAAGCTAGTATCCACCTTTCTTCTCTTTTAGGATTGTCTTGCCTTCCAGTCATGTATCCGAAAACGAATCCTAGCAATATTATGTGTACAAAATACAAAGGTCCAGTCCCTCCATTATTTTTTTTTTTTGGCTCGAGATTCAGACTGCACTATCTAGTGGATCCATTCATGCAACAAATTTCTATGCAACTCAAGACTAAATTACTCTTGGAATAAAAAAACAAAACAAAATTTTAGGAACACATGGGAACATGGTATGTTCCCAGTTCTGTTATGTTTTTAGAGCACTCTAGAGGAATACATCCTCTCTGGGATGTGTGGTGCTTAGTGCTGCAGCATTAAGCTTTAGGCACACTGGGTTCTGTAGGCTACAGACAGCCCACAAGAAGCTGCATTTCCAGCTTGGCTTCCCTGATGGCCAGTGAATCCAATATATACAGTGGCATTCCGATGTTTAAAGTGCATATAGAGGCATTCACTGACGTTCAGGCTACCTTTACGTTCAGCAGTATTAAAATCTGGTCCCAATTTAGATTAGATACACATAAGAAAACATATTTGGCAAATCGGAGGTATTTCATTTACTCGTGTACTTATAGTGTATAAGCTATCCTCCTTCGGGCATATTTATTCTATAAATGTAGATATGCTTGTTTTGTCTTCTGACTCAAATTCTGCTGATGGCAAAATTCCCTTTTCCTTAAGAAGCTACACTCAGTCCTGAGTCACAAATTTCAAAGCTATTCTAATTTACATATTTTATTTGATTATATCAAAACCCAAAAGCTTGGTCAAAGTATAAACACTTATAAACCTAGTGAAAACATCCCTGAGAAACTTTCAGTAACATAGCAGTAATGACTACATTTGGTCCATTAAGAGGAGGAAGATTGTTACATCCAGTTGTTGAATACTGAGGGCTACAAGTGCATTGGCTGTACATTGGCTTCCAACTCCTTCACTTCCCCTCCCCTTACAAAATATTGTAATTTGAGACAAAAGCCTCTAGAGGTTTTTGCTTAAATTCTATTTAGTTTGATATATAATGTAATTCATTGCAAATTTTATGATGAATGGCCTAGGTTCAGCCCTGGTGTAACACCTTCAGTGTCAACAGAGTTCACACACTTACATTCCAGGGTTGAAGTCTGGCAACACAGATGACTGTGTGAAGGACAGTACCTAAAATACAAAAAGCCTTAAAAGTTAGAGGACACTTTTTGCAAGTTGTCATATGTTTTTGCATACCACTTATTTTGCAAACAAACATTGTACAAAGATTGAAGTTCAGAAGTCATACTGTCATGCCAGAGGAAAACTCAGAACACCACCAGGTTCAACTCCACTGCGAAAGCAAAGTGCGTAGAGTAGTTCCTACAAAAGTGCACATATGGTTAATGACTATGAAAGTACTGTGTTAGTACACGTGCAGGGTCAAAAAAACACCACACAAGAACTTCTTGAAAATCAGAGGGACATAACATTCTTCATCAGTCTGAAGTTGCTTTAGAGGGCCACGCAGTCCAACATCCCATTGTTTTAGCAGTATCAAACTAAGTCAAAATTCACACACATGTAAGACAGCTAAATGCAAGAAATCCACTTTCTGGCTTCTTTTGTCTGGAATACTAATAATTTTCAATATTTTTTCAATATGTCAGGTTTTAATAGGGTTTCTGAAAACAAAAGGTGTTCAAAATAAACTACAGCTGCTTGTACTCTGAGGCAAAAACTAAGTTAGCCCTAGACTTTATCTTTCTGTACCAGTACTCCTGACCTTAGCACTTTCTGCTACATCAAACCTGAGCAGACCTGTCACTTGCAATTAAAAAAGCCATGCTTTATAATGTTACATTAATAGCAACTGTTAAAATGAGGCTGTGTGTTATGTTATCAAGTGCAACAAAAGTGTAATACAATATCCTGTACCTAGCACTTGTCTAATTTGTAAGGCAACACACAAAACTAGAGAAGTGTTTCTCTAAAGTTAAACCAAAACAGATAGAATACTAAACAGGTGTTTGGGGAAAATATTGGCATTTGGAGTCCACTTCAGGAATCCAAGCAGAATGTTTATACCAATTTGAGAAGATAGGGGAGCAGAACTATTCATGGTATGGGAAAAAAAAAAGAGAAGAAAAACACAGGACACTAAATACAGTATATCAAGTTACTCTGAAGCAACTAAATAAAAGATCCCTCTCATTTTTCTCTATGAAAACAAGAATTGTTCAGAATTCGTGAAGAAATTGAGTACGTATACCCACTAAACAGTATCGCTGTGGGGGTCAGCAACACAAATTCACCTTTTTTTTGCGATCAAATAAGTACTAGATGTATGACTTGCGGGATCCTTTGAAACACCAGCTGTCAAGATCCAACTACGCTGGATTTCGTAAAAGTGTAAAAATGAAACCGAGATGAATTTTAGCTCTCTTGGGACAGCATCCTCAAACAGCTAACTTCTGCATTCAACTCTAGAGAAACACCTTAGACAGGGTCACAGAAGGCAGCATGTGTTTAGCCATGATATTCCTGTAGCAGGTTAGTAAGAAGTGGATCCTTTCAGACAGTAGATGTATTACCAGGTGGTGAACAGTCAGAGACTGCTTTGGGATCAGGAGTGCAACAAAAAAAAAGTTGTTTTCCCAAGCTTTTTTGGGCAAATCTGAAGTACATGATGTGGCCCATTGCAACAAAAGACACAGAAATAAGCACCAGTAAGCCAAAAGCTTCAGGGTTCGGGGCCAAGATGACCATGATGAAGTGCAGCAAATCAAGAAGATAATTCATGGAGTTTTGGACACCATTTATGATACCTCTTTCAGATTCTGCCACATTTTCTTGGAGCAACTGTGTGACAGTCAAATCAAAGGACCAAAGGCCTATGGAGAGAAAAAAAAAAACAAACAGTTATCCATACAACTGGGCTTCTCATGGTCAGTTCATTACTGCACAATTAAATTTATACTGCCACACACTCACTTCTGGAAGAAGTGCTGGGGACAAGCTAGCCTCTTGGCAGACTGCAATGATTTCACCACGACAGTCAAGAGCAATTTACTTCCCCTTTACTAGTATTTCCTGAAGTAATACATACAGCTTGACACATTACCTTGCCTGTCACATACTTCTTCAACACGTCTATCAAGTTAACGCTTCACTCATCTGTTCCTTATTTAAACAGCTGTAACAGCTCCTTGCAGTGTGATCATGCTAGCTACAAGCGCTAAGTTTTGCCTAAGAGGCTTGCAAAAGTCAAACACATTTTCAGCTACGCAGAATACCTAACTTACAGTCTCAGTTGACACAAGCTTCTATACTAGTTTAGTCTATTAAAGATTGAGTTTTAGAAGTTTATCTTGCAGACAAACCTAATACATGTGAATGAAGTGTTTTATTCCTCCAAATCCCAGAAAGACCTGCAGAAATTAAGAGTACAAAAATTCTACAGATGAGAACTACTGTTCATTACATTTACACATTTGACTGCCTCTTCCGCTGACAGACAGTAATACTAACACTAACCAGCAATTCCTCAAAAAATTAATCTGTCATCCAAATCTAAGTTTCTGTTCTAAATCTCCTTGCTGGTCACAAGTTTAAAGGTCAGACAGTTTATTTAGTGAATGGATTCGTTTAGTGAACTCCTAAGTTTGAAGGTTTTCATAGCAGATGTGTTGAGTTCTGTTTCCTATTAACAAATGGTTTTATTTGGTTGTGAAGGAAGATCATTTAGAGATGAGCATTCCAAAAAACGTTACATTCATTTCCAGATGTGGTAACTTACTTTTCCCCTATTAGGGATATACAATACACAAGAAATTAGTACTGCAGTCTGTGCAGTAGTGGCACTATTGCAAGATTGTTCTATTTTTATGTGGAATACAATGAATTAGCCTTAGAAATGTGACACAACCACCACAGCCTACAGTTCTGAACTCAAACTTGTATTTAGTGGACAGGCAGCCAGTACATCAGATTTTAAACAGAGGTGTAATACTTACCAACTCTAGCAGCAATGACTCCTGCAAACAGGAGACTAACAGAGATTAAAGGCACAGGCTCAGGACTCATCTCTGGGTCGCTGTTAGCAGGAGTAGTAGACCCGTTTAACAAGTTGGGCATTCCAGTTGCAAAAACCATTCCAGGTTTATCTTCTGGAGATGCTATAGTAGGCAATCGTTCACTTTCAAACAGCCTGGCACTGATGTCAGCGAACGGGGAAACAGTCAAATCCATAGGACTTCCAGGCATGAACACAGAGATGGCACATAAAACCAGACAAGCAAACTGAGCAACTCCAGAAATGAGGCCCGTGCGAACCAGGCCACATTTGCGACGGAGCCAAGTGAAAGCTACTGTTCCCATGATTCCGGTGACTGCCGAGGCACCCATCAGGAGGCTCAGCACAGAGCCACTCAAGCCCTGAGTGTATGCATAGCCGGTGGTGATACAATCAAAGCCCAGAACAGTCATGTACAGAAATGCAAGACCCATGCCGGCAAGGAACACCGGCTGGTTGTAGTACGCCACCCATCCATCACGGAACGTGATGAAAGGTTCAGCGATGCGGGCAGCGCAGCCGATCTCCTTCTCCTGTTGGCGCTCAAAGCCAGTTACATCTTTCTCAACAACTAACTGCACTCCTTCAGCTGGTTTCGTGTCAGTCTCTGTAAACAGAAATGCAACTGTTAGGCACACGCCTGCCCGGAAAGCCCAGAGTGCGAACCGCGAGACAATCACTTGCAGTTAAGCTCGCTGCTACAGAAGTGCGTCAGTTAAATTCTGCAGTCAACCATCCTCTGATCACCTGAATGTCTTCAAGTGTCCTTAAATCCCACCTGTCTAGTAAGGTCAGGTAAGGTTTATCCCTATCAGACTCCTGCTTATTTAATTAAATTGTGCTCAGAGAAAACACAGCCTGCTTCTCTTCCTTAGACTTGTGAGCAAGTGCTCCATTTCCATAAAGAAATTGTTTGCTTAAGGAATGCCAATGCTGGTTTGCATTTTAACATTGCATGTTTAAATGCACTAACCACAGAACATCGGGAATACTTCCCCCACCATCAGTACCTCATATCATGGTAGAAGAACCAAGGCAGATATGCTTGCTGAAGGCTACCAAAGCCAAAAGCTTTCAAAACTTGACTTAAAAAAAAAGAAAACCATAAGACTCAGATGATGCTTTTCTACAATTCCCTTTCCCCTCTAATATAGGAGAAAGGCACTTCCACCGGTCAAACAAAAATCCAGAAAACCCACAGATTAGTAACACTGATAGAAACTACTAATGTTGATAGATGCTTGAATGCCTGAGCTGTGTTTTTACGCTGCCGAGTCTGAAGAACTCCACACACAGCAAGTGAAACAAAGTATTTCTGCAACTTTTAAAAATGCAACTCATCTACTGAAACAGCAAACTTTGAGAGATGTTTCCTACATACTGACAGTTGCCAAATGCTTCATTCTTCAGGGGCATTCAAGAACCAGTTGCAAAGCTACAGAGCCTTCTATGCTCTTTATCTTGCTCCCCCATCCTAGGCTGCCATCAGCTTAGTCTGACAGATTAGTGGACCAGCTATTACCACAGGGGATCCGCCAGCTGGGAAGAAATGCCTCTTCAATACCTTTAGTAGCAGCCTCCTATCTCACTATATATTGATCAAAGAGCAGATTCCTAACTAGCTTTTAAAATCCAAATTCTTTATAACCTTTCTTTAAAAAAAGAATCAACCCCAGCAGGTTGTAGTTGGGAGCCTATAGCATGAGCTTTCAGGAGTATCCACTTACTGGTACCCTGAAAATGGGAAAACACTTGAGTTTAGTACCCTGCTTTCTTAGTCAAGCTGAACAACTGGGATTTGCAGCAGAGTAGCTCAAAGTAATTTATTTTTTTCTCCACCATTTCCTGCAGCATGTGGAACTCACTGAAGCATGCCAGACTAGAAATACTACCACCTATTCTACAGCCTCCTGAAAGCCTGTTAGTACTACGTGTAAGCAGAGCTGAATTAGCAGGAAAGAGTCCTATGCAGGCTGTTTTGCTCGTGGATCATACAAAGGGCTTTGTCCAGCTTATTAACTATGCTACAGATGGACAGGAGCATTCCTCATAATCAGCCCCAAGTAACAGGGCAGACACTCTAAAGGACTAATTAAAAGAAGATAATTCGTTCTTTGGCTGCATTTTACAGGTTTCCTCAAATAGCTGCACAAAGGATTGTTACTTAGATTAGAGCCCCTGGTATCTGTATCCAAAACCTGACATGTCCATGCTACGAGCAGGCAGCTATACAGCCTCACAGCAGCGTCTGTGAAAGGCAAGTCCACACTTCAGTTCTACTGATACAGTGAATAACTTGAAATTCACAGAATACTTTTGTGTTTTCAATACCTTTCTTCACATTCAGCTGTTTCAGTTCCGATTCTTCAACTTTTGCACATTTGAGAGCCAGGGTAGGGGTTTTCTGATAAACCTTCCAGAGCAGCAGATATTCCACACACATTGACATCAGGTTCCAGCCAGAAATGAATCCGCAGCCAATCATCGGGGAGCCAAACGTCATTACCTGACCAACTGCCATTGGGGCCAGGATGTTGGTCAACTGGTCAATTCTTCTTACTGTGGCATTCATATCTGTCAAATTATTGGAAGATACAAAGTAATTGCTGAAAACTTACAGTAAAACATTCACTAACATACCTGACGACTGCACACATATATATACATCCAGCTACAAAGTCCTGCCCCAGCTATAACTGGTTCCAGCAGGAGTTACAGCTGCTAACCAGGGGCACCTTTAGAGCATTGCAACATTTAAGTCGTGATCAACCAAGGTGTTTGTAAGCCAAAACCCCGCTCCCAACAGTTTTGCCTGCAGGAGGTCTTCCAGGTTTAGCTTGCTCCTGCAAGTAACTGTTAGTCATGAGATCAGACTACCCTGACATCCTAGTGATATTACGGACTCCTAAACCTGCCTCTAACATTCAAACCCAGCATGCCTAACTCCAGACATAAAAAGGAATTCCACACGGTAGAATTCTTTCCTGTAAATATAATTTTAGCAACTACTACCTCCCAATACTGGACCATGTATCCCCTAATCTCCTCCACTGACTTATAACTGGTGACCACAGCACCCACCACGATAGCAACAGACCTTTGAAATTACTAAATTTCCTTATTGAGTCACATTGGTCGATGGCAGCTGTAGGCAGCCTCAGAACTTACTGAGCAAAGTCCTCACTCCTTTCTGGTCCACACTTTGATGTCTCCGGTCAAAACAAGGAGCCCATTCTTAGCACAAACACATCTTCCATTTGCTGGTAGGTGACATCTCAGCCTCCCCAACCTTATCCACTTTAGCATCACTACGCCCTCCGGGCTCCTGTAAGCTTCCCATTAATGGTACCATTGTTCCACTTCTAAAAGTCACTTCAACACTCAGTAGTTTTACACATCAGGGCTTTAGGCTACTTCGAAGTGCATCTCAAACCCTTCTAGAGTCCTATTATGAAATCAGAGCCTTTGAAGGGCAAGTGAAACCGTATACTAGCATGAAGCTGCTTTTCTAAATCTGTAGAAAATTACTCTTTGCTGTTCAAAGAAATGTTTAGGTTATTCTATTTAGAATTCGATCTTAACTATTTGACTGATGGTTAACTAAGATAAGTTAGATACTTGCACAATATTTGGCTTTAGAAATTCCAAGAACTAAGCTCTGGGTTTCGAGCTGAGGAAGGCAAATACTCCCACTCAGAAAAGGTACAAACTAAGAGTGAATAGAAAAACTAATCAAGGACAACAAAGAAGGGGAAGCCAAGGCATTTCCTCATTTCCCTAACTTGCTTAACTAAGGCTCCTCTGAGGAACAGCGCAGAGCTGGACAACAGTATCTGCTGCAGAGTCAACGCAGGTGTTCAATTTTATGTTAAGCAATTTCCACAGTCTCCCAGTTACAATTACTATCAAACACACAACTCTGTTCAGCCTGGAGGAGATCCTTTAGATAGATCCATTGAACTAAGGCACTTGCTCAGTGGGGTTTTTTGTTTTTAAATTAAGTTGCATGAGAGTTTGGAGTAACCTCTTGCCTGATTTTTCAATCCAGCCTAGAAGTGGTCATACAATTCCGATGGACTGCCTCCCATGCCGCACTTCTCCCCAGGCGTGGCCTGTGCCTTATCTCATGTGTAGTAAGCAGCACAGGGACTGGGGAGACAATTTGCTGAGTAAGATCTGACACAAGAAAGGTTAACGAGGACCATTAGAACTTTAAGACTTTTACAGATAGATGGCATTTTTCTACTAGTGATTCACACGCATAAAGAAAGTTAACCTGTACTGCTGCTCTGTACTTAAAAAGGTACTAAAAAGTGCCTTAAAAGGCACTGCAAGGTCAAAATAAAAGACTATGGTGGAAAATCGGTACACTGGGAAATGAAAGCAAGACAATATATCTAATAACAACTAGGCTCTCCCGGATGAAACAGGCAAGTAAGATTCCTTTACTGGAGATACAGAATAAATCTGCAATATAGGATTCAAATCCCTAAAAAGACTCCAATATGTAAACTGAACTTTATGGGCAAGTTAAGCAGCTTCATCCAAAATCAGAGTCCACAAGCTGAAATGCTGTCTAGGCCTGGAGGTATCTAAACTCCACAAGTGTCAGACTTAAAACTTTGGTCCCAGAGTTACTCCAGCGAGCTGAAGATGTCTTGGCCATGTTAAGCTGCTCTGTGCCTTGTTCGCACTTCAGTATCAGTTCTTATATCTGGGAAGGCTTAAGTTCCCTTATAGGGTTGACTCAGAGCCCACAGAGCCTGGCCAAGTTCACTGCAAAAGAAAATACATGTTGCTTCCCACACCGTTCAGTCAGAGCCAGAGGTGAATCACACCCCCCTTGGGGTGAATGGCCTTGCAGCCAGCAGTACCCTCCAGCAAGGAGGGTCAGGTTCAATGCACCCTTGGGGAGGAGGATCCCAAACAATCTCTCACATCTAAGCAGTGCCACGACTACCAGGCTGCAGCAGAATTCGAATGGGAACTCACTCTCTCCCCTAATAAAGCCACACCACTGTGCAAGAAAGGGGAAAGAAGAAAAAATATTTACTAGGCAAAGAGGAAGATGAAATCTATAGCCTAATAACAAAGGTGTCTGATATTAAAGGAATACAGAGCTTTCAGTTCCAACTGAAGAAAAGCGCTCACAGCTCTGAGTTAGACATCTAATGCTAGAGAAGTGCCCTATTTCAAATATATCTGCATGCACATCATTTCCTACCAGCAATTTTCTCATCTGCCTATTTACAGTTCTGGACTTCATTCTCATGTACCTCTTTCTTGATTCCTATGTGAGGAGCCCAGTTACGCAACAGTTTTCCATTTCATTCCAGGGACCTAAAAATAAAGTATTGCGACACTTCGCTTTAAGTGCCTGGAAGTTAAATAGCTTTTCTATTAAACACTGGTTATTTGATTTAAGAGTGTGGTGTCTGGTTTTGTTCAGCAAGAGTAAAGTTTTCCCAACAAAGCTGCAGCAGGACTAAAAAGTGGACAAATCAAGTTTAGGGATGCCTAACTACACCGTCATCACAACAGTAATTTCTAATCTTATAAGTGTAGTCTAGAGCAGTGGAGAGGAAAATAAAGGCTGCCCTTTTTTACCTGCTGTAAAATAGTATCTGGGACTCAAAGATTGCTGACGTCTGGAAAACTCTAAAAAACAATCTTTGAAATTAAGACATTTAAAGGTATTAAAAAGGCAACATATTTCACCTGCCAGTTTGCTTCTGTCTTCCCCTGAAACCACAACAATCCAGTCCCTCTGAATTGTGATGGCTGTGGCAGTGCTGGCCAAATTGGCAATATTTGCTATTGTGATAACCAGGATATAGCACATCGTCTAGAGAAATGGGGGGAAAGAGTTACAACGTGAGAAAATTGATGGAGATTTCCACTCCTACCCTGTACAACCAGAAAAGACATTTTTACATTTGAATCCATACATTTTAGTGTTGTTCTTCAGACAAAACACGACCAAGTCTACTTTACAATTCCTGATAGAAAATGTACACCTCTGTTTATCCAACTAGCTCAAAGTTTATTTGCCAGTTTTAGCTCCCAGAAATGTCTAAACAGACTAAAAAGAAATCAAAATTCATCTGTCTCCCACACTCCCCATAAGTTTCTTTGCAAATTAATTCCTTATCAACATGTTCAAGCACTCACCAGAAGCCATCCATGGTATAAGGTCAAAAGCTCAGTCTTAAACAAGAAGATAACCATCAGGATGATACCACACAGGATGACAGACGCATTCTGTACAATCAAGGATGTCTGGGCCACTGTTTCAAATCAAAACAGACAGCAACAGCTATGAACATAAGAATGAGCTAACTATAAGCTTAAGGCAGTTAATATTAAGGAACATGCACAAAAAAATCTTTAAATGCTTTTATTTCTTATTCTCCCCCTCAAAACTAAGTGGTAAAACTATACTTCATACTAGATTTTGAATCTTCCCTTGTCTTAGAGAAACAGTATTAATGTCTGATGTAACTTTGTGGCTGTTAACAACTCGCAGCTTTTAACAGTTTACAGCCCAAGTAGGTCTTAATCAAAAAAAAAAAAACCCATCAAACTGTACCTGTTCAAATGCTGAAACTATTTTTAAAGGGGCAAAACCAGGGCTTAGCCTGGGTCTCTAAAATTCATCTTCAGCATACCATGGAAGTGATGCTGTTTTGTATACTGAAGAATGTAATATCACATTATTTATAAAACAGAACAGAGCATACGTATTTAAAATAAGTGTAAACATGCACTGCATTTACATTACACCTAAGTGGAAGATGTTTGTATCCAGATGGAAGACAACAAATAATGCGAGTACATGTTAGTATTAGGCTATAAAGAGCTGGGCCTGTAGTTCTTGAAGAGATGTGCTTTTTACCTGTTGCATGTCCACACACTAATACGTACTATACAGGTTTCGCCTGAGTAGCAGATACATTGCTATGTAAAACTGTTTTCTTCCAGTCTGTGACACTATCTTTGTATAATCATTACCACCCTCAAACATCACTCTTCTTCAAAAAAAAAAGAACACAAAAATCTTAGCAAGCCCCATTCTCATATCTGACTTGAGGAGTTAAGTATCGGCTTTATCCTTTCACATTGATTTGATCCATCCTTCAGTAAATAACCTGCTCTGTGCATCTAACCTTTGAGCCTGGAGTTCTTGTCCACCCAGTCTCCAATAATGGCTCCCAGGAGAAGAACTGATCCCGCCACAACCAGTCCGTAGACTGCCGTCAGGAGTAAGCTGTTTCCGTAAAGTTCAACCAGGAATACAGACACAGCAAAATGCCACATACGATCTCCCTTAAAGAGTAACAGAGAGTACATACGCAACATCACTATACGCACCTTGCGAGGACCCAAGTTGACTATTTCACTAATGTCCTGACAAAAGTTTGTGTTAAAATAAAGGTTTGTTACACATGCAGGGGCAAGGTGTGGGGTTGTTTTGGGGTTTGTTTTTTTTTTTTTTTTGCGGGGGGGGGGGGGGGGGGGGAAGGGGCAGGGGAAAGATGTTGGGTTTACTTTATTTTGGGGGTTAGGTTGGGATTTTTGATGACTACATCCTGCCACCGTTGATTTTATCCCAGTTTCACTAAAATAATCTGTCCTAATCAAGTGCAACATCACAGTTTATAATACAGTGTCAAATATCCCAGATTTTTTCTATTATAATATTAACAAAGTCCATTACATAAAAATATCTATTATAATAATATTAACAAAGTCCATTACCAGCCACATCCAACAAGGCTCAGAAAGCTTACACAGATTCTCCAGCACAAATCAATTATCAACAGATTCATTGATTACCAGTACTATTTAAGTAACTTTCCAAGTTGGCAGTTTGTTCTTAGATGATCAAAGCTTAAACGCTGCTTTAAAACACAAGAGCCAGTCAAGCCAAAACAAGTCAACACAATTCAGGATGGATATGGCTAAATCATGGAAGATGTTCTCCTAAATATTAACTGAAGTTTCCGAAGCCAATGGACTTAAGATCTTGTAACAACGTTAAACATCAGCACATCACTAAGAAGTAGAATATCAGGTCTTGTTTAACCCATTGCAAACTCACTGCTAGTTCAACCTATCTAGCCTATTGCTAGTTTAACCTAGTGCTTAGAATACACAATTTTCATGTTCTGATATCACTTAAAACTACAGCTTAAAAAAAAAAAACAAAATGCTAAACATGCCCAAGTGAAGTAGTTTTCATACTATTCAAAACATTAATTCTGCTACCAAACAGACCTGTGGCTTGCGAATGAAATCACTGAGGTTTTTGTGTGGTCACATGATAGGAGTCACATATGTTTTTGCACATACTGAGAGAAATGCACTACAAAAAAACACTTTATGTAATCAATAATGAAACAGATGAATAGAAATCCTTCACAGTATTCTAGGCCACACAGTGTTTAGTAAGTGTCTCTAATGTTAGCCTTTTATAAACCAAACATGAAACTGTTTTCTTCAGCAATTGCTTATTTAAGATAAGGCAGCAATGTGATACGGTGAATAGTACAAATTTCTAAGGGGACAGCATTAACACAAAAGCACTTTTTAAAAGCAAAGTCTGCCTGATCTAACAGATCATATAACATCCAAAGATACATAAAAAGCATACTATTTGGAGGTTCAAAATAATTGCAAAGTTTGATTGAAGTCTTCAGTGTAGTACAGATACACAAAAGGAATTTGCCTTTTAATGTTACTGAAGCTCCTTGAAGGAGATTTCTTCAAATATCGTTATGTTAAAACATTCATAATTGTTTCCTTAACCTTGGGTGGAAAGAAAAAATTACATTCCAATCACGTTCACCTGTTCAAGAAAAACCTCTGGATTTTGTACATTTTTTTTTAATTAAAAGCAATTTAAAAAATGCAAACATAATCACATCAGCTTAGATGTGCCCTCTCATACATATTAAACCATTTTTCACTCTCCGGAGACATGTAAAGTCTTCTGTAAAATATGTTCCACTTTTAGTCCATGGTTAGTAGAAGTATATAGAAAGTATTCCAGCAATGAAAACACCAAGATGCCACTTACTTCCCAAGTCTAGCACTCACACTTAATACAACCCGAGGCACCTCTTTACTAAATTTCACTTAAAATACATGCAGGTGGGTTAACAAGTTTTGATTAGCCTGCATACCTGTTTAAGCTAGAACAAATAAGCCAAAAGAGTACTTTCACATTAAAATTTCATAACAGAAGTTTGGTTTGGGTTTCTTTTTTTTCCCCTTTCAGCAGTGATGTTTCAGTTACTGAATTCTCACAAGATGAAAAAGGCATTTTTAAGAAATGTGAGTATGTTATAATCAATGCCAGCCACTAATGTCAGAGTGAAAAACCTGACCTCACTTGACACTCACAGGAAGATTCCCGACTCCAGCGAGATCACGATTTTGCTACACAATTCATTTAAGGAGCCTGTGAACGCCGTTCAACTATATCCAATGCATTTACCCAGACTATTTTGAACAGGCCAGTCAACACAGATAATTTTTCAAGTAACTAAAGCTGTTCCAACCTAGAAGTAAGAGGGTTTTTTCCCCCAAGAATTAAAAACCATGAAGAGCAAAGATAAATTAGTATCAGGGAAGAATAATATTAGTGAATTACAGAGGTATGTAATTGCAAGCTAAGTTCTACCTACTGAAACGTAAATGAGTACCGCCTTCAGAAACGGGCAAAGTCAACTATATATACACTTAATCCCGCCTTAAATTGTCTCAAAACGTGGGTATTTCAACTCTCGACAGCTACAGCTGTTTAGCATCCCCATCCTTTTAAAGATGGTTCTGGCTCTTCTGCTGTGACAATTATCCTTACAATAATCTCGGGCCAAACGTATACGACCCCGTCTCAGAGCTGCAGGCAGCAGATCGAGCCGTAGCCCGGCTGCTCCCTCCCGACAGGCCTGCTGGGGTCTGAGGGGCACAGGCAAGGCAGGGGACTGACCTCCCGGCACCAACAAGGGGAACGCCGTTTCATTCTGTACTTTCTTCACTGCCGAGTGACAGACAGTAACAAATTAAGCACAAAAAAAAGGCAACAGCGTAAGCTCGGAGCCTCCAGTTCAGCAGCGCAGCCCGGACTATTAAGATCACAGCACACATTCAAGGGCCTTACTCAACAGCAGCCTAAGATATAGTCCAGGCTTTGTTCAAATCCGAGCATTTGCAGAGATGTGACACGTTTAATTATTTACAGCTTTTTTCTGTATTTGGGAACGGCTTAGTAACACAGAAACCAAATTAGCTCTCTCAATCACAGCAAAACCACATTTCTGCCAGCTTTTGCATTGCAGATGTAGCCATTTTAGAACAAAGATGATCTATTACTTCCGAGTCCTGAAGATTAAGGTGCTCGTTTATCATTCCTGTAAGCAAAAATGTTCAGACCACAGGAACACTAAAGCTCAGGAGATAGAAAAGGTGCAGTCCTGTGCTCAGTCCTGTCAAAATAAGCTGTATTTATGTTGCTTCAGCAGGTTTGGTTGGTTTTGAGTCAAGATTTGCAGCACAAAAGAAAACAGACTAGACCAAAGAGATAATCATTAATACCACTAAACGGCTAAAAAGACATCTTGCAGTCTTAATGTTTGTTATGGTGTGCAACACTGTTTTCAAACCCTGCTTTGTCACCTTGACTCATGTACCCTGAGAGCAGCCCCGCTACCAAGCTTTGCTGCTCTCCTCAGAGGAGTAAGCAGGGCTGAGCCAATTCCCTGTTGGGCACTTTGTAGGCATTGACCTGACAGAAACTGTTGCAGGTTACAACCCTGGCCTCTAAAAAGCAGCAACCTGAACAGAACCATCACCACTCAGCTCCTTCAGTAATAATAATAATTGCTAAAATCGTGCACTTGTTTAAAGCAGCGTGACACCACTCCAAGGCTGCTCCCATTAACAGAAGCATCAGTGTGACCTTTCAGGTTAGCGCCAGCAAGGAGCTGCCAGGGTTCTGCATGCAGCGGTGTAACCGTATATCAGCCGCTTGTTCAATGCTATACAAAGCACACGCTAAACTGGTCCAAACACAGGACTAAAGACAGAACAGGGAATAGAAGGGCCTTTCCACTTCTTTGTGAATCAAGCCACTGGATGGAAACTTAAGATTGCATTATAAGATTTTATTATAGGAATAGAACCAGATTGTCTATTTTTAGTGCATATTTTAAAGATTTTTTTTTAGTATGCTTCAAATGATTAAAAACTGGGTAGCATGTTACCTTAGCCAGAAGGAGAGCATTTGCTAAGGCAAACGTTTTGCCAGAAAGACATTCCCTGCCGCTCCCAAGAGGTTTGCTAACAAGTGGCAGTTATGGGTCCGTGGCAAACACAGAGTATTGCCCCTTAGTAAGTATGCAAGCCCTTCAAACACATGTTGCAACAGACTGTCTCTCATTCTGTTACAGCCTACGCTTTGCTTCTGTCACTCAGAGCTTACTCTAGAAGGAGTCTCACTGCTTCTGTGGTTACCTACAGGCACAAGAGGGTACAGAACCAGGCCCCGGGGAAGCCCAGGGCAGCACTACTGAAAGCTGCGCCTCTTGCAACATACAAAGTAAAGATTATGGAGGCTTTTAACGGCCAGACGTTGTAACGAGCCCTCCGCCTTCGTGGCGGTGTGCTATTCCGTGGAGATTTTCTGCAGAGCATCGGCCCCGTGCAGGTAAGTGGCGCTAGATTAATAAAGCCGTACTTCTGCCAGGCTCTTTACTTACCCAAGTGGACAGTGCATGCCCAAGATAAAGAAGGAACTTTGCAGACGTAAAGAAGGCAAGCACGGATCCTAAACGAGAAACAAGACACACGCTCAGGGAGTCAGGGGCGCACCCACCGTGCCCAGCAGCCCCGCCGGTGGGGCCGCCCCCGGGACGCGCGTTACGGGGCGGCGGCGCCCCCCGCCCGCCGGCCCCCCCCCGCCCCCACCGCGCCGGGGCGGTGAGCGGAGCCCCGCGGGAGCCCGGCCGCCCCCCCCGCGCACTGACCGCCGCGCCGCCGCTCGCCCGCCGGCCCCGCTCGCCGCGCCATGCCGGCCCGCTGCGCCGCTGCCTCAGCCCGCTGCACGGAGGAGGCGGGGGACGCGCGGCTTCGCTCCGTGTTGCCTTCCCCGACTTAGCTAGCACTGTAGCTGAAGTCGGAAAGCCTTAGCCTTATGCGCCGCGGCCGGGCACCCTCCGCCGCGGCCGGGAACGGGGAGGGGGCCGAGCGCCCTGCGACGCCCGGCTGACTCCGGGGTCCGCTGCTGCCGGAGGCGCGGGGCTGCGGCTTAGGGGGGCCCCGCCGCGCACCGCCCTTTGTACGCGGCCGCCGGCCCCGCCCGCACGGCACGGCACGGCACGGCACGGCCCGGGGGCGGGCACGGCACGGCACGGCCCCGCCCCCACGGCAGCGCCCGCCCTGCGCTGGGCCCCCGGCGCCGCCCCGGAGCGGAGTGCCCCCGCCGGGCTCCTTTCCCGCGCCTGGAAAAAGGCTTGAAACTCCAGGGTATCCATCCAGAAGCTGGGGGAGCAAGGTCAGCACCAAGTATCACACGGCTGTGGCAGAAAGCCCCGCCGGTGACAGTGCTCCCAGTTCAGAGCTCTCAAAAAACCCCCACAACCAAAACACAAACCCCACGGGGTACCAAAATTTAAGTTATTAACTGGAATAACCTCTTCTAAGGAAGATGGTGCAGAGATCGCTCCTTTGATGCTGGCTCAGGCTGTCCGCTTCAAATCGAGTATGCCGCATCCTACCGCCAAGGTTTTGTCTGTACCCTACGTGACCCACCTCTGGCAATGACCACCAGCAGAAACTGTATTTTTATAGAACATAAAAAACCAATCAAAATGTACAATTGGTTAGCTTTTTCAGGATGCTATGAAAATAATTAAGTAGCACCTGCCCTGCTTCAGAAAACACCATGGTACCTGATGATGAGATAATTTTGCCATGGTGTAATATTGCAGAGTTCCCTCTTATATGTATAAAATTGCTCTGGTCCGGTTGCCCTCCCCTCCCCCCCAGTATATAGGCCATCCCAGAAGCAAATGCCTGACGTAACAGAACAATAACCTGTTCTGGTTCTGCCGCTCCTGTGATCTTGTTCAAAGTATTCGTAGTATTAATTAGATGGCTTTCTACGCATGAATCACAGTTTATCCTTTGCATAAAAGGAACTACACCTTGGGAAAAAAAAATACAGAAATAAAAATTCATATAAACATAGGAAGCCTAAAATTACTATTTTGATGGGATGGGTTATCCTGGGTGAGTGAAGTGTTTCTTCTTGGGGTACGTCCCTTAGAAAACGCACAAAATCTTTTCTCAGATTGGCATCAGCAGTAGAGCACATTTTCTTGACGGCTTGTCTTCTAAAGCCTTACTGCTTAAACTGTATTATTCTTTACTAACAGATAAAGAGAATGATTTTTCCTAAAACTTAACATTTTTAATACTATTAGCCCACATTAAATAAATAACCTGCAGTATGTCAGAATCAACAGATGCTTAGTTGCTTTTAAGTCTATTAACTGTCGGCACTTGCACCTTTCCTAACAACTTTGGTGTATTCCACATGTGGACGCACTAATTAACCGGGGTTTCGGCTGCAGTAAGGCTGCGACTGGTGTCTAAATTCCTCGTGTCGGGCAGCACGGTCTCGAGGAGCACCGCGAGGTGCCTTTCATGGCTGGACAGGCCAACATGTTTGATACGAGTCTTTTCCACCCTGTCCCCGGTGGCACTCCTGGCCACTGTCCCAGTTTGGGTGCTGGGCTCGGTGGCTCTGGGGTCTGCCCTAGGCTGGCAGGTACCAGGCATGCCACAGCAGCAGCAGAACTGCATCCTAGAGGTTCGCTCTCCGTACCGCAACGCTAGGAACGCTCCCCAGGAAAGCACTGCTGGTTAGACCTGGTTTTGTCACTAAAGAACAATTTGGAAGAATTAGAGTTTAAATTATTATTCCTGATTGAATGCTCGCTGTACTTTGTACATTTTTTATATAGGATATATAGGTGAAATCCCTTATATAGGATTAGATGGGTGAATTCATCATCTTTGTTACTTTTTTTCCTACGAGGTAATGCATTTTTTTGTGATCTTTAAGGCATGAGAAAAGGCCAAGAAGACATACCTACCATCCTTTGAAATTTCAAAAGCAATGGTTCCTAGCTCTCTCTGGGATTTCTCGTGCAGAAGTATGTACAGTCTGCCCACGACGGACGCAGGGAATGGAACGTGTCTGTGAAATACTGAATGTATTGGACGTCAGTACAAGATTGATCTGCACGCAAAAGTCACCCTGGCCGTAGCACACGATGTATGATGCATACGACTTGCACACCACAAATAAACCATGCAGCTCATATGCTGTAGGTCACACATGTCCCAGACGTACCAGAGTCACCGCACATGCGATACAGGGTCCCCACTACCTATAGAAACAGTAAGTACCATCCAGAATTCCTGTATCTGAAGGCAGTGACAGCACCTTTTCTAGTAATTTCCCTGCCCGACGTCCAGAGAGCCTAGGCACACAGCTAGAAGGCCATAGCTGGTTTATGAAGTGTTTGTCTACTTCCAAAAGCAGCGGAGTTGGCAGGTGGAGGAAATCCGTAGCTTTTCTCCTGAATTTGCCACCACTTTGCTCCATGAGCTTTCCCCAGATTCTTATTAAAGTCTGTGCTCAGGTTTCTTCCCCCGTCGAAGAGGGAATATCAGAACATTCCTTACAAGACCAGTGTTAAACCTAATACAGCAGCTCGAGCGCTCCAATTCTTACATCTAAGATGCTGCTGAAAAAGCCCCAAACATTCATGTTAATACTCCACTAAATCCAAATTTTATTAGATTGCCTTGTGAAGCCCTTGTGATTATTTTTAAAGATGCAGTTCTTGTTTCAGGTCGGCTGTCTCACCGGAGTCTTTTCACCACAATATTTACAGATTTCTGATGCATTTAGGGAGGTGTTTAATAGCCAGAAGCCGTGTGAGAGGAGTTACCAGTTTTACTTGGTGTAGACCCGGCTCAGCAGTCTTGCAGCAGGGATTTACATCACGGGACAGCACACCAGTGTGGATCTGAGCCCAGGTCTGACTAATTGTCACTGGCAGAATGGAAATGGAGACAAAAAAGTTAGATTTTGGAGACGCCGGATGCTTTTTTTTGTCTGAACACAGGTGCCAAAAGATGCCTGTAGATTCAGAAAACAAGTTTAGGTTTACAAATAAGATCTGCTGAGTTTGCAGAGGTAATAGTTTCACTAGGATTTCCATCTTCCTTTCCAGCAAGGGCAACCAGTATGTGCGGAAGCCCCGGGTTATGACCAAAACACTAAGACAACCTTGCTACGCATGTAACCCTGGCTTGCCACCACTCTTTGGAATATATATGTTGGTGAGAAGCCCTATAGCCTCTTCTATCACAAGGCCAGCCCTAGCCTCCCACTTAGCAACTTGATGGTGCCTCTTCTTACCTACAATCTCTGCTTTTTCTGTGGGAAGGTTTAATCATTTCTTTTGTCACTACTTTTCCAGATTATGAGACAGCACAGTTTATCGTCATTTCGCTTCTTTTTTCATGTAAAGAAAACCCTTTCAGAATTTATATTTTCTGCTGTTATGACTGTCACAAAAGAATTTTATTCTTAACAGAAATCTCTGAATTCTTTATAGCCCATCACTGGAGATACACAGCAATTAACAAACCGTGTATTTATGTTACAGTCTTCCTAGCCGAAGTTTTTCAGCGCATAAATTCCTTATGCTTTAGTAAAAATACATGACTAATGTCATCTCTCTAGTTATTATTTCAGTGAAGAAATGTAACCACTGGATTAGTTTTTAGAATGTTTAAGTTTGAGATTAAAATATAAAAGTAATTTCATTCAAAAGGCAGAAACATTCTTCAAAATGTTTCTAACAAGACAGCTGTCTAGAAATGAAAAAGGTTATAGTGTATTTAACTTGTCTGGCAACAAGGGCAACAATTCAACAAGATGTAAACAACTGAAAAATTTTTAATTATTGGTAAGCACATAATTATGATGCCAAGAATATTCAAAGATACACTTCCAGGAAAGACATGTCTTGAAAAATAAGAGAGGATATATTTTGACTTTAAACAACTGCCCACATCAGTGGCAGCTTCTTTAAGCGCTGTGCTTGTAATAGAGCTGCTGAATCTGGAGCAATAGCAATTTTACAAAATAATACCCACAAATGTCATCATGGTTTAACCAAAGAGGCGTGAATAATAGCGAGAGACCTCATGTACGCTCAGATCTTACCCTCAGCTGAGAGGTTTCAGGAAGTTTAATTATCATGATGTTACCATTCTTCATTAAGACACCTCTTTTGGTGTGCGAAGTGGTTTTGTTTTTTTTTTAACTCTAACTTACACAAGGCCTAGCAAAACTGGAAAGAATATATACATATATATATATACACACACACATTGATGGACACATAATCTGTCTTTTGAAGGGTGAAGCACAGAAAACCTTTACTGAACTGACACTGCTATGGCTTGGGCATGGAAAGCTGTGGCTCTGTTGCTCAGAACCCCACACATTCGACTGCCAGAACTACTGTCTCCGTACCAGCTGACACCCAAGAGTGCTGAGTTTGCAATGCACTTGCGCAGGGAAACGGGCAGAGATGGGGTGGAGAAATCCCAGGATTCCTGCTTCCTTTCCAAAGAGATGCTTTTTACTCCAAAACTGTTCATTTCACTTTACATGTAAGTAATCAGAATATCTATACCTATTAATCCTTATTAAGTAAATATCTACTTTCTCCCACTTTCTCTAAGATCCGTAGTGTGATGCTCCCATTGGATCTGTTTCTCTCAGACTTCAAAGTCACATCTGCTTCTCAGGGCTAGGCGACAGACTGCAGTCATTTCAGCCTAAAACAATCATCATTTTCATGACCGGAGCTAGACTCCTGTGACAAACTTGTGGGAAAACCATGCCGCAGCTCTAACAGATTCAGAGGTTTATTTGCAGAATAATTCTCTAGTTTATACAAAACCCCAGTTCAGGGGGCTGATCCAGCTCTGTGCTCACATGCCAAAACGAAGGTGTCTGTAATTGAAAAGTAATAGCCTAACTAGTGAGCGGAACAACTTGCTTGAGGTCCTACGTTATAGGTGACAACTTTGTTTCAATAAGAGTCTCCTTTTGTCCAGTCTTTCTCAGTCATAAGAAAATACTGTACCCAAAACACAAATAAGGAAAGCATCTTGTACCAAATGAGAGAAAAGTCATTCAAAGAAAAGACCACATCTAGCAGGAACAAGTGGGTGTTTTTACGCCCAAATGTCAACAGCAGCATTTCTGCAAACTCCCTATATCATACTGAACATTGATTTGTCTCAAGAGTGTGAATTATTGACCTGAAGTGGAACACTGTATAGAAAGAGCCCGAAAAATGAGTCTGGAGGGTAAGATAACAGCCTGTCTGCAATTTGAGCTCATTTTGTTTGTTTTCTTCATTAGAACTTACTGCAGTTTGTCTCCTACAGGGTGTCATTGTTCTGTTACTACACAATATAACAATGCTTAATAAACAGTATTTTGTTTCCTGTCTGTATTTTATAATGTGATATGAAAACATTGGGGTTTGTTATTTTTCCCACAGCCATCTGATACTTAGGTATTTTGCCTTTATTTCTTAATTCAGTGCTCAGAACTTTTGATACACAAAATAAAATCAAATGTGAAAAAAGTCAGACTGTATTTGTATTCCTTAAAAAAGAAATCCTATTATAAGTAGTAGGCATTCTTCTCTTGAACACCTCCTGTTGAAGATTATGGTGAACCTCTTTCAAGACAGATTTGGACATCCCTGTTCACCTTTCTGCAATTTTTTATTCTGATTCCATGCCAAGAAAATTATTAAAACCACATTTTTTAACTTCAGGCATACGTTTAGTTTCCACTGATTTCAATGAAATAATAATAATAATAAAAAAAATTCCTAGACTTCAGACAATGTTGAAAGACTTTTTGGAATAGAAGTGAGCCAGGGAATAAGAGCTTCTTTTGACCTGCCATTTTAGTTTGCACTGAACAACCTGTAGTATCAGTAGTCCCACAGCAGGAAAACAGAAATTCCTTAGAAGAGCTTCAGTTGCACTATCAGTTTCTGTTGCTGGGTATCTCTCAGAACAGTCTTTATAAAAACATGTTTGTCTCTGGAGACCAGTATTCACTTGTGTTCAAATTAGCCATAACTTGAAAGTAATTTTTTGGAAGGCAAAGTATGAAGTACAAGAAGTACTTAGAATTACATGATGAAATGAGTATATGTCAGCAAATCACATCACATAATCAATTTGAACTGTCCTGCAGTTATACAAATAACATCCACCTCAACAGCCATCAATTTTGCAGGCATCAGTTTTACAGGGGAATGAACACGGGTGAAGCCCTTTGCCCGTATACAGGACCCTATGTGAACAGGGCTCTGCCCTGGGGCATGAGACTTACCCAAATAAATCTTGAGCAAAATCTGCATAGGTGATTCTGGGGTGCATTTATGGCTATGCAAAAAACCTTGTACTACCATCTGACCGTACTCGATGGTAGACAGTGATTAACTAAGCTTCCATATCTTATTAACAATTAATAAGCCAGTCTTTTCTCCTTTTGCAATATCATTAATATAATCCTTTGGTGTTAGTGCTGTATTGATTATTCATAATAAGACATGTAGTAATTAGGATCAATCTACAATTACTTAGCTTTCAATTCTCATAAATTCCAGCCTCGGCTTTTACCCACCAGACTCAACCTAATACTTTCTTGTCAGTGATGGTATATGACTTCACTAACACTAGTAAACATCAACTAACTATTGTTTCAGTCTGGTAAAGCTGTTTCCATAGAAAGCTTTGTCCATCTTCAGGCTTTTTCCTTAAAAGGTCTTTAGCATTAATAAGCAATTGAAAAATTAAAAAGAAAACCTGAAAATGTGAGTTTGCTCTAAAACTTCTTTTAGAGTGGCTTTAACAAGAACACTCGTATTAATATTGTTATGTCAGTTTTCTGATTTATCTGAAGGGCAAATTAAAGCAACACCAAGGGAAGCACTCCACTGTCATTCCATTAAGGACACCTGCCAGGAAGACCCCCCACCTTCAATATCCAAAGTGGCATGTGGAATCTGTTGGCAGCAGTAAATTTATGTAGCTGTACTCCAAGACAAGATACAAAATCCTGAGGATGCTTTTCAAGAAGAGTCTTTGGCCACAACGGAGGTCTTAGCACTGTTTTAGCTTTGTGCACGCACTGCTCTATGAGAGCTGAAAATATGGCTTACACTATTTGCAGAGCTCTTTTTTTTTCAGTATCTTAAGCACAAATCTACTCATTAGCTTAAATCAAGCTAACAAGAAAACACAAATATGACTGATAGCTTTCTGTTATCTTGCTATAATACTTCTCCACCCTATTATTATGGCTAGCACTCCCAAATGGATGGAATGACCTGTTATCCTAACCCAGACAGCTGGCTAAAGTACAATTTTTCATGGAACAATTATGCTTAATGACCCAAATTGTGATACATTTCAATACTTATGGAAATCAAGTCTCAATATAAGTGCCCACTGAAAATCTGAAAAACACGTGTGGTCAACATTTCAACAAACAGTTCTTCAGAAGCAAATGCAAAGTCTTATATCTGAGATGGAATAACTCTACTCAACAGTACAGGCTGGAGGACAACTGCATAAGAAGCAGCTTTGAAGAAATGGGTCAGCAAGGCCTGGTGGACAAGTTGAACATGAATCAGTTGAACATGAAGCAGCGTGTCTTTGCAGCAAAGGCGGCCAACTGCATCCTGAGCTGTTTTAGCAAGGACATAGTCAGTAGGCCCAGGGAATGGATCCGTTGCTGCTTTCGGCACCTGTGAGACTGTATCTGGAGCAATGTGACCAGTTTTTGATTCCTCTGGACAAGGAAGACACTGACATATTGGAGTGAGTTCAGCAAAGGGCCCCCAAGGTGGTCAGGGGGCTGAAGCACACCGCGTAAGAGGAGAGGCTGAGGGAGCAGGGCCTGTTCACGCCAGGGGAGAAAAGGCTCAGAGCACATTTTTATACTTTCAGAGGATACAGAGAAGATGGAGCCAGACTGTTCTTGGAGGTGCACAGTAACAGGACAAGAAGCAACAGACACAAGCTGGAACACAAGGAATTCCAATAGCTACAAGAATATTATTTATTTTTTGCCACAAAGGTGGTAAAATGCTGGAAGAGATTACCCAGAAAGGTGGGTGAATTCCCATCCCAGGGGTGTCCAGTACACAACGGCATAAGTCACTGAGTAACATGCTCTGGGACCTACTCTGAGCAGGGCATTGGAGTAGATCCCCAGGGGTCACTTCCAACCTAAATGATTCTGTGATCATGGAAACCTTGTCACCTTCAGCACTCAATTTCTCAAACTGCAGGCTGCGAACCTCTCTTTTGGGGGAACTGCAAATAAATACCATTACAGATCCACCAAGGAGAGTCCGTGTATGTAAAGAAGAAATGATCAAAACCTGATCCTGTTTGTTTGAAAAGGCAACATTGATGAGAATTTGGGAAAAGTTCATTTATAACTAGATATTACAGAAGAGCTGTTCATGAAAAATAAGGCTGTATTCAGTGCTCATGAGTCAATTCAATTTAAATCCAGGTTAAATTAATATAATAAACACAATCAGATCTTTAAGATTTCACATTAGGAGATCAAGCATTAATAAATTAAGAGAACTGATACGGAAAGTTAGCAACATCATAGGGGTCCTGGTCGTATGAAGCCTGGCATGCAAGTCAACTGTGAGCAAAAATCCTTTTCTGCCATATCAGTGTCAGGAAAAAAGAGAAAATATTTTCAAACAACTATGAGAAGAAAAAAACCCCACCCATCTAAAAAAGCCTGTATATTACTGATACTGCAATGAACAACTGTATATATATATATATATATAGCTATGTTCTTAAACTGTGCTGCATGGGTTCAGACACTGAAAAAGTAAAACAGCAGCAAGATCAATGGATTTCAAATTCTGTGTTAATACAGTATACTGATTTTTTTTTTTCCCTGACCTCAATTGGGGCTGAGGCAGAGCTGTTGCTTCACTGCAAAAGAGATTGACTTAAGTTGCTTTTCAAGGTAAATTTCAAGTAAGTAGTCTTTTAAATCTACGGGCTGCTCACTAATTATGCCCTCAGTCCTATAAAAACACATAATTGCCCATTACTGTATCCAGTAGAAATAGTCAAGTATTTATTATGCACGTGCTTCCAAGTGTTTTCAAGATGAGAATCTATGCCAAAGTCAATTAAGTATAGGGCTTCAGAGTGGTTGGGAAATTATATAGGATAAGCAGGCAGAGGATGTTTCTTAAGTGAAGGTGCAATTCTGGATGTCAGACATGGTCAGAAGTATTGTTGTGATGTATTTAACCTTGCGAACAAACAGAAGAGTTGTTGTAACATATAATTATTAAAGAAAACATTGACACAATTAAACCTCTAACTAATGTGTATTTACACAATGTTCCCATCCATACTGAGGAGCACAGGTTTTTCATTTGTGAATTCCTTTCTTCTGTAGTCTTTGTGTTTTGACCACATTCTTACTGCCAGAAATCGATTCCATACCTCCCATTGCAAAACAAGTATTTTGTTTACACTGTTGTGCATAACAAGTTTCAAAATGGTGATTAATTTAGCTGAAAAACTGCAGAGTGACTACACACTACGTAGGGCCAAAACGAGTTGACTGAAGACAGGCACCTAGTTTGAGAGACATCCCCCTGAGTATCTGAAACACTCGAAGAGCAAATACAACAGGCTCTGTAAGAGAGCTGTGCTCTTCTGGTGTGTTAACTGAGCGGCAGACAGGATACCCTCTGTCATCTCAGATGGTAATGTGAGAGAACCGAGGCTCAGGGAGACTGAGTGCCACATTCAGTTTTCCCAAATGCTCCCTCAGTGTTTGTGTCCAGTGCTTTCCACTGGAAAAGCCTACAGCCAGCCGATCGAAACACTACCACTTAGTTGCAACTGGGCTGGCGTGAGTTTGGCCTTACATAACTTCCTCCAGGATGGTCGCTTGGGGCTATCAGAACCCTTTGGTGGGGGTTCCTTAACAGGGAACTTGTCCTCACTGATTTTTAGAAGGCAGTTGGAAAGGCGAAAATGAGGGCTCGGCAGCACATGAACTGCTGTTGCAGTGAACAGCAGGTTGCGGTAGTAACCAAAGGAGGTACTCGCTAGGAAGGTGAGAATCATTCCAAATTGTCTGGGGGAACATGCCTGTCTTCACTATTATTATTCCTTAGACAATTAAATACATGGAAACTGGCTGTGGGAATCACTGTTTGGAACAAAATGGTTCGGTTCCTTAACATTGTGTATAGGTGCCTAAATTTGGAGATTTAAAGGAAGCCATCAAAAGAAGTATCTCATTAACTAATTCAAGACATGAGATTCAGTCTTGTGATTCAGCTTTGTTAGGTACAGTCATTTAATTAGTAAAACTACCTAATTATGCTCTGATATATAAAATTAACAAATGCAAGGTACGTTCAATTCAAGGTTCATTACTTTCTCTAAAATGCAAAGATAGGACCTAAGAGAAAAAGAAGACTGGGCATTTACTTAAGAAGGAAAGGATGAGGAGAAAAAGAAAATTTAGGACTGTACTTGCCAATCTGGACATGATCTGAGCCCCAGTGGGGCCTGCGGGAAGTAGAAGGCAAATGGGGGAAGAGAGCAAGGAAAAACAAAACAATGAGGTACAGGAAGACAGGACTGAGAAAGGGACTAAATCCAGTGACTGACCAGCAGGCTGGGTGCCAGGCACTGCTGGATTCTGATCTTGGATTCACAGCTGACTCACCACGGGGCTGCGAACAAATGACTCCACCTTTATGTTTCAATTTCTCATAAGCAGGGTGATATTTATCTACTAGTCTCACAGAACCTTGTAAAGCTAATTAATAAACGTTTGGAAAGTACTTTGAAGATGGAAGGGCAAATTCACAGTAAAGGCTAGGAGGGCATCAAACTGAGTTGCTCATTCCTTTTCAGCAAGAGCAGTCTATACTTAGGGAAAGCAAGCAAAAAAATTGCCAGCATAGATTTGTTACTGCTGTCTACTCTCTCCTCTACCTATTTTCACCTATGATTACACTCTGTATTTAGCTGATGTTTGATTCAATCATACCATATGTGTATAACTCTTTATCAGCTAAAGTTAATCACGTGCCCAACTGATTGTCAGATTAGATTCCAAGACTAAATGGTGTGTAGAGGGCTGTCTTTTATCATGTATCTGCAGAAACATCTGATAAACAATTTTTCAAATACATATAATAATAGCTGGTAAGTTAGAAAAAAGTGTCAGATACATTTAGCATTGATCATCAGCTCTCTGAAGTTGAGGCCATTTTTAAGGTCTATTTTTGTGCCTTAGCAAAGCACGCTAAGCGCATTAGAATATATTATCAAAATAAATTTTAAAAAATCATCATACACTATGGAGTATGTTGATTATTTCATCTAGTGTCAAAAGCTTACTACATCTTATGCAGCTTTGTGTTTATTTGGTCACGATCGGACCAGAAGCAGACTGGTATTCTGGGCTGGTAAAATTCTGCTTACTTACTCTCCCTAAGGATTTCTCTACTCAAGGCTGAGGTCTTTCAGGAAGCCAAACAGTCACAGCTGTTAGGCCATTAGTGTCTTACGGGTGTCATAAGTCAATTGTAATTCCTATCCAATTTAATATGCCTGTCCTTTCTACGAGTCTATTTAAAGCGTTGCGTGTCAGGCTTTATATATGCAACTATCTATGAAATCACAACAACTTGGCCTGATTTGGTAATGTTGAATAGCAGAAGAAAGCTCAATGGAGAAAGTTCACTAGCTATTGCTAAATAAAGTTTGTTCATAAATTAGTCAAATTCTTTAATAACTATTTTTGAACTATATGTTCAGTTTGTAGCGAATTAAGATATGCTGTGTTCGGGTCAGGCACTGCTGCTGACAAATTGACATGATCTAACACAGAAATAGAAAAAATGGCTCTTCAGTGTGAAGTAGTACGTGAAATGCCAGACATGCCTTACTAACCAAGTGATGAGTCCACTTCTGCTTCTCCTGTACCTAATCAGTGAGGAAATATTTTTTTCAATCTAAGGAGAACAAGAAAACCTGCTGAAAGACCAGTATATTATTAAATGATGGGACAAAATCTGTTTTTATGGCCTAATACGTTTTTAGTTTTGGGCAACCCAGTGAAAAATACTTTATCATCTCTGCAAGGTAGGAAGCAGGAGCATGTGCTTTATTTGCCACACCAAAACTGGGTTGTCCAGCCCATTTTCAAATGGGAACACAACCAAGCACACATGTATGTTTGGGGAAAAAAGACAGCAAGTTGTGATTATTTAGCAAACGTAATAACAGCTAGCTGAAAAACACAGGCTGTATCTCTAAGTCATAGCACACAATCGCTAGTTTTCAAGAATACCACGCATAACATCACTTGAGAAGCTGCGAAAAGCAACGTTCCATCTAAATACTCATATCTGAAAATGGAAGAAAACCACTGTATTTTTGTGGCTTGAGTGGCTTAACTGAAAATTGGATGGAACCACTGATAACTTACTGCTTGCTTTCTCCCTACTGATACCAAAATGCAATGACATAGCAGCTTGTTAATCAGTAATATTGGATTCATCCTGTCTCGGTCTTTGTCACGGATACGGGGTGCACCCATACTGCAGTCTCTAACAGCGGGCTGGTTACGGCAGCACTGAGTTGAGCAGAAGCTGCGCAGTCTGTCTAGGAAAGGGTGTACGTGCTCAGATAGTCCATATCGAGCGTTATGCTGCATACCTACTGGTACTGGTACTGAACTAATACCGCACGTGCTGCTAAATCCAGGAAAAACCTAGCAATAGTGTGTCACGTTTTTCTTTATGCTTTATCAGCAGCTTGATAGCTGTAGAGTAATAATTCACTGGTCAGAGCTTATTTTTGGTTCTATCACAGGTCTTTTGTGAATTCCTAAACGTATTTTGTCTTGGTTTCCTGTGCTATAAAAAGAGATGTTCTAAAGTCTTTTAAAATTTGTGGATGAATAGTGTCCTGCAGAGTAAATTCAGAGTGCTGTCATATGCAGTCATGTCTAGTTTTATATCCTCCAATTTCCTCATCTATAGAATGAGGATTAATTTATGTGTTATAATTAACGGGTCACTAAGAGGTTAAATCCATGAATGTCGAGCAAGTATTCTGAAAACCTGAAAGCGGATGCAGCATTCAAAGAATATTATTATTAGTTTCATCACATGCATATTACATAAAGCTTAACTCTACAGAGAGGCCAGGGAGCAGGAGACAGGGAACAGTGATGTTATTGTGCCCGGAGTGATATTAGAACAATGACCGTTATAAGCTGATGATACTTTATCAACTGAACGGCACAATGGCCGAGGCTTAGCACCCAGTGCTCTATTAGTTGTGACATTATAAATCAGAGAGATCACAAAAATGAGGTCAGTTCTTTGGGCTAGTTGTGTTTGGCTATTTGTTGAGAATTGTTTGTATAGGAAAAAAATGTGTAATCCAGTTTACAGACCTAATGTATTAAAAAATGAGAAGTTCAAAAGAGCTAAAACTCAGCTGAGCTCCTTCCCCAGTCGTACCAGTCAGGTTTCTTTGTGTCAGGATGCTGAGCACTTCTAAAAATCCCAAGTGTGCAGTTTGCAGGATTCACGTGTCATTTGTTCTTTGGGAGGAAAAGTCACACTGTTAACACCTAAAACACGTTTACATACTGTCCGCAGTGCTGGGTGCTCCTCAGGGAACAAAGCTGTTGGGCAAAGCTTTTTTGGGGGGGTCTACCACTATATTTTTCCTCATCTACTTGTTTTATAAACATACATACATATATATATATATATATATATATATATATATATATATATATATATATATAAAATCTATCTAACAGTACTGGACTTGTCACACTGAAAACTACAGAGCAAATGAGTCTAACCTTACTATAGTTCTCCCAAGGGAAGAAGATTCTTATGTAGTCAGTGAAGAGATGCTGAAGACAGACATCACCTTCCCTGACGGTCTTCAGAGCCCTCTCACCACTGCGTGCCCTCCCAATGCGTTTGCCATGTGCAACCTGCACAAGAATTGCGGGTTGAAGCACAGCCGTTGAAGCAGTGACTGTGCAGCAGTACAGCAGAAAATGTAGCTGCAGGAGAAAAGAATGCTTGTCTGTTGAGTGGAGGGGTCAAGAGGGGAAGCAGAATCAGTAAAAGTAAAATCTGAAATGCAAGATGTGATTCATTTATTTTATGTGTTAGAAAAAACATGGGAATTAAAGAATGACTGGAATAAAAGGATGAAAGTGGCTTGACTAGCCAGGTCAAAATCTTTATTCTGTTGCAAACAGTGTGATGAGAGCATGGAAGGTAGGAAAACAGGTTAATCGATCACATACAGTGCTATTATCAGCATGAAAGAGGTAAGAAATTAACTTCAGTAGTTGAGGATGGAAAAGAAAATTAGACTTCCTGCAAATATAACGAATATGGTGTACGATGTCCTTGTCCTCTCCTCTCTCCAGTATAACTTCAGGGCAGTTAAACAGAAATGCTGTTGCAGCCCTGGGGATAACTGATCAGTACAACCTTTGTACCGGAGTCTCAGGCAGACCAGTGGACATGGCAAATGGGTTTTTGGTAGCATTCCACAGAGATGCAGGCTGTCTAACAGAAGCAGATGTGAGCAGGCTCACTGGAAAGAAGGGGAATGAGTTAAAGAAAGATGTCACAGGTAAACATCAGGCCAGACTGTGAGAGGTTTGATGGGCCTCAAGAGATGCTAGACACCTGCAAGCTTTTCTTGATCTCAAAGGTTTGAATGATAGGACAATTCAGGTTGGAAAGGACCTCAGAAGGTCTCTTGTCTAATCTCCTGCTCCAAGCAAGGTCAGCTATGAGATCAGGTTACTCAAAGCTTTATCCAATCTGGTCTTGAAAACCTCCAAGGTGGGAGACTGCAAAACCTCCCTGGACAACCTGTTCCACTCCTTCACTGTCCTCATCAGCATCTTCTTTTATCTCATCTAAGAAATTAATTAATGCTTCCAGTTGCCAAAGATCTCCTATATCTGTTCCTGCTTCATCCTCATTGATATTGGCACTCTGGAATTGCTTTTATTCTGCTAAGGAGGCATAACTAGCTGAAATTTTTGTGGATTTTTTTTTTTTTTTTTCTTTTTAGAATTCATCTATTATAAGCTGTGGCAATGTGAGGAAAATAAAATACAAGGAGGATGCTGCTTTGCTATAAACTTAAAAAACCTCACCTTTGTTCAGGGGATTGTAAAGCATTAGCAAACAACACTGCCATGTTACGAACAATCTTACGGTGTATTTAAATTCTGTAGGCTAAAAGGCTGTAGCACAGTGATACTAGGAGCTCCCACCTGACTTCAGTACAAGCTGAAAACATTCTATCATAGAACAAGGTTTTCAGTCCCCAGGGATGTTTTATGAAAGAAATGAAGCAGCTGTGCAAGCATTCCTGCCAAAATAATCAACAAAACAGTAACTAACAGTAACTGGAGTAAGTGGCTGTATATTTTGCACCCTGAGAACTGCAGGGAGCCAAAGTGAGAGCAACAGCTGTGAAAGAAGTAGTTAGGGAAATAGAAAAGAACAGCAAGATACTTCATGATACAGATTTTCATTCGTTCTGAAGTGTGCATATGTGCCTGCTGAGACAGGGGCCAGGATGCTCATCACCTCTGAGAATTAAAAATCAGCAACATCGTTTGTGTCCCAGACAAAGCAATGATGAATGTTCTTCCCACACCTATGCAGAGAGGTGTGGCACTTTTGTCTTTCATCAGATCTCTATTTGCAGGAAAACAGCTTGCTGGATAAAGCTACTGCATAGCAAGAGCCTTTCATAATGCACACACTAAACCTGGCTGGGTCACCCAGGAAATTTCCTCCAATTAATAATCCTTCCTATCTGAAGACGGATTTTTTGGATAAATCTGTAGAAACTGCAGCATGCTCGAGGGCAGAATATTGGCCCAATTACAGCACACTCCCTCCTTCCGACAAAATGCAAACTTTTCAGTCAGGATGTTGCAGCTGTTTGCAATAAGTTAGGCCAGGAAATGGAGATTGCTTCATACTACTGCAGAGCTGGTGATGATTTTTAAAAATTCGCAGAGGTAAAGTTGTATTTCACAATAAAACATAAACTAAAAACATGAAGCAAAGGCACCAACATCAAGCTGGAAGCCTGCTTAATAACTTTCAAATATGAAAGAGTAGAAGTACAGTCTTACATAAAATGACAGTAACATGGAACAAATAAAAAATCCTTGACCTGTTCACCTCAACTGCCAAGTTTACCAAAAATATTTAGCCTGCTATTGGATCATACAGAAGCTGCTCCAAAGGCAGTGAGAACTACTTGATCCAAGCACACACTACATGCTGTTTGATGAGAAACAAACTATGAAGAATTAAAAAATGAAATGCTGCTAAATCATTTTTCTATGCATGAGGTCAGTGCACCTTGAAAACAACAGCCATCTATTCTGCTAATCAGAAATTGACAGACATATAATAAATCCTTGCAAAAAGACCTATTTACTATCTACAGCTGTATTATAAAGTCTTACTTTTAAGCACAAACTAGATAGAAAATCATAAAAAATTAATCATATTCATGCCTAAGCAGAATTCCCTTTTGTTGTATCTCAGTAAAAACCCTAGCAAATGCTTGAATGGAAAAAAAAAAAAAACCAAACAACAAAAAATCTAATGCTAAAATGCAAATGCAAAGAACTTCAATGAATCCAGCTATTTTTAATTAATCATGCTAATTAGCATAGTAAAAGCCTCAAAAGTGAACATGATACCCAAAGGCTACCATTGCCAACTGCCTTTCTTCCCATACAAGAAGACAACTCAAACTACACTGGCATTTGTGAGATTGCTTTATTACTGAACAGCTAGCAGTAGTTAGGTCTAGCAGAAGATACTGTGCCATTCTGCTGTTGACTTCTTAAAAGAACATTTGATACTGGGGCATCAGATCTATCACATTCATCTAAGTGTCTGACATTCTGGCCTTGCTCTGACCAACAGTCAGTACTACAGAGCAGGTGTCAATAGATGTGCAATTCACTGTTGCATTGGCACATGCTAGTGCAGAACGAGGCTGAAGGGCTTAACCAATTGCTTTCTGACACCCCCTTGTATGCTGAAGCATGAGATTTGGTTCTTCTTGTCCTACCGTAGCCTATGACAAAAGATATTAGTGCTCATAAAACTAGTTATTAAAAAAAAAAAAAAATCAGCATTTTAAACAAGGAGTTTCTGTGGCATTACAATTTACCCACCAACTGTGCACAACATCAGTATTTTCCATTCTAAATATATTACAACCCCACTAGCCATCAGTGCTTTTTCTGTTATAAAATTAAATTAAAAAGAGGTAACAATCCCTACTATTTGATGTCTCCATTCAACCATTCTTCTAGTTCTAACTAATACAATTGTAAATATATTCTCCCACACATCAGGCACATAGTACCAGTGAAGTGTTAGATCAGAAAGATAATTAATGTCAACACTGTTAGCAATCATCTTGCCAATCATCTAGCAAGTATTTCCTCATTGTTGTGCTGTGTAGGGCCAGATACGTAGGCAGAATAGGTGGCGCAACTGTCATTAGAAGCTTTGCTGGGAAGAGGCTGAATACTACAAACCTTCTCCTCCTCCCCCACTCCCCCAAATCACTTCCCTATCTACATATTAGAACAGAAAATCTTTACCATCAATATCCTCTGATCGTCCTCAGCATCAGGATATGAGACACACTCACAACTTAGCAATGCCTAGGGACTGAACTGTCCAGTAACTCGACTCAGACCTTCAGCTTTCTCCATCAGCAGTGTGCCTGAGGCAGCCCCATCAAACAAAAACACCTTCGGTTTTTAAAATCTAAAAGCAGCTTGAATAAGACTGAACATTTTATCAAGATAATATATTGACGTATATATTGAATACATTTATCAAGATAAATACTAAGGCATTCTGCATGGCTTTGGAATGGAGCAGGGCCTGAAAGAAAATAGTAAACTGATCTTAGATGCATATTTAGGTTTGATTCATTACATCTGATGTGGAAACTGCCCCGCTTTGCTGTTCCGTTTCTACTAGTGTCTTAATTCACCTGTGTTTAGGTATTAATGGCTTCTGTAAACGTGAAAAAATAAATTGGTTGTCCAAAATGATTTTAAAATTCTTTTCAAAACAAGCTCTGGCATACTCAGAAGTCATTAAATCTAGGAGCAAATTTTTTATCAGTAGGCAAGGCCGATCAAATGTGATCTAAGAACAGCACCTATTAAGGTGTAAGACTATTTAAAATTCTTCCCATACTCCTTAAGTGTTTTTTGGTTAGGTTGGGGTTTTTTTGGTTGGTTGTTTTTTTTGGTTGGTTAGTTGGGTTTTTTTAAAGCATTTAGTATCACCTAACTTCCTTCTTTAACTTCTAATTAATTGTTAAATATTTCAAACAATGTTGGTCCGCTAAAAAGACAGGCTCTTCTCATAAGAAATTTCTAAATTCTTCACTCTGGGAACAGCTATTCTTGTCACTTAGGGCTTCATCCTGGAAGGAGTTTATGGTCTCGTATAAGCCCGACCTTGTCACCTATGCAGAGCACCAATTATTCCCGTATATTCCATTCCCCATACAATATTTTCCAAATAGTTTACAGTAGTTTTGCTTTTTATACATAATGTATCAACAGAATCTGATCAAGTCTGAATTCAATTCCGAAACCAGTATGGTTTTCAACACAAGAGCTTGCTGAAAGCTTTTGTGCGCTTTTTGACAAATTCCTAGTGATTTATACATGGACCTAAACAAAAATTCAAAAAATCTAGAACTATTTAAGTAGGGAAGCTGTTTTGCAAACCCAATCAGCATCTGTATTGCATCAGCATCTCTGATTTGCTATTTAGAGTCTCTCAATCTCTTCTTAGCATATAATTCTCATACACTGTCCTCAGCTTCCAAACCTTTCTTCGAAGATGATTCAGCTCTTGCCAATTTTTCAATGTTATTCTTGGGTTTTTTTCACTAACAATTTCATAAGCTTTTCTGTCTACAATTCCAGCATTATATCTCTGCTTCACTCTTTCCTAAGAACAACACGAACTTGGAAATCTGTGGGTTTTCACAGTTTAACTACAAGTTCCTTATTTGACTTCATAAATACATATGAAACATAGAATTCTACAATATAAAGAAATCCTACTAACAAGAATAAGAATATCTAGGATGATTATTATCTAATACAGTATGCTTATGTGCATATAAAAAAATAAAGGTAGAACACTAAATGAGAAGGCATACAGACAGTCTGCTGGAGTCTGGTTTAGTGCATGATTGAAAACAAGTATGACAAGGTCTCCTGGCAACACTCTGTGTGAAGATACAGTAAATAAATAGGTGTAAGTTACATGCACTGAGTGCTAGAGCCTTCATTTCTTATCCAAAAATATTTAAATGGTTCTACGTGCTGTTAAGGAGCTGTAAGACTGTATTTAATGGACTTACTTAACAGAGGATTACAAGTCAATTAAATACTTGAGATAAAAAGTACAACAAAAGGAGAGTAATAATCATCTTCCTCTGATTTTTACAGAGATCATGACCTCTATCTAGTTAATACAATTTTTAATCAGATAACTTAATGCAATTTCTGCAGTAGCTTTGAAGTAATAGAGTAAATCGGATAGTTCCAAGAGCTGGCTACGAGACCTCTTCAGCAGGTATTTGCCAAACCTACCTGTTCTGCTTTAATTGTGCTGAATACTGTATAAATCCTTTAAAGTTGTGACCGACTTATCACTTAGACTCTGCTCATCAGTAAGCCAGGCACAGCTCGTGACACTGCTGTTCAGGGGGGTTGAAATTTTGAATTGCCTTTTGAGTTTTGAACACTGTTCACAAGAGGTTTTTGACCACAATTCCAAACTACAAAACATGAAGCCCTAACACTGCCTCAAGGGGAAGCAGCACAGCCTTGTGCATTCCACACAGCAATAAACCAGCGACGGAATTGTCATCCCAACATCGACATCAACAGCGAGAATGAGGCAGATCGATTTACCACAGTCCCCTATTTAACCTATGTTACACACGACATTTTGAGGGTTAACAGCCATTTTGGGGGTTAATTAATTACCACTTATTACTTTCTGCATACTATAAATGCTCATTATTACTGCAATATAACTTCTGTATATTGTTACTGAAAGAAAAAATGGCTTGCTTTTCCTTTTTACCACGCAGTTGTGCTAGAAAACTGTAGTACTCCTAGTCTAACAAGTTAAAAGAAGCAAAGAAATGTTTATTCCTTAAAAATTCCTCCCAAATGCTCAGCTGTCCGCCTGCAACAACTAAGAAACAAGTTCCCAAGAGATTTTGTTAAGCACTGTGCTTTCTTTCTCTACTCGGAGAGAGTACACACCCAGCTCCTCTGTGATCAGCAAACAGGAGACAAATTCATCTCATCTTGTTAAAGAAGGCAGTATAATTTCATAAAACAAAAGAACTTCTGCCACATAGATCACCGTTTTTAATGTAATCAGCATTTGAAGCAATCTGGGTTTTCTTGTGTATACTTCTTTGCATGTTCTTTCCTGGGCTTCATTTATCAAACAGGGATGGAGACAGCCTACATTGCCAGACGGACCTTTGATCTGACGCCCTGCAGCCACTTGTGTGTTATCTCGTGTTCTAACCTACTTACGGTTTTTTCCCCACAGAGTGCTATGTATCAGAAGTAGCAGAATTTTCATTGTACCAGTTTGGTCCTGTAATTCAGATATAAGTGTACTGACATAGTTTTATGACTGAGATAATGTTATTGACTATTCTTGGTGCATTACACATAGTCCACACTAGAAAAATCTACCGCACTCCTCAAGTACCTATTTTCAGTTTCCATATCAAGGACTGAAATTCATTATCTCCCTGATAAACATTTTTCAACATTTCATTGAGGATGGAAACCAGCTGAGAATTGGTTCACAGAGAATGAAGAACGGTTGCCAGTTTCCCCTTCTTTTGAGAGAACTTTTACTTATTTCAACTGGAATAATTTTAGAAATTTATGTTCCTTGATTACAATTATTTGTTATGCCTCTTTTTTTTTTGTTCTGGTCTGGAGAGAATCAAATGTAGTCACATCTTGCTTGTGTTGCTTGCAATTCTACCACAAAAGTGTAGCTCCATAGTTTAGTTTCATACGCTACTACTGCTAAGCCACTCTAAATTTTCCTCCTTCATGCCCATATAAATTGATACTGACAGAACTGTCACCTTCAATCTGTTGAGACTGAAAGCAAAATTTTGCAAAGGTTGTTCACTCTAAATTCAGTATTCTTATTTCTGACTTCCACTGCTTACCAAGGTCACTACTTCTGAATATGTCTGTCAAGTTACGCTGATACTCTCATATTCTTTTTAAAAGGTTTTAAAAGTTTGCTCTAACAGCACTAGCTGAACTTAAAATGTGTGTAGGCTGAGATTTTTAACTTACAGATATGTAATGTTAGTTTTGGATTGTTTTTTTCCCAGTCAGCTGCCTTACTGTCTTGATTTCAGAAGTGCTAAATAACCAGTGTCTTTCATTAAGGAAATGCTGGAATATTTATAAAAATGATGTTACTCAAATGTTCAATGTTGCAAACTTGTAAGATTTATCTAGGCTATTTCTCTTACATATGCTAATGTGTGTCACTGTCAGAAAGACCTTTTTTAAGCTTTCCTAAACTACTGTCAAATTATGAGCCATGGTCAATGTTTTGCTAAATACCCACCAGTTAAAATACATGCCAGGAATTATGTAACGTTGCTTCTCCCTCCCTTGTGCTTACTCTTGCTCCAAACGGTGGACTGTTGTATTGAAAGATCAGCATTACGAACACTAGGAACTCTGTCAAGATTACTGCAGTTTCAAAGAACTGCATCAGCTACAGACAAAACTATTAACATGCAAAGCCTACCAACATTTACATTGCTAGTTTCTTAGCTTCTAGTGGTTCTGCCTTGGAACAGAAGGAGACCTCTTGAGAGCTATTATACTCTCTAAAAAATGAGATTCTTACAACTCACGGTAGTTTCAGCCCTTTTGTACTACTATACATCCTTCTTCCTTAATCATAACAGCTGTAATTACTCCAAAACTGGTTGGAAAAGTGGGAAGAGTATAGGGTTAGCAATGGTGTTTCACAGGAAGGTAGTCGAGGAGAACAGTTAAATCTCAGTGATGTTTAAACTCTAAATAAGTTGACAATCATAGTAATACATAGGACACATCAACTTGCTACTATTGAGTTTTGCCTTCAGATTTTATGTCAGCATGACAAATGGAAGATGCTTTTGTGCGTGGTATTCCAAAATAAGTGTTTCATGAGGTCTATTCTGTGAGCTTTTCTGCCAGAGTTCTGCTAGCTGTGTAATCCTTGGTCTGCTGCCCCGTGAGAACTTCATCAGAATATTTTCCTTCCAGCTACTGAGATGAAGTGTCTAGGCTGCCAAGCAAGCATGGTAGTTTAAAACAGTCCACATAAAAACTGCAATAAAATTAAAATAGATGCAAATTCACCATTCAGTGCAGTGATTTTTTGTGCACTGGGTAGTTTTCTGATTGTGGCTTCATAAAGCAAAAATAGCCTCATTCTAAATACAGAAATAGTAATAGGCAGAACATGTGAAGAAAAGCCAAGACTTCAAAGTTCTGTTCCTCACTCTTCCAACTCACACAACTTTGGTTTAGATCTCTTATCTGTATTTAACTATCTCAGTCAGGCATTTTGAGTTCTATGGACACTTAAAGCGGACCACCAAGTATCATATTCATCATAAAATGATGGTGAACAAGTACAACCCTCAAGACTGAATGCTCTAGTAAGATATAAGTTATTTGGGTCCCAGGTTGTTTTGCTCTGTGTGCAGGTTGGTTTGTACCAAAGCTAGAAGTAGAGGTAAAAAAAAAAAAAAAAAAAAAAAAAAAAAATGCTAGAGAGGAATCAGGACAAGGAGTAAACAGGAAGCCCTCAGCATAGTGTAAGACACACAAAGAATGAAGTATAAAAAATAAGTGAAGTCCAACAAAGTCTGACAACATGGCCTCTGCAACATTAGAACTTGAAAACCTGAGTCTCCTTCCAAATAACTCCCCTCTCCAAAGCTGGGAAAACTACATTATCTCTCCTTGGTGTCCAAGTGGCTGTATTTGCTCACTAGCAAGCACTAAGTCCAACTGTCTGTAAAAATGAGAACAAAGGGAGAAAAAGCACTTCAGCGCACCACACTTAATAAAACAATCTCCGTAAGATCCTAATCCAACTGGGCGTCTTAGAACAAACAGCCTTACCATCACTCTTGCCTCAGAGCGTTTGCAAAGGCATGTCCCCCTTTCTCCAACCTACTCAGACATGTGCTGGGCTGCCCAAGCTCACGCTCAGGTTACAGTCCCACAATTTCAGCCAAGGTGACCAAGTCCCTGGTTCTAGGAGACCCGTATTACAGTAACACAAGCAAGCTGCTACTTCTGTACCTGCAGCCCATCCTGCTCAGGCCTGCCTACTCCTTCAAAGCAATCTGTATTTTATCTTCAAGAAAATATCAGTGTACATAGCATTAAACACAGTACTTATTGTCAGGGAGGCACTCCCAACAGGAAATAGAAGCAAGCACATTAACTATCCTTCTAGTTGTCTTCAGGCTTCCTCGCCCAGCTTGCAAAAAGCATACTTACTGGGCAGGCTGGCCCTCTACTCGGAGCGTATTGGGTGCAGTTCTCTTTTGCTTTTCTTTCCAGGCAGAAATATTAGCACCAATCTCATTTTGCATCAAGATACCCCAGTCCAAAGTAATTTAAATGAGGCATAGGTCCGTGTGGTGTTCACAAGCAGTTCCAAGCCACTCATACCCCTGCTTCTTAGCAGCATCAACAGAAGGATTTCAGGCCACCAGGCTTCCAGCTTCATACTTCAAACAAAATGTTTGTTGTAAGACAGAGCACTTGATTTTTTAAAGATCCCTGAACATTCAGTGCTCAAAATGTGTATCTGGAAATCTGATCCTATACTCGAACTAGACTGTTACTATAGTAAACCTGCATGTCGGTTATTCAAAGCACATAAGGGATTGCCATCCCAGCTTATGATCTCTCTGTAACAAAAGAGAGTTCATAAACAAGAGACAAAACCAAATCTTTTAGTTCTACCTTTCTAAGTCAAACTACCACTCACATGAACTTCCCAACCCTCTTTTAAACTCTAGCAAAGTCCACAATAAGGTGTTCTGCACTAAGGAAGGAGAGATTATGAGAACTAAAGGTCAAACTGTGTTCTCAGCCACAGCAACAGAAGACCTGGAGAAAGGCCCTCGTGTTCATCAGAGTTACTTCAGTTTCACACTGAAGAACCCAGAGTAGACTTGGAAAAGCCTGGGTTTAAACTCCTTTCTATTTAATTCATCAAATAAAGAACTATGCTGGGAGTATTTTATAAACAAACTGCTTGGTCCAGCACTTTTGGAGCGCAATCAGATGGTCAAGACTAACGATAAAGTGAAGCTACACAAGTTGTCAGCTATTTTCACAACAGCCTTAAAATCTTCCATGTGAAAGTGACGAAATGCTGTTTTTAATTAGAAAATTAAGAATTTTATACATCCAACCTGTGGAAGTTTTGTGCAAAGGAGTTCTCAGATTGCTTTAATAGTGTATCAGAAGTAAATACTGGAAAAAACTGACTGTACAAGTTCGTAAAAGTGCTCAGACTTCTTGTTTTGTTTGCAGTAACAGGACTTTTAAAGTAGAATGCTTAGAGGGTTTGCAAGGTTTCTTTTGCAACTGATAATCTAGACACTTAGCCTAAGGAAACAAACCATGACTTTATATAGATTCTGGTACATAGATCACGATCCCTGGTTGTGTAAAGTAACCTAACTCCTTTCAAATCCTAATGTCTCAACCAAAGGATTACTGTAAAGCAAACCCAACTAATTTCAACAATTCGAATTTTCTTAGACTGGTATGAGTTAGTAAGTAATTAAAATATACGTTCAACTGAGAAGTTAATGTTGACAGCAGTGTTACCTCCCAGAATTTACTCACATGGATTCTGATGTTACAATGTCCGACTGCAAAATAACCCAGGATGAGAACTGAAAATGTTCCAAAAAAGACAATGAAATTAATAAATGCAAATTCTCTCTGACCACACTGTCCCCCTTCTAGGAGCCTCATCTACCTGCCTTGTATCCCAGGCTCAATTCTTCCTTTGACTATCTCTGGATTCCTGAACACCCAGCACAGTTTCAGCTTGCTCTCTTGTGGCCAACGTTAGAGCTACAATCGTCCTGGTACTGTTTAGTTCCAAGGACCTTCACACATGGTTTTTCTAGAGCATGACGTTTCCACAGATTACAGTCATGTACAGCTGAACCTCGTCAATGACTCAAGTTTGAACCCACAATCAAGTTATTGTGGCTTAACATGTTACCAAGCATCAGCTTAGGTACACAACTGAGCACATGCAGACTTCTAGCCCACAGCAAAGCACAGAAATGTAGCACTTCTAAGCCCTAAAGGCATTATCAACACTACTCTGTACCTCTCACATCTGTAAAGTTATCTGACACAAATGTACTGCCAACATCTTGAAAAGAGGTGTTCAGGAGTGATAGAGGTTTTCAGAAGGACAGCCTAACATTTTCAGCATGCTTTTAGCAACAGTCTGTCAGAGCTTGAGCTTGGTTGTTTGAGAATGTCTTAGTCACCTGTTTGCTAATGCTTGTATTTTCTGACATCAGTAACTACTGCCTGGTTTGTAACTATTTACATTGATTGTGGGGTAATTTGTGTCATTTTGTATACTCTTAATGATGCCAGATGCTGAAAAGGTGAAGACATTAAAAGACTCTGAAATATTCCTTGATACTTTGTAAACATTGCATCAGGCATTATTAACCTCCTAAAAACAGCTTCATACTAGAAATGGTTCAGAGCACCACAGCTGGCACAAGAGAAATGCACAGACACAAGTAGATTGACCAGAGATGAATCACTGAACGACATTGCCCACCTCATTGCCAGAGCAGCTCCTGAGTCATCTCGCCACCTCTCATGAAGAGCAGTGCAAGCACATCGCAAAAAATTGAACTACAGCATCCCTGAAATAAGGTTGAACTAAGATGTCACAGCTCTGCAAGGACAGATAAAAGGTACCGACGCTTTCCTTTGTTGAGTTTTAAACAGCTGCTCTTATTGTGGATATGAATGTAATTTCAGAAGTAACCATGTTGCAGGAATCCATTAATTTTACAAAGGACTTATCAAAAGCACATTCCATATCAGTAGAAGAATCAACAATTCATGGTAAGACCAGAAGTTGAAAACATTCCCCATTTACTATTATATCTCAAGACCATTATCATCTCTCTTATGAGCCAAGCAGTGAAACATTCCCAGAAGCAGTGTGATGAGTTTTTGATTAATAAACATTAACTATATTTATTACTGAACATGAAAAGGATCATCAGTACAGAAATTACACTTTGACTGCCGGGTTACTTGATCATCAACCTTTGTAACGTATCAACAGCAAATAACATACTCAGGCAGCAGAGGGTTAGGAGGCGCTCAGATTAAAGAACAAGAGTGACAAACTACAAAGCACACTGGATATGTGACCCAGACGTGTTTATTGTAGAATTTGAAGGACAAGCCCCAGAACCTCTCCAGCTCCTAGGCAACGGTCCCCCAGCACCTTTAGTTAATCTGCTTTGGAACTGGCAGAAAGAGATAAGCGCTGGCACACTGCGGAGAAAGGCGGATCAGCTATCTAACCTGCCTCCCCGCACAGTCCCGCAAGCAGCCATGTCGATGCGAGGGTGGAGGCAGCAGCATGTGGCTGAAGGTGGAGGGAGGAGCAAGGCTGACATTTTATGAAGCTGTAACCTCAGTTTCTCTTTCTGTTGAAGGCAAGTAAGTGTAACATTTGCAAGTCACTGTGTTGTCAAACATTCTTATAGCCAAATTCTTTCTTCATGCTTCTGCTAGGAGCCAAAATCCTTATTCTCCCTAGACCACTGCCAGAAATTCCGACCAACATCACAGACATTCCAGCCAAGCTCATGGGTACCACCAAAACAAGGTGGAATCTTACTCACAAGCTCTAAGTATTACCAAAATACATAATACATATGATTGTGTGAGCCACAAATCACAAAGCAACAAAAATCAACACTCCTACCATCCTTAAAGGAGCAAATATTTCAAGTAATTCATGAAGATTTGCACAACGTTTGCAGCACAGTCAGTAGCACAAGGGCTTGTAGGATTTTATGAGATTTCTATCCCAACTGAGCTACCAGTAGCAGTCTGTATATTTGGAATGACTCTTGAGTCTTTAGAATAATTACACAATATTTAAAAAGAGCAAAAGGGATAACATGAGACAAAACAAGAACTGTAATGTTCCTACATTAACCACCTTGGCAAAGTCTTACCCAAACTCCCCACCGATATCCACTAATACTTTATTAATAAATATATAAAGCATTTTCCATGAAAATCAGCAGACTTCTTTCCTGAGATATGTTTCATTCACCAACTAACTCAGTGATCAGAGCATGTAACTCCTTTCATAATTAAATCGACCTCTGTCTTAATTTTTTTGTTCCTCAGGTGTGATTGAAAGACATTTTCAAAACCGTCTGGTCACACTAGTTGGCTCCTTTCACCATTTCTCAACCCAAATTTATTTATGATAGCAAATCACAATAATATTATTTGTCCTCACACTATTATCATCCTGTCATTTAACTTCCCTAAACATATTTATAAAGACAGGTGCATCACTGCTATGTATCTATGGTAGAATGGAAGAAACAGAGAATTGTTAAGGCTATCGTCTACCCAAGAGGAAAACATATAATTTTATTATCTGTAAATGTTATATAATTCATCTCTCGCCTGGAACACCTTTAAGCAAACTGCACAAAGGTATTTCAGCGCAAGCTGCCCGACTCCAGCCCAGGGTCACCACCACACCAAACAGTTTCAAGGCAAAGCACTTCCTTTTATTTTTCGTTTTATCTGGTTTTTTTTTCACGCTCCACAAGGCCCACAGGCCAAACACCTGAGCCTTGCCAGCGCCCCGGGGACAAGGTGAGAACTCACCCAGGCCCGAGAGCTCTACCTGCGCGGCAGGACGCGGCCGGCCCCGGGAGGAGCGAGTCGCCTCACGCATTCCCGCCACTCACACTCCCATCGGCTGCCGCGCCGCGCCGCCCCGCAGTGCCCCGCCCCGCCTCCCCTCGCCCCGCCTCCCCTCGCCCCGCCTCCCCTCGCCCCGCCTCCCCTCGCCCCGCCTCCCCTCGCCCCGCCTCCCCTCGCCCCGCCTCCCCTCGCCCCGCCTCCCCTCGCCCCGCCTCCCCTCGCCCCGCCTCCCCTCGCCCCGCCTCCCCTCGCCCCGCCTCCCCTCGCTTCGCCCCGCCCCGCGCGTGCTCAGTGCTGACTGGTGCTTGCGCATGCTTCGCCGCGGCGGAGGGGTCTGGCTGCCGGTGGCGTTGTGCGGCCGGCGGGGCCCGCTTTGAGGGGCCATGTCGTGTCGGGCGTCGCGACAGGAAGAGGGGGAGAGCGCGAAGCTGCGGCACAAGGAGGAGCTGAGTCGGAGGGTGAGCTGAGGCGGCCTGCTGCCGGCGGGGGAGGGGGAGCGCCGCGGGGCGGCCTGAGGCTGCGGCCCTGCCTCCCCGCCGCGTACCCCGGGGTGCTCTGGGCTGCGCAGCCCGGGGCCGTGCTGCTGAGGGGGCCCTGCGGCCTCGGGTGTGATCAGGGCGCTGATGCGGCGGGCGAGTCCTGTCAGGAAGCCGGGGCTCCTGGTAGGGGGTTCTCGGCGGGGAGCGTATGTCGTGTAGCGAGTGCTTGTCGGCGACGCTGTTGGCTCTCTTGTCAAGATGGTTTTTTTTGGTTCTTACTGCTCTAAATTGAGCTTGAAAAGTCAGGTGAGTCACCGTGAAGTTTTTCTGTAGTATCTACTTCAGCTGTATCTGCTCAAAAAGTGCCAAGGGATTTCAGTCACAGTCTGGCACTCCTTAATCTGCTCTGTTTTCCATAGTGCCAATAACTTTGTTTAGTCTGAAACCTGTCAAGTCCTATGGAGCTGCTTTCCCTCAAAAAATGACTTCTTTTCCATGTGGCCATAGTGTGTAATGTCAGTGGTATTTTTGATTGCCTGGGAAGCTGTAAAGCTAAGATGTAGTAGTATGGCAGGTTGTAACTTCAGTTATCCTGAAGTGGCTGGTGTAGTCCTTAGCAAAAGATGATACTGCTGTTTTGTCTGTTGGAATTGTACATGTAAGACGTTAATATAGCTGATGGGAAAGCTGTCTTTTCTGTATGCCACGTTCAGATTGGCTAACTGAATTCTGTGGCAGCTTTCTACCGTAGCACCGATTCCAGGAGACAGAGGAAGAATAAAGAAAACCGTTTTGTTTTTTCAAACAAAAGGCACTAAGTGCCCTCTGACCAGATTTGGGGGTTTGGGTTTTTTTTTTGGCTTTTATGATGGTCTTCCTGATGGCTCTTTAGCATTCACAGCTGTCACTGCAAAAGAATATGGGAATACCTGCCACCTCTGCCAGTGCAGTTGAACAGGGTGGCACATCCCCGTAAGGAAGTTTGTGCAAAACTCCAGAGCAATGGAAAAACTTCTGTTGCTCTTAATACAGGTTTAGGGCGTTCGGGTATTTATTGGTTTCATTTTGAATCTGGAGAAATATCTGTGATTATGAAGCGTGTTGTAGATATTATGCTAGATTTTGTTTTCTGAAGTTATTTAATGTTTTATTAGTTCTGTACGGGTTTTTCTTCTGAGGGAAAAAATGTGGTCTCAGATTGTAAATAGCTAGACGTACTGTGACTTGCCAGTAATGATTGCTTTTAAGGATAGGAGAAATATCAATCCATGCAAGATAACCTGTTTCTAGAGCAGTTATTTTAAGTATTTCTTTTTTCAAATGTGTTTATATCTACTTCCACAATGGTCTGTTTAGATAAAACAGCTATATGTGCATGTAGTTGTCATAAAATATCAGTAAGCCTGTTCATTATAAAATAATTAAATTGAAGTGTATCTTTTGCCTTTCAGATTAAAGAGCAGAAGGTTGTAGTTGATGAGCTTTCTAATTTGAAGAAGAACCGGGTAAGTATCTACAAATTTGCTTTTGACAATTTCATTTTAGCATCAGAGAAACAAGCATAGAGACAGGAGGGGAAACAGAATCGGAGCACACTGTCTCTGATTTGTTGTAATACAGATATGGTCTGCTGTTCTCAGAGTGATTTGTCCTACAAATTATTTGATTATGTACACTGGTACAGTGTAACACAGTATGTTGTTGGGGTTTTGGGTCTTTTTATGTTTTATCTGAGTTACTTTGTTAAGATGTTTGAATTGATCAGAAGCCTTCATCAAGTATTCTTAATTTTCATGTGTATGCATTTTTAAATAGAAAGTGATCCCTCACATATGAGGAAGAGAGAAATGCAGAATAGACATGGATTGATCATAAAATGTTTTTGATGGTACGACAGTAGGATGATGGTGGTGTCAGGGCAGAACTTACCCTGTTTGTGTAAAAGTGAAGGGCTGTCTCGGTGGACCTACCTCAGCTTGTGCTGCAGTCTGGTTGCCCAAGTTTGTTGCTTTGACTTAATGCAACATTGTTTCTCTTTTACAGAAAGTTTACAGGCAGCAACCCAATAGCAACATATTCTTCCTTGTAGACCGAACAGAAACACTGTCTCAATGCAAAAGTAAGTTTGCAGCCTTAGCTGTTAATGATTTCAAAGTTATATTAAAATAAAAAACTGGCAACTGTGTATCAAATGCGAAGTAGACTTCAGACGGGTGTTTGTCTTCCTGGATTGGATTAATGTGAAAGTGTTTCCACTTGATCCATGGATGTGGTAAAAGAGCAAGTGCTAAAGATGTAGGAAGAGGGAGAGCATCTGCCCAGGAGAGGTGTCACTGTGCTCAGTGCCCTTTGGGAAGCTGTATAGTGCTTTGTTTTTCGGTTTGTTGGTTTTTTTTTTAATGGGACAAAAACACCTAAAAATATCATGGGATGACTGGGAAGAAAATAAAGACAAGTTAAACTGGAGGTTAAGCTAGTAATCTTTAGGTAGCTGAGGGAATGGATCTGTAGGATTATGAAGATAGGAAAATGGATGATAAAGAGAGTTGACAATTGAACAAACCTTAGAAATGTATAAATTCATTTTCTGGAACGAACAATTGCTACTTTGATTCTCTTTCCTTTGATTTGAGTTAATAGTGTTGACATTTCACTTGTTATTTCAAATGTGTAAATCATACAGGCAATATAGGCAATAGTTGGCCATTCCCCTAATACTTAACCTTGTAGTGTGGCTGTCTTTAGGAGAAAAAAAATATTGTAATATTTGTATAATGAAAGAAGAATAAGCTACAGTGAGCTATAGTATTAATATAACACAAACATAGGACTTTTGTTACTTAATGTTTCATGCTTACCTCACTAGTTCAATAAGTGGCTGGAGTTACTCATTTCATTGATACACACAAACTTATCTAGTCATAAACTCACTCATAAACTTATCAGTTTATGAAACTGATTATTCATGTTTTTTCTCTTATACAGATACATTAGATGAATTAAAGAAGGCACATCAGGAGATGGAAAATTCGGAAAAGACGAAAATCAAGAAATAGTCCATCTGAATTCAGAGTCACCATGTGTGGTATTTGTTGTGTTGTTACCTTGTGTAGCCAGCATGCTATTCATGATTTCTTTAACGAAGGCATGCTCTGCCGTCTTAGAAGAAGAGGACCAGACAGTAGCCAACGGTTGATAAAAGCTGCTTCTGATCTCTCTTATCAGTGTCTGTTTTCTGGTCATGTACTTCACTTGAGGGGACTGGTGACTCCTCAGCCTCTGCAAGATGCCAATAACAATATTTTTCTTTGGAATGGAGAAATTTTCAATGGTGTGCATGTAGGAGATCTAGAGAATGACACTGAAGTAATGTTTCGTCATCTTGCATTATGCAGTAGTGAAGTGGACATTTTGTCATTCTTTTCATCAATTCGGGGTCCATGGTCTTTTATTTATTATCAAGCATCTAGACACAGTTTGTGGTTTGGTAGAGATTATTTTGGTCGTCGTAGTTTGCTTTGGCAGTTTGGTAATGAGGTTGACAGTACTTTCTGTCTCACATCAGTAAGTGTTTATTCCAAATCAGGTAACCAATGGCAAGAAGTCCCAGCATCTGGAATTTTCAAAATTGATCTCAAAGCTTGTGCAGCAGCTAAATCTTTGTCTTTATCGTTGTTTCCATGGAAGTATAGCTGCACAGAGAAAACAGTAGAAGAAATATTCATTAGTGTTCTGGACCAAGTTTCAAAAGATTTACCGAACCACATACATCTTGTGATGAATGAATCAAAACTATGCCTCAGAGCACCAGTTATACCCTTAAATAAAACAATTCCTGAAGCTTCGGGTGAATGTCCAGGCACTGATATTAGCAATAATATCCATATGGTTTCTGTAAAAACCCTTCAAGGATTTCTTGCAGAGGAACACAAGAAGAAATTAGTCCATCAGTTTCTTGATGTTTTAAATGAAGCAGTGAAGAGACGGGTTTTATTTCTTTTTAGAGGTGAAGATCAGAAAACAAGAGAAGTTCCAAGCATATCTAACAGGAAAGCACATGTTGCGGTACTCTTCTCTGGTGGCATTGATTCTATGGTTATTGCAGCCCTTGCTGATAAACATGTGCCTTTAGAGGAACCGATTGATCTTCTCAATGTAGCTTTCATGATAAAAGAAAAAGCTAAGCTAAAGGGTACCGCTAAAAAAGATACCAACCGGGAAGCACAGCTTGATTTGCTTTGTCCTCAAGAAAGTTGTCAACATCTTGATGCTAAAACTGGTGCTCATCTATCTTGTTTTGATGTTCCAGACAGAATCACTGGTAGGGCAGGACTGAAAGAATTAGAAGCCATTAACCCTTCAAGAACCTGGAACTTTGTGGAAATTAATGTTACACTAGAGGAATTGAAAAAATTGAGGCAACAATGCATTAATCACCTAATTTATCCACTGGATTCAGTATTGGATGACAGCATTGGCTGTGCAATTTGGTTTGCTTCCAGAGGGGAGGGTTTTATCAGTAACCAAGGAGAACTGAAGCCATATAAAAGTGTGGCAAAGGTACTGGTATTTTTCTTGTTTTCTGCCTTATGCTTGACCTGTGAATGTAAAAACAGTTCTGTTGTTTCAGAAATCAGCAGAGGTCTGTAATATTCATAAGGCTTCTGAAATTCAGTGGCAGAAGGTGGAATAGCTTTGTAATTATCATCTTTGTGTAATTGTGGAGTTAAAATCTGCATTTGGTTCTTTCAGCATGTAATGTGTATGGCTTTTCATTGAGCTTGGATAAGGAACAGTATGACTTGGGGAAAAAAATAATAACCATCATCTATCATTTCGGGTGTTTCAACTCCAGTAGTGGGTAAGAGCTATTCAGTCCAAATTGAATAAGTTAACAAATATAGAGATAAAAGTTAATGAATTATTAAGTAATATTGTTTGTGCCAGCATCCCAGCTCTTGTAAAGTTACCAGTCTTTGTTTAGGCGTGCTATTTATGTGACAAAATAGCAAATTACAATGGCAGAAAAGATGACTACTTGGATTTTTTTTGGTAATTAGAGTCTAATTGAATGGCAGAACTAAAAAAAGTAGCTCTTTCCTTTTTGTAACTTAATTTCATATAGGTAATATTAAGTAAAGGCTTTTTAGTGTCGAGATTATTTTCTTGGGAATTTGATTCTTATTTCTCGCTTCCTGATTCCCTGATGGTTTGTGTAGGGAAGAATGAACTGTTTAATTTCAGCAATTTGCAGTCCACTGCTACCTTTTACTTTTTGAGGTTCATGTTACTTTTTTTCCTAATTGCTAGATCCTAAACCCACAAAAATAAACCCAACAAATGCGATAGTTTGTTTAAAAACTACTATTGTAGAACACAGTTGGTTTAGTTGACTGATCTACTTCAGGATGTGCATCTCAGATTTGCAAAACATACAAATTCATCTTAGGTCTGGAATATGTTGAAATGGGTCATGAGTTAGTAACACTTACTCTTTACGTTTTATTTTCCCATCAATTACTGCTGTGCACAGGTAAAAAATCAGTTGGCCGCTAGCTGGTGTCAGATTAGTAAAATATGCTTGACTGTTTAAGTTAAGAGACTTCCACTTTCATAGTGAATTGCTGTTGAAGGCACAGTAATGGACCAGCTGTAGTAGTGTTTTTTCCTCTTGATAACATTTTATGTATTTACTGAACAGACAGAACAATATGGGACATTTACACTTTGCATAATGCGCCTGGTAAATTAATGGTAATCTGGGTGTACGTTCAGATAACTAGAACACATGGCATACCACGTAATCTTCAGCAACAACTTTTTTGATAAAGGCTGGTGTTTAACAAATGCTGTTTATTGTAATAGAAACTAACAAAGACATACTTCAAAGATACTGCTGTGTTTGTGACACATACGGCGTTATTTTGGTGTTTTTTCCTTGCACCAGTAGAAATGTTTGTGTGTACTTTTAGGTCTGATGGTGAACCTATTTCAAGTTTTCAGTGGCTTTATTAGAAGCTGTTTCAGGCTCTGTAAATACATAAGGCACATACCATCATGAGAGGTGATATATTTAGATGATGTGTATTAAAGTTATTCTCCATAAGATGTAGTTAAACATTTAAGATCCATTACATATCATTACATATTGTTAGCTTGCATAGATACTAAGATTTCTTTTATTCTGTTTTCTTAGGTTGTGCTTACAGGAATTGGAGCAGATGAACAGCTTGCTGGGTATTCTCGACATCGTGTTTGCTTCAAAAAATATGGCTTAGAGGGTCTGACTAAAGAACTTGAAATGGAGTTAAATCGCATTTCTTCTAGAAATCTTGGTAGAGATGACAGGATTATTGGTGATCACGGAAAAGAAGCCAGGTATTATTGTTTTAACCTGAAGCAAAGCTGGTTCTTCTGGTTAGATTGTGCTTGTAACACTCCAACAGAAAGCTTAATTGAAACTTCTATGCATTTTGTTGTCTCAAGTTCTGTTGCAGTTTTGTTACTGTACTGTATTGTGCGTTGGTTTGGTTTTTAAGAAGTGGTCTGTAGTACTGTGGAAATGTTACTTAAGGAAATGTGGCAGACTGAATATTGGACTTCTATCTAGAAGTTTTAAGAAGCAGCAACAGATGTTGAAATAGGCAAAACCAAGTTGGTTTTATCACTTTAAGTGGTTCTGGTGTGGTCATTTGGGGAGTGACTTTGGAGAATGACTACATAACATAGAAACCATGTATTCCTGTCCATGCAGTAAAGGCATGATCATTATCCACTACATTTCCTGGTTGTTAAGTCAGAATAGTTAAAGACCTATTTTATTTGTGTTTACTTCCTCCGTGCTACTACCAACTTGCAAAAGATTCCTTAGGTGCTGTCCGGTAGCAGAGACCACTCAGGTGCATGAAAAGTCTTTTCATGTGACCTTTGTGCTAGTGTGTTTCCAAATCTGTTCTTAGCTGCACATGGTCAGTTTAGCAATAAACAAGTTGCAGTGGTGGATGGGCAATGCTGCCATTCGTGCATGCAGTTAGGTATGAACGCCTGGAATTTGGAATGTTGTCAGTATTTGTTCTGTAAATGTTTGGTTTTGTTTCAAAGCTACAGCGTAGCTTCCTATAGTGTTTTTAAATACTTAGAAGTTACCTTGAGAAGTGTTATTTTGTCTTACTCTTCCATTGTATTTTCTGATTTTCTTCATAATTGTTTTGTATAAACCCAACGTTTCTGATGCTTGTTCTTACTCTTTTTCTTAGCTTGACTTTTGAAAACTTCTAGGCCTCTGTATTTAGACATGATATATTATGTTTTCTTTCTCCAAGACAGTAATTGCTTTGGAGACTTGTCATAGTACTATGACACTAACATTTAAGTTACATCTATAGTTAGGAATTGACACAGACTCAGGTCTTTGCATGGGGCAAAGGGGATAACTGAGACTTATTTGTATGAAGTTTTTAAAGGGTCTTTGCCCATTTGTATCTTTCCTTCAGGTTTCCTTTTCTTGATGAAGATGTTGTTTCATTCCTCAATTCTCTGCCCATCTCGGAAAAAGCTGACTTGACTTTACCTCGAGGAATTGGTGAGAAATTGATTCTGCGCCTTGCAGCCAAGGAGTTGGGCCTTGCAGCCTCCACCATTTTGCCAAAAAGGGCTGTACAGTTTGGATCTCGGATTGCAAAACTAGAGAGCAACAGTGAAAAAGCATCTGACACATGCAGCAGGCTGAAGTTACTTTCAATAGATGAACTATAAAGCTACATCTTGAGATGCTGCATTTATTCTATATGTAAATTCAGTAAATCTTCAGAGTTTTCTTAGAATGTCCGGTCTGTTTTTTTACATACTTGGACAATATTATTAATCATCAAAATAATACATGTAGATGTGTACTAGACTCACTGTGAATGCATCCTCGGGAGGGGATACTGGGCTCTGGGGAAGAGAGGATAGCCACAAGTTGGCTTTCTCACCATTCTCTGCTGCTGTTGGTGTCGCAGAAAGCCTATTTGAATCTGTCCATTCTGTTGTGTGCATTGAATTCAGTGCAGCAGATTTTCCTCTGTTGTGGAACAGGGCTGGTCTGCAGCTGTGCTTTAGGAGAGGGTTCAGATTAATGGTTTTAGGAGGGAGAGCGCAGTCAGGAGCTGGCCTGGGTTGCCAGAGCCAAAACCGGCTGAGGGCCTTGGGCCTTGTCGCCTCTTGGAGATCTGCCTTCCAAGCATCATTGCTTTCCTTTCCGTTACTTGAGAAACAGACAACCCACACATACCCGGGGTGTTTTGGGGCCATCCTGTGCAGCCTCCCAGTCCTCAGCCTGCTCTGCAGGGCTGTGTTGGTTGGTGGTCCCCAGTCTGGGGCTCCCTCTGCTTCTGGAGAAACTGGGAAGCTCCCTCCAGGCTGCTCTTTGCCCCTTTTGGCTCCCTGGCTTGCTACCTCTCCTTTTAGCTTTAGTTCTGCTATTTTTACTTCTAAAGCTGCAAAGTAATTCTATCAAGGAGCATCTCTTTTAGGCAAAACAAAAAAGTAGCTCAAAAAACCCCACCAATCCCCCCCAAAAAACCCTCCACCAACCAAAACCAAACACTGTGGGTGAGTGCATGGATGCAATCACGGGGTTGAAACAGAAATGTGAATGGACTTCTCTGAAGAAAAGCTTGAGTTAACTTGTCTTTCTAATTGTGTATGGAAAGACTGCAAAGTTAATGTAGGAAAAACCAGATACATGCTCTCCAGTGCTTTTGGTAAGGTCAGAGCTTAGTGCTCAGCATGCTACCTTACAGTTCTAGTTTTTATGTTTGTCCAATTAAGTAGAGAAAGGAAAAATCGTGCAGACCTGTCCGTCCCCCCCCCCCCCCCCCATTTTCATACAAAGCATAATATTCCTACAAAGTTATCTCTGAGGGGGTAAGTAGATTTTCAAAATAATTTATCAAGTCTGTAAAGAAATATTTATTTAAAAATCTTAAGTTCCAGACTGCTTCAAGGCACTGGCAGATTTCTTACTGGTGCTCTGAGGAAAGCTGACTCCGTAGTACCTTACCCTGGGATTGGGTTCTCACATCGCGCCCTAACGCAGGTGGAGATTGGACCAAGAGGAATATTAGGCTGATGAAAGGCAACAATTGTTTATTATTTGTTATTTCTGTAGTAGGTTTCTAGTGTTGGAGCATTCCTAGAAGTTATGTGTCACCTAGGACCCTAAGAAAAAAAATTGTACTTTTTGTACCCAGGCAAATAGTTTCTTTTTCCAAACTAAGAGGCCTCTGATATGTAGAGAGGCATAAGAAATAATTTTGGAAGGCTTCTAAATAGTTTTAAGTAGTAGTTTTAAAAAGGAACCATTTAATTTAACGTTGGCAAAATTGTTCATTTAACCAGTTATTCATAAGAAAGTAATTTATTATTTATAGTACACTTACCATAATTTGTAGAGTTATTTGACAAAATGTTTGGTTTGGAGGGGGGGAGAGTGGGGCAGGGCAGAATTTTAAAGTACTTGATGTATTGAAATTACATTACATAAAATTTTAAAGCAACCTGCAGGAATGTTACTGTCCTTTTAATCTTGACCTTAAGAAAGTAATTGTTTTCTTGCAAATACTAGTTTAGCTTTAGATTAAATAATATTCTTTCTCTTTTTTTGTTAGCCTCTCTTAAGTATTGTATTTTAGAAACTGGAGAATATTCTTGAAGAACGCTCAGGCCTGACAGAAGTGTTCCCTAGAGCTGAATAAGCTGATGAGGCAACCTGCTGGTCAAACTTGGTAGCTCAGGGAACTGCTAGTGCCTCGTTGGTGAAGTCTGACAAAATAAGTAGCAAGAATGAATTACTACCCTGTCCTTGCTGGCTGGTTTCAAAAGATGACCTACAGTGCTTAGGACAGATTCTCAGAGAGACTGCTGGGCCCGAGATCTGGATGGCACAGTAATGATCAAAACATCCACCTGAGAAGGCCTAAACTATTCCCTGAGGGATGTTTCTCATTAGATACAGGTTTGATTTGCTGTGATGTGCAAGTGAGCTGTATAAAGAGGCAAAGCACTTTCAAACATGACATGAAATCAGAATTGTACTTTGGCTTCCATGTTTGCTCATCGTTGGCAAGGCTCGTGAAGCTGCAATTCTGCCAGTGATTTTATTGATGTAAGTAGTTGGGTGTTGATGTAAATGATCCTTTTATAGCCGATTAGTAACTGCTTCCTTGTAGGCTGCCTGTCGTGCATCTGGCTATAAGGCTCGGTGTTTGACGTGGATATGCCAAGCAGAGAACAGTACCCTGTTCCAGCGATGGGATTTGATGGGAAGGAGTAAGGAATGTGCACGGTAATATAGATACTATAGTCTAGTCTTAAAAATAATATAAGTTCTTTCAGATTTCAGATTGACTTTTACTTAACTGAAATTGCTGAGTACACTATGAAGGTTTGAAAGGAGTAAGATTTTTGTAGCTTAATAAAATGTATTTTGATTCCAGTTTGATATTTATTTTTTAACAGATTAAATGACACTATCAAAGACTAGTTAAAGTTCTATGCATATGGTACAGTTACTGGCAAACATACAGGGTTGCTGGCTACATGTCATGCAACCATTTATTTTGTATAACGTTGTTACTTTTTCTGGAAATAATGAAAAAAAATTGTAGAAACAAATTAAAAACGTCATTGTTCATCAAAATAAGAACTTGGGGGTTTTTGATGCTTTAAATTCAAGCATGTGAAAATATCCTTATAAAAGCACTATAAACCCAAGGTTTATGTTGTAAACGAGCAGAGAAGGTGGTTGCAGGTTTTTTTCCTTCCCGTATTTGAGCACTGTAAAACTTTAACATGTCCTATAGGAGGCAGTGGTGGTATTATTTCAGGTAAGAAAACTGCTTGTCTTGCTATAGATACATTAAATTCCAAGTAAATGTTTTCAATTGTACCAACTACTCTAAAACTTATTCAGACATATTTCATGAAGGTAGAGTTTCAAGATTAAATTATTTTTAGGTTTAAAATCTTACCAATTGTTTGACTGCTACAGTTATTGAATATGCTTTAAAAACAATGACTCATTAACTGATATGAAATTATTACATTCTATGGATTTTAGTAATGTCCGGAAGGTTAACAAGCCATGAGGACACGGTGTATATATTGTATACATTATAACATGTAGTGGGCTGCAAGGGATCTCCAGAGGACAACTAGTTTATAGCCTTGTTCTGAGTGAATAGTTTGCAAAGCATATTAACAGTTACTTTAACACCTAACATGCAGTGATTGAGGAATCTGTTTCAATAGGTAATGTGTTCCATTACTCCCCTCCCTTAAAGTAGAAAGCTTTTCCTAACAGTTTTTTAAGCTTTTTCTGCAAATTAAGCTAAATACTTTAATCCTTCCTGCAGTGAACACTACCATTGGTTTTACACACATTTTAATAGACTGAGAGTTCTTCAGTGTAGCATCTTCATTGTTGTAGCCTCTTAACTGCAGGAAAAAAAACCCAAACCAACCCTGTATTTGTTGTCTCTTATGTATTATCATAAAGACCAAATGTCTCTCAGCACTATGTTGTTGATTGATACTAGATTTGATTCCATTAGAGTCCTACAAATCTATTTCATTATTCGTAGTTAGTATTTTGTATAGTCTTTAAGTGTACTGGTCTACTGAATTTTATTTTGTTGATTTTTAAAAAAACCAAGATTATCCCATGCCTACCGTAGAAGTAGGCTTTCAGAAGTGTTAGCAGCTGCTTTCAAAATGGCGTAAGCTGCAGTTTCACCACTTCTCTTTGTGCTTTCAATTACAGCCACAAATCAAAAAACCACGTACAGAATGAGACATTGGGGCAAACCTTTCAAGACCTTGTATGCTTTATAATCACAGTTCATCAAAAGGCCATCAATAGCTACTCACCGAGCACAGTGTTTCAACTGTGTAATCTAGTTGATTTGATTTAATGAGATAGGCCAGGAAACTGTCATGACAGCACTTCCAATTCCTTGCTACAAGACATCCCCACTTAAATATTTCAAAAAGTCTTTAATATAATTACCTGGGGCATTGTTTCCATGTACTTGTTCTGGAAGAGCTTTAAGGATTTTTTTTTAATTAAAAAAAATAATTATCTTTGCTGTGCGAACTCTCAAACGCAACTGACATTAAACATGATAGTGATCTGTTAACTGTATTTGTAGTATCATGCAAAAATGTTTTTGTGGTATTAGAATGAAGCTCTCTGGGCCAACCAACAGTAGTTTTGGGAGGCCTGGGATGTGATTGAACCACCGCACCTCCAGTTCATAAGGCTGCATCCCTAATGGGAATTCTGTGTTGGATTTTATCAGCATTTCTTCTATCACAAAACACAGCTATGTAGGGATTTCTTCCTCCTCAGTGTTCAGAACGCTTGGACGCAGGGAGAGACTCTTGAGGAGCAAGACTGACTGGCTTGTTGATCCCCAGGAAGGTACGACCAGCACTAAAAACTGGGATAATTGAGAGATTGCATAATATGGATGTTTTGCTCACTGTTAGTTTCACAAATGCCAGTCTTTCAATCTATGTTGAAACCAGTGAGCCAGGTGTATAAATGTACTGCTGGTTAGGGCCTATAAAATGTGATACTTAAAATTTATTAAATTATAGATTACTTTACCAAGAAGATAAACTACTTAATGATACAGATAAATTACCAAAAGATAAATTACTTGTAATTGAAATCCCATGAGAAGGAGAATCCAGAGGCTACGTTACAAAAAGCAAATACTATGTACTCTTCCAATGCTTTCTGTTCAATGAGGGATATTAACCTTCTTCTGAAAATTAAACACTGGACTAAAAAATAATGCATGTACCTTGTTAATTTGTTACATCTTTCCCTCAGGTTAAAACAAGAAAAACCTCCACATTAAAAACAACAGGCAATTTGTTCATTTATAACTGTGCCACAAACCCCAATTATTTGTTTGTATTTAAATGGAGGCAATTTTAAACATGCATTATGAATGAGAAAACTTACTGAAGAGGTGCTTAATACTTGAAGTATTTATTCCAGTAAACACCACTGCAATGAATAATAATGTAAAAGTGTATTATACTGATTATCAAAAGCAAGGTCAAAGAACCCATTATTCACATCAAACCTCAGAACTTGCATCCTAACATAGTTCACTTACACTGTGATTAGTTTTACTGAGCTGTTTATGAAAAAAGGAGAAAAATTAAAAGTCACTAGCCCTGTAACCCAACATTTTGATTTTGTATAAGTAAGAATAGGGCTTCTCACACCAGCAGCAGAAATATTGGTAGTGGTAAAATTAATTTGTACTGGCACAGCTAAGACAGATCTCCTTGAAAATCTGTGCGCTCTCATGTTCACTTTCTGTACCTTTTCAGTCATGAAAGGTATGAATTTTTTTTAACATGTAGTGTAAATTATAAACCTTATATGAATTATATATTATATTGTTAAATTATAATATTTAAATATGAGTCTTATCAGTTATAAAATATAAACAATGTAGATGTTAATTTCTGAAAATTTATGAGAAAGTGCACTTTTAATTTTTTTTTTTATTGTTTTAGTATCTGCAACTTCTAGATATTGGTGGAACAGTTAACTGGACTCATTTTGGTGATACCACACAGCATTTATCTCTCTGGCAGGTCATTTTCAGCAGTTGTAAACCATGTACTGCCAGTAAATGCAACAACGTTGAAACCGCAACTTAATAGTTGCATTTACTTTACTAAGTTACTTTTTAAGACGCCAGCCACCCTATCTTCTTTTTTAGTTTTGGCACCTTGATGGAATCTTCTTCAACTCTTTTTGAAATATCAATTCCAAGGGGAGCTCTAGAAAACAATAAAATTACGTATTTGTTAAAAATAAACAACGTTGCTGCCATATCACATAATGTGCAGATTCACAGACCTTTTTTTTTTTTACAAGGAGCGTGGGAATCTCAGTATTTTTGCAGATTCCTTGCACTGTAAGGCCATATGACCATAAGATGGTCCATCTGAAGCCACATCTAGAAACATCTTTACACTGAGGAAATGTTCATGTTTGTAGCCATTCTAAACTTAGGAAAGACAGCTGTGATTTCAGAGCCATCGTTTGGGGACATTAGATTCTGATTTTAGCTGATAATTCATTTCGCATTTCTGAGGAATGCACTAGAGACTCACAGGTATCTCTCTCTGTGTTCATCTTCAAGAATGTATAGTCTACAGCAAATAAAACTTAGTATTTTATTCACTGACATGCAAGTTATTCTTGAAGAAGAGTATTTTATCATTTTTCATGTGCAAATTGTAAAACTATTTTTTTTTCCCTAAAGACCTTCCAAGTCTGTTTTCCTGGAAATGGAAAGGGGAAAAAAAATTTCAATTTGAAGGCCATCTGGTACTTCTGAAATACTGGAATTTTGTTTGGCCTTAAGCATAAGATTACTTAGATACATAGAACAAGTCTTACTTAACAAACAAGTCATGAAAAAAAATCAGTATTATCAGATGGTGTGTGTTACATTATTTTTTTTAAATATTATGAATACACAGTCTGACTTGGAGCATTTTGATCCATATCTGGGGTGACGGGGGGGATGTGTGGGGGAGTGTATTACAGCTTAGCTTGCTACATTGTAACAGTGTGTTTTGACCTGTTACAGGGTAGAGTAAGTTCAGTTTCTGAGCCAAAACAAACATCCATGCCAGACACAGTCATTTGCGTTTCACAACTCCATTGAAAAGGAAGCGCTGGTAACTTTCAAAGCTTACATGCACCACAAAGACACTCCTCGTCAGCTTCCACTCTTTTTAGTCTACCCCTCCTTCACTTCCATTGACCCTAGTGCCTAGGTGAACAGAAAAAAAAGACTGCTAAAGAATTCGGTCACTTACTTTGGCTCATAGCGGATGCCATCAGTACAATGGAGAACACCAAGTCCTGCACGTAACCTTTCAATGCCATTCCTAAGCAAGACAGCGATTATGTAAAAACATGTCACAGCTCTCTGAATACGTGTGCATGGGTCAGTCACTGTAAATGGAAGTTCTTGACTCTGACGTCAACTTTTAAAAGACATTCTAGAAACACATGCAAAGAGAAACAACTCTTACCACGCAATCATCACACCGTTATCGGTGCACAGTCTTGGAGGAGGACACAGGAAAGCAAAATCATTTGTATCTGCCAAAGTCTGTAGACCTTTTCGGATGTACTGATTACTTGCAACGCCTCCTGATACAACCTGACAGCAGTTTTAAAAAGAAAAAAGGCATTAACTCAAAAGTACCGATGCATCACACTCCACTAATATCCTATTTAAAAAAAGGTTATCAGATGAAGTTCTGAAGACAGCAATAAATAACACATTTGAAGATTAATACATATCTTTGAAGATGAAAACATAGTAGAAAAGAATACAAGTGAGCTTATTATGCTAAAAGGGATTCCTGAATAAAAGCATGTTATAACTAGAACAGCTGCCAAGTATTGGGGAGCACTAGGTCAAATTATGTGGCCTAAATTCTTACAGAAGGCCAAATTAAATGGTAAGAAAATATGTTTCTAGCTTAAAACCAAACTATGAAAGACTTCATTGTAAATATTTATATGACTATTACTTTAATCCTGGCGTTTTAACAATGTTATACATACTGGCACCTTCCTTGCCCGTCAAGGGAGAAAGTACAATGCGCCTTCATCTTCAAATGATTTTATACAGTCAAATATAAAAAAAGAGGGAAAAAAAGTATACCTACCAAAGTTGCATTGTTTGATGATAATATGCTATTTTTTATGCAGAACAGCATGGCTCGGTACGTCCGCTGGATAATATGAACCGCCACTGCATGCTGTACGGCAGCAGCAATATCCTTAACACAGGACAGGATCTCACCTTCTTGAATACCTATAAAAATGTAAGATCAAATGGGTTTTCCTGACTATAGGTCAGCAAAACCATGGTTTATATCCTACTTCATTTAAAAATACCTTCTTCTTTTTCTTTTTGTATAATGGCTTTATTGACAAGGCTCTGAAGTCCAGCGAAAGAAAAGTCACAGTTACGGTAATGTTGCAGGGGAGGTCTGAACTTGTGCTGTTGCTGGTTCCCAGTTTGAGCTAAGTGCTCTATCGCCTTCCCCCCAGCCATGCCGTGGCACTCTGGGTGCTTTCTTAAAGACAGTCTTCGTGCTACCTACAGAGGGAATAAACAACAGACTCAGAGCAGAGAGCTAAATGAATTCCTCCTGTACCTGCACCACTGCGCTGCAGGCCATGCAGTAAAACTACACACCACAACATCCAATCCAAAGTGAAATGATGAACAAGGCACAATAAAGGCAAGACATACACCAGCTGGGCCTTTTTTTTTCCTGGAGCAATTAGAAATGCAATTCTAGAATTGCATATACATTTGGGTAAACATGTAATTAGATATATATATACATATAACTGAATATGAATAAGATTTGGGGAAACATGAGGATCAATGAATTTTGCAGGAAACTAATTCCCCAATTTTTAATGCTATAGGAGACACACACGGACTGCCATACTGTATTACTAGATAAACAGGAACAAAATTGGTTTCCTCTTTCAACGATCCCCTTTCTGACTCCACTCGCTCCCCCCACTTTTTTTAATTCATACACACAAATACTGTTTACAAACTCTGCTCGTGTTTGAGAACAAAGCTGTAAGTAACTGATTTTACAGATTGCACTCAGTGACCTAGAAAGCTGAGTGCCTCTGAAAACTAAACCAGGCCTTTCAAACTGTACAAGAAAACTAGTATGAAATGGTTTAATATGTATTGTTTTAAACCTGACAGCATCCTTTAAAATATCACTATCAATCTTCTCAGATTCATACAGCTCATTTGTATAACAGGTGTCGATTACACTTCCAGTTTTGGTGATGTTGTCTATTTGCTAAAAATATAATTAGTTTACGTATGTTACAACTGATGCTATGCCAAAATTTTAACAGCCTCCTGTGAAATACCATAGATTTAAGACAAAATAGGAAAAAGAAAGTTAAATAAAGCTCACATTGCCCTGTACTACCATCCCTGCCCTGGCGAGAGCACTACCCTCATGCAGTGTAACTCCAAGAAACCCAAGAAAAAACTAGATTGACTTAATGTAAGGAAATACCACCTTATCCAGCATGTCACCCGGGGCTATATCTATGGACTGTCCAAGCAGAAGGAAATCTGAAACTCCTTGTGCTACTGCCAAGATACAGTGGCCTCCAGAGAGTAAAAGAACCAAGAAGGGAAATTCCACGTGGTGTATCAGTCTGACGGTCAGTGCGTGAGCCTCCATGTGATGAATGGGTATGAACGGCTTCTGGTACTTGTTCACCAGGTTCAGGCTGTACCGCAGCCCCACTTCCAGGCTTAGCGCAAGTCCCGGCTTTACTGTAGTTGCAATAGCTGCGAGTTCAGGTACAGAAACTCCACTGACACCAAGCGCCTCTGTTACTACTCGCTCAATGTTTTCTCTGTGAAGCTGCTGGGCCACCACAGGAATTATTCCACCTGCTCTAGTGAAAACAAAGCATTACAATACATTTGTACTTTGTAACAGAGAGGACGGTGTAAAAACAGATTTCAAACACCTCTTAACTTTGCCTTGTCCTGCCCGTTTTCTTAGTACATTCTCACATTGTTTAGTGTAAAGGGCGTCAATGCACTGAAGAGAGCATAATCATCACTGGGAAGTCAGAAAAGGATGTAACTTGCCCTTTTTTGGCACACGTACCTCTTAAATGTATCTCAACACTGTTCCAAAATGTCTGTAACTTAAAATACACAACCCCTCATCAGCTCATATATGGGAGCAACAGTGATATCACTATTCAGCCACCAATACTTGTGTTTGATTACTTTTCCTTTAAAAACAGTCAAGACATTTGGTGGTTTTAACAGTAATAATGATTTAATCTATAATTCAAGCTAGATAAGTAATCTGGCTCTTTTTGAAAGAAAATACTGGAGGAGACCTGTTAAATGCACAGTATTTCTTTCCTCACCCTTGGTAATACCTCAAGCAGCATGTGTCGTGGCCTGAGGGGCAGCTCTTTATACCTACCCACTTCCCTAGTTTTCTGGAGAAGACTTTTATATGGATGACATTACAAGTAAGAATAAAAACAAAACCGTTATTAAGGCGAGAGCCCCTGGAGAAGTCCATTCTTACTGTACATGGACTTCCTTCTGACAGTGCAGCGCTTCTCCCAGCACGCTGCCGGCATCATCCACCACAGCAGCGCCGGTGTCATCGCAGCTCGTCTCTATTCCCAGAACTAGTCTCCGAAAACGCTGTTTTCCAGAGAGAACAGAGCTGCTTCTCAGCCATGCCGCCCGGCCGTCTCGAACTGATTTCAAAAGGCTTTTGGCAACGCTGTTCATGGTTAAAAATCTCTCTGGAAAAGAACTGTACAGTTTGCTATTACTGGAGGGGAATCAAGCCTGATTTTCTGAAGGGGTGGCATTACTTTTACAGTTATCCATGACCAGGCGTCATATTTAAGGCCCCAAGGAAAGAAAAATAATGTAGGAGTTTGGAGCTGATGTCTTTCTTTTACCTTAGTCATGCTTCAAGATCGTTCTTCACCTAGCTGGAGCTGCTCGCAGTCCTGAGAGGGGGCCACAAGCCACAGAAGCGCGGTGCAGGCCAGACCCTCGCTCCTACCCCCTCTGCTGCTCCTGCCACCCCCCAAAGCCTCCCAGCACCTGTTAAAGCCCCCTGGAATCGCTCCAAGGCCCCCTGGCACCCTCCCCAAACCTCCTGCCACCCCCCAAGTCTCCTGCCACCCCCTAAGGCCTCTCAGCACCTCCTAAGGCCCCCTGGCACCCCCCAAGGCCCCCTGCCTGCCCCCTAAAGCCTCCTGCTACCCCCCCCCCCCCCAAGACTCCTGCCACCCCCCAAGGCCCCCTGGCACCCCCAAAGGCCCCCTGGCACCCCCAAGGCCCCGGCCGCCCTCGGCCCCGCGGCCCGGCCCGCCGGCACTGGGCTCAGGCGGAAGGCCCGCCCCGGCCCCGCCTCCGCGTCCCGGCTGCCCCACCGGGCGCAGCCGCTATCGGCACCGCACCTTTGTGTCGCGATTTGTCGCCGGCAGCCGCCCCTCGCCCTCCCCGGCGCCGTGCCCTACGGCCCTGCCCGCTCGGACACGCCGCTGGGGTCGCACAGAGCCGCCACGGCCTGGCGGGGGTCACCACTGTGCAATTAATTAGCACTTCCTGTATAAATAACAGCAGGAATTAATTACTTCCTCTCGGCAAAAAAAAAAATAAAAATTAAAAAAATTCATAACTCAATACGTTTTTTTAACAGCATCTTTATCGATAAAGTAAATAGCCACAACATCAACTTAGCAAGAAAAGAAGTATGTCACCGTGGGCTTTTATTTTGTTGTTTTTATTATTATTATTATTATTTTTATTATTAATTTTTTCCTGCTCACTGGCTGTCACTGCAACCAAAATGCAAACCAAGTCTTAAACGGTGGCTTCTGTTAAATCTGAACCGGGTTTGGCTGGCAGACATATGGTAAACCTCAAAATTAATCTTTTTTTCCAAGAACTCAGTGCTCAGAGCTATAGATGTACCTCCCTCTAGTTCCAGAGTCGATCATATACAAGATTACTCTGTATTACACAGCACCCCTAAAACACAGCATTCCTCCACATTTCCAAGACATGCAAATTATCTATACCTTTTTTCTGCAAAAGCATACAGTTAGTCCATGTGATGTGCCTACTCACCTACGTCTAGTTCATCTTCTATTCTAATTTACGACCTACACAGAGTTTCTCTTACGTGTTCTGACAGTGTTGCTCTATAACAGAGCTGCTTCTACGACAGCAGCAACCCTTTCCCCCACCATTACAAGACTCCTAACTACTGAAAAACAACCCATCGGTCAAGTGTCAGAGGAAACAGTCAAAAATCCACACCTTAAAAGAAATCTCAATTCTTCAGAATGTCACATCTACATACAGAAAAGTCAGTATCCTGGTAAGCAAAACGAAATAAACACAACAGCAGCGACTTGTAAAAGCGTACATAAACTGAGCTATCAAGTTGATGTAGAAATCCCCTGAGCTGGCAGTTAAGGACTTTCTTCGGTCTTTGTGACAAAATAAAAAAAAAATAAATCACAAGAACAGGTAAGGCATGAAGCATACCTTCAGTTTATGCTACCTGTCACAGTATTTACCGTGAGACAAACTTTTACAATGCAATAACAAGCACAACCACCTACAATCCATACAGCAGAAACTAGCTACTTAATCTAAGACGGTGGCCTCGCCAGCTCTTGGCATCCAGGATCCTGGATTTGTACGTAAAGTTATTGTTTGCATTACTGTTGACTGGGTATTTGTGAAACGCTGCTCTCCATCTCAGATGTTTGCACCTGCCTTGCAAGTCACTTGCGTCAGCCAGGCACAGACACAGTCTTCGTGGGGATTACACTTTAGAGCTGGGCCTGCCCAGTTGTTCATGGAAATCTTTCTAGAGGTTTCCAATTCACATTTAAGTATTTGAAGGCATCTTCTTATAAACCCAGCTTCCATCCCAGACAATGCTGCAGGAAGCAGGAGCTGTATCTCAGGTGTAAAAGCATCTCTCATTGAATACGATTAGATACACGGCACAGCAGACTACTCTCTTCCTTCTCCTGGGGAGCAGCAGTAGCCACATCAGGGGTGCTCTGTGCCAGACCTTCTGCTCAATATTTATTGATGCCAAAGATTCGAACGCCATGCAACTGTGGCAGCTTGGGGATAAGCACGGTCAGAAGAGAGGTTGTGTTGAGGATAAAGTGTGTTGGATCATACTTTGTGTAGAAACTTGCCAGAAAGTACCTGCAAGGCAAAAAGGGAGCAAGCTGAGCTGATGACACCCTTGTCTAAAAAAGAAACAAACAAAGCATAGTTGAAAAAAGTGCTTTAGTCATCAGTGATATTTTACTGGTTAACAACCCATCTATTCCTGTATTAAATATCTCACCTGAGGTTCTAGAACATCTACAGCAAAATTATGGACCAATTCTCTTCTTCCAGTACTTCTCAACGTGCTAAAAAGCAACTCACAGCTAGTATTCTCCTCCAGCACTCCTCCCCGCCCCTCAAGTTGGATTCTCTGACTTCTGCAGCTACAAGCCTGAATTATGATACAGGTTCTAAACAGTGTAAGATCTGTTACCAAAATACTTGCAGTTCTGCTACCCTAGCAAGCTCAGTGGCTAAGCATTTGAATTTTTCAGTGCAAAAATCATTTATGCTGAGCACATCTGTGACTGGTGCGATTTTAAAGTGCTTCCCATCTGACAGATGTTTCCAGCCCATTTTTCTTTTAAGCTAGTCCACAACCTGTTCAACTGCAAAATAAGGAAACATGCCTCAGAAAATCCAATTCACTACAAACTTCTTTATGCTTTGAGCCAATAATTTCATCCTGTTCTTTGCAAACACCAGTCACAGAAATGAGGCTCTTGCATTGTTGGTTTGGGGTTTTTTCCCCAGCAAAACGGAGATGTTTTTCAACTACTTATGCAATATTAGCGTACAAAGAGAACTGTAGCCAAATGTTACGAATCCAAAATTCTCACTGGAAAGCAAGAAGGTATCTTTGAAGACAGAGGACTGTTTTTGAGCATTATATGTATTTTTTCAGTTTCTATCCTCTGCGCACCAACTTTCTGAACACGATGCAGGATCCTCCCTCCCCCCACCATGCAAGTGGACACTTCCTTAGGGAAGAACAGAAAGACTTTCCAGAGCTGGCTATTAAATGCATATCTGATTTCCTTTAGTTACACAACCATACTTTTGTCAACAGAGACAGGTGGTCTAGAATTTCTCATCTATTTGCATAACTAGTGTAAAGAGAAGGCAATCTGTGCAAAGCAAGTGACGCGCAAAATCCTGGACCCCCTTCAGTAAGGACTGCCACGCCCCTCCTAACTCACAAGCTGCAATTGTTTAATAAATGCTGCCACGACTGCAAGGCAATTAGTGTAGCTTGTCAATATTTATGACTTCCCAGTCTCTTGAAGAACTTCAAGAGTTAACAGTTCACAACATTTCTAATCTTTAAAACCTGCCCCATTAATAACTGTTTACGAACTTTGACTTCAGCATGTGAACCAGCGTCAAAAGCTGCAGGAGGAAAGACTGTTGATTATATAGCCTGTAAATATGTACTCCCTACCTCTGTGATGTAAGACCAAACAAGCAAAAAAAGAGACAAAATACTTTCAGAATGTAAATTACAACCCGTTTTGTTGCAGCTTTTGAAATAATGGGTTTATGACTCACTCAATCCAAAATACAGTTTCAAACTCACAGAATTATAGGAGAGATTGTGAAGAATTTTCTTGAAGACGTAAATTGTACTCCATAATCCAGTTGTTCCCAGTGTGTTAGTAGCCTAGCTTTCCCCTGATCAGGTGTTTCAAAAGGAGTTCCCTTTACTGCATGCAAAAACACATACATTCCCTGGGGAAAATAAAAAGTGAATACAGTGGTACTTTTAGCTGTATTTTTTTTTATAATTGTCACATTTTTCAATGCATTGTAAAGAGGGAGTAAATGAATTCTCACCCAGAATTGCTGCTAGCCTGTAATGACAAAGTATCGAAGAGGAAAGAAGAGACAAGAGGTGATTTGCCTGGGATTGTGCTGTCAGTGGCACAGTCAGAATTAAAGCCAAAGTCTATGTGACATCAGTCCACTGCCTTGTCTTCTACATTACGTGGCAAAAATTGTGTGAAATCAACAGAATTTTATCAAGCGCTGTAACAAGTTTAGGGCTGCAGATTTGTATTACCACTTTCCTAACACAGTGTTAATTGAGTTATGAGATAGAGTCTGAGCAAAGCAAAAATCTGTCTACAGATCCTGGCAATATTACAAGAACTTCTGAAAGCTTTCTCAGCTCCCCACCAGTGTCATATACTCAGAAGCTGACGACCAGCAATCTGTTGAATACCATCAGTCCATCTCTTCACTGCTCCTCCTTAACCACACTGGACTTTATCTGTGATTTTTCCTGTTTGATGGGAGCATGCCATGTCTGGTCTGTTCCAAAAGATAAATTTGGACCCACTGATTTCAGATAGGGCAGTCTGCCCTATTCCAGTTTTAATAAACATTTGTTTTCTATCAAAGAGCACGCCAACACCAAGCAAGTGTCTCTATCATAAAATATCAAAGACATCCTTTTCTTTCTTTCAGGCTCTCTCTCATGCACATACAGAAATTGTTATAGAAAGCTTTAAATAGAAAAATCACATTTCTTCCGAATTCTTGTAAAAGAGGTGAAATTTCCGCAAGTCACTTTATGTCTTCTTCCACTTCTTCTTGGAATATCCCCCTAACCAGAGGCCTATTAACCTAAGAGAATGAATTTGCTTGCCTAATTCTTTGATTTGTGATGTTTGCATCATTTCAGTTTTAATAAATTAACCAAAAAGGCACTTTTGGGACAGACCCAATGTTTCCTACATATTCTATTTCACACTGTGATCTGCAGAAAGGACCACCAAAAATGCTTTCAAGGTCAGCTAAGAGTTTTCCATTAGTGGAAATCCAAGATTTTTTTTTTGTTTGTCTAACCATTCAAACATTTGTTTCCAAAAAAGTACCATTTAAATGCTAAAATACCCAAAAGAGCAGTTTATACTCATCTTCTAGTGTTTGAGTAGAAAACTAGTTGCCAGTGCATGTTCTCATCCCTGTTGTCATTATAGCTGCTTGCAATGAATTTGGTAAGGCATTTGGGAAATATTTAGTAATACTTGTCTCTGCCAACATCTTCTGAAGTCAGGCATGTCTGATGCTGTCAAAGATAACCTACAAAATGCTCTAATGACGCTTATAATCCTCCTATTAGTTTTAAATCTATCTACAAAATTAAAAAGCTTAAACAAAACAAAAATTTTTACAGGATTCAAGACAACACTATCCAACCTCAGCCTTTAAAGTGAACTATCATTTTCCTAAATAAGGAAGAAGCTATCTTTTTGTTACGACTCCTTTGCTCTTAGTCTTAGAAAGCTGAGGTAGCAAACCTCAAGTATGAGGTAAACTGCCGGATTACGGCCCTCTCGTCTTCAAGCTTGGCAGGACCAATATACATACTTGCATTACTTTAAATGATTACACCAAAATTATAGTATCCTGGGGAGTGGAGGAAGAAAGATTGTAAAGGTCTTCAGCTTCCAAATCCTTTTGCATACAGAAGTTACCGTGCAAATCGCGACCCACTCAGTGACAAATGGTTTCAGGGCTTGGGTCAAGGTAGTCCAGTCGTTCTCACTGCTTTCAAGTAAGATCTTTCGTATGTCATGTCTAGTGACAAAGTTGTATGCTGAAGTAATTCTGAGCTAAAATCTATCTAGCTTGACCAGAAATCAAAGTGAGAAGAAAAAGAACACAAATGTCTCTGTCCAAATACACAGGCAAAGTGCTGAAATTAAACATTTTGGGATACTAACAGATTTATGTAGAAACATTAGCAGATAATATCCAAGAACTAAAAATGTAAGGTATTTTATGGATTCAACGCAGCTCTCTAATAATATACAAAGCATTGTAAAAGCCTGTTTGCATCATGATTTTACGTTTGCTTAATTAAGTGCCTTTTAGAAGAATAGATAAACTATGTAAGGAGTATTTCACATCTCTTGTATTTAAACCCATAGTGATCATGTAAACAGCAAACTCATTTGTGGATAGGCCAAGCAGAGATGGTATTTTTACTAGCTGGATTTCATTATCCATACAGCCTGGCTATTTTTCTTTTCTCCTGCTACTAAAATTAACAAGTATGAAAAACTTCTAAAATTCTGTTAGGAGAGAGGGTACTTACCAGGTTGTGAATGACATTTGTTAAAGTCCAGGCAACAGAGACACTAAAGAAAGGAATGCTGAGCAAGACAATGTGCAGCATGCCGACTCCCAGCGCATAGGTCAGCCACATTCCACGACTGTTCATCACCCGCGTGTTTGGATTTACCTCGCTGTGGGCAACTCCTACGTTCATTTTTACCCTATAAAACAGATCTGTTTGAAGACTGAGAGTACTGTTACAGGGAACTACTTAACACATTCAATTTTTTTAATTTGGGAAAAGCCTGTTGTAAGTAAGCAGGTCTGGAAGGAGCACACTGCATTAGCCAAGACATACCTCAAGATCGTCAAAGCATGGCTTACAGAGAAGTCAGTACAAGGTGGCTGTGGGGAACTGTTTGTTTAAAAAAAGCCCAAATAAATGAAACCTACAAGCTTGCTACGGAAGGGACATTTGAAAACACAAACAATCAAGCTGTGCTGTTAGAAGCTGAAGTTGCAAACTTGTAAGAAACCAAGCTTTGTAACTTTTGTCCTCTAAATCCTTCTCTCCAACCACAACAGTATCCACAGTTCTTTACCACTTCCCATATCAGACAATTTTCCTCCCGTTTCTGGCTCACGTAATGGCTAGTAAAGAATTCTGCATATACCAACTGTCCAGCCACCTACCACTAGAAAGAATGAACAAGGACTAAATTATAGAACCACAGAACAGAATGATTGAATCATTTAGGTCGGAAAAGACCTTTACAATCGAGTCTGACCGTTAACCTAACACTACCAGGTCCACCACTAAACCTTGTCCCTAAGCGCCACATCCACACCATCTTTTAAATACCTCCAGGGACGGTGAGTCAACCACTTCCCTATGCCTGCTTTGCTTGCGGCAGGGCGCAGATTTCGGGCTTCCCTCCTCTCCCCGTCTGTCAGTTTTCAGACGGAAATTTCCATCTTTCAAACCTGGCTGAAAATAGCGAATAGGTTCAAAAGTGTTAAGTGACAGACATACACGGAGAGACACGGAAGGATTTCACATCCCTGTGTTCCTCAGGAGATAGACGGAACTTACTGGAGGTGACACTCTTGTCCTGTTGTACTAGAATTTGTAACGATGGTTATAAAAGAACATATCTTTGCATACTTCATACTCACGTGATTTCTGAGAATATTTACATTCATTATGGGACTGGGATGGAGACTTTTTAACTCCAGCCTGCCAAAGCACTGTTTAACCAAGCAACACCAGCTTGCTCTTGGTAGGAAGTTTGTTTCTTATACTTGCTCAGCGCTGCAAGGCACTCTAACACCCAAATATTTTGCAATATGAACAGTAGGCTGCCAGCTAGAAATAGATGCCACAAAGCTGAAACCCAAACCGCCGGTTTTAATCCATACTCGTTGCAAAGCGTTTCAAAAGGTGCGTGTGCAGGGCACACCTTACCTGGGGAGGGCGAGGCCAGCCTGCTCTGCCCCTGGGACGCAGCCCCGCTGGCGGGCGAGCACCTAGGTAGGCACACACCCCGGCATCGCCCACCGCCCCCTCCCCGGTTCCCCTCACGTTACTGCCTGGCCCGGCGGGCAGCCCCCTCGCCGCCAGGACACCGCCGGCCGCCCCCCGCAGAACCCGGCCCGCCGGGCCCCGCCGCTCGCCTCAGCGCCGTGCCCAGCGCCCCGCGGCCTGCTCCCCCGCGCCGGCCCCCGGCCCCCCCGCCCTCCGCCTGCCGGGCGCGGCCCCACCTTCCCGGAGCCGCAGCGGCCGCCGAGCAGCAGCAGCGCAGCGCGGGCCGCGGGTAGAGCCCGCCGGCCGCCCGGTGGGCAGGGCTGCGGCGGCGGGGAGCGGAGCGGCGGGGAGGGGCCGGGCGGCCCGCACCGCCCACGGCAGCGGCGGTGGTGGCGGCGGGAGCGGGGGCGGCGCGGAGGCGCAGGTAGCGCAGCCCGGGGCCCTGCGGCTGGCGGGAGGCGGAGCGGGGCGGCTCCCCGGCGGCTGCCCACCCGCCCCGGCAAAGCGCCGCCGCGGTGGGAACTGCTGCCGCCGCGGGGCCGGGGCCGGGGCCTAGGCCCGAGCCGGGGCCTGGCGGGGCGCGGCGCCCCGGGCTTTTCTTCGTGAAAAGCGGAACAGGGAGGTGCGGACGGTTGGTGCGGTTTGGGCGAACCCCAGGGTGACCGCCTGCGGGTTCCGCCAGCGGCTCCTCTCCCTGCGTTACCGCAGCGGCTGCGGGTGGGCCGGGGGCTCCTGGGGTGGGTGTTTGCCGGAGCGCGGCCGGGGGCTGCGCCAGGGATCCCTGAGTGGCCGGCGGGGGGGCCTGGGGCGGCGGTGTTCGCAGATTACCTGATGGCAGGGGGTTACAGCCGTCCAGAGAGCCCCCCTCGCCGAGGTGCCCGGCTCTGCAGAGGGGTGAAGAGATTGCATCAGCGATGGTGCTCAAACACAGGGAACACTGTGCCTTCCCTCTGAGCACGGGTTATAATACATCTGGTCGGTGACAAGTTGTAGTAGTAATGTGGCTTGAGCTGGAATATGTTTTTTTTTAGCTGAAAGTGTCAGGGTTTGGGTGTGTTTCCATCGGTATGAAGCACCAGTGCGGCTGGCCTGGCCATGCTTGGGTCCGGGCAGGCCCTGCCAGGAGCCGGGGCCCTTCCAGACCGCCTGTGGCCCTCACCCCTCACGGGGAATTGGTGTTTGGGACCTGCAGCGCATCTGTTGTAAGACCCTCCCATGCCTTAGTGTCCTCTGATAAAAATATCCCACTCCCGTATGGCGCTTGTGAGTAAATCACGAAGCACTTGACACAGGAGTCCGGTAGGATGTGTGAGGAGGCCCAGCTCACCGAGAGCGCGTACACCATTGGCATGGATCTGGCTTCAACAACACGCCTCTTCCCTTGCTCCTCTTGTTTGCCAGTTTTGTTTGAAACTCATTTGTCAGGGCTTTTTACCAAAACATCTGAATGGCCAGTTCCCGTTGGAATGGAAATAACAAGGGGCAACCTCTGTTCTTAGGAAAGTTTTAATGCTGCTGCTTCTTCAAAACACTGTACCTCCCCCTCCAAGTAACCATGTTTTTGCTTCATCTTTATGTTTAAATAGTGGCAGTCTTTAGAAGGATATCAAGGCAGAGAAGTGTCCTGTAATTGTTGTACCAGCCTCAAATACCTTGGAGGGTAGTTGTGCTCTGGTGTGTTGGCTGCAGTCCCACACCGTGTCCCGACTGCGTCAGGAGGAAATCTGGGTTTGTTCCATTCCTCTGCACGTGCTCATATCCCTGGGATGGGTGCTGGGTGTGTGATCTGTGTGTGCTCCAGCGGGTAGCTCGGCCTGAACCGATGGGGAAACCAGGATTGCTGGGACTGTTTGCCTTTAAATGTAAATAACATTACATAACAACCTAGTAAAAGAGTGCTGCTGTGGAGAGAAGAAACAGAGTCTGAACCATTCTTGAGGTGTAAAGAGCTGTCTAGCAATCTAGCAATGCTCTTTCTCCCCCCATTCTCATATGCGTGAAAAACTAGGGTTGAGTTCTTTGTGTCAGGCTACAAGGATGGACAGAGCTTTTTCCTGGAGCTTGGTTAGTTGTGTGTACTTGGGTACTTAAATGGGAATGCATGCAAAAATTTGCAGATCCACTTACATCTCTTCATGGTAGAGTGTGTCTATAATGCAGCAGGAACTTTATAACTCTTTGTAAGTGTTTTCAGTGATTAAAAAAAAAGAAATCCATTGGCGTATAATAATGAGGCTTCTTTGTTTTCTCGTGGAAGATACAGAGACGCAGAAACAAACTAACGTGCCTGAGGGGCACACAGTAAGCCAGATCAGAAAGGCAATAATTCAAAAGTTTTTTGGTTTTGTTTTGTTTTTAATTATTGCCAGTAGATCGTATTGCCATTGAACATGACTTCTGCCTCGGCACCACTGTGCTTCCTCCTTACTTCCTTCCCAACTCCAAAACAGTTACCCTCAGGTTGTACTTCTTCCGTGAATTTGTATGTACTCAGAATTATACATGCAACACAGCAGTGCTGAGCTGATAAATTTTAAATGTAGGGGGAAAAATTATGTGAGGAATTTGGAAAAAAACCCCAAACCACCACCACCAAACAACCCCCCCACAAAAATACCCCAACAACAACAAACCAACCAATCAAAGAAACCAAAACAAAAAGTCCCACACAAAAAGCAAGTTAAGAAAAGAATAAAAACTTCTGGGTTTGTTTTTTTTTTTTGCGGTTTTCTTTTTTTTTTGTGTGTCAATGCTGGAATTAGACCTGATGCTGGGTAAATACTCTAGCTTGAAGATGTTTCTGAGTAGCACTCTGCATTACCAGCCTGTCCTCTGTTGTAATTGCACGATCAGATCCACATGTTGTAATAGTTTAGAGGAGATAACGAAGTAAATGTGAAATGGTACATTGTTTTGCTCAGTATATCCCTGAATTCTTAAAGTTTTTCCTTAGAAGTGCAATCTATTTAAAATAAATGTTTTCTAGTCTAGACCTGTGTTCTGTTTCTTCCATATGTCAAACTCCCATTGACTGCAGAGGAAGCTGGGTCCTATTTTATCTTGAAATTTTTACTCTTCAGCTGTAATGTCCTTTTTTGCCTACATTTGAAAATTGCTGTGAAACACTTACTTAGAAATTTGTAATGTATTTAGTGTATTTGTAATGTGCCTTTTATGTTCTTTTTCTGTTACCTCTCTATGCAGCTTCTCTGAATCTTGTTCCACTATGAAACAGCTGTCGGCAGAGACTATTTGTCTCCTTTCAAGTTCTCAGGTGATTACATCTGTTGTCAGCGTGGTGAAGGAGCTGATAGAAAATTCCTTGGATGCCAGTGCCACAAATATTGATATTAAACTGGTAAGTCCTCTTTCTTTCTCTTACAAAGAACTGGATGTAAAATAAGGTGCAAGGAAAGTTGTTCCACTGCAAAGGTATTTTTTAGTCTATTGTTTGGAGAACAGAAGGATATTAATAATATTTATACATACATATTTTAACTTCTAATAAAAAGGATCCAAAGTCAGTTTCCATTGATGTTTTTGAGGCCCCACTGAAACAGTAAGGCATATTTGTGCTTCTCTGCTATCTTGGGGAAAGAACTGCCAACTACTTCAGTTCTCCTTTTCCTACTTATAAATCACTTTTTCTGACTAAGAGCTTGTTTTAAAAGATATTGGACTTAAGTTTCACTGCTAGACTGGCATATTTAATGCTTATCACAATATATGGTCAGGAAGGTGAAAATGGAAACAATGGAAAAGGTTGATGGCCATGCTAGATATTGTTGTAATACAAATTACCACATGGTCCCTAATTAGCATGGTGAACTCTGACTACTTTTAAAATTTTATTTTTATAAGATGTTAAAAAAAAGTTGGCATATCACTCAAGGACAGTTTCTGAAAAAAGAAAATACTGCTTACATAAAGAACTTGTGCTTTTTTCCCCAGAAATTGGTAAAACAGCTAATTGATCGGCTTTTCTTGCTGCCATGAGTATTTCTGGTTTTGCAGTATTTTTGTCAACAGCTGTGCAGTAGCACTATCTCCTACTAGTAAGAAAGAGTTGTTACAGTCTGTGTAAGTGGCTGTATCCAGAAGTGCATCCAGTTTCCTTTCTTGCCAATAACAGTGAATGTATAAGCTATTCTTAAACTGATAGACAAACATTCTTAATTAGGAGGGCAATTCAATTTTTGCTTGTTTCGCTGTCCATGTCACTTTTCTTTTCTGAACTCAAATGTTTTCCATCTGAGTATGGTTTCCTGCAGATGTCGAGGAACATGCTTATTTGTTATTTGCCTTAGGTGAGCTGAAGATACTCTGTCTTCACTACGGTCTGTGATGACCTCTGTCTTCTCAATATTTAGACTGTGTAATATCTTTCTTCGTAAGTAACTGCAAAGTGAGTAGTGTGTGCACAGTTCTGAGGCTAAGGGTATCAGAATCAAATGCTATGAACCAATCGATAACTGCAAGAAGTCAACAGAAAGTTTTAGAGCCTTCAAAAATTGTTAGAATAAACCTTGTCTCTTCTACTGGATTAGAATACAGAGCCATGCAGATGGCCAAAGGAGAAAGCCCTCTAATCAGCGTGGGTTTCACAGTGCAGTAACCAGCTGTTTCCATAGTGAGAGGTCCCAAATCAATTAAAAAGAGAATTTTCAACCATTTCCAGTGCATGAGTCATAAGCACTGCTCTTACATCCTCTGTCAGTTCAGACCAATCGAAATGACAGTATGGCTAAAACAAGCAAACCCAACTTTTACACAGGATGTCAGTGAGTAAACGAGTTTTGCTGATCTTCTGTGGGTACTAGGGAAGAAGAGAAAACCTGCACTTTGCACAACTATACACAGTAATACTGTAAAACAGTGGATTTTTTTCTGGGATTTTTTTATAAGAATATTTTTTATCAAAATACTATTTTTATTGCGTGAAATTTAAATAAGGTCAACCACATAATAGACCTCAGCAACCACAATGACTCCAGATGAGCTCAAAAGCATAACAGAGAATGGAAAGTTTGACATTTCGTTTTACAGTTGATGTTTTTGCCTGAAACTTGCAGCATTTTCATTGTTTTATGTTATTCCAGGTGGATTAGGAAAACTAGCTGATTCATTCAGACCCAGTTTATCTGAACAAAGGCAGAAATGGCTTTTTTTGAGACAGACAGGAGTTAACCTGCAGGTGGAATGATGCTCAGGTAGAAACTGTGGCAGTAATCAGTTGCAGTGGGAAGCTTTGGCTGGTGTTTTTATTTATGTTAGCTGCAGTAGCTGATGTTAGTAAGTGGATTGCACTTTGTATGAACTAGCTTTTACACCACACCGGAAAAAACATCGGCCTGTATTGTAGTTTTAGATAGTGTGATACTACCTTAATTACAACTGGAAGCCAGTCATCTGATTAAAAACTGACTGTGGCCTTTCTGTAAGGTGTTGAGTGCTATCTGTTTATTATTTGAACTTCAGCTTTGTTGCTTTTAGAAATACGAACATGGTGCGGCTTGCCTTGTTGTCAGCAGCAGGGTCAACTGCCTCTGTGGCATGTCTGTGCATTAAACATATATAGAATGATGGTTCTGTTCTTGACATGGTGTCCTGGCTTCAGGTTAAAGTACGCTAAAGACCACTGATGCAGCAGTATAATTGCTTATGTATAGATTAAGGAACTCCACAGGCATCAGTCTGTCAGTCTCCTTGATTTACCTCTAACAACAGGAATTTATGAGAATAATCTGCACAGTCTGACCCAGACCTGCATATTTTAATTCATGGAGAAGATGGGCAAAAGCCTGTGTTAGTAGCTGGAGCAAAGTTGGGATTTGGAAATGATGAATCTTAGCTACAGGTTTGCTACTGTTACACAGAACAGCTGTTGTAAAAGGCAGACACTCATTTCTGCACCTTTTTTTTTTTTCAGTGAGTGAAGTGGGAGCTTTAATCCTTAGAACCTTCTCAGAGGAAGCTTAGCTTGGGGTGAGATTTCACTGGACACCTAATCTATCTGGCTGCCTGAAAAGCAAAGTCCTACATCCATCTGTATGACATTGCTAGGCATTTCTGCCTCTCATGATCCATTCATCTTGCTAAGCAAAAGAAGAGTAACCCAGCAAGAGACGTGGATTATTTGTGCCAATTTAATAAGATGGAGAGTCCTCCTGAGTAACAGTAGCTGAAGCAAAGATGGGACTGTGCAGTCACGAGTGAAAGAGGAGGAAGTTGAACCATATGGTTTGGCATTAGTGATCTGGTAAAGCAACTTAAACATTACATGGGATCACGACCTCAGTAGTATTTAGGTCATGTAGCATGGTGGAAGGTGTTACAGAATACCAAGTTTACGCACTGTAAAATTTTAAGTAAAATGTGTGGAAGGAAAAATGAGTAATAGCAGAAAAGAAATAGAGAATCATTCATGTAACATTTTGATTCCAGTTGAAGAAGATAAATGTCGCTTTTTCTAAGCAGTTAAGTGGTCTGGAAGTAAAAATTAGAATGGAAAATAGGGGTTCCTTGCAAAGTGCTTAATCCTTTCATTACTACAGACAGAAGTGGGGTAGGTGGCTTCCCGTTTATATCTCCTTATGTGTTTTTTCTATTCGGTTATGGTGTATTGCTTAGGTTCTGTTTTGCTTTCCAGTAGGAGGTTGACTTGTATATTAGCAAAAGCATTGTTTTTCACCTGAAGATAACTTTAGCACCGTTCATTAATGCAGAAAGTGAAAGGTACCCACATTTCTATTGTGTATCAGTTAATTAAATATCTATATAGTTCTGTGCCTACCTCAAAGGCTTTTGATGGTTCCTAATACAGATGATGTGTGAATACAGACAGTATCTTTAGGTACCTTCCTTTTGTTTTTAATTGCGTTATTTTTTTACTTCATGAAATAACCCTGAAAATACCTTGTCATAACTGTTTTCAGTACATGCCTAGATGGGACAACAAAGTTAGTTCAGTTTGATCAGTCAGCTCTCTGTGAGCAACCATCACGTGCTCTGTACAGCATTAGTGGTGGGAGCCACTGATTCAAGATACTCTTTCTAAGCAAAAACAGTTTTAAGGTCTCCTAGATGCATTATACACTACAGCACATTTTTCTGTATGTTCCATCGTAATCTCGTCAAAGAGCCAGACATGCTTCTGTAAAAGAAGTTTAGTTAGTGATCCTGCAGCTCTAATTACTTTCTTCTCGTGGCTTGTGATTCTTTTGGGTGCAAGTTACGTGTGCAGATTATAATGTACCTTGAAGGAAGCATTTGTTTGCTGGACCTTTTGAGATGTTATAGAACCTGAATTCCATCTTTCATTTTGCTGTCCTAATTATCTGGATTTTCAGAATTTTACCCTCTTTATGCTCGTGCTTGTTGAAATGATGTATTCACATTAGAATTCAGTAAAATATGGGTCGCATATATGTAAAGGTAAATCTCAAAGTTTGAAGTTTGCTTCTTTGAAAGCTGTTTTTTGAAAGAGCCTCTAGGACCTCTATTTATTTCTGTAAAGTATTGTACCTCTTTATAAGCTTCCTTATTTCTGCCCCATTTGTGCCTTGCTGCCATTAGAATTTCAGCTTCTGTGTATTGAGACACAACATGGGGACTGAAAAACTACTGAAGTAGTGAAATCACATAAATTGAGAGAGTTGAAAACAGTACTAAGTGAGGGCCCGCTGACTGTAACGGAATGGATACAGAGCTGCATTTGTGGTGATTTCAAAAAAAGTGATACCAAATAGGTAAGAAAAGTGAAAAGAGGTGAAAAAGTCTTTAGCTTTCCAGCTGTGTAGATCCCTTTCTGAGCTTAGGTTTTGCAAATTTCATCACAGTTCAAAATAAATTCACTTAATTCCTGTTTTAATTTCACTGTATTTATATTAACATGCTGTTTCCAGTCCATTGGGTATGAATTATATTGTTTAATCAGAGAAGCCATCACTACTATCTTTAACATTCTTGGGTTTTTTGCTGTTGGGTTTTGTTTGTTTGTTGTTGTTGTTTTTTTTAACAGAGGCGTTTAATGGTTGCTCAGTTTCTTCAAATAAGCAAAACTCCTGCTTTTATCTGGATGGCTGGAAGCTGTAACCTTAGTTGCTTTAAACTTGTGTCTTATTCATTGGTTTAGTGGTCCATTGTGTTTTGTTCTTTTTTAGGAGGATTATGGGTTTAACAAAATAGAAGTAAGAGACAATGGCAATGGAATCAAGGTTGCTGATGTTCCAGTTATGGCAATTAAACACTATACCTCAAAAATAAGCTCTTCTGAGGACCTGGAAAGCTTGACAACATACGGTTTCCGTGGGGAAGCTTTGGGATCAATTTGCTGCATATCAGAGGTGAGCACTTGCTATAAAAGTATCTAGTCTTTTGTTGTGATTGTTTATTTTTTATTAAAATATGTATTTGTGGAAATGTTATTAAAAGATCAGTGCAAAGACACAAATTGTTCCAGCAGCCTGCCAGGGATATTTTTTCCAAAGTTTGGCTTGTGTATGCGATGCCTTTCCCATCCCTTCCCCAGAAGTCATGTTGTAGGGTCAGGAAGCAGTATGGATTCCTTGTTAGTACCAGTCCTGCCTTTCTGTCATGCTGGTCACAGCAGTGCTCTATTTTCCTCAGGCAGAATAGGTCAGAGACAGATTGCTTAGCGTTTCCTTCTCTTTTATATCAGGGTATAGATACATGATTCCTTAGAACACCGGCTTACTCTGTTTAGTGTTCTCGGCAAGTACAATGTCAAAGAGTATGGCTGAGTTTGCTACTTGAATTAGGGCAAATCAAAATGAAGCAGGAGATGGTGGCCAGGAGAAATAATTTCAGGGAACCGATGGCCCACATAGCTACTGTTCTAGTAACAATTTCTGCCTTGATGTTATCTAGGTGATCAGCAGTCATGGGATCTTGCTGGGCTCCATATTGCTCCTTGACATGTTTATGACTGCAATTGCACAAACTTTGTTGTCTGTATGAGTAAACAGGAACCTGCTCCCTAGCCTAGCTGAGTCTGATCCATATGTTTGTGTTAAGAGGACTGGTACTTAGGGTTTGACTTGTTGACTGAAAGTAATTTTGTTCAAAATGATCTGGAAATTGTTCAGGCTGTGAAGGGCACAGCATCTACCTGTTCTGTTGTGCTCTGCGTTTCTGTATTCATGCTGCACCGAGGTTAAGTTTTGGATTCTTCTTTCTAAGTATCTCAAGGATTAGATCCTGCAAGATGACACTGATTGGATGTGTCTGATTGGAACCGTCAACTGTCAAGGTCAGAGGAGGTGTTAGAGCTTGACTTCTTGCTACTTTGGGCTACATTCGCGTTGCACTAATCAGGAGCAGGTTGCATGTTTGGATGGAGATTTCCAAAGATGCTTTTAAAAGCGTTGGTGTTTTGGCAGGTGATGACAGACCTCAATCATTGGTTTCTTCTAATGAGTTATCAGAGCAGAATGCCATCTGTTCTGAGCTTTTAATCAGCTCTACAGTACATTTCCTAAGAGATGGGAGGTGACCTGAGTGTGTTAAGTACTTTAATAGGTATTATTTTAATCTTTGGATCAGTCATTATGCTAATTAAACATTCCTGGCATTAATGGCCTTATGCCTACCCAAACTGCCCCCTGTAGTTTCATTTAAGGGGTACTTTACTATTGGCCCTTAAGTAGGTCTGTAATATTGTCATTTCCGATTAATCAATTACTGGTTTTTTTTTCTCTCCAGAGGCATGGCTGAGCTCTGAATGATTCACATGAGATACTAAAATAAACCCCAATATCCTAAAGCTCTGTTATGTGTGATTAACCACCTGAAACACACAGAGGTTAAGTGCAGTGGTCCTATTGTTTAAAATGTTGATACCTGAACTCTGGGAATCATAGTTTTATTGACCTTCTAGTTTATGACTAGTCTTGCTAAAGCCAGTCTGTGTATTACGTTAGTAGCTTACAAAACATGCTACTACTGATTGCTGGATGTGTTTGGGTATGGAAAGATAATACACTGTTTCTTTGATGGTAGTAGTAATGTTTGTGGAATCTCACATGAATTTAAGAAGCTGTCATAGTATGCCTTCTCTCATCGAGGATGAAAATGCAAAATTACCAGTTGATTTAGTAGTTCATTTAAGCTGTGTTAGAATAGAAGACACAGGACTGTGTGTTGTAGGTAGCAGGAATTGCTGTGCTTTGTGTATTAGTGTGATAGAAATGCATAGCTTTTAGTTAAATGGATGAAAAACTGAGTAATAACAGAACGTTTCTGTGACTATAAGAAACATTTTATAAAAAAATGTAATTGTGGTGACTAAAATAGAGCAGTGGTAAGAGTGGTAGCAAAGCTTATCTAAGCTCATTCTGAACTTTGTGAATCCTTGATTAACATAATATTTTTAAAATCACTCGTTTCAGGTTTTGATCACAACAAAGACAGCTGATGATGATTTCAGCACTCAGTATGCTTTGGATAGCAATGGGCATGTAACTTCTAAAAAGCCTTCCCATCTTGGGCAAGGTAGGATATCACTGTTCGGTGCTGCACTGTGACAGAAGTATTTTATGTTTCTCTGAAGCTCAATTTGATGTTGAAATACCCGTTCGGTTCTTGAAGGTTGAGTGTTAAATCTTTGCAGCTGTAAACATTTCTTGCCTTATGTCTGTCAACTGAGAGTGTTGTTATTGTAAGATATAATAGGTCTTGGAAATTGCTTTAGATAGTAATTATAGACTAGTTTCTCCTTCTCTGACTCACTTCTTCAACCTGACAGCAGAAATAAAAGCTCTAAAAATTCAGTGCCCCAGGTCCAGGCAGACCTACTATATAAGTATACGAAAGATTTGTTCAGGACCAAAACAATGTTTCTCTGCGTAGCAAAACCCTGGCTCAAAGGAGGAGGAGTTGCCCTGCTGCTATACAAAGAATTTGCTGGAAGCAGCATGGCTATAGGAAGAAGCAAAGTCACACTTCTTTCTAACCTGCAGGAAGGGTGTGTCGCTAGAAATCCTTCTGAGTGTTTGTGTGAAGGTTAAAGGTTGCCCTCACCTCAGAGGCAGCCTTGGTGGTTCAGGCGTGGTGTAGGTTTGGGGTAGCATCTGCTCAGCTAGCTGTTGCTCAGCAAGGTCCGTTACGACCACACTGTGTCCTGGCATTCACTAGTCAGCCGGTGTGTATTCCCAGAAGGAGTGCGCTCCTTTCTTGTCACAAGGCTGTGCTCCTGAGAAAGCAGTGGCAGCTTTTCCATAAAGCTCAGCTTTTCCCGGTTGAGACAGCGGCTGCCCAGTATTGTGCCCACAAGCTGCCCCCCAGCTGGCTGCAGTGCTCATCCAGCAGCAGGGAGCTGAGCTGACTGCTGACCCAGCTCCCTTCCTCCTCCGCTAAGTGGCTGCAGGGAGCTATTAAGCCAGCAGAAACTGCTGAGGGCTAGTCAATAGGCAAATACTGAAAAAACAGCTGAAGCTGAGAGCTCTCACTTTAGCTGATATTAACCAGGGACTCTTTAAGATTTAGACTCTTCCATTTTCCACAGCTGGAAAGCCTGTGGGTTGCATTGCCCTGTCTTTTGTCAAAATTGTTGAATGATTGACTGAATTCTGCCACATGTATTTAATACTTTGCAATATCCTTGCGGGCTATGGATTTGTGTGATTGTGTTGGTAGGTGAATATTCCCCCACTTACTATAGACTGTGTCTTGAACGGAGCTATCTGGCTCTTCAGGTGCGACCCTAAAGCAAATGCTTGTGAAGGGCCTTTGCCTTTAGGTATGTCTGATCAGTTTCTAGTTTGTTAATAATTTTACTGATTAAAGTTAATATGTACTGAAAGAGTCTTCAGCTTTATTTGGTGCTGATTCTTACTATTGTCCATGTGTACAAAAGAAGACAATACTGCAATCACATCCCTAAATAAAGGAGGGGAACTGCAACTCTTGAGGTCTATAGGTACTTGTTTGAGGGAGGATGACTGCTCATATGGTGTGTTTTTTCTCATGGGTTTATTTTGTATGCAGCAGTGTACAATATCCAGTCAGTGGTATGCTTTCAGTGTAATGTCTACTTATTTTTGTCACCTGTTTGCAGGTACTACAGTAACAGTCCTAAAGTTGTTTAAGAATCTTCCTGTAAGAAAGCAGTTTTATTCAACAAATAAAAAATGTAAGGAGGAACTGAAAAAAATCCAAGATCTACTCACAGCATATGGTATCATAAAACCAGACCTGAGGATCACCTTAACACATAATAAGGTAACAACGGGTTTTTCTCTATCAGCTGTCTTAAGGATCAATTTCTGATGAACTTAGGCAGTTAATGTAATAATTCCATAAACTCTTTTGTTCCTAGTTTTCTTTCCTCATGGGTTTGTTTTGGACTTCCACTGCTTTCTTCCCTTCATAGATACGTATTTGTGATTGGTTACAGATTTTGATCTAAACCTGTAAAACTCAGGCTCAGATCTTCTTGGTCTGTTCCAACACATGCCTGGGTAGATACATGGAACATAAAAATTATTTTACATGCTAGTAGTATAAGAATGATTTTACATGCCGGTCATTAGTAAAGATGATGTTGGTGGTCTGCAGAATAAGGAAGTGAGACCTTACTAGGCCGTGGGGCCTGGTCAAGCGTTAAACTAAGCCAACTGAGAAAACTCAAAACTTACTTGGTTAGGCTGTCTGTCTGACTTGATTTGGCTGGCTGGCTGGATAGACGCTCCATGCATACAGATAGCTTGCTGTATGCAGAGTCTTAAGAGCTCAATACATAATGATGATTTTATTTAAAAAAGCTAAAAAATTCAATTTGCTACACTGGTATAAGAGTAACATACGACAGGCTTTGGTTGAGCTAGTTGTTCTTTCTTTGGACTTGGGGAACAGGTTCAGAGGCTGCTTGGAGGCTGTTTTAACTTCCCACTGTACTGAACAGTAATTTGACAACACAGCTCCAGAAATGGCACGCTGAGCAGTTCTCCTTTACCTGACCCCAGTTTAACGTAGCAGATTTTATTGGCTGTACTCCTTTTGTCACTTCTGAGAGGAAGGCTATGCCACCGAATTTCCAAATTGCCACAACGTAGAGAGTGACATCTTGTGGCCCGATGCCTTAGCAATTCTTTTTCTGGATTAAAGATGTTTGCTGATCTTGCTATTTGGCCTGTTCATTGAGCAAGCAAATCAGTTACTCGATCAACCAAACATTCACTCTTCAGTTCCCTTTCAGTGGGAACGATGAATGACACTGTATGCTTTCTTGAAGTTACAACGGATTGTCTATCTGTTTCTGGAATTGTATAACTTGCTTTGATGATATTTATGTACATATTTCTAAATATTGAAATATAGATACTGTGACAAACAAAAGCCAGCTTTGCGCCTACAGAATTAGTGTTGTGAAGCTGAGAAAGTGTTACTGCTTTCAGTCTTATTTCATTGGGACTACAAAAAGCTTGAAACCACAAATCTCAAGGCTGTGCACTTCTTAGACTGCGTTAAGCTCCTTGACATATCTAGCAGTGATTCACAGTATCAGCCTTAAATATTGGTTAATAAAACTAATTTTGTCTTTTATTGGTGATTTGGTTTTGCCCTCTGACAATTTGCAAATTTTATTTTTTTCTTTGTGTGTGGTATTTTTATTTCGTCCTCTTGGATTAGACTATTATGTATCTTGCTTTTTTTTCTCTGCTAATCTTAATACAATGGCAATAATGTGCAAGAAGTTGATCAATTCTTTTTTGCAATACTTACTGCAAAAATGGTGCAGAGAGCGATAGTAATTATTGCATGATGTTTTTGACTACCTGTCCTATTAGTTTCAGAGGTAAATTCTTCAATACACAATTTGAGTGGGTAGAATAAATCAGTACAAACGCCATCAGCAGGAAGTATCATTCATTGTAATGACAGACATGGTGCTGACTTTTTGGGCTCTTCATTTTGCACTGCTGGCGTTACGTTCATTTAATTTATTTGGAAAGAAAACAGGTAAGAAGCTGATCAAACATTTCAACACAAGAGGTCGCTCAGTAGCTATTGGTGAGCAGGGGAAAGGCAATTGTACAGCTAAGTCTGCCTCCGTGCATGTGTAAATGCTTTAAAATAGTCTGAAAATGTTAAAAAAAGCTTTGAATGCGGATTCTTGTGTTTCCACTGCTGTTGCCATTACTTTCAAAATAAAAAATTACCTATTGCTTCATACCTTTTAAATAAATGTCACATTCTCAAATTCCAATATATAACAACTTTCAGCAGGTCTGTGTGCATCTGTTTTACCATAATATCACAGAACATGAATATCCATTCGTTATTTTTCCATCAGATGCTAAGTGTTATTCTCATTACAATTATTAGTTCAGATCAGAAGGTGTTCTTCCTGTAGTCATACTACAGTATATCTGTGCTAGAATAATACTCCACTGAATAGGCTTGTCTGTGATTTATTTGTGTGTGTGGTGAGTGTTATATTTCTGTTTGAAATTACTAGGATAAAGAATCAACTTCTTAGAATGGCTTTATTTTTCATGTAGCTCATTGATTATATATTAGTTAAAAAAATATATATGTGCAGTTATTCAGAGGAGTTCCTAGAATCTTGAATTCTTGAGGCTGAGCCAATACTTTCTGTTGCAATGGAAGAAGAGACACGTTGAGAGTAAGATCAGGTTCCGAGGCTTAAAAGAGCAAGAAGGTAGCAGAGATGAGGTATTGCAGAAGGAGACGAGGAAGGATGGGTCAAAAGAGTAGAAAAGGTAGTGAGTGAAAAAACTGTAAGTGAAAGTGTATGTCAAAGAAATCGTCAAAATAAATGACAAAAGCAGTACTTCTAAAAAAAACTCAACAACAACCAAACAGTCTTTAAAGTCCTGTATTTTAGTAGAAATTAAAGGAGAATGGAAGAAAGCATAGCCCTAGCTTTCCCAAGGAAGAATGTAATGAAGCACTTTCATAGAAGTGTCTGAGGGTAGGCATCTGAAAATGTTGCATAATTGATTCTAGCAGAAACTTACTTGGGCAAGTCAGACCTCTTACTGAGCTGTCAAGTGTGTGTGTGTGTATATATATATATTTTAGGATGCACAATACATTGCATGTTTTATTTCTACCATGTTTTTTAAAAAAGGTGTATGTCTTATGCTTCTGGATGAGATCTCAGCAATTTTTCTTGTTGCTGTGCTGCATTTCATATCGGTGTTGGTTTGGAAAATATTACCATTAAGTGTCTGATTTCTTGTCTGCGAAGAACGACAATGCTGTTCCTGCCTTTGGGTTGTTTTTTACTAAAAAAATAGATATCCTTTTATCATTCATCCTAGGGCTCATTCATTGCGGATTTCCGAGATAGGAAATACTGAATTGCTCTTTCTGCTCAGAATGTTTTGTTTGCATTAGCAATAAATAATGAATCACTTTGCAGATCAACCCTTGAAGTACTATTGCTATTTTGACAACTTGGATTAGCTAGTGCTCCTTCTTTTTATGAAGGTTTATCCTGCCAAGACATTCTTTGAATACTGATAATGTTGATCCTCTTGCCAGTATGGTTATGTTAGAAAGAGGTATTTTTCTTCTTTCATCACCATGTTCCTTGAAAGCATATTGAATAATGAGACAGCCAAATGGAAATAATTCACATGAGTATTCAGCAAGTTTATTTAAAGTTAATGTTATCTGAAGGCATGCTAAGAACATTCCAAAGTTAGCTACCGCTTAAACCGCGTCAAACTCTTCAGCCCAAAATGCCATGTTTTAGCCACCTGTGAGCTCTGGCTGTATTTTACCTGAGGTGGTGTAGGGCTCTTACCTGGAACAACAGTTTTCACACTCCTCACTGTTCAGCACCACTAGCCCTTGACTCAGCCTTAAAGCCACTGCTGTTCAAGAAATGCCATTGTGTGTTGAAAGACTGATGATACGGAATACTTGAACTCTGTTCTGGTTGGTTTTGTTCCACAGACTCTGAAATGAGAGAGGACATCCAATAACTATACCTGTTTCAACAATTTCAGGTGTAATAGAGCTGAACAAACTATGGTGGCAGGTGGCTTAGATGGCGCCTATCAGCAGGTCGTACCATATACCATACACAGCTGGTCCCACGTCTTGTGCAAAACACAGGTGGGCCATAAGTAAACTCAATAAATTTTCCAGTTCCAGTTGAGGAAAAACCTGCATATGGGAATATTTTTTTCCAGTATTTTTCATGCACAGTATTTTGAAGCCTTAGTCACACACAGTTCTGCCTAGAAGTATGTCTTGTTTGTTTCTTGAGGGTCATCGGTCAGAACTTCTGGAAGCAAGAGGTCCACTTTAAAGCTGTTATTGTAACTCTGGGTGGTATTCTTCCCCAAACCCTCTTTGTGGGTGGTGTTGTCCCAAAGGGTGCCACCTTTTTTTTTTTTTTTTTTTCCTTTCTTTACAGTAAGTCTTCTCTTATTTCCAAAGTTGGATAATTTCAACCTACAGTCCGTATCCGATAGTGCAAAACTAGTTTGTTTTCTGTGTCCGAGTCCTCTGTAATAGGTGTGGGGTTTTTGAGATGGAGTAAGTGCATTAGGGTAAATTTACCATTCTTAATATTGGGATTATACTTTGCATTCATTCATTGTGCTTCCAAACTGAGCAGAAACAGCAGCACGTAAGCTCTTTCTTGAGTTGGAAAGGCTACTCTGTTTTAATGTAATGATGGTAAATTAAGTCCCTCCCTAATCTGTGTGTCTTAAAATATAAAGAGGAATTACGATTAAGAATCTGCTGTGCTCTGCAGCCAACATGCTTTCATGCTGACCTGGAATATAGCTCAGTCTTTACTTCCATTCGTTGTTCAGTGGCTTTGCTGAGAAAGCCAAACAGAGAGTTGATTATGGTGTTTTTTGTGCTGAGGACACCTGTCCACTAGGAAATGCGCTGAGACCCTCAACTCAATTTACATCAGCCAGAGAACAGCTGCCAGATGGTAACTACTTTTGGTCACTACCAACCTGGTTGAATTTGAACTGGTGACCTAGAGGTGAAATGCTTTATATCCTATTACTAATTCCTTGAGGTTTCCAGTTTCTCATCCATCACTTTTTTCAAATGACAGCACAGTATATGTCTGAAATCTCAAAACAATTACTGTTTCACATATGCAGTGTGTGTTGCAGAATCTGAGATGTGCCTTTAGCTATTGCAAGTCTTTCACACTCACTTGTACACTTAAAAAAGGTTAGCAGAAAAAAAAGATGTTTCCAGAGCTGCCTGGGAGTTTCCCCTCTTCCAGACCAGTGTAGTTTTTCAGTTGGGTATGTTACTTTTGTTAACCACTATTTTCCAAAAAGCTTGTAAACCTCCCTTTATTTAAATAGAATTCACCGTGATGATGTACATCCTCTGAATGACAGTTTAGGATTAGAAACTGTGGTTTTTTGACAGTAGTTTAATTGTTTGGGAGGTTTTATTATCTTTTTTTTTTCTTTTTTCCTTCTGCTATGGAAGTGGAATTTGTCTAAATGCCCACAGCTGAACATGAGCGGTTAAAGCAGCCAAAAACCTTAAAGCTCTCTCTCGCCTTTGTAATTCTTGAAAGGCTCTGAAGATGTATCTTACCAGGTGAAGGTCCTTGGCGCGTTGTAATACCTGTTAGCTCATCTCCTAACATACTTCTCAGCTCCCAAATACAAGCATTTCTCCACTGAGTGATGCTCCAGAAAGCCTTTTCATTGAGAGGGTGCTCTCGTATCACAGAAGGGATATCTGAGCAGAAAATACATCAGAGTTTGTGGGATGAGCAGTGCCGTGGAACATCACAGTCTTTCAACATATTCCCTTGGTAGCTGTAATGTCTGATGCCCATGGGATAGACAGATAGGTCGACTGCATCTGATGAGCAGAAAACTGGTGCCTTGCATTTCTCTGTTGCGTACCTCCACTGGTAGCTGTCCCACCATCACTTACGAAATGAATGGGACAACCAGTTCCTCAGGGGCAAATATAAAATATATGGGGGAAATAATTATGATTATGTAGAGCGGTGCATTATTGGTTTTTTAAGCCAAATTGAAAGACTGCTGTGATTGCTGTTTTCAGGGGAAGATTATGCAAGAGCACTCTTCTAGTAGTATAATTTACCATTGGTTTTAAAACAAGACACTGGTTATGGTGTGGAGCTGATAAAGAACACCAACATTTTTCAAGGCTGGGATTTTAAAGAATGTGGTTAAGACTTTATCTTGATCTCTTAGTTGATAGGCTTTCTTCCACTGCAGAGAACATGGCAGCCCTTGCAGTTAGGCATCTGTGCATCATAAACTAAAGACATTATTTATACTCATTGTACAAGGTGATGTCCTGTTGTTTCCCTTGGGCTCAGTTCAAACTGGATACTGCTGCCTGGCTTTGTTCCTGTTTTTGTACTCTCTTAGCACATAGGCAACAGTGTTTTCACTTGTGCTGGAGCCTAATAAACTACTAGGTTTTAGTCAGGAAAGCGAAGGAGCACACTGGCCCAAAGAGTTAACAGTCTGCAGGCGAGATCTGGGATGCCAAGGTGACAGGATTTTTGAAGCATGTAAAACAAAATTAGAGACTGTGAAATGTCGATGGTTTACTGAGCTAAGTCACGTTACGTTACCAGCCTGCTGTTCCTGTACAGTGCTTACTCTGCTAGGCTTTTACACCCTCAAACTTTATTACAGGATAAATAACACAACGATTGTCACAAAACAAAGAAACTAAATGGTTTCTGAGTGGTAAAAGTGCACTTCGTGAAGTTACTGCCATTATATAGTAATAAGGTAAATGGGATAAATCTGCTTAACTTGTAGCATCATAGTTGCGCTGAAGTAGCTACAGTCAGCAACAGCATCCAGTCCCCAGCTCTAATTAAAGACTTCTTTCGTCTGTGATTTGCAAATCATTGTGGCTTCTGGTAGAAGTTCTGAAATATGAAGGATAGTTAGGGATGAGGAGTGGGTGTATTTTTTTCCTCTGTCTTTCCTTGGTGTCTTTGAGGAGACAAATAATGAGCAGCTCTTCTTCTCCTCAGTGTCAGACACTATGGAACCCAGTGGGAAAAGGTTGCATACTCTTTCTCCACTGTACGCATTTTTCAAGGAATCCTTCTGGGTTATGTGTATGTATCCTGAAGTAACAGAGATGCCTGCTCCGTGTGTGCATGTACGCTGTCATCCTCCACAAAAGTATGCATATGTCCTAGGGCTGGATGGGGCTGAAGAAATAACATGCGCACAGGCACACACACACACACGTACTTATTTTCTGTATATGTGCCATAGATTTTATATATGTTATGACATTTTATAAGATCTAGATCATGTAATCCCCTTCAATGAAATAAGGAGGGAGGTGGGATATATTTGGCTAGCTCTAGCAAAACCTAAGATGGGCCATATGTAATAATATATCTTTGAGTAGGCTGTTTCTGCAGTGTCATCATACTGACTAGAGTCAGATTCTTCCTTGGCTCATCCTGGACACCCGCTTTATATGACCTAGAAAAAAACATATGGGGGGTGTGTGGGGGGTGTATTTTTAGCTAAACTAAAGGGTATAAGCAAGGTTAAAAAAATAGGGTATTGCAGGAACCTCATGGAAACAGGTTTCTAAAATAAATGAAATGGAACAGGCATTGTTTCTTTGGAATTTTTAATGCCTGTTGATACATCTGGAGAGTCTAGGAAAGTAATTTTCATTAAATTACCAGATATTCCTATGTTGTTGCTTCATAATGTACAGCCAGGGCTAAAAATGAACACACAATCTATTTTGTGTTTATATAGTATAAAAATGTAGGACGTGCCAGGCCTCTAGTATGTAGGCTTTAATTTAACCTACAGTGGTAACTAGTTCCTAAAATTTTGTCTGTAGTTCTGAGTATCAATATCTGATAAATATATGACTAGTTAAAAAAATACCCCCTGAACTTACTAACAGTATCTACTTCTAGCAAGTTTGCATTTAATAAGCTCTCATTTTCCACAGCTTTCTTGAAAGCCACCTTACTGAAGTGATCTTTTCACAGTCCTGAGTATGACCCATTCAGCATACTCAGTATGTATATATATAGTATAACCTTGCATTAATCAGCAGCTAAGATTTATATCTGTACCTGCGGCATCACACTAGTATACCTAAAATAAACAGCACGATGTTTATATTAGTCATGTAACATGTGTCTTTCTCAGTTTGGTCACATGCATTTAATTTAAAATACATCCAGTAAAGAAAAAATTGCTTGGCACTTTGTGTTTCCATTTTAAGTAATCAATTTTAAAATAGAAACAGTACAGGATATGTTTTATAAGGGGAGCTCTAGAGAAGAGGACAAATTCTTTCATCACTCCAAAATGTCTTTGAGGAGATTTACAGCAGGTGTAGAGGAGAGAGGCTGCGGCAGCATGCTTTGTGCAGCCCCGGGCTGTCCTTTGCTGCTGCCGAAGCACGGTGGGGACTCCCTGCCAGAGCTGTGGACACCCGGCCTGTGGCTCTGCTTGCTCGTTTCTCCTCCTGCCCTTTTTGTATTCGCTGCCCTCCCTGGTATAAATTGTCCTTTATGTTTGAGGGAGTCGTGCTCGCTGTAGGATGTCTGAGCTGTGATCCAGCGAAGGGCTGTCGGGCTGGTGTCTAGGAGGTGAGTCAGGTTCAGGGAGGACTGAAAAGCCCCACTTCACAAATGCTGCGTAGTGTACATGGAAATGGAAAATTAAAGGTTTGGGGAATAGTTTTAGGCTCTTCAGTCTCAAAGCTTTACAATTCCACCTGTCCTGTAGGAAGGGAATATCGTTTTACAGGAGCACTGTGTTCTTCCGTGGAATTCACCCCTCAAGGCCAGCACATATCCTGCTGGACAGGTGGAATTTTAAGGCTATGTATTGCATTTCTTGAGATGGGTGGATGTATATTCTTCTCTTGCTCACCATGCTTCCACATAACATCCCGTACCACAATACTGTGAACTCATTTTGAATTTATTGGACACCTAGCACCTATTTAGAACATCAGTTTTAAAGACCACTGTAACTTTAAAGTGCAACTTGCTGCATATTTTTTCCTTTTGTGTTTTTATGTTGCACGTTGCAGTGCACTTAGCTAACAGTGACATAAATAATGTGGATCTGAATCTAGCAGTCTCAATTGCATGGAAGCAGAAAGCCAACCAAGCAAAATTTTGTTATTGTTGATACACAGCATTAAAAGTCAGCAGATTCAGAGTTAAATTTGTGGCTGTTTAGCATAGGACTTCTCATTTGTGGGAGACAAAATTGCACCTCCCAAAGCAGCTAATACTTTCTGTACATGTAAGTGGACTTGACAAGTAACTTCTGATGCAAGTTGTAGTTCGTACTGCCTTACTGTATTAAATCTTTGCAATAGTATTACAAGATATGTAGCTAACAGAACAGATATCCTTTTATCCTTCTAACTTTTACAAAGTTTTCATTTGACAAACAACTGCTTTCCTTATAAATACTTCCTTGTATAGTCCTTTCCTTTCTAAATAGCAGGCTTATCATAAAACCAGGTTATCCAGGTGAGAGCTGTGAGTGGACATCTAATAGCCTGATTTCTACCAAAATGACCTGTCTCTTGAGCAAAAGTACCATAGGCATTGCAATGCCCACCTTCTGATGTTGACCACTGTGCCAGGGACATGTCACGAACCCTCAATTTATCTGCTGAGTAAAACCACAAATCCTACTGCTGCATATCTAAGAGGAGAAGTAGTATTTTTATTGATTTGTTTTTAACAGTTGTTTCAGGTGCACAAGTCCAGATTAGCCATGTAACATCCATAAATACAAGCTATGCTTAATTTTCCAATCGCTACGAGTCTAAATAAGTAATACAATATGAGAAGACATGCCAAAAAGTGCCATATCGTGTGTGTTAACACTGAAAGTTGTGAATGTAAGAGGGTCAAAGTACAGAATGTTACATATACAGTATGTGTGCAGTTGCATATGCATGTTCGTAGACATGACTTGAGTTCAACAAATATAATGTCAAAAATTTGACTCTGTGCCATTTGTTTCAGGCAGTTATTTGGCAGAAGACCAGGGTGTCGGATCACAAAATGGCCTGTATGTCAGTTCTGGGAACAGCCGTTATGGGCAGTATGGTACCTTTTCAACACTGCTGTGAAGATCCTGAGGTGAGTTTAAACTTCCTTCTCCCATATCCACTTAAAGCCTGTCAATGAAGAGAGCTAAGTCAATATTCCAAAAGAAGGGAGACTGAAAAAGAGAGTATTATTTCCAGACTGACATCTGATTATGTGTTTCATTCTGTTACTGTCCTCTCTGTAAAATTAATTGGTTTGGCAATTGAAAATCCACTCCAAGAACCGTCTAGTCAGGACTCATGTGGCACTGATCAAATGGCAGTAAAAACAGTTGTGATGACAAATGCAGAATTGCTGATTGCTCAGAGCTGTCTAAGTTGGGATTCCTGGCCCACAGGCAGGTTATGCTCTGATTAATATCTAAGCATTTATATCATTCTCATCTTGGTGGACTCTTAGCCTTACCCTCTAAAGAATATCCCCTCAATTTCAGTGAGCAGCACCTGAGCAGCAAAAGAAACACAATTTAGAAGGTAAGCTATGCAAAATTTCCACTAAACATATATTTCAGGGAAGTACTAGTTAGTTTTCGAAAAGTTCAGTGCACTTGGCTTTCTTTGCCCCTGTTGAAACTGAGGCAATTCCCCATGATATTCTCCATTGTCTAATATTTTCAAAACTCTTTTTACTCTGCTTCTATTTATGTTGGAGACATTCTTAAAAAGGGGAGTCTTGCTACTGATGACCCTTCAAAGTTGCATTTTCCTGTGTCTTGTAGTAATAAATCTTGACCAGTCACATCGATGAGATCAATCACCATCTGGAAAGTCACAGGGGCTATTAAACACAGCTTACCATGCTGCATTCAGCATAAGTTGTGTTGAATAATGTTATTCAGATTTCAATAAAGTCTGAATATATGTATTAAAGTTCAATAGCGTTATTGAGCTTGTCAGAAGGCTTCATAAGCAGGGAATCGAGGGCGGAAAAAGCAAAGTTGCTTCTTGTAGTTTGTGAAGTTTTAGTTGCGTATGTCTGAACAGAGCCATCCAAAGTCATTCCTACCTGAGCGCAGGTTGGAAGTGCCCCACAGGACAAGTGCAGGGGGCTCCGAAGGGAAGACATGGGGGTATTTAGAAGGGACTAGCTTGAAGGAGGCACTAAGGTTCTCATATTACTTCTCTACTATATCATGAGGCATCCATATTCCTTGAATAGAAGTTGGAGAACATTCCATCTCTCTCTCTGTCTCTAAATAGTGTGTAAAATACCACGTGCATCATTTATAGGTGCATAAGTGATCCATGCATATTGCTCACGCACAAATCTCTGTTCAGAAACCATGGACATTTCTAAATTAAGCAGCCAAACACTATGAAATGGCAGAATCAAGGGTGCCTGTGTAACCCTTTCTTTCTCCCTTGTGTGCAGGTGTTGAGCTAGGTATTTAATGACAGGGCATATGCTGCTTTTTTTGCTTCCCATTAGGTCCATGCCTCATTCAGTACACAGACCAGGGGGCAGCTCTTTAATTCTTTTCTTTTCCTACTTGTTCATTGTGCATACTCCTTTGCTGAAGACGAAACTAATCCTGCTATGAACAGCTTTCTGTAAGCTGTACCTTACTAACCACAGAGTTAAAACTTCTGTAACAAGTGATCCAGGTGTTTTAAAGACTGGCCTTCTTCAAAACATCTCCATTATGAGCACTGAATGAACCAAGAACATAAAGGTGTCTCCAAAGCGTGCAAACTCAGGAGCTACTTGTAAAATAAAAAGAAAATTAAGAAAATAAAGAATTGACACAACTTTTTACATGTATAAAACAACATCTATGCTTTTCGCATCCCCGGTCTTGTAAATGGGTGGATCTGTTTTGGCTGAAAACTTTCACACAGGGAATTTTCTTGGTCTCTTCTGTTTCTGTGGAGGATAGGTTTAGCAGATAACATGTGCCACTGGAGAAAAAGATAAGTACTAAAGAAAGAAATTCTACTGTCCACTTCAACACAGATATAATTTAATACATATATAAGTTGTCTTTTAGTAAAGTATTAATTCTGAAAACAGTTAATCTAAAAGCAAAAATTCAGTAATATTTTCCAGTCTCTGTAACTTTGTCTTTATACTTCATATAATTTCCTATATGAAAATTTGTAATAATTAAGACTAGTTTTAGAAATTGTTACTAACTTTTAATGAGCATACTGATATGCTACGTGGCTTTAAATATAGCTGCAGTCAGCCATTTCTAAATCTGGCAGCTTCTTAAATGAGTTATTTAGAGACTTTCAGTTTTGCTTTAATGTTTTCTGTATATAAAAAATATTGTTTGAAGTGAAAGACTTGTGCAAATATTTGGGAATTAGAAAAGGAGCTTGAAGGGTAGAGGAGGAACGTTGAGGGAGGATGTGCTAAAGTTGCAGAATAAAATCTAGAAGCGCTGCATGTTGTTTTCTGATAATCATCCAACAGATATTTGACACCTCTTTAACTTGACCAGTGGTGTTTGGTTATGTGCAACGTTGCTGACCAGAACACTCCAGCTTTAGCACAGAATGCTTGTTACAAGGTCAAGAGGGAATAAGGGAGCACATGAGCAGATAGCTGGCGTGACGTAGATGAATGGGAAGGATAGGCCAAATCCCAGGGATTTTAAACTCCGTTTCAAATGCATGATAATTTGGATTTTAGTAAATACAAGTGGTTCTGCCAAAAGCAAAGCTAACAAGGTCCAATTTCTGCATTCAGTGATCTACTCTGCTACCAGAACATTCTCCAGACTTTCCCATATCTCCAAAATCTCCATCCTCACAGTGCCCCAGTGCTCCTTCACCTGTTAGTTTGGGCACGTGGCAGTGGGGCAATGTGTGGGGCAGGACGTAGGCTGGTCAGCATGTGGGTTCTTACATGCTGATGGATTCTGGCTTTTGAAAAGTTACTATTGCCTTTTCCTCAGTAAGGTCATTATCTTGAGGCTGTCCTCTCCAAACAGCTGTCAGTTATCACAGAAATTGTGGAAATATAATATCTTTGGGATTTCTGCTTCTTCATCAGATTGAATTGAAATTGATCCAACAGTTTCAAAGTTGCTTGGTGGGGGAGAGGGGGAGGTGATGGAACAGGCAGCACAAGTTATCGGCATCATTTTGACCTTAAAAAAACCCTAAGCTAAAGAACCTCAAAAGAAAAATCTTAAAACTGCGAGTTAATGCTACGTACTCAAATCGTGTGATTTTTTTTTCCAAGGCTCCTTGGCAGTGCTGTGTGCTCGCAGGTTCTGCTGCGGTCTGTGAGTCGTGGGTGCTCAGCACTCTTGAGAGTCAGCTGATTTGGATACAGGTGGCGTAGGTAAATTTAGGTGCCCTGAATAAATGGCCTAGGACAGGCTATTTAAGGTGCCCTGCATGTAGAAAGGGGGGGATTATGTGTTTTGGGCTTTCCCCGCAGGGGTAATTCACTACTGCCTGCACCAGGCTGGGCAGCAGTGCGTGCCTTTAGCTTGGACAGGGGTTAAGCTGGGCAATCCTACAGTCAGCAAGGCGAAAGCTGGCTGGCGTTGTTCTCCACAGCCCTCAGCTGCAGACAGCAACCTGGTGCAACTGGCAGCCCAAACAGGAAATTTCTCAATAAATTGATCCAGGAGAATAGATAGAAACCCATCCTTCTCACCCCCCCCCCCCCTTTTTTTTTTTTTTTTAATCTTTTGTATCATAACTTTCAAGAAGCAGTGCATGCATTTGAACGTCTTGGACTCATGTACAATCTAATTTTAATATCTCACCTCTGAAAAAACCTTTTTGGGGTCCCTTTTTAAAAACTTTTGCACTGTATTTGTTTTATCATTGCAGATAAATCTTTCTGGATTTCTCCCAAAAGCTGAGTCAGACAGTTCTTTGACAAGCCTTTCAAGTTCAGAAAGGAGTTTCATTTTTATAAATAATCGTCCAGTTCATCAGAAGGAAATACTGAAGGTAACGCCCACTCGCTTTTTATTCAAGGTATACAAATGTGACAACTTTGAGGAAAGAAACACCTATACAATCTATAGCCTTTTTTTCCCCAAATAAAATAAATAGAGTATTACAGTTGAAGATACCAGCATTCACAACACAAACCTCTTCTGCAGATCTGATGCTCCTGGTGCCTTAGTTCTTTTCCATGTGCTGCAGTCACTTACAACCACAAAGCTGGATGTTATGTTTATGGCTGTTTATCTGAAACCACAGGGTTTGGTTTTTTTTAGTCTGTGTGAGAGTGATTCTTTCTTTGTATTAGGCTGCAGAAATACATCTGTGTGGTTTTTCATGAGGGACCTTTATGTAGTTTCTTGTAAGAGAACTCTTCTGAAAACACAGCTTTGATTTTGTCCACTTCTTGCTGTGGACAAGCAAATCAAGCAAATACACATAGTTTCCCTTTAAATTTGTGTATGCATTGGATAAAAATGAAAGTGATAGTGCAGCAGCATTGGCTACAGCTAGGCATCGTGTAGGCAGAATTTGATACTCTTGGGTTTCTCACACTACTGAACCTTGCAGCACCTCACTTGGAGCAGCCTTGCTCTCCTAATCCTTGCCCTCCCCAGAAAAGAAAATCACATTCATGCCAAAGTGTACATGTAGGTTTTAAAGTGAGGACAATGAAGTAGCTTTCAGCTGGCCAGCAGAGCTTTGTCAGTGTAAACCCTGGACTTGTATTGGTACCTTAAGTGCTCAGCTTGGATCCCCTGACAGAGACAGCTTTTTAACCAGAGCACGGAGGGCTAGGTGCAAGGTGGGAATCAGAGTACTATCGTTCAAAGTAAAATATATTGCCCTTTGTTTAGGGCTGTTCTTGTGGAAGCTTATCACTTGCACTGCTCCTACCTTTTTTTGTGTCCGGTCGGTAGGGTTTTTTTGGCCAGATGAGGATAACAGTACATCTGTAAGAATACATTTTGATGGGTTTGGAAAACAAGCTATAGCTCACTTTTATCTCCATGCTATGTATGGCTAGGAAGTGCTGGTGGACCTCTTATTGCTATAGTTCTGTGCCAGATGAGGATAGACTGAGAATATCAAGGTTAGAATAACTTGAAAATATTTAAATGAGTTTAATATTATTTAAACAATATTTAAGAATTTAAAAATAAAATTTAATCTCCAGTGGCTCTTCATTTTTTTTATGCTTTCCATTTTTTCGGTCAGGTTAACTTATTCTTTTTTCCAGTATGTATGTCTGTTGAAGGATCCCTGATACTAGAGGGAAATGCAAGGATTTTTATTTGATGTTTCTAGTTAATAAGATCAAAATTCTGAAACAACTAAATAATTTTGTAGTCTTTTGGAGGAGTTTTTGGGAGGATTATAGAGAAAATGGTAAGGGCAAGCAGAGCTTGAGAAAAGCTGTATATTTATAGTTGTGTTAATAAAAGGAACAAATTAATCCCATTCTGGGAGGAGGGCAGGTCTGAGGTGGGAGTACTACTTTCTCAAACAGACTTTAGTTTGGCTGAAAGAGACAAGCAGTGTAGTTGCATGCTATGTAAGTAGATATTCTTTTAAAAACAAACAATTAATAGTATTTGTGTTTATTGAAAACGTGAGTATTGGATTTGCAGCCCAATTTGGGCATATCATATCTTTTCTTCCAAGTGTGATCAATACATTCATATTCATTCAGATCAAATTAGCTACCATTAGTGTCTTGGAATTGCTTCCTTTTTTTATTTAGCTGTGAAGATGTGGAAGCCAACAGCTGCCCTCTTGGTGATTACTCTGGCATACATGTATACCCACAAGGACATTTTTTTGGCATTCCTTTAACTTCAAAAAAAACCCCAACAAACCAGTTATGCTTTTATAATGTCAAATTTTGTTTCTGTGCTCTGTGTCTATTTTATTGCCTTTACTGACATCTGTTTATTAAATCAATCTGTAGTTAATTCGACAGTACTACAGCCTAGTGACACACAAGGACTGTACTCGTTTATATCCTGTTTTCTTTTTGAATATTACTGTACCTGCCTCTGCTGTGGATGTGAATTTAACACCTGATAAAACTCAAGTTTTGCTGCATTATAAGGTAACTAAGGTTTTAATCTGGTTTTGAGTTGTGAACTTTTTACTTGTGTAAGCATAATAAGGGCTTCTGGGACTTCTGAAATGTTTGGAGATAAACAGTACCACTGTTTTTAATTTTTTTTTGTTCTGTTCTGTTACATTATAGCTTGCCTTTATCACAGGAGTGTGTTGTTTGAAATGTATTGAAAAGGCTAGATGGAGGATTATTCAAAATTAATTTCCCAGTTGATTTCAAAGATCATTTTTACGCTGTCAGAGATATGTATGTATCACTTCATTTTCAGATGGCTTTATAGTGAGAGAAGCTAAATGGAGTTATGGTGTGTGTCCTCACATAAATCTCGTGTTTAACTTCATAATTACACTAAGTAGTCACTTTTTAAATGTCATGTACGTTAAGGTGGGGGCGGCGGGGTCGAGGGAGTTGATTTCTGTTCAAAGCAGTATTTTGCTATTATGTGTATAGATTATTGTTGACATCACTTAAGTTTCAGGCTATCCTGTTCATACTATCAGGACCATATATGCACATGTTTTTGAGGCTGTGTAGTGATAAATTTCCATAAAGTCACTTTTGCTTTGTAGCACTAGATATGAAAAACAGTGCCACAGAAGTTAAGGCAGCTACATAGGTAAGGCGGTTATTCAAAGTGAGTGTAGGTAGTCACACCGGTATGTTAATCCTCTTCTTCACTGGAAGTTTTTGCCTATGTTAATCCTGTAAATGTACTGCCTGTTGAGTGTCACTTGTGTGAAAATTAACACAGTATTCTCAGATTTCATCTAGTTTAAACCTTGCCTTTGGCATTAGAAAAAGGGTTGTTGGTCAGTTTTTTCCTTCTTTTTTTTTTTTTTTTTTTTTTTGTTTTGTTTGTTTTATTTTGTGGGTGTTTTTTCTGTTTACTTTTTTTTTTTCTGTCATTTGATGCAAAGCTGCCTTGGAAGCATACACCGTGAAAGCACCTACACAAAGGTGTTTACATGAAATGGGATGCTGTTGGTGCATCTGTCTTGACTGTAAGCTTTTAACTCAATATTATCTGAGAATAGCTTTGCCTGATACTGGTTTAAGCAGTTAGTACCTAGTTAATCAGTTTTGTGACATCAAACTAAACTGGTGGAGCAGAATCACAAAATATTTGAGGCTGTTCAGCATGAGTCTTTTTGAGCATGTGTGAACAACTTAAATGCAATAATATGTCCAGATTTGTTTGGAAAATATTCTGAAAAAGATGACTTTGCTTATTGTTCTGTATTCTCAGTATCTGTCAGTTACATTTTCAGGTGTGCTTGTGTGTGTGACTTTTCTGTTTGTTTTTTGTTTGGTTTTTTTTTTTTTTTCTTTCCCCCAGGAATCTGTCTTACTTGCTGTTGAAAATGTGTTGAAATCACTGTATGGGCCACTACCTGCTACAGTCCCTGGTGAAAGTAAAAAAACAGATGTTACCTCAGAAGACATGTTTGTTCATAGAACAGAACAAACAGATGTGGTTGTTAATGAAATGGGACCATCTGGAAACGATGATCTACATGCTCATACTTCATTCCTTTCATTCAGCAGTGATGTGCAAAACTGTCAAGTAGCAAAAAACACAGAGATCTGCTTAAATCATCAGACGTTTTCTGGTGATAATGTACATAGTCGCCTGGACAAAAAAGAGGTTTCTAAGAGTGATGCCTTTCCAGACAGTTCCTTAAATTTATTGTGTGTGGAAGAACAGAATGGACAGAATATAACTGATATTCAGAGTAACGGTGTTCCCATGGACCCCAAGTCTAAAAAAGCTGATGAACATCTTTTGAGTTCTGATAATATTGATGAAACAGAAAAGAATGAGGAAACCTTAGGCCCTAAAGACTTACCTGAAGTCTCTGCTGATGATTGGAGTATGGGAATTGGATTTAAAAACTCTCTAGGGGACAACCTGGAACCTGTTAAGATTTTGATTCCTGAAGTTGGAGGAACAATTAATAAGCAAAATGAACGTACTGGTGAAGAAAGCAATGATCCACAAATCTCAAATCAAAGCATAAAGACAAGAAATGTGATAAGTGACAAATTCGGACACGTGACAGCTTATGACTTAATTAGTAGTAGAATAATAAGGAAACCAAAGTCTGCAATTGGATTTTTCACTCAAGAATGTCGTCCAAAATTGATAACTGATAATCCAAAGACCAGCATGGATGACATCCTGCTGAAAATTGAAGAGCAGTGGAAGAACTTGAATGAAGAGGAAAAAAAGAAGTAAGTTTTCAGGCTGTGACTTGCTTCTAAATCTGGTAGTTACCAATGAGTTACCTGTAGTGAAGTTAAAAAAAATATGTAACTTTCCAGTTATTTGTGAAAAATGGAACAGAAAATGATTTCTGACTTTTCAAGATAAGCGTCAGTATTGTGAGTTGTTGTCTTTTACTGTGCACAGATGTGCACTGCTGATTTGAGTTACTCATTTTGCCACTGTGCCGTGCAGCGGTTAGGGACAGTTTTGCTGAATTGTTATTTAGTGATAACAGACAAGAAAACGTACTGCTTGAATCCTGTGAACTTCTGTTTTCTAAGGGCTGCCTGTGTGTTGTCACTCCTGATGCACTGTCAATGAAAACTATCATGCTGATGGATGAGGCACCGTATAGTTCTTCCAGAGCTTTTCCGGCGAACACTTCTTTTTTATTGCTACAAAGTGAGAATTCTTTTTCAGGATTGGAACATTTGGTAAACTCCTTTCCTCTAAAGTTAGTACGTATCCTAACCTAGGCTACCTCAGAATTGTATTTGTAAAACCCAATCAAATGACACAAGGAATTTCTTTTTCCCCTAAACAGCTATTCCAGTGCTGGTTCAGAAAGTATAGTACAGTTTGAATTTTAATCTGTTTCAGTCAAGACCAAATATCTTTTTAGATTACAATCAGAATAGCTAAATTCCATATTTTTTCTAAAATGAATTGTCACTGAGTCTTATATCACAGGTAGGGATAAGTCTATCTGCAAGCAAGCAAAATATTTTAGCCTAATTTGGGGCAGGGGTTGGATATTAGATGTATGTTGTTCTTTATGTGGAACTTCTATTACGGTAAAAGATTAATTAGAATAACAGATTTTGAGACATTCTAAGATAATTAAGAAAAAAAACCACCCAAAAGCCAAACCTTCCACAGCTTGTTTGTGATTTTATAAAATGTAAAACACTCCACGGCATCACACAAATGAGGAAAATAGAAGTAGTTTTTCAATAGGTTTACATGCAATGATTTGAATGCAAATTTTGATTTGTAGCAGAAAGTTTGAAAAATGCAATTTTGGTTCTAAAGAACAAACTCATTGGAAGTGGTGTAAAAATGTGTTTTCTTCATGCTAAGGAAGCAGGAGAGGGAATTAAGAAAGACCACTGAAAAGGAAATTATACTAGCCAAAGCAGCGTAATTTTAGCACTAATGAGAGATTCACCTAGGAGATTGGTAAGACAGAGAAGCTATACCTATTGAATTACTGCTAACATACCTGGTTTTTCTTTGACTTCTTGACTTTGAAAACATCTGCATTGTTCTGAATACCAGCTACATCAGAGTAAAATAAAACATTTTTATCTAGCTTTTGATTTACCTAATTTAAAGCTTACTAAGCAAGCAACATGCTGCGATCATAAAACCATATATATTTTTTTGTTTTGTCCATCTCTGCATTAGCAGAAATATTAATGTAACAGTAGAAATCTATTCCAATCGTATTCATGCTTTTAATGAAATGAAACAAAAGGTTCTGCCAGCTGTTTCAGAAAATTTTAATTTGCTCTGGTTTAGCTTTTGAGATTTCATGGTTGCTTTCCTGGTACAACTGTTATGTTTAAGAGTGTGCCTACAGATTAACTTTTTATTAGTTCAGGAAGGAGACCTTTCTGGTAATGAAGTTCTCCTTATATGTAGTATTGAATACGGTATATTATATACAGTATATATATTTTCCTTATATGTAGGACTGAGTCCAGAGGATGTTGAAGTGAATGAAAGATACAACCACTAGTTGTATCGCTACATTTCAGCTTTGGCGTGGGTCTTTTCCACTTTTAATCTTTTAAAACTGCCTCAGAAAATAACAAATAGGAAGAGTAGGCAGATATCTGTTCCTCCAAGGCAACAATCCAGAAGACCTGTTGTACGTCTGGCAGAGAACATTAAGTCTTGCCTACCAGATACTCTGGATAAATTGGGCCACCTAGAGGTAACAGCAAATGTATATACGACTGGGCAGCCAAAGTGCTGCAGTTCTACTGAGTGTGCTATACCTCCAACTTCATGCAACCCTGCTTGCAAGACACCACTTTTCCTGGGCTCTAGTCCTCCACCCTTCTGTGATAAAGTCAGGCATTTGTTACAATGGGTGTGCTTGGCTCCAGCATCTCTTTTTCATTCTGTGGCTCCTCCAGCAGGTTTGAGTGAGTTCAAATCCCTTTTGGGAGCAGTACAACCAACAGATGTCTCATAGTGACATAGGATGGCCTTTTCAAAACAAGCCAGCATTTATTACTCAACCGGAATGTAAAATGTTATGGTCTTTAGGTTATAATAGAAGAGGAAAGCTTCCATGCATGTCCATGTTGGCAGCATCGCATATCCCCCTGGTTTGCAAAGCCAGGGTTTAATTTCTTGCACTCACTCTGCTCTTACTTAACACAGCTTGCCTGTGTTTCTGGCCTTGATATTTCTTGCATATCAGGCTGAGGTAGGAGTAGGAGAAGCCCCTCCAAGTGCCCTGACAGTGGCAGCAGTGGTTATCCTGTAAGTGTAGGAAAGGTTCAGAGCTAGACGCATGTTATCATGAGGCTAACGAATCGCCTTGTCAGCACTCTACAGTAATTCTTCATGTGTGTATTTGTACCTTGGGAGAAACATCATTTCAGGTAGCGTGCGTGGCCTTGGCTGGCTGTTGACAGGGAAGAGTATGCACATAGACAGTCATTAGTGGTAATGAACTTGCGTGTGGTAGCTTTTTATTGCCCGATAAACTTTCCATTCATCGCATGGCTTGTGTGTGTATATACATTATTTGCAACTCTTTCACGGTGGGGTAAATATACTTCCTTAGCAATTCCAGAAAAAAATCTTTTTTTTTTACTATATTTTAACATTTTAGTTAACATGTTCCATTTCTTTGGTTTGGAGGTCATTCGGTGGTACCGTCTGGTCATTGCCCTTCCATCGTATCTCTAGCTAGCTCCATTCATATACTGCCAGATATTAAGCGTGACTAATGGTATTAATATCTGGTATCAGCCCTTCCGTTCTGCTGCTTGTCCCCAGCATCTGAGCAGTCATGATGGCAGGTCCATATTGTCCACTCCTAGGAAATGGTGCTAGTCACCTGAAACCTATGCATTTCAGAAGCAAACTGAAAAGCTGATGTGGGCAATTAAAAGCTTTTTTTAAATTTTCGCAAAGCAAGGAAACACAGAACGTAATACTCATGGTGACAGTTTGAGTTGATTTGATTTCATTATGTGAAGAGGCTGATGCTGAGATGCGTTACATTCAGAACGTGATGCCTGTCTGTTCTGGTCACATCTACCCATGTGGCCATTTCCAGTCAGAGTTTACTCCAGATAGTCAAATTCAGATTATTTGTCTTAGAAGGCCTGAGAGAACTTATATTAAAAGGTTTTTGTTATATGCTAAATGTTTTACTTAGGTTTAAGATGCAAGGGGAAAAGAAGAAATCGTGAATCCATTTTTCTAGTTAAGCCAAAGCTGCCCGTGAAACTAGACTTTGTTGTAGTCTTCCTCTCCCCCCTTGCACCCAGTTTTGCAAATTTCCTTGGCTTTAGGTTTTATAGCTTCGGGAAAGGATCCTGAATTTACAGTCTTAATTCACTAAGAGAAAAAACTGTTCATGTAGCACTTGTTGATTATACTTGCCTCTGTGAAAGGATTTTTGAAAAGGCAAAGTTGTTCCCTTGCAGTTTGTAAACCTGCTGTTTTCTTTGCTTCTGAGCAAGTCACTGATAGTGATGTATATGAATTTGCAAAACCCTCATAATCAAAGCTTGTAAGGCTAGAATTTTGCTGATGGTAGCCTAAAATGACAGGCAAGTGGGAGTTTCTTTGCAAGTGCTTTTGTTTTGCGTTATCAGTGTATCACTGAAAGCTCAGTTCTCTTACAGTTAAATATTTTCCCCTATTAGAACTGGGTCTATTCAAAACAAAGTATATATTGATCTGGTCAAAACTATAAATGTATTTGGGATAAAAAAAAAATCTGTTCAAGTGATTTCATCCATTCATTTTAAAAGGAGCAGATGTTTTTTATCTTAATGTTTACTCCATATTTTCTAGGACATGATTTATTGCAAGAAAGTATTTAAGCTGACTTTTTTAGTTAACTAAATATTGGTACCATATGTGAATGCTAGCACATCATAATTAATTGCAAATGGTGACCCTTTTGTTGACCTTAATTTTCTAGCATGCATACACATAATTGAATCAAACTGTTCCAGCAAGTAGCAATAAATAAATACGACCAGCTAAAATACTTATTTCCAATACTTATATATGATAGTACTACTTTTTTTTTTTTTTTTTTTTTTTTTAATTGAAGATAGGACTGGTTTAAATTACTTGCTAGAATTCGGAATGTCAAATAAGGGCAGAAAGAAGGAGTTCAGCAAACCACTCCTTTGGCCTTCAAACAAGTAAGATTCATACGCAGTAGGCAAGTATAAGCCTGGCATCTATAAAGTTTTAGCTATCTTCCTGACATTTGTAAACTCATTAAGAATCCATTCAGGTTGTAGAGATTTAGCATGTAGTAATGTTTTAACCATTTGGACAGCATTTAGGAGTAGTTTGTTACTGAGTACTTTCTGAAAAATCTGTAGGTTTATTAGTTACAGAATTCTGTGAAAATGGTGTCTATTCTGTATTCTCATGCTTTTTATTTATGTGGCTAATTCTAGGCTGTTTGAAGTCAAATGTACTTCTTTATATTAAGTGAAGCCTGAGGCTTACTTGTTGAGGCTCCAGACTCTTACCTAACCGCATGGACTCTCCTTGAAGTCTGTAGAGCTCTAGAAGCTTAAATGACTTCGTGAATTGGGCTGGATGTATCTGTGACAAAACTCCATCCAAAACTTATGTATCTGATTGTGAATTAGGGTTGAACACAGTCTTTGGGACTGAGGTCAAAAGCAACTTGCAGTAGCTCTTTGTATGATACAATTCACTCCTCCCCCTTCAGTAATTCAGGTTTTGCTGGCTGTCATGGAAATTTTGTCAATGAAATGAAATGAATTGATTGATTGACAACTTTGCCTTTTCAAAAATCCTTTCACAGAGGCAAGTATAATCAACAAATGAAAAAATGTCAAGGAAAATTTCCAACTCATCATTTTCAAAGGGTAATGTAATACAGGCACAGTCCCTGATGTCCTTCTACCTCTGTCATATTGGAAAGCAGATTGACGTGGCTACTTGAATGAACCATTGGCATTGGTCTTGTCTGTTGAAATGGTTCATTTGCCTTTTGTTTTAGTATGTTGGGAGTTGAAATTTGGTGGGTTTTATCTGATTATGCTACTGGTTTGTTTTCTCCTTTAAGTTATGAAACAAAAGCTGCTAAAGACCTGGAACGATACAACAGAGAGGTCAGGAAAGCTATGGGACGGGCAGCACACCGACCAACGAAGGAGGCAGAAAAACAGAAACCCAAGCTGAAGACTTCTCCATCCAACCAGCAGAAGCTTGACAAGATATTTCATGCTCAGACCGAAAAGAAGCAGAAACCTGAACAGCCTAGAAAAATTGTCACGGTGCCTTTTTCTCTAAGTTCCTGTAGACGTCAGCTTCAGAGACATCAGAAAAATGACTCAGATGAACACGAGCTTTTCCTGATCCGTCGTCCGAGTTTTCCTGATGTCTGGATATTTGCTACTGAGAAGAAGCTAATGTTGCTGAATCCATATAGATTGGAAGAAGCCCTGCTATGTAAGAGATTAATGATGAATCATAAGCTTCCAGTAGAGAAGCTGGACAAGCCAATTGTGTTAGCAGACAGGTATAGTACAATTGAACAAAAATTTATGTTATTTCAGTGTTATTTGATAATTATTTACAGTACACTTTAGTAAGACCCTGTTTGCTAATTCTGTCATTATTTGTACATTAATTTATCTGTAAGAACAGGTTTCTGTTTTGTATACTTTTACCTTCTAGTAACAAGCAGGCTTGGTCATATTCCAGTTGAAGTAAGTATGACTTTTGACTGGTTTCTTTGGTAATGCAGTGAACACAAATTTCTTTCCCCAGAGGAGAATTAAATGCTCTACATTTTCACAACTTCACTCTAGCTAACTGACCCCCATGGGTTAGAGAATGGTTGAGCTAATTATTGTTATATGCCTAAATTCGACCACTCTTTAAGAAATGTGAGTACTTGTGATTTTGTTTCTTTAAACAAATCGCTTTTTCAGAATACTTTAAAAAAATCTTGATCGCTCCCCATCACTTACTACTATTTTCTGTATTTTTCTCACAGTTTTAGTTTTTACATTAAGGGTTTTGCTTTTTAACGCTTTGGGGATTTTTTTTTTCCAGTCTTATTGGTGGATCTCAGTATATGGCTGCTCTTTATAAAATGCAGAAGGATTACCAGAGTTTCAATGGATCAGGTTATTTGTCAGATCGAAGGCTTGTAGCAAATGGATTCCAGATAAAAGTGATAGAAGGTAAGATAACTTTAAAATCTTTCAGTTGTACTGGGGTTTGTTTCTTCTGATGTAACAGTTTAAATGATTGTTAATGTAGATCATCTTATGCCTAACCATGTAAAGCCCTAACATCCCGATTTCCTTAAGCAGGAGATCTTATTACTTGGCAAAGAATGTAATTTACCTAGAACATTGAGTAATGGAAACTGATAACTCAACAGAAAACTTTAATAGTAGTTCAAAGAATTCTCTGAAATCCACATTTTCCTGACCTATTTTTTCTTCTTTTCTTAAAATGCTGGATGTCAATATCATTAAATGCCATTCTGACATAATTTAGATTAAACTAATGAGAATTCTTTAATCCTGGCAGCTTCTTCCAAGGTGATACTTAGTTGCCGAAGCTTCTGCGAGTGCATGCTTTAGCTGACTGCTTTTCAGCTGTTGAGCAGTTGAGGAGGTCCAGTAAGGAGCTGGATCTGGTTAGTGACTTAATTTATATCAGAGTTGTAACAGAGAGCCCAAAGGGGCCAGTAAAGAGAGAGAGACAGGATCACTACACCTTTTGGTAAGAGTTTGGCCTGACGTTATTTTTTTTGAGACAGCCTGCTTTTCAATGCCTCTACACTGATCACAGAATAAATCTGTTTCATATGAGATCCTTTTATCTTAGCAAGAGAGACCAAATGTTTGTACATTTTTCTGAAGAAAGTTTCCCATTTATAAGGGATGCTGTTGGAAACCCAGAGGCAACCTACCCAGGGTTGGTTCTGTGGATCAGGATTTCTCTAGCAGAATTCCAAGAAAAGCAAACATCTTTGGGGGTAGTACCTAGCTGACAGCTCAGAGAAAAGATTCTCTATAAGAGCTGTTAGAAATGCTATAGCTTCATGTGTTACAGATCCCCACATATGTACAGTGATGACAGATCTACTGTAACATATGGGATCTTTTAAGGGTAGGTACAAAAAAGGGATGTAGAGCAACTCCTTCACTCAGAGGCTGCCTCTTGGGAAGAACAGAGCTAAGCTGTTTTCTTTACTGAATCATGCACAGCAAAACCAGGGAAACTTCTTTCTGATTGGTAAAATCCCTACAGAAATAGCAAAAACTTTGTCGAAGAGGTGTTCATGGTAATAATATTAGATTGAATGATTAGGGGAATAAAACGCATACTGTAAGAGGCAGCTCTTAATAGGTTTATTCAGTCTAGCAAATCAAAGGCTGAGGAGGTCTATGATATATCTCTAGACAAATAAGGGAGAAAGGCATTCTTGCTTAGCCTTTTTGCTCACATACCTTTATTATTTTTCACCTCCTGATGTTGTAACTTTGCTCAAAATCTGATTAATGTAAACTAGATGTGAATAAAAGGAATGTGAAAATTTGACCACAGTTTCTAGGCAACAGCAGAGGAGAGTTGTTGACTGATCTTGTGGTACTGGAGATGGGAAACTAGTTTTAAGATAGCTTGATTAGTTAGAGACTGGAATTGTACAATGTAACAGCAAGGGGCTCGACACAGTAACTGGGAAGTAGTAACCACATCTTCCATCCTGTCTTCCTAAGTATTTGAAATTAAGGAATTGAAATCTTGTGAGGAAACTGTTCTCATTTGGTTTACAGCTAGTGAAGGTAAAAGTGCTCTATATGCACTGTATAGGTCATCGAACCATGGTAGCGAGCTGTATCAGTACCATACAGTTAGCCCATATGGAGATTGGGAATCTAATTCAGTTCTTTCTCCCAGTCTTATATTTTAACTACGCGAATGAAACTTTAATAACATCTGAGGCTTGTCAGTCATGTTTATAAGCCTCTGCTGATGCCATTATAGCAGTTACAACCTCTGTTATTAAAAGAGCATACCATTGCAGATGAAGGTAGAAATACCAGCAAACAAATGGAATTTCTCCCAGCCTTTTTCCAACTGACCCAAGGATTTTTACTTAATACTTCATCAGTCCCTCCTTTTCCTTTTTTCTTTTCTTAAACTCATCCCTGAAATATGATACCTTCTACAAATATGCTACTGTCTTCTACAAATACTTATTTAAAGTTGATTTTTAGAAACACAGGTATTAATTATTAACAGTCCTTACTTGTCCTTCTCTGGGAATTTCACTGTGCAGTTTGAGGTTCTTTTAATTTACAGATTCTTGTTGTATAACCTTTATGGAAGGTGACCTGTTAGACCAGGAGGGATTTGTCTCACTTACACATGAGTATTCTCTAGGATTTCTCAACTTCTAGAGAACAAGTTGATCTCCTAAAACATTCTTTGCTGTCCTTATAGAAGCATTTTTTTGTTCGCTGTCTGAATTCGGTGTCTATTTTTGTGGGTTTTTGAAATGTCAGACACAGCCTTGAAAGGGGGGCATTCAGATGTTGCTGAACTAGAAGTTGCCTCAGAAGAGTTTTGTTTCTTCGGGATATATTGTTAATGTTTTGGGACCGGGGTTGCCACTTTGCATGGTGGGTGACAAAGTCACAGCTTGCGGTGGAGAGATGTCCATCCATAATGCAATGTGTACTTAACCCACAGTAGCTGGGAGTTTCACCTTAGCAGCATCCAGAGGAGCACACATCCAGGTGTGCATGTAGCTTTTATAATGCATTTTTTCGCAGATTTTTTGGTTAATTGGATCAGTCCTGGTATTTTCTGTTTTTCAACTGAGCTGTCAACTCTTTCTTGTTCTCAGGGTCCACTGTAGTATATTTGAAAGTCTCTACTTCCCTTTGGGACTTCAAATCTGACATAGTCACATGTCCCTTTCTGACCAATTTCTAATTAATAGCCACTAGTGCATGGCTTCTTTCTTCATCCAGGGTTAAGAGTTTTATTTTCTGTAGTAGAAAATTTCATTTTTCTGACAAAGACAACCTCTTCTATGGCACAGGCAAAGGTTCCATTTCTTTAGCTTTGAATTTGAATGTGAAAGTGGTATTTCTGTTAATTTCTTTTGGAAAAATAACAAACCTTTCTGTTGATCCAAGTGGATAAGTCTGTGATGCCGTTGGTGGCTCAAAGATACCTTCCAAAACCAGGAACAAAGGAAACGTAGCTGTTCAAATTCAACATTTAGCAGTTTTGGCCACAGAAGAAGAGGCTTTCCTTTACCCATGGTGATCTCTGAAGAGGACTGTCAGTCTAGTAGGTTGCACTGATTATTTGTTTAAATCTCCACATGTATGTTGTTGAAGGAGAAGAGAAGGACCATGAGTATTGCTGCCCATTATCATATGTTAAGTCTACTCATAATATTCAGGTATGAGTTTGGAACACAGACCTCTTGCTTTGGTACTGAGCACCTCTCTAGGACTGTTTGCTAGATGAGTGTGATGACTCAAATATAGATTCATTCCTTATTTCCTTGGGTGAGGCGGGGGGGAAGGGTACCGAGGGGCAAGCGGTGTTTTACAGGGCTGACTGTTTATTTGAAAACAAGAAAATTGGAACAGCTGCCTTAATTGGGAGGGTGACTTTGGTAATTCCCTTATTGCATTGTGCTTGCATCTCAACTGGTCTTTGCTAAAGATGTTTTTTTGCAGTTTAAATTCCTACCTTTTGACAACTTATGGTACAGAGGAACTTTTATAAAGACTTTGATTCTGATAGTTTCTTGAAAAAAATCCAGAAACCATGGAGCGTTGGGTTTTCCTTATTTTGGATGACTTCTCTGTAAGGGACAACTTCTCTTTATAGGACAAAAAAAAAATAAAAATCATTAGTTGTGCATTAAATTTGGCAGGTCTTGGGATTAATACTCAGAAATTGAATCTTACTCACTCAGAGTGCATGGAATTTGTAGAAATACAACTATACTCTTAAGTGGCCAAGACCTTTTAGCTAGTGGGTGGTTCTAAACTACAATTACTCTATTAACATACTGGCAGCCTTTTTTGTAGCTATAGCGTGGACATGCCTCACTCTAAAGCCCATGGCACCCTGTGACACCAAATGCTGCTCATAGTAGGTTTCTGAAAGGTCTAATTAAGCCTTTTCTTCCTAACGAGGACTCTGTTCCACATGGAGTTTTATTCTTGTTTTGTCTTTTTGGTGGAAAAACTGAAGTTCTGGCAATGTTTTCCTTTTTTACAAATGCAGCTTTTGAATATTTATTTTTACAAGAGCGTAAGAGTTTCAGGCCTTACTTGCCTGTTGTTTCATTTGAGGATAAGTCTGTCTTTTGAATGGTCTCTTGTAAGGCAGGAATGTAATTTACCTTTGCTCCATATTGTTCAAGGACTCTGTATGATTGCAGCCAGAGTTGTTCCCAGGTATCATAGATCTTGGACGTGCCCTATTGTCTTCTTTTGGTAGACGAAGAACTTTTGTAATATCTTCTTGTTTCTTTTTATATTGATTGCTCAGCAGTCTAAGGAGTTTTCAACTAGATTTTTCTCTGGATAGCTGACAGTGAAAAACATGTTGTGAAATACCTCAGAAAATGCTTCTTGCTGCAAGTACGTCAGTTAGGCAAAATCAATGGTTTCTTTGTGGAACGTGCCAGTTGTTGTGATTTGCAAAGCTGTGACGCTGAGCTCCAGTCTGTCTTCCACTGCCCTCCCACCCCCTCATGTTCTGGCTTTACTGAGGCTTCAAGTGATGCTACCTTTGGGAGAGCAGTCTGTTTGCTTTTGCTTAACTGAGTGTTCTGCGATCTGCCAGACATTTGTTTGCTGGGTATAGCTTGCAATGACCCCTATGTACAGAGAAGCATTTCAAGAAGTAAGATGGATTACTTTCCGTCCAGTTCTTCTTAAGAGGTGTTTGTTATATGTACCTTCACTGTGCTTCTGTCTGTTTGCCTTTGTGAAAGTCCTAAAGAGAGATGTGAATTCTTGGCTGGAAAGGAGCTGGGAGCAAGGAACGCATCTTACTTGGTTTTGTAACAACGGTGGGCCTTGGGCCATGCTCCAAGGCAGGCTTTTGGGGTAGAATTGTCTGCCTGATAGAATGTGTCCCAACATATATAACACAAAGAATGTGCTTACAAGGCCTCGAAGAGCAGTAATATATAAATAACCTATCTTCCTCGGTAATATAAGATGCCTCAGCTCTTGTAACCAACCAGTGGAAAATCATGCTGCTACATAATTTCAGTTTGATTTTGACCATAGACTGGAAGATAGACAGTCTTATAGTGTCACCTAATCTAGGTGGCAGCTGGAAGAGAACAGTTTTTCCTGGCCATCAAGAAGGAATTATGCAAAGATGATTGTGTATGCTTTGTTTGGAAAGAGAAAGGGGAAATTTGCAGCAATGAGAAATCCACATTTTTAGTCAATTGAAAGCTAGTTTATTTGTTCACGGAAATATTTTCCTTGGAAGTTGCAAAGCATTTCAGAGAAACTACCATGGAAACTGCTTGAAGACTGCTGTTTGAATACTCAAAAATCTTAACATGTATTTTATCAAAAATTTACAAGTACACTGAGGCTCAGACATCTGCTTATATCATCAGTTGTTGCCAGTACTGGAATCCCTGCAAAGATTTGCAGATAAACGCATGTTAATCAGTATGCAGTGGGCTACTTTTCTGCTTACAGTCTTTAGGCTGCAAAGGAGAATGACACACACACAGAAATACCAAAGAAGAAAACTTAACCAAGATTTGTGTTGTTCTTATGTTAGACTTTTCTAAAGCCCCCTTTGGTGTTCAAATTAATTCAATGAGCAGTATGGTGAAGTCAAATCTGGCTGTCAAAATTTGCAGACAGGAAAATTGCTATTAGTAAAACCGAGGAACACTGAGCATTAGCATTCTTGGTAGCAAGCATGTAGGATTGGTTCATTGGATTTGGAGAATAAAAAGAAGAAAAAGAAAAAAATGTTTTGCAAATCGGGACCCTCACTGTCATTCCTCATGAAAAAGAGGAAGCACTGGAAATACAAGATTTTCAATTGAAAATCTTAACAATTGAAACTTAACAAAATGTTGTATCCTGCATCTGGTTACACATAGACAGGTAATTATTGAAAAGTCAAACAGACTAAGCTCTGATTTTAGAGATAAAGCAGCATAATCAAATGGTCTGGAACAGTTACTCAAATCTAGTCTTTCATTAAAGCAAAGTTGGGATAAAAATGAAAAGACCTGGAGAAGGTTAAATCCAGACTTTCTTTTTTGCTCCCATCTCTTACTTGCAGTTTTTCCCATGGGGAAATATTGACATAGTACATCATCTTATCTCCCCTTTAGTTACTGGTAAACTTTCAGATAGTTTAGCATTTTGCTTTAAGCTGAATCTGATCACAGGCTTACAGCAGTACATAAAAAATGTGTCTGCTTTTGCTGGCTATGATTAGGGAAAGACAGCTTGACAAAGAGGAGGAGGACAATGCTGGGTGACAAAGGAAATAAAGTTTTAAATGTAAAGCAGTGTTGAATATGGAGCTGGAAAGTGGTTATGTGATTTTTTAATTATAATTTATTTTTTATTTTGGGTGGGGGACTTGTTTCCTATATCAAATTCCCAGTCTGGTCAAAGTGTCTTTTGCCATGAAGCTTTAAAAGTCACAACAGCATTATTTACCTGGTGACACACCCCTATTTAGAAAAATTTTCAACCAGCATAGTCCTCCTATTCATCTATGCTCTTATTTAATGACTGACAAATGAACAGTGCTTGGTCATGGGTAACAGTCTCATCCTATTAGCTAGTGAATGTACCTTGTGGTGACTTTTATTGCATATATATTTTCTTTCACTTCTGAAATCTTTCACATTGTTGTTTGGATTAGGAACATGAATGATCAATCCCTTATCAGTTTGTTAGTTTAATCCACTTTGTAGCAGTCTATTTGTCTCCAGCTGTTTTGACTTTGCAAAAACCATTTGTGGCTGAGGCTGAATATAATTTATCCTACCTGGGGCCATTACACAACAGTGGATTTATTTTCATTACCCATTGTATTCTTCCGTGCTCTGCTTGTGAAGCTCTCTACTTCTTTGACTTGCAGTGGAGGAAAAAGGAAGGTAGGCAGGTGGGTTGGCTTGAGATTTCTGCGCACCCAACATGAGTGAGAGGAGGAGCTCGGAAGGACTGCACGGGAATATGTGAGCGTGACCACTGAAGAGCTTGCTCCTGACTGGGAGTGGAAGTGAGCTGTACAGTAGCAACTTCAAAATCAAGCAGATTTTTTGCAAGTGGTGTGAATAAGAAGTGAAATCTCTTACACCTCAGAGATTGAATAGATGTTTTGTTGGGAAGGCTGTCTAAATGTTGTATTCATCATTCCCATTGAGAATGGTACCTGCTACAGCAGTGATATATGAATGGTAGTATGGAGTCTTGAGTTCTTTCCTTGCTGCGGTAGGAGGAAAAAATGCTATTTATTTCAGCAGAAGCTGGATTTGTTACGATAAAATTTGGACTCCTGCAGATGTTTAAACCAATTGCATAGGACATAATGCCAACACTCGGGTTTTATTTTTTTCCAACTAAATCGTATTTTTTTACTAACTTCTACTTTAATTAAAACTATGCTCAAGACTGGGAATGCTGCAAAACGTTCTAAGTATATAAACAGTGCCAGCTAGGATTTGAATAAAAATAAGCAGAGGTGCTTGTGATGTGAATAGGCATACATCATCATAACAAAATATTGTGCAAATAAATGCTTTTCAGTCCAAGGGAGGAGCAAAAAACTTTTCCTAATTGTATTGAATTTGAGAGACTAATGTACTAAGTGATTTTGTATCAGTTGCATTTTCTCTGAATTGCTCCAGAATAGAGATCAAAGCAGTGTCTAAATTACTATTTTTTTTTGTATTTTCAGGTACTTCAGCTACAGAAAGTCATATGGAAATAGAAGGGATGGCAAATTGTCTGTCATATTATGGTATTTCTGATTTGAGAGAAATTCTGAATGCAGTAGTTAATGGAAATGCAAAGGAAGTATATGAATGTAGGCCTCTCAAAGTGATAAATTACTTGGAGGTAAGACAGAAGTTTGCTTTTAAGTATTGGCCAGCTAAGCTTATAATAAATCCTTAAACAGCTTGAAAATCTTTTTTCAGCTTTCTGTTTTGATTAATGTAGTTCAGTTCTAAACAGAAGTTACTTTTGAAAAGAAGAATGTCATATCCTCTCTGAGGTGTATGAGTTCTGCATTGCTTATCAAAATACTTCCATCAAACATATCCAAAAGCAGTCGTCCCATGTGATATTATATGTGCTGAAAGCTCATGTTCACAAAACGTTTCTCTATAGACAGTTTTCAGACTAGAAAGGCATTTCTCCATGTTAAAATACAGAACTGCCATAAAATTACTTTACAAAGTCTAGAAGGCACTTGGATCAAGAACAGTTATTGATATAAATCTATGAAGAAGTTCTAAGATGGTTTAAGTAGATGTTAATTGAAGCTTAATTCTCATGTAAACGTCAATGAGATGTACATCATGAAAATCAGAAAGTGCACCATTTCCACTCGAAGAAAAATTCCTACGATTCATTCCAAAAAAAGGGCAGAGAGGGACAAATGGAAAGTTTTTTTTTTTTTTCCCCAGAAAAGCAAGCTGTCACATTAAGACATTAAAAAAAAAAAAAAAGAAGTCTCACATACAGTGAACTCCATATGCCTCTGCATACAAATACTGGTATTTAGTTCACATCAGTAGCTTCTGCAATTAAAGGAAGCACATACTGATAACTAGCAGTCTTGTAAGCCCACTTGATTCGATGCAATAGTGACTGAGTTCTGCAGCGCACTGACAGAGAGGAAAACCCTGTGTTCTTCATAGGCAGCCAGCATTATTGGTTGACAGAAATACGGTACCTGAGTAAAAGAATCTTTAATCTGTTTTCTTACAGAAGTTATTGTGCAACAGTTGGAATTGGAATGACTTGGTAATGTTTGATATGCAGATAGATAAAATCATCCATCCAGGGACAATAATGGGCATGAAGTTTCAGGGACAACTAATACATGTGGTGCTAGTTAAAGCTGGGGTAACTAGCAATAGCAGTTTTCTATCTCTTCTCATCTAGATGTTTCACTAGCACTTAAGATCTGTATTCAAAAAGGTTACCAAAATACATGTTAAGTCTTTTCTTAAGCATTTGCTAACGTGCTTTCCTGGGTCAGGCTACTTCAAAAGGGGACCTAAGTATTTACACAGAATATGTGTTTCCTATTTTAAACACTTATTGTACAAATATTTCCCTGTCTTTTGGAGGCAGTAAGTTTACAGCTGCCTTTGGAGCAAGTGATTCTGTTGTGTTCTGCTGAAACATTCTCGTGCAGTCATGAAAGAAGCTTAAGGAAGGATCATTCCTTGTTTGTTGAGACAGGAATGGTGTGTAATTTGGTCTGGAGGTGGAAACTTTATTTCCTGTACTTGCAAATACCCATCAGTCAGTCAGATTGTGTGGAATGGAGTTGGTTTAGGTATAGGGATAGATATACTATACACACATATAAACGTGTGTGTAGTATATCTATATACAATTATACATATAGATATACACATACCTATAAAGGTATGTATCAAGAGATTATCAAAGGAAGGCTTATTAAGAGCAATGTTTATCCTGTGAGGAACTGTTTAGAAAGAAGGTGCATGTACAGCAGTAACAGTAGCTGGAAAATACGTATTAACTAGGAAGTATACGTCTTGTTGTCATGGGGAAAACACCCATTAAGATAAGCTCCGAGTTTTTTGACTGTTCTGGGGGTTAAACACTGGCAATGCCATTCACTGTCATGTTCAGAATTGCAGCTTTTATCATAAGTTTCATGTTTGGGCAGGCAGCATGTCTGCAGCTTTTGCTGTCTTTTGGTAGACCCAGAAAAAACAATAGGGCAATGGTTAAAGAAGCAGCCTTCCTAGGCAGAGAATGGTCCACAGTGATTGTTTTTCCACTTGGAAAATCCCAGGCAAACAAAATGAGAAGGTTCAGATTAAAGTGTTACGAACACTGCTTCAGGTTTGTATGATGTGAAGGGAGATTGTATGCCACATCCATTTCTGTCCAGGCAACATTACTAAAGTACAGAAGAGAAGGCAATGGCAGGAAGGCCCATCTTGGAGAAGGAAACAAAAAACCTGGCAACTTCTTTTTGAAGTTGTTTGATTCTTGCAGAGGGGTGCTTCAGTAATTGTGTTTAGCACTCACTTCTGCTTTCTGGTATTGTGGGATAACTGGATGCAATAGGCAATAGTTCATACAACAATCTAAAATTTCACTATAGCATTTGAAAAACTTTGTTTAGCTGAGTATGTGACTTCATTTATGTTAGTTCTAAAGTCTGTGGTGTAGAATGTGTCTTGTGAACGGGTAAACATCTTCAGCTGATACTGGTGCCAACAGGAAATAAGATACTCAGAAACACAAAGCATCTTGCAGAAGTGGACCCCAAAAGAAAAAGAATGCAGACATGACCAGGAGACTGTGTGTGACTCCACTGTAGAAGTGTCACAAAATGACCAATAAGATATGTTTAGAGTTACATTTGGGTTTCTGGGATGCAGAATATTTATCAGCAGAAAAGAGTGACCTTTAAACAGTGCATGCTTAATTTCTGCTTTCTGGTAGCCCCAGGTTAATGTGTTAAAAAGCAGTACTTCAAAACTATGGGGGTTTTGTTCTTGTTTTTCCTTTCCACAGGGAGAAGCAGTACGTTTAACTCGGCAGCTGCCCTTACATTTGTCAAAAGAAGATGTACAAAACACAATTTACAGGATGAAGCAACAGCTTGGAAAGGAAAATAAAGGCTGTGTTCATGGTCGTCCTTTTTTTCATCACTTAGCAGATATTCCAGAAGTTGACAAGCACAACTCCATGGAAATTATTCAGTAAATGGAACATTTTGTTTGGGATCATATTTCTCTTGCTTCATTTTGATCGTTACTCTGTAATTTCAGTATGTTTTGTGCAAAGCTTTTGTATAATGACTTTTCATTATCGTATGTTTTCCTCCCAGAGACTGTTTTTATTTAAATCCAAATGCTACTTGAAAACTGAAAATAAATATTATAGAAAAACAACTCATCGATATTTTTTAAAAGAATTTATTAAACAAATGATCTCAACTGCTTTGATGCTTTTCTTATTTCCTGCAGGTTTAGAAAATACCAGTAAGTCAAAATTTTTAACATGTCATTAGAGGTTGCTTTCAACAAAGCCTGGCAGAGTTTATTGTACTAAGGAGACGAGATGTCAATTTTCCAAGGAATGCCAGATAGCTGTAGGTATTTAAATGGGGCATTGCCATATGCAGTTGTTGTATTTACACTTTTATGGTGGTGTATTTCAATTCGGAAATTGTTAGCTCGCATAAGTGAGTATTGAAGTTGCTAGTGTCTAATCTCCCAAAACATTTTTTTACACACTTAGAAGCGTGATTCTTAAAAGTATAGCACACTTTAATCTTTAGATCAAGAAAAACTGGCCAATGACTTGAAAGATGAAAGGATCAGAGTCACAGGAGCACGGGTTAGCACTGGAAGTAGATGCCAATAGATGTATGTTGGTGCAGTGCTGTACACAAACTCTTTGGGGGTGGGAAACATAAACTGTCCTCGCTCAAGGGGCAATGTGGCATAACTGGGGCAAAGTCTGCTGTACAGAGCGCTACTGATTCTGCTAAACTTGTTCATTCTCCGTCTACCAGAACATAGTATTTGCTCCTCTATTTCCAGTAGTAGCCTTCTGTAAAGCTATCTGATCGTGCCTTCTGCGTATAGCAGTGCAGTGTCTTTGGGAGAGTATGTTTTCAAAGTTTCAGGAAAGATCACCTGACAATTGCTGTCCATCCCAGTTGTTCTGTTGTTAACAGACCTTGGTGCTGTGAAACGCAGTGGTACGACCTAGCTTTGTGGGGTTGCTGTGGCTGCTAGGTAAATGGTTGAAGGTTGCTGGAAGACCTGAGCACAAGCTGTTTTGTGGGCGGGAGTATCGGACCAGACAGGCAAATGTGCAATCTGAAAATGTAAATTACTGATCTGTTGCTCTGGATCAAACGATGCTGAACTGGTGAGCTAAGTTAAGAAATCACAGCACAGCACTACCTGACAACATCTAAATTCTAAACTGAGAGGTAATGATTATGGGTTTATGCCATTTGAAGTAAGTTTATCCCTTTCATAAAGAGCAGGGATAATTGGAGGGCACAAGCAGGATATCTTTCCAAACTTAAGCGGTGAGCAGGGTACAAGATGAGAATGTCACTGGAAAACTGGACGCTTGTTGGCTGTAAATGTCACTCGGTGCAGAAGATATGAATTTTTAGAATGGAAGTGAGAACGTGGATGGAGACACAGGAAGATGTGACTCTTGGCTCCGAGGGGGAAACAGGATCCCAGCCTTGCGGTGGATGCAGAAGGTTATATTTGTTTATTTTTATTCTTGTTTGGATACAAACTGTGGGAGTTTAGAGAGTAGCCATTGCAGTGAGAAAAGCCAAAGGCAAGCTGGAGAATGGAAATTTATCTCCAAACTTAAGTTTGTTTGAAATTCAATGGATATGTTCACTGATTTTAGTCCGTTGGGAGTATGATGTGTTGTATTTCATGAGATTGTTAATTGCCAATTCTTTTCCAAATGGTAAAATAGCTGTATCCTAATGATACTGGAGCAAATGCTAGTGTCTTTGACAAAACTAGAGTCAACATCCAGTGCTTTCATGTAACCGTACCATTGCAGAGGGAAAGGTGTTTTAAGTATTCAGGCCCTAGGCTGAGGATAAAATGTGATTGGTAAATCGGTACTCACAGGTGCCAAGGTGGACTTAGTTGCTATGGGAGCAAACCAGGGTCAGGCATTGTGGTCAGGTGCACCCAGTTAGGCAACTAGGAGCTGGGTCTTTCCTATGCCCTTCCTTCCCCCTATCCTGGCTACGTGGCGGGCTGCTGTGGAGGTCTTCCTTAGGTAGGCGTACTCCTAGTTTGGTTCTGTCTTGGGGGGATATTGGTGGGTTGTCGTGTGGCTGGGTGCCAGCAGCGAGTGCCGTAGCACAGCTTTGGAGCTGCAAGCCTGGCTGTCTGCCTCCCAGGGTACTCGTGGCTGGGGTGCAGGCTGAAACAGTGAGTTGCTCTGATGCTGTGCTGATGGGGGGTGGGGGTGGGCTCGAGACGGGGCACGTTTTCTTGCTTTATGTGGTGTGGACAGAAGGAAGCGTTACTTACTGTTTCTAGAGATGCTCTTAGTGATGCCTTCAGTGATGCATCCATTTTATGTTCCTTATTTAAACAAAATAAATACCCCAGTCTGAGATCTACAAGTGTAAATGAAGTCAGACAATGTGCTGGATTTAACTGCTGTTGCAGCAGCACCTGGTACCACTCGGCTGTTTCATGAAGTGCCGAATCCCAGGAGGCTCTCCGGGATGGGCTGTTCCAAAGGAAGAAGAAAACCTAAAATACGTAACGATGAGTAGGCTTGGTCATAGTTGTGCTGTATGTCTTACCTCAGCGGGAGAAGCAGCGGGGCAGGACGTGGCAGGCAGGTGTCCCTTGGTGCGGCCGCGTCCTTGCACCCCGCAGCGGGACCCACCTGGAGCGGCCGGGTCGGGGCATTTCAGGGGACTGCGAGTATTTGCGCTGCCCTCTGCTGGCATCTGATTTTTGTACAATTTTGACCACTTCAGTAATGTGGAGGCAGGTCTGAGGCTGACCCTGCACGAGCATCGTTTCTCCCAGGCTTTCCGTCACCCGCAAGTCAAAGTGTTGTCGCTTACGACGCTTCCCGTGGCGTGCGTGTTTGCCTTCCAAAAATCTGCCTCGCGCAGGTAGCGCTGTGCCCTCGGCGATAGTTGGGAGCTTTCCAGACTAAAGCACGAGCTGGTCACAACGTTTTAAACCTCTTTTGGTTGTATCGAGCTTTGCATTTTTCAGAGCCTGGTTTGTACGGTCGCTTGGGGCAGGTTCAGGTGCTGTGCTTGCAGCGCAGGGGTCCGCCTCGCCCAAATTCTGAAAAGTTACATATTGTTGTAATAGGAAACTATTGAATATCAATTTCCTTTTTAAATACAGGAAGATGTCATTGAAAAAAAGAATTATTTTTCCCTGCATGTGAATATGGGTGTAAGTATGAAATGGAGGTAGTGCCTTTCGCATATTTCTTTTCTGAATGTATGGAGAATCTTAATAATGAAGTCTCTGTTGTCTCTCAGTTAAGGAGTGCGCGTGTGAAGCGATTCGGAGTATTTCTGGGGATTTTTTTCTTCCTTTAATATGAATAGTAGCAGTTCAGAGAATAATAGCAAAAACAGAGGAACACTTAACTTCAGGAGCACTTAGCCGTCGTTGGCAACAGTAAAATCTACATGGTATGATTTGATAAAATGGATTATTCTCTATTTCCATATTATAATAGGAAATACTTTCCATATTTTAATATGGAATATTTTAAATATCTAGCAATAGAATTGATTCTCCCATGCAACACTCTATTTAGTTACACAAGCACCCGTTCCTTGGTCTCAGTTTATGCAAGTGGTCTGTTTATCCACCCCCGTCCCCCCCCCCCCCCATGCATATTGCTATTACTTTCATGAAAGTAAGCATCAAAAAGCAACTTAGGTTTTTGAAGAGGCTGTAATACCTGGTCTTCAGAGCTTGTTTTATCTTCTGTAATGCAGGTCAAGTTTTTGTTTGCTAGGGGGGGTTTGTTTGGTTTTGTTAAACATAACCCTGAATTAATTTTTTTGGCTACAATAGCAGTATCGAAGGATTCTGGAATGGTTTGTTTCATTTGTACCCGGCATTTAACAGGCTGGGTTAGCAATTGTAAGAAACTTTAGGTACATCCATTTAATTTTGCAAATGGAAGGCTACCAGAAGTAGCTTTTATTTTTTTCCCCCCTCTCTCTCTAAGTATGGAGTATCATATCGGAAATTATGGAGAGTATAAATGTGGAAATGTTAAATCTTTTGTTAATGGCTTCGAATTAAGCACACATTGTTGCAGATGATTTGGAGGACTTATTTAAAGTAAATATACAATTTCAAGCTCAATTATCATTCATAGTTTAAGTGAACATAGCGAGATACTAGGTCTGTGAATTTGATACAGTGTTACTTCATAATTACGATGCTTTTTTACAGTAAATTTGATATAGAACAGTTGCTAAAGGAAAGCTGCTGAATAGTGTGACCAACCGTTTTATGGGACACATCTGGTGCATTAGTTCAGGATGTGCGCTGCAGAAGAACAGAGCCCTTTGCACAGAGTGAGAAGGAAGCTAACTCCACATGTATACGTTTTGCGGACATGCGGAGAGGTTGAACAATTACGAGTTAATTGTGTAAGCTAATAGGAGGGGTGTTTGCAATGTCATTTCAAAATAGCTAAGGAGGAAATGGAGGAGAATTATTGTTTTAAAATCTCAAATGAACGGTTTACACCTGTTAATGTTACATTTAGAACAGCTGTTTCTTTTATTATCAGTAAACAGATGCAGAAAGTAATGGAATGTTTTAAAGCAATATGTTAATCCTGTCTTCCACTACTGAACATTCTCACAATATCATGATTAAATATTAACTGTAATGCTGCTGTTATCTGCAGCTACAGAATTCTTACTTATTTTTGTAATCACTTTTGTAGCTGAAGTTGTAAACATTTATCCAAAGTTATTGTAGTCTTTCGTCAACCCATCGTAAGTCTTTTTCCACATCGGTGATTTTATTGATGATTTCGTTGGGCTGAATTACTCAGCCAAAGCGACCCTGACTTTGGTCATGCTCAAAGGCTTTTTTCTGTATTTGTAGTTTCACCCTGAAATGAAACAAGCTATATTTATAAGGGGAGGCGGGGGGAGAAAATCGCTCTTGAGGGCCCAGTCTAACACACATTTCTCATGAACTCCCTGTGAAGCTGGTTGGTATTATAGGTGAAGCGTTGCCAGAGCATGCTCGGTTAGGTCCAGCACCACATGTGGGGATAGTACCAAGGATGTGGTACAAGAGAGATACGGGGTTAGTGCATGGGATTTTTTGGTTTATGTGAAAATAATTTTAATATGTTCATTTATTTTCTGTATGTCTTATGATATATGACTAGTATCGTGTTACTAAGGCTTTGAAAGGAAGAACAGCTATGGTTCTGACAGCCTCTTGGAAAAAAGTGCCTCAAAGCTGCAGATGCAATACCATGTGTACTTAGAAAAAACTAAAACACCCAAGTATTTCAAAATATTTAAAAAACAGTGCCTACACTGACCTGAAGTTTCCTAGAAACCACCACCTGCAGCTCGGATGCTCAAAGGTGGCAGTAGTATTTCTTCACCTGGAAAACACATCTGTCTTAATTTTAGAATTACAGTATCTGTAAATGTTCTAAAACCCGAAGCATTTCCATGAAATAACGTGTGATTGTGGAGCATTACTAACTCAGCACTCCAAGAACGGAAGCGCAGAAGATTAGTACTGGAGAACTTGTTTGGCAGATTAGTTTTCAGGAAATGTAGAGACCAATGAACATGGCAGCTGCATTATTAAAGCACTGTATTCAAGCCCAGGTCAAATTGTTCATTCATGCATGGAGTAACTCAGCATTAATTGAATCATTACATTTTTCAGATATTTCAGACCACTGATATTTTTCGCTTCAGCACTTAAAATGCCTGTTTAAATCACAATATCCACAAGGAGCAAGGGTTTTGACAGAGGAATGCTGTGTGGAGCGTCTATACGTGAGTGTTCGCTTGTCAGGTCATTGCAGTGACAAAACTGCAGTGGCAGAACTAAGGTCCTACCTTATTTCCACTGTCAGGGCAGCCTGGTTCTGGTTTTGGAGGGTTTTGAAGATGCTTAGTCAGGTAAAATTATCCAAGTTGAGGTGAAATAAAAAAGAGGTGCTGTCTTTCCTTGTTCTTGTTAACCTGGTACTGTTTATGTTCGATAAATGAGAGAGAGTGTTCCTGACGAAAGGTGTGAGAACTTATTTTCTCAATTAAAAAAAAAAAAAAAAAAAAAGGAGGGGGAGGGAGAAACCCTCTTGTGTTTGTTAAGTAGCTTTAAGAGAGCAGTGCTGTCATCTCGCTGCAAGAGAATGAAAAGGAAAATTATTTTTTAAATAATTTGACTTTCTTTCATATAAAGTAGTTGCTGAAAGGCAAATAGTTTCAGCTGTGAGGAACGAATCTAAGAATGATTCTTGTCAGGCTTGGCCAAAACTGACGAGTACTACACAGACTATTTCAAAGCAACGTGCTGTTGGATTTCTGTTCTCTTCACAGGCAGACTGTGACTGGTTTTTAGCCAGATAACATTCCCGCTGCTCCCCGACTGCTTAGGTGTGGGTAGTTTAGAACAAGAACATGTTAAGAGTAACTAAGGCATGTGAAGCTATATACTTGCAGTTGCAGAAAAGTGCTCCTTTATCAGAGAAATTCAACCGGTTCTGTCTCCCGCAAGGCAGCTGCCTCCCTTCCAGAACATTGCCTTCGCTGTTGCACTTAAAGCTTCTCACTCAGCTGCAAAGTCGCCTTTTTCAAAACTGCTTGCCCAAGATCCCATTGCCATTTAGGAGAGCCGTACCTTCTATGCTTTATTTATGATGACCTTTGAGCAACTGAAAATGCTGCCAGCTCCTTTAGGAAGAGTGGATTTGAGATTCCAGGCTTGGTCTATGCCTGCAAGTGCGTGCATCAACTGCAACAGCAGTAAAATGGCTCCTGGCCTTTTAGAACAGCACTGATTTATACTACTAGTGAGCTTCACATTAGATCCGGAAAACACTTGGTAGTGCACCAACCACTTGTAGGTTATGGGAACTGAAGAGAGCTCAGCCAGCCTTAGCTGGACACGGAGCTGCCAGGGGAGCCCCCAAACTCTGCAGTTCAGCTCACGCTGTTGCATTTGCACTACGCTGAGCATGAACCTCACGGTTAATGGGAGGTGCAGTTTGTTCTTGCCCAATCCTGAACTCCCTGTGGAGGCCTCAGGACCGTATAGTTTCTGACTCTGTACTACTCTGAGTCATCAGAAGTTACACAGGTTTTCTGTGTTGTTGTGCCCTCTTTCTTCTGAATTTATTTGGACGCTATATCGCAAAAAAAGTGTGGTGTTGAATTCTTCATCATGTAAAGTACTGAAGATTTCAAGCAGTGTTAGATTTTTATTTTTATTTAAACTGTCTGGGTGCACAGTTAATAAGACTAAAATCAAGTCCGCTTAAGGAAAGGCTTAAATGATAAAATACATTGCAATAATAACTGTCTTGCCAGTTTTCTCCTGGTTGCCAGTCTAAGTCTTATAACTGTAGCTCAAAAATCTGGAGCAAGTATTTTGGCATAGCACAGTTTGTTGTAAGGAAGATTTAATAGCTTGTTATGTCCTATTTCTATAAACAGAAGTCATTTAGAGTTCAGCAGATATATTTAGAATCAGCATTTGTGCTGGTAGTTACAAGCTGAATAAAATAATCTTTGAAAAGCTCAATATACAGGAGGGAATATGCAAGTTCAAATTTGCCTCCCAACTAATTCTCTTTCAAGAGACTTAGGCATATTCACAAATAACTAACCTGTAAAAATTGGAATTGCGTTTATTATTTTATTTTCAAATCTTTTTAATAATGGGTTGCAGTGTGGTGTGCCGACATTAATAAATTTTCAGAGAGTTTAACAATTACTGCTGTGCAATGGATTCGTTCCTGCATTCTACCCTGGCAAAATTCCCTGCTTTTCATCAAGGAAGAATTCCCTGTCTCCAGGTGTGCAGGGTAAGGCCCAGTAATGTGGACAGCCAGGAGCTCTGGAGAGGTCTTCTCTGCCTTGGGTCAAAATATTAATAGGAGTTCGGACTGAGTAATTTGTAATTGAACCTGTGACTTGTTGACTTCAAGGTAGGCAGAATTTCTGCAAAAACGTATGCAACGTCAGTTTAAGACACGGGTTTTATAGCAAATAGTAAATTAAAACCATGGTGACCTTTTGGTCTTGCTGATCACGTGCGTGAAGATGTTCGTCTGCTGGGCTGTCCTCACAGTGACAGGGCTCTCGCCGAGGGCAGCGCAGGCGTCAGCAGTGCCCTGGGATGTTTGCTCTTTTACTGTGGCTTTTACTGAGAAAGTGTTGCAATTGAAGTGTCTGGAATCACACCTCCATGCCATTTTTTGCATATTCTGTTTTGGAAAAGATAATGGTGGGTTGTTGCTTTTTTTCTGAAGAGGAAGGGTCACTTAATGATGCAAACAGACGTCAGTGCCCAAGTTTAAATTGCAGTTGGTATTTCTGCCCTGATTGCTGGCTCTGGCTGTGGTGATGCAAAGTCTGATAATTTCTACTGTATCGTTTCTGGTATAGATTTTGCCAGACAATCAGGAGTTTGAAAACTATTAATTCAAAGCATATTTGTTGTGCTTAACTATCTTTTTCCTCCTGTGATTTAGCACAGTAACTGTTGTCCTTTCTTCTGTATTAAGTGTCCGTGCTTTCAGCATCACAAAAAGGTGTTGCCCAATCATGTGATCACCCCATCATTAAAGAATTACCATGCAAGGATTGTTTTGCAAGTAACTAAACCCTTCATTTTATATTCTTGTATCTAAGCAAGAGACTTTTCCCAGGTTTTACCAGGTCTGAATTTTGATTGTTTCCATGAGCATCAGAGAAGTTTTCATGTAGGTGGATGTATTTTTTTCTAAATGCCGTTACCGAAGAAAGAAAGTGTGAGTACACTTTTTTTGTCGCGCTACTTACAGAGGTTATAAAATGATGCTTTGCAGTGTGCGTTGCTGTTTGCCCAAGTGTCAGAAACGTGAGGCTGTATACACAAACGAGAGGCGCAGTATGCCCCTTGTCCCCCCGGGAAAGCGGCGCATTGGAAAGAGGACTGGCCGCGTAGCTGTCTTCTGTCACTCTGGGAACAGAACCCAACAAGCTGATAGTGTTTCCCCGCTTTAACTACATTGGAAATCTACTTGTTGGGGAAAACGATACGCTGGTACCAGATGATATATATGATGTGCAACACAAAAGATTTCCTGTTTTCAGTTTATATGACATGACCTGTGGGCTAACTGCAGCAAACATCGCCGAGAAAGCGCTATATCTACATATACAAGTGTTCCTATTGATATGTTATTTTTCTAAGATTTTGCTGAGTAAAGCTATTTCCATACATAAGTGTTTTGGCCATCTGCAACTGCTTGTCAATGAGCCTGGTTTGAGAACACTGGCCGTAATTGTAACCTCAGGAATGTGTGACCAGCTCGCGGCCAGCTGTGCATGCCCTGACTTTTCCCAGGTGTTAAGATACATGGCCACTTTTGTTCGCTTTCACCAATGGGGCAAAATACAGTCCTTGTTTTTCCCCCACCTTGTAGTAAACCTAAAAACTGCTGGGTTTTATTATTCTTTCATAAGCCTTAGCAAACAACTAGAGGAAGTTGTGCCTGTTGTTTAATTATTGTGCATACGTGACACCGTGCGCTGCATCTGTGTGATAATATGTATTTAGAGAAATACAAAGAGGGTCTTCAGTGTGCCATGGGCTTGCTATAAATTAAGAGTGCTGACCCTGCAAATCACGTAAATGGTCTCTTTTTCTCCCCCCCCCCCCCCCCCCCCCTTTTTTTTTTATTCTTTGAAAAAGATTTTGCTGGTGTTTCAATAGCTTAGGTATTTCTGCAGTCTAAGCCTCTTCAGCCAGAGTGAGTTTGGCTACATTTTCTAATTGGTTTTATTTTAATCATCAGTTTCATGATCATAGGAGCACTTACTGGCTGTCTTCCGCGTGGGAGCCTGACGAGAACTCCTCTGAAATCCAACCTGGAATTGTCTGCGTAGGGTGTTTTGTATTTTATCTTTATCTGTGTAGCACTTTCTTTACTTGTATAGCATTTTCTGTATTTGAGGTGAGGCATGAATAGCTTGAAAACAAAACATATGAGCGCATGTCTCCTCCTTAGAGATGCTGGAGGGGGAGAATGCGCTTCTGGTAATCCTGGGGACAAAATCTGCTCCATGGCCTTTGAGGCTGTTTAGTCAGGTAAAAAGTGAAAGCATGAGTTTAACTTACGGATGTGATAATTTATACAGTGTAAAGGAATGAACGCACTCCTCAAGTCCCTGTTGTTGGCTCTTACTTGCCAACAGGCTGCCCTGATCTGCGTATAGTAGATGTGGACAAGAAATGGGTTTGTAGCTCAGACTGATTCAATATGTGGTCAAAAAGACACACGTTATCCCTAGAAGTAACCCACCTGTTCGAATTGGTTTCCGTGGAGTGAACTCAGACCTTCGAGCAGACCACATCTGTGTCTGCTGTCACAAGCCCTAAGTTCACAAAGTTTGGATTTCTGCCCTTTACGGCCTTTTGGAGGCCTTCACTGCTGGCCGTCTTTGCATGCCGTGGGGACACACAGGTTCGGACGCAGCACTGGGGCCTTTCCAAATGTTCAGCAGTCAAGGAGGGACGTGCACGTGCAAAAACTTGGTACGTGCCTAAGTGCTTTTTAAACCTAGTCCTTAAGGACTTAGAAAAGCTCATTTAATCCTGAAAGTCAGTGAAAAATTAGGCTCCTCAACACTTGCTGAGCCCCTGAAAAATATACCAGAACTGTATGAGGAGGAGGAGAGGATCACACCAATGCAGCCCTGAGACCTGCTGAAACATAAACTTGTAGCAAGGTGCGTTCTCCCTTATAGCCGCAATGATAAGTTGCACTCTGGCGTGATGGTCTTACCTCAAAGGCTTTTTGCAGGGTGTTTCTGTAGGTGAAGTCCTGGTCTGAGAATCTTCTTTAAAAAGGAGGGAGCATCCCCTCTTCACCAGAGCCCGCAGGAGAGCTGGTAGGGCTTGGGGTAGAAGTGCATGGTACAAATCACTCGTGATCTGTGCCTCTGGCTGACGGCTGGCCAGCGAAGCCTCCCAGATACCTACCGGTGCTGTGAGATCCCTGTAACCGCTGCTCTTCGGTATTTCCTGTGAAACTTAAATCTAACGTTCGAAATGTGCATCAGCGCTGAACGGCTCTGTCCTTTGTTTTCTGGTCGTCAAGGTGGCTTTTCTCATTAGCATAAATCACAAAGCTCCTGCGGCAGTAGCGTTGTCCGCGTGATATACAGCATCTCTGCTGTGGGCAAAGGATATTTACAACCCAAAGTGCTCCGCTTTGCTGGGTTTGGAGAAGCCTTGCATTGTTTCTTTCTTCATGATTTCTCGCATCCTCACGAGTAATTTTGGTTATAAGATGGAAAAAATAAGGGTCTTTAAGAGAGAATCATGTAGAAAGCTGTGACAGTGGTGGTGTTATGCATGTCTGACGTCAGCAAAATGGCTAAAGGCAAATAAAATGCACCCCTGTGGGCATTCAGAAATTTAAAAACGATGAAATACAAATATCTGCGGTGCATGCTGGTATAGAAGTTAAATGGCTCTAAATAGTGTGTAACCTAGTTGAAGAAATCAGATACTTCTGTGGGGTATGGATACATAATGTAAACAATTTCAAATAGTATTTGGCAGTCTCTTGGAATTTGCTCCAAATGCTTTTGGTTCAATGGGAGTGAAAAGCTATGCTCGATTATGGCCTCACTTGATGTTTTATTTTGGAGGGAGGAAACTTGGAAGCAAGTCTACATCTTGTTTTATTACTTAAAGGTGACCACGGAAAAAAAAGTGAGATGAGCTTCATGCTTCTATTCTTTCCTACCTGCTCATCTTTCTTACTTTCATCGTTGCCTTTAACTTTCAGTCTTACTTAAGCAATAAGAATTAAAATCCACAAACACGTATCTACTAACATAAGATATATTAGTAAGTGTAGTCAGTGTCAACCGAGTACTTCGTACATGAAAGAAACGGATCTGTACGCGTGCCTCAGTGTCCTGCCCTTTCTCAGAGGTTGCTTTTGGAGAGGGAGCAGGTATTTCTGATGCTATCTTCCTCTCTGTATATCTTTATAGTATTTATTTATCGTTGTACCTGCTGAGATGATCTTGCACGCTTCCTTTACGAGGACTTAGGACTCACTGGAGTAGGAAGCGTTTTTTTCCTGTACAGCTTCTGAAAGATCAGTAAGAACTGCTCTGATTCAGGGCAGCTTTCAATCACGTTGCCGTCTGCCGCATTTTCATCAGATATTGGGGACTAAGTAGCATTAATCTGCTTAGTAGTTGGGTGGAAACCGCAGGGAACAACCAGAAGTTGATTATTTCCCCCCACACACACTTCCTGGAGCGGCATATGAAACCAGTTGAGCCGAGCTGTTAGCCTTGCTCCTAAGGGCTAATATAAATTAAAGGTCCTGAGCACTGGGGGTTGTTAAAATTCTCATAGGGCTCTTTATAAGATGTTAACCCCCGTGGTCTGGCCAGGCTCCAAACGGGGTAATTACATTCTTCCTACCTAAATTCCCCCTGCAATTGCAATTCGATGTGCTGGTATTCCTCACTTCCTCTCCTCCGCCGCGCCCCGTGGAACAGTTGTTGCATTTCATCCCAGAGGTACTTGCTTTCGGTGACGGATGGAGTGATCTGCGTGTAGAGCCTATAAAGCATTTTTAAGAGCCTTTTGGATGAAATGTAATTTATGATGCTTAATTTTTTTTAATTATCTGCAGTTGAAAATGGACTAGGTTGCTCTGAGCCCTGAATGCGTGTGAGCTGTGCAGCTCGGACCTGGAATGGGACTGTATCGACAACTGTGCTTCTTCCTCGTTGAAAATTTTCCTGGGTGTTTTTAGATAGAAGAAGTAACAAAGCCAACTAAAAATATAGGAAGGCTTTTCTAAAGGGTTCATTACAAAATAGGAAGAATATGAACTATGTAGTAAGGCTAATAGGATTTTTTGAAGTATGTGTCAAAGTGTGTGTGTTTGTACACATGCATATATATATACAGACACACACACACATATATATATATAAAATGTTCCCTCTGCTTGGGGGTTCTGTTGTAACCTTAAAAGCAGTATCTAAACACTCATGTTCTAAAAGTTATTCTTTTTCTACCGTTTCTTATACTAGAAATACTTTTTATAGTATAAATACTCTCATTTTTATTAAAGATACCGCATACTAATTGGAAGTAGACTAGCTATACCTGAATTTAAGTGTTACCTATAAGCAGACAGATCTGGAGTTGGTACTCAGTGTTTACCAAGATGATAAGGGAATAACCATATGTGCCTGATGTACAGAGACTTCGGATACAGTGTTCTCCAAATACGGGATTTGCTTATCATGTACCTGCAATGCAAACAGGATAAAGCAACGCTGGGGGATGTCTTTGTGTTTAGTTTAATGTTAGTTTCTCTCGTCACGCTTGGAGTGACTCATACTCAGCTGACCCGTACCACACAGGAAATTTTTGTAGAGACGCTGACCTGAATGAACTAGATTTTATTTGATGTTTTATTTGACCACTTAGCTTGGTCTGCTGTGTATGACAGGCCCTTGCATCTCACTTGGCATTAGTGGCAAGCCTAAACAACCGGTTTGCTCAGGTGTTTCTCTCCTAGAACATCAAGATGTAGCCTACAGGTAGCAAGAAAAGATCGCTGTTCACCCGTGCCGTGATGTCCTCACGGATTCAGTGGGATCTCTCCAGCTGCTCAGAGCAGACAAGCTGCTCACTGTGCTGCAGGGAAAGCTGAAGATTGTGCAGGTGACTTCTCCAGTAGTACAAGAAATGTTTTTCCAGTCCCAGATGGCAAAAAATTGATATATGACCTTAGGCAGGTGGATGTGATGCACGACCTGAGCTCCTGAGGGGATTCTTTGTGTTACATTCCAAGTCAGTGCAGGTCTCCAAGCACCAGTCAGTCTCTGGTGCTTCTGAGGAAGGTTAAAAAAGGAAAAACAGCTAATCAACAAACTGAAAAAACTCTTCTCTATGTAAAATTAAATAAATAAATAAATAAAGTTTAAATTCTGTCTACTATGACACAATAAGTTTGAAAGCCTGAAGCTTTTAATGTTCTTGCAAGGTCTTTTATTGTGTTTCAGCAAAAAGCTACACTGCGATGGACATAAGCTATCTCTCTTTCACCTGCGATGAAAGCTGAAACAAATTGACTTAAATAATTAGGAAGACATCAGAAAAATAGAAAAATTTAGGAAAAAATTCCCATGGCGAAGCGCTGGGGCAGGCTGCCCCGAGCAGCCCCGGCCCTGGCGGGGTCAAGTGGGACGGAGCTGGGAGCAGCCTGCTCTGGTGGCAGGTGGCCTTGCCCAGGGCAGGGGTTGGGACTGGATGGTCTGGGAGGTCCCTTCCCACCAGCCAGGCTGTGGTTCGATGCGCTGTTTGACACCAGCTGTAGCTCCATGTGCGGCTCGGGAAGGAGCCGGTGCTGCCCGTAGCCAGGGGTCCGTGAGCTCTGCCCGTGCCAGCCCCCTCGGTGGGGCTTGAGCGGGTTTAACCTGGAATAGGAAATTTAGCTCTTGCCCATGATCATCCAGACATGTTCTTACTTAAATTAGAATTACTTAGAATTGAGATAAACCATTTGCCTAGTTTTAGTACTGTAACCTTTAAGAATGCGTTTTTTTAATTGCAATTTCTAATAAATATTTGCATAAAATACGGCTGTGCTATGAAACGTTTGTTATGATTGTTTGTAGTTAACATTACCAATGCAGTTTAAAAATACACTTAGTTTGTAAATCTGTTACAGAAGGAAATGTGTTATTTTTAATTAGTTTACGTGTAAATAAATATAAATAGCTTTATTCATACTGATGGTCTTCTCACAGGCACAAGAGCAATGTGCTCGCTCCTGCCATCAACTTTCACATGCACTCATGTCTTCTAAGCGTCCTAAAGTGTTTATTGTTTTATTTGTGTGAGCTTTGGCAAATCAGCATCCTTTTACAGTTTGTACTAGCTTTCGTTTCCAAGACAAGACACTAATTCCTGGAAACGTTCATGCAGAAAAAAAAACCCATGTATTTTAATACTATAGGAACACTTATTTTATGGATTAATATTAGGTAAACGTAGGATGATAAAACAAGGCAGCAAAGGGTTTGTTTAGGTGGAAGATGATCCACAGCTAGATGTCGTGGAGGTACATACCCATACTTTTGTGCACCTGTGATCTCGCTAGCTTTTGTCTTTTATCTTTTTTTCTTTACCTGACACTGTGGTGTAACTTTTTAAGCATCTTACTTACATAAGTGGAAAAATCAAATTTAATTTTTCAGAACTATCAAAGAACAATGTGTGAAATTTATCTATATTTTGATTCTAATTCTGAATCTCTGTTCTTCCAGCAAATAATCTCTGCTGTTCGTGCTTTCCTCCCGCTATCAGACTTTATTCTTCAGTAAATTCTCTACTTTGCTGGTTTTTTGCTGCTGCTTCTTGCATCTTCTCCCTCTGCAAAGGAGGAAGGTGCTCTTTCTTCTCCTCAGGCACGACTTTCTCACTTGCTCTTTTGTTACCCACAACTGTCTGGTGTTCCGTTTTATTTTTTTTAACTCTCCATCTACAGCTTCTTTCCCCCCTAGCACTCACTGCTGTCATGAACAACTTTAAATTAGAAATGCCTTTTTGTTGCACTATAAATTCAATTTTATAGAACTCAGTAGAAGCTTTCATAAGGAAAGTTGAAAGGAAAAGGATTTTTTCTTTCCTACCTACAGTTTCCTACCTATTTCTTCTCTTTTTTCTTCTCTCTTTTTTTTTTTTTCTTATTTATACCATTTTTCTTCTTTCTCAGCCTGTCTCTGTAGCTCTCCAGAATCAGAAATTCCCTTCTGTGGTTGCATATAATTAAAGACACAGTCTGAGAATTAAATATTCTAAAATATGTACAAAATTCAGTTTGGTGATTTGCATTAAGCCTTTTGGGGAAAAATAATTTTCAGTACCTGTGTCCTAGTCAACGTGAGAAACATGCTTTAGAAATTTCAAAAAAATCATTAAAGCCATCTTTCTCAGAGCCCCAACCTGCTCGTGTTTGGGAGCTTGCGTAGCCTGCTCGGCAATAACGATCTGCTCCTGCCATTCGGTGGAGTGAAACTGAAGCAGTATCTGTACATACTCCAAAAGTTCATCATCATTACGGGATGTTTAACGACTGTTCTAAATTCCATTTGTTTTTTTTTTTCCCACAACTATTTTGTTAACTTTGTTGTGGAGACAGGTGGATATTTAGACAAAAAATTTTGTTGTGCTCTTGGGGGAAACCAGCCATACCGGGAACACTCGCTTTAGCTGAAATGGAGACAAATAATTTGAGGGTGACTTACTGAAGTTTTGAAACAGTTAACGCTCTCTTAGAAGGAGATGAGGGGTAGATAAATGGTGAACAACTGGGAAGCTGGCTCCGAAGCACGTGCTCATGAATTTGGACACTGACTAATCTGTTTTGGCTGTCGCTGGCACCGCAAATAACAGCATAACGCAAAACCTTCCTGTTTCTTCCCACCCCGCCGTGTTACCGAGCCCTCGGGGCAGACATGGGAGCAGCAGCATGGCTGGGGCTCCCCGCACCGCCTGCTGCAGCTCTCGCACCCGTCCGCGCGCACAGCACGAGGTCGGGGGGGCTTTGCTCCCCCTTTGCCAGCCTGGGGTCAGGCTGTGACGTGACACGAGGCATGTAGCCGGTGAGGGGTGCTGGGTGCCTGCACCCGGGGGCAGAACTGGGCACCCGCAGCTGCTTTCTCCCATACCGCCTTCCCCGCTTGCCTTGGCATTACGGGGCTGAGAAAATGGCAAATGTGGAGATGTCACCATTCAGGTCCTCCCATGCTGTTTTCCTGTTCTCACACTATGAAGTGCTGTAGGATTTGGTTGGGTTGTTTTTTTCTTCCCTTTAATTGTTTATAAAGATGATGGGCTCGTGTGTGATGCTCTCAAAATGCTCTTGTATTTAAATTACTTGTGTTGGTGCCTTCGGACACCCGATCCTTTGCCTTGTCTTGGAGGGCAGTGATGCTCTTTGGAGCTCATCATAAACTTAGTGATGTCAAGTAAAGTTTGACTCCTGTTTCATCATCTTGCTCAAAAACTATTCTAGCTCTTTATGTTCTTTAGAGTGCGGGTCTCCTTTCCTGAACTGACAACCCAACGAGCTGAATCAACCTTAATTTTTAATTATTTTTTTTCCCCCAAAGACATCAATGAAGTGGAATTGATTATCCTCTGCCTGCTCTTCTCAAATGCCTCAATTGTCCCTTTTGCCTTAGCTCAGGTTGTAGATGTGTGGTAAATCACTCAGTTACTGATGTTCTCCTCATGCTCCCTGTCTGGTCCCAGAAGCACGTCAGTGATGCGCTGTTGAGGCGTGTACCTAAGAGACAGTACCGCTGTGTTCCTTGCATCTGCCTGGGCTTCCAGCCTACAAGTGCCTTCAAGACAATGTGGAAAGTCTGTGTGAGTAATGAAGAGTGTGTTGTGATGCTCTTGGACACCAAGAGTTGAAGGCGTAATTTGAAATAAGTAAAAAGTGTGCAGAGAATGTGTATATAAATGTATAGCAATGCACACTTCCTTCTGGAAATACACAATGTCCCGTGTTAGTGCATGTGCTAATACAATTTTGTGTGTGTGTGCACCCTACGGATGTAGGGTTTGACTATTTCAAACAATGCTGCCATCCCCTGCCCCCATACATTACTTTATATACGAAGAAGTAAAGATAAGCAGCATCAACCACATCATCACCTCCTCCTCTAACCCACTTTTTCAGTATTTCATGTTAGGGGCTGGAAAGAATATTACGGGCTGCCTTGCCCTCAGGTCCCATCATCTCCTTCATGGTCCTGTCCTTACCTTCAAGGGCTGTTCTGGCACCAAATCCCTTTTTAGCACTGCTATCTCTCTTGGGTTTGTCCCATAAAGCATCAAAAGGACATGTCTCCTGAAGAGCTTCCCAGCTTCCATTCAGCCTGTTTGGGTTTTCGTTGGCTTTTGTGGTTTTTTTTCCTTCTCATCAGTGTAGGTGTAGGACAGTGTCCCAGCTGTCCGTGTCCTTTCTGGACGCTTCAACAGCGTTCCATCCTGTGCTCCCGATGGCTGTCCTCTGGGAAGCCACAGCTCCGTCGGAGGCCGGGAACTTGTAAGGAGCTTCATGTGCCCATTGTTTCATTGAATCCACACTGAGAAACCACCTACCTAGTACAGGGAATTTTAAATTGATATAGCCTTCTGCCTGACTATTGCTTCAGCTGGAAGAGATGGTATGGAAAGGATCTGGTGGAAAATCTCTCATGCCCTATGTTGCATGAAGATTTAGGTACATTCTCAAGTTTCTGTAAAAGGTCCTTTGGGGTTTTCATGTAACCAAATGATTTATCTCCTGTTTTTCCTCTCAAAGCCCACGTTTTACTCTGAACCATGCTAAATTTCACACTCTCTATGTGAAAAGGTTTCTGTGGTTCAATGTAGAGAAAAATGAAATGTTTTCATTAATTCCTAGACCTTTTTCATACCCTCCATGTCTTCGTGCCTGCCTCATGAAAGTAATAGGATTTGTCAATCCTGTCTTGATAAAGCCAGCCTTCATCTGTTTCAGACTCTTCTAACTATATTAAGACTAGCTATCAAATAACAAGGGGCATATTGAAGCCCTGTTCCTCTGAGGCTCAGGCAGTCCCTGCTGCTTCCCTAGGAACTGCAGCAGTTCCTTGTTTTTTTTTTTTCAGATATTGCTGTTTCAAGTTAGATTCATGCATTAATTTCCTTTACCTGTTGACTCAGTATTGTAGAAAGGATTGGTGCTCTGCTCTCCCTGCTCTTCAAATAGCACGTTTCTGCCTTGAAGCACAGTGTAGAATATGTGTGGGCAATTGTATGAGGAATAAATTTCATTTAAGCTGAAATATGTATATAATTTCCAAGTAGATTTGTGTATGGTTATGATGTCCCTCATTCTGACAGCACCACCACCACCCCTCCACCCATCCCAATTAGCTGAAGAAATACAGATTCAAAACTCTGAAGTCTAGGTTAAGAAAAAATCCACAAAACAAACCCAACCAACTGTCCCTGCTGAAGTGCAGTTACGGCTTTCCAACCTTTATAAAGTATTAAGGAGGGCAAGCAGGGTACAGTCACATCTAGAAGAACATTTATTCCAAGACAAGCTGATCACAGGCATATAGCAAATATGCAGCTTGTGCAGATCTGTGTGGGCAAAACATATTCAGGATCTATAATTTTTTGTCACATTCTTTAAGAACAGGAGGCAGCCTGACAAATTAAGGGAGAATACGTTGACCGTAGCTACTAAGTGGTGACTGGAATTAATCAGTCGTGATATGGCGAAATTCATACGTTTTCCTTATGGTCCTATTTGCTCCTCAAATAACCTCCTATATTTTTTAGTTTTAGTGGCATTGTCAGTATCTTGGACAAAGTTCAACAAAGAAACTGTATTAGTTTAAAATTTTCCCAGTAGTTCCTTATGTCATATTATGGCTCCAAAGTAACTAAATATTGTCATCATGTTTGGTTTGTGCTTTTGATTTCAGTTCCCAAGCTGGTAACTCTTTCGAAATCATTCAAGCCTGATTCAGACTCCTTGAGCAGCTGTAATACTGAAACGGGAAGAGGGACCTGCCAGTGTTTGTGTAAATAAAACTGCCGTTCGCCGCTGCGCCTGCGCTTGGAAGGATGCTGGGGTCTGGTACTGAAGCTGAGGAGTCACCTTGGCAGCAAACGCCCATCTTCAGGGATGCGGTTTCTGGTGGCAAGGGGCATCTTTCTTCCTTGTTTCTTGAAGAGAAGTTTCTTTAAATATGTTTGATGCAGGTTGGAGGGCAGGTGGCTTTAAAGGTCTTCAAGGACATGTTGAGCGAACGCATGTAAGGTTTTCTTTAAATCGCAGAAGATGGGTTTGCAGGGCAAGGGTTTGGTGGGGGCAGTGGCTTTTGTGAGAAGCTGCTAGAAGCTTCCCCCACATCTGATGGAGCCAATGCCAGCCAGCTCCAATTATTTTAATTATTAATTACTTTATTTATTTGAATTAATATGACAAATGAAGCTTATTTCCCCAAGTCAAGTGTCTTTTGCCCTTGTGGATAACTGGTGAGCGATCTCCCTGTCCCGGGTAACTGGTGAGCCATCTCCCTGTCCATGTGGGTAACTGGTGAGCGATCTCCCTGTCCTGGGTAACTGGTGAGTGATCTCTGTCCTGATCCCGATCCACGAGCCTTTCCTTGTATTTTCTCCCCTTGCCCAGCTGAGGAGGGCAGCAGCAGAGCGGCTGGTGGGCGCCTGGTACCCACCCAAGGTCAGTCCACCCCACTGATGCAGGAAAATAAACTTTTTTTTTTTTTTTTTTTGGGGGGGGGGCGGTCCCCATCATTTAGAAAGTAAAGATCTCAGCCTGACTGTAAGAGAGTATTGTAGCAGTCATGAAGGAAAGAGTCTGGTGTGGATGTATTTAATCACATGTAGAGTCAAGGTAATGATGAAGAATAACTAAATACATTTGTAAACAGGTGCAAAACATTATTATTTTTTTTTCTCCCCCCCCCCCCCCGCTGGAGAGCTGCCACTGTTATGTGATAGCTTAATATTTCAGCTAGAACTACAGCTGGAAAGGCAATGATATTGAATGATTTTCATTATCTATTCTGTGCTGCTGAAATGGACGTAGCCATGTAAAGTGATACGAAAGTAAACTCATCAAATAGACTTTGCAAAAAGCTTTGCAAAAAGGGATTTCATTTGTTTTGTTTATCAATTTTTTTAATGAGCGTACATTTGTAGAAACCCTTTGAAAGAGCTCTGGGCTGCTGATAGAGTTTTCGGATAACTTTTTTAACCCTGTGTTACTGAAAGCCCTGAGCCACAGCTGTAAGAGGCCTTACCACTGAACTTGGGGCTGCTCTCTGCTGTGGCCAGTGGCCCTGGCAATCGGACCACTCGCCAGGACAGCCCGCTCGCAGCTCCTGGGAGATCGCTGGTGTTGCAGTTGCAGCACGAGGGCTGTTGTAGACGCTGCATGGACCTGCAGCAGAACTGCAGTCCCTAATCCAGGACAATTAGCAACGGTTGCTAGACTAATGCTAATTAGAAAATTAGCAGTAATTTGGTTTCAAACTGCATTTCTTGGCTTCACTAGGTTCGTGCTACAGGTGCCTAGAAACATGTTCGATTTTGATGGGATCAGAACGTTGACTTAGCTTCTTGCTGTTGCTGCCTTTTATTCAGAGCGTCTATTTTCATGCATCTGTCTATATGTCTTGAATAGTACAATGTCAATACCGAGAAAGCAGGATACCAAAATAGACAGCATCGACCAATTATCCAGGTATTTAGAAAGCTCTAGTTAATTTTGTAAAGTCAAATTTATCAAAAAAAACCCTCATCAGATACAATTTATTACTTTGGAAAATCCATCCTGTATTTTAAATTGGATTACTGCTGGATTCAGAAAGACGAAAACCACTGCTGAAGTGTATCAGATTATTCGTGCCCCATAGGGGAACTGTGCGCTACAGAAAAGCAGGTGTCTCCTTGCACTAGGAAGGCTTTCCATTACAGGGATAGGGTTTGGAAGGACAGGCGGATGCCTGCAAAATCCTAAAAATCTCTGCTTCCTGATACTCTACATCGGTTTTCAACAACCTTTTTGGCAAGATGAGGCAAAATCATGTTTACTGGAGTTTTGTACTCCCATAGCAAAATTGCAATCTCTTCTCTTTCAAGTAATTTTATTTTGGGAGATGGCATCTTTTTGGTGATATTTTTAAAAATAATGATGATTTTTAAATTTTTTTTTTTTTTACTGTTTCTTCTTCATTAATGCACAGGGTGTAGGGATAAAATCATTCAGATTTCTTCCAAGCTAACCATATTCAAATATTTTTTGTACCTGTCCTATGCATGAAAACTGGGAGGTGCCGTAGTGGTGGCCTCGTGGGGGAAGCTGTAAGGGTGTCCAGTTTGCCAACCCAACCCTGTGCTGCCCAGAACAGCGTTCCCCAGGTCATGGCTCTCAGCGTAACCATGGTGGATGGCACACAAAAAGCTAAAAGCAGCAGGTCACTGTTGAGACTCCATCACAGCTCCACGTAAAACAAATCGTGGGCATCTTGATGGAAAGGCAATTACCAAAAACTGCATTAAGGTCCTAGAAGAGGGTTAAGCAGCTGGTGCCTTACAAAAAATGCCTTGTGGTGCATGGCTGCTCTTCATGTAGGTCATGGGGGTGGTGATGTGTTACCCGTCCGCATCCCACCAAGGAATGACCTGTATTTTCTAGATATTTCCCCCTTTCTTCTGTATATTACATTTGAGAGGAGTAATCCTTTGAGAATTAATGTGCATTTTGTCCTACAAACAGGTGTCCACCTGTAGAAATTGTTCTGGAATCGCTCTCTGGTAACATTTTAGTCTGAAGGAACGTTTGCAGTTTGTCGTCTGGATGGGCAGTGCCAAGCCTGGGCTATTAGCAGGCACTTGTGACGGTGTTCCTGAAGGAACAGGTGGGTTTTCTATCATCTGGTAGCTTTTTAGCTCTAGGGATGGAAATGAATTTCCAATTGAATATAGGGTAGCGATCACTTGGTGACAAACGGCTTCAGAAAAATGGACGGATTGTCCAAGCTTTGGTGCTCTGTCTGGTGGGATTATGTGTCGCCAGCATTCCTTTGGAGTGATGTGAAGTCTCGGAGAGAACACCCTGACAGGTTTTTATCTAAATCGCAAAGGAGCATTTGGAGACAGTGAAAATCTTGCAGGAATCTTTGCACTGGTATGCTCGGAGTAGGGTGTGTTTGCGGTAGAGTATCGGGCTTGCCCCTGTGGGGACATAGTTCAGGTTATCTCATTTGAAATTGGTCATACACAGATGGGGACCCGTTGCACACCGATACATTGCCTTTACAGGACAGGTATGCTGTTGTAAACTATACTGATGGTGGATGGAGGAGAAGGGAAGAAGAAAAAAAATATAAAAAGAAATGTTTTAGGGTATCGCAGTTTTCTACTGCTCTTGGAGCCAGTTTGCTTTCTGGAATATATTTTCAAAAGCAAACGTATTTCCATTATTGGTGTATCCTCGCTGAAATGCTTAAGATACATTAAGTTTCTCATTCAGTTCTGTGGGAGGGAATTTCTTTTTTCTCAAAGGCATCCCATGGGGTCGGATCCTTCAACTATAGCAGCACGTATGTTCAGTAGGGAACCTGATTTAGTCAGGGAGTACAGGGCTGGGGAAAGCACACAACTCTTAAATATGTTCTAAGGACATGTTAGAAGTTGGAAAAATAATTTTTATTCTCTAGACATTTCAATGTTTGGTGGTATTATTACATTATATTGTATCTATGGTGGGCTGATGCTGGGTGGGTGCCAGGCCCCCACCACAGCTGCTCTGTGGAGAAAATACAAGGAAAGGCTCGTAGGTCGGGATCAGGACAGGGATCACTCACCAGTTACCCACACGGACAGGGAGATCGCTCACCAGTTACCCACATAGACAGGGAGATGGCTCACCAGTTACCCACACGGACAGGGAGATGGCTCACCAGTTACCCACACGGACAGGGAGATCGCTCACCAGTTACCCACATGGACAGGGAGATCGCTCACCAGTTACCCACATGGACAGGGAGATCGCTCACCAGTTACCCACACGGACAGGGAGATCGCTCACCAGTTACCCACACGGACAGGGAGATCGCTCACCAGTTACCCACACGGACAGGGAGATCGCTCACCAGTTACCCACACGGACAGGGAGATCGCTCACCAGTTACCCACATGGACAGGGAGATCGCTCACCAGTTACCCACACGGACAGGGAGATCGCTCACCAGTTACCCACACGGACAGGGAGATCGCTCACCAGTTACCCACACGGACAGGGAGATCGCTCACCAGTTACCCACATGGACAGGGAGATCGCTCACCAGTTACCCACACGGACAGGGAGATCGCTCACCAGTTACCCACACGGACAGGGAGATCGCTCACCAGTTACCCACACGGACAGGGAGATCGCTCACCAGTTACCCACACGGACAGGGAGATCGCTCACCAGTTACCCACATGGACAGGGAGATCGCTCACCAGTTACCCACACGGACAGGGAGATCGCTCACCAGTTACCCACACGGACAGGGAGATCGCTCACCAGTTACCCACACGGACAGGGAGATCGCTCACCAGTTACCCACACGGACAGGGAGATCGCTCACCAGTTACCCACATGGACAGGGAGATCGCTCACCAGTTACCCACATGGACAGGGAGATCGCTCACCAGTTACCCACACGGACAGGGAGATCGCTCACCAGTTACCCACACGGACAGGGAGATCACTCACCAGTTACCCACACGGACAGGGAGATGGCTCACCAGTTACCCACACGGACAGGGAGATGGCTCACCAGTTACCCACACGGACAGGGAGATCACTCACCAGTTACCCACACGGACAGGGAGATGGCTCACCAGTTACCCACACGGACAGGGAGATGGCTCACCAGTTACCCACACGGACAGGGAGATCGCTCACCAGTTACCCACACGGACAGGGAGATCACTCACCAGTTACCCACACGGACAGGGAGATGGCTCGCCAGTTACCCACACGGACAGGGAGATGGCTCACCAGTTACCCACACGGACAGGGAGATCGCTCACCAGTTACCCACATGGACAGGGAGATGGCTCACCAGTTACCCACACGGACAGGGAGATGGCTCACCAGTTACCCACACGGACAGGGAGATCGCTCACCAGTTACCCACATGGACAGGGAGATGGCTCACCAGTTACCCACACGGACAGGGAGATCGCTCACCAGTTACCCACACGGACAGGGAGATCGCTCACCAGTTACCCACACGGACAGGGAGATCGCTCACCAGTTACCCACACCGACAAGGAGATGGCTCACCAGTTACCCACACAGGCAAAAACCACTCGACTTGGGGAAATTACCTTAATGTGTTGCCAATCGAAGCAGAGTCGGGTAACTGGATAATAAACCCAGATCTTAGTACACGTTCCCCCCCCCTGTCCCCTGTTCCCAGGCTCAGCGTCACTCCCGGTTTCTCCCCCCGCCGCGGGGCCGGGGCACGGGGCTGCGGTCAGTCCATCACCCGCTGTCCCTGCTGCCCCTTCCTCACACCCTGCCCTGCCCTGCCCCGCCGGGGGCCTCCTGGGCTGCAGTTTGTCATGAACGTGGGGGAAACTTCTAGGAGCTTGTTGCAGAAGCCGCCCCTGCGGCCCCCCCTCCCGCTACCAAACCCTTGCCAGGCAAAGCCAGTGCGGTGTCTTTTGGTACAGCAAATACGTTCCTACCTGTTTGAGTCACTGCGCTGTACCTCACGGCTTCTTTGCTCTGAAATTTTCACGTATGTGCACATATCGACTGTCGTATGGGCTTTAAGACTTGTACGCGCTACTTGATGGAGGTTTGTAGTGCCAATATTTTAATGCATTCTGGAGGGATGATTTTTCTTGCCCATCCTCTGCTGCCTTGAACAAGGGAACCCTCAATAGCAGCTGGGTTTTGTGGGTGCTGCGTGTTGATTCTGAAAGATAAAATCCATTGACAGTAACTTTTTTCAATCTTCCTTTACATTGCTGTTTTGTGTTCGCATGTAACAACTGGAATGGGAATGTTTGGGGATGTAGTCAATTTGGATAAAATCTTTTGCATACATAAATACTTTCTTTAGTGTTAGGAGTGATTACTAACTTGCCTGTTGCAAGGCAAGAGGAGGTGCAGTTATCCTGGGAAACAGACTGAGCGTGTTAGCTGGAACCACAGGGAGGTGAGGGGCTGTTTGTGTCCCCCCCAGCATCACGGCCACCCAAAAAGATCAAGTCTGGAGCATGAGTGAGCTTCTGACCTACCCGTCACAGCCCTATGGTCATGATGGTTTCAAATATTTATATGATTTAGTCTCCAAGGTAGACTTTTGCATAGATTTTGGTTAAGAAGTTAGCTGGGACTCGAAGCGTGAATCAGGGCAACGCCAAGGGTGCTGCCTCCGACGTGCTGAGCTGCCGGTGGGGATAAGAACTGCTGTAGCCAGCGGTACAGCTCTGGATCTCAGCATTTCATGCAGGGTGTCCTTCAAGGAGGAATGGAAAATTTCCAATAAGATTACTTCAGCGACTGTGCCGTGGGTATCGGATTGTTCAGAATTTCATTGTGAAATTTTCAGTTGGAACCAGAAGCTTTTTTACACTTCAGTTTCATATTTAAGGTTATTTTCATTAGTGCCATCTTGTGATGGCTATGTACTTGTATCTACATGACACATTTAGAAAAAATGGACTTTCTAATTAAGCAATTTAGAAATATTCTATATGTATCGATCAAAATCTAGGTATCTAATGTTTTCAGTTTTCAACAGGAAGTTATTAGATTAATTGCTGATAAGGGGAATAATATTGTTAAATCATCTGTGGTTTTTAACATCTGTGTTGTGAAATTATGTTTATTTTTCTATATTCTATTTCTGTAAAGTAAGGTATTTTATGTGGCCCTACTATCATTAGTACAAATGCCTGCTTTTAGCATCTGGCAATAGCCTGGAGTTTTGGATGTGGCACAGAAGACAAGAGGGCATCCTTTGCCAGGGAGCATGTGTAACCCAGCCTGTGGCAGCGGGAACTCATGTTCACAATAATATGAAAAATATATCCTTAAAATATGCAACTGATTATGTTCACGATTAAGGAGTAATCATTCTATTATACAATACACAGTTTTAGTGCAGGTGTGAGTTGTGAGTGATGAATATATGTTATCATCATTCTCTTACTATATTTATTTCAGCCGGTAAGATGTGTCTTTCTCGTGTCTTTACCTGTGCAGCACTGCTTGGGGTAGTGGGACCAGGGGGTTGTGGTTCTGCCGTTGGCAGAGCCAGCCTGCCCCGCACTGATGAGCGAGCCCACAATTAGCTGAGAAAAATCCCCCGTGCTGCTGCAGGGTGCCTGGCCAGCAGCCTCAGCACGGGGAACAGCACAGGAGTAAAACTGATAGCCCTTTGTACTCTACGTATGATCTGGTATAAATCATAGACCGCTCTGTTGAACTTTTCAGCAGCAATAAGACTATGGAATAACGCTGAAGTCAAAGCTTCGTGTTAAAGCCGCTTCTTCATGTAGAGGTTTATGCACCGTCAGAGTTCCCTTTAATCGCAAACAGGTAAAAGATAAAAAAAACATAAAAAATATCCAACTGAATAACTTTGAGCAGTCAAATCCCACTGCTTTCCTAACAGCGAGAGTGAGTGAAGCTTCGTTTTTGTTAACAGATATACCCAAGGTCAAAGGAAAAGTGAGGAAGGACAGATATCCGCAGAACTCAAACCAGAAGTCTAGGCTCCTGGTTTCTGAATTGCTGGTGAAATAAATATTTGTGTCTTTCCATCCATTTGCTCATGTAGCATTACGGGTATTCCCAACTAAATTCCTGGGGTGAAATACATTTATTCGTAGTAATCTCTGTAGTGCACTAAAGCAAGCCGCCATAAGGGCAATATTCTCTTACATTCTTTCCACGTGTATAGAATAAAGATTACTTGAGTATTTTAGCACAACTGAAATCTGGAATTGAAGGCTCTTGTCTCACTTATGAAATAATGGTCATGAAATTCAGATTCCAGTCCAGGATTGTGTTATTGAGTCCAAGGGGATTTTATTCATTGTTTTACTGTTTGCTTAAATATGACCATCTGGACAGAGAAAAGAAAGAATCTTTCTGTGACATTTTTTTTTACAATAATAATGCCAATAACTCTTCCAGTTATTCATGCTGGCCAAGCATTATTGGAAAAGGTCAAGTAATTTTTTAAAAAATATTAAAAATCATTGAAGAACATAATTAGGGTTTAAAAATCTCACTGGAAGAGTTTCAATATTATTTTTTTTACCAAAAAAAAATATTACCAAACATTCCTTGTTTTCTGAACCCCATGCAGCTCATATAGCGGGGAGCTTGTTGCATGTCTCATGACCTTCACCAACGATGAATGGTGAGAGAAGACTTAAAAGTTAACTGAAAGGATGAAATTAATATTCTTCCTCCTACCTGGTGAATGAGGATATAACATTCTCTCATTACCCCAAGTGATACATAATTACTTATTTCATGTGAGGTAGTAGTAGTTGAGCAGGAGAGTTATCCCACAGCTTGAGAGTGCCTTCATCCAGGAGAAAAGAAATACAGAATTTAGAAGGCTTCCCCATATGTTTAAAAAAAGACAAAACCACAGATGCACACATAAGAAAAACCAACCAAACAATAAAGACCAAAACCCAGCAACACAACACAGGTAAAAGGGAAGAAGGATCAAAAGAATTTTGTGTTGTGTAGTTGTACCTCTGTAGGACAGATTTTGTGTTAGGGATAACAAGGCTCAGGCAGTTGTGTAGAGATGTAGATGCTTGAGGGTGGCACCTCTGTGTTAGACTTCGGTATCTAAAATTTCTCTTTTTAATTTACTCTTTAAATGTTGTCAGGTTGTCAAGATTTGGATTGGAAAAGGTATTTTCAGGGATGTCTTCTGGAAAATATTGATCCACCGTATCCCTCTCCTTTACAGTGGAGAGAGCATATTAATGCCGGCAGACTTTCAAAGATGCTGATCTGTGAATATATCACCTTCTCAAGTCCCAGAGGAAAAGTTACCAAGTGATTTACTCTACAAAAGATCATCCTGTTTGCTATAGTGTTTGCCTGGTTTTAAAGAAACAACAGTTTTGGGTGCAAGATGGGGAATGATTAACTCATTAATTTATTACACTTTTTCACATGACCTGGATATTATCTGTAGGATACTTGAAAACTTACATTTTGCGTAGAATGTAAAACGCATTACTTCATTGAATACAAGTTTAACACTAGATGCTTCAGCGCAGCAGGAGGACCAGTGGAACAGGGACTTTTCAGATCCAATTAACACTTATTTTGCTGTCGTTGTTTCAGTAATAATCACAAACATTGCCGATTCAAGGTGCCAGCTTCTGATTTCCGTGCTAGTGCCTTAATTTTTGCCAGTTTCACAGGCTTTTACAGGAAAGCAAGGGTTGACAAAGTTAAGCTTTGGGTTGGGTTTTGGTGTGTTTTTGTTTGGGGTGTTTTTCTCCTTTGTTATGATAAATATTTGGCTGTTAAAGAAGAAAATTTGGCCTTTATTTTTCTATAAGGCTGGCTTTAAGTGCCTACGCACCTTGTGTGACAGCTGTCTGATTTGGCTTTCTGCTATCGTCACGTCGTACTTGCACGGATGGATGGGAACTGCTCTAGACATGAAAACTTGATGCTTTGGCTCAAGAAAGGGACAGGAGGAGCTTCTTGAAATTATTCCCTTTGAGTTTATCTGTTGCTGTTTCAATTTTCCCGTTGCCTGCTTGTTTCAATTCGTTTAGCACTCCTGAACAGGTGAGGCATGTAGGAAACGGTACTCGGAAACAAAAGGTTTTAAATCATTTAACTGACGTTAAGCATCAGGTCTGCCTCCTTGACTTTGCAAGAAAGAACCCAGAAACGTTGCAGCTAAAGAAACAGCTGTCAAAATATTGAGTCGACTTGTTTACTACTATATGGTTATTTTCTTGTTTTGCTGCCCACACTGATAACGGACACTCTTACCTCATAGAAGCTGCCCTTTCTGCACGCCAGGTGGGACCGCTCCCAGGCTGTGCGGAGGTTGTCCTCAGGGATCAGCGAGTTCTCCTGTGCCTGTCAGGGCAGCTTTCCACCATGGTCCCACCTGCCAACTGCTGAAACAAGCCAGAAGCCCAGGGCTGAAGTTCTGTAACTTTGCCTCCCTCGTTCCCATTGCCCTGCTGTCCCATGGTTCCTGCAGCACAGTTACCCCCAGTCATCACGCTCCTATCCAGGTGTGAGTAGCAGAGCCAGCGAAGGTCTCTCTTGCACAGGGCATCCCACATCCATCTCCAACATCCTCCAGAAATCTCTAGGATTGCTGATGTCCTGCTGTGTTGCCCTTCCAGCAGGTCCTGGGGTGGTTGAAGTCCCCACGTTTACCTGGGGCCATGAAGTTCCATCATTCTTTAAAGAAGGCTTCCTCATTTCTTGGCTAGGTGTTCCGTAACAGGCACCCACCACTATGTCTCCCAATTTGATCCCAATGGCTCTGCAAATGCCTGGAGAATCCTAATTCCTCCTGCATGTTTCCCACGGTGTATAGGCACTGGAGACAGACTTGAGGGACCTGCAGCTTGCTCAGGGGCAGTACCACCCCTCCGTCCATGTGTACGTCCTCTATTTCCACACTCGCCGGGGGCTCGGACTCCACCCCTCGAGCTAGTTAAAACGCCGCTCGCTGCTTTGCAAGCCTGCTGGCAAAGATGCTCTTGGCTACTCTGTCAGGTAGATCCCATCTCTTCCCAGCTGTGCTCACCCTCAAATAGGGTCCTGTCATCACAGAAACCAAAGCTCTGCCTGCAGCCCACCGTGTAAACAGCTGCTCAGCCTCAGTAATAGCAAAGGAGGAATTTCATAGAACCACAGCCTGGCTGGGTTGGAAGGGACCTCCCAGACCATCCAGTCCCAACCCCTGCCCTGGGCAGGGCCACCTGCCACCAGAGCAGGCTGCTCCCAGCCCTGTTCCACTTGACCCCCCCAGGGCCGGGGCTGCTCGGGGCAGCCTGCCCCAGCGCCTCGCCACCCCAGCAGAAAAGTGTCTCTTCCTAATACTTGATCTAAATCTCCCCTTCTTTCAGCATAAAACCGTTACCCCTTGTCCTGTCACAGTCATTTCTCTTGCTGCTTCTTCTCCCTGTCAGAAGAGAGCTTTGTTCTACCATATAAATGTTCTACAAATGCAATTTTCTTTAACCATTTAGATGAAACTTGAATACTTTTTTTTTTTTTTTTTTAATAAACCACATATGAGTTCATGTCTCTTTTAGAACTATCCAGAAACTGTGTAGGCCAAAAATCTATAGGGAAGTCCAGTCCTTGTCTGCACTTGGTGACACATTTGGGCATGAAGCTGGCTTTTGAGTGCTGGCTTCCTTGCTGCTGAAGCGCCAACCACGCTGTCTTGCCTTCGCCGTGTGCCTTGTACAAGAGGGATAGTTTTGTCTCTCTGTGGATAAGCAGAAAGACCAAACTGTCAGGCTGGTGGCGAGGTGTTAGATCAGCCCTGGCTGATTCAGCCTCACCAGCGAGAGAAGTTTGACTGCTCCGTCCTGGGCAGGGCACGCATCCAGCTCTTTGCTGCTGCACCTTGACTATTGCTCTTACGTCAAGTAGAAGACGCTTAGCTCAGATACGTCTGTCTAGTCTGTAATTGTGTGTTCTGCTTGCAAGAAGCTTTAACTTTTGTACTGTAAAAACTTTTCATTGTGAATAGTCTCCAGTGTGGTTAGGAGAGCTCAATCTCAGCTGACGCAGCATCCCACCCTTCCCGTTGTTGTAAGGGGCAGGATCCGATACTGATAACTTACAAACAGTGGTATAAGCAAGCTGTGGGTGTACTGGAGACGCTGGTGTTTGCTGTAAGCTGGTGGAGAAGGTGTTGCTAAATCTCTGAGTGAGATCCATGGCAACGCTGCCAACAATTGGCTTCCAAACCAGAATTAGGGTCCGTGGGAGCGGATCTGGAAAAGCCTCGTGAAGGCTGCATGGCCAAAACTGAGTAATTGCATTTTGTTCTAACTGAGCTCCTTCTTAATCACCATCGAGAGAAATTTGTGGAACCAATTTTTGGTTGTTTTTCAGTGAAAGGCCTGAAGTTTAGCCATATCTAATCTAAACAGCACGTACTGAGGATTGCATTGTACCTCCTATAGATGGAATTTGTTCTGAGGTCCACTCAACAGCAGAAAAAAAAGAGAGAGGGTTGTCAGATGCGATTATGTGGTAGTAACAATTAGCGTAGCTCCAGTCAGCTGAGATCCTGTGCAAGTGTGGTGGGAGATTAAAGTGGGCAGCCAGGGACAGCTACAGATTTCTGCAGCATTTTGTGAAGGCCAGTGCTTTTCACACAAGGGAAGGGCTAAAAGGAAGGGAACGAGAGTATCGCTGCTGCCAGGGGAGGATGGTGGCAAAGGGCACGGGTCTGTGCAGCATCTGTCACCAGACCAATACTTTGCTGTCTAAAATTTGTGGTTAAGATGCAGAAGGCCTTTTACTGGAAAATACCTTTTTTAAAAAAATATGTATTTTTAAATGTTCCTAAGGCTGCTATTTTAAAATATAAGTAAGTAAATGACTCCCTTCAGATGTTTTTGATGAGGATAAAGTGCTCAAATGCTAGGGTTTTTTCTGGATACTTTTTTCCTTGGAATCTGAAAATCTCTATGCACTTTTTAAACTTTACTATGAATGTTTTTGTGAACAAAGAAGGAGCTTTAACAAACAGAAGGAAAAAGAGAGTTTTAGTAGCAGATAAAATTTTTGACAAGCGAAGAAATGCAAACCTTTGGGCTTATCATTTTGTGGCAACTAGAGCTCGAGCCTAGATCTGAGTTGGTTGATGTGGCAAGTTGAAACAGTTGTTTGAGAACAAGAAGAGTAAGGTGCTTATAGAGAGAATTCTATGGGGATGCTTTAACAGTATTTCCAGTTTTGATTGAAATTAAACAGTATCAGTACAAAAGAGGAGATTAATAAATGAGTAAGCCAACAGTCATATGTAAAAGCTAAATAAAAGGTGAGGCAAATAGTCTGAGAATATTTCAGAGACAACATAGTGGCCTCAAAAGAGAATATTTGGGGCAGCCACCTTCTTTGTCTCCCCAGGAAAATGGCATAACTGTAAGTGGGGTGTCCTGTCTGAATAGGTGCCAGGGAGCAACTGCCTCTGGATAAAAGCAAACAAAACCAAATTAAATAAATTTTGTTAGTTTGACTTACCAAGTTTATTGGCAACTGTTGATATGTAGCATTGTGAGGACTGAGATCCATGAGACCCGACTGCAGGCCAGCGTATAAAACTCGGATGCTGCAAATGCATGTTGTGGTGGGACTTTAAGGGACTCCTGCATTGGGGAAAAGCCCAGGTTCAGTGTGCTCTTAGAAGAATTCCTGTCTAGAAGGAAAATACTCAGTTATGCTGCTGTTAGTTGGAGCAATCCATGCTCTTTGGTATCTCTGGGCATACAAGGGTCGTTACTGGAATCCTATGGGATTTGCTGTTCCACACTGGGATGGGAGAGCAACGCAAGCCAACAGAACCCCATGGCCACCCAGCCAGGTGAAGCCCCCGTGTATTGCGGCAGGTGTCACCTACAGCAGCAAAGCAACAGACTTTCCCCCCTCCCTCCCCCCCGCCCCGGGACCAGCACCTAGGCTGCGCTACCCTGCGTGCCAGCGGCGTGCAGCAGGCAGCTGAGCTCAGGCCAAAGGCATGTGTTTGACGTGCCTCCCGCTCCTCCGACCACCTGGCGCCGCGTGCAAGGCGAAGCTGCAACCTGATGCTATAATGCGTGACAGCCAGGTGTTCAGCTTCGCCACCGCATACGTCAGCAGTACCAAACTTGATGGGCAGTGGTGTGAAAAATGATGACGATAACGCTAGCGGGAGAGCAGGTTGCTGTTTGACTGAAATGGGAATAAACCTTTAATCCAAAGGTGCAGGTGCTAAGGCATAAGGGAAGCCTTTGCTCTGCATGCCGTGGGGTACGATGCTTACAGAAAGAGCATTATTTCAGGGTGCTTTACGGCACTGAACTTGCAGTGCTCTCTCCTGAATACTGTTGCTTTGTTGGGAAGGTAATTGCTCCTCTCCTAGGTGAAAACTAATTAGGGGGCGGCGGGGGGAAAATGACAGTATTTCTTCAGGAAGAGTTCAGGAATTGAATAATTCTAACCGCAAGCTGTTAGCCAAGTCATGAGTAGTTATATTTTGGATAACTATGTATTCCGGTTATGATGCAGCAGATTATGATGATGTTAGATTTGCTTTAAAACATCTATTAATCTTGGCAGAGATCAGTCCTGTTCAGTTTAAGCATTCTTATGGTAGAGGAAGTCAAAGTTTAGCAAATGCCTCCAGTATCATCCTGGATTTAGGAAGACAACATCTTTCTTGCTGTCTTGGTTACATCCCATCAACTTATTTAACTCCTTTAAATTTCAATTTTTATATTTATATTACATTTGGTTCCTTGAAACACATAAGGGCAGGCCATCCTTTGCACACAACTGCTTTACAACGAACATTACACCTTACCTGATTTCAGTATATTGTTCTGTTTGTGTCTCCCCAACTGCCTGTTTTAAGTTTTGTGGAACCTGCCTACCAAGTAATGCCTCCAGGGTGCTTTCCCAGATACTCTTTCCGCACCATCAGAATCTTTAAGGGCTTTTATTGATTTTACTGGTGAAACATGGAACGTCAGGTGCGTTTCCTGCCAAAACTGAGCATTATTGTGCTTTCCTAACCAGAAATCCTGACCAGATCTCACCCAAAGGTCACACAGCGTTTGTCAGGAGTAACAGAAAAGACAGTTCTGAGCCAGGGCTTGTCCCTCTGCCTTCCCACAGGCAGGGCTCCTTCGTGCTGAATGCCTGCCCCTCCTGAAGAGGGGTTGGCTTTACTTTTGGGCACTCAGGGTAGTATGATAAATACAGCGGAAAAGCAACAGGTTTGGCATTGAACATGGCTGTTGACTTGTAAGTGAAAGATATTTCTATAGGGAGAAAAGGTGATAGCTTTCAGGGTCACCGGTTACTTTGGATGCGTAAGGAGATTTAGAGCACAAATAGTCTAGGTTGAGGTTGACTCCTGGACACTAAGCTATTTCATTTTCTCTGGAAGCTACTATTTTGAAAGCCTGTATAGAGTGAATTATGTCCGCTTCTGAAGAAAAGGAACAGTCCTTCCCATAGCCTCATAAAGCTGTGGTGGTCAAGGCTGGGGAAAGTCAGCCAGATTTACACACAAGATGCTGCAGAGCTCACTGCTGATCCCGACATCTCCTCTACAGAGGCCTTCAAGGCTTGCTGTCATTGATACTTCTGGAATACTGAGAAACCGACTGGAGAATGCCTGCTGTAACATTCCGCGTACCTCAAGTTCACCCTGCCCAGCCACCAAACAGATGATTCTGCTTAGTTTATCAGTACCCCGGTGATTAATGGCAGTAGTTGACTGCTGAATGAACTGTATGTTTGCACATCTCCATTGCTTTTTTCCCCACAGGATTGCTCCAGCAGATGCACTATCAGTTATTTTGTGATTATTTGGAAAGAGCCGAGAGCGAACAGAGCTGTGCTTCTAGCCTATTCAAATTCGGACGTTGGCCTGTAGCCCTAACTTATTCCTTTGAATCTCGTCAGGGCTTTTATAAACTAAACGGGAGAGACAACCGGCGCTTTAGTGTTTCCAGAGCTTGTTCACATCTTATTTCTACAGATTCAGACACGCCACGGGTGCATTTGGAGGGAGAGTTACAGTCTTACTGCTTACAGGGGAAGATTGCACAGAGAAGCAGATGCAGTTGCATTAGAAATTTACTGAGTGGTTCTTTGCCATGTGTCTTATTATTAAATCAATGTATAGATACCTACTCGCTGCAGATAACGTTGCTGGGATGAAGCTAAAGCGCGAGCACGCAGCTAACTTGGGTCAGTTACAACAGGTAACCAAGGTTCTTCATGACATCTTTGCTGAATCACGTAGGTACGGTGGTGTTTTGAAGTGAACTTGTCATGTAAAGCTTCTAGTTAGTGCTTTCCGTAACTAACTTTTAAAAATTATTGTTCAGTAAATTTGTAAGTGGAGGTGGGATCATTTGTTTGTCCATCCAGTGCTTCCCATTATAACACCCTGCTTTGCCTTGCTGTAACTTTAACAAAATGTAGCTGCCTGGAGTGAACTGTCCAAGCCTAGTCTCAGGCTGATTTCTTTTTTAAAACATTTAGCCAAAAGAGCTCATTCACATCCAAGAATGAGTCAATTCAATAATTTCCCTGATTAAAAAAGAAACCACCCAAAAAAATGCACAAAACCCCCGAAAACACCGATGAACAATCTCAAAGACCAAACCTAGGCTCTACAGAGCTGAGGAAAAGCCACCTGAAGCTATGAATGGATTTGGCCTTTAGTTGTTCCTTTGAAATCTGCTCGTATTTAGCAAAACAGAATATCTGCAAAAAACTGCAGCTTGCATATGCTTAGTGGTGATGACTTCTGTGTCAGCTGTTAAATTCCCCCAAGGCTGCATTTCAGCATGTTGGAAGGTTTCCCCCCCAACTGCGCAGAGCAGAAGTGGGATGGATGGGATCTGGTTAGCGGGCAGGAGGGGGTTGCTGCCGGGTGGCTGCTCCCCCTGCGAACGGGGTCGTGGGGCAGAGCGTGGAGGCGGCTGGGGGCAGGCTGGGAGGTGCCATGGAAAATGGGAAGAGAAGCGCTGCCTAATTCACCGTGTAGCTGGAACTGGGCAAGCGGTAGGGGTAGGATGGCACTGGGAAGGGCTGGCTCCTGCTGGAACTGGGCAAGCAGTAGGGGTAGGATGGCACTGGGAAGGGCTGGCTCCTGCTGGAACTGGGCAAGCGGTAGGGGTAGGATGGCACTGGGAAGGGCTGGCTCCTGCTGGAACTGGGCAAGCGGTAGGGGTAGGATGGCACTGGGAAGGGCAGGGAGGGGAGGAGCTGGGCAGTAGAGCCAAGGGGAAGAGCTGAAGCGGAATCGAGAGGAGGAACCGCTCCATTGCAGGTGTGCACACACATCTTGGGGCACCTGAACGCTGCCTTGGGAGGCTGGATTCTACCTGTGTGGTTCCTATGAGGTTCTTAACATGCCAGGCAAGGAAACGAGGCTGTTTATTGCTCAGAACTTATTCCTCATTGCCTATTTTCATCTTACACAGCTTAACAGTGAGATTTGAGTGACACATTAAGCAGTCACAGATGCTGCTGAAGTCTTTAGGACCTGAGCCTTGGAAATATAAGGATGTACCAATAAGAACTGAATGAATTGTTGACATCTCATATTGATTGTCAACAAACACATCAATTATGAATCACTCAGCAGCTAAAATCAACGAGATGAAAGGCCAGTGTGTGTTCCTTGGGTAGCTGCTTCTTTGTGAGGTCAATATTAAAACCACGAGAGCCAGGACTGCTCTATGAGAGTTTCAAGTTTGCCAAAATATGAAGGACACATACTGCATAAAATTTCCATGGACTACAATTTTTCTGAATGTCAAGATGGGAATGTTGGTTGGAGTAGATGCTTTTGGGAATTCATATTCTTTCTTTTCTCGTTTTTGGTTTATTTTTGTTTTTACAGATACCAGCAAAAAAAGATCCCATCCCTTCTGCACCACATTTGTGCCAGGTACGGTTATTACCAGGCAGCCAACGATGTCACTTATGGGGGGTAAGTGAATTTACGTTGGCTCCAGTTTAGCTATTGTCAGTAAAAATAATCACGCAGGTGTCGTAACGGGACTTCGGTGCAGACTGGGAACATATTTTGTTTGCTATCGATTCTGAAATCCGTGCTGCCGCACCTCTGCAGCTGTTGCCATACGAACTGACCCAATGAAAGCTCGTGAAGGTCTCACCACGCAGTACCACGGGGGTTAATGTGAAGTCTCTGCGCGGTTTAAGAGGCTTTTGGTACACCACATGCAGAGAAAGACCGTTGGTGGTTCATATGGGCAGGATGGGACCGTTTGATGCCTGGATATCACGAGTTAAAAGTCAAAGGGCAAAACGCTGGTCCCCCTTAAAGGCAGTGGGACTTTGCTGCCGCAAAGCCGGGATTTCTCCCTTAACTCTTGGTTTGGCAGAGGAAGGAATTGTGTTGTACTTTTACTTCTTGTGGCTTCACCAAGGCTCTGTATTCTGAGAGTTTTTAAATTCTGTTTTACTTGCTCTGATTGTGTTTTGTGGGAAACTAAATTGCAAGTGTATTTAAGGGCCCCAGAGACCTGTCTGATGAGCTACATCAGGAGAAGCCGAACATCTGCTCGATGCTCGGACACAGCTTTAGCAGAACTCCTAATCGGTCGAAAGAAACTGCAGAAAATCTGTTTGCTTTTAAGTTCCAAACCTCATCGCTCAAACTTTAAATTTTAATGTGTTTACAATACAAATTTAAAAATAAAAGTAGAAAACGCGATACAAAATATTTACCACCTAGGCAGAAAATATATGAAAGAGAAAGGGAAAGAAAACCAAGTGTTTCTTGTAGTTTTAGGGTGGTTTAACACAAAGGGAAATTCAAAACTGAATTCTGGAATATAACAAAAATGTGTATCATACTAGCATGAAAAGGTTTTAACAGCAATTGTGTTGTTAAACACCTGTTTCATCAGCTGTATTTCACATGTGAAATGAAATGGACTTTATAGTAAATAGATATTTTTAATTTCAATTAACAATTTTTTACCATAAGAAAAAACCGTACAGAATTTGTGTGGAAATCTGTGTCCTGTGTTTACTCAAATAAAGATAATACTTTGCTGCAAACTTTTAAATATAATAAAATGCATTTAATAGCAATCTTTCATGGTATCATCGTTATTTATGGACATAACATTCAAAGTATGGAAATTCAGTTGTGGATCAAAATGACCGTAAAAACAGTAACCCAAAGAACCTTATAAACATGTCAACACCCATCATTTATCACAGATGGCTCATACCAATGTAAAAAACATATAAAATGTAGTATAATTCTCAACATATGGTTTACTTTTGCTGCATTGTTCCTACATATTATTTGTGTTAAAATCCAGGAAATTATATTATGAAGAGAATATTGGTTTTTGTTTATTAAACTAAAGTACAGGTTAAAGTCATTCTTTTCTTGTGATGAACATATACCAACAGTGATTAAAAAATAAACATTTATTTACAAAATACTGATGCATACATATTACACAAGTCAGTTATATCAAAGTGGTTGGTTTTTTAAACAATATCTGTAGCAACCAACTATTTGCATTGGTTTATCATAGTGCAAATGGTAATGTTGCAAAGGCAAGTTGTAATGTGGGGTTAGGATTTGACTGTCAGACTTCTTGGCTGCCTTTTGTTTTACTACGTCTAGAAAAACAATTCCCTTTCATTTAAAAAATAGCTATTTCTTGCGAATGTTGAATAGTGTACCTGAGGATAGGGCAAATTCGTTATTAGTCTAAATTCTTTCACTTAGATAACTACCTTTCTATTTACTCAGCCTGCTTACGTAGCACCATTGCCATTGATAACTAACATACTAATGAGAAAAAGGAATGGAAACACGCTAAATACACTATGCCATCCCTAATTTCAGGATTTGTCCATTTATGTGGAATTTCATCTGATACGTTTCACAATTCTGCACTATATATTCAAGTGTTTAAGGATGATTCTGGTGGTGTGGTGTAGTGGTGTATAGGTTACCAGTATATATTTTTCCTGTAAATACAATACTAGGTGAAGCTGTGAAGAAATGGCCTTAAAAGCCCACTCCTTCGGTCCACAGGTGAGAAGGAGCTTGCTTTTGATTGCCAACGCGTACTGAAACCTGCGTGTAAATTTGCGTCAGAACGAGTGAAATATTGGTTCCCTCACAAGGTAAGAACTCGGTGTGATAAATCCGGTGATTTTGATCGTAGCTTTTCTGTTCCGCCAGCTCGGAGGCAGCCAGCGGGTGACTGTAGCGTCCTTTAGTTCACGTTCCTGTAGCTGGTGCTGCGCTAAATCTGTCCGATAGCCTATCATACAGCGTGTAGGATGTCGGCAATGCCTAGCGTATGTAACTTCACAGTTTCAAAGACTGGTGAGGGGGTATAGCGTTAAATTTTTTTTATTTTTTTTTTTTTCGGTAGCTTCCACAATGTATGAAGCGGTGGATCAACCGACGATCTCATGAGCACCCGCAACGATCTACAACCATGGCCGGTATCTTGCCGTATATGATTTGTTCTTTGCCGTTGAAGTACAGCATGTTTATGGGGGACATCTTGGTGGGCGTGCAGCAAGGGCCTGCCGAACCCCTGGGGTTCGCTTGGTGTACCAGGTGCGTGTGCGGGTACTTTTGTAAAAACACAAATTCGCATTCTCCGGAGCAGTAATTGGCTTTGTATCTTTTAGGTGCGATAATCCAGTCCCATCCAAAAGCTTCAAAATCCACGGTCAGCGGGTAGCGACAGCATCGGGATTCTGTCGAGTGCTCGTCGCAGTCGAGGCCGAAATCTCTGCGGGACCGTTTCGGTGTGTCTGTAACTCTGACCTCTAAAAATGGGTTCTGCGAGGAGAGGAGAAGGAATCTGAAGCATTACTGAGGTAAGCCTAGGTTCAGTAAAAACGTGCAAATAAATAATAGTTCAGACAGAGATGCATCATGTTAACATTCTCAAATCATGCTCACAAACAAAACTTGTCTTCCTGCAAATCTCTGCTACAGTTGATCTCTGCCTGAGGATTATTCCTATTTTTCATGCTGAGGACAAACATTTCCCTGCTGTTTCCTCTATAAAGAGCTTTAATTCCTGAGCATCTGTTCCTGAAATCACCATTATCTCAGTGTTAGCATCATTTCTGGTAACAGCTACAAGAACGTTTCAGAAATTTGGAGGATGCTGGGTTTTGACTTTTGATGTGGGTTTGGTTTTAAACTCAACAAGAGCTTTTTTTTTTCCTCTCCCCCCACCCCCCACCCCCCTTCTCTGCAGAAGAACTCCCAAAGGGAAACAAATAACTCCAAAAACTTGTAAAGGGCAGGACCAATTGGTGTTGGTCTCCCTATTGTGAGTCCTTCTGAAATTCCCTCCTTCAAAATCATACTGAGTCGAGGCTTTCTGGGTATCAAGGAAGGCTTCTAGTCCAGACCAAGGAGGACAAAATTTGCTCCATCACTGCTGCCGTGCTTAAATGACTGCAGTAGAAAGGAGCATTTCACTTGCTAGTACGGGTTGCTGGTACTTCACAGCTTTCCCCCCTGCCAGAGGGCTGAATTTGCTGCCCTGAACTTGGAGGGGCAGCTAATATTTTGACTCCCGAAAGAGCCCTGTGGCCAGGAATGTACTTTTGGCAGATCTCCGAGCCACGTGCCTCCTACCGAAGGTGTGTTTCCACCGTCACCAACTGAGAATAGAATGAAATTGCAACCTCCGCAATCATGAGTTTGAAAAAGCTCCCAGTTTTCTTCCCTTCCAAACACAGATTTCAGCCCCGTGTGTCGGTTTGTTACTGCCCCGTGAAGGAAGACTGTTCCTGAGGAGTAAATAACAGCCTGGCTAATTTTGTTACTTGGGTTTGCGCCTTCCAAGATACCCGCCTTCACAGCTGCAAGTGGTCCAGCTGCTGGAGATGCTCCTTCCAAAGGTAAATGATGTGGGGAGGGGCTTGGTGAGAGGAGCGCCCCTGTACTGGCAGCTGCTGGGGACCAGCCAGAGGGAAGGGAAGAGAAAGTTCCTTTCCCGTTATCAGTTATCAGCCGTGCATTTAACCCTGCCCTGCTGCTGGATCGGCTTATTTTCATAGGTGATGGCAACTGTGGGTTATGCACGTGTGTTATCATTTGGATGGATGGAGGCAGTGAGGACATTCCTTGTCACGATATCCAGCTGGCCTGTTTCAAGCGTGGGAGATCCACGTCTGTACTGGATCTACAACTATGTTATCACAGTGTTTTTCCTTTAAGTTCTCTTTAGCTGCATTATACTGCAATGAAGTTGCACGTTACATAGCTACACAAACACGATTGGACTCGATGATCTTAAAGGTCTTTTCGAACCTAAATGATTCTGTGATTCTATGATAAATAGATTGACCTAGTGCACAGAAGTAAAAGTCAAATAATATTCCTTATACTTCATTCAAAGGGAGGGATGTCCTGGTTGTGATAGGTTCAGGAATTTTTATAGGCTGTAGGTGATTAGTGAGTTGCAGAAACCAACAAGGAAAATGCTGTCATTTAACAGGTATACCTCAGGTTCAATTTGCTCATCTATACTTGCAAAAAGAAAACCCAGATAGTTATTTTATGCTCTTCCTCATCATTATGACTCATTTATTGAATCAAGCAGAATTCCTCCGTTCAAGCATTTCTAATAGGTGGAGTGATGCACTCCATCACACGCTGACAGGTGCAGAACTTAACACTCACGTGAAGACCTGTTCTTATCTTCATAAACACAGATAATTCTTGCTGCTAACAGAAAAAAATATGCATACAGAGTAGGGAGAAACTCCCTCGCTTTCTCAGCAGTATCAGAGGCATCTTTCCTATCACCGAAAGAATCGACTGTTCTTTTGGCTTTATGCAAATTAATTGCTCATTAAGCAGTATTTGCTCTCAAATTTGAAAACAACATCACTTTGATAGTGCCATCCGTCAGTAATTACCAGAACATTTTCTAGTTAATGCCTCTCAACACCCCCCCGAAGTGCTGCTGCGATTTGTCGCAGGGAATCGAAGGCAGAGGAATGCTGTTGATTTTGACATGATCAGAGAGCCAAGAACAAAAGGATTAGATACACAGAAACGTTATCTTCCATTCCCTAAACAAGGCTACCATTTTATCCTTAAAACACAACTTAAATGCTTTCCAATAAAACGCAAGATATGTAAATGGGATTTTTCTAAATAAACTTACCAATCCATCTTCACCTGGTCCTGGGAAAGTTACAGCAAGATCTCGTCCATTCTCATCAAAAGCTTTTATTTCGATGCCTAAATTGGATTCAGGCTGTTTGAGCCAATTTTGCAACACTGTCTTCACATCAATACTCTGCCAAATACCAGTGCCTGGGTTCATGTCAAGTTTCAAAGATCGAATTCCAGTATATCTTGTACCGTCTTTCATGGGTTTAATAAGTCTCAGGATCTGCACAAACACTGTTGTAGGTTTTTGGACTTGCCTCAAGTATATCCACAATTGTGCCTTTACTACTTTGTTATATTGTATTTTAGAGCTAAACTTAAAGAAGCAACATTTTGGTTTTCCCTCCATTTGTACAAGAAAATCAGCTATAAATGAATGGAAAGAACAGATTACTAAACAGGGAACAAAAAAAGAAATATGCATATATAAACCCCGATTTATTTATTTATTTTCCAGACCATGCATAAAATCTTACAATATGTTATAAACAGTACTGGTAACAAAGGGGATTTAACTTAAATCATTTTCTGTGGTTTATGCTCCACAGCAGCTTTAATGGATGACAACAAAATCATTACGCTATCACCTGAAAGTAGCATGATGTGGCAAGGAAACGATGCTCGTTTTGTGAACAGGCTGCAATAAGGTTTGGCTCATCATTTTCTAACCAGGTGTGGCTGGTGCCGCCTGCTCGGTGGGCTCAGCAGGGCAGAGGAGCGCTCAGGCTGCAGCTGGGAAATGATGGGCAAGCAGGGCAAGGTGCGTGCCGGGGAGGAGCCGTGCGGTCCTCCGGGTGCTCAGGGCTCTGATCCCTGGTACTGGGGCTGGGGGCTGACCTGTACCGCTGCAAAAAAACCTCTTTCCCAAGGGAGAACTCTGGGGGGGAGAGGGCACAGCCTATTCTGCTTGGCAGTGACTACTACCGGCTCGCTTCTGCTAGTCATCTCCTGAGGACCTTCATAAAGCACGCAGGACAGCAACCTCACGTGAGCTGACTCGACTTGCCTGCACGATCTGCCTATTTCTTATCTAATAAATAGCCTGAGTGTGCTCCACATTGTACAGACAGAGGCCGCCGTGGGCAAGCCAGGCAAACACTTTAATTTCCCCCCTCGAGGCGGGGGGGAAATAATCGAGAGGCTATTAATCTAAGGCTCGTTTTGTTTTCATTTGAACAGTATCATAGGAAAGTCACGTGCAGCGCTGCGCTCCTCCTTCCCTTCCCGTAGCCTCCGGGGCAGCTGTCATACCTAGCCATGGCAATATCTTTCCATGCCAGGATAAAACGGCTGGTACCGACCTGAAACGGTGCAGGGCTTTGGCATTCGTAAATCTTGCCACTTAAGGTACCTGTCTCTGGTGCATTTAACAGAGTTCAAGGGCTTTTTATAAAAAGCAGGAAACGAACTCGGTTCAATGAAGTAGAACGACTTTCCTTCAGTCACTGCAATTATGTAACCACTCAATTAAAAATAGTTATAAACCCTTGGATGTAATAGGCTGGGGTAAAACTGCTGGCAGACCTCAGCCTTGCAATAAGGCTGCAGTAATACCTTGCTATGAAGGACACATCTTACTAATTAATTAAAGTTCGACAATTTTACAGCCGAAGTTACTTTTTCATCAATGCGTACGTTTTTAGCTGGCCAGAGCAGCTGATATTACTCTGCCATGCTTATTGTAAGGATATCTGTGGCTGCTGACATGCCTTATACGTCCTGTCATCTTTTTCCTTTTTGACATCATATTCGTGTTATTTAAATAAACCAGCTGCCATAGCCAAATACTTCAGCTGATGAAGAACATAAGATACTATAGTATTAGCCGTGCAAAAGATACTTGATAGGAGCCGTAGCAGATGTTTAGCACTCAGAAGACAACTCAGAATCTGCTCATTCAGTAAATGCCTTCATTCTTCCTTGGCACATCTACTGGAGCTGACTGCTATAGCATGGACTTTTTAACATTTAAATCTGTTACACACATATTTGCTTTAAATCTATAGTTTTAACTCAGGGGTGGGTGGTGCTAGTTTATGGGATCGGCAAAGAAGCAAGAATTTAACTCTGTACTTACACTTGCCATAACGTGTTGCAGTTAGGTGGGTCTGGTGCTCTGAGCTGTATTTCTGCCAGTTTCTACTGCTTCTAAAAATACTGGGCAGCGAAACCTCCCTCGGAAAAATACACTTCTCTTGTTATCTGCGCTCGTACTTTGCATCTGCGCTCGGAAATGCCCCGAGTCCTGCAGATAACAAAGTCCCCTAAACTGCAGACCTCCCTTTGCTTTCTAAGGCAATGGGCAAATCCTAAGTGCTACAGGGCACACGCGTTATTAGGAGCCGAAAACCAAACAGTAAAACAAAGGATCGCAACACGGTCCTCTGAACCTGGCTCGAATTCTTTAGAAATAACGCTCTCCTCCCTCCCTCTAGCAGACTCCAGCCAGCAGCCTGTTGGGAGAGCCCCAGGAGGAGTTGCGTGGCTCCACAGCGGGGAGACAACTCTCTCGGAGGAGCAGCGGAGGCGAAAGCAGCAGGGTTACTTACACTCCGTAGGCATTGTGATAATCGTTTCGGTGGTGGCATGATAGTCATCGTCTTCCAAAGAGCCATCGCTACTGTCGTCCCTCTGGACGTCATACTGATCAATCAGTTCCTGTAGTGGAGGAGCTTTGGGTAAAAGTTGTTTAATAACATCCCTGCTAATGTTAGGAGCTTGCTCCAGGCGCAGTTTGCTGAGGATTTGAATTTTTATGGCTTCTATTCTGGAAGATTTTGTATTCTGTCTCCACGTACAAGCGTTGCACAGTCCATCTTTTTCAGCGTTCTCTGCGGGCTGGCTACCGTCATCGAGAGCCACCGGATCAACTGAAATCAGCATGAACAGGTAAATACAAACACAGATCGCTAGCTTTTGCATGATCTCACATTCAGTGCAGCGCTTTTCCCTTTTTTTTTTCCTTTTTCTTTTTTTTTTTTTTCCCCCTTGTTCCCCTCCCCCTTTCCCTTTCAGTACTGAACAGATCCGTGAAAGCAAATGCAATCTGAGAGACAGCTTGCCACACTGGTGTACCTTATATATTCCAAGGGGGCTTTTTATACTCCAACTTTGATTAGGCTCATGTCGTCAAACCCGAGGATTGGTTGCTGTCCCAACAATGAATCTGGCTGTCAGAGGGTAAAGCCCTGTCGATCACAAGTCACTAGACAGCGTTTAGTTACAGCCAAGGGTGAGCTGATTTATCTGGGCGCTTCGCAGAGGATATGCCTTCGCATGCTGAAAGGATATATTTCCAAGTATTGCGGGCAGCAGTACTGAAAGACAGCACTGTCATTCTTAAATATATACCGACCGTGTGCTTGTACTATGAATCAAGGCAGACCTCCCCTTAAACTTGCTTTCGGCTTCCACCAGCCTTTCGGACTTGAAAGTTTGTGCTATTTAAGAGAAAATCCCGAGGGATTACTGTTAGCAGGCAGGAAAAAAAATACTTTAGGGATGCATTGCAAACAGCGCTAATTTACGCTGTTCAACAACTAAAGCATATTCAGCACTTACAGTTCAGAAAACCTGAGTGGCTTTTCCTGCTAGGTACCAGCCAAAGCAGTAAGGAGGATTTTCTGCAAACGTGACTCGAGGTGAATGCAGATCTCATGTGTTTGCCCCTTTAGCATGTATCAAAATCCAAGGAGGAGCAAATCCTTTACTGAACTCATAGTCAGTTGTGAAAAATGAGTCTGTCCCTTCATTGTGCTGTCACCGGGTCAGCAGAATCCTGGGCAGTAAATTAAATACCGAGAGGTCTTTAGTAGCAAAAGTATTTTTAAGGAATATCTTTAGCTAATCGCTCTGATATTACACAGGAACAGCCCAGCTTGCTTTTTCCATTATTAGCAAAAGCATTAAAATACTGAAAACATTTAAGTCTACTGTCAGGATAGCCGCTTTTTCCATGTAATCTTTTATTTCTGTTCAAAACATCTCTGCGGGATGCCAATTTAAGCGATACCTTTCTGCACTTTCTTTTGCTTTCTACTCAAATACTTGTAAGTTCTTTGTATCCTTATGTTTTCAGAATTAGAGTTTTGATACGCTTTCTGCATGAGAGAGGTACATCTAGATGTGATTTTATACTTAGGGGTTATGGCTTATAAAATCTTACAGCAATGTAGCTTGCATTTGGTGTGCTGTTAGTGTGAATTGTGGAATTCACACTTAGCTGGGGGGGGCTGGGGGTTACTGGTCAGCATAGGCTGTCCATTACAGCAAACACAAACCCTGGGATTCATATATATTGTATATATCTGTATATTTGCAATCTGTGTATTACAGCAAAGGGAAATCCTGGAATTTCATGCAATATGCCAAAGTTTGCCTGCTTGAGTCTGGACTGAATTGTCTGTTTCTCACTGGGCTTCTCTTCTTTTCCCGTTCTGAGTACACCTAAAAGGGTGGCAAACGGGGTTTTTTTGCATATGTTCAGGTAGGAAAAATGTTGGTATATGGAAAGATGTGGGACAGAACTTCCAAAGAGTTTTTTCTGCTTGGTCATTCATATTTTTTGTATCACCTCTCCAGGGCATGCAAATTCATCACATAGCACAGAACCGAGCCTAACACTCGGCTCAGGACCGGTGACGTAAATCATGAGTATTCAATTGAAATTGATTGTCCTACCCTGGTGCAAAGTCAAGGCAAGCGATAGATGTATCATGCTTGCACGTTCCAGGCCTATGGCTTTAGGGTCAGATACTCTGATTTCAGCCAAAATCCATGATTAAAGCAAGGGGTTCGGCTTCTTACCTCCCGAGTGTTTGCTTTTTACACAGGAAACCGGTGCAGCCACTCACCGTGTGGTGACACAAACGGGCTCGTGAAGTCAGGACAGATCTGGGTTTGCAGCGGAGGCTGCCTGCCATGCCTATAATGTGTTTTAAACAGACTCTTAGTGCGATTCAAGTGCTGGAAATGTGTTTTTATGGACAATGAATAGGATGATTCAGAGTAAGAATCTTTTTGAAAAGCACTGACCCTGTCGGTGAATTGTTTGGGAGTGTAGGTTGGGGTTTCTTTTTTGTTTGTTTAATATTATGACATGGATGCCATAACAAAACTCTTTGATTCGATTTTATTTTAAACCAGAATGACTTAACGAGCTGTCTATAAAAGGGAATCTACTCCCAGGAGGAAACTTTGACAGGTACCAGGTTTCACACCAGGAGAGAACAATGACCCATCCATAAACAGGTGGAAATAACGTGGTAGTCTTAATATCAGAGTAATTAAATGCCCTGGCAGGCTGTGGCTGTAAGGCATTCATGGTGGAGAGGGGACAAGAGAAGCGCTCAGCAAAGCAATGTCTGCTGCACGGGGACCCCTCTCTGGATGCGCCCCGCAGCAGCTTGCCCGGCATGCAGCGGCCACACTGCTCCTTCCCTGCCAGGGTCTTCTCACTCCGACTCTGGCTCACCATGAGCATGCAGAACTTCATGTTTTGTTTTGGTTTTTTTTCTTCCCCAGTCTTCTGCAATGATTCCGTTAATCTACAAAAAAAAGGGCCCCTTTGTTCCCCTCTGTGAGGCGTTTGCTTACGGCTGCAGGACCAAAGTCCTCTCCTGTAAGCCTGAAAGCCCAGGCTCTTGCTCTCAGCTACCACGGATCCAACCGAGCACCGTGCCTCTGCTCGTTGTTTAGAAATAGGAGGCAGTGAGCGCAGCTGGAGTGGTGACATGGGGACTACCCACCAAGGGTGACCAGAGCACACCAGAACTCACCAACAGCCGCGTAACAAAGAGCAACTTTTTCCCATCTCCCTCATAAAATGCACTTGCTATCCCCACGCTCTGAAGCGCTCTAGGATGTCAGTAGCACACCTTTCCCTTCATCTTTTGTTGTTGCCAGCTTTTCCGTTTCTATGAAACTCCCAGGATTTGGAAGAGGGCGCAAAAAGTCACACTTGATCAGGAGCTATCAAAGGCTCTGATTTCTTTGATAACAGTAATACAATATGCAATTTGTTTTTCTGTCTGCCTTTCACTTTTTTCCAAAAGTGATAACTGCAGAAGTAGGTGACAGAGGTGAGAAAAGTGAGTGATAAAGTGACCAGGTACAAGTTGTTTCAAAAGTTTATTTGGCAAAAAAACAATCAAACAAAAAACCACAGACCAACACATTACCACCAGCAAAACTAAAGAAGAGTTAAAAATGAAATGCACATCTTACTGAACTTTATGGCATTTTAATATCAACTTTGGGATTTGTGTCATTCTACCCGCCGTGCCTGCCAATAGTGAATAGTATTCCCAATCCTAATTATCCAAAGATCATGGCTCAGGCCCCCAAAATCAAGCAGCGTAAGAATGTTCCTATCTAAAGGGAAAAGGCACGTGTCTGTCTACCTGTCAGCTTCTCCTCTTCTTTCTCCCCCTCTTCTTTCTCCCCTCCACCAGGAGGCCTGGTACACATTGGAAAACCGGGGGGAGGGGGGAGAAAAAAAAAAAAAAAAGAAGGAAAAGAACCCCAAACCCACCCCCAACAAATTTGACTGATATAGAGGTTTCAAAGACATTGCGTTATTGTGAGTTTTATGGAAAAACAGTGACTGTGTAGAGGAAAAGGAGATTAGTAATGCCCTCCCTGAGGAGAAGGCAAGCGGAGCCCAACCATTACCCATCCTTTTTGGCAGGCTTTAATTAAATTAGCCAATTCGCTTGTGCTTCTTCATCATTATTCAGCACGCTGATAGCTCTGGACCATCTACATTGTGTCATCCCTTGCTGGGCCAGCAACCCAGAAAAAATAGATAGGGAGCAGGATGGGATTTGAGCTTGTTTTGGGGGTGGACCAAGTGGACATGGAAAGGAACCAGGACGTTTCTGAGAAAAGGGAGAGTTACAGGGGTATGAAGGAGAGGGACACGAGTTATAACCCTGCCAGAAACCGGATGGCTTCATCCTGTTATAGCCTAGATTTCCAAACAATTCCTTACAGGCTGCAGGACCAGAAATCCACTCTTCTTTTTTTCTGTTAACAGACGTGCAACAGTTCCCAGCAGTGATTTACCTCAGAAGGCAGAACTTGAAGAAAAAACAGGTGTTGTGAAAAACACTGTAAATCTGATTGCTGCTTACATTGATGTCGAGTCCTATCTCTGAAGCAGCTGGCTTCTCTCCTGGTTTGTCTTATGAGGAAGATGTAACATTCCTCCTGAGCTGCCGAGGAAGATACTCTGAGTCACCTTTTCCTCTCGCTTTTGTCAGCACAAAGCCTAATTTCTAGAATTGAATCATAGAACCATCTCCTGGCTGGGTTGGAAGGGACCTCCCAGACCATCCAGTCCCAACCCCTGCCCTGGGCAGGGCCACCTGCCACCAGAGCAGGCTGCTCCCAGCCCCATCCCACCCTGACCCTCCCGGGGCCGAGGCTGCTCGGGGCTGCTTGGGGCAGCCTGCCCCAGCGCCTCGCAACTTCACAGTAAAGTATTTCTTCCTAACACCTGATCTAAATCTACCTTTTTTCAGTTTAAACAACAGCACATTGAAAGAGACAGAAAATTCCATTTAAAATTTTTTTGGACTGGATTCATCTCTCACTTAGCTGCCACAAGCTGGGAATCATGTCTATGAAGTAATTTTGCTTGGAATAGTCAAATTTGAATAGAAAAATTCAGAGATGTAACTACATGCAATGGAATCAGGCTGTTTTGCTTAACCAGGAACCCAGCTGTCTGAACTCCCCCGGTGCTTGCTGTTAGCCACCTGAATCCAAGGTGAATGCATTACTTGGAACCTCAAAGCAGATATAATATCATGTCTATAAAACACCTAGAAAGAAATCCTGACGTAACAAAAAAGCCCATGAAAACCTCATCCCAATAACATTACGTAAACTAAAGCTGCAGCTACTGTAAGGCAAAAGTAACCACTTTTAAAATTGAACTTATTGCCGTGAACTAAAATGTGAAAGCTGTAACTGGTATGAATTCCTGCTGTGTAACAAATGCCCTGGAGCAGTTTGTCCTCCGCTATTCCTATTTTTTCCTACAAAAGTAGTCATATGTAAGCTTCTAAACATTGTGCTCTATCAGCTACTGGAAGTCAAATTTATTTCTTTATTCTGGTGGTATGGACATTTAATTCCTTCAAGTTGAAAAAAAAAAAAAAAAAAAATTAGCTCATCTTGTTTTCACCAGTTTTGAGTTCCAGGTATCAGAAAGCATATTCCATGTGGGGAAAGGGCATGCATGGTGCAGGGTAGGGATGCCCTGGTGTACTGGCATCTGGGTGGGTTATACCACAATTCCTTCTCAACTCTTGCTGTCAGGTTGTTTTCCCAGGAAAAACATGATGTTCAGGGATTTGGGATTTTGAGCGGTCTCCCCCAGGACATACTTGGATCTGCATCTGCAGTTTGAGTACCAGGACAAAACGTCACTCTGTCTGGCGAATGATTTCCTCATCTTGGGAGCTATGGAGACAGTCAGGAGCCTGACCTGCCAAGGGGTTTCTCCCAGGCTGCGGTGTGTAAGCATGCGATGGATAAAATGGGGGAAACGGGTAAAACTGGTGGCAAACTGGTGCTGTGGCCATTGTGGCCTGTGATGCATCTCTCAGCTTGCCCAAGAGATGCTGCTGAGACTTCAGGGAAGTCGGGGTCCCCTTTGGCTTCTGGCTCACTCCTGCCCTCCTGGCTGCCCCCTTCCTGCCCGCAGCTTGTGCATGGCGTGCGTAACCTCCCCGGTGGAATGGGCCAAAAATGCCCCGGCGCATTTTCCTCTCCTACAGATTCCAGTACGTGTTGCTCAAGAACTAACCAGATACGCTAATGGAAATAAACTTTAGAAGCAGAGAGGGAAATGTGTTCCCGTTAGGCTCATTAAAAACGCTTAAGGAAGGATGCAATTCTAGTGCAAGCTGCCAGTTTTTCTGAGTTCTTTTGTATTCAGGATTTTATTCTGCAGCCTTCGCTACAGTGCCTATGTATCCTAGAATAAATCATATACAAGAGCCCTGTTCATACCCGTTTAATTCTAAGGGCTCTACTTCTGTTACAGGATGCTCTCTTTTCTTTAAAATTGCAGCTTTTATGCTTCTATCTGGAATTCCTGACATCCCTCTTCAAGGTCTTTTAAAATCGGTGCATCGCTGATGGACACCTTGCGTTCCCCGAAGGAGCCGTTACCGTGCCTGGAGAGGTTTCACCGCTGCATTTGCACAACCAGGGTGATTGAAATGCCCAGATTACTTCGCCTTGGTATCACTAGCTACCAGAACGCGTGTCTTTGCTCTAAGGCACGATGCTTTCAAGGGGGTTTTAGGCCCCGGGGGTGGGTGATTTGGTATGAGTGGCCTGTCCTCTGCTGGGTTGTTCGGGAACGGCATCCGCTGGGAAATGAGGGCCACAGCTCAGAGGAGCCTTTCTTTTTCCTCCCTTTTTTTTTTTCCCTTCCCCCCCTCCCCTTTTTATTTTCTTTTTATTCTTTTTCCTTTTTTTCCTCCCTTTTCCCCCTTCCCCCCCCCCCCTTTTTTTTGTTTTTGTTTTTGTTTTTTTACAAGATGGCTTAAAAGCTAACAGGTATTCTATACAAAATCAGACAATTCCTATTCCTCACAATTTAAAGGCAGACGCCTTAAAAATTTAAAAGTTTGCTTTTGTTTTGTTTTGTTTTTCTCTTGGGACTCACAAGCTTTTCTCCCCCATCAGCCTGCTAATTGGCAGCATCAGCCAACTGGTTGATGAGAGACAAGGATAAACCACAAGGGAAATGGCTGTTTGGGTTTTTTTTACCTTCACCAACAGACTTTCAAACTCCCTCTGCCACTCTGCAGTTATATAAAACCACTTGGGAATTAAATCTTCATAGTCTCGTAGCAAAGAGTCTGACTATCACCATATCGATGGATGTAAGTCCTATTCTTGCAGAAATGATGTAAAGATTCTTTTTTGACTACGCAAATAATTGAAAGGATGCTTGCAAGATGTAACTCATATGATAGAGTAATGCTGGCTGGAATGGGCAGACTCCTGATAATAAAGGCTAGAGAATGGCTTTTCATGAGTAGATCTGGAAGACTTAAAGGAAAAAAAATATTCCTATGATACCCAGATTAATAGATACAGAGTTGTTCGTATGCTACTGACAGTGTGAAACTACACAAAGCTTTTTTATGTTAAGTGAACAGGATATTTTGGGTACACAGGTCAGAGGAACTTCAAGCAGTAGTTCACGGCTGTTTCAGAAGTTTTAGCAGATAAGGAACAAAGTGTCTTGCTGCATACCAAAGCCAAGCTTAGGATCAATTAAAAATATGGTATTTTGACCAAACCTTTAAGGCTTTCTAGTGCATATTGATTAAAAGAGATGAATGATACAATTAGGAATGCAATGCAAAATAGAAATAAAATTGACGATATCAAATTACTTCGTTATACATTCTACAAATTATCAAAGTGTCTCAACATTAAGAAATTGAAGCATTTTGTCATTTTGTTCAAAGCCTGTAGAACAAAGGAAAATTAATTAATAACTATTTAATTGTGCGGTTGGCTGCCTTGCTAATTCTAAAGTTTGACTGATGTATCTAATGATTTATATCAATAACTTTGAGAAAGCAGTGTGGTAAATTTTAATAACTTGGTAGAGAGAAAATGTTTCACTAGGTTTAAACTGTGTTAAAAATATTATGTTTATATATATGTAGCTATCAGGGTATGTGTGCATGTGTGTGTACATATATATATAGCTTTTAATTAGACACTCAACCAAAAGAGCAGGTTCTCTGCTCAAAAGCTTGCTCATTGTTAATTACTACACTGATTGGCTTAATAAGAGATTGCCTTTCTTCTCTCACATCGATGAATCAGGCATTAGCTAGGAGGACCAGAATGTCACTAAATACTTTCCAGAATTGTGCTACGTGATGAATGGTATACATTTATTATCAGAAATAAGGTCTATCAAAATAATAAGAAGCAATTACTTATTTCAGCATGTATTTGGAATTGTATGAAATATGTACTTGTTCTTATAGGAAGAGTGCTGTGCTTAGAAATGCTAATTATTTAGTGACAGGCATATCTTGCACTTTGGGCTAAGATTCGGTGTCAGCTGATATCGATATAAATTAACAATCTAATCTATTAATCATAAATAAAATTAACAGCTCATTGGCCGCACATTGCTATATAGGGTTAAATTTAGTTTGCTCTTTCAGCCATTCAGCACTACTAAAGTGTAATGAAAAAGGGAAAGCTGATAGCCAATGTTGTAGCCCCTACTGTGAGTAGCACCGACCACGCAGGCAGGCATGTTGCAAGGGGCAGGCTGTTATTGTTGCGTTATTTTTACATTATTTTTGCGTTACGGTGTGCTGTGTTTCAGGAAGCCCTTTGAATGGCCTCAAGCTGCGTTAGCCCAGAGTGAGAGAGGACAGCGCAGTAAGTACGAACTCATGGGAACTCTTGACAGCACCAGCAACTACTACTGCGCAGCACAGAATTTAATCTTTATTTTGTAGAGAGAATCTAATCAAGAAGCGTTTTTCAGTGTAATGCTGTCATCCATGCTTGGTAGATTGCAAGAAAAGCACCGCCGTCAGTAGTCCCTCCATACAGCTGGGTACCACATGTGCTCTCTTCAGTTAGATTGGGTAAGAGTCCCCAAATCTCCTAAAATTCAGAGTGAATGTGTGCAGCATTTACAGAGAGGATATTGGTCCTGAAAAATCGCCGTCTTCCTAAGCCAATGCGTTAGAGCCAGTTGTTGGGGTAGAGTTGGGTCTTGGAGAACTGGCATTAACGTGCAGTTCATGCAAGATGGCCATCATGGTTTCTGAACCTCTTTCTTCTGGAAGCAGCGTGTTTGCCATGCACGGTGCATGAATCACAGCAAACCTTTCGCTCAGCCTTTCTCTGCTAGGAAGGCAGCTTCAAAGCATTGGTCACTGGGACCGAAGCGTGCCGGGAGGGATGCTCGTGCTGGGAGGAAGGGCAACAGCACGCTTACTAGAAACGCGGTTGAAGGATCTCCCGACACCAGAAGGGATACCTGCTGTCGGGTTGCAGCAGCCTGGCCAAACTTCTCCTCTTTCCATACAGAAAAAGAAAAATCAGCTGATGGTACAGGGGTGCCTTTCACTTCAGCTTCCTCGCAGCGTGGTGCCTGGGGAGTTTTCCGTTCAGTGTAGAAGGAGACAGCACAAGAACACACGCCACAAGTGCTCCTAAGCCCAGGAGGGCCTTGCAGAGGGGGAGCCTGCAGCTCCCTGGTTCCTGCAATCAGAGGTACCGAGCACGGGAACAGCAGCTCCTCTTCTCCCAGCCCCAGGTTGTGGCCACGGTAAAAACCCATCACTAGTCACCCAGAACGGACAGAGCCTGAAGTGTGTTATTTAAGCTTTAATATGAGGGAAGGTCAGACTTCTTCTCGGGACAAGGTATGTATCCGAGCTTTTCCTGGGGAGCAACTTTCCTCACTTTTTTTCTTCCCCAGAATTCAGATTATTTTCATTTCAGTTCAGACGAGCCTGGTAAGCTTCCTCCACTTTCGTAAAGATATGATTATTTATTTTATTTAATTAATTAGGTTTCTTGAGCTGAATTGTATTTTAATTAGTTTTAAAATGTAAATAAATGTCATTAAATAAACAGTTCAATGTAATAATTTAAAAGTCTCATTGTTGGCTCTCAGGGTTATGTTCTTGGATCTAATTCAGCCATTCTAAGCATCAACAGGCAGTGAATTCATATTTCTGTGCTTACTAATAGCTAGTTCCTTAATATTTATGGGCACCTTGTTGTCACGTTCACGTGGCTACACCCAGAGGTGTAAAGGGGAACATGGCTAAGGGGATGCAAGCTGTGCTTCTGGGATCCCTGCTCCTCCCTTCCCATTCCCTCCTCTGGTTTTCACCAATTTCTTTTGCTTTCCAGTGAAACTGCCATTAAGCCACGTGTCCTATGAAATCCCAGCTTTTCTTTTTTTCTGCCGTTTAATTAATAATCCACCAATTTTGATTGAGGCTGTGACATCAGAGATAACATGCATGTATTTAGCTATACAACCAGGTCCCTCAAGGCTGCTGTAAAATTCATTTTCTTTGCCAAAATCATAGGCACTAGGAAATGGTATAATCCTCAAGAAATCTCAGGAAGCCTGCAAAATAATCTGTCACCTGGAGCTCTGCTAAGGACTGGCTTCAGCGTCAAAGCAGGGCATCAAAAATCCTTTCCAAACGTTAAGGTGCGCATTTACAGTCAGTCTAGGTGTTCTGAATCCTTTATAATGGCAGCATCTCCTGTGGGCTGATCATGTCTTAGGTAAAGAGATTTCTCTTTTTATCATGATAGAATTTCCTTTCTTTCTGTTCCATTATATAGTCTATTGTACTTTTTCTATGAGAAATAGAAAGTGGCAATTTCTTATCTGCCTCCTCTGTTAAAGGTAATTTACTACATTCGTTCTTTTCTATAGCAAATAGCTCTGCTTTTTAAATATTAGTGTTTCAGCCCTGTATCATTTTTGTTTCCCTTCTCTAGGGTTACTCCGTGAGGAGTTTGTTTCTATTAAGATGGAGTAATTGACAATATTCTGCAAACGCCTACAATATTTCAGGCCAGGTAACATTGACTATACAGCTGTAGATAAACTAAAGGTGTCCTACATTTACCCATTCTGCACACCAGTATTTGGAAGTTACAAAAATCACCTGCACGTTGAACAGAAGTTTTTAATTGAGCTATTCACAGTGGCTTTCTCTTTAAAGAATATTTTATTATTTTTTTTAAGTATAATAAACATAAAACCCTGTAAGTTTTGTAATTAGTGCAGTACTTCCTTCTGGCTGACTCTGTTCATTCCTCGCAGCTGAGCAGTTTGCCCTGTACATCCCACTGGAAAGCAGAATGGAAGCCCGATTCCCAAAGCGCTTCCAGCTCAGCGATGCCCACCCCTTGAAAGAACCGCGGCTCTTCAAAGCAACGCGAAATCATCCTGCTGTGGGTGGTGCTGCCTGTTTCCACGAAATGCAAGTTTCTTTCATCTAGAAAGAAGTTTGCACAGGGTAGGTTTGCCTACACAATGTATTACTAAGTTTTTAAAAATCACGCGATGGTTTCCAATACCACACTTGAGTTTACCAGGGTGATAATGGTGATAATTACGATACTAAACGTGGTTATCAGTGACATCCCTCCAAGGTAATTTAACAGCAAATAAGAACCCAAAATTTCTCAAAAGTGAGGCTGTATCAATAGACGGATTTTCTGTACAAGATCTTAGATCTACCTTTCCTCACAAGGTAAAAGAAAAAGCTAACATTATTTTTACTGCTACCCAGGGGCTTAGTATCCACCCAGTGTATACGCCACCACCTATGACACTGCCAGCCGCATAGCTCAGCGTTCAGGAGCTAAGCTCGAATAAATGCGTTTTCCATCTGCTACATGCATGTCTGTAGGAACAGCAGGAGTGTATTTGAAGAATTAAAAAAAATGTTTCAGATCTCAAATAAACAGACTTTGTTCACTTGACTAACACACGGTGACACCTTTGAGAAATTTTCCAAAACGTCTTTTCACGACTGCTGCAGCACTGGGTCTTTGGGGTCTTGATTTTGGGGGTGAAGGGTGTGTGTGGATGCTATTGCGGCACAGAGTTCATCAACACGCCTACGTAAACATTTCTAACACCACGATATCCGCTGGGGTAGGGGCAGAAGGAGCACAAAACCTTGCTTCTAGTTTTCTGCTAGGGAGAAGAAAGAGGCTGTATCAATATCCAAAGAGATGCCAGCATTTTTTGACAAAATTCTTTATTCATGCCTATAATACTGACAGAGTCAAATGCAGAGGTTTTATAGCATGAAATGGCTTTTTTTGCTTCCAAAGGATGAAATAACAGTACTAAATTTGAAGCATAATAAAGACTCAAAGAAGTCACAGTGCTGGTGAAAGAGACCAAATCTTGTGTGCAATTCCATTCTCTAACAAGCCCATACGCAAAACCATGAGTAAATACTAATAAAACCTGGCAAAATGTCACTAAAGACAAAATATTCCAAAGGCAGTGTTAGTGAAATCCTTTGAATTAAAAGATCATATGGGCTTCCACCGGCTGTGTAGATTCAAGCCCCACCCAAGAGAAGGCAATTCTTGACTTTAAATTCCAGTGGCCTTTGCCCTTTTGCGTCAAGCAGGAGCTTCTTCCAAAAATAATTCCCTGAGCACAAACGACCTGTTATAGCACTTATTACTTGGGGTATAGTGTTTGAAGCAGGTGAAGCTTAAATTAAGAACACATATAAAACTTGTAACTTCTAATAATACTGAAGGAATTCTTCTGTATATTGTTGGAAGCTTCAATCTGAGATGATTAACGTGGCTCACAGGCTACTCTTATAAGATGACAGGAGAGATATTTTGCTGCCTTTCCTGAAAGAGCTAGTGTTTCAAAATTATTTCCAAACAAGCACCTTCCAAGCAAGAAATGTTTCTCATTTTTTCCTCACCTTAATATAAAAGGTGATGACCATTCTCTCTTAACTGTGTTGTTATATGAACATCACACACATCATGATGGCAGGATATTGTAACAGTGTGTGTGATATACATGAAATAATATATTAGATTCACTAACACAAGTCATTAATTTATTGTCATTGTCATTTTGTTTGAAATAGAGCACTTGTATTGTAAGTGTGCAGGGAATCTCAGAAGTAAATTCAACAGACCCATCTTCAGTCAAAGTTATTTGTATTTACAGTAGGTTTCTATCTATATTTTAAATCAGTTCTGTCAAAAGGCTTTAGAAAAAAAAAAACAACTTACAAACTCCTTTATCAATTAAAATCATGCCAATAGTAAACTGGGTAGCAAGTTGTTTACAGCCATAAGCAACGTGCAGTGGCCTGGGATCTTTCTTTTGGAGTAGAAAAACATGACTGGCAAAGCTCAGAGGATCGGTTTGGGCAAAGAAGAAAGGTTACTTGGGTTTGAAATCTTAAAACTTGGGTCTTGGCTCTACTGAAATCATTGATAATACTGTCACTTATGCCAATATGAATTTATCACTCCATTATATGAAATCTTGCTCTAAGGAGTGACTACAAAAAAACGAAGGGGCAGTTTTCTTTTTCTGTTCTGAGTCATTTGGGTGACCCGGGGCAAATCATTTTAGTATTATCCCACCCAGCACCAACAGCAGTAGAAGGACTAATTGTTAAACAGAGACCTTACTCTTCCTCTCGATGCAAGCAGCTCTTTGCCTGCCATTGCTGGGCATCCCTGCACCCTGCGAAGCAACGCTACGTTCAGACACCGGAGCGGGCTGCAGGTGAGCTGTCGCATCCCCGCTGTTGCTGCAGCATCCCCGCTGTCACTGCAGCATCCCCGCTGTCGTTGCAGCATCCCTGCTGTCGCTGCAGCATCCCCACTGTCACTGCAGCATCCCCACTGTCGCTGCAGCATCCCCACTGTCACTGCAGCATCCCCACTGTCACTGCAGCATCCCCGCTGTCGTTGCAGCATCCCTGCTGTCGCTGCAGCACAGAGCCGTGCAGCACCACGCAGCTACGCGTGCCCAGCACCAGCTTGGGGCTCTCCGCGCAGCCCGTCACTGCACACACTGATAAGTCTGCGCATCTTCCAAACCTCCCCGCCCGTTCCCCCTCATTGTCCCTTGTTTCTCCACTGTTAAAAAGTAAATATAATTTTCTGCTGGGAGGACAGCGGTGAGAACAGTGTGTACGATGTTCCAAGACGGTGCCCTGACGAGAGCTCCGTAAGCAGCCAGGCAGCCAGGTCATAGACATAAAGCGGTTATTTAATTACCGATAGTATGTGATGCTGTTCGTACATGAGATAGATGAAAATACTCAATATTCTTGTTTGGCTGGAACTATTCATCCTGATTCATCCTCTCTGATCCAGAAGAACTGAGGCTTGAAATGCGTGTCTGTCTGTCTGTGTGCTGTTGACGCTTGCTGAAAAGAATTTGTCTGGCCGTGTGTGTTTGTGAGCTCTTGGCCCAGCCACTGAACAGCTCCTTTAGCTCACTAAATGCAGGCTTGTTTTGGAGCTGAGTGACACAAGTTTTGCTGTGGAAATGGCATGAGTTGTTGGCCTCTCATCACAGAGCCCGCATTTGACTAAATTTTTCCGGCTAGTAAGATGTCATGCCCCATACAAGTAGGACCTTGAACTTCGAGCTGTGTGAGATGAACAATGTTTAATTCAAACATCAAAAAGCAGACTTTGATGTGGGGGCGAGAGGAAGAAAGGAGAGCCAGAAGGAGAGTGACAAGTTATTCCAGTTAGTAGGAGTGAAGTTCCGATATTAAGCTGTAGGGTTGCTGGCAGATCACCGGGGATAGGATGGCCTTCCCGGATCTTTTGTGATCCATTTGTCTCTCAGGGATAATACCGCCTTTCCTCTGTGAGCTGCTTTATCAAAAAGTAACTGTATGACATTATGCCAAAAGTCAGTTCAAGACCTGAGCTATTGGATCATACTAGGTTATTAGCGTACAAAAATACCCCAACCAAATATATATATATATATATATATATTTATGTATATCTGTGCCGTTGTTCCCTTGTCGAAACCTGGGACTACATCCCAAACTGATATGATATGGGATGCCTGATGCTTGTTGACAGATGTGCTCTACAACAGCCAAGGGCTGATCCAGACAGGTTTAATTATCATATACTACCTTACAACATTTTTCTCATGCACATTTCTGCTCAGAGAAAAAAGGCAGCATCGGTTCATACCAGCCAAGTTGTGCTTTTTTGTAAGCCAAAGCTTATTGGAAAATGGATGGAGATTGGAGCTACCACCACTAAACTTCCAGCTATAAATTTTGTAGTTTTGGGGTTGGTTTTTTTGGCAGGCCCCTATAAACTCGCTTTTGCCTTAGAGCCTGTTTATCCTCCAGTCTAAGCCCTATTTGCAGGCCAGTGCTTCGGCATCGCCTCTCCGTGCGCTTTGGCAGTTGTACTTCTGGATGTGCATTTTTGCTCTAGCATCCAACCGTTCCCTGGCTTAGCACAGCAGGCCCTGCCAGTCCCAAACCTACACGTGTCAAAGGTGAGCACTAGATCTCAATTGACACTGACTACTAAAACCTAGCTCCTAATCCTAGTTTTATCCTGTCCCAAAGCTTCCACAAACACTTCACTAGTTCACATCATATACTAGTGGCACACCAGCTCAATTTTTTTTTCAGCTGATCATAAGCTTCAAGGGGTTATTTAGAATCATGCATATTATCAGATCAAATACTTTGAGTCTTTTCAGTCATAAAACCTATTCTATATGCAAGCAAAATTAGCTTTTCTTCAAAGCCCCGCTTTAATGAAATAAGTGTGTAGCAAGCTTATGCTAACTCAGTCTTCCAACTAAAATATTCTTCACACTGCTGTAATTAAGGCAGAAATGGAGATCATAAATTTAACTAGAAATTGGAAAAACTGAGATTTGAAAGCAGAACGTTAGGCTCTATCCTAAAAGAGCCTCTGAAATGTGCCCTCATGCTCCGTTGAATCTCTCAGCGCAGAGTTAACAGTTACACAGACCATCCATAACTGACATTTATTTCACTGGAATTGTTTTGCGATGCTCAAGATGTTTTTTCCCCCCGGGATAAATTACTTGTACCATGTTAAAAGTGAACGTTTCCTCCTGAAATCAAATTGCAAAGTCAAAGGTATTGGGGTCTGTGTATACCATGAATGGCATCCATCTTCTTATTTTCTTTTTTGCCGTTATGTAGTTATATATACGCTATTTCTCTTTACGACCTCCAAAAAACGTTTATTGCACCTTGCTGTTTGGTCTATGCACTGTTATAAATTTCACTGTGTACAAGAGTCCTGATTTTAAGATTATGCAGCTGAAAACCTCTTCATACAGTGGAAAAGATATCTAATATTGGATAGTAGCTCAGATAAGATAATTAGATCATCTAGGTATTGGATAATGTCTGTAGGTATCAAAATATTTATTACGTGCTGCAATCACGATGACAGTTCTTTGTCAGCGGATTAGACTCTTCTGAAAAATAATTTCAAATTTATCTTCTCATTTCGGTGACAGCTGAAGTAATTTTGTGCCTTTATAAAGGAATTTATTCAACATTTGTGCTGCAAAAGGTGATGTCGGTGTATGAGAGAAAGCACCTAGGGTTTGATTGCAGCCAGCCAGGCAGTTTCGGGAAAGGAAAGTCTTCAGCAGCAACAGCTCCGATCCAGTCACCCGTAAATCTCCCCGAGGGATGCGTATCCCCCGCACCCCACTCTTTCAGTCCCCTGTCCTTGCCCTAATGTAGCCTCTGAGGGAGTTTCTACCCCAGCTTCTTTTTAAGGCATCTTCTGGCTCATTTCCCATTTGGAAACCCATTTGCCCTGGGCTCAGAGGGAGCCGGTCTCTCTGCCCACCGCATCAGTGCACTGACCGGCTCAGCCTGCACCGTGGGGTGGGGGTGCGGTGGTCCCCCCGCCCCGCTGAGCAACAAACGACACAAAAGGCATCCTCTAAAGGGAGGGGGATGCATGCCTGCCCTCGAGGAGAACCGAGAGAAATGGGCCAGGCTCTTAAAATAGCCAGAGACATTGCAGCTGCTCCCGTGGCAGCAAGAGCCGGCCCTTTCACAGGTCTGCGTGCCTGAATTTCTCAAGGTTGAGAAGCTGATGTGGGCAAAGGTGCTTTGGGGAGTTACTACAAGTACCAGGAAAAACTTTCCATTTCATACCTACTAAATGCCTGTAGGCTTGTCCATGAAAACACATGACGAGCATGTTTCAGGGAACACAGTAGTTCTTAGGGGCAGGGTGATGTACTCTGTACACAGCTGGGACGAAATCATATGGTGGGTTGGCCCCAGCCAACAGCCAGGCACCCACCTGGCTGCTCACACCCTGCCACCTCCTGATGGAGCCGGAGGAGGCAGAGGGAAGGTGAGAAGCCCGGTGGGTGCAGATGGAGATGGCTCACCAGGTGAAGCCAAAGCCAGGTGTGCAAGCGGGGCAGAGGAGCAGTTTCTTCACGGCTCCCTGCCAGCGGGCAGGTGTTTGGCTGCTCCCTGGAAAGGCAGCCTTCAGCACGCACAACCAACCACTGCCTGGGAAGACAAAACACCACAAACACGGAGGTCCCCCCCTCCCTCCTCCTTTCCCTGAGCTTGTCTTGCTGAGCACATCGTAGGGCACAGGACACCTCCTTGGGCAGCTCGGGGCAGCTCTCCTGCTCCTGTCCCTCCAGTGGAAGGAGGTTTTCAGCTGCATAATCTTATTATCAGGACTCTTGTACACAGTGAAATTTGTGACAGTTCATAGACCAAACAGCAAAGTGCAATAAACATTTTTTGGAGGTCATAAGTAGAAATGCTATATATAACCACGTAACGGCAAAGAAGAAAATAAGAAGATGGATGTCATTCATGGTATACACAGACCCCAATACCCTTGTCTTTGCAATTTGATTTCAGGAGGAAACATTAACTTTTAATCCTGGGGGAAAACAGGACATCTTGAGCATCGCAGAACAATTCCATTGAATGCCTTCTCCGCGGGGGCACAGTGGGAAGGAGAGAAAGTCTTGGCACTGTGCGAGCACCGCTTGGCGACAGCCAGGATACTGGTGAGTCATCAGCACCATCCCAGCCCCAAATCCCAACCGCAGCACTCCACGGGCTGCCGTGGAGGAGTTAACTCCATCCCCACCCAACCCAGGGCAAATACAAAGCCTGTTACTCCTGTTTCATAATTTTTAGCCTTCTTCAGTTGTTGCTGGTAATGATGTTGATGCCGATGTGAAAACATGAAGGTACAGCTGTGGGTACAACATGCCCCTGGAACACATTCCCTCTCCACGTTCCATACATTAATGTCCCCAGATGTTGCAAGGCGGGGGAGAGAAAGGTCTCACCGTGTCCCTGCTCTGCTGATCCCCAGCTTCATGTGCAGTGATGTGTGTCTTCATCTCTGCTGCGAAGCAATTTCCTACTTAATGTTTTATTTTCGTACCTTTTTGGAATGGGAATCCTGAGAGGGATTTTTATTTTGGAGAAGGAAATGTTACAGGAAGATTAGGTCCTTAAATTCCCCTTATTTCTCTGCATTATTTCCCCTTGTGCGGTGATATTTGTAAAGCTACTCTTTTGTTGCTGTCCTCAGGGTTCTTAGTTTTTGGTGTGCCAGTGACCATGTTCAAGATGGTTTTTGCTTTTTTGCAGATAATATTTGACTATTAGGAAGGTATAATTTTAATGTAGAAAGAAGATGGCATTGCTTGCAGCCTCGTGTCACAGGGAAGCCTGATGTGTCCTACTGCAGTGCACATCCCAAAGTTTGAGTTTATTCTAGGAGAGATCTAAATGTAAAGGATTTACCCACTTTCTGGCTGGCTGGCTTCTCAGCTGACTCTAATTCTAGTGGGTGGCTTTTCAGTTGAAAATCTCTTTTGATCCTCTTTGCAATATTCTAATGCCCCATGTTTGCTTAATCCCCTCGCTGTGCTGCTGCCTGGTGTTTTCAGGACTGCGCTTGGCATGTCCTCCCGTGCTTCATGTTTTAGTGCCGTCAGATATTGATTAAAAAAAAAAGAAAAAGAAGAAGAAAGAAAAGAAGACTCGCATATATATTAGGGATATTTATCTGGCTGGTGTACTGCCTTTTTAGCAAAAATGTAAGTAATATTTAGTATCTTCTGTTTTCCCTGTTTATGTTTTCTAGTGGTGCACATGGAGTAAGGATGGTGTCCGCTCACAGGGAGGTGCCTGGCTGCACAGAGGCTGACAGCGTCTGTTCAGATTCGCTGCTGACCCTCTGCCAAACACGGTCTCCAGTTCCATATACAGCCTGAAGCAAAAGGTCCACCTGCCTCTTGCCCCAGAGCTCCTGGGAAGGATGTCTTGGTGCTTCTCCTTCGTGCTGAACGTGCAGTGCTGCTTTGGTGATTTGGCTCAGCTCCTGCAGGCGCCACGGAAGGAGCCACCTCTTAGAAAGGTTACTTAAAAAAAGCCCTTGTCATCACCATGGCACCAAGATGAGCCGTAGGCTTGGCTGAGGGCAGTGCTCGGAACACAGCTTAGTCCTCTCCTAGCACAGAGCCCGGGTCAGGGCACGCCGCCAGCGAGCCCCCGCTAGCTGCAACGATCCACCTCTTCCCGCTGGGAGAAATTCCACTGTTCTGGAAAACTGTCATCTCAAATGAGAATTCATACTCAGAACTGGGTTTAAAGATTTCTCGGCTGCTTCTGGATTCCTCAGGTGTCTTTGCTCACTGTTTACTCAAAGAGAGTGACTGCACAGCCCTTGGGGAGCGGGGGCAGCCCAGCGAGCCACAGCGAGCCTGCTGCTCGCTGTTGTAGGGACACAACCTGAGAAGCCCCAACAGCATTAAGAGAGCATTAGGGCTTTTGTAATAATCTTCAGGCTTTGGAGCAACCTGGGAGAATCTCGCACGGTGCAACTAATTCCTGTCAGTCACCAAATGCTTACAAAAGTCTTGAATTTTTAGTATTTTGGGGTTTTAGCTTAAAAAACATTTTTATCCTAGTCACACCTCTAGAGCTAGTGGCCCATATAAAATGAGGCTTTATGTTGCAAAAGCATCTCGGTTTTTTGAAGGAAGGAAGGATACCTTACATCTGGTGTGACTAATAATCCAAACGTTGATTAATCCCATTCTTCCTCTTACAGCTATAATGTTCTGTATGGTGTCCTCCTCTGGCCCCAAAGTTTATTCCCTCGATGTCCTTATGCCAGACTCTGATCCCAGTTTTACCTTGCTATATGTAGGCTATGGTGAAAGTGTCTTCTTGTATCGTAGCAGCGCTACAAAAGCTGTAACCTGTGTTAGATAGCTATGTTTTTAAGTATTAATATTCACCCTGTTTCATTAATGTTTCTTGATAAATCTGCTAAACAAATGTGTAAGACGGGAGAGGTACAAAAATGATGAAGGATGGAATAAAGGTGATTTATCACAAACAGGTGCCAGGTTTGTGCTAAAAAGCAGAAACAGGGAAAGCATTTCAGGCCTTTTCTTGCAGATGACAAAGGACAGAAGTTTCCATGGGCTTTCTCTGACCAAATGCTTCCTTGTAAACTGTTTTGTCTGTTCTACAAAATACCCAGCGTATTTTCTTAATGGGTCCTTTTTAACACTATTTCAATGAGATGCAGTATGAGGTAATTTCTCGAAAATATCACAGGTTTTATCAAACAACCAGGATCCACTTTGTGAATTAACTTTTGTTTCAAAGATTCCTAAAACTGCCCAAATAGACTTCTGCTATAAACTTGCTATTAATTTCTTGGTTAATGGCTAACACACATTGAAACAAAGGCATCCAACTATTGCATTCAGTTGGCTAAACATTTGTGCTGTATAGAAAGGTGTAATTTATTTTATAACCCCTCTTCTGGTTTCTTCTTTTTTATTACAGATAAGTAGAGTTGTTCTGTGGGAGAAAAGAATTCACACCCACACATTGCATCTCATTTTATTTGGGCAGTGTGCCTTTACAGCGTCATGTATTGTCGCAATTCTCTTTTTAGACATCACTTGTAAGCATCTAGACAAGTTCTAAGCAAATAATGTTATTTCTTCACAGAAACTTTTGCAAATCTGGTGGCTTAAGTAGTTCCAAATGTCTCTGTGCAGGTGTCGGTGACTGGATGAAACAAACTACTGCAGCCCAGCCCCTACCCACCGAAATGCTGCAGCACGCACTGAAGGGTAAGTACATGAGTAAAACTGAGCACGTGCTTCAAGTTCTACTGCTAAACAGGGCATTTCCCCCATTTTTTGGAAAAAAACAGGTCTTTCCCCAAATATCTCACTGTGATCATGATGAAGACTGATGATAACCGTCAGCTATTCTCACCTAGTGCAGGGGGTTCATTGATGTGTACGAAATTCAGGGAATATACTGACAGTTCGTGTTGTTTTTCTCCTTTGAGCTATAGCAGTTTATGCACCTTAAAAAAAAAAAAAAAAAAAAAAAGAAAAGAAAACCCATATCCATAGCAATGGGTTAAACATTATATTTTAAAAGTTCAGAATACCTTCATGCAAGAAAGTGGAATTAGGATTTTATATTTCAAATTTTTATTCTTTTCTATTCTAAACTTAAAAAATATCGAACCCTCTTTTGAGAGCAGGAGGATCAAAAATAATCATGATCTGGAAATCGATGTTGTGCCCCAAGGTTCAGAGCAAACATGCAATCACCACTGTCATGTACTTTTGGTAGCAACGGAGCTGAAAACTAGGGCAGCACTGAGTGATTTCTGTGGCGTATGCTTGGGCATACCCTAATTATACTTGCATTACTTTTAATCAACGTGGTTGCAAACATCAAGGAAACATTTTCAGAAAAGATGAGCTCTGAGAAAAGGCTTTGGTAAATCTGAGCTGTGTGCAGAATGCAAGAGCAGTCTATAACGAAACAGGAGTTAGGTAAAGAAGAATCTATAGCTGAGGAGAGGAACATCTTTCCCATCAACGAAACACTTTATTTACAAAGTGTTTACTTAGCCTATAGAGCTGTTTGTTGTAGTGAAGCAGACTTCCTTTGCATCATGGGTTTGATATTAAAATTCTACCAAAGTACCTTGTTGCAAGGCAGTCAGAGCACACCACGTAAAAATTTCAGGCGTTTGGATTATTAGGAGATTTTAGTCAATGAAAAAACTTTGGGGGTTTTTAGCTCTTCAGGCTGTATACTGATATCCTAATAGAGGTACAACTGGTGAGTAGGGACTGAGTTGGCGGCTGGGTTTGGACAGGTCCAGCACGCCTCCATGGTGCTTGAGAGCCCTTTTTGAACGCCACATCCCATGTCAATGGGTTCTTAAATTAACTTCAGCCTTGCTTGGGAAAAATAATTCTTTTTTCTTGCTTTCTGAAAGAAAGTCAGGGAGAATCTGACCTGGCATTTGTCAGCGTGCGGGACCACCTGGGCAGCACCTAGTCCAAACCAGAGCTGCTCACTGCCCACCCAGCCAAGCACCCAGCACCGCTCAGAACGTGAGGAAGAAGCTCTGGGGTTATTGTACATTGGGTGCAGGTGAAAAGGGAGAGAGCTGAGATATTGCCCAGCAGAAGGGGATGCAAGTAGTACAGAAATGAGCATAGGATAGCGCGGGTTTACGGGACACAGAGGAGGAGCTGAAGACTTGGAGGGGGAGAGGTTTGTGGATGTGGAGGAGCCGTGGAGGGTGGCAGGTGGAAGGATGAGGGCAGGAACTGTCCAATCGTATCAGAGGGAGGGAGAAACCAGATTTCATTTATCCAGTTACCCCGGGACAAACTCATTAAAAGTTTGCCTTCTGGTACAGAGGCTGGTATGTGACAAATTTTACACCAAAAGTAGTAGCTGAGCAATTTCTTACTGAAATTCCTCTGAAACACCAGCACTGCTATCACCCAGCCCGGCAGCCGGGTACCGTTCCAGCAGTGCCAATACTGGCCTTATCCGGTAATTTCCATGGCTCAGTTTGCACCATTTTCCTCCTGCTGTAAATGTATTTATGCTGCATGCACCTTGTTATCGGGAAGGGCTTGTACCGCTCAGGGGACATCCCAGCAATTTTTCCCCACTGAGGTGAACACGTGCAACCCGAGCAGGGCATGCCAAGCATTTACAGGGCTTGGACTTTATTATAAGAAGATCTAACAAACTCTGATAAGTAAATAACTAGTAAAACCAGCTAATGAAATACATACCAGATCTTTTGGAACAAAAACATCAAACGTGGTTCAAAACAATGTCTTCCATGTGGAGAGTTCCTTCCTTACCCGTATAGGAAAGTGTTTTCAGTTGCTCCAGCTGGGGAGAGGGGTGAAAGAGGCAGCATGAGCTGGGAAACTGAGTCCCAGGAAAGGCTTTGGTGCCTGTGTCCTCCCAAACCAGTCCATGCACGGCACGGGCTCCTGTGCCCTGGCAGGGCGTAGGGTACCCTAGGAACCCCGCAGCCCCTTCTCTAGGCAACTGCTGCACCTCGGAGGCCTCCGTGCTGGGGCTGGGCTACCTCAGATTTGGGCACCATGGTTTTCAGCAGCACAGCACCTGTGTCTGGCCCCAGCCTTTTACCCTGAAATGCTTTATGAGCTAAATATTTCATCGACTGCCTGGTCTGTGCCTGGTGGTAATCATTTCAAATGGATGTTCTGCATTTAAAAAGACTGACGGCTCTGCTTGAGCCAAACAGCATAAGCTGTCTTGCATACTCCACAGCTAATAAAATATTAAATACATTTTGGCACCCAGAAATAAATACCAGCTCGAAATTCCCATCACATGTATCTCCTCCTTCTTAACTCCCCATCATCCCCCCTTGCTTTACATTGAAGTGCTGCTGCTCAGACTAAACGGTTTGTTGTCGGATGTGAGACGGGGAGGCGAGTGCTGCACACGTGCCCTGCGGTTATTATCCGCTGGGACATAACAGAGCGATCAAATCGGGTGCTGGTGATGTGCCGTGCAGAGCAGGGCAGCCTGTGAAATGTCTGCCCCGCGTCTCAAAGCTGCTTGGTGGGAACTACACTCGCTTCAAAGCTGAAGTTGGAAGTGGAGCCTTGTGTTAGAAACCAGGTTAGACTAAAAAAGAGCATGGTAGCCATAAACCGCTATGAAGATATTAATAACTTAGGAAGTTCGTATTAAAAACTGTTTCAATACAGTTTAAAAATCACAGTTGTAATAATACCACTGTGTTAATGCAAGGTAATGGTGCCTTTCCAGTACGCCGCCTTGTTTTCACTCTCAGGGCTATGATGTCATTTGATTTGCTCCCCCAGCCACCCAGAGGCAGACTAAAACAGTAAGAAAAACATCTGATTAAAATCTACCCAGGTCAGCGGGCCCTCGGTCAAAGCTTCTTGAAATCAAAGGGTAATAGTGCCGCTGGCCTGAAACAGGCTTTGGGTCAGCTCGAAAGCAGGCTCCTGGGAACACCTGCATGCACATGCTTAGCTCCCGAGGGGTTTACTCCTCGCTGGGGCACACACCCCTGAAAAATAGCCCGTGTGAGGACCCAGAGCTGATGCTGGTACCTGAGGTTGCCCTGGGAACTGCGGCTGGCAGGAGGCCAGCGGTAAGGGTCGAGCTTTGCACCCTCCTTGCACCCCAGCCCCAGAAACTCTCCCTTCCGTCCCTAAGGGCAGCGCGGTTCCTGTCGGAGCTGGATGAAACGACACGGCAAAGGCAAACTCCATGCACAGCACTTGTCAGCCGAATGCTTTCTCCGGGCCCCAAAGGAAATAATTAGTAAAATAAGTTGGTTGTTTTTTTTTTATTATTCACGGATGGACTGTTTGCAGGTGATGAGTGTCATATTGCACGGTGCTGTCAAGCGGTCGCGATAGCCGTAAGCAGCGAGCCTTCCCTGTAACGTCCCGCTGGTGGCATGTGAGGGTGTAGGGCGCCTGCCCTCCCTGCCCTGGGCTGGTGGGCTAGGGAGGGGGGCTGGGGGTGCCGGCCATGGGGCCAGCAGCAGGGACCGGGGGGCTGTGGGGTGCTTTCCCGTGCCTCTGCTCTCCCGGTCCCCCACGGCCCCGCCTGGGCTTGGTCACAGCCATGCAACGGGCTAAATGTGACCCAGCAGCTACGTTTATAATAACAATTTTCTTGACTTATATTACCAACGTAGTGTTTTCTTTGGCTTTGATAACGCAATAAATGCCTTGGCTGGCAGATGCCTAGCTGGAAATAGGTTAGAGACCTACTCAACGATAGAACCGTTGCCTCAGCGCGTAGGAAGGTTTGTCCATGGGCCAGCACAGGTGTCTGAAGAGCGTGCGGCCGCCGTCGAAGGGCAGGGTTTTGGAATCACAGACCCACAGCCTGGCTGGGTTGGAAGGGACCTTACAGACAGCCAGTCCCAACCCCCTGCCCTGGGCAGGGCCACCAAAACTAGGCAAATGGCTTATCTCAATTCTAAGTAATTCTAATTTAAGTAAGAACATGTCTGGATGATCATGGGCAAGAGCTAAATTTCCTATTCCAGGTTAAACCCGCTCAAGCCCCACCGAGGGGGCTGGCACGGGCAGAGCTCACGGACCCCTGGCTACGGGCAGCACCGGCTCCTTCCCGAGCCGCACATGGAGCTACAGCGGGTGTCAAACAGCGCATCGAACCACAGCCTGGCAGGTGGGAAGGGACCTCCCAGACCATCCAGTCCCAACCCCTGCCCTGGGCAGGGCCACCTGCCACCAGAGCAGGCTGCTCCCAGCCCACCTTGAACACCTTGACCCCCTGGGCACGTGCTGTGCTACCTGTGGTGGCCGTGGGCCAGCGCTCCCCCAGAGCAAGGACACTTCACCCAGCATGGGATGTCTGCTCACGGCCTCGCTGGGGAAGTATTTTTCGTTTTGTAGCATCGCCTTTTTTTTGGAAAAATTAAGAGTATAATTTTCATTTGCTCAGCTCCTTCGTTCAGGAAGCTTTCTGTTCGGGTGGGAGTGTATGTTAAAAAGCTTTGGTGTAATTAGTATTTTTCTGTAGCTGCACAGCTCATTCAGGCCTCGCCCCAGCTGTCCTGTACTTTAATATTCACCAGTAATTAACATTAATATTCACTGGTAATTAACACCCGCTGGCTGACGGGTGGCTCCGTGTCTCGGCGTGGGCTGGGCCCAACGCACCATCCCCACCCCCGGAGCTTTTGACAGGCTAATTCCCCCCTCCCGACCCCCGACCCCCCCACTTAGACCCCAAGGGGATGCGTTGATCCCTCCCGTTTTTTCCCGTTTCTGTTTGCATTTTAAAGCGCTGCGGTCCGGCGGGGGCGGGGCGCTGCAAGAGGGGGCGGGGCCAGGTGGGGGCGGGGCCAGGGCGCTGTCGGGGGCGGGGTCAGAGCCGCGCCCCGCCCCGTAGCCCCAGCGCTGCCGCCCCGGCGGTGCCGCGGGGAGCGCCCGGCGGAGCGGTGTGAGTGGGGGAGGAGATGATGGTGCTGATGTGGCTGGTGATGATGATGATGATGATGATGATGATGATGGGTGGGGGCCCCTCCCCGACCGCTACCTGTGCGAGCACGGCGGGGCCGGTGCTGCCCGCTCCCCAGCGGGGCGGGGCGGGGTGGGGCGGCGGTGCCGGCTGGGGGGGCGCTCGGTGGCGGAGCCGCGGGGGCGGGGGGTGCCGGTGCCGGTGCCGCGGGCGGAGGCTGGGCGTTGGCCGGCGGGAGCGGCCGGCCCTGCCCGTGGGGGGGCGCGGGGGCCGCTGGCGGGCCGGTGTCCCGGTGTCCCGGCGTCCCGGTGTCCCCGTGTCCCGGGGCGCTGGCTCGTCGCGCCTCGCCACCCTTCTGGTTCACTGACAGGACTCTGGAGGACCGCCCGGCCCGGTCTCGGCGCCGGTGGGACGAGGGCCCGATCCTGGAGGCACCTCTGGAGGAAGGGGCAGCCCTCCGCGCCCTGCCCGCCGGCGGAAGCCGCTGCTCGGTGGCCGGGGGCGCGCCGGTGGCGCCGCATCTGCAACATGCGCTTCCCGCTTCAGCCTCCCCCGCCGCGCCGGTAAGGTCCCTGCCGGCATCCCACCTTCCGTAGGGCCTCCGGGGGGCGGGTAGCCTGGTGCTGGTGTCGTGGGAGGGGTGGGCCGTGTCCCACGGGTGAGCCGTGGGGCCAGCGGCGGCCGCGGGCGGGACCGACCCCCAGCACGGCAGGAGGGGTGGGCTGTCGGGCGGGCTGTCGGGCGGGCTGCTTGGCCTTCGGGTGGGGTCCTCCAGCACCCGCGGTGGTGCCTCGCGCCTTCTGCCAGCTCGCAGCGGTGTTGCTGGGACCCAAGTCCTCCAAACTGGGCACAAGGGAGGTGCCGCTCCAGTTGGGCATTGCCCGGGAATTGGCAGTGCCGTGCCAAGCCAGGCGAGTGATGCAGGGCACAAAGGGAAGCGGCGCGGGGGCTTCTGTCGGCCGCCATCCCACTGCGGGGAGGCCGTGGCACAGCTGGGTTCGCTGGCCGAGGTGGGCTGGGGGGTCTCGGCTGCCCCCGCTGTGCCCCGATGCCTCTTGCAAGCCTTAGCTCCAGCCCAAACGGGGCAGGGTACCTTGACCTGGCACACCATTAAGTGCAGGTTCAGTAGGGCAAGATCAGCCACGGCAAAAATCATGAAACATTTAGAAATGTGCTTTCTCATAGGTCGAGAAGTAGGAGTCCGAATTAGTTTCTAAATATAGCAATTTTTTACAAAAGAAGGAAGAATACAGGGATTTATACAAGTCTTAACAAAGTGGCATTTTTAACCTTCAGGTACACATAAATTAGTTTTTCTTCTGAACATTGCGTTCTACCAAGAAAATTATTTAACATCCCTTTGGTGCATACAAGTTGCAGGAGGGGTTGTGTGGAGCCTGGCACTGCTGGTGGCTCCAGGGGTGAGGTGGCTTCATGGCAGGGCGCTGGGGCAGAGCGGGCAGTGCCACCAGGCTGCGCAGGGCTCTACAACCCGGCCTGCCTGCTGGCCACCACGCTTCGCGCGCATGAGGGCGGCAGCTCCCGTACAAGTCGAAGCTGGCATGTTGGGAGTGATCGGATTCAGGAAAACAAATACTGGGGGAGAGCTGTGAGACAGAACGGTGCTTAAAGCTGACGTAGTGCTTCGCTGCAGCTCTGGGCGGCTTCTGTACCACTGGAGCATCTGCTCGTTAACTCCTCACATCGTTCCCTTACTCCTTGGCTGATTTCTGCCAATTGTTAGTAATGTAGTTGTGATTTTAAAATGTGGGGCCGTGTTTTCCTGCATGTCCCTGTGTGAGGCATGGAAAAAATAGGTCTTCTGTTGCATTTCTAATTCTGCTTCCCAGTTTTACAATCAGCTTCTGGATAGGGAGATTAAAAAATAAAATGAGTTTGTGTGATGCTTTTCTTGTACCCTCCTCTGGTTGATCTTGGGCAGGTCCTGGCCATCTCCTTCCCGCTGACTTTCATGTGCGTTAATCCAGTGGGGGCCTTTGCCTTCATAAGAGCATCACAGAGCGAGCCAGCGTACCTCATTCATGCCGTATGATCTGTGGCTCCATGTGCTCGTAGCTCAATCTTGTGACAGATACTACAATAAAACACGACCCTGACAGACAGAGATATTGATCCGCTGTTTTACCTGCTGCTGCTCATCAGTTCTTGCTGGCAGCATCCCCAGGCTGAGCAGCAGCTGGGGATAACGGCAGGAGGGGCTTTCTCGCTTGTACAGATTTGTGCATCCCTGCTCGTTGTCTGCAGCGGTCTGTCTGTGGCTGGCGCTTGTAGAAGACGGGAATGTACCTTTGTAAACAAGGCTAGGTCCTAAGCTTTAGCATAGTATAAGTAGCTTGATGTTTTGAAGTGCTCCTGAAGGTGGGCTGTTAATAGCTGGGCTGTGACTCCACAGCTGACTTGCTGGGATGGAAGCTTTGTGGTGTATGTGGGGAAAGAGCAGTTTCCGCTCTCGTTCGTTCAAAACTGTCACAGCATTGTAATAAACCAGCAGGCTGCTTCCCCTGGACCCAGTGCCCTGCCTTACAGCAGCCCGGCCTCGGGGTGGGACCTGGCAGTGTCTCTGACACCCTTTGGTGGTATGCCTTGCGTTGTCCTCTGCTGTGGGGAAAATATTTGTGCGGATCATCAGGCTACAGATCTGCAGCTAATACACCTGGAGGGCTGGGCTGATGATTGCTGGAACTGTGGGCTTTGCTGCAAGATGTGTTGAACCCCTGTCTTTCCATCTTACACAAGGCAAGGAAACAGCTGTGCATGTACTAAAAGCTTTGTATCTGTTTCTTAACATTTTGTTTCTGTTCACTCACCAATTTTGAGCATTATTTTGTATTTGGGTTCTTAGAGAGTTTCAGATCACCTCTATGACCGTTAGCTTTTCCTTCCGCTCAGCCAAGGCATTCCTCTGCGATTTCTGTAGTTGGGTTCCTTAAATCCCGGCTAAACCTCTTGCAGATGGAGTTTCTGAGAGGCTGGGTATCTTCTTCATGCCCTTTCTTCTACAGCCTTGCTTTAAGGCCTCGCTTGCTAAGGCAATCCATTGGCCCACTCTTACTTATCTAGAAAACAGGCTTTCATCGACAGTAGACATCCCGCTCTCGTCTGTGTGAGAGTACGTTAACATTCTCCCTTGTCCCCGGTGTGGCAAAACGTCTGTACTGATAAATGCCTGCTTACTTGTACTCCGAGGCATCGGGGGAAAAAACCACCAGGCATTGAAAATCCAAGCAGAATTAACATATTGTACGTATTTCTGTCCAGATTTGGAGAAAATAGAAGGATGTACAGTTGCTTAGACAAGCAGCAAAGTTAAAACAAGAGCAGAACCTGTAAGAAGGGTTCAGCATCCTCTTGCCTTCAGGCTGCCCTCCAAGCTGCGTGCAGCTCTGCTCAGCAAACCGCCGTACTGGGAGGAGGAGGGAGGGTTTCGGGACAGGCTGACTGGGTGCAGTTTTGCTTTCATGAAATTAGCTACCAAGCACACCGTGTTCTTTACTTTTAACCAGACTTTTTTTCCTGAATGAAAACTAAGCTTAGAGCTGCTGAGGGCTGTGCCTGTCGGCACAGCTGTTTTCTGAACCATTGGTATTTTTACCTTGCTGTGCTTCACCTTTGCTTGCTACATCGACTGTCCTCGTACTGAAAAGCCTTTCACAGTAAACTAGAGGTCATGCTCCATTCCGGGAAGTGTGTGGTTTCCCCATTCAGTTACAAGCTGGGTTGGAAGCCTGCAAAAGTTTTATCCGTTCTGGCCGTTGGGAGGGAGGGGGGAACACAAACCTTTGAAATTCCAGCTGTAGCCTGAAGGAGAGAACCGGGAGACTTTCACTTCCGCGCTAATCCTGCACGGCAGTGGTTTGCGGTTCCTGCATCCAGCCTTTTCCAATCTGCAGCTCTGATCTCTCCTTGGCAGTAAGCAACAGGAGAGGGAGAGGACGGCCCTGAGAGGAACAACAAGGGCTCCAGCTCTGCTCTTCGTGGCCCAAGTTGTTTTGGGGTGTTGAGGTGTTGCAGTGATTGCCTGAGGTAGCTGAGATCTTGGGAATCATGCTCGTCTTAAATAACTCTAGCTTTCTAAAACTTCCATTTCCTATGATTAGAAGTAGTCTTTTATTATCAGCGTTGCTACAGTTGGCCTACTCTGTAGGATTTGCAGAAAGACATGTTTAGGGAGAGGCAGAAATGAAAACTGGTGGCAGAAATGAAAACCGTGAGTGCCCCTGCCTGGGGCTGCTCTGCACAGGGAGCCTCGAGCCCGGCAGCGATGAGGTGCTGCGTGTTGAGTGAGCCGTTCATCCCCCCAGCATTCCTGTGCCGCTGCCCCATTCAGAAATGCAGGATATCCCAAGGCGCACTGTCTCGTAGCCTCCTGGATAACATCCCACCTTGTCAGGGGGAGAAACGGCGGACACAGGGTGTTCCGACTGTCTGTTTCTCTCCGTTAGTACATGGAGGATGTAAATATCTAATGCAGTGAGGTGCAGTTCAGAGGTCTGGATGCCTGAACGCTGGTTGGTTTACATCTGCTGGTACGCCAGCTGCGTTACCTGCCTGCAGTTTGAGTATTTTTGTTAAAAAGAGTAATGTTTATTGTCTCTGTGATGACAGCGCTGTGATTATCTGACTGTTCTCCCTGTGCGCTGGGGTGAGAAAGGTCCGGGTGGTGGCAGGAGCTCTGAGAGGGAGAAGGGAAAGCGGGAGAGACCTTTTTAGCTGAGGCAAAGGCTGGGGCGCTCCAGATGCCGGCCTATCACCCCTCCTACAGCCTTGCTGAAATCCTCCGTAGCTGGACTTGCTGTGGAAGGAGGTCGGCATCCTGCACATAGTCCCGGAGCCACTTGCCCAAGCAGTGGCCCTGCTGCACGCCCGCGATAAGGTGCTGTGTATCAGTTGCTGCAGCCTGCCCTTCAGTCTCGCTCCTGAAGTGCTGTATCATCCTTTTACCTTTGTCAAAGTCAAATACTGTGGGTGACCAGGCAAACAGACTGCTGTGAGGCCAGCGCTACAGATTCATCTAACTTTGTGACAATACGGGACTCTGATGTCTTCGCAAGTGCCAAGTCGTATTTCTTGGTTCCCTTTGCAGAGTCCCAGTGGTGACGCTGTCTGTGCTGTACTGGGGACACGTGGGACAACTTGATAAAAGCAGGTGTGGTTTTGGTAAGCAGCATACTGAGCTTCTCTTGTGGATGCTGAGGGGAAAACGAAAAGCTTCCCTGGCCAGAGAAGGGTTACAAGGAGTCCTAGTTGAACCCAGAAGTTTGGATAGTGAGGAGCCTGCTGCTGCCACGGCAGAAATTACCCACTGTGTTCCTCTGGGCAAAGCTGCACCGAGCTGTTTTGAAAAGCATGACTTATTTTTAATCTGGTGGCTGCTATAAAGAAAGTGTTATATAGCATTGAACTTCAGGGAGGTTTTTTCCAAAGGTCTTATGGATGGCAGCCATTTAAACAGCAGCAGGAATTTATTCGCCTGTGATAGCTAGAGATGTTGTATAACAGTAGCGCTCTTGCTGTTACGCCTGTCTCCGTTATACGAAAATGTATTCCAGAGAGGCAGGTGAAACTCTTTATTTTGGGGTAGCTTGCATTTATCCCTTTGTAATTATTTCCTATTGATTATTTTAATACCTTAAAAAGTCTTACTTATCTAAATAAAACTGCAGTTGTGCTATTAACGCATTTCTCCTGTATTTTCTATTGTACAATAGTGAATTGCAGGCATCCTTTTACCATTGTTGTTTCCTGCAGTAGTTAGGAATGAACTTACCTCGGTGGGAAACACGTAGCCAGGCTGGCAAAGGGGCTGCTTAGCCCTCTCGCACAGGGGGTCACCTATGCGGTACGACTCCCTCAGTATTTTCTCTCTCCTTGTAGTACTGCAGGGCACCCGTGTAGTAAATGACCTAACAGGTGACACAACACCTGAACTTGTCCTCGGGAACTTCCAATTCCAGGGATATGGAAGGGAATCGATTGTTTTCAGGACTCTTCTTCAATACGATACACACTGTGTATTATCTTAAGTGAAATGAGGTATTGAAAAGCATACTGACTGTACGTCCACTCAAACCGAGCACAACTAGGACCTGTAAAATCAGTCTTTGAAAGAGAAGCCGTGTTAAGGTTTGTGGTGGTGCTGCTGTAGCTCCCGGTGACAGAGCAGATGGCAGTGCCCTCGCCTCTGCTCCAGCTCGGCGCGGCAGCGTGTCACCTGGGGCTGCCTCTGCGGAGCCTTGAGCCATCCGTGCGGTGGTGTCCGAGACACCGCTGGCAGCACAGCACAGCTGGGACACGGAAAGAGACAGGCTCCTATCAGACACCTTTGCCTTGTGCAGCTACTGAATGAAGCATCGTGCTGGGAGTAAAATGAGCTTTTTTTTTTTTTTTAGCTTTTTTTTTTATTATTATTTTTGCTCCCCTCCCTCCTTCCCCGAGAGTGTGAGCATTGTGAGGAAGGCTAGAGATGTTAAAACCCCTGTCAGAACTTAACGCTCTGACAGTGAGTTAGGTGGAGAGGATTTAAAGAGTGTTTGCCATGTATGTGCAAGCAATGGTTGTCAGAAAAACAAGAAAGCAGCTGGAAGAGTGAGGGTGGCTTTGTTTGCCATCATTTGTGTGCCAACAATTATTAACTCGAGTAGAGCGGGCAGACGATAAAACTTACTGCAGTGACTTGGAAAGTAGTGTGCTCTATAAACAATGAAATGAGCAACAGTCAAGGAATTTAAACCAGGGTCAATAATTTTGCTTTTAAGCTCAACTAGCAATCAATTTGGAACAATTTAGTCGTCGTGCATGCCTTGCTATCCTAGAAGTTTTCTAGCCCGCCCCTTGCTCTGTGCAGGACAGTCACACACACAGTTGGTTTCGCCCAAATGAAAAGGCAGAGGTAGGAAGGTTGGGAACAGATGTGAATTCTACAGAGGAAGATGCTGACCTAGGGAATTTCTCCCTACTTGCTGTAGGAGATGCTTGCCTTCCCTCTGCTCACATTCCCTCCTTCTGTCTGCTAGACCCCAACTCATCTGCTGGTGTCCCTCACAGAAGGGGAAATGAAATCTCCAGTTGTAGGATGGAAACATCTCAAAATGATGATAAAATACTAACTAAATCTGGCTACCATTTAACAGACCTCCTTTAAAAAGCGCCAAAAAAGGGTAACATATAAAAGAATACGGCTCCAAACTTAGATAAAAAAAAATCCAGATCTGAACAGTTATTAAACAAAGTGTCAGGGATGAAGCTCTGATAAAATACATTGACCGTGGCATAGGGCATTTGTATGGTTGGGGTATCTGAGGTTTAAATCTACGATATTTACAGTTCTGGCTAAGCCTAAGGAGGACACAATATCTAGTTGTAGTTGGTACCAGTGCTGCCGTGAGAAGGATTACGCAGCGGACCTGTGTGCCTCCCGCAGGAGCTTGTCAAGTACCTTGGCTGGGCGCAGGCTGCAGCTTTCGGGTATCAGCGATCCTGGGTTATAGATGCTATTAGTGATTTTTTGCATATTAGATACTTCAAGCTACGTGTTTGTCCAGAAGAGCAAGTGGAAATTAGTCTTATTAATGTTTTATTAACGGTAAATATTGAAATTAGACATGCACAAGAGATTACCATTAGAAAGCTTTGAATTATTCAGGTTTCTGAATTGCTTTCAGACATCTCCTCGGCCTCTGGCCTGTACGCACGTCCTGTGAGCGTTTTAGGTTTCTTCAGTGTGTGCAGCTGATGGACACAGGTATAAAGCTCATGGGGGGAGTTTTAATAAACCTCCATAGGGATAAACGTGGCTTCTTGTGCAGTGAAGAGAATCCTGCCTTTTACTCATTTAATAACAAGTTATTACAATAAAAATATCACTGAGGGCTTAGCTGTCCTCCGTGCTGGGTAAAGCTGCAAGTGCTAGCGGCAGGGTTTGTGTTACAGGCTTGTCAGCTGTGCCGCCTGCTCTGAAACACGCTGGCATGCGCTGAGCGTGGCGTCACACGCGGAAGAAGCTCGCTGAATTGTACTGACATGATTTACAAGCCTTTCTCAGAAACGCTGAAATGTTCTGATACAAAGCTATAGGTATGAAAACATCGGTAGGTACTTCGCGGTTTCAGAAGCCCTTTAGGTCTGATTTTCTGCCAGGAACACCAGCCACTGCTGCCGAGCACGGCCACTTCAGCCCTACAAACTTTGCTGAACAGGAGTGATGCTGTGATCAGTGGCAGGAGGAGGAGAGAGGCTGCTCACCGCCAGCCTGGTCCTGGACCGGGCAGCACGACCTGTGAACCCCGATCGCCTGCACACGGGATCCATTTCCTCTGCAAATATTTGCCTGCGATTAGGTTCCTGGATTGGAGCCCCTGTTTCCCCCGGTATATAAAGCAAATAAATAAAGCTTAACATCTTTGCCACGATTATGTTTTCGAAGGCTATTTATGAAAAAAATCTTTAACTTTGGCTGACCTTAGCACAACGTCATCGGGCGAAGCTGTAGGGAACAGTTGGTTTCTGTGCAGCGCAGTCTTTATTTTGGCTGGCAGGCTGTTAGCTCTGATAAGCGGGTAAGCTCATGCCAAGCGAAGTCAGGCATATCATGAGACTCTGCTTTGCCTGCGCAGAGAAAGTAGCTTGAGGAACAGCTTTGTAGGATAATAACAACTACAACAATAACCCATATATAGAATTTGGGGCTGAGCATTTCTGATTCCTGAGGAGGTTGCCAAAAGGACCTGTCAGGTGTTCCGTTTGTCACTGTCCCTCCTGTAGATGTAGAACTGATCTGCTTTAAAAGAGTGGTGCCTTCACTCTGTCAGAACTACCCTGGCCATAGCAGTCCGCTGCTGCTTCCCCTAACCTCTCAAGGGGAAAATCCGAAAAGCAGCTCTTGTTTCTCATGAATACCTTCTCGTGATGGCATGCTCAAGCCTCCCTGAGCACCAGCAGAATGATTCTGAGAATTGATCTCACCCCTGGCCAAAGGGTGTGCAACAGCCCTGACACAAGGCTCTTGTTAGCTGGCGCTTGTGCGGTGCTTCTGTGGGGTGGTTTGGGGTTTTATTTTCGTTTTCTTTAGCAGCAGCAGTCACTGGAGTTAAACAGTATTTGTTTACAGATTCAGGAAAAGAGCACTGCATTGTCCGTTTGGAAGAAACAGATTATTTTATATTTTATCTCCAACCCCGCCAAGACCTTTATGCTCCTAGATGGCTTCCATCACGTACTGGGAATGGCATTCAAAGGCAGCTTGAATTGGGGTCAAGCTTTGCCTACTTGTACTAGATGGATGTTATTGATAAAAACATTTTACGCATACCACGCAGATTTATTAGAGTTGCTTCAACAAGCGCCTGTAGTGAATTTAGCTTTCCTTTGAGCTCACTGAAAATGGTAGACTTTTATTGCATTTATATGAAACTCTATTTTGACAGATTTCTTCAGAAGTAAAGAAGCACAAAAGGAGACGTTCTGTTCTTTGAAAATAACCGGAGCCACTGGCAAGAAGCAGCAATACCGTGCATCCAACACAGAAACCATTTCCAGGTTATCAAAACATGCTGTTGAACTGAATTTTGCAGCTGCATTTTCAAATGTACCATGGGATGCATCAAATCCAAGGATGCCTTTCAAGGTTCAAATGCTGTCCAGGATGAAAGGATCAGGGAAGGTCACGAAGGATGCACTGGGGAGAAATCATCACTGATAGCAGCGAAGGCAGATGAGAAGAGTCCATCAAGCACTATAGTGCTAGACTATGCGCACCGTCTCTCCCGCGAGATTCTTGATCAGGCGGTGAAGCAGTGGGCAGTGACTGAAAGCAAATATAGCGACATCCCTTTTATTGAAAGCGATGTGCCCTGAGCCCCAGCTGGCAAGGACTGCCTGCGCAGTGAGTGTCCTCTCTGTTAAGCAGTTTGTATTTGGTACTAGTGCAAATAAAGTCAAATCAGCTGTGATGGGAGCATAATGCCACTGTATGAATGTGTTTGCGAGGAGAGGTTGGAAAAAAATTGCCTTTTAACCTATATTGCTAAGAAACTAATTGGATTATGGTAGAATCTATTAATCAAGCGTCATTTGTTATCAGCCGTCTGTTCTGTCTTTGTACGTGTTGAATGTGATCAGAAATCAGTGTTAAAAAAAGATGGGAAGAGTGTGGCTGCCCTGCAACTGTACACAGAGTGTACACAGAGGCCCCAGAGATGCTTAACGACAAAGCGTGGATTATTCTTATGTACTGCACAAAAAATTAGTGGCCTGTTTGTAGGTGAGAAGAGAAGAACTCTCTATGCTTGGTAAATTTGTCTGCATTTTGCTGAAGTGAAATCAAGGTCTGCATGTAGCAAAGATAACTGCTGTCATAAATTTTACTTTGATCCTTTGACCCGACTGTAAACCACAAAATAATGAAGGTGATGAGAAGCATCTCATAAAACCAAGACGTATTCAGGGAACCATATGGATTATGATACTGTTCAACTTCCATTCTTGAGTGAACCAGTGAGAAACACTACAATATTGATCAACAGCACACTAATTAACAGATGCTCTGGCTCCCGTAAATGCACGGAGGCTGTTCTCTAAAATTCTGCAGTAAGACAATTTAATGACATCTAATCACTGTGTTCAGACCAAAGCTGTTCGGGGTTTTTGCCTGGGGTTTTGTTGGGGTTTTTTGTTGGTTTTTTGTTTGGGTTTGTTTGTGGGTTTTTTTTTTTGTTTTGGGTTTTTTTTTTAAGCTAGGGTGCCAGTTTGGGGGTGTGTGGTGGTTTGGTTTTTTTACCGTAACCCACATAGGTGTGCAAAAACTACTGATGCTAACTAGTGAAATGAACCTTCAAAGGTGTATCATTTTAGGACTATTTTTTTCATGGGAACTATGGCTGCATTACACCAGAATGTCACTCTTAGCACCCTTGGGGCAGTACGCTTTCCTTCAGCTTCTGTAGGCTCTTCGCCTGCCCGTTGGTGAGACTGTGTACGGCCACGCAAATATGAGCTCCGGAACCCTAAAGCCTGAGCAGCGCACCGAATTGCTGAATAAGCCTTAGGCCCAAAGCTAAAGGGCTGCGTTCTTTACCAGTTTTTATCTGGCTTGCATCCACACACGGCACCCTGCTTCTCCAGGACCTGCAGCCCGACCTACTGTACTCATAACTAGCACTTCAGACGTCAAGAAAGGGATGAATTGACCAGAGCCGTCTTAGAGCTACAACTTTGCTGATGTTTTATACACGGTGAATGCCTTGTAAAAGCTCGGGGGTTTAGCACCTGTTTTGTTCCTTTTTCTGTTATGGCCAGTTTAAAAGGTGTAGGTTCTTTTCCTCAATCAAAGTGCTTTCCATTTTATGTTTTCATTTTATAGAAAAATGTTTTCCATACTGGCAAAAACTGTTACTATTTTTAAAAGGTAGTAAACGATACTTGTAGTAAATGATATAAAGCATGATTTTCCAAGCAACGGGAAGCAAGCAGAAGCAGAACTATGTAAATCATTACTTTTAGCTTATTCTCAGATATAAGACAGTCTGTGAATTGAGCTGTTTCGTAAACTTTGTGATGCAAACTTAGTTATTTGAAATTCACCTATATGGGGAAGTAGTTTTACCAGGAGTAAACTGTGAAAAATGCTTCTTTGTAACATAGCGCCAGACTGCTGTTAATTCACAGTGACCAGACTATGGTCTGGTAGACCTGCTATTAAGACTGTTCTCAGGCTTCTGCTGAAAAAGGGAACAAAATCTGCTCATGTTGTAATGTTTTCTTCTTTGAAATAACATAGTCTTCTTTGAAGCCATACGTAACCTGAGGTATTATGGCCCACTTAAATTCTACTGCTAATAGGGATGTTCCCTGAAGCTCTAAAGCATGTAAAACATCAGATCATACCCTACATTTGCTCTACCTAAAAAAACTCCACACCATATACTAAGGTGAATTTAAAACCAATATCAAAGCACTGATCAGATCAGTACATATTAATTGAATATTGTTTACCCCCAGTATTTTAAAAGATTCCTATTCTTACTACAGCTAAAATAAAGCTTTAGTATAAAAAAGGACAACCTTCCTAAGATTAGCCTCGACTCAAGAATGTTAACACTGCCAAAAATAGTAATTAAGGAAAAAAAAAAAAAAAAAAAAGCCTCAACTCCACAGACATTACTTGCCAGACAGGTGAATAGCAGACAGAAAACTGCACTCGCTTTAAGAGTGCATTTGGGTATACCTGACCCTTGTGCAAATACCCTGGTGGCTGCCATGGGGAGATAGGTGTTGCAATGTCTCAAATCCTTCCTTTGGATGTAGCCTTAGCATCTGTCACCCTCCTGGAGTCAGAACCTAAATGCACTTTTGATAGCGGCTTCTCCATTGGCAGGCTGCCACTGCATGGTCGGACAGCAGGCAGAATTATAAAATAATATAAAATAGCCTCAAGTTACATCCGAGCATCCGTGTTGATAAATACTCAAGATTTCCCCAAAGCAAGCTAACAGCTAAACAAAGCAGCTAAATTTTAACAATTGAACGATTATACCTAGGTATAATTAAACACACATGCCGGTGAGCTTCCTTTTGGGGTACTCGCTGTGTGGGGCAGCTGCACCGTTTGCCCGTAACAACGTAGTGACAGCATCACCTGCTGCTTGCCATGTCCAACCAGTCACTCACCTGCGGCCACAAGGCTGGTCTTCCCTCATTAACGCTTGAAGACTACAGCAGCTTCAATATGCCTTGAAGTGCAGCTCCCGCTGGTTGACGATGCTTTCTGTGGCACTGGCACTTCAGGGAAGGCACGCAGCAAATGGAAAGCAAACAAGCTTACAGACAACAGGGAGACAGCTTCTCGCCAGGAAAATAATCTCTTCTACAAAACACTGTCCTTAATAAATAATGCACTGACCCTTCATAAAAAAAAAAGAAATTACAGTATGTTCAATGCTACGTTCTGGTGAGAGACCGAAGGAGCTCCTTGTTCCAGAGGTCTGCTGCGTTTTTAATAGGCACAATACTAATATGTAACAATAATAAAAATAAAGACTCCTTTACCTAAATAAAATTACATCTGTTTACTTATCATTAGATTACTCTAAGCAGCGCTATAGTCTTACAAAGCCACTTGTAATGGCTTTCCAGCTAAGTTGCCACTGATTCTTTGACTTGGTTTTGTGTAATAAAGGCACTCCAGTATGGGATGGGCATAGTCTGCAGACACCATTTACTTCTATTCAGGAGTTAAAAAGAAATTTGCTTTATATTTTCTCCAGGAAACAATTATTGTCTGAACGGGTACAATGTGACCGACTTGATATTCTAATAATGGTTCAAAACACATTAACTACAGCGCAACTTTGTAAAATTGATATTTCTGGAGTAAGACACATCATTCCCAAATAAAACACACTACGATATATTTTTACAATATTTTTTGTGGAAAATATTTTCTTGTGGATCAAATAAAATTAAACTTACCATCTGCTTGTATGACTTTTATTTGCTAAAAATGCACAGATTGGACAGGATCTTGTCACTGTGAGTTTGGGATAATTCCTGTTCACAGAAATGTTGAAAGCAACCGAATGTGCAAGGCAAAGTTTATTGATTCAGGAGTATACTGTTGCTAACATGTTGTAAGTCCTTTGCAGTCAGAGAAGGCGTGAGCCCTGCTCCTTGGGGATTACTGTTTCTCATTAAATACAGTTGCTGAAGATTGCTCCTTTTGTACAAAACAATGGAATGAACCCATTTTTAAAAAATAAAATAAAAATAGCCATTGTTTAAGATTATCTAAAATATACAAAAATTTTAAAACATAAGAAGGGAGGTTTACATTTCTGAGAGAACTAGCATGAGGTAGAAATTCAAGTCATGTTTTCAGAACTAAATCTCTCAACTACTTTTGAAAAGAAGCTCATGGACTGTCTCATGACAAATATGAACACGGTAACGTCAACTCACAGCAGAAATTTTAACAATTTTGTCAGACAAATTCTAGTGACAAAGCAAGGTGCCATTTTTTCTTGATTTTGCTCTTCCTTTTGCTCGCCTCTAATTCTCTGAGAGGCACCTTGGTAGTTCACCTCGATGCCTGACTTTCCGGGACTTAGTTTCCAGGCAACAGCTTCCAGGAAGGAAGGAAGGAGCCTTAAGCCAGCAGAGACTGCTGCTGTCCTAATGAAAACTGCCCAGCGTGGAAAACCCTGTAATGGTTCTGCTGTAGCTCTGACTGTGATTCCCCAGTGCTGACTACTGACTGTTATTTGACCAAAAGTCGTCTTCTTAGTCTCAGTGGTTCATCTTCAGCAAAGCCAAAATTTGTATTTGTGACCTGCCTATAACTGCAGAAACAAATAGGAAGAGATACTGATACACGATTTCATTAAGCATAAAGAAGCACGCAGCCTTAATGTCGAAGAAAGCTTAGTAGCTCTGTGTTGCACACACAATAGAAAAATTGATTTCACCCTCTCTAAAAATTATACTTTTATCAAGGGGTTCTGGTTATGCCATATAACTTCAAGTATTATTAGTATCAGAACCCAGCAAGCTTTAATGCACATACAAGAGGGTTTTGATGTATATTTAAATTTTGATCCCAACAAATACATTTGTTAGGACATGCTGGTTTAAAAATCTGTACGATCCACGTCGCAGCAAATATTTCGTGTTTTCCCTTATTCATTATCTTCAGTACATATTGGTGTTTTCAGAATCTTTTTCTCACCCCCTGCTTTTGACAGATTTTCCACCCAGCAGACAGGATGTTCATGGGCACAAGCAAATGGGATCCCAGACTAGTTGGTACAGATAAACTCCAGCCATGCGCAGCATTAGTGCCAGGCTGACCTCTACCACTAAAATCATCAGTCAGTCACCATCATCAACGGGAAACATCACTGCTTAGGGTTCAGAGGGAGGTCTGAGACAGTTTAAGACCAGGAAAAACTAGCAATGTTTGAAATCATGAAAAACTAGTTAGGCAGGTCAATTAAACTTAATGGCATTTTTTAAAAAAATGGTTTTACAAGGAAACAGAAGTCTGCTCGAGGCTCTGGCAGTATTATGACATTTGAAACAATGTCTACATCGCACAGCAAATCTGAATACCGACCAAATGTTAAATCAATAGAACAATTTCTTGCTCTCAGACTAATAATGTGTCAGTCTGACCTTTTATTTAAAAGACCACTTAACACCATGCATTTAGCATGTCTTGTATTTTCCTTTGTTGCTCTGACTACTTTGAAGCTTGAAGTATATTTTATTTTTATTGTAAAGAGAAGAATCTGAGGCACAATCCCAATTTAACAGACCAGTGACAGAGCCAAGAATACAAAGGTCTCCTGACTTCTTGCTTACTAGGTCATCCCCCAAAGGCTCCTCCTAAATGAAGAGCTGATGCAACAAATTAAATGTTAATCATTGTGTAAAGCAGTAAAAATAACAATTTGCCTTAAAGTGATTTTCCCCCTTATTAACCAGAGATATAATTATTTTGCTATGATGGCAGCAACACAAAAGAGAATGTTCCTGAATGCAAAAAAAAAAAAAAAATAGGCTTACAAATCTCAGGCTAGCTAAAAAAGTCTTGTCAAACTTTATCACACTATATTAATTTTTATAATCATAGAATTAAGCAGGCGAATACGATGTCAATAGACTCGATCTTTACAACTTGAGATCATTGTTTCCCAATGGCTTAAAGCAATCGTCCACAAATTCATCACTGACTTCTTCTAGAGCAGCTGGCTTCCATCTGGGGGATTGGTCTTTGTCAATCAGCACTGTCAGGTGGAGTATAAAAACACAAAAGTTTCTTGTAAGCTTCCTCTAATTAGGATGACTTCAGATTGCATCAAGACAGACAACTACAGTGAGTACATGGCGGGGGGTGGGGGTGGGTGGGGAATCAATGTGCTCTGAAGATGACAAGAGGTTTTGTAACACATATATTTCTACTCTCATAAAAATTCTGGAGTTTTGACCTGTCTAGAGACATATCTGGGACTTGCCTGATGACACAAGGGACAGTAGATCACTTCAGAAGTAGCCCAAGCCTTGAAGGAAAAGACCTGAAATTAGTGTTTTCTGTTTGACCTACTACTCTTGACTGACTTCTGGTTTTCAGTGTGAAACTGGGAACAGTGTGCACGATGCTCCTTGTGGACAAGGGCTTTCACATCTCTCTGCAAAATCTGGCTTTTTGTAGCATATAGGACAGGGGTCCTCAAACCTTTTAACCAGGGGCCGGCGCGCGGATGCAGTGGCAGGCAGTCATCTGCGGCTGCTTGGTTTCCCCCCCCCAACCCCCAGTGGGGGAGGGGGACGGGGAGGGGTCTGTAAATACCAGGGGCCAGATTAAGGACCCTGGGGGGCTGTATCTGGCCCGTGGGCCATAGTTTGAGGACCCCTGATATAGGAGATGATTCAAAGTAGGTGTTAAATGCCTAAAGCTAATTGAAACACATCATATAAACTAATAATGAAATAACTAATGTGACAGATACTGTAGACCTATGTAGATTTAACTGTGAAGATTTGTATAATCTTAGTATGTATACTTTACACTGTATCCTAGGAAATATATCACTGAAGATAAAATCATCAGTGAGTGAATCACATGTAAGAGTATAACAAAAAAAAATACCAATTCTCAAAAAGCATTCCTTGTCTCACAGGAATGGTGAAGGCATGTCAGCAAGAACAGCCACACTAGCAAACAATAGGAAGACGAGAGAGAGTTTATTTGTGTGTAAAAACAACCAATATGAATGGAATTCCAGAGCGTCCTTCCGAGCACCTTTCTGGCTCTAAGAAAACCCATAAAGGTGCTAATCAAAATGTGAAATTGTTATAATTTAAAGTAGAACAGCTATAGTAACCATGGCCCTCTAGGATGCACCAGCTACACAACATCCCTCCTCAACACACATTCCCTTCAGCTGTGTGGTATCAGCAACTGATGTGGAGATGCACGTGTCCTGGGAGACCTTCTCACTGCCACAGCCCCCAGCATATAAGGGAGGACAGGCAAGAAGCACCTTTTCAGTTCCTCTGCTAAGATCTGAATTTGGTTTTTTGTTTTTCCTTTCTGACAAAAAGTTCAGAGTAGGATGGTTCTAAAGGCATGTGGGCAGGAGATGCTCACAGAGGCTAGGTATCTGGAAGAGTACCAGCTGGCTTCTTGGTAAGTTGTGTCTTTCTATGTAGACTTTGTTCTTGGTGATTAAACTAGAACCATCCAGGATGAGAAATGTGCAAAGGAGCTGGATTTTTAGTGGAAAGAATGACCTTAAAGTTTGTGTTTTATCAAAAGGTGAGTGTTATGGCAGTCTGTGGTAAAAAGTGTGACTTGAAAACTTCTTTTTAACTTTTCCCTCTACAGACGATATTTGGAAAGTGCCTAGAAAATAAATACCATTCAAATGGCAACTGCACTAATTAATATTTTTGTAGCTGAAGACACACAGGTATCACAGCTCTTTAGCTTGCATCTCCAAAGAGAAAGGCGAATCAGAGCCCTGCATCCATTTTCCTGCAAATAGAGGACTAGGGGCTCCTTGGAAGCAAATAAACACTAATTTTGAAAAGAAACTCATTATGTAGATAAAAGCTGCAATTCCATAGACAGTAGAATCCACATGGGCAATTCTTTAAAAGAAATGTGCTGTAAAAGCATTTTTTTTAACTAGGTCATACAACTGGCTAACTTACTTAAAATTTATGATCCTGTCAGTTAATTTAAATTGTCATGATGTGAAGCCATTGATTAGTTTAGGTTAAAAGACATAATTGTCCCAATTTGATTGTATTTATTCCATTGGAGTAGTACTTACCTAATGATTTTCTTCAACTTTAGTTTAAGTTCACAGTCTGACCAAAGTAATCTTGACCACTACCCACAGGAGCCAAAGCTGCCTGGAGATGCTTTACATATGAGGTGGGGTGGGGGGAGTCCATGCGTATACTACTACAGCTTCAACTTAGAGTAGTAATTGCTGATTATTTCTCCGCTCCATGGCACTACTGTGTAATCAAGTTAATCTTTTTGTTTAGATCTGTAGCTGGTTTTACTCTGGTGGATAAACTGAATGCTTATAATGGCCTTTCCAGTGAAATCTTTAATCTTATTTATTTTTTAATAGTATCATGAAAATATTCCCTTTCTGCACTAACTTGTGTATGTTTTGTGTTTCTCCAGCTTGAGATACTGATTACTATGAGAATGGAACAAAAATTCTGAGGACTTCTAAGGTAGGCTAAGGGAAGTTCATTAAGATAAAAGTAACTGAACATAGACACTGTGTTAAAGGTTTGTTCTTTTGTTTTACTTTAAAAAAAAAAAAATAATCCAATCCCCCTCTGTTCAGTAGCAGTGACTTTGCTGGACTTCAATTAGTGTTTTATTGCTTAGATTCATTCAGCATGGTCAAAACGCTGGTATTTCAAAGCACTTGCAATTCTGTAAGCTGCAATGAAATCTCCATGCCTCCTGCCTGGCTGCGGGGGGTTGTGTGCCCAGGGTCAGGCTCACATCTGCCACCTGCCAGCGCTGCAGGAGAGAGGGCAGAAGCCACACAGAAATAAGGTCTCTGCAGGATCCGCAAGGCACAGAATGCCTTTACAACCGCATTTGAAGCGTACATGCCTGCACAGAGTGTTAGGAGGCTAATTTAACAGATTTTTGTCCCCTCGCACTGCAGAGATTATAGTCTACCTGGATGTGTTTGATTACTGATGCCAAAAATGACCGCTTTTCTTACGCGGTAAGAATTAAAAAACAAAGTTCTTGGAAATTACCCAGAGCTATGCATTTCTAAGTTTATGTATTCTTCTATAAATCAAGGTGAAAAATGAATACCTAAATTGTTCAAAAACCACGCTTACCATTATATGGGAAAATGTTGATGAAGTATGATGAAATATGATCTGTGTATTTTGTGCTTTAAGGGTTTTGGGATTTCTTTAAGTAGCTCAAATCACAAGAATCATAAATGGGGGGAAACTGCCAGCAGATCTTTCAGTCTGGTTGAAAGAAAGCTGGCTAAAAGAAAAATGAAATTTTGACCTCGGGTCAAAGCAGGTTTAAAAAGCTTTTAAACAAACTGCTTCCCTAGCATGCCTATTAAAATTATGATTTGAAGCAGATAAAAGCTGTTATTAAAACCTGACCTATGGCCATTGCTGCTGAAAAACAATCTTCAAAAACTAAAATCTGATTATTACGATATCTTAACTTTACGTTGTGGTAGGCAGGGTCAACAGCTGCCTCTTAAATGCTTGGAATGTAATGCTTTAATAAAGAAAAAGCTAATACTTTACACTTTTATCACTTTTATTCACTACGGTTGATCCTGTGAAGTACTTCATAATCTTACTTCCTATTAAAAAGGATGCTCAGCACATTGTTGGATAATGATTTTAATGAGATCAGACCCAACTACAGAAATTATCGTGAGTCAGATTTTGCACCACTCCTAAACACTATTTTAAGATGGCAAATCTGAGAACAAGGTATATGCAGTAATCAGAAAGCAAAAGCCCTTCAATAACACAGTATTATTCTTAGCAATCCCTGCAGTGCAGCTGGATCTCTGGTGGTTGGTGGTTGTTTTTTTGTTCCCCTGATATAGCTAGGCCTTAGCTGTATCACCCTACGTAAAAGAGAAGTTCCCGTCCTGCTGTTCTTGCAGCTTCTTTCTTTACAGTATGGCCTGCACAGTAAACTGCACAAACTGACAAGTGATTTGCTTTTGTCCTCTACTGCATCCCCAGATGGTTTAATGACCTTGTGCACTACAAGTGAGAACTTGGGTTAGTGTTAATCTGACTCTCGGACTTCGAGTTTGTCACTTCCCAAATAACTACATTTCATCAGCATATATGGCAATTTAGAATATATCCTAGGAATAATCTTTCTAAGATATCCTGGTCCCCATTACCAACACCATGAAAACCATGTACTTCTCAACATGTGTGGTAAATTCTTCAAAGGAGTCTCTGCCCATAAGTACTAAAGAGTAATTAATTAATCAGGAAGTTTTTCCATGCTGTAAAAACAAACTTTACATATCTCACTCCAGGCTATCTTTAATACAGTATTACTGATAGTAAACACTCAAACATCCATTACTCAAGTGGATTTTAAGCCACTTTATACACAACTATAAAAAATGAGGAGGAGGTGATAATACATCCTCAAGTATATAACTGTATGAATTAAAAGCCAGGTTCCCTCAACCCCGAAGTGTTATTCATCCCAATGTCTTGTACTGTCAGCTCCTTGGAAAAGGCAACGCCTGTGCTTTGTTTCATCTTGTGCTGAATAGTACATAAATAACTACTACAGTTTCTAACAGATGTGACATTGGGTTTGACAATCTGCATAGTGAATCAGCAGTAGAATCAAGGACAGAATCTAAATCTGTCCCCTAGATGAACTTGCTGAGCCACTGCTCTGCTTCTACCACTACCTATTTGACCAATGCCTTAAAATGCTGAATTATTTAACATTAAAAAGCTATATATGTAAACTTAATAGTAAGACACCTTTGTAGGGAGATATTTTGGATGTGGGTGAAAGTAGTCTCTGTTCTAATGCTTTTCTATGCGAATAGTTGTTCTTGACTTTGAGTCTTAAACCAACTTATAGCTGGTTGAACCAGCTATGTGGCAACACTAAATCTGGCCACACAAATGCTATGTATAGCTACTCACTACTCTCAGCACTACATATATATCAAACTTTCCCAATGAGCTGGTGAACACCCTTTCATGGTGCTGCATTACCAGGTGGATAAATTGGGAATGAGATTACACAAAGGAAACAACACTGCTGTTACACCTTTGAACAAATAAGCAAAAACTGTAGCAAGCTGGGAAATGTTCTCTGGGCCCCTGCTGCATGCACTTTACATAACCTCCAGAGAAGCAATACAACAGTGAGTTTGCATATTATTAAGTTTGAGAAATGCTTCTGCTGTGCATGCTTACCTGCCCGAACACCTTCATAGAAGTCATGGCCTCTCTGAAAGGTTAAAGAAAAGAAAAAAAAAAAAAAAACCCAAACTGTAATATGACAAATTGTATTTATCTCATCTTTCCTTATCCCACTTCTGCTTGAAATGCAAATTCTCAAGATTCAGTTAAATCCCAGTTGTACTGTTCTCTTCTGCTACTTTCTCTTTACTTATTAAAGAGCTCTATATCCTCTTGCTTAAAGGTAGCCACAGCTCTTAAAATCAGTTTGTTGAACTGTAGTTGATCAGCCGACTTTCACGCAGTGCAAGCCCTCTTTCTGTGTTGTCTCATACATTTTTCTGAAGAGTCTTGCATGATGGGGACTAAGGTGTGTTGGATCAGAAATTCTTCAAGAATTGTGATGTGTTTTCCACACTTGAAACGCTTTGCAGTTACATGGAATCCCGGAAACATCCAGGTTTTTGTTTATAAAAGTAAATGTAACGTTTAAACCCCTAGGCATGCTTCACTAGCAATGCAGAAACAATGCTAGCTTCAGGAAAGATAGGGCAAGGGCACTGCCAGGCACTACAATGTATCAGATAAGGTTTTTGGGGTTGTTTTGGTTTTTTTTAATAAAGCATCTACTTTAACTACCACAAATCATTTTATCAGATATACAAAAGTCTTAATTTAAAATGTGACAAAATTAGTAATAAGGATGCCACGGGAAAGCTTTATGAGGAATTTGTTGACGTAATTCCATTAGCAACTCTGTTGTACTTGAAAGGATTGCTTCCTCATATGTTATCCAAGTACTCAGCTTTTACTACAAATAGTAGTAAAATCTCGTTTGCTTTCATAAATTTATGACAGTACTCCTGAGGGGCAGTGATATGCAGCTACTCCCATTCTGTGGATGGGAACTGAGGCACTGAGGACTAAGTAACTTAAACAGGAAATCTGATAAAGAACACAAGATTTTTAAAATTATGGTCCAAATAAAAACCCTTCTATATTGTAACATTACCATAGTTTTCTTAACAAAAGCCCTCTATCGTCCCATCTGACCATCATTAATGTAGTCTCCTTCAAATTGCACGTAAAGACATAGAACTGGAAAAAAGTGACGGCCTAACAAACACACAAGAGATTGAAAATTAAGATCTATAAATTGTGAGCCCTTGATGTAATCTATATAAATTTTATTCTCTGATAAACTTGCTACCCCTTTGTGGATGGAAAGAGACAAAGGGCTCAGCTGCTTGCTTACCATGCACGCTTGGCTCAGTCTGTATTCCATCGTCAGTACGTCTTGCAAGTTCATGGAAGCTCCTTCTCTGAGCTGTCTGAGAGTCATCTTTAAGGATGTAGGTGACATCTTACTAATAGTCTGAGGAAGACATGAACAATTATTTTTATTCTCTTCAATTTAGACACATTTGCAAGTCAGTTTGGTTTTGGTTGGTTTTTTTCCTCCATTGTAAACTTCAAAGCAAAGGATGGCACTCCTCTCCCTGAGCTCACTTATGTGATAGCTACTCCTGCTCCCTCCTGCCATGCTGCCACACTAAAAGAACTTACTTGCGCAAACTTTTATCAGCAAGACTTCTGGGATGTATGCCATCCATTGCGGAAAGCCTAGAATTCCTAAGGTCACATTATTTCTGATCAAATTACTACTAGCCAGAGAATCTAATGCAGCTTGAAAGCCAGTTCCAAACAGATTCTTTTGAGAAGCAAAGGTAAGCATTACAAGCAATTGTACTCAATTTTTTAATATCATTCGTATATATATATAGTCTGAATTGCTCTTAGATGTTACTGATATTGTAGCTGATAGTAGTATTGTACAGCATTTAAGTTTTATTTGGTACAATAGTCAGAGCAGTAAGGTAATATTAGTAAGATTAACAACAAACTTTAAGCAGTTGCTTTAAGATCATCTGCAAAGACTAGACAATATATGAAGAAGAAAATTGTGGAAGAAAAATATTAAAAGAAATCAAACATAAATGCGTATTTGTCTGGGCTTTTTGTCTGGGATCAACAGATACTGCAGTAATTCAGCAGTTTTTGCTCTGCTGATAGGAAGCCTGGAGGTCTTGCCTGCTGCCTTTTGACAGAGCCACAGGCTATAAATATTACGCAACAGACAGGATCTGTTTAAGGCACACAAACAAATGCTGTAAATCTGTCTCTCATGACTATCCTTCAATTAAAAGCATGCTGGTAAACACTAGGGGGAGGTGGGGAGAAAGGCAAAAACGGAGTTAAAACAGAACTGAGCTTTAAAGCTTTCTGGGTTGTGGGGGAAAGGAGCTACATCTTATTGTTGCTGATCTTTGTTTTCTCACTCTAAACAAGGCTGCTCTTCCCCTGTAAACACAACTAAAAGCTCTGTATTAGTCACAGTACGATAGACACTTCTTGTTAATTAGGACACTTTCACCACGACAGAAAAATGGCAGATGGTAAGATTTGCCTCTTTACATTATTTTCACTGCAGACATTAGACTCCTTACAGACTGAAATGGCAGGTTTCCAGTCATCACCATTAACATATTTTCTGGCTCCCAGTTACTCTTCATCCCTCTCCAGACACCAGCTGATACAGCAGTGACCCATTTTGCCTGGTTAAGCTGGAAAACATGCAGTTGCTATACAAGCAGGAGGCTGTACGCTTGCACCTTAAAAGCACTGGTTCTGTCCTTCTGTTACTTGCGTGTTGACCACTTTGATTCAGAGAGAAGCTGGCTTAGAAAGAACCGATGCTGGCTCAAACTGCCAGCATTTTCTGAGTTCTGGTGAAGCTCTCTTAAAAATGAGCTGCCTTTCAGCAGATGAAGAAACCAGCTGTATCTCTAATCGCATCACTATGTAGGTCTTAAATAGCAGCTCTGAACTGGACCCCTTATTTCCCATAATATATGCTTGCTGGCTTTACCTTTGAACTGGACCTTTTTTCCTTTGAGTTTCACATTCTGTCATCTAAATTTGAAACTCTTTGCTCAGACGAGGTTAAATGGTACGCACAGGGCAACCAGATAGTTCCATAGGGGAAATGGTAATGGTGAGTTCTTCCAGGGCAAAGAATTTGAAATGGAGAAGATCTGAAAACAGCGCTTGACTAGTCAGTCTAGTACATCCAGCAGCTGCCTTATCTCGGCATACAAGTGAGGCTGAAGCTGGAGGAGGCACTGCCATAAATCAGGCTGAAGAGGAACAAGGAAAGAAAATGGGTAGGTGTAATTGCAGAAAAATGAGTCACCAGTGGATCTATAAATAAATTCTCTGTATAAAGAGGAGGGGATTGGTGCTAGGGAACAAGCCTGAGAAAAGACAGGATAGGCTGAACTGGGGAGTACTAAAGTGCAAACAAGTCTTCACAGAAGTATTTGACATCTATTCCAGTATCCTTGAGACCATCTTGATTTCAACATAACGATCCTGAAAGCTACAAGCTGAATTTGCAATAGACCCATATCCCAATAAGATACTATCAGAAGGTGACTGAATTCAGTGGCACTGACTCCGTGGAGTCCTTTACAAGAATAACAGCTGGAACAGTGGCTGCATCTTTTGTCTCCAAGGCCCATAAAAGCTTCTGACCTGAGCTGCTGAGGGTTCTTAAGGAAGGCTTTCTTTAACTTAAAAGCAAACAAAAAAACCCAACCTCCTAGAGGTCCAGCGTATCACTTCACTTGCAGTAGATGAAGGATGTGCATCACTTACTTTCTGAGATACCAAAGCATTTGTTTGTCCACAGGGAACAATGGGTCTGGATGAAGCTTTGAAAAAATATGAATAGCTAGCCAAAGCATCACAGGAAAGCTGCTTAAGGACAGATCTATCACTCTTCCTGGTCTGTTCACAGAGTTTCACAGTGCTGCTTTGCTGGAATTCAACCCTACCACGTTATGACTCAGCTTCGTTCCTGTGATCTCACCCACCTGTTGCATACCCATTCAAAGTTTCAGGAGCTAGTGTCTGCATCCCAGCCTGCCCAGTAGATCCAGGCAAGGTGTCATGTAATTATTGGTCTCTGCAGTGTCCTGTACACTACGCTGGAATTCACTCAGAAACAATGAAGGCTATTAAGTAATGAAGAATCAGTGCTCAGAAGGTACGCCGTCCTGCCAAAAAAAGCTCTAAGAAAGCATCATGTGAAAACCAAGTCAAACATCTGATGTTTTTCAGGTTTCAATCCCACGTGCTTACTTCATCCAATTAGAAGTGGTACTTCTGTCACCCAGATTAAAGATTTTTGGCTCCTATAAATCCTGAACACAAAGTCATGCTAGAAAGTAAAAGGTCTTAAAAAATATTTTACTATGAGTTTGAAAAGTGTGTTAGTATCCTAGCTTTCTACCTATTTGTACCTGGGTTCAACATGTGATTTAAAGCCATTCTCATGTATCGTACCTCAATTTTTAAAAACCTGACATTATTCTTATTCATGCAAACCGTTTTAGCATCAGATATGTGAAAGCCAGCCAAGCAGGCATGTTTTGAAAGTAAAAAGCAGAAGTACTGTAGATCAAATAGAACGGGCTACTTGGGATAGTACAGCTCACAGCATACTTGGATTATAGTGGAACTAGTAATTCCATTTTTATTAACACTAAAAGCTATCTGTACATCCAGTGTGAATGTACCAAGGTGTACGTCCACATTAGGGCGTTTGTGTTAGACTTGCAGTTAGGGCTTATTCTATAAGCTTACTAATACGTATCATAACAAATATACAGGGAAACAAAGAAAATAAACATATAAATTGCTGTTACTGAATCCTTTATAGTCTCTAAATTTATCATTTGAGTACGCTGTTGTTCCTGTACCTGGCATGGAAGCGAAACATTGGTTTCACAAAGTGATAGGAAACTATCTATGCATATACTTTTGGTACTGTGATGCTACTGATGAGGAAAATTACTTGCTTCACACAAACCGGTAAACTGCTATCAAGGTTAACGTCTGATAATCTCACTGTCATGGTTTTGCTGTCTGTTCCCTGCTCTAACGAGTTCTTTGAACTCTTCTCCTCCAAATGCTGTGACAGCAGGCCAGTGCTCTAAGTGTAAAATGCTCAACTGCCAAGCGCAAGCTAGTGGTGGGGTTTGGGTGTTGGTTTTTTTCTTCCCATAAATTTATGTATGAACAGAAGAAACTCACATTAACACAGTCTCATCTCCTGAACAGAACAATTATTCAGGAACTTCAGTCAGCTCCAAGGACAGTCATTCATTTACAAATTATAAAAGAAAAGAGCTGCTATAAAGTCCTATTAAAGACATGAAATAAAAAAACCCGAGCAGCAACAAAAGTGCTGGGGGGATTTGTTGTTCAGGAAGTAAAAAAAAAAAATAAAAATACCAGTTCCACAAAATCATAACTTTGAAGTAGATGACATAGGTTTAATTTCTAAATCAAAAATATGAAACAAAAGTACACCCTAAAACAACAATGAACAAGAATAACTTTTTTTAATAGGGGAGGTCTGAGTTATAAGGCTGCAGATGAAGGAACATGTCGAGCAGGTTTGGGTAATGAGCAAACATGGCAGAACAAACTATGTGGTTAATATTTCAGGTAACAATGTGTTTCCAGACTCCTTGCATCTTTTGTAGTAGAAAAGTATTTTGAACAAAGCACCCTTTAAAGGCTATAAGCTATTTCAAAAAGTTCCACTAGGTCTGATTATGTTTTAAAGTGCCATAAAATTGTATGAAACTAACTTAGGAAAAGCTATACACAAATAATTCTTGGTTGTTTTCAACCTCCCCAGAAACTAAAAAATATAATATCCTTGCAGAACTATAAATTTACAAACAAAATACTGCCTTGTAACTCAATTCTATAAAGAAATAAGAACCACTGAAAGTGACTGCTATTAACACGCCATCAAACTGTCTCAACAGCCCTTAACAGGAGTGCTTTCCTTGCTATCTATAACACAGGGAAAAAGTGAAGAACTGAACGATACAGCCTATATACCTTGGGGGAAAGCCATGATGGTAGCCTATAGCAGAATTCAGGTCTACAAACACATAAAAGGACTATTCAGGCACTAGCTCCTTTGACTACTTGATTCAATGAAACTCGAATACCAGTGGGGAAAAAATTAGCTTTCCCTTTCCCACAATTTCGCTTTTATAATATGTGTTTCTATATGAATCTATGTTCTTGCAACGTACTAGGCACACTGGTTGGCAAAAAGATAATGTACTTAAAACTTCCTTTCTCAAAACTGTTTTCCAGTGATAAAATGTTAAATCTTTAATTAAAAACTAAACCCAAAAATGTATCTGTGTATGTGGGACAGGATGCTTAACATTAATGATACTACATTAGAAAATTATATCCCTCCTGTTCAACTGAAATTTTTAAAATGGTTATTTTATTACAAAAGCAGGACTTTTGTGAGCTATAACTGAAGTTAAAACAAAGCTTTTGTTGGAAAAATGCTTGTGTTCTATCCAATTATAATATTTGAATAGCTCCAAGACACCTGAATACATATACTTCAAAGGAGAAAAAACCAAATACACACATTACTTATAAATGATTGTAAGTCGTTTCTTGCTTTTGAGGCTGAAGTGTGTATTAAGTGCATAGTATTACTGTATATTTTTTTTGAGTAGCGACTACATCCAACACTCAGAAATGCATTAAAAAGATCAAAAAATAGGTTGTGATGATAAATTGCGTGCTGTTTACCCAAGTAAGAGATCTGGAAGGGAAGAAAAAGAACAATGTTGTTCCAGCACCGTTTTATTCCAACCCTTGGCAATAAAATGAGAAGCTATAAAAGGAACCTTTGTTGCCAACAACCCCCTGATTGTGGGGAGGGGGGAAGGGAAAAGGAGTTTAATTTTATTGGGTTTATTACTAGATTACAATTTTATGCAACATATGATGGCATTCACATTGTGTGGTTTTACAAAGGAAAATTCTTGTGTCCGTAGAACTACCGACAATCCCACAGAGACTGTATGTGAGAACCTGAGGATCTCAGTCCAATGTCCTACTGGTGTTACGTAGTATTAGTTACATTAATAAGGTGGCTAAAGTCTGCCCCCGATAAGAAAGTACCAAATCAGACTTAAAATCTCTAACAAAAATAACATAGAAGACATTACCTCTAGCTGCTTAATGGCAAAAGGAGAACCATCTTGCTTTAATTTTTTAACAATTTCTTCCATAGTATTTGCTGAAAAAAGACTAAAAGAAAAAATGTTAGTAAATGAATTAACTGCTTCTGCCTTCCTCTTACCTATGAAGTGCTAGGAACACAGAAATTAAGAACAGAGCGTAATCAGCAGATTTGGCTTTTCTTAGCGATGTGTTCCGTTACTCAGTTCTAAGTGACTCAGTTGACAGGCACATCCTCTTCCTTCACAAATCTCTAGCATTTCAATAAACTTCACTCTCAAACTCTGATATTTATCCAGCAAGTTTAATTGCTACCATCACTCTTATCTGTGTTTTTATAACACATTACACCTTTAGCTATCAGCTCCATTCTGCTGGTTTGGTGTCAGCACCTTTTGTCTCTAAACTTAGTTACTGCTGTCTTTCTTCAAGAGTTTCAGCTGCTTGTTATCACTCTCACTTATCTCTTTCCCTTTCTGACACACAGAAGTTCCAAACAATCACAAAAAGGCTTATATCAATGACTATAAATGTGCTATGTAACATTTCCTGTCCAACTGAACAATTACTCTCACAAATCCCCATCCAATTTCCATAGAAAATGTTCATTGTAATGTGCCATAGGTTAATTGCTTAATACAATGGTGTATGAATCGGGCAAATACGCTCAAGTATTTAATATACTGATGAGTGAAGTATTTAATGAGCTTCAGATAAAGCTCCCTAAAGACAAAAAAGTTTGAGTAATTTGAATGTCATTTCTATCACCTTATCTGTGGACCAGTTGATACTGTTATTAGATTTACCTTCATGTTCTTTAGCTAAAAGAAAAACAAAGAAAGATCGCTGAATACCTGTTAATCTTCTCCATGTGTTCATCGAGTACAAACCCCTTTTCTTGATCAACTTTGCTCTATTTAAAAAACAAATACATATTTTACTTGGTTATTTTAGACTGAAAAGTTTATCCGTGCTGAAAAATGTCAATGAATTGTTAGAGAAATTTCATAATACCATAAATGTCATAAGACACTGACATTTTTAATCAATTACAGTTTTGCAGTGTGTGTAAATGAACTTGTTGCTTTATCTTGTGAATGTTAAAGCTGTCAGCTCATAATGCAGTGCTTGCTCTGAGCTACTATGTATGCGTATTTGACTGGGTGGTTCTCTTGTACGCAAGTAATCATGATTATTCTATCAATACATTTCTACCAAATCCACTAGGAAAGCCAGTGTAGATAAATCTACTAAGAAACTTGAGAATGTTTTTTTTTAAAAAAAAAAAAAAATCTCAAAAAAACATATAGGCATCTATATATGTATTTAAAAAAGGCATTTATCTTCCTTATTCTTTCTCTGCACTTTACAGAATTTGATTTAGACAACTAAAGAGTGTGAAACTCTTGGCCTTATGTGGAAAGGCTTGTGTCAAATGTCTCATATCTTTGGCATTAAGGGGTTTAGGACATAAGCAGATGCTTCAGCAACAGCAGCTGAAGCTGAGAGGTTCCCTGTCATTTCAGCTCTGATAACTAAAAATACATAGCTTCCTTTTCCGTTCAATGTCATCTTGGAAAGAACTATACTGCAACATATAATCACTCTTATTTCATAGCTTTCCATTTTGTGAAAATAATCAGTACTACTATGTATATCAGCCTATCCTATTTATTTTTCTAATTAATCTTCATATATAAACTTTGTAATTCCAAAACAGAAATAACAAGAGTAGACACTGCTCATTTTAAAGCCAAACAACTGGGGAATAATACTCAAACTGAATACATTGAATCCTGACTTGACTCCAGAAGTTCCCTTTCTTTTGAAATAAAATTATAATGCACATCAAAAGATAAAATAGCCACTAAATAAACTGACAGTAAAGCCAAAACCTTTTATTTTCATGCTCATTGTTACATGGGGCTAATACTAATTATGTATTATCAATAGAGTTACATTCACCTCCAAAATTACAACAGAGAACTATGGGTTTGTCCACTGGGAGAACAGCACCTTTCTCCCCCTGAAATTTTTACTTTAAGATATCAGATGCTTTCCCTACAACTTATCTGCATTCTGCTAATACTTACCTTATTGATAACTGCTGTGCTTATTCACAGTCTTTCAACTATCTCAAGGTTACAAACATATAAAATATTTGAGAAATTAAAGGAAGAACTCAAGCCTTTAAGTTCAGGCTTCAAATCTGGACTGCAGATGGTCTGCATCAAAATAATGCTAAAATTTACATCAAATGCATCAAGCTAGCAAAATATTTCTTCAGGTCACTAAAGCTTTTGGGATGGAAATAAAACATCTGCTTCCAAGTGAGCAGCGCAGAATTTAATAACTGCACTATAACTTGTCATTTGTGTTCGCCAGAATCCCTGAATTTCAGGCTAACTCCCCAGACTGCACTTGCCATTGTGTACAACTCCCATTCTGCTAGTGGCTATCTGTTTTGTCTTCTGCAAAGCAGGCTAGAAATCCAAGAATAAAAGAGGACAAATTAAGGAGCAATACATTTTCTGCATCATTGTGCTACTGGCTGGAAACTTAGATGCATGCGTAGTCAGAGAGCAAGCTGATCACAATAGGAATTTGAGGGTATCCAAAATGAATAAAAAGTGAAGAAAGACTTTTGATTTTGACCACTGTAGGCATTAGTGCTATGAATTAGTGTTTTATAGAGTGCAAAGAGTTTGGAAAGCCGATGTTTTTTAACCATAAAACAAACGGTCAGTAGCACGGATAAAAAAGAATTCGCATTTACATATATTTAACAATTCTGCTTGATTTCAGTAATTGATCAGATTACCTTCATGTGGTAAGAGTTCAGTAAGTCTGCAATATTTTCTGTTGACGGAGATTTCAGCGCTACCAGGTCTTTCTCTAAGGCAGGTAGCTATTAAAAATAAGATTTAATTAAAAGTAAGTAAACCAAAATGTACTACTTGGATTATTAGTGCTATGGCAATAGTACTCCATAGCATATATGTATATAAACGCCCCACCCCAACTTTCAGACAGGCCTTAAAGAGGTACCAGGTAAACAATAGAAGGAGCCAGAGTTCACTTTTCAGTGTTGAACCATCTGGATTTAATTATGGCTGCAGTGATCAGGAAAGGACTCTGCTTCCCAAGCAGACCCCCAGCGCAGTGCTACAGCTGCAGCAGGTAAAGCCAGCCTGCAATGGTGTGAGAGGGAAGAGCAGGAGCCTGGCAACCACGCTATGCTCAAAATAGCATCTAACCAGCTCCACAACGACAGTCACGGGTCTTCACACAGAGAAGGAAAGGAAAAAATTGTTTCTCCTTCACTTATATCCATGCAAGTTACTGAAAAGTTATGACTGAATTTATCCAATATACTAATTTTCACACTTTCTTACAGCCACTGTAGGAAACAAACAGGGTATCTGTCAAGGAGACTGATAAAGAACACATTAATGGGGTGTTACCTAGATTAAAATCTTTGCGGTTGTATAATCCCTAATTTCAGACACTGTTGTCTAAATTGTACAATTTTTCAAGCAACTTCCATGCTGCTCAGTAAATCCTGCCCTTCCACAGTAGAATCATGAAGATGGCAACATTTGCTCCCTCTTCCAAGCAAAGCTGTCACTAGCTGGCAAGTGTTATAATGACAGCTTGAGAGTATCTCATGATCCCTGGTCACAGTGCATGGCCAACTAATATAATTCCGCCTCTGCACACACTCCAGTCGGTAAAAGTATATCGGTGTGCTGCACAGCTCAGACTTGTTGTGGCTGCAGGCTGCGCCCTTGCTAGCACAGCTCGGAGCTTACCTTTTCGGATTCTACAAAATGTGTAGCAATGCCAGCTTTTAGTACATCTCTTCCTTTCAGCCTAAATCCTGTTAGTGCGAGGTAATAGCCAAGCTTTCCTGATAGCCTTGGCAAGAAATATCCTCCACCTACATCAGGAAAAAGGCCTGTAATAAAACAAAAAAGTGAAGAGAGAACTTGCCCTAATCATGCGTGTAACTTAGTAGCTATTCTTAGCATCTCACTTTCATCTCCCCGAATTAGGCACCACTCTCTCGCCCAAGTTTCTTCTTGACTTGATTTGACATTCCTCTGTCATCAAAACCCTCCCTAAAAGCAAACTCTTGAACACAAACTGCATCCTTTCCATGGCACGTAATTCACAAACACGTACCTGCCAATCGTGTTCATTCTATTTGCCAACAACTTGAGACTTTTTAGATGCATGAATGATTCTTCATTCAGACACCTGCCCTCAGCAAAAAATAGAAGTGACACAAAGAATTGTGAAATAATTTGTGCAAACTCAAACTGGATGCTGCTTTTTCTCTGAAATCTTTTATTATGATAAAAATGTCAAACAAAGATGAAGTGCCTCTTGCACGCCCAAGTTTGAACAAATTTTGGGGCTGAGAATTCCTTGATAGATCAACGATATTGCCAGGGTCTTCCTGAAGGTGGAGGCATCAGATGCTGCCCTAGTATCTGGCCCTTTGACAGGACTATGACTAAGCTGCAATTTACAAAAATTACAAAACTTTCCGGTTTAGTGACTGTCTTATATTTATTTATATTTTTAAAAAAATCTACGGATTAGGGTAATTTTTAAAAATCCAAAGCTTTGAATAAAACTTAAAAGACTTTCAGAAGTTGCAATTGGAAAATATATAACTATTTTTATCAAAGCGTAAATATTTAAAATCATCAATTTGTCAATATCTGCCTTACTCTGCTATATACATTAATCACCTACAAAATAAATTTAAACACTTTTCGTAATTTTTTGTAACATACTTAAGCTTAATAAAACTTAAACTTTAGCTGTATCAGTCTCAGAAATTGAAGTGCAGAGAAGCAGCGTCCAGTTACTACTTCCAAATAATCGCCAATGGTGCATTCATGAAACGGAAAGTCTTTTGAAGAAATTAAAGGTGTGGTGGTGTTTTTTTCACTTTGAGAGAAAAAATGGAACAGGAAAATAAGTGAAAACGAATTCAAATGAGCAATTAGAAACTCAGAAAACACTTGCCAAAGCAGAGATATTAACTGGCAAGATTAAGATGTACATAAGGAGTCTAAATAGGGTTCTGACAGAATGTGGTGATTTTTCACTTGCAAGTAACTGCTTTCAGTCACAGAAGAGTCAATGTATGTAATATAGAAAGACTCCGTTACAAGTATTTTAAGATGCGGTAAATTAGTGGTCCCTGAATATTCTTCCCCCTTGGACAGAATCCAGAGGAGGTTTCTTTCGGACAGCTTCTCTTCAGTGTTTTGCTCTTCTCAGTAATCATTAAAGCTCATCACTGCCTTATGCTCTGATCCATCTCTCAGCTTCTCTTGGTCCTCCCTTAGTTCTACTGCCTCTAATACATCACATTGTTTTTAGGAGCCACCTCCCACCAGTTATAGCTGTAGTGTTCTATTTCTGTTCCCACTGATGTGTGTGTTGCCGTTAACTGATTTATTCCTCATCACACAGGCTACAGAGACAGACAGCTCTTCTCCTAAGATGCTGAATGTCTTGTTGACACCCTTTAAAAGCCCTAAGCTGTATCAAACTCTTCATCATTACCTTCTTTTTCATCTGTACTCACATTCTGAATAGCCTGCACTGCATTTTAGCTTCTCAGTTTGAGCCATCATATCGATAACGTTGATGCCAAGACTGTCATTTAGTTTTACATTTCTATTCATCTGCCTCCCCTTGGATATCCTACCACTGCCTTCCTTTCACTTCCCTTACAAATGTCTTCCAAAGCAAAAAGGCAATTATGTTATTCTCCCCATCCACCTGCTGCAAGAGCAACAGCCTCTTCCTCTTTGCTGTAATTAAAATACCAATGCTGAAGTCTTATTCTCCTGATGCTCCATTAAGTTTCCAGAGGAAAAGCCATCTTCCTATGGGGATCTACAGGGCCCTTCCACATGGCCATACGCAGGGAAATTAGTGCTAAATAAACTGTGAAGTTGATTAGCTTACATTGCTTTAGAGGCAAATAAAACTAAACTGAATTAAGGTTTCTTTAATTATTAAGGAATTTACAAACAGGATTAGTCAAGGTGTAACTAATCCACTTTAAACTTACTTGGTTGCATATATGTAATCTGCTATAGGTCTACTGTATCCTTTTCAAGGACTCAGTCTTCCTTCCCTCCTTGTAATTTTACTCTTCTTGTTCCTGTACTACATATTCCTCTTAATTCTCTCAATAATGTTTCCGCTTGCTACTGGGCTTCTCTTAACATATTCCATAGACTTGATTTCTGCCCCTACCACCCCACCCCCGCCACCCCTTTTGTTAGCATTTACCAGTTATTTCTCAAGGCCCTACTTAAATAAGAGAAAAACTGAATGTCTGCTGGGCTGAGCAGGCTAAAAGCCTGTGCATGTAATGCTGACGTGCAGTCTACGCTCTGAGACAGATGCAACAAACTTCACTGCCATCCCAGCTGTGAAACTCTGCAGTTGCCAAGGGTAAGATAAAGGTACTGCTACTACATTCCTACCTTATCTTGCGGAGGTGGTTGAAGACTTATTAGTAAAAGACTTACAGAAAGCTAAAAAATTAGAGGGATAGACAAGAAAACACCCACTATTATTATAACATCGCCTTAAAGCCCACCTCTTACAATATTCCTTCATCTTTTGTTCTTCCCACCAGTGTTTTTTCCACACCCTCCTACATCTAAGCTGCTTTTCAGCACTTTATCTTACTATGTCAGGTTCAAACAGTCTAGAACTGCCTTTTATTTCAATTTGCAAAGCGGGTTATCTATCTATATAACCTTTTATTTATGGTGGTGTGTAAATGCAGCATAATTGTGTGTGAAAACATAGCTTCTGAATCAATGCTTCGTTTTCATTTCAAAAAGTGTAATGCCTACTAAAATAAGTGAGCATATGAAAAAATCAATTAATACAATATCTAGACAGCTAGACATTTTAAACATACACCACAGAGATCGAAACTGTTAAGCCCTTAAACCCAAACAGATTTCAGTGGGTTTACTTCTAATTGATCCTAAAAGGGTTTTAATTACTTTCTTTCCTAAGCAAGTTCTAAGCTTTTCGTTTACATGTCTTCACAGTCTGTTTTTGCTTAAATAGTCCTTGTCAACACAAGAAATGTATGTAAGTACATAATTTTTGTTAATATAAGTCTACTCATATCTTTACCTTTGAAGAAGAAAGCAAAGAAGGTATCTTTATTATTACAATAATTTTATATGCCAAAGAACCTCTGTTTAGTTTTTTTAAAAAAAAAACAAACAAAAAAACCAAACCCCAAATTGTTTCCTTCAAATGGTTTTCTTGTGCAAGAACTGATCATGAACTTCAGGAGTTTAGCAAATTCATGTTGTATTAATGCTTGAGCTATGTAGTTAACAAAGGGTTTTTTTCAGCAGAAAGTAATATTTGGAGGCTGCAATGGTTTTTGTTTTTCTCATCCCAAATTCAGCAAAGTTACATGACATTTCTCAGCTAGCAGGAATTGCTCTAGTATTTTTTTCAGCAGTTAGAATGATAATAAGCTTGCTTATATTTGGGGGGGTTTATTATGAGTGACTTGATACTCACAGCTCATTTAATTTTAAGAATTTCAGAATAAGTCCTGTGAAACACTTCATACTGGCTGGATAGCAATAAACAATAGATAATACATGTAAGATACCCTTTAAAAATATGAAAAATGCTAGACCTTTCAAGTGTTACTAACAGGGAACTACAAAAATCCAATCATTAGCTAAGCGTGCATTTGCATTTTAGTTGTAATGACATTATTATGCTTAAAATATTCTCAATAAAATTTATTCTCTTTTCAGAACTGAGTCCTGATTTTACACTATTTCTTAGTTTTAACATTGTGTAACTGGAAATTCTTTTAAGAAAATAACGGTTGTTACTCCTTAAAACTAAACCTTTGAGGTGACACTGGGATTGAACCTAAGCTGTTTAACTGCCAGATGAGGTTCTCTATTCTGAGTAAATGTGTTCAACAGGGCCACATATTACAGACTAGCCTCATTCTTCTGCTTGAGGACATGTAGATAAGAACAACCACAGTCATCCTTCAGCTGCCTTGCCTTGGAAAGATGTACAAACTAGAAATTTTGCAGGACAGAAATGCAGGATACGTAACAGGTTTTGTGCACTCTTCATAAATGTTGATAAGCGGGGAGAAGGAATGTGGGCACTGATGAAAGCATTAATGCCAGACAATACTAGGTTCAATGTGGATACCCTGTTGGTGCCAGGATTGTCTTGAAGGGAAACATAAATGATTTCACAAGAAGGTTCACTTTAATCTGACTGACTTTTCTGGAGTCCTATCATCATCTTCATATAGCTCTGAGAAACAACATTTTCTTGGGTACATCTCAGAGCTGACAGTACATCTCAGAAGCTTTAGGATCAAACATTAGAAAACACAAGGTACATATTGCTATTTAAAAAAAAGAAAAAGAAAAAAGACAACACTGTGATCTCACCTGGACACAATCTGTGCACAACTGTAACGGGTCTACATTAATAATCTACAAGAAAAACTGGAATTTCAAAATCTGTCTCATTAACATTGCAGCTCAGCAGCCAGTCCAACTCACACTGAGTTCCAAGTGTAAAGCTGACATAATTGCACTGGGATCTTCAGTCTTTATCTGCCTACATCTGTAGTAAAGACTTGGTTCCCCAGATCTACTTCCGTTTTTAAAAAACTGTATCCTGACAGTCTTTGTGTCATTCTAGAAGTAAACCCCAGGTTAAGAACCTAACCGATCAACCTCCCAGAATACAGATTAAGTTTGTATTAATAATAGAAATAGAAATTAAAAATAGAAATAGAAAATACTTTCCATATATGGTCACCTCCAATTCCTTTTTAAAATTATTTCATCACTGCTTTCAGTCAAAGACATTTCATCCCGATTACACAAACAGTGAAACTTTAAACACATTAACACATGATAATCTGTTAAAATACTTACCTATTGCTGTTTCTGGCATTGCAAAAAGTGTCTTTTCTGTAGCAACTCGGAAACATCCATGGACTGAGAGGCCAACTCCCTATGCATGGAGCACAAACAAAGAAAGCAGTTATAAAATTACTGTTAAAAATAATTGTAACCATAATCCTGTGTAACACAGCTCTTGCTTTGCTCTACAATTAAAAATTATTAGATTTACCACATCTTACAGAATCGGGCATGAAGTAGCTGTGGAATTCAAGAGTCCTCACATACTTCTACATGTTTGGGGTTTTTTCCCTTTTCTCATCCTTCTTAGTTCTAGTGACACGCTCATTTCATGGAGGGGGAAGGTGTTTTTGTCAGATTCTTGTCTTTCTCTGCAATTTGCTATACGCTTACCCAGGGAAGTGGTTGAGTTACTGTCCCTGGAGGTACTTCAAAGAAGTGTACACATGGTGCCCAGGGTTTAGTATTAGGTTAACAGCTGGACTCGATGATCTTAAATGTCTTTTCCAATCTAAATGACTCTATGATTCTATGAAAACATTAAAACACCTTTTACGGTTCAAACACTAATAAAGCATCATATTAGCTTTATGATTTAGCTGCAATAGCAGTCTGTGCTTTAAAAAATTGATGAGTCATACAGAGATTAACTTCATTGCTTTGCTTTACATACATGTAATGCTACAATCATTCCTAAACCAGCTTCTAGAAGTCTTAAATGAAATGGAAATGTGACTTCATCGCTTCCAATGCTTTTTCTGTATCATAACAGCATATTTTCACTGCATTTGGTAAAGCCTGCTGTTATTTTTATGCATGTTCAGCAAAAATGACAAGCTTTTTATAAAGATAAAAAATACTAAAAAATCATGCCCGTTTTGCTCTTTATAATGCTTAAATCAATTTTTTAATCCCATATCTAAGAATACAAATACTATATCATAAAGCATTTTTTCTAGCTTATTTTCTAGACAAGCAGAAGTTTGTATAAGGACTCAGATTTTCAGCTTAAGTAACAAAGACTAAAGTGCAAACTCCATGAAGAGAGCTTCTCTTCTAAGCTTGTTCTTTTTCACAGTGATAAAAATAACTGTAGAGTTTTAATAATAAAAAGTTGAAAGACGTAATTTTCTTTTGAAAGAAGTAATTAAATCAGATTTCACTTTCTCAAGTGCTTAAGCCATAACTGGATTTGTTTTCTAGATAGTCTTTAAGTTTTATAGTCTAGATAACAGCTTAATTTCAGATGTGTACTTAAAAGACTAAAACTATACTTCCTTTCTTGCCATTGTAAAGAAAATTGCACAAGTACGTCCTTGCTTCTTTGAAGAGCATTTCTAAATAATCCAACATTAAGATAAAATCAGGAAAGACAAATTACTTAATGCTTTGAGGGTACAAACCCCAGTAATTTATTAAACTGGCCATTATATGCTTTTGTATGTTTATTTGCAGCTTCCCCGATGGTCATTTTAACACATACACTGTGCGTTTAATCTTCTCCATCTAATACAGAAGAGGACAGATGCTTATTTGTTTAATAGTGTCCTGTGTAAAGAAAAAACTCTTCCAGTCAGAAGCCTAAATAGATTCCTCCTCCATTTCTGGATTTTGTACTTTATGTTTTTTTAAATCTAACTGAAAACTTACACAGCTAGAGTCCCACCTAGGAGGCTCTTCACACTATTAAAATATCTCCAGTTGTGCTGTAGTTCACTCAATAATCCCAGCATTTACACATACAATTCTTGATGCTATAATGTCTTTATTAAAACACACTACATCCTGCACTGTCAGAGTCCTACATTTCATGATCTTAAAATTACATGCTAAAGTTAACGTCTTCCTTCAGACTTTTCCAAGATAATAGATTCTTACGGTGCATCAGGCTTGTTTTTTAATCTATATAGTTTATCCTCATACTGGCATGAAAATTCTTTTTTTCCCACTGACAGCTGAATGTTTGAATTTTGTAAAGGATACTTAAAGAATGAGACTAGAAGTTAAAAGTTAAGAAATTAACAAGCAATAATATGAACAATCTTTCTGTAGGGTTTATTTACAAATTAATCAAAAACATAGATAAGAGCACAAATGGTGGTCTGACAGTGTTTTACTCGAGGTAGATTGGCTATGAAGGTGTTTGGTTAAAAAGATTTATTACTACATGGATATTAAGATATTAATCTTTAAAACAGTGTGTAACAGCTAGACCATTAGACTCAGTGCACCTCAAGGAAGCAGAAAATATTACAGGCAGCTCAGTCTGAATTTCTCAACAAGCTTCTGCAAAAGCCAGTAAAGTATCTGAATTTTACATCCCATACACATGATTTTCTACTCAATCCCATATTTCAAAAGCCATTAGGTGACTGTGTATATAAAACTTATCATTTATTTCCATTTTTGTTCTCATGATGAATACAGAACCCTATTAAAAGTATTTTTCTAATGAAAAATAAAATGCAAATTACTGATAGATAGAGAAATAGAACACAGCTACCATAAATCTTAAAAGTGAAGTTGTAGCCAGAAGGCCGTATTGTCTTAAATTGAGAATGACCCATATTAGTAACTCATCACATCTAGGGAAGCTATTAACAAATTGAGGGCCACCACAACAGAGAATCATGCAGAACAAAATAAAGATGCCCTTTCTGAATGACATGCGTAAACATCTGTTCACATACAGAAAAGCAGATCTGTGTCACAGCGAAATCATAAATCACACTTTTCTATTTACTAAATAACCTAACTCAGATTGTAAAGGAATCACTGCCTAGGAAAGCACAAGCAACAGAGTAAAAGACATACAAACAGAAAAGGCCTTCAGGAACATTGCTTGTATCATCTTCACTAGGCTGATAAAGAATTTTCAGCTGTTCAAGCAAACAGCTTTATGATAATACCGACATTAATATTGTCTACAGTGAAAGTCCTGTGGTAACAGTTCATATCCAGTAATTAGACTCATTTTTATAACTGCATAAGAATGCAGTTCCTGGTAAGGCTAGAACCACAAAAGAAATGTGGCAATTGACAAACAAACTGAGCATAACACAACAATATATCTGAACACTGATGTGTAAAAATAGCTGAGGTACAGCAAAAATGTTTCCAAAAGCATTAGTTGGCAAAGTAAGTGAGTGGAATTGATTCAGGAAGTAGCAGGAGCTTTATAGCTATGTTAGATCAAAAATCACTGATGTAAGAGTATTACCCCCTGCATCCAGGCACAGCAAATCTTAAACTGAATCAAAATTAATCTTTGGTCATCATTAATGTTATGGACCATTCCAAAGAGTATAATCCATTTTTATCTGTAGATGCTAACAGACAAGATGATGTAGTGAACCAGAGCAATGCAGCGTAAGAGATCAATCTGGACTAAGAATATCACTTTCTTTGGTTAATGACATATAAATCAAGTCTATACCAGTATTTAAAAAAATATCATTAAAAAACAGTGCTTTTTTGAACTTTTAAATAATTTAATGTGGTATTTTAAAACATAAAATATTAATGTAATATAAATATAAAATATTAATTTCCACAAACTGATTATGTATTAGAGATTCTCAGCCCAAATTCTTACAGACGTACAGCAGCACAATAGGCTGACTGGAGGTAGATTATCTGTAACAATACCTGAAACTTTAGTCTTCTCCTGAGCCCAAATTGTTTACACAAATTTATCCAACTACATTAAGAGTAATAATTTACGTTAGGTTTTTCTTACAGTGAAACCCGGGGAAAAAAACTCCATAGGCCATTCTGTGCAGCAATGCTTCTACAATGAGTGCCCTTTGTCAAAGGAATTTAGATTGATTTTTTAAAAGCCCTGTTTTGATTCTTCTACTACCAGCCAAAACTTATCAATGATCTCAAACCATTTTTATTAGGGTCAGTATGTGCAAGAGCTGTGTATTTCCCCTGTGTAATCCAGAGGGACTAATCCAGTCTTCTGACAGTGAGCACCCACACTAGTGTTGCAGTCCCAGCAGGCAGACCATACAGAAGCCACGGTGGCAGTTAAACACGTGCCTTTGCCGCAGGGACTGAGTGCCTGCAGGTTCATGTCCTCCCTTCCCATTACGCTGCCCCCCCCAAGGCAAAAAGCAGCAGGTTGGACAGTTTGGTCTCATGGTCCAGTCTGGCCCACAGACACTGTGGCTTGACAACCATGATGCAAAAACCTCTACCAAAAATTCCTGATTACTCACAATTTTCTGAAACAACTCATTTCCACAATTAAGAACGTTTTCCTTGTTTCTTTTTCACTGCTGCGTATTACTTTCTAAGACTCACATTTAGTAAGCCTACAAAAACTTCCTGGCACCAACAGTCAGCTATGGCTGTTAAATTCTCCTTCATGTTAGAGGAAGCAGAGGTTTTTATGGACACAAGACTTCTGCTGCAACAGAAAGAAAAGAGAAGATGTAAGAAGACTTAGATCTGAAAAGCCTATAGCAAAAGTAATAAATTACTAGCAAGTGAAACTTTTTCTAGTGTTAAATTCGAAAGCATTCTTTTTTCCCCAGTGTTGCTCCTCAGTGTTTCCCTATACATCACCAATCAGGTATGTTCATAAAAAGACAGAAAGTGTGGGGTTTTTTACTATTTCTAAAATTTTGGAAGACAAGCTCTGTCCCTTTGTCCCTCTGTCACCTAAAAATGCAGCTACCACAAGAAATCTGTACGTACAACTCCCCGCATCTTAACGTCTGCAGGGAGGGTAGGCAAGTGGGAGGGAACCCATTCTGGCAACTTGTAACAATGCATAACTAAACTTTTAGGTTTTACCTCAAAAATGAAGAAATGCTTCTTGTTCTTAAAGACAGACACATGCAATAGAACTTTATTTAAACAGGGGCACAGTGATTTGGGATGACAGGAGTGAATCAAGGGGATTTTGTAATGATGTTCCATTTCTCAGGAAAAAGTGCTTATAAAGTATAAAACAGATCAAAACTAACTCAAGGAGAAAATGAGCATTCACATTCTTCCGGAAATGATAAAAAATAGCAGAAATATGAAAGGATGGAGAGGCAGCCAAAGATAATTCTTTTCAGAACTTTTTCTCCTTGATCTATAATAAAAGGAAGGAGAGGGTAAAAATGAGATAATGCTCAGTTTAAGACTAGGCATCTACATGAAGGCCTAGAACTAGAGAAACATAGTGGAACTGTTAGCAAGAAAGAGTCTGGTGTTAAATGGAAAGAACAAATCAGTGCAGAAGCCTGCAAAAATCTCTGCAATGACAGTCAACAGCACATGGGTAAGTAGGAAAGCCTTCCATGAAGGCACGAATAAAACCTCCTTCAAGCATACGCAGGTTTCAGGAAAAAGTAATAATCTAGAAAGCATAGCTTAGAATTTCACCTTTAGTTTCAGAGTAGACAAGTGATGTTCGCTCTGTGATGTCGTTGCACAAGAATGCGAACAGTTATTCTGTAATTCTAACATACTAAGTGCAGTATGATTGTATAATGCCGATTATAATCTGTACAACGTCTATTCAGGAAGTCTGCCTGCCTTTTCTGAGTGTAAAACAGTGGCATCTATTCCTTTTTGTAGTGTGCATTAAACAGCTCAGCCATTGCAGAGTTGGGAGAGGAGTTTTACTTAGTGCACCAGTACTGACCCACAATTTAAAATGCTTGTTTTCAAGACAGTGCTTTATGATAAGCCCTTTGGGGACTAACATCACATGCAAATCGGAGAACATTCAGTAGTTATTTTTTGTTGATGTCAAGAGCTGCTGATATTATAGTCCGATTAGCTACAAAATGAAGTGCACCATTTGTCCCTAGAACCACACGCAGGAGCTTAGCAGAGAGACTAACGTGCCAGATGGTAAATATACTGTAACATCAGCAAAGAGTGAATCCTTTCTTAGTATTGCCTCAGCATTGTTTTCAATATCCTATATTACAAAAGCTAAGTGGTACACAAGTCAGCCTTACAAACGTTTGTTTCAAAGTACAACAAATAACTACTTGCAAAATCTGTATTCTATTTTATAGTAAAAACTGACTTCAGCTTTGAAGCATTGGCAACAAAACAGGCCGCTAACTCCTATGTGGTACACATGCATGAGTTTCCAGAGGGAGGGGGCGAAGAAGAGAGAATCGGAAAGCAGCTTATCTAGGTTTAGTATGACAATTACTTTTACTTCAGGGCAGATTTTAGAGCATAAATTAAAGCAAAACCAAAGATGTTCAAGTTTCAGAGCATGATGACTGACAAGAGACATGACATATTTATAGAAAGGAAGAAAAAGAAGAATCAGAAGTCTGAAAAAGCACTGACATTTTTAAGTTCCAGTTTGCTAGCTGTAAAAGATGGTTAAAGTGGTAATAATGTCCATATGATATGTAAATTAGTAATTTTTCATGAACTTTTATATGCTGCAGTTAGTCACCCAAAGTACATTGTAAGTATATACATACATTAATAATAAGCAGAATTTCCTTAATTTGCCATAAAATTTACACCACACACCAAACAACAAATGAATAGCTGTTTGTTCTGTGAGCGATATCCACCCATGCACTTCATGAATGCACACTCCTCTAATTAAAAAAAAAAAAAGTGTTTTTACAGATATGGTGTTTAAAAAGTGGTATTTACAGATACAGTTAATTCTCACGTTTCCTAGTTTTTGAATGATAATCTCAATGCTGCTATCTACACCTCTGTACAAAACACATATGCACACAACTTACATGAATACATCCTAAAATCAAATAAATAAAACAGATGGAAAGACATATAACATCATGGAGGAAAACAGGGAGCTTCTGCACCATTATATTTTATATGCTTGAGGAATAACAGAAGACACCTAACAAAGTTAAGCATTTACACAGCAGCTGCAATTATTGCAGCCTATCATATCTGTCTGCCTTCTTTTTCTGCAGATTCTCTATTAACAGCTCATAGTTCAAGTGAGTTCATGATGAAGTAAAGCCATCAGTTGTCTTTACACTTCCCACCTTTCTCTTTTGGTCTTCAGTTACTTCAGCTAAACATACTGAAATGCCAATATTCAGTGGTTCACAAGATTTTAACTTTGGGTTTAGATACAGACTCACAACTTTTATTTAAATGCTTTTTTTATGGAAAAAGACAGGCGAACATCCAATGTTACGTTCACAATGAAATTGTTTCACTAGTCTGCAAGCAAAGATAGACAGCAATGCCAGGAAACTTGTCCAGAAGGAAAGACTCTGCCTGCGTACATGCCCATACCCACAAACGGCAGAGAGCGAGCACAGACCCTTCTTTCCTACTTTTACATCACTGGGAACTGGCTTTAGTAGTGGGCAGATTCAGGCTGTGGAGCACTGACTCTTTGAGATGTTCCCTCCTTTTCCTCCTCCTACCTACTGCAGCAGTCCAACTAGCTGTAACTCAGAGGCTAACTCATGAAGCCCGGGAATAAAGAATTTTATTTGTATTTTTAATCTGCAGCATCCAGAAAGGGTATGTTTTTCCTTATGCTGCTTAGGTCTGGCTACAGAACAACAGGCAATCAAAAAACCAAATAATTCCATTTTACAAATATTTAATTTAAAAATCAGTATTGATGTGCACTTTTTTAAAACATATTTTGGAAGAAATAAGGAAAAAATTTTATTTGCAAACGTATGCCAGAAATTTTATATATATGTTGGTAGTGAAAGGAGCATTCCTAAAGAGTTACAGCCACACCATCTGGATAAAAATGGGGCAGGATAAAGAGCTATTGCTCAACTCCAGCTCTGTTGTGTACTGGAACTCTATCGATTCTATTGACTACAATGTATAACGTACAAGCTGCTCATGACATCACTACCAATTTACTTGATAAGAAATATTAATGTAATAAGAACTACTGACCAAATCCTGCTAAAGTGTAAGTTTAGACGTCTGCAACTATATTGGTTGAATCCACATGGTTATTGTACCAAGCCTCTGACAACATCGTTCAAGAAAACATACTAATTCAGCTGTTGGAAAGTGTTTGCTATAAATTACATTTCTAGTCTCAGTAAACTCTCTTAAACTTGTACTGTTTGTTTATCTAAGCCCTCATTTTCTTTGATGAACGTGGTCCAGATCTGTCAGAGCACTCTCATACAGGCAATATGTTACATAAAGTAACATACAGACATTGTAATAAATCACCAATACATTAAGTAAGCAAAATACTGACTGAACACCTTCACCTCAATAACATTTCAATTTAAGTAGTTTAGAAAAATGCAAGATTCAGCTGATATTTTGAATATTGAATTGGAAAACTTTTAATATGTTTTTTTCCATTAAAACAAGCATTAGAAAAAAATGTTACAGTTTAAATTACATGCAAGCAGCGCTAAGTGTAAAAATACCCCTAAAAATACTCCTGAAAATTTACTTTACCTCTCCTTGTAAGAAATTCCTTCATTTCAAGAACTGGCCTTCTTTTCACATAATTCTTATTGCTGTGATTGAGAATCACTTATATCATAAACACTGATTCCTGAAAAAAAACAACTTCATATTCCCCAGCAGCTTTCAGCTATTTATTCCATGTAAAAACCTCAAACTGCTAAGAAATAAGCGAATATGTTTTTTTTCCATATGGGGCAACCATAAGTAGGCCAATTCCTATTGTGACATGACAACATGTATTTTTTGGCAGCAAATATCCCTAAACACACACAAGAGCACAGAGGACTAATTATTTTTTTTAAACTATTTTCAAAAACTGCTGATTGATTTCACCAGCACTTGTAGTTAATCTAATATTTGGTATGTCAGGCATTTACTTTCACCTACTGAGGAACTTTGCTACCAAGAAAATTTACACATCTGATGTATCAACTCTGTCTCCATAGGTCTCAGAACATTATTATAGTTAACACTGAAAATAGAGCAAACATTACTGAACAAACTTTTATAACTATAAAACTTTTTCAGAATGTTGCCAGGTAAAATTTCACAAATATGCCAGACTAATATTGAAATAAAACACTGCAAACTCCCTCCAGAAAATTATTAAATAAAATGTTGATGTCTTCATTGATTAAAGCAGAATAAAAGCTTAAAACAGAGAAGCATTCTACTTTTTCCTGAAGAGAGTTAAAATATCATCCTTCTCCAAAAGTCACATTCTCCTTAAACCCCTACTAAGACAAATGGACTGTACATGATGCAACAGAGAATAATTACAGAGGGGAGATGCAAACTTCAACTAAGCAAATTTCTGCCTTAAAGACCTACATATCAAGTCCTGAGAGCTAATTTACAAGGGAAGTCAGATTCCTCTAACAAAGTTAGCCTCTGTAATTTTTTGCTGAAAGTGGCACTAACATAAAAAAGAATTAAACCGAAATACTAGGTACTCTAGTTCACTTCTCTACATAAAAAGATGCAGTAATTCTGAATCTGCATCCAGAAGGGAAGCTCGGTTAGATGCACAACAGAAGGAGTATTTCCAAACCACAGAGCAGGTTCAGGAACTTGGCTGTATCTGTTTCTCTGGAACCCCTACAAAACCCCCTGGTTAAAATGACATTGTCATTCAGCGAGCAGCATTCTGAAAAAGCTTCATCTTTTGAACTGCAAAGTTTCTGTTGCTTCCCCATACACAGCATAGTTTCGTGTCATAAATAAAACCAGGGAAACAGCCTGGATGATATCACTATGAAATGGAGGGCACAATCATCTGAAAGCATGTTAAGAGTTACCATCAGTCTGCAATCAAACTGAGCAGGCACCCTAGCTGAGGTCATCCAGAAGTCAATTGTTAATGAAGTTTTATTTGGTATTTTCATTATCTGCTTGGATGATGAAATAACAAGGATTTCTCTAATTTACAGATTACTTCTTTGGATGGCAAACACTCTGAAGGGCAAGATCAGAATTCAAAACCATCTCACTTTGGAAATCAGGTAGAAACTAATGACATGAAAAAGAACTACGCTTAAGAAAGCAAAATCAAATGCAGAGACTACAGGTATGTTTTCTACGGAACAAATGCCTAGACATTTTTCAGAGGTCTCTAGTGACTGCGAACTTACACCAAATAATAACACAATGCTGCTGCCAAGAGAACTACTTTAGGTATCATGCTACAGCAGAGTCTCTACCAGCAGGCACCAAAGGGCTGATGTGTACCCAGTCAGCCTGGATCCAATACACCTGGGAAGCCTAATCAGCCTGATGTGGTGGAGCTATAAAAGGCAATGCCAGTTGATATGGCACTTCAGTTTCTTGAAGGAGAAAATGAGTACTATTTTTTCTTTTCCTTGTAGTCTTTGGGGAAAAGGGTAGCTCCAAAAGACTGACTCTTTGACAAACAAGTTCTGTTCAAGGAAGAAGATTTAAAAATTGGTAAAAAGGTAAGTGATAAAGAAATGTACTGTGATGAAAGTTTATGTTACGCAAGGAGGAGAGAGGTAAGACTAATAAGTTTTAAGAATAATTAGAAGCAGTGGCCTGCCAGCATTGGATGCTTTGAGAACCTGCAATTTACATGGGCTGTTTGTGAGAGTATCTCTGTAATATATGGAGGATAATTATTCTGCTCTACTTGGTGCTGATGAATCCTCCAGCTGAAATGTTGTCTAATCTCTGGTAACAAACTGTAAAGTACACAAATTGGAGAGATTCCAGAGAACTGCAAGAAGACCAAGAGACTTAATCTATAGTAAAGGCTGAATAACTACCCTTATCCCTATTAAAGAGAGATAGCTAGGAGCAAGGAATGCAAGTGCCTCAAAATGTTCTTAGAGATCTGTGACTAAGACATGCCTGCTAAAGACTTACATTCAATGCTAGGGATTCTTAACTGGAAACAATAACTAAACACTCGGATGGAATATCTAGAAAAAACATAATTTCTGCTGTTGAAGAGTTCTAAATGCATTCAGTGAAAACCTGCTAAGCAATCATCTAGCTATATTTAACCCTACTTCCAGTGCAAAAGAATTACCCTGAGTAATTAATTGTCCAAAGCCAAGAATTCCTATATTTGAGAACCAGTCTTTACTCATATGTAAAAGAATAACTATTTTGGGGTCTATTTTGTCCTCGTTAATACTTAAACACATAAGCATTCAATAATACTAGACAACAGGCCTGAAACAGCAGCAAATTTCTTCTCACAAAGCATAAAATGCAACAGTGAAACTGATCGCCACAGGCGTTTCTGAAGACCAAGCCTACTTAATATCAAAAAATACTAGATGAATACAGGGGTGAGTGTGATTACTTATGGTTATTTAACATTTTGGTTCTGAAATAAAGCCTGGCTCAGGAAGTTTCTAAATCATGCATGCTCTAGGATGTGATACTAAGGAAGAAGGTACTTTGTATATGCTGTCACAGATTCCTCCTAAACTAGAAGCAATGGTCTTTGCTCCTGAAAATTATGTACTTCTGATTTGGCAATATGCTACTAAAGTTTTAAGTATGCTTTACGTGAAGTTAGTCCAGTGACCTGGAACATGTCCATTAACTTCCAAAATATATGCTCTGTATTTATGTTTTTTTCTGTCAAATATTTGCCTTGAATTTTAACCCAATCATCCAAAAGCCACCACTCAGATCTGTCTAGGGTACTTTATTTGGTCTGAAGCAAGTTTGAAATACATTTTTATTAATCCTTTTAGTCTATTAGAGCATCTGATGCACATTTTGTGCCAAAACCCTATTTAAAACCATAGATTTAGACTGAGCTTATAAAGCATGCTTCTATTCATCTCCAAAGAACTCAGGAAAAGATTGAGACTTTTCTAGAACCAAAAGCCCAAACTTAGGACCTCATTTACAGAACATAGTATTATTTTTTTTTAAAAAGTATGTTTAAATACTCTGCATTTCTTGTCTACTATTCAGGTATTTCATTTCAAGGAAATAAAAATCTATGGATAGATTAGATAGACAGAACTAAAATAATCTGAATAATAGTGTCCAGCAACATGAGAATACATGCTCAGTGTTCCCTTCAACAGTATATGCCCTTTACCAGTAGATGTGGTGTTTATAACTTGTTTCACTATTTTTTTTAGTAAAACGCAGTCATCTTTCCTTCATCAAACATCCTTATCACTTGAAATTACTGTTCTGAATAAGTACAAAAAAAAAAATTAAAGATGTATTTTCTATGACTTATATTGAATATCAATTTTTGACGAACCACGGGAGCATAGACGAGAAGGTGCAGAAAACAAGCTCCACAGCCCCATCTGTTGGCTAATTAAGCTCTCCAGTAAGCCACCTACCAGCCTTTAGCCAGCAATGCTGAAGTGGAACCAGTTCATTATTTTATTTTTTTTTTTTTCCAAATCACAAATCTATAGTATCTGTGCAGCAGTAGCAATTCTTACTATCTGAGCACATAACAACTGTGTTTCTAATACACTTGTACGAATTTTATGTTAAATTAGAACAACAGAGCACTTGATGTGCGTAGTGCTGCTTTTTTTGAGCAAGGTTGAAATTGACTTGCTTGCATTTTCATTCATAGATAAATGGTCTATAGTGAAATTGCAGAATTTAAGAGATATCCTGTGATTTTTAAGCCCAAGCTAAAACCACTTGCTTCTAAAGTCAAGGGCTTGAATGTAATTTTTTTTTAAAAGGCATTTTCTGTAGTTTGTAATTGACAAGTGTTTCTAGCTCCCACTAACTCATAGGGTTATGAGCTCGTATGCTCAGATCTTGAGCATATGAAATAGATGAAATATGACCTGACTGTGTTATAAACATAGAACCTAGCATCTGAGTGACTTAAAACAAAGGTATCTCACTATACCATGAACAGAATAACTCCTTTGTATGAATGCAGTTCTAGTGAATAATTACGGTAGGACAGACTACTTCCATACAGCAAGCAGAACAAGGTAACAGTATGACCATAACAAACTCAAGGGCAGTTCTAGAGGATTTAATCTATAAAATCCATCTGCAGTGAACCTAGTTGTACAACAACAGGCAACAGTGCTGCAAGCCTTAAGTTTTGTTAAGGTCAGTTGTGATGAGACTCCCAATGTTGAAAATGGTGAGAGAAGAGGGTGGGGGAAAGATGGCAGCTAATGCACTTTCCCTATGTAAGCACTGGTCCATTTAGAGGAATCAAAACAGATCTTACAGACAGGGAGGTCATTGCAAGGAAAAGTGTAAAAGACAACTCCAAACTAACATAAAACACACAAAAAATTATCATCATTGAGAAGTATTACTGCTGACCTTTGTTAATTATCAGCAGATACTTCCATGTACTGCCAATGGGAGGAGGGGGGAAGGAAGGACATTATCTCAGAATAAACTGAAGCTGTATTAACAAGTGCAAATTAAATAGCACTCAAGGTTAAAAAACAAACAAACCCCCCACTTTTAAAAGTAGTCTGGAACTTGAAGCCAACCTGCTTGTTCCCCTAATTTAGGCTGTGTACTTGCTCAATCAAAATCTAGGTCCCCTACCCTCAAATGAAGATAACTGCTACCAGAATCATCAAACAGGATAAGCAGGTAAATTGTTATTCAAACTCAAATGACAGTTCAACTCTATCAAGGTCCCACTGAAATTTGGGTATCCTATATTAAAATGTGGGTATCCAATTAAAGTTTCAGCCTAACTGCTGTCTTCTAAAAGCCCTTTAAAAGAAAGAAAAGTAATACAGAATCCTAGTGATGCAGGATCATCTGACTCTGTTATGCTCTTTTCAGTCCAAAAAAAAAAAAGCTCCTTTCAAAGGCAAAATTCTATCTATGCTTAGGCCACAATCATGTAATGAGCAATCTATAGGAGCTCTAAAAAAGGCATCAGCTGCTGGGCAGCGTTGCTTTTTCACAGCTATCCCTGCTATTATTCAAAACTCTGTAAAAGCAATGGACTCCCTATCTCTTGCTCACAAATCTTCAGGTCTCTGTTCAATAAAACCTTTTCCAACAAGAAGAGTACAAAACTAGTCCCCTTTATGCTGGAAAAATTTATGTATACTAGACAGGGGGGAAACAATGGCTATCTAGGTGAGATCTTTGGGGCTTGGTAGCAGAGAAGCAAAGAAGAGAGCTATTACATGTTTAGATCACAATGAAAACAGACAAAATTAAATGTGTAAGGAAAGATGGAAAGGCAAGAGTCATGTAGTGTTCCACTTCTTGCATGCTGTCTTTGACAAAGTTAATTTAAATAGACTGTACACCCATACCATACTGATGTGCAAGAAAACAATATAAACTGAAGTGACAATACATCAGACAGACTTCACTGTCAAACTCATTGTTCAAAATATCTTAAGATTATTGTCTTCTACTCCATGCTATGGTGCAAATATAGCCAACATGTCAAACTGAAGAGAACAGTATTTTAGCATGTAGAAAAGCATGGTATTACCCTCTTAACTACCTACTCATGGTGTTTAGATCCAACAATTGCTGCAACAATTATTAGCATTGAGTCTAACTAGCAGTGTTATGGAGTCTTCTCCATGTTGCTTTAGTAGTAAGGTGTAGCCTTGGCAGGGTGGAGGGAACCAGGACCGTACAACTCATGTTTTAGAAGCACTGCAGAGGTGAGAAAGTAGATCCATTTCAAGATTATTTATTGGAAAAATACAGAACTAATGAATGTCTGTTAAAAATATAGCTTAGAATGATATTTTTCCAATTTTTCAAAACACTCTCCTTTAATTGTATTTTTATATAGTTCTATTTCTTAATACACTTTGAATGGAAAATTCTTTTCAGTTCTTGTATGATGTACAAACTGACACTTCAGTATTCTGAAAACATGAGAGGTGTTTCCTACAGTGACACAACTGCTCTTTTTCTCAACACAGTCACCAGATCTTCAGAGAAAGCACTTGCACTAGCTATCAAAGAACAGCAGAAGCACTAGAAGAGCAGCAGTCTACCCTGAGAAGCAAGAGACAAAGGTTCAGATTACAATGCTTGTTCTTGAATTGTTTGAAATGCCATGTGCATGCTTCATTCAAGTAGAGTATTACGTTACTTTAAAACAAATCATATCAGATATCATGCCAAAGAACTTACCCCTCCCATTGTAATGCCATCGATAAGTGCCACATATGGTTTCTTGCAAGTGCCTGTAAAAAAAAAAAGTCCTTTTTTTTTCTCCCCAAAAAAAGAGTGGACTCATGGTATACATGACACTTCCCCATGTCTTACTTCAGCAAGAGCAACAGAAAATAAATGGTAAATTAAGCTGTAAAATATCAATATACAATGAAGGTACTTCATGTAATTCTTAAGTAATGAAATGAAGCATCAGTTACTTACTGCATCCGAGTGCTGTAAGAGAACATTATGCAACCATCAAATGTCAGATTGTTTCGTACGTGAGTATCTGACAATCTAGCCACATCTGGCTATTATAAATGGCTTTGTAGGACACTGGGACACAACAGTTGCCATTTCCCCCCCACCTCACAGCCTGGATTACCAGCACAGTGTGTGTACTTTACTACGAAGCCAGATATGTTGGTAGTTTCAGCCAAAATGTGACTATGAACTACTGCAACACAAATGTGTTCTGTCTTGCAAACTCTGTTGCATGTTAAAACCCTGAATGTGGTGCAGGCAGGTCGAGATGATAACACCCTAAAGTACCATACTTTTATCTATCAACTTTAACTCCTGGTGCCTTTAGAAGGCATAAAACTAAAGACCTGGTGCTTTCAATTGCCATTTCATGGAAAGAGAAGTTCACTGTGAATGAAACTGCTGCCCTGTATTCAGTGTTTTCAGGTCAGACTTAAAGTTCAGATTGCTGATACGGGGGTTTTGCTGCAATCATGTTACTAGCTTCCCCACAGCAACCGTAGATCCCTATTTAAAACAACTATTTCAAAAGGCAATTCAGTCCTTCACATTAGTAGGTAGAAAATATCACAGCATTGCATTTTTATCTTTGTTCTTACACAAGCATAGAAGCTAATGCATGGGCTCTAGATGCTAGTCTTTGAACTGAATTTCTATAGAAGCATGCTACTCCAATAGCAAATGCTGTGAAAGCAGCACCCCTGTGTATTTTAAGTTGTAAAATGCAAGGTGTAAATAAATCTTTTTAACAGAAATCTCAATTTTAAAGGAACACAAACACACCAAAGTTATCAAAAATCTAGGTTTTGTAATTACATGCATTATAGGCATAGAACACCCTAATCATTTAAAAAAAGAAAACAACCCCAGACTTAAAGTATGTGCCCTTGAAATATTTGAATAGACTAGAACATTTCAGTTGGAAGGGACCTCCAACAATCATCTAGTTCAATTGCCATGGTAATACTAGTTTTTCCCAAGTACATGAAACCAACTATATTTCTTGATGAAGGCAAGAAAGGTATGTAACAAACATACTAAAACCGGAACCTGTGTCAAACAAAGTAAAAATAACTTTTCAGAAATTAACAGAAAAGCATAGAGTTATTGGAGTGAGAGTAATCTAAGTTGATACCCAGCATGTTCACCTCTTCCTGTAGTGACTGTGTATGACACTGGATACAATGTTTATAAACTTAAACTGTATTCAATTAAAGTATGTTTGGAGAAGTTTCTTCTCACCAAAACATTCAACTCTTGATTTTCACCCTAAAGAATCCATACCCTTTCTTAATGTCTTTTACCCCAGTAAACTTTACCTAGTGTCTTTGCTGTTAGTTATTCTAAGACCACATACTCCTAGGTTCTTTGCAATAAACTAAGGCAGTTAACTCCTAGCTTGAGCATTCATTTATGCAGTTTATTTAAATGGAAAGCTTTAATATAATTTGGTCTTCTGCTTACTAACTGAATATTAATGATTTTCTGTAGATCTGTTTTTATCTCAGGTCTTCTTTGAAGCAGATCAATGATACTTGGTGCAGAACTGCACTGTCTGCATCTAAGACTGAATTCATCTGTAGCAGAAATATAACTACCCAGAACAATGGGATGCGATAAAGTAGCTATCATAATAGTGTAAACAAAAGAAATCCTGCATGCGAGGTATAAAAATTAGGTATGTTACACTACTGGTATTGAACTTGGTGAAAAAAAATAATACTAATTCTATTACGTTATCACAGTCCTTTATAGATTAGCAAAGAAAGAAAGTGAATTTACATTCAAAGCCACTATTATGAGAATTGCACTGTTTCAGAATTTGCTATTAAACATACCAATGGCATTGTTCAGCATATATTCTTCTCTGAAGAAATCTTGTGCCAGTCTGCCTCCAACTTTTCCTGCATCTGTGATGGCTTAAAAGAAATAAGAATTCTGAAGTTAACTGTAAGTATAAACAGAAAATACAAGTAAAAAAAAAATAGTATCACATAACTTTTTTTCCTACGGCAATCAAACAGCAACTTAATCCTGCTTTATTTTATTTGAGAAAACTTGCTCAAACTTATATATGAATGCAAAGTTTCAAATTTGAATCAATTTATTATGCTGGAGACTGTGAATACTAAAACTAAGAAGCCAATTTGAGCAGGACATAATTTAACAATAACCTGTGCTGCTTGTTTACTTGAAATTTAAAACAACTGCTAATTTTTAGTGTGAAGACTTCCTACAGTTCATAGTTACAAAATAATCACAGATACATTGATCACCACTGTCAGCTCTGTATCTAGCCATCTCAAAGAGCAGACACAAATTGTCCAATAGCAACAAATCTAGCTTTTAGGACCCTTCAAATTTCTTCTAAAGAAGTTGTTAGTAATCAAAATCTGTGAAGGTAGAGACAAGATCCCTCTCTCCCTAGGAATGACTTGCTGCTATGACCAGTTATTCTTAAAACCCCAATTTTTACTCCTTTATACCATGTTCTGACAGCTGTCTCCTGACAAATAAATAGCATCTGCACATCAAGGTGTCGTAAGAAGCCAGCACAACTAATCTCTCTTACTGCTGTGTAGCAAGCCTCTGTTTACCTGAGTTGCAGCAAATAAAGAAAATCAAGATGTCAAATGTTTAAATGATTATAGTCCTTACCTCTGATGTCACCCCCAGCACAAAAAGCTTTGCCTCCAGTTCCCTTTATAATTATTAGAAAAGTTTCAGGATCTTGCTCCCAAGTCTAAAAATAAGTAAATGTTTCCATGTAAGATGAAATTCTGTGCAAAAAATGCTTTCTCTGTATATTGCCTGTAATTCTTATTTTATTTTTTCAAAAAGCAAATCAAACCATACTTAAAATAGTTTGTCTTAAACTGAAGTTTGAGAGTTAAATATCTTTCTGCCACTTCTGCATCCTACTAAACCTTGACATCAGAGATCAGCAAAATTGCCGCACATACTTCAGAAAAACACCTGAGCAGAGCTCCCAATCTCTGAAGAAAGGTAGCGCTCCCTGAAACAGCACTTGACATAAATCCTAGTGGGAATACAGTGCTGGGGCAGAAAGCTGGGAATATTCTTGAGGATACAGTAACGATGTTTCAGGCCAAATCATAAAAGTTGTGTAAATCTAAGATGTGTGGTAAGGAAAATTACATTTAAATTGTTGTTTGGTTTTGTCAAAATGACTGCAATCAATGCTAGTCAAGGACTGGATCAAATCAATTTGTGCACAGATGTTTTGCTAGGTACAAAGACTACAGTGAGGGGTTGTTGTTTTTTCCTGAATTAAATACACTGGCACGAGACTTCAGCAGTGGTATTGAGAAAAAGATGCTTTTTACAGGCTTTTTCCCTACCTTCAACTATGCTTATATACCCCTTATCCAAGTAAGTGTATCAAGATGAAAAGAGAAACATGATATTTCTGTATACCAGCAACTGTGCTCAAAGTCATGCCACCTTTTAAGGTTGTGCTTCAAATAAAGCCTAGTACTCAGCACGACAGGTTAGGTATTTCTTTCTTTTAAGTGTTCTTCAAAGAATGCATAAATTTGCAACACAACCATCTACCAAAATACCAAAAGGCAGGCAACTATTCAACACACACTGGTGTCTAATATGTTTGACTTTGTGCATGTGATAATATCTTTAAATTAAAAAAGATTATTTGCATGCTTAAAATGTCACAGTACTTCACTAGCTTATAGAAACAGTGCCGGTAAATCCATGAAGCTTTTCTTTAAGGAATGATGCTGACAGCATCTTTCTTCCTAATGGCTCATATCTTTTATTTCAGCCACACAGCCTCCCCACAAAACATGTACCCAACCAAGAGGCAACACCATCGTATACCCTGGAATTCGTGCATGCTGACTGACTGGCTGGGTGTTGCCAAAAGGAACATATAAATGCTGAGCACTGCCTGCATTTAATTCACTTCTGGTTTTAAGATGGGTGTCTATCTATCCAGATACTATATTTAACTTTGCCTGACAGCTTGTTTCTCCTCTTTCTAACTTGCTTGAAACTGTCTGTTCTTTCCCATCCTATCAATCTGAGCTCATTGGCCAATGCACTCACACAGACTTTCATTCTTTAAATCAGTACACTAGGAAGTGTCAGACTGAATTTTAAAATCGGTTTTGGATAATGTTTCTATAGTGGAGGGGTTGAAGCAGAGCTACTAACCTTTATTTGTGGGTAAATTTGTCGGATCATAGAAAGATTTACTGCATTGAGAGCCTTGGGTCTGTTCAAAGTTATTATTCCTGCACCTCCTCTCTTTTCCAACAAGACTTCAGCTGTCGAATCCATTTGATTAGACATTTTCTGTACATGCAAAAACAAATACATAAAGCAAATGTCATCAGTTAGATACTTGGAGTAACATACAAGACTTTTTATGGAAATACATTCTCAAACCACACTACTTAAGATCATAAAACATGCCTCTTGAATTGCATGCTAAGGCTTTCCCACTTCAAGTGGGAACTTAAAGTTATACTTTCATTTCCCTAACAAACAGTTCTTTTGAAACCAATTTATGTTTGAGTCCTTCAGAGTAATAATCCTCAGACAAGTTTCTGAGCCACACACTCTTTAACAATATTTTTTGTTAAAAAAAACAACAAACAAACAAAAAAACCAAACCCAACCAGTAATACACAAAACCATGGTTCCTTGAAACTGACATTCTGAAAATACTTGCAACAATGTAACTTGCAACAATTGTAACAATGACAATTCCATGTGTTCCTACAGGCCTTTGACACTCCAAATACAAATTTACACATGGCTTTGTCTGTAACTTTTAACAGTAGAAAACAAATCCTTAAACTATTTTCACAATTGATTTCAACTTCACAGTTGAATGCTATTTAAGAAATATGTGGAAGCTAATATAGAAAATAACTATAAAAGCAGGTAAGGCAAAAATAATTAAGCTTTAATTTACAGTATAATATAAACTTGTAATAAAGTGCTTAAAGATGTGGGCAACGTTATGCCTGAGCAATAAATGATGGCATTCAGAACCACATGAGCAGACACATTAGAAGTTGCATGTGCTTGTCCATCTCAGGGGAGTTCAGAGTCCTAGAAGTTTCCAACTCAGTCAAATAAGATGCTGTTCTTACCAAATGTTGTAATATTAGTTGTAGTCTGTTGAATGGCTTCAGTCTGAAAAAGAAATATTAAAAAGATTGCATACACCAGCTACACAACCCCCAAACATATGGCTGCTGAGTAAAGCAAAGCTTTATCAGAAAAAATACTAAACACAATTGTTTTACATTCTTGTTTTTAAAAACAATAAATTATAGTACAATTGGAGTATCAAAACAGTTGGAAACTTCTGTGCTTACTAGGAAATGGATAACAGATACTAATGTTTTCAATGTGTTCAATTCCAGGTTAGGAGAACCTGGAAATAATAAGACAAAGCATTTGGGGAATTGTTGATGCTTAGCAGTGTGTCTTTTAAAGATGTTTTCCCATTTAAACACTAGCATTTTTTTTTTTTTTAAAAAAAAAAAGGTCTTGTCAAAATCTTGTAAATTTCCAAAGCTTCTTATATGTTCACGCAGGGTTTATGCAGAAGCTTGGACAAGGCTCAGGCTTCCAATGCTGACAGGAGACACCGATGCCGGGTCATTTTGGGAACATGTTACTCAAGTAATGAGGCTGTTATTAATTAATTGTCACTGTATTCTATTGAGGAAGACAAGGGCATTTGCTGGGCTTCAGCTGCCTGGCTTGCATCAGAATTAACGAGCAACTTTACCTTTCGGCTATCTAAGAGCACAAAACACAGCCAAGTAACATGTCACATGCCAACGTCCTGGCGTCCTGAACTAATTTTTAAGTACACGCTCGTTTTAGAACGGAAAAGTTAATCTGGGCCTGGCAAATCTAGGCCTAAATGACATTTTTACACCAGCTCAGTGGGTTCCGATCCCCAGCACCACCGGCCTTTCCCGAGGATCGCTTCCCCGCCGCGGCCGGCGCCACCGAAATCCTCTCAGCGGCGGGGAGCGCGGGGGAGGCCCGGCCGCGCCTCAGGGCGGCCCCCACCGCTTCCCCGTTACCTGGGCAGCGGCCTCAGCACCCGGGCTGCCATGGCGGCAGCCGGCGCGGTCGATCGCCGTCATCGGGTAACCGGTACGACCGCCGGGGGTGGCATAAAGCGCATGCGCAGGGGAGCGGCCGGCGGGCTGGGCTGCGCTTCCTTCACCCTGACCCGGCTGCATGGGCGGATCGGGGGGCTGCCACCGCCTCCCGGTCTCCCTGAGGGGCGGCCGCCCTCCGTCCCCCGAGCAGCCCGTTTCCAGCCAACGTAGCGACTGAGGCAGAAGGTCAGCCGGGCGGGCACGGGGTGCGTACGCAGGGCTGCGGCCCCCTTGCTCGGTGGCTGCGCGAAGGGCTCCCCTTGCCCCGGGCCGCTCCCCGCCCGCGGCTGGGCCGGCAGGCCGAGGGGAGCTGCCCGCACCGCAGCGGTAACGCCCGCGGGGGCGGCTGCCGAGGCGGGGAGAGCCGGCCTTGCCACGTTACCTTCGGGGCTGAACTTTGTGGGCTGAAACTGCGTTTTGACGGACTGTTTTCAGCAGCAAAACCACTTTTTTAATTTCTCACACCCCACACACCCCCCCCCGGTTTCTCCTCCTGAGCCTTTACACTTGCAGCCGCACCTGCGCTGCCCTCGGCTGCTGACACATGCTCGGCGGGCTGGCCGAGTGTAACATCCCACCAAAAACTGGTTATCCCAGAAGATAAATAACAGGGATTAAGCAGCTAGTATGGTTCCTGCCCTGGCAGTAGTGACAGGCAGCTGTGAGCTCAAACACAGCGTGTGCTCAGCATAAACAGGCTCAGAAATTACAGTGGGGAAAACAGCCCCTTTTTTTTTTTTCTTTTTTTTTTTTAACTAGAAGATCAAGATGTTTGAGAATTTATGGTCATCACGCTAGGAGTTGATAGTACTACATTCACTTTTATTTCAGTTACTAAGACCATTCCACGGATTTTTTTAGGCTGACACACACCTGCATGAGACTGAGACTGAAAAGCATGGTGAACCATGAGATAAACAACAACACAGCACATCAGGTAGAAATACAGCTTCATCCTCTCTCAATGCAGCAGATTCGTAGCACGGGTTATGCCGATTCACGTTCATATTAAAAAAAATAATAATCTTAAAACACTGTAGCAAAATTATTTTGCTGGAACAAAAAAAAAAAAATTCCAAAACCAAACAAAAAAACCCACCCAAAACCAAAATCCCAGCTCTCAGAAGCACTTCTCTAGTAGTCCCCAGAGGGCAACCTTGCTCTTCATTTCAAGAAATGATTCAGCCCCTGCTTATAGCAGTGTCATCTGTATTGGCATTTCCGTTACAGTAATATACTAAATTTGGTTGTAAAAATTTTAATCAAACTAAATAGGCACAAAGAAAGACACAGAACATTTCTGTATTATGCAGCCTCAGTTTTCAGTCGTGTTGACCGTGAACAAAAAAATAACAGGACATGAGGTGCTCTTGCAGGCAGGAGACTGCCTACTGCGAATTAATTGCAGAATTCATTAGGCAATCCAGACTATTGCAGCTTTTACCTACAGATTATGTGATCATCAAAGATGCAGCCTGTTGGTGTCATCTTGAATAAATACAGCCCTATACGCTGTTTTACAGCAAGTACCATGCAATTAGATCTAAACAAGTCTAGACGACACCAAATTATCACCGTTGCCAAATCTGAACCTTTACTCAGGTTTATATTTAAAAAATTATTTTTGAGGATGAGATAACTCTGCATCTCTCATCTAGGCATAAGCAAATTATGGGTAGTTTGATAAGCAGGTAACATTTCTGTACTTGATATCCTATGTCTGAAAGTCTGCACATTTCACAGACAAACAAGAACAGAGCCTTTCTATAGGATAATCTTTTTGTCAGTGTCATTGTGGAAATGAAGAAATCAGCGTGTGGAAGCTAACCTTGGGTTAGAACAGGTGGAGGCTGGTTGAAACCCCTGGAAATCTCTTAATAAATTCTACCTTCATGTCGGCAAGGCTGTGATCAGGACATGATTACATAGGATGTCGGTTTCTGGAGTCCAAAATAGAAGTCAGTGATCTGATTCATCTTATGCTGCTGTTAATCTGTTCCACCCCTAGATTCAGTGTAAATAATGGTGTAGACCCCTTTTTTGTTGTCTTCCAGCTGTATGTCTGATTTAGAACAAGGGTGGAACCTACTCTTCAGTAAGCAATGAAGTAACAGCAAGCATTGTCTTGCGACAGCTACTGATTTCTTTCCATGGTATTGACACTGAATTTATGCCTCATGTTTTCTTTAAATTCTTTCCCTTTTTTTTTCAAAATTGGTTTCAAGAAGAAGAGCCATCTTCCTTGAGCCTAATGTTCTTCTTACTTTTGAAACATGCTGGTGATTACTTGAATTGACCTATAGGGGTTTTTGGGGTAGGGGAGTGGTAGGTGTTAGAGAACTGCAATTTGCTCACAGCTAGCCATTCACTGACTGCAGGCCAGTCCAAAAAGTAACTCAGATACCATCCTGGGGTTTAGTAGTTCTCCTGCACACCATATTTTTTTTTCTTTTTGCAGAGTGGAATATCAAAATGAAAATGTTTTCTAATAAGTAAATAAAAGGCAGTAAATAAAGAATCAGAAATAGGAAAAAGAGTGAAAATAATGGAGTCACATGAGAATAAGCAGGAATGGGATGACCTTTAACCTGGGAGTTTATGGATGATACTACTATTAGGAAAGAGGGCTGCAGGAGACTGGGTATACTAGGGGTGAGCAGCACTCCTAGTAACCAGGCCAGGAACTCGGGGACTGCAAGTGCAATAGCGAGAAGGATAGGCAGGTTGTAATTCCTCCCCTTGGAGAAATTTCCTGGCAGTGTGTTCAGCAGGTTTGGAAAGAGAAAACAAATTGCAGACTGTAGGAGGACTTCAGAGTTGAGCAGATGTTTTCAGGTTTTGTTCCTGGGTTTTTTTGGTTTCTTTTCCAGAAAAACATATAACTTCAGGATGTGGGAGCTCTTTCTCCCAAGAAGGATTCCAAGAGCAGCTCAGCTATATTCCGTATGCCACCTATATACCCCTAATTAATCATTAATTTGTGTCTTTCACTTACTTGCCTCTGAGAGCTCCCAGTGTAGTTCATCAAGACCAGATAATAAATGGTACAAGTACTTCATCATGTCCTGTGCTGCTGCATCCAGGCTTGCTGTAAATTTAATCTTTTCCTCTGCCGATCTAACAGCTGGCATCTGATTTCTCTACGTGTGGGTAGTAAGTGCATCCCTTACAGCGTATGAGGCTAAGGAAAAATGAGTCTGTGAAGGCCTGAAGAACAGAATGGGAAAATTTCCAGTTCATCCCTGCTAACTGGTTATTACTGTACTGACAAGGAATCCTCAAATTGTTTTTTCTCAGTTGAAAACATTAAAACACCTCCACAGATGACACGGGTCCAAATTTCCTTGCACCAGCACGGACACCTAGTACTAAAGACTCAGATCTGGAGTGTCTTCCATTGACGTCAGTGAGAGTAGAAGTAGACTAAGAGGAAATTATCTGTTTCTCCACTTTTTAATGATAGGCCAGCCCAGGGAAGTTCTGAAACACAGGAAACACATATGCAATACGGAGAAGCAAATTTTCGCTTTTATCTGTAACATGAGTCATCCTAGAACAGACTGCCTTCCTCAGGGCTTTTGGTCAGAGATTTTTCAGATAATGCATCCATGTAACATCTGAAGTCATAGATTTGGGATGAGGGCACAACTAATGGCAAGCAGTAGTGAATTTCTCCTGTAACAAGAAAGGGGCGGGAGGGGGAACCCAACCTTTTTTCCTCTTTCCCTTTTTTTCTTTTTACCAGTTAATTTGCATCTTTATCAGTGGGGAGCTGTAAGTGTTTGGAAAAGGATGAAAGCAAATCATGAAACTGTGCGAGTGAAGTAGTTTCCATTTTCTTTTGGCCTCAGAGGGCACCAGGGAAAGTGTGGGGGTGGCAGGGTGCTGCTGCAGACACTGTCGTGTCGATGGGGCTGGGAGAGCGGCTCCAAGCGAGGTTCATCCACCAGTGGGTTCCTCCCCTCCCACCACCCTGGCTTAGACATACCACCCGCACTGCATCCGCCCTGCCAGTACCCCCTAGGTTAGACAGGACCCTGGGCAAACACCCTCCTACATCTTTCTTCCCTGCTGCCACAAGCAATCTGTCACTCCTCCCCTCAAACCACCCTCCACCTACATATAAAACCATAACTGTAAGGAACGCCCTCTTCCCTCCCCACGGGTCTGTTCTTTGTGGGTGAAAAATGCTGTCTTCCTAGAGATCAGGTCACCCCTGAATTGGGCTTTGAGACCCAAGCTGTTCGATACCTTTTAGGACCACAGCTTGGAAAGCTCTGCTTGCAGATCTATTGTGTTAGGTTTTAATTTGCATATAATTGCACATGTGCAGGTGGGAAGGGGCTATTTGCTTCCCACTTGCTTTAATATGCCTCCCTTCCTAAGAGGACCGCTTCCTTCTCTTCCTGCTCTCAGCCTCCCACGCATCCAGCAATGAGAAATGCTGCAGAAAACTGACCAGCTACCAACCCGCCCACCTGAGGAGGAGGAGCACTAGCAGCAGCAGCACATTTCTCTCTCAGCTTTTTAAACACAGTTAAAAAGAGCTGTAGCGTGGGTGGAAATAGCTGTAGGGAGTGTGTGTGGGAATGGGGCCAGGAAAGTGAATTTTCTGTTGGTAAGATGGTTAACTTCTGGTGGACCAGAAAAATCCCCCAAGGTTATCTAACCGCTGAGGGTGTCTTTGGGTGTCTAATTAGTTCTCTAAGGTTGAGTTTCCCAGGTCTGGAAAGAATGAAACTGAGTTTCTTTTTCCCTGGTAGTGCAAGTGATGGTACAGTGGCAGCCAGCGCTCACTCGGAAGCTTGCCTGCAAGACTTCAGGAGTCTGCTTAGCAAATGATGCTTGTATTGCATCCCGTTGTGTCATCATGTCTCTTGTTCTGTGCACAGTGTATGTGCTTGATTCTGTGAGAGTCAGAGCTGCCTGTATGTAGGAAGAGAAAAAGGCATGTGGTTTTCACACAGTGTGGGTCTGTATTTCAAAATACCATTCCTATTGGACCTCTTGAAATAGCACTGTCCCAGAATATCAGTTAATTCAAGATTTACTCTAAATTTGTGCTTCTATAAGAAATTAAATTCAAGTTTATTTATGTTAACAGGATGTTATTTGAGGTGCTTTGCTTGTATTACATGAAAATAGCAGTCAAGAAGTACAGGAAAATAGAACTTGTAAGACTAGCGGTATAGAGCACAAAGTGGTACTGCTGTTTCTTAAGAAATCTCTCTGGTAGGCTCCAAGAACCAAGGGTGCAGAACAGCTTTCAGGTTCTGACTTGGTTTGACTTAGCTGTCTGGAATACAGGTTTTACAATATGTAGTACTAATCAAACCTGGCTTAACTTTGAGTTAGTTGCATGCATTCTTCTCATCCAAAACAATTTTACTACCCATAAATTTATTTTGACTACATTTTTCACCAGCACCAGACTTCCCGTGTATATATACATTACTGATGCAGAATCTTGTACCAGGATGTGGTCTGTAATGATTCAAAGAGATGCAATAACAGCCAATTAATGAAACGTGACTCTTAAGGTATAGGAGGTTTTTTAAAAATACCGCATGGGGCATGTAATTTTCTCCTAGTGAGCAGAAACCTTCAACCTGTTATTTGAATGATTTTAGCCCTGTGAAGTAACTTTCTTCATGGAAAAGGAGTGCACACTGGAGTGCGAAATCCTGTCACAAGGCAACTTACCTTCCAGCCCAGAAATAGCAGTTTGCTGGACCCATTTCACAGACCAGCACTGCACAGATACGGTGCAGTAGGGAACTAGGCTTACTGACTTCAGTGCCTCCCTTCCCCTGCGCAAGCCTGTCTCCAGTAGCTCCGCAGATTTTACCCTAGCGTTGGAATGAAAAATGTAGGCATAATTCCTTACACTGATCAGCTCAGAAACAAAGGAAGTTATGAATAAGGCTAATTAACACATTTGCATGTGACACAGAAAGATCAGCTGATGGACTTATGTTAGCAAGAGCTAGAGCAGTATCAATGGAGATGTAACCTTAATGAAACTAATTATCCAGATGTTTTAAAAGTCTTATTTCTGAACGTTGCTTAATATTTTAAATATATCCTTATAAACTTCCACTGAATTGTATGTAACTCATAATTATCATCTACTGGAATTACATACCCACCTTGAGGAGGAACAATATTCCAAATAGTAAGTTCATGTCACTTGACTGATTTACTGTAAAACATTGCAGGAACTCCTTTGTCAGTAGCGTTTTGAAGCGCTATTGGCCCGCTTGTAATTCTGTCTCGCATTTAGCATTGGTTCAGTTAACTTTAAAGGTAGTGCTTTTCTTACCTTTTATATCAATGAATGTACATCAGGTTTTAAATGCAGATTATATGCTTATCTTGCCAACTACTGTTAGCCTGAAATTTTCCCTGTATGATCTATTGTGGTGGAATGATACTATTCAAGAAGCAGTTTAAAAAAACAAACCCAAAACCAAAAAAAAACAACAAAAAAACCAAAACCCCCCAAACATTTAGAATCATTAAAAATCTATTTTAGGAGCTCAGTCTTGTATGTAAGATTCCTGTTGGCCTCCCTGTTTTTTCTGTAGTTCAGCTGGAATGTCACACGCTTTGACTCAAACCATCTGGTACCAAATCTTTCCTTCTCAGGGGTCATAGTGAATGCCTTGTTACCTCATTTTGTTCCAGTCAAAATCACAGTGAATTAAGCACAAAAGCATTTGATGGTAATTAGTAGCTTTCTGACAGTCCAGGGATTTGATGAGTGCAGAGAACACCTCAGCTGTTTATTTTAAGAATTTGTTGCTCTAAATTAAAGTGAGGCTCTTCAGCAGGGCAGTTTGGCTGACAGCGTGACAGTCAGTATCTTATTAAATGGATGTGTGTGTATTCAAACCTTTCCACATTACTCATCTGACACCTCCCACAGCTATTAATTTTCACTTGAAAAGGTCTACATTTGATTTTAAAAGTCAATATTAAGAATATTTTTCACAATTTCTTTCTATTGTATTTAATTCTGGCGTACAACTGAAACTGTTCATAAAATAATGCCTTTGAAGAACATTGCCTGGGGAAAGATATCTCATTTAATGCCAGAAATGATGCAAAGGACAGCAAAGCAGATTAGAGAATTTAAAAATTAGGGGAAAAATTAGGTCAGCAGAATAAATAGAGGCCTTTAAGCCATTAAAAAATAGGCATATATCACTCATTGCTGCAGATATATTCTACTCTAAGTGTAAATTACCAGCCTCCAATATAGGGCAATTATGAGCAAATGCTAGCTTCAATGCAACTCAATTTACCAGCTCTGTGTATAATGATTAACCTAGTGGAAAAGATGTGTAGCAAGTCAGAAGGGAAAGCATTTGTTTGGTTTGTTGGGTTTTTTTTGAGAAATGTGATCATCCTGGTTCATAAACAAACATTCAATGGAAGTGACAGGGTCAAAGTACTTGGTTCCTAGAGCCCTCATTCAGTGGATATCCGTTCCCAGGGACATACTACTCAGCGAAGTAAGGCAGTGGCAGCTGTGGCAGGGCACAATAAAGATCTTAGTTGATCTCAAGGAAATACATGGTCTCTAGTATCTTTACTTCCTCTCTGTAATCTCAGTCATCTGTCTGCCCTGTGGATTTCATGGTGCCACTGGTTCTCCTGTCCGGAGCTGGACATTCCCTCCTCTCTTGCTCACTCTCTGTTTCTGCGAGAACAAGCTGGCACAGAGGTTCATGCAGCTAAGCATAGTATATGGGAATATATAATTATTTCAGAAATAACATGCAACTCAGTGTGATTTAGTCATACTTTGACACACCTCTGTCTGCCAAGAAAAATGCAGGCACTACCTTGTAGAACTGTTGCTAAGAGCACTTCTTCAGACTCTAGGAGTGAGAAGGTGCTTTATTGTATGGTTAGCTGCAGGGCTTAACAGCAGGGTTTCAATCTGGGACCTGCCAAGATATTAAAGCACACAAATCTGTTGCTTGAATTAAAGGGTGTGCTTCTGCCTAGGAGACATAGCACCATGTAGAATTAGCCTGGGACGTTGTTTCATAAATTTAAAACACTTTGAAAAGTGATTTTATTGACGTTTGTAGCCTAAAAAAAATTAAAGATGAGAAAGTTCTGGCCAGCACCAAGTAGAAACATCTTTTGTTTGGTTTATAATAGTTTAAAAATTTTGTAAGAAAGCAGAGACTTTATGTTAAAAAAAAAAATCATTTTCAATCTGAAGTGTTAGTGGAAACCTTTTTTTTTTTCCATGACTGAGTAGGAGAATCATGAAACACATTTGGCCTGTGCATTCCTTTTGCTGTGCCACCACTTGCATCCCTGTAGATTTTTAAGCCTTTTGGAAAATTCACCATCGTCTAGTTACTTCCTAGTAAGAGCTGAATTTTGCAGGTACAGCTGGCTGACATCTTAATTACAATAGCAACATACGGTTTTCAACGTAGTCCAAATAGTCAGAAGAGGCAGACCTTGAGAAATAAGTTTGTAGCTTTTTCACTGTTCTGCTTTAGTTCTTCCTTCTGTGAAGTAAGTTTTACCATCTTGTTGTAATACCAACATTAACTTTAGAGATGAAATAGTAAGATGCTATACGCTGTTGATAACAAATGGCATCTTGTCATTGCATAGAAGATAGATCCTATTATTGAGCTAAAGTGTAAGTGTAGTTTATATGTGTGTTTGCAGTGCACATACTAGAAAATACACATAGCACAATGACCCAGGATTATGGGATCCAGAGGAAGAGGATTCAGATACCACGTGACTGGAATTTCTGTGTTGCTTTAGAAATCAACACACGGAATATATTTTCCACTTCTTTAGGAAAGAAAAGAAAAGCTGTTCTGTAAACTGTTATAAATAGATATCCAATCAGGATATCTTCTACATATGTTAGAAGGGATGCATGCTTTTTCTTTCTAAACAAATAATCTAACCACTGCTTCACATGCAAGCCTGTAATGCTGCCATTGATCAGCTGTTACCCAGCTCTACAGAAGGAAGCGAGGATTTATATTTTTTTTTAGCACAGGACAAACAAATCCATGCCATATTAAAATGCGCTCACTTAGCCACGCTTCTTTCCTCAGGAGTATTTCCATTGTCTTTTCTTCTGAGGAAATTTTCCACCTGTCTAAGAATTTCCCACTTTCTTCACTTTTTAAGTAAAAAAATCCCTAGTATTTACAGAAGGAAAAAGCCCAATATTCTGTCAGGTCGTCCAGTACGCAGTTTCAGGAGGTTGTAGGGTGTTTGTACAAGCAGTCATCTCCCTGTTTCACAGTTGTTCATCTGCTTCTATTAGTTATTCAAATAAGCAGTCATAATGCTTGTAGGTAACATAATTAGTCACTACAAAATGACTGCAACAACGAATTGTGACTTTGTCACTGCATAGTCACAACCAGAGGCAGACCTCTCAGGAATATGTGGAGTTATTTCTAGGTGGTGAAGGAAAACATCCACCCTGGAAGACATCGCTTTGTCTTAAATACTTGGAAGCTTTTTGCCAAAGATTTCAGTGACCCACACTGTGTAACCTTCAGCTTTCTTGTCCAGGAAGGGGAACTGTTTGTAGATCCGTGTTATTCTTTCACACCTATCTGACATGTAGAATGTGGGCAGTATTTAGCTATGTCATAAAAAAAAAATAGAGCTCAGTCATATTTTTAAAGTGGTTCAGCTCAGTAAATAGCTAAATGAGAGTTCAGCCCCATAGAGTTGAAATGTTAGTTCAGTTCACTTTCTGTCTCTGTTTCCCAGATAGGCCTGAGTTAATTAGTAGCCACCCTTCCCATATCCATTTCCTCCTTTTGAGCCTTTTGTGTATAAACCACATATATTTGTTCAGCCACTGCTCTTGCCAGATCACCCCCACCCAGCTCAGTCCAAAGGTTTACTCATTTTGTCTAGCTAATAAAGGTGAAGGTGGGTACTCTCAAGACAGGTTTTGTAAACCAATTACTGGTTTCTGTTTTAGTGACACTGCATTGACTTAAATACAGAGATATACAAGGTAGACAGGCGACCAGTGTGTCATGTACACTTATGTCCATACACGTTTTAATTTTTGCCAGTGGAGATTATAAATAACCCACTTTACCAGAGAATTTGCAAGATTAGAAGTCTTAATTCTGAGGGTGCTGTCCGAAGGGTTTATAGGCATCAGGAGGGCTGATTCGCAATTGTCCTCCATAGTGTTCAGGGTATTTAACTTTTTTATTCCATTACAACCTGAATAACAAAAAATCTTACAGTTCAGAGCTGATGGTATTTGCACACGTCATAGTGATATTATTCAGCACACGTGCTACAAAGAAAGAAAGAACTGAGACCTAAGGCTTTGCTTAACATTTCCCGCTGTTGCTGCTGTCAGCGGCCAAGGCTATGGAAGACACAAGGAACATCTGACTGCTGCTTTTCTGCCTTAGATATGACTGATGTCAAGAAGGTGCCCCCAGCTGCTGATAGCTTGCTCTGGCTTCTCCTTCTGTCACACTTGCATACTGATGGACCTGCATGAAGAGGAAATGCTGCTGTTTTAAGTACATTAGAATGGCTGTGCAGAATAAGAAAAATGCCCTCCTAACTCAGGATATCTATAAGCTCTAAGGTGAAGCATGAGGGTTAGTAGAATTGATTACATGGTGGCCTAGGGAACACAAGGGTCCATGAAACCATCAGTGGCCCAGAGGTGATCTGCAAAAACAGATCTAGTGCTTACTTGAAACATTTAATTATAAGAAAGCACGATATTTTGAATAACTGAAGGGAAAACAAACTGTGGTACAAAATGTGTGAGGACTATTGATTTATTGTTACTCTAATCTCTTTTAATTGTTTCCCAGAAGATCACAGCTCTTAGAAACAAAAAGACATAAAAGCAACCATGCTGAGTCACACTGAAGGACTGTCTAGCCCAGGATACCATCTCCCAAAAATGGCCTTGAAGGGCTGCATGGGGAAAAGTAAGAACAGGATGAACGAGGCAAACATGGCTCACACTCTGTTTTCAGCTCAGGGGGCTCCTGAGTTGGATTGCTGCTTTTTTTTTTTTTTTTTTCTGTCTAGGAACCTGGGGATTTCTCTTCCATGCATTTGTCCAGCCTCCCCTGGAACCTGACAAACTTTTAGCATCTGCAATATCTTTGCAAGCTTTGGACATGTCTCCTACTAGCTTCATTTGATGTTCCTTAATCCATGCAGGAGAAGAAAGGGTAAATCAATCTGCTTTCTCCAATTCGTGACTTACTAAATCTGCTCTATCCCTGCTAAGTTGCCTCTTTTCCTGACTGGTGAATACTAGGCTACTCAGCTGTTCCAGGCAGAGAAGTCATTCCAAACTTTTGAGCATCCTTCTCTGAACCTTTTCCAACTCTAATATATTCTTTTCAAAATGAGGAGACCATATTGATTTTTTTCCTATAATTCATATGGGATCTATGTCTGAATGTCTCTGTGTGAAAAAAAAAATCCATATATTATGCTAAAATAGAATTCTTTCTTACTTTGCAATTGGTTTTGCACTTGCAATCTTTCTTCCCCACCCCCACCCCCCATAAGTACTTTGACAGTTTTGAACCTTCTGGTAATAAACAGTTAACAACACACTGTAGCAATATAAGAAATCCTCAGGGAGCTAGGTTGTACATCCTAAAAGCAGATAAAACTGTCCAACCCTGCAGGCAGCAGACCTTTTCTCAACCATTAATAGAACAGGCAGAAGAGAGGAGAAAGAAGAAAAGGAATTAGTAAATTACTTCAAAAAGCATAGGTAGTTAGAATTCACAGTTGATGTGCTGATTTAGGAAGTCGTGAGATGTGGCATAGAAAAAAGGTAAGAAATGTTAATACTGCTACATAGACAAAGACTTTTTGTCACCTTCCTGTGTTGTTTTTTTTTCTTTCTTTTCCCACCCAACCGTTTCAAAGGCATATCCTTACAATGACACATCAATTTTCTGTCTGCTTGAGGTTTAGAAATAGCTGAGCTGTTATAAATAGATCACAATCTGTAAGAGACAAAGAGAATGGAAATACTGTAAAAGGTTAGCTGAAAAACGTAGATGTGGATTGAGATTTCAGCTGTCTCCGACAGCGCAAGTACTCAGTGTGAAATGCTTTATTAACCACAGCAGAGGAACCTGTGCTCCTTGTGCAGCAGTGAGGAACAGCCAGGTGGAATCAGGTGGTGCTTTCGGTCACAGTGCCAAGCACAGAATGACGTCCAGCCCCGTCTCTGGGAGCTCACAGTTCAGTGACGTGAGAAGGCGGCACCTTGCTGTTCCTTACTGTGAAGCTGAAACACAAGAGGCAATTACTCTTTTTAGACACTGTAGAGCCACTAAATTAGAATGTGCACCTTCTATACTGTAATTCTTCTGGCAGTACTCGTGTACTCTGAATTGGTAGCATTCATCAAGTTTGCTCCCTTTTCCCACTTCGCCTCCAGAACGCCTTAACTTTAGCGAAGTGTCAGCATATGGTTGAAACCTTGTCCTTGTCCAACAAGGCGGTGAGAAAAATTAAAACTGGGAAACAGTCAAATATCCCTTTCTTTCCGTTTGAGTACTCCCTTTGTAAGGTCATTTAGATCCTGCTGATGCTTCCAAACAGACATTGGAAGCAGTTGTCCTGCATGGAAACCTGATACCTAGGGGTGATATTACTCCTCCAGCCATATACATACAGCTGAGGTCCATTTTCTCATCTTCCAACTGTCTGTTAGACCAGGGGTCCTCAAACTACGGCCCGCGGGCCAGATACGGCCCCCCAGGGTCCTCAATCCAGCCCCCAGTATTTACAGACACACACTCCCCCGGGGGTTGGGGGGGGGGAAACCAAGCAGCCGCAGATGACTGCCTGCCACTGCATCCGCGTGCCGGCCCCCTGGTTAAAAAGTTTGAGGACCCCTGTGTTAGACTGTGAAAAAGATGATTTGGTGACTGTAGGTAAAATAAGACATTAAACAGAAAGGACAAACTTTCTTTGTGTTTCTGTTCTGAAGAGAAGCTGCTTCCTGAAACAGTAGCTGTATCACGACAACTAGCTTGACACAAGTTATTAATTCTCAGTCTTTGCCAATTACAATGTCATACCGCTAATGTAGGACCTGGTCTTTGCTTGAAATGAATCTCTGACTGTCATTGGTTTTAATAGAAGTTTAGACCAATACACACTGCAGAAATCAGGTTCTTCAAACCTAAATTAACATTCTGTTGAAAACTAAACATATGTTGTTTTTGTTCACTGTCAACAATTTAGTTTCCAGGTTTGGAAGAGAAACATTGTTGGGGAGGAATCCAATGAATTTATTAATGATCTCGGTAAGTATGGAACTATTAATAGCTTCTGAGATTTTGTTTGTCTTATTTTTATCTTCAGTTTCAGTCTCTGAAATAAACAGAGGTTCTGAAGCCTTCAAATGAGAATACTACAGTACATTAAGTCCCATCTTAAATACATTGTGATTGTCAGGATATTGTAGGAAACAGGTGAATAGCTGCATACAATATTTCTGAAACAATTGGTGCCATTACATGAGGTCTTTCTTTCATCTTGTACTAATAGCCCTGAAAAGAAAACATCTAAAACACTTCATATACGGTACTAAGGATTTTTATTTGCAGCCAGAAATTTGAATACAAAAATGGAAACATTAATTTATTATCTATTATTATGAGAGAACATTAAAGCTGCTATTACTATTCCATGGCATGACCAACAACATACTTTACCCATCTTAAACACATTTGAAATAGATGAGTGCTTCTGTCTAGAAAGTTTCTATTTAATTCATCATCATTTTTGATCAGAGATACTACTTTGAATCTCGATGTAACTGATGTCTATAGCAGCCCTCCTACTGACACTTAAGTACTAAGGTCCTTTGTTCTTTACAGTGAGGAGTATCACCTCGAGAATCTGAGAAGGGTATCAGTAAATTGCTCATTGTTTTCACACCTTGGGGAGGGGAGGACTGTGCGAAATCCAGCTTGATACTGAATTCAGCTACCAGTATCACTTGGATGTTTTCATATTCACCAAGAAGTTAAAACAGATTAACACATCAGTTATGCTGGAGGTCCTGAAATGAAATACAAAATAAAAAAGATCAGTCTGCTTTCTGGGGAAAGAGGTTAGATAGCTTGGCTAGGCACTGTGACTCCCTTCTGTATGAAAAGTGACATTTACTGCTCCTATTTATAATGAGGCAAATTCAGCGCTAGAGAGAGTTAGACGTCAGGCCTCTGAAGTCAGCAGCTAGCCTTAGTCTGAATGTGGTGCAATGTGTCCCTCAGTACAAACGATTATTTCACTGCTTCTGTCAGGTAGTTTTCATCAAAAACCACATTTGCATGTACTAAATAAAATGCCTGTCTTAGTCTTGGTTTAGGTTTACAAAGCTACATTGTAGATGACCTGAATTAAATCAGGGAGATAGGCTGATATGACTGTGCTTATATCTGATTAAAAAAAAATGAGTTAAAAACTGCTTTGAGTATCACCAAATTTTTTAGCCATATAAATGGTGAGAGCTAGTCCTCGGATTAAAGAAGAATATATCATGTTGTGTAAAATCAGAAGTAATTTTCTTCAATAATCTTTCAATATGTACAATAATGAACCTCAGTTAAAATTTGTTTGGTCAGGGAATATTTTGCTGTGCAGTAGTATTGTATGTCCTTTAAAAGCTATTCTCAGAAACTTAACTTAGTCAAAAGCTGAGAACTCAAATTCCTATTGACTTAAGTCATTGACCTGTAATTAGGGAAACAGGGATATCTGACCCTGTTTGCAGGGTTTTTTGGTGGATGTAAAGGACAATGATAGAAAATAATGTCTTGCTTGAATGCCAGGATTTGCTCAGCCCTTGCTTGCAGAAGAGATAGGAGCTTCCTAGGGATCAGAGAGGAACTGCTCAGTTTCCCGTCCCTCGGTCAGATACCTGCAGTTATTAAAAACATGTTAGGTTCAATAGTTATTTAGTATACTTAGAATACAGTGCAGAAGGCATACGTTTGTGTTATTGAAGCCAAGCATGGAAGCAAGGACCCATCCTGCCAGGACATAGTGGGCAGGGGTGGTAGGTGTGTATGTTATATTTTTAACTATTCTACTTGTCCTACTCATTTTGTATTTTTATTTTAACATTTCCAGTTTTTATTTAGAATAAAATGTGTGTGCATGTGGGGGCTGTTTGTTTAAGTGTTAGAAGTTTGGTCTTTTTGGCAGACTCCACTATAAGAGAAGGTCTAAGCAGATCCATCTCAAAGCTCCAGCCAGTTAAGCTTCCCTCCCTCCCTGACAACAGGCCGATGCAGAATTCATTGCAGGTTCAGTGGCTAAATTGTATAAATTACTTCTAGTTCCTACCCGCACTACAGAGTCAGCGGGGCTTTGCACACTCTCCAGTCTGTAGCAGTGGAGTTTATGACGGGGTCAAGGTCATTGTGTTTTTGCACATATGCAATGGCATCAACATTAGCAGCAGCCCAACGTAACCAATTTGCTCTGCAGACAGCAAAACTAACGAAGCTTGATTTCGTGTGGCTTTGTGTATTACACTTTTACAATCTGCTGCCTTGTTTCCACCACTTGAAAAGCCTCAGCTGTCCCTTCTTTCCTTCCAGTTCCCTCCTCCATTCCCTTTCCTGACCCCCAGTTCTTCACAGGGTAACTTCACTGCTGCTGGGGCATGATCAGTGATTCACTGGACAAATGGGAGCCTGCTGTGGAGTTCGTGCCATGGGCTTTCCTCCCCCGGGGGACGCTGTCTTGCCTTTCTTTTCTTTGCCAGCCACTGACATTCACACAACCTTGCAGAAATTTAATATTTGTGAGACTGTCACCACACATCACATTTGATACCTGCCAGTGGGTTCAAAGGTTCTTGGGGTGAGGGAAGGTTGATTACTGTATAAGCTGATACCATAAACCACAAATATCCTTGGGGGGGGGTGGCTATCCAGTAGGAAAAAGTACATATATACACACAGGCAGTAAATACAGTTTCTATAACTAGTATTTGGGTTTGTGCATTGCTTTGCCTTCTCTTTGCTAATGAATACAATACTTCTAAAAGCGTTAGATTAAAAGTCAGAGGAAGAGAATCCCCTACTTCCCTGCCAAACCAGACAGACCACTGCAATGGGAGCTCCTTGTCCTACCGGCTGTGAATATGTTGTCCTCAGTTACCATCAGCATTGCTTGCAGCTGTGTATGATTTGCTGATTCACTGGGTGACTATTGCTCAGTTCCTCTGTAGGGATTTTTTCTCTTACTGCTATTATAGTTGCTTTTAGTCTTTGAAACAGTAGAGAAAAACCACTTTGTTCTTTGTAATGATTTAACTTCTTTCCATATTTACACTGGAATATATATGAACTGTTGTGTTATGAAGAGCTTCCTAAAGAGGAACAAACTAACGCTATAGTTGCCTTGATGCAGTGTCGCTCCTAGCAAAGAACTGACTGAAAAAGTAGTTTTGTTCATGTTATGCACAATATATTAAAGGTCTGATAGAAATGAAAGCTTTTCTGTTGTCTTCGTTGTACTCTAGAGCAAGTCTTAGCAGCACAAATTTCACTTTCAACTTAATCTTTGTAATCTAATGTAAATGATTTTCTCGCTCTCTTTTTTTTTTTTTTTTTTTTTTTTTTGGCTCAGTGTTAAGAGCCGCTGAAGGACAGCAGAATACTTTGTGTCAACCAGAAAATCTTGATTTCAAAGTACAGCTTGCACAGCTCTAGCTTATGAAAGAAACCAAGAAGTTTTTCTATACTTTAAAATTTAAGCTCGTAGAAACCATTTCCATAAGATGAGGCTCAGGTACTTTCCCTTTGCCATTACTGGAAAATATCATAAGCACAAGATGCATATACCATATATATCATATACCAGATCTTTTCCGTTAAAGTTTTTGTGTGTTATGCTATATTTGCTTTATTTTTCCTCTAAGCTAAGGAACAAGTCACCGAGTCAACTGACACTACTGAGTCCTTTTCAAGCAAAATCTACTACGGTTATCAATGTACAGTTGCAGCAGGTATTTGCGTGTAATTTTGTTTATTTTACTTTTAAAAGATAAAACTGCTTTGGTTTTATTTTTCAATTTAGACCTTTTTTTTTTTTTAAGCACTGAGGCATTTGTAACTATTTTTGGCAAGTATTCTCACCACGATATGTGGTTAAGTGGTGTAGGGGACACAATTAAAATCTTTATAAAGTACCATATGCATTGAACCAAAAGCCCACAGAAATCCACAGGCATTCTTTCCATTTAATGGATAAGTTTAACCCAGATGCGGGTTTATATTACAGTTTATTATATGCCATGTATGTGTATGAAGTATATTTATATTATCAAGTCTTATTTCTGAATATTCTACTATCCAGTAGTCAGGTACATATTTATTAGTGTTACATTATCTGTTATCTAGGAGAAGAAGATTGTTGTTTGGTGTATCACCTTTGCATATCACATTTTACAGTGATTCAGAGCTTGAACCAGAGGTCTTGGAAAAAAGAGATCTTTCCATTAATTTAGATGGAGTTTACACCTGACTCCGCTTTTTATTTTCTGTAATGTTTTACAGTAGCAACTTTTTTAATAGAAAACTTTGTACTTTTAAGTAGCTTACAACTATGCTTCCTTTTCTCTGAACACTGTTTTGGCTAGAAATATATAGCCTTTTGCGATAAAAGTACATGAGGACAGTTTGTATGCAGTGCAACAGTTTCTCCATTTTTGCTAATCCTCATTTTCATAGCTGAAAGAACAGAGAAACAACTCTCTGAGCAAGTGTAATAAGTTCTAACAGGCTGTAATCCAGATCTTTACACGGAGCCTCACTGAAAGAAACCACCACGCAGAGACCTATTACATTCAGTTCTGCCCGTGCTGGAGCAGCTTGTCAGGTTGCAGTACTACTACACGAGGCTAAGGCTTCTTGCGATGCTCGCCTCACGGTGCTCACCGAGCGGAGGCAGCGGGCCCCGGTCTGAGCTGTGTGACCACACTCAGTTGGTACTGGGTTGGGTTTTTAAACCAGTAAGAAACCATATATATATATATAAAAGAATATATCTGTATAAAATATATATGTATTTTTTAGAAAATGTTGTAAATGACTCTATATTAGTCATATTCTATACTCTGGTCCTCCGCTGTAACTTCTTGTTCACATACCAGGTTATGCAACAGCCTGCAAAGAAGCGTTACACATTTTGTCTTAATTCCTCTATTCAGAGAGCATTGTTTTTTAGGAAATGTCCTTGTGGCACCTAAGGAAGCAAGCAGAAAGAAGGGGAGTGATCAGAGTGTGAATCCTCAAAAACACAGCGCCAAGGTAGTACAGGCAGAGCTGCAGGGCATGCTTGGCGTGCGGTGGGCTATGTTGAGTTACCAGAGTTTAGGGAAGGACTGTGCTTTTATGGCTCCGGTAAATGTAGTCTGCAACTACAAAGATCAGCTTTTGCCTTTCAATTCACAAACAATGATTGGAAATGAAGTGAAATGCATGTTCTCCCTAAAAGCATGTGTAGCAATTTGCCAAAAAGTCTCCATCAAGATTAAATAATTTTGGTTGGAGCTGACATCTGGTTTATTACAGTAATATTTTGTAACAAACCTCCCACCATATGAGCCGATAGTTGCCCGTCTCTGAATTCGGCAAGATTACAGGAGGCCTGCACTCCTGGCCGCCTCAGATGTGGTTTCTCTCTGTGCTTAATTAGCCACGGGGGAGCCTCTCACAGACGAAGAGTGTTGAATATCCTTCCAGAGACAGATGATGGACAAGCCTTCTCCTGCCCCAGGTCATCTCCCCTACAAAATTCAGCTTTTGGCTCCTGCCTCCTTCCTGGCTTGCTTTCCTGCTGGGGTAGGCAGGTTTTTAGTGGGGTGGCGTCTCCTCAATGGCCTTCATATCCCCGGACAAGGGTGGCAGCCCGGCTGGGGAAGGACCTGGAGCGAGCACTGCCTCCCCTGGGGGCTGCTGTCCTGTCACTGCGGGGAGGGCCCAGCACCCACGGCGCCCCAGTTCCTCTCCGTCAGCCTCACTCGTGCAAACCGCTAGTTTTATCTCATTTTCTTCCCTTAGGCAAAGTACTGCATTTTTGTTTTTTTCCTGGAAGAAAGGGGGATGCTTTCCCGGGCAGACACCACCCGGGCCGTATGGTGGGAGGGCTGGCCTGTGGTGGTTTACTGGCTCCATCGCCTCTGCTCGCACTGGCCCAGCCCAGGCACTGAACCCCATCGCCTGAGCTTAATCCTGGGACACCCCTCCCCGCCTGCGGCTCGGCCCGGGGCTGCTGGGCACCCCAAGCCTCAGGCCGGCCTTCCGCTCGCTGTCCCCACCGCGGCCCTCCTGTAGCTTAGCCCTTTGGCAGCCGGCACAGCCCAGCTGCCGCTGGGGCGCTTACCCTGCCTGCCGTCTTCTGCCTCACTCCTGCAGGGGGGAGAAATTTACGTTGTTGTTGTTGTTGTTTTAAGCATTTACGTAATTTTATTTGTATATAATTCTAGAAACAGTGTTACCGAAGGGATGATGCCAGCGGCTGCGGGAGGCACTACAGGTAATTAATTCCTTACGCTGTAATAGGCGTTTGGAACTTGTGGGGAGCAGGCAGCGCCGGGATCGCGGAGCTCCCTGGCCTGTGCGGGGGTCGCCCAGCGCTCCCCGGGCACGGTGTATCAGCGGAGCGGTCCGGCCGGCCCCGCGCTACCCGCCGCAGCCTCCCGTAAGTGACCAGGCCGGCCCGCAGACCCCGAGGGGCGCGGAGGCGGCGCCGGGAGGGTGCGCGCCCCCTCCCCCCGCGGCGGGGGGCGGCTCCGTCCCTCCCCGCAGCGCCACGGCCCGGCCCGGCCCGGCGCGGCGCGGCACGGCCGGGGCGGGGGGGGGGGGGGGCAGGGGCAGGGTGCGCGGAGCCGCCGCCCGCAGCAGCCGCGGTGGCAGGAGGCGGCGGCGGGAGGGGGCTGCGATGCTCCCGGCTGAGCGCCCCCCCGGAGCCGCCCCCGGGCGAGGTGAGTCAGCGCGGCCCCGCGGTGCGCGGGGGGCCGGGCCGGCAGCCAGGCCCGCGGCAGGCCGCCCGGCTGGGCGCCGCCGCCTCCCCCTGCCCGCGCTCCGCGGGGCGCCGGGGCCGAGCCGGGGGTGCCGCGGGGGTGCCGCCGGGCGGAGGCGGCCGCCGGGCCCGGCTGTGGCGCACCCGCCGCTGCGGGCCGGCGAGGCCGTTTCCCCCCGCGCTCCCCGGTCCCTCTGGCCCGGCGCGCTGCCTCCGCACCCGGCGCGCCGGGCCTGGTCCCCGCAGCCCCCGAGGAGCCGCCGCTGGGCCCTCGCCCCCGCCTTTCCTCCCCCCCCCAGCGGCTGCCGCGTCCCGCCTTCCCCCTGGGGGGGCTCGCTGCTGGGGCCGCCAGTGGTCGCTCCGCCGTTGCCGCGCTCCCCTGGCGTTCACCGCGGCCAGGCGGTGGCCTCGTTAGGATGCCGGCGCTCCCCTCCTGCAGCTCGGCCTTGTGGTTGAGGGGTAACCGCCACCCCAGGGCCGAGTGCCCCAGCCTCCCCCCGCGGGACCCCCGGAGCCCCCCGCGTCCCGCCGGAGCTGCTGCACAGCGGCCAGGCGGGGTGACAGCGCGGCCCCGCTTTGAGCCCTGCAGCCCTCCGGCACGGTGGGCTCGGGCAGGGGGGTCGGTGTCCCTCCGGTGGCTGAAACCGGTGCGGGAACAGGTGCGGACTGGAGAGCGTCCGAGGTGTCAGGGTGCCGGTTAGGGCCGAGCTTGGGTGGAGGTTAAAACCCGCCCTTGGTCAGCAGCTCAGGTTTTCGCATCAGGGTCTTTTTACATGTCGTGCTGATGAAGGATGCCGTGCTGAGCAAGTGCTGAACCTGAGGGGAGAGGAGCGTGGCAGTGTGAACGTAACGCTGAAGAATTTCAGTAAAAACTGGCCCAAAACGTTATTGCATTGCTAAGATATATAGGGTCTAGTTGCCCGCTGTCTTTAGTAACATCCAAGGGAAACGACAGTGAAATGCTGGCTTTCTAGCCTGGTTATTGGTTGTGTTTGTTTTCCCTGGACATAAATAGTGGACAAAGGCGACGTTTATTGTATTGTTTGTGTGCTCCAAAGACCCGCTGGGGAACGGGGGAAGAGCAAACAATCCTCTTTCTAAGGATGGTGTTTGTGAGAGCAGCCATAAACCCAGTAGAAAACCTAAGCAGATTTACAAAGAAATGCTGGAAACAGGCAGCGTGAGAATACGAGGGCAAAAGCTGATGATGTGGGGAAGCTGCAGTTGCTCCCTAATGTAGCCAGTGCTATGGCACGACTTCAAGGCAACCTAACATTCATCTTAATCCTCAGCTACGGCACGATGGGCCTGAGTTTATGTGGGCGAGCAGGAGCCGGTGACAGGGTGCGGTGGCGGTGGGTCCCCGAGGCTGGCCATTGCAGCCCTCTGTATGGAAAGGGAACGCTGCCCCGTCTGCACTGGAAGGCACGCCTGGTATTTACCCTCGTTAATGAAGTGTAAACCTCGGCAGGGCAGATGGGGAGTTGGTAAATTAAAAAAACTATGACAAAACTGCAAGTCTGATTACTGCCTAAAAATAAATCAATTAAAAGAGTCTGCTAGGACATCTTCAGATATTAAGCCGAAAACATAATTGGAAAGCTGGAGTCCTAAGATGTTGAGTTTGATGGGTTTTCTTCAACAGATGAGGGTCTGATAGCGTTCTTGTCTTCTTTAATGTTAATACTAGCACTACTGTATCAACTTAGCAACTTCAGGCCTATCATAAAATGCTTTAAACCCATTATAAACCTGATCTTGACATAAATTCAGACATGCCGCCTTCTCTCAATCTAATCGACTAAACATGTCAAAGTATATGGGGTTTTGTACGCATATTGAACGAAGTAGGAAAACCCACAGACCGACACATTAACAAAGTGAGTGTCAGCAACACAAAATAAAGCAATTTTACTTAAGGTGGTTTCACTTCATGGAAACCCAAATTATGGTGGTTAATACTACAGCAGTAATGTCTCGCTTCAGACTTGGAAGAAATATATTTCCCAGCACCAAGTTAATTCGCTAAATGTAGGAAGTTTTTCCCTCTGATTTTACAAATTCTGAGTCGGGTGGCCACGCTGGGGCCTCACAGGAGGACCGCTTGCCTTTGGAGAGCAGGGGATGGTGGTGTGGGGCAGGGGGTCAGCCTGCGTGGGTTGGTCTGTGGGGCTTGGCAGGAGACGCAGCCCCCCAAGGGCTCTGCCTGGGGGTGGCCTGTCTTGGGGGGGTGGGTTGGGGAGGTGATGCAGGGGTGCATGGAATCCATGTGCTGCTCTGGCGTGATGTAGGTTGTTTGCATAACATTCCCCTCCTTTCGGGCACGGAGCAGGCGACAGCACCAGGCTGTTCCTTAGGGGTGAAGCTTGCTTGGAAATGGAAAACATGGTCTATTATTCATGTTTATTACAGCAGTGCCATGTAGGCCTGCTGGATGCAGGGCTTAATTCTGAGAGACGCTGCACAGACACTGTAGCAGAAAGCCTTTGATCCTAAGGTTTTGCAGTTTAGATCAATGAGACAAGGGGGGCTGAGGAGGAGATGGCTTGCGTGAGCAATATGATGGATGCGCTCTGTGTGGCAGTTTCACCAGCTGGGGGATGAGCGGGGGCAGCTTTCTTTGGAAGATGGATAGTTTTTAATAAAGTCGACTTCTCTAGCACAGGCCTGTTCTGAATCAAACAACAATTAGTGACTTTTTTTTTAAAAAAAAAAAAGGTTTATTCGAGAAGCGTGTTTTCTATCAGTGGATTTAAAAATGTTCACGTGAAAACTTTGTGTGGAATTTCACGTGTTTGCTACAAAGTCAGTTTGCCAGTCAGTGGAAGTCTGAAAGGGGTAAAATAAGATGGGATGCCACGTTGGCTGGCTTTGATTTACCCACAGAACGCAACAGCAAGCTCGTCTGCTCTGTTCTTAGAGCTGCGTGTTGCTTGAGAGACTAATGATTCCTGTTTTGAGATTCTGCTCTTAGTGTGTTTTCTGAGGCTGTGTAAATACAGATCTTCTACAGGGATGTTGCTAGGTATTTAATGGGTTAAGCTACTCTTGATCATTCACACAGTCTTCTGATGAACTGTCCTGGGTTTGTTTTTTTTGTTTACATTGAGTACATGTTCAAACCCTGATTCTGAGGCTTTGCTTGTCTTAATTATACTTTAATTCTCAAAGCCTAGTGAATGCAATACTTCTGCTGAATTAAACTTTATTTAAAAACAGCAGTATCAACAGCAGTATCCTTCACCCCAAATCTAACTTTATGTTGGTCTGCAAACAAAGTTTTAATGCCTTGTGCTGGTTTTTTTTTTCCTGAGAGGTTTAGGGATTTGCTACCCTAGTCTGATCTGTTGATTGGCTTTTTTTTCCCCCGGACCGAGCTAAGTGCAAAGCAGGTGTTTCAAGGTATTTTGGGGGGTTTCACCAAGGTTTTGGGAAGAGTGACTCTTAAGGGGAGAGCTGAGTTTTTAGTATATACTATGTTATTACTTTCCTTATTACCATTTTCCTTTGTTTTACAGGAAACTTCCTGTAATGCCAGGCAGTCTTGAATAGATTAGCTTTTTATCCTTTCTGATCTTGAAATCCTCTTAATTATTAGGAGAGCCAGAGTAAATGAGGATCGATTTAAGAAATAAAAAAGGCAAGAATGCCAAGAAGATACTTAAGTAAATGTCAAGTACCCATATTTGCCTCTTTCCACCTACCTGCCAAAGAGCCTTGTTACAGTCATTAAAAAGACCATTGCGTTGTCATCACTAAATTCCTTGGGACAAATGTTTTTTCCTCTGTTCCTCAGGTGTTTCTTCAAAAGTGCAAGTCTGCAGGAAAGTTGCTGTAGCTGTTTGCAGATGCCTGGACGAAAGACGTGTTGGAGGTGTGAGGGTTTGGAAGTGGGTTTTGGCTTGCTGGAGGGATAGATATAAACGAGGCAGTAGCAATTGTAGCAGGGAACTTAGAAAAAGTAATAGACTCCAGTACTTTCTTTAAAAAAAAAATAATCACAGAACCATAGCACAGTTTGGGTTGCAAGGCACCTTAGAGATCAGCTAGTTCCACCTGCCTGCCCTGGGCAGGGCCCCTTTCCACCAGAGCAGGTTGCTTCCAGCCCCGTCCCACCTTGAACCCTTCCAGGGACGAGGCAGCCAGGGCTGCTCTGGGCAACCAGTTCCAGTGCCTCACTGTCCTCACAGAAAATAATTTCTTCCTCATATCTAATCTACGTCTACCCTCTTTCAGTTTATTAAGTATTGAAAGGCTGCAATAAGGTCTTTCTGGAGTCTTCTCTTCTCCAGGCTGTTCAGCCTGATCTGTGCAAAGCTTGAAGGAAGGATAGTCCTGTGGTTAACAAGTACGTTCTTTGTGTCTGAAAGGAAGCGCATGCACTTGTGCAGAAGCGGGCTGGGAGCACGAGTGATGTTGCAGAACGATCTGCAGCCTGCGAGCGCCGGCCAGCCACAGGCTTCCTGCGCCGCTGTGAGCCGGGGGCTCTGCGCCTGGGACAGGGCGCTGGGCTGGCGGGGATGCCAGCGCTTCAGATTTTAATGGTCTTTTTCCGTTGTAGCTGTGTCAGGGGTAATGGGGCGGTGAGGGAACAAAGGCTGGGTTCCCTGTTCTAAGTTCTGTAGCGGTTTGGAAACATAAACGTGTGGGAAGGCAGAAGCTTGTTTCTCGGCCGGAGGACCAAGGTGCTTTCTTGTGACGTACATGGGCTGCGCGCTCCGCTCGCTGTGCCTCTTCCCTTGCGGGGCTTTCTCAGGGGCTCTGCGGAAGCATCTTCCAGTTTGCTTGTTAGGGCCTTGTCATATGTCTGTGTTATTTACCGAAGTCTGGGGAAGAAACCTTCAAAACAGTTGGTCCTGCTTTTCAGAGGGGTTACCACTCTGCAGCACCGCTGACCTCGCTTGTCCTGGCTGAACTGATGACATTCAGCAGACCTCTACCAAGACCTCGTGCTCTGCTCTGTGTCAAATGAGTTAGCTTTTCTATTCAAGCTGAAATCATAGAACCATAGCGTGGTTTGGGTTGGAAAGGACCTTAAAGCTCATCTGGTTCCAACTCCTCCTTGCCATGGGCAGGGAAATCCGTTCTGTTTACTCTCTGAACCTTTCTTCCTTGCTGCTATTCTCTGTTGTTAATTTTAAACTTGCCAGTAGCTCTGTCTTCTATCCTCCTACTGTCTTGGGGATGAACAAAAGTGTTTTTCCAAAGTGAAGATGTAGTATTTGAAGGCTGTGGTTAAAATAACCAGTAGATAATTAGTCCCTTCTCACTTAAAAGTATGTTGGTTTTCCATCTGTTTGATTTGCTGTGCATTCAATCCCTGACTGGCATGGGGGTTTTTTGTCAATAAGAGGAAAGCCCTGTAGATTAAGTAGTTTTTTGTAGATTTTTCAGAAACAATGCCACTTAGTTTTTTTCATTTTCAGTCATTTATTTTTAGAATTTTAAAAATCTCTAAATAAAATCACTTTCAAAATCCTGATGCTAAACAAACTACTGATCAAAACATTAAAGAATGCCATATGGCTCCTACCATTCTTGATGCCGTTATATTTCTCAAGGGTATATTCTGCGTTATTAATGAAATTCAGTGAAGCACTCTCAGGATGGGAAAATGTTTACTGAAATTATTGTGAAATACACTTTTCATAGCGTTCTAATCCAAGATACTCTAGTAAAAAATACCAGGAGTGGGTCATTTGGATTAATCCTTGCACACAGTGGGTTAGAAAGAAGATGGATGCTGAGGCAGATACTTGTTACGGAGGGAGGAAGAAGATGCAGCAACTGAAGTGTTGAAAGATTAGCAGTGTAACGATTTTTAATATACCCACTATTCATACAACATACAAAACTGAAGTCCCTTTCCATAGAAAGTCCTGTTCCGTAGTTTCCCACAGAAAAGAGAAACTGAATTTAAAAAGATCCAACAGTAATTGCTGCAAAAGCCTTTGGTATAATTTGTATGAAATCACATGGTTCAGAGTCTATATATAGGGGTAGAGGGTATGGTCGTGTTGTTTAAATCAGGGTAATTTCAGTTCATCCTTGCAAAGGAGTTGTCCTAATGTCCACAGGGTTAAAATCTGAGTTCTGCTTTGTCACATCATGGGGTCAGGGGAGGAAATTTATTCTTCAGAACTAAATGCTGTGAAGCTCTGATACAGCAAGTAAGCAAGTTGCTGTAAATAGGTGAGCATGTACCAGTTTTGGTAGGACATGGCAACAACACTGAAACCTCAGTTACATCCCCTGGCCATAAGCGGGGCCCTGCACAAGCTCTGGAGTCTTTGTTGTCAAAGAAGGCGAGGCTTAACGAAAGCAAAAGCATAGATGGTGACTGATCTGATTTACTTATTAGAAGAACTTGTTTTACGGCTATAGAAGCCAAAAATGAGCAACTGTATGAGCAAAAACCCCACAGCCCTTCTAACTCAGGTGGAAGTGGCTGGCTGAACAGAAAATTGCAGGAGCAAACTCGGCAGCTGTTGGGTTTTGGTTCACGTGGCTTTTGATGCTAGCAGGTAAGAGCAAGCAAATGTGTTTTCACATTTGACTGTTCTCACAGCTTCATTAGGACTTTTTATAATCTTTTGACACTTTAAATACTTTTTTTCTCTTTTTTTAAAGACTGGATTGTGTTGAAGAAACTGGAGAAAAAAGAAGTCTGTGTGTATGTGCTGGCATCATTTTGATTAACTTCTGACCTTGAATACATGAATATTTAAGGTTCCAAGATTTTTATGCAACAACTTCTCCCTAAGCGAAACCAGAGATCCTCATAGATAGTATCCCATAGAAATGACATTTAAAATCGAAAAGCACACACAGACCTCATGAATGTTTGGGGTTTTAATGACAGTATTTTTAGATGTGTCTATTGCTGAACTGTGTAAGGTTTAGATTATTTTAATGGACTGGTTTTTAGAAGTATCCATGGCTTGCTCTGTCAGCCGTTACTTGTATGTTGGATCAGTAAGAAACAATTAATTTAACATACTTGTGAATGTTAGAGTCTCTTTTCTGTTATTTGCCTTGCATCAGTTTGCAAATCCATCGTCAGTATTTAAATAAATTCTGAATTATAATTAATTAATTTAAAGGCACTGGATAGATCAACGCATGACTGATTTTAAGGGGACAGTGTTGTGCATTCAGTTGAGTTTTGAAGGACTGTGATTTCACTGGAGCTCTTCTAGGGGGAATAAAGTGTAGACCTGCAAAAAAATACTTAAAATTCTTAGAAGAGATATTCCTGATGATACATTGAGTGCTCTTGGAGAAATTTCAGGTTCTTCTGGAATAAAATGGTCTTTGCAAACATTGGTCCTTAAAAAGGTTCCTGTGCGATAGTAACACTAATCCGAACAGCAAAGGGATGACAAAACCAAAAGATACTAAATGTTCAACTTTCTCATAATGAACGTGAGCTAATATTCCTAGGTTAAATCTACAGGTATTAATATAGTAAAAATAGTTGCCCAATATAATGATTTGGGCTGACAACTTGCTGGCAGAGCTTTTTTCCATCCCTTGAAATGAAAGCTACTGTTAGCAAGCCTAGCTTATTAGAATGGTTTTGTTGTTTTCAAACATGAAAGCTGGTTGGCCAAATCGAAGTCCAAGTAGCAGTGAGTTTATTTTTAAGTGTTGCTTGTCAGTTTTGCAGTCTTTTTACTTCTAGAAAAGCCAAGTGTGGGCAGCTGCAGTACAGTTATCTCCCAATCCACCTTTCTTCAGTCTCAGAATTTGACTTCAGGAGATCATTTTAGGGCCTGTACCTGTTTCTTGTCCCTGTGTTTCTTTGCTCCCAGGTCTGTGATGCCTTTGAGGTTGTTGTCCTAATTTCGAGGGTCCCTTGTTTGAATCTTAAAGCCCCATCCTCATTCCCACCTCCCTTTCCATCCAGCTTAGAAGGTCATGTCTCCCACCAGTTTCTGCTGTGGTTGTGGAGTGCTTAGAAAAATGCGTTTCGAGAGGAGGTTGATGAACCTTTTGAAGGCCATCAGGAGGCTTCGGATAGTAATTTGTTTTGATAATTAAAAAAACCCGGATATATATGTGGCTGCATTATTTAATTATGAAACCATGGCTATCCTTTGGTATCGTAGGGAATACTGGAAATAAAGCAGTTAGCCTTGGGGGAGAAAAGACAACTTGAAAGAAGAGTTTTGCAAATGCTAGTACTTAATTGCCTTAGTAACTTTGAATATATAAATTATTCTCTATCCTAAACATGAGAGATGTTTTATTGCACAGTATTAAAGCTGCTGTTGGGAGAACTTCACAGAATTGGTCATAAAACACATTTTTATTGATGCTGCCATGTACCACTAGTCTAGACAAACGGCCTTCCCCGCCCTGCTACTGCATTTATTGCTCAGGCATGTCACTTACGAAAAAGCCGTCTTTGTCCTTGATAACTGGCATTGCAGGTCTGTTCCCATGTGGTGCCTTAACCGTGTTACGTTTTATTTGTTTGCAGGGTAGCCCTACTTCCTTGAGAGTGCACCAGATACTGGATGCTTGTGGTAAACCATGGCAGCTGATGATAAGGTTGCCATTTTAACCGATGATGAAGAAGAACAGAAGAGAAAGTACGTTCTTGCTGATCCTTTCAATGGCATTTCCAAGGATCAAGACTTGCCACCCCATAATGAATCCCCTTCAACGGAGACGACCACTGTCCCAGATGAAGAGCTGGACTGGTTAGAAAAGCACTGCGTCAAAATAAACAATGATCTTCTGATCTCAAAGGTTTTTTATTTTTTCTTCTACTCTGCGTATGGCTCGCTTTACCCCTTGCTGCCTGTGTATTACAAGCAGCTGGGTATGTCACCCAGTCAGAGTGGACTTCTGGTGGGCATCAGGTACTTCATTGAGTTTTGCAGTGCTCCCTTCTGGGGAGTGGTGGCAGACCGCTTCAAGAAAGGGAAGATTGTCCTCCTGTTTTCACTTTTATGCTGGGTTTTATTTAACCTGGGGATCGGATTTGTTAGACCAGCCACCTTAAGATGCGTACCAAAGGGCCTTCCCCCAGCACATCCCACCAATGCAAGCAGCCTTTTAACAACAGTTACGCAAAACGCCTCGATGTCTTCTCCGCTAACCGCAGTGAGCACTGCGTCCCCGAAACTTCGTGGGAAGAGGGGCCTGCTCACTTCCAGTCCAGTCACTTTGGAAGCGACGGGGACAGCTAATCCTGATATAACAGTCCTGTTACCTACGCAGAGCAATGACGTAGGGTTTGTTTTGGAAAACAGCACCCATTTTATTTTGAAAAACACCACCACTAGCCCAGTCTCACCAGGGAACGTGACTCCGAGTACCACCCCAGCTGCCATCACCACAAAGCCAATGCCTTCTGACCAAGCTGTGCTCGTTTATGATCAACAAGAAGTAGAAGCCATCTTTCTACTCATTCTGCTGGTCGTCATAATAGGAGAATTTTTCAGTGCTTCTTCTGTTACTATTGTGGACACCGTCACCCTGCAGTACCTTGGCAAGCACCGGGACCGGTATGGATTGCAGCGTATGTGGGGGTCTCTGGGCTGGGGGCTGGCCATGCTCTCCGTGGGAATTGGCATTGACTATACCCATACAGAAGTTGGCATTGAAGGTCAAGGATGTAAAGCTCCCGAGTACAAGAACTACAGGATAGTCTTCATTGTTTTTGGTGTTCTGATGACAATGGCGTTAATTGTGGCCACGCAGTTTCGATTTCATTATGCGCACTTCAAGCAAGACGAAAATAAGAGAAAAGAAGTAGAAATCTCACAGGTGGACAGAAGCGCCTCCAATGAATCCTCTGATAACACTCCTACCAGCATGAGCCAGTCTTTCAGTTTTTGGGACCTAATAAAACTGCTGTGTAGCATCCAGTACGGCTCGGTGCTCTTTGTGGCGTGGTTCATGGGCTTTGGATATGGCTTTGTGTTCACCTTTCTTTACTGGCACTTGGAAGACCTGAATGGCACCACCACTCTCTTTGGAGTTTGTTCTGTGCTCAGCCACGTGTCAGAGCTGACTGCCTACTTCTTCAGCCACAAACTGATTGAACTGGTTGGCCATATCAGGTAAGGTGTTAGCAATCAGCAGAGTGCTACACAAAAGGTGTTGAATTTCAGGCTTGGCCTTGTGTTTTTACAAAGCGAAATTCAAGCTAATCCCTTTCGTTTTAAAAGTCCAAGTCCTGCTCGGTTATGTAGCTTGCCTGATGGAGGTTTTTTTTATTACGATTTTAGGAGTTGAAAGTGCTCTGAAATGCTTCCTTTGTATTTGAGTTGCATGTTAGTGCGTGCATTATGCCTGGCACTGTGACCTTTTGCAGACAGTTCCAGAAGACATCCTAGTTCACTGACGCAGAGCTCTGTTGGAGATCTTTACAAATCGCCACCCAGTCAAGGATTGTTTCAACATAAAATTCCATTAATTTTACTTTTTTTTTTTCCCCTGTGAGTAGCAGTGTGCTGGAAACCTCCTGCTTTAACCCGCTTCTCCTTGTGGGGCAGTTTTTTGCCCCCACAGTAGCCTGGAAGGGTGTCATTGCATGCGGAGAGGGGTGGAGGGTGAGATGAAGCAGTGAGGTGAGCACCTCCTGTGCACATGCCCTTGTCATCAGGCTCTGGGTGTTGGCAGAATGGGGTTGCAGCCCTGTAGTGTCGCTTACCGGTTCAGTTCCTTGCTCTCTTCCTTCCGTTGCGACTGCCTGTGTTAGGTACTGAAGTGAGATGGCTGTGCAGGGCATCTGCCGTAGTTTTTGCCTTGGGTAAGTGAAAGTGACAACATCCAGCATGTCAGTGAACATTGTTTTCCACGAAATTCATAATTGACTTAATTTCCATATATTCCAGATCCCTTCACTACTCTTTAAAAATAGCTCAGGGAGGAAAGGTAGGGGGAAATCTGAGTTAATGAAGTCATAAAGGTGGGATTATTTTTTTTTCTATTTACTCAGGTACTCTGTGCAACAACTCTGTGTGCTGTTACCATTAAGTCCTTTCCAAATGCCATGTTTATAGTTGTAGTGTCATTGAGATGTGTTTTTTAAGCTGTCTGCACTCTTCTTTTCATGTATTCTCTTCTGTAGTTCTGTTCTCTGTTTTATTTGTTTTGGTTTTATTTGGATTAATTTTTTGATTCATTTGACCTCTAACAAAAATGTTTGAGGTGCTTCGTGTGGTAATTTGAGGCATTACTTAAAAGATGTGGGTTTTCTTTCTTTGGCCTGAGGAAGGTCTCTTTGCTTTGAATCAGATTTTTAATCTCTGAATTTGACAATAATTAGATTGAGAAAATATGACACCTCGCATGTGAAGATCGGAGGAAGGATATGATGACGGAGGAGTGTGAGAAGAGATCACAATCTTGGTAGCTAAAGATAGCTTGGGTATACTTTTTTGTACCATAACAATATACATTGAAATTCAGGCTGAGATTTCAAGTAGAGAAAGAAAAAAACCCAAAAGAATGGTACGTTTGTGAGTAAGGTGAAATAGAAGAGCACTGGCCAGTAAAAAGAAAGATGATGTACAGGATTAACTCTTTATCTTTTTTTTTTTTTTTTTTTTTTTTCTTCTTCTTTGCACTGAAGCCTATGAAGCCAAGACTGGATAAGGATTAAGTTGTTTAAACACTAGCTCCTGTTTGTGATGAAACAACATTCTTTATACCTATACCTGGGAAATGCACATTAGTCATATGTTAATATTATCTAATGCTGAGTTGTATTTAGTCATCACAGTTTGAGATGGCTCCGTCTGGTTGCCTTTCTTCTTGGAGTTTTTGAACTTTTTATAATGCATGGTTTGTGCAAGAGGAGGCAAACTTTTTTTTTTTTAAGAGGAATGTGTAGGAGTTCATAGCTCATATTCTTTAATAGTTCTGTATGTGTCTGCTGCCTTATATTCCAAATACTCATTCTCCCATTGATAAGAACCAGAAGCCTCCAACTATATATTCTTCTTGGAACCATCTGAGCCAGAAGCATTTGGCATCAGTGGTTTATATATAGATAGATATATATTTTTTTTTAATAGCTCGAAATTCCTTTCTTCTGGGTTGTTGGACTCTTAGATGTAGACAGTCTTTCTGCAGTATTTATTTGAATGTTATCATTCAATCTTTCCTTCCTGTCCTAATTCTTTGAAGACAGTAATGAGTACCAGAGTTGCATGCACTGTCACAGCAGGAGAAAATGCTATTGACTGTCCTTTGTAGAACTACAAGAAAATAGGCTTTACACCCTTGTTCGATAGAAGTTCAGTTTAACTCTTCTAGTCTTGTAAAGCTTTCTGGTTTTACCCCCATATAGGACTCTTAACAACATTCTGAAACCTATTCTGTTTTCACGGTTTTGGTAGTTTGGGCTGGGGTTTTTTTGAGTAATACTCAAATTATTGTCCAAGCATTTTAAGCATGATCATACCTAACGTGCTGATTAAAATGTGTGATTTCTGACTTCATTAGCTATAGTGTTCATACAGACAGGCGCTGCACGTGTGCGTGTGTTATCCATGCTGCTAGCGTTTCTAACGCTGTATATTACCAGGTCACCGGATTAATCTGGTGCAATGGCAGCAATCTGTTCCGCTAGAAAGCTGCTCTGTGATTGTACAGCTTTGGGAGGGGAGGGAGTACCGCAGATGTTAGAGGGGTATTTTTTGCCTTGCCTCCTCCAGCCGCCTCCTGAGAGATGACAGAGCAGATTTTCATTTAAAAGTGAAATAAAGAGGTAAAAAAAAAAGTCATCGGAAAGCGTGGTGAAGGCCACAAGTTCTTTGAGAGGTCACTGCAACGGAGAAGCGTGCAACACTGGCCATCAAATGTTTAGACACCATTGTTGAATGGTATCCCGTGTAGAAGCGCTCATAACTGCCCGCGAGTTTAGGAAGATGATGTTACTCTCTGAAAATAACCTCCCACTTGAGGTTAAGCTTGAGTGTGTTGTCTGACCACAATTCCAGCATGTGAGTTTTTATAGGAAGCAGAGACTGGTAGTCACAGCTGTAAACAGCTTAGTCTCCTTAAAGTAAATATATATTCAGTACTTTAAATGTTCAACCTGTAAATTGAATATGGTGTCTCTGTGCATACTGCATATAGGAACATCTGTTTACATTTTCCATTTAGGTCTGATAAAGAGCCTAAGTGATTATTATAAATACTTTTTTGAGAATATTCTCTAAATACACAAGAGTTCTTGTGTGATGTAACCCTCTAAAACCATAATTTCAGAAATCTTCACAAACTGTAATTTACCTAAAACTCTGTACGTATTCTAAGAAATTTAAAGGTAGAACCTGACTAAGTTGCTGCTCTTAAACTCTGAATCCAAAACTTTGTGCAAGTGTAACACAGTGGAAAAGCACAGGTAGCTGAGTCTGTTAGTGATGATGGAAAAACTACGAAGCAGGAGGACACCCCTTCCCATCTCTGGTCTGGCCATCACAGGGAACAGCTGGGGTGGGATGGAAATTGTGGCTGCACAGGCTGAGTTTTTGCTAGACAGAAGTGAAATTAAGCTGGCAAGCACTGGTCCTGAGCAGAGCTGGGCACATCTGCGCTGCTGATGGGGAAAACCAAGTATCTAGTGAGGTGATTGCTTTGTATCCCCAGGAGCGTGTGTCACCCTGAGCCTTACTGGTAGGGGAATGAAGAAAGGATGCTGCAGACCTTTGCAGCCTTTTGTGGCAAATGTGTATTTTCATATCACATTTCTGAAAATCACATTTCTGAAGTGTTTTAGGGCACAAGAATTACATTAAGTTGTGCCTGTGAAAGGAATGAAGTTACTTGTTTGGAACAGAAGGCATTAATTAAAGGGAGAGATGAAATTTATGAGCCATGGCGCAAAGAACAAGTTTGTTCTCTTTATTTTATAATAATGAACATGTCATGGCTTCCCATGTTTTCTTCAATGGGCTTGTGTTGCCTAAGGCAGCTTAAACCAGCTACTTGTGGACCTCACATGTATCTGGAAGCAGTGCAGCTTGGTCTGATGTGTGACTGGGGGGGCAGGGGGGACTTGCTGCAAGCTTACCCGACTTGTTCAAAGTGAAATATATTGTCTTCTGTAAATACATGTTGTTGTGAAATGCACAGACCTGTCTTTATATTTTTGAGTCTTTTTTAATACCACTGACATGATGAAAATTATGGTTCTGGCTTTTTAGCTGTCAACACGTATATTTGGAGACCTTGCGTGTTAACAAGATGCCTCATTTTTATGATTGCATCTCACTTTAGATTTTTCCAGAATGGCTATGTACCATTTATTAAATCTTGGGCTGCTTTTGTATTTATTCAACTAACTAAAAAAGCAGCACAAAGAATAACGAGCCATTTCACAGTGTTTATGCTTACACCTTAATTATCAATGGAATTTATTTCATTTGTGCTAAACCAGGGGTCAACCGAGAAGCCATGTTTGGACAAGAAATTATCCTTGCCCCTAAAAAAATCTTTAAATTTGCAATAGTCTATCTTCTCAAGCTAAAACCATGTTTTGAATTAAGTCTTTGTTTCCTAAGATCCATCTAAAAATAAGAGAAAGATAGCTGGATGAATAAGCATCCCAGAGGTAAGCTCAGCTGAACTGAAAACTGGAAGGGAAAAGTCATCAGGGTAAACATGCAATGGGAAATGCACTGCACAATTAGTCTTTGTGCTTCATTGTTTAAAAACTGTTAAAAGAGCTTTTTTTCCCCCTTCGTTCTGAGATGCAGCATCTGTTGCTTTTCAACAGGATGGTTAAGTTTTTATCCTGAGGCATATTTTTATAAACCGTATTGCTTCTGTGGGATGTGTTTTTACAGTAGTCCTGAGCAGTTTGCAGATACTGGGACTATAAACGTATATTAATTGGAGTAAAATTGATTTGTCTAATACAATCCCGCAGCAGGCTTACATTAAAATGGCAGAATGAATCTCTGAATGGCCAGAAAAGAAGATTGTTTGGAAGGGGTGTTGGATGTGCTTAGAAATGCTCTCTCTGATGTACAGTCCTGTGTGGAGTGTGGCATGGAACTGCAGAGCTTGCCTAAAAGCTCAGTGAATCTGCTGTCTGTTTGAAATTTTTTTCCGTAAGGATTTTGAAGACTGTCCTAACTTCAGCCTCAATTTGAATATGTGTTTAGAGTGGCCAAGAGGAGAGTTTATGCTTGGGTGTAGGCCTTAAAGAATGTGTTTTGTGTTGAGCAGATGCTTTAGACTGGCAAACTGTACACGTGCAAATGATTCCTGAAGCAGTACAGCTATATTAAAACATACCAAAAAAAGGAGAGTGCAAACTACTCTGACTTCTCTTTTCCTTGCTTCCTCTAGAGTGCTTTATATCGGTCTTGCCTGCAATACAGCTCGGTACATTTATATCTCGTATCTGGAAAACGCCTGGACTGTTCTTCCGATGGAAGTACTTCAAGGTAAGACAGCGCAGTAACGCCTTTCAGTGTAGGTTCGGGTGCTCACATTTGTCTTGTTTTCAAGTGAACGATGATTAAATAAAAATCTGGTATTTCTCTATTTTTTGTTGACCGCAAATATCCCCAGTTAATAAAGCATAACTCTTGATCTTGGGAAATATTTGATGTTAAAAGGGTGGGTTTGCATTTGGTTGTGCACAGTTCTGTGTTTACTCAAACAGAACTGTGTGAGACCAACACACCCTTTAACTAAACAAAGAAACAGAAGCATGAGCTGGGTACACACCTGCTGCAAATCCTGTTTGGTGGTAAACCTGAACTTCATTGAATGCAAAAGGTTGTAGTTCTTGAAAGGATGCCATAAAAAAAAAAAAAAAAAAAAAAAAAACAACAAAACCAAAAAAAACCAACAACAACAAAAAACCCCAAACCAAAACCCCAACAACAACAACAACAAAACCCTACCAAAACCCATAGTCTGGGTCATTCTGTTGCTGTTAAAGTATTTTGTAGTTTCACAGTGGTATTCTTCAATCAATACTTTTAGACTACAGAACTATTTTTTCTTAACAGCTAGAGAAGAATTTCTTTCAGTGGCTTTGCACTAATAAAGATCCTTTAATTTAATTAGAAGGACAGAGGTGGTCTGGAAAAGTAATTTGAGCCCTGTTTTGAGTCCTGTTGTCGAAGTCCGTAAGACCTTCATTGCAATGTTAAATTATTCTAATTTAAATTTTACATTTTTCTTATGTCTTTGTAGTGGGTACCACTTCTCAAAACTCGAAAAATCTCAACTGTTTTACTTTGTTTCTTCAGTATTTGAAGAATACTGAAGTATTTGGGTTTTTAAGCTTGCAAGAGAAAGGTTAATTTAAATGTAAAAAATGTTTTCCTGCCTTTAAAAATAGTTGTGCCATCTTAGTTAAAGCCAGTATTTTGGATTTATACAATACTATGTAGAAAACTTTCCAAAGATTGTACTTACAAATTTTATTCTTCCATGTGCAGCATAATTTGAATTTGCATTAACTTTTTCTACTATACTTACAGAAATCTTTGTAAGGTAGATTTTAACTTGAGTTACAAAATGCCATTGGAGATCACTGTGTTGATCTCCACATACGTGTAGAAAGGGATCTGTTTGTGTCCTGGCCCCTTGCCTGCCTGCTGACAAAAGAAGTTTATTGTATTAAAGCTGCCACAACAGCATGCTTCTGAATTTGTTATTAAAAAAACCCCGAACCACAACTATTGAACGGATACTTCATCATTCATACCAAGTGTTAAAACATGAAAATGTTACAAAGAACCTGGAGAACGTGTAAGTGTCCTGCCTGCTTAAATGTCGGGGGGGGGGGGGGGACGACAAACGATGAATACAGAGCTTTGGGTGTTGCCTTGTAGGTAATCCTGTTTTAAAGATACCCCGGTTCAAAATGCCGGGGAAAGCCCCAAACGTGTGTCTCAGTAATACAGCCATGAGTTTGTGCCTGGAAGCGTGCTGTAGTCACGGCTGAGAAAGAAGGTTCTTTTACTTTGAATCTTGGTTTTTATTCTGCTGAAATTTCGGTATGAATTGCATAGTACGTAGGTTTGCCTTTACAGCAGGACTGCGAGGGAGCTGTTGTGCTGGGGGTTTTTCTGTGGTACAATCTTGCGTATTTGAGATTTAAAGAAGAAACTAAGGACCGTCAAACTAATACTTCCCCTTAAATTTATCTACCAGACTTTATCTATATCTAGCCACTGCTGAATCATGTACACCTCGGTTAATCATGCTGTTTGCAGTTATTATAGTCAGCAAACGAGAAGGTTAAAACCAAACCAAATACAACTCCCCCACCCCCCTGCCCTCTTTGTGTCCTACATGCACTTTTCGGCCTGCATGGAACGTCGTTGATGAGTGCCTGTGAAGTCCAGAGGTACACGGTACGTGTGGCTAATTACTGCCATGACACTTGTTACATCCCAGCAATCTCATTCAGCGTGCCTGAATGCGAGATCAAGTTTATCTTTTTAGAAGTATTTACTCTCCTCCCTTTTATTCTTTTCCCCTCCTTGCTCTTACCAGTTTTAATCTCTTCTGGATTCATTACTTCTTTTGCAGCGGTTATCAAATCCTGTTTCTTTGGGCTCTGCTTTCTTTCCTATATATCTGCCCAACCTGTTGGTAGGGGTAAGAGGTGACACCTTAATGAAATCTGGTGAGGTGGAAGCCCTTATTTTTGTTCAGTGAGTTCCTTGACAGAGGGAGGTAAAGAGTTGTAGCAGCTTTGCATATGTAAGGATTAGAAGTATTTGAAAACAACCAAAAAAAAAAAAAAAAGATTAGATTGTGCAGAACATCTGGGTACAGTGTGGGTCACGCAACTGCATCAGGTTGATAGGTCTTTTAAATCCCTTGGTGAAGTCCTGCTTATAATTGTACATTACTCTTTTCCCAGGAAGCTGTCAAATTCTATTTAAATTCCAGTTCCATCAGCTGAAGGAGTTTTAAGGTTAACAACAATTTCAGCTGACTTTTGTAAAAAATTTATTTTTCTTTTTAGTGTGTTTCCGCAGTAGAATAAGGATGATGCCCATGTGTTGTGCTGAAGGGCATGGGGAAATTTCTGGAAGGTGACTCTGCAAACTGCATCTATTAATTGTAATAAGAACCATGCTGAGTTTCAGTTGCTGCCTGTAACTGGGATGGGGAGGACTCTTCAAGTGCATTGCAGTCTCAAAGGAGTAAATGAGGAGATTTAAACTCGCCTCTTAATTGAGAGTTTTGAATCCATATGCTGTCTTGACTGGCACATGCAATGTATGAAAATACGAGTTTAGGCTGAATCTTTAATAACTGAAAATTTCAAGGCGTTCTCATAGGCAAACACATCTCCTGTGTGTGTACATGCCGTCAGCCCACGAACACGCAGGCAGTCTTGTTGATTTTGCACTTAGCAGATGAAGTTTTGGTAGGTAGGTTAGCTGCAACTTACCGTACCGATGCGCTGATCTACATGCTCCGGTAGCAGCTGTGTTAGCTAGTAACAGCTAACAGCTCTGGAAACACCAGTTTGCGTAAATTTTCCAAATGACAAAACAATACTGATCACCTTTATTATATATTATATAATATATTATATAAAATCGGCTATTTTTACTGGGCGGTTGTCCAGTAAGCTCCAAAACAAGTACTGCCCTAAGAAGTGACTCCTGCCAATGCTTCAGCAGCGCAGTTATGCCTAGAGAGCAAAAAGCTTGGGTGTCTAACAGGCAGTGATTAGGATATATCTCTCCTGAAACAAATTTGGCTCCCCAGATCTTCAGCTCTTGGTGTATATGTAAATTAACCTAAGTTTGCTAAACATTATTATTCTAAGCATAACACTAGGGTTGTTAACGGTTGTGGGAACTCCAGTCCAGATGGTGAAATGGTGGTTAGTGGTTTTAGCAAATAATGTCACAATATCTATATATTGTGAACAACTTGTGGTTAGCAGTAATCCAGACCAGACAACATATAAATGTTATAAAAACTGTTCCAAATAGTCACTGTTGTATAAATAATAAATCACATATAGTAATGTACACATACTAAAAAATAATAAAATAAAAAATCTGCTGCCTTTAATGGCAAGTGAAATAAGCTGGTTTAAAGGTATGGATTTGTTTGCAGAGGAGCTGGGAACGCTGTGTCCTTGCTGGATTGCTTAGTAAAGGTGAAAACATCCAAGAACCTGTTTGTTAAGTTATGGCCTTTTGTTTTTGAACAAATACAGTGGTATTGTGCTTCACGGTTCAAATAATTTATGATGTGTTTTTGATTTGCCTGGCTTTAAAACTTGACTTAATATTTAATAGCTTATAAACCAGAATGTTTTACATTAATTGATATCCTTTGTAAAACAAAAACACATCATCTATATCAGATTAGCTTTGGTATGCTATTGGGACAGTTCTTGGTTGCTATTTTCAATGCATACATGGGTATGCATTAAAGAAAACGTAGTCATTCAGCGAGTTTTAAAATTCTGAGCATTTTGTATGAAAAATATGTGAGTTTTAAAGCCTCAAACTGTAAATGGTAAGGGAAACTATGCCCATCCTAATGTAAACTTCCTATTTTTCAACAAGGTGACATACTAGTACCAAAACCAGCTATGTAGATATAGTGTATATATATGTTTATATATAATATGTGTGTGTGTATATGTATGTTTATATATAATGTATAAAGTTGGCCTTTAAACACGAGGCTTGAGAAATTTTTATTTAGATTTGGACTGAAATTGAACTGTACAGCCTGGTGGACATCTAACATGTCTGTACCTGAGCTGTATCAATTTCATACAGTGCTATTTATCATTTTACACTTCAGCAAAACCCACGTTATTCTGTGAGTATTTACAAAATCATGCATTTTCTTGCTTGCATGAGTCTTCAGCCTAAATGCCTCAGCAAGTACCGAGTGTCCAACTGTTCCTTAATAAGTCAAGCACAGAGGACAGAAACATGTTGACTGAATCATCAGCTGTGCCAACGTTTTTTAAAAACCGAGGCAGTAGAGCTTAGACACTGGTGAGCTGAGATGACTATTTTTAATACCACTCAAATAAGAAAAATACATTCCCACTCAATCCGAGGGTGGCAAAATAGTTTAGGCTTATTTAATGTGCGCTGAGCTACAAAAACTGTTTTGTTTTTCCAGCTTCTCCACAACCTTGCCTTTTCCTGTCCGGTTCTTCCCCACTTCACAAAAAAACCCCACCGGGCAGGTGCTCGGAGGGCTCCTCCTGCAGCTGGTTCTGCGTGCGGGTGGTCACCCGCTGCCTCTCCCCCTAGCCACCCTTCTTGGGCGGCAGGAAAAACCACTCGTGACCCTGAATCGACAAGGCACATGCCAGGAAGAGACGTCCTAAGGCTCCGCAGGGGAGCTGGGGCTGCGGTGGATAGGTGGCCGTGACAGCAGCGAGGGCCTCGGCCACGCGTGGTCCCCAGGGCGGGTGGGATGCGCGGGATGCAGGCATGGCAGGAGGGAGGGCACGCTGCCTCTGCCTCCTACGGTGGGCGTGAAAACTGGCAGCTCTGACCTGCCCTGAGGAGCTGACGTGCTCTTCCCACCATTCAGCCTAAATGCGGTGTGTTGGTGTGGAGTTCAGGAGGAGTTTGCTTGGGGGCGGGTTTGGGGTGGAGGGAGAAGGGCCGGGGGGGATTCACTCTTGGCTCTGAAATAGCGTGGGTATCTCTGATACCCTTTGCAGTTATGACCTTGGCACCGCCGTCGTGGCAGCACGGGGACTGCCGGGAGGCATCGATGCTTGAACTGGCTCCAGCTTACGGCGTCAGGACTGCATTTTGAAGGGCCCCGGGTGCTCTTGAAGGGATGAGGAACCTGGGAGAGAGACTTCTAAGGCACTTTATTCAGGCTTCCTGGGGACTGCGTCTCGAGAGAAGGGAGGTCACCTTACAGGGAGAAAGAGCCATTGACGGACGCTGCGGAGGAAGGAGTCGTCATGTCTCCCTGTGGCTGGGTTGCCAGTTATCCCATTACCAAAAGCTGGTTTGTACCTCACAGAGGTTTGTCAGCGAAGGGATTTTGCTGTTTTTCTCCAGCTGACGAGCGCGGTTGCTCTGATGTTGCCTTTGTGAGCTCTGTGGACCCTGTACTCCTCACGATGTCTCCTCTCTCTAGGTGTCACGCATGCGGCTATATGGGCGGCTTGTATTTCGTACCTGAGTGCAGCAGTGCCTCCGGAGCTGAGAACGTCAGCCCAGGGAATCCTGCAGGGTCTCCACTTGGGTCTGGGCAGAGGATGCGGGGCGATGGTTGGAGGGGTTTTGGTCAATTACTTCGGTAAGCAAAAATGGTATTGAAGATTTTTGTTGCATTTATCGAAGTTCTGGTTTTATTGAACTACCAGCTTTGAACTTGTTTATGCTTAAGGTATTGTTACGTTCTAAAGAGTAATGCACTTTGTATAAGTCATGGAATTGTAGAACTGCTGAGGCTGGGAGGGAGCATGGGAGATCTCCGGTCCGGGCTGCTGATCACAGCAAGATCAGCACTGAAGTCAGAGCAGGTTGCTTATGGCTTTGTCCTGTCAGCATCACAGATTGATTAAATATGTTGTGCCTAGATATTTTTAGTATTGTGTGAGCAAATCTTCAACCTGATCTGTAAGTAAGATGAATGAATCCATTATGAGAGAATAGGTTGATACTATGCAGCCTTTTGATGAACAAACGATAATCTAATTACTTGGTTAAAAATCCTTTGCAAAGCCTATTGAAGAACCGTTGGGGGAGGAAAATGTAATGAAACAAGCCTAATAAGCTTCTGCATGGGACAATCATACCCAAGGAGTGCATAATGCTGACTCATTAAGTAAGTAGATTCTCAATTAAAAAATTTAAAAAATCTCATTACAGGTCCTGCTGCCACATTCAGAGGAATAGGAATGGCTTGTTTAGTGATTCTTCTTCTATTTGCACTGATCCAGTGGCTGTTAGTTCCTGGTGAAGAAGAAGGTAAATACTCATGTCACTGAGACACTACAAAACTCGAGCTAGTGAAAAAAGATATCTCTGAAGCTGCTTCCTGCAGCTTTAATATGGTGTGTTTGGTGTCTTTACTCAGATTTTGACAAAGCAAAACACTTGTTTTCAAGTGGGAAGTTTTTTTCTGAGCGATGATAGATACTGGAGTGGCATGCTGCTGCTGTGAGGAGGGCAGCGTCGAGTTGTTGGACGTTGATTAGAGGAAATCGTGACATACTTTACTACCTGTATGTCCTCTCAGTTCTGGGAATCCTTTACATATCTTAACAGCTTCAGTGAGTCATTTCAGTTGCATCAGTTCTTTAAGGTCACCTTGACCCACTGGGTGCTCTCATATTCTGCCAGGAATTGTGGAGTTGGCTTCAGAGGGCACACACTTTTACAGCTGCCTCGGTTCTGTTCTGGCACCTGAGAAATCTCCCCCCAGGTGGAACTTGAACTTCTTCATCTCCCCCATTATTAATGTAAAGGCTAACCAGAAATGAAATAGTGCAAAACCTTAGCATGAACCTAGTTCTGACAAAGACAATAAAACTGTGGCAAATTCTGAAGTCAGGAATTTTTGAGCTGCTTTTTACCCAACTGTTACTTTCCAATGTGAGCTTGGAGTATGAAATGAGGGTTAGTTTTCTTTACCTGGAATATTCAATGAAATGTCCTTGACTAGTTATCAAGTTTCCTGTACTGAAGCGTTCAAATATTTATTTTGCTAGAATTTTCCTCACCTCTGTTCAAATGCTAATGGCAAAACGTGGAAAGTTGAAGAGGATATTTGCTGCTTAAGTTTGTCATCAACTTTCGGTTAATTACACGTGAACCTACAAAATAATAGTTTGTTGTTAGCGGCCTTAATCTATTTGGTTTGTTTCAGTCTTTGTTTTTCATTTAATACACGTTGCCCATCCTAACAGTGTGTATCTTGATTTTAAGCATGGCAGTAATTAGGTTGTTTTCAGCCCGGCCGGTTGGATGAGTAAAAACTAAGCATGTGGTCAAGTGTGCACAGGATTAATCTCTTCGTTTCTTTACTGCTAGGGAACACCCAGCCATAGCTTAAAATAACCAGTGCTAAGAGTCTGGAAACAAAATATGATTTTAGGATTTTGAAAAAAAGATCTTTTTTTCTAATTGGTAAAATACTTCTACTCAGAAAAAAATACGTTCTCAGAATTTACAGGATGTCTTAGGTGCAGGCTCATAGAGAACGTACAGCCATTACTGAAATTATCCAGTAGTTTCTAACAATCTGTTTAATTACTTTTTATATATAAATACTCTGGCTCTTGAAGATTGTGAGAGGCACATTGTGTTGGGTCATGACAGCCATTTTATGGATGATATTTCAGGACAGCTGTGAAGACTATTTCAGATAATCAGAAGGCCTTAGATGGAAAGGTCCTCTGGGAGGATTTCTACCTGAAAATCTGCGACAGATATTTTGTCTCCTCCAGCGTGTCACTGACCTTTTTCTTTTCTCACTAACTGCATAACTCCGTAGTAACTATGGAGGGATGGTTTGTTTCTTAAGTAAAAAAAGTGAAGATGTAGAACAGCTTTTTGAAGTTAGATCAGTAGGTTTAGAAATGTTAAGGTCAGAAAAACAGCTGTCCTGATGATGTGGGCCATGGGACTTCACCGAATGGTTCCTGTTTTGTTTAGTTACGAGTGTGAGGGAGTTGTAAGATGCAGGCTTTGTACAGAGAAGTTTGCTACAAGTCTAAAAGGCTTCCAGTTTGCACAGAACGTGAAAAGTACTTCTTCCGTGTAACATGAAAATGCGAATTTGTAAGAGCTAGCTGGGAACAAATGGATGGTTTCATACTCATTAGCTGCTCCTGTTTATGCAGCCATCTAAAATGCCTCACTGCAGCTGCAGAACAGCCTTGCTTCTAAGGCAGCATCCATGTCGCCTTTCCCTAGCTGGGTTGCAGCGTGTCTTGCTCCTGGCTGTTGGTGCCACTGTTCTGCTCTCAGTACACTGGTAACCATATGACAAAAGCAAGAAACACTTGGTGTTCATTGTCCGCCTCACTTATTTTATTTTTTTTTTAAGCTCATTGGCTTTATCAGTGATTACTTTGTTTTAAACTTCAGAAAAGACAATGCTGGCGGAAAGGATCCCAGTGCCTTCCAGTCCCGTTCCCATAGCAACTATTGACCTGGTACAACAGCAATCAGAAGATATCATGCCTCGGACTGAGCCCAGACTCCCTCTAAAGAAAACTAAACACCAAGAAGAGCAAGAGGATGTGAACAAGCCTGCCTGGGGCATCAGCTCGTCTCCTTGGGTCACCTTAGCTTACGCTGTCTACCAGATAAAAGAGATGGTTAAACTATCCAAAACCAATCCAGCTCCCGAGAATCAGCCTTTGCAGGTAATCTTCTAATGTACAGGAAGTTCTTATTATATTTGTTAGATGTTTTAAAACCTTTATAGCTGTTTAAATCTGTTAGTACCTGGCAGGTATTCTCTGTCAGCTTGTAATAAATTTGGAGTTGTGACACAATAGTTGAAAATACTGCATGAATTAGAGTTGTCTTCTATGTGTAGTACAGCAGGAATAACTATTTTTGCAAGTATTACCTCCCTGAAGATGGGAGGAGCGGGAGAGGTATAGAAGGAGACTGTTTTACAGGCTTGGATACCTCTGAATTTCTTTAAGTTTACACTTGTTTTCATGTTAGTTGGAACACGCAGGTTATGCATTTTGCAAAATTTACAAGGTGATAATTGAACATGAAGATGCACAACTGCTTAACAGAGTGTAAAATGACACTTACTTAGTTTTGCTTCCTTGGGTGATGCTGTCAAGTGTCTGCATGGTTGCAGAAATAGGTGTTCCAGACAACTGTTAAAATTAAGTCAATCTTTTTTTTTTTTTTTTTAAGCTGGAGTTACACCAGATTGGAACCATTCTGTGATTTAAAATATCTGATTGCTGGTGCTTACTTTACACCATTTCCCCTCTGTCCAGCCTCCTCCCAAAATACCTTCTAATAGCTTCATCGGTGGTTGGGTGGGCTTGGATCTAGGAACTATCGTCTCGTGACGTGCCTTTCAGAACGGAGCTGAAGCGCAGTGCTTAAGCAAAGCAGGGAAATGCTGTGAATGCAGGTGTTAGAACAGCGTATTTAGTGCTGACACCACTGTGTTTACCTGCCTGGGAGGAGTGGGTGAGGTTCCTTCTTATTCACCCAGCAGGAGTAAACACAAAAATGCTTTTTCCACAGCCGCTGTCTTTAGAAATGGGTGACTTGGGATATGAGTGTGAATCAGCAGAGCAGCGTAGGAATTTCACCTGGACAGCGATCTCCTGCCTTTCTTACTTGTCTTTATTCTTGAAAATATATGACAGGCATATCGTCTTTAGGTTGGTTGGGTTTTGTTTGCTTTTGAACTTCCCCGAGTCAAAGAACATGTCTTTTATAGTGACACTGAGGATATCACAGGGTCTCTGACATCAAAGTAATTTGTCCAGACAAACCGCTCTGTTTCCCGTTGGCAGATGTCCTCAGGGCTGTGTAAACTTAGTGTAAGCTGCCCCGGTAAATCGGAGAAAAGCAGCCGCATGCAATGAACATGGCAAGAAAAGTGTTCTGCACTTGTGGGGTGTCTGAGGGGGGGGGTTGTCTGACACTGCTGGACACCACCCAGCCGCTTCACTGAGAACTGTGAAGAGGCCAGAAAGGCTTTTGTGCCTGTTCTCTGTGGCACGTGATCTCTTCATCATTCTTTCCTTCCTAAGACTAAAAGTAAAACTAAGGTGCTGATTTGAAAGTAGTTCTTGTTGATGTGCCAAAATTTGATGTGCCCCATTGCAGTATTTTCTTCATCATCTGTATTCTCCAAAAGCTCTTATTCCTGTTTCAGTGCCCTGAAAGGACAAAGCTGCTCCAACACATCTCAGGTTTTGTGCTCAGTCATTTATTTTATGTTGGTGATGCTAAAACACTGAAATTGGAAAAAGGCTGCCCAGCTCTCTTATTAAATTTGTTAAATAGCCTCCTGAAAAGGAAAATTGATCATTGGGAAGGAGGGTCAATGCACAGAAAATGAAATTAGTGACAAAAATTACACCTTCTTCTTTCATTAAGAATTAGCTACTGCTTGCTTGTACTCCTTCAAGCAAAGGGACCTACTTGCCGTAGTCCCTGTTCTTCAGTGCGAACCAGCTAGTCATGGATGGTGTGCCACCTCCTGACCTGAAATGTGCCGGTGTGAAGGCTGGCTGGCTGAACCAGGGGGAGTGTAACGGTGTTTACGTGTGCTCCTGTGATCCTTAGTGTGAGCAGACTGGTGGACTCACCCATCAGTACTGCCAAAGTTCTGTCATTCAGAAAGCCTGAGCAGTGTTTTGGGGGGACGGGGGCGGGGGGGGACGAACTATGGAAGAAAGCTGTATTTAAGGAGCATGATAAAAATGTTATAGAGTTGTTTGGTCAAAAGACTGATCTTGTCTGAACACTTTGAAGTCTAGTTAATCGTGTTGTTTTTTTCCCTTGAAACACAAAAAGTTTGTTTTTTGCATGCTTCTTGGGAAAGTGCAGTTAGGAAAAGAGATGGAAGGTAAGCTACTGTCTGCTTGCTATTAGTGTCATCTGGATTTACATGTACTACTTTTGCTTTGCTTCTTTAAGTTTGATTTGTTATGTTGCGGGCATTCAAAGTAAGTGCATTGTGGATTTCCAGAAGTGCCTGAATGCATCTGGGGGTGTACCACTGGGGATAGTGTCGTGAGTGTTTGTACTTACTTTTTGCATGCAATCCTTTCCCCTCTTTTTAGAAAATCAATGAGAATTGCAGTGCTTCATCAGCCAGCTCAGCAAGACAACCCCAAAATCCGACAGATTCTGGGCAGTCCAGAAATTGTTCAGCACCAACACCTACAGCAACATCAGATTCCCAAGTAGCTGGTGGCCGCGTTGTGTCAGATCATGATGCTCAGCCTGCTGCTGCAGGGCCCTGAGATGCGCTCATCTTATCAAATCCAGTGCATGGAATTCTGCTTCTCACCTGGGAAACGCTGGAGTAGGAGCTCAAAAGTAGGACTTCCTTCATCTTAACGATCATAATGTGATGCAGTGCAAGCTTTTAACTATATAAAGAGTATTCATATGACTACACAGAGCCACATGAGCAGGGAAGCCAAAAGTTCGGGATTCTTGAGGGAATTGACGTGGCCGGATCTAGTGGTAGGAAGAATTCTTGGCTGCTTTGCTAAAGCTGAGTCAAGTGCTATGAGATTCCTCTGCAATCTGTAGAAGGGAGTTCACTCCTCGCTTGTTGAGGCACAGAGTGTCTGGCTTCATTGGGTAATTTTCTTTGAATTTGTTCCCAAGACAAAAAGAAAAGACTTTTTAGGAGAGAAACCTGAGTTTCCCTGCATAGTCTGTTAGAAAATATCAGACCCAATAAACATAGGAACAGCATGAAAACTGTAAAGATTTCTCAGAGAGTAGCTTTAGGAAGCATATCTTCATATTACGGCGATGGAGTAAGTGAACTGCACACGTATTCAAAGAATATGTTTTTGAAGCTAACGTTATCTTGTTTGAGATAAAGGTCTACTTCTGCCAAGCAAAGATTTTTGAATTGGCGTTTTAGTGAAATGGAAAAGTGGGAGGAAGGCTTCTGAAGAAGTTAACCTCTGCGCTTGCAGCCCTCCAGTTGGGCGTAGGTTGTGTGCGTTCGGGTAATTTAGGTTTGATGCTGTACTGAGATGAGAATCTTTGGTCAGGGTTGCACAGCCTGAGACTGATCAAGGGTTTCGGTGGACACGCTTTTTTTTTTTGTTGTTATTATTTCGTCATCTATACAATGGTTTATTTAATGCAGTGTAATTACTGTGGTTATTTATTAAGAAAACAGTAAGCTTTAAGTGCCTAGGGAAGGTGGGGGTACGGAGGAATTGCCTAAAAATCTTAGTGATTAGGTTTATGGGGGCAAAGTCGTCGATGCAGAAATCAAGCAGAGTGAGAGTTTCTCAGGAGGAAGCAAACATAACTAAATTGCAGCACGTTTAGGAAATTACTTTGCCCAATGCCAAGACACTGGAAGACCCTGTGTTACGTTTTGTTACGCTTTTCAATATTAACTGCAGCCAGCTCGCGTGCTGGTGCACAGTGACGATTGCTGCTGGAGGGAAATCCTGGGGCTCAGGGAGGACTCGGGGGGGTTCAGTCAGGACAGCGTTTTGGCCCGTTTGCTTACATGAACAGCTTGTTCCTGGGAGATCCGGAGCACTCAGCTTCTACGGGACCGAGTATTGCTTGGCCCTCCTCAAAGGCAGAGGTGTGCGATGCGTCGGGCCTTCCGCGGGGAAGGCGCGCGGTGGGACGGTACAGCGACCCAGGGGCAAGCCCCAGAGGAGCACGGGCTTAGGGGAGAGGGGGTGGCAGCAGCTGAGGAGGACAGGGGGCGCGCAGGTTAACCCGCTTTGGCATCCAGCTAGCTTGACTGAAGGGGTGGCTGTGCTTTAGCTGTGCTTTTAGAGCAACCCATGTTCCGGTGGTGCCTGGGACCAACACCATAGACAATAACGAGAAACATCGATGACTAGCCACTAGTTACTTTTTTTGCACTTGAACTTAAATGTACTGTACTCACGTAAATCCTCATGACTCGTCTAAGTGTCCTTTAAAATCAGAGATGTATTTATTGTATGTTTGTATAACTTGGGGGAGAACCGAAGGCTGAACAGGTGACGGGAAGGAAGGAGGCTAAAAACCATCTCGAGGCAAACCACCCATCTGTGGAGCTCACACCGGACGGCGTTACCTCGGCTGCTGCTGCATAGCGCCTGGATTGTGAGGTGAAGAGCTTGTACACTGTGTTTACACTTCAGAATTGTGTGTTTGAGATGCCTGCTCTTTTTGGAAATGTATAGTCATTCTGTGTTGCGAATTGGACATGTACACCTGGGTTTTGATATTTGTGAAACTGTAAAAACTGTGGTAAGAAATATAAAATATCCGTAATGTATTTAATAGTATCGATCTGAGCTCTTATTACATTTGCTGGTATTACAGTGCCAGCAGTGAACATAATCACCTGAACTGAAAATAATTCCGCGATGATGACCTTTTGCTAGGTTCACTGGAGGGTGGCGAACCTAGAGCCTGGGAGCTACTCTTGCACGGCGTTAAAATCCCTTCCGTGATAAATTGTGGCCGTAGGCGCAAATTCCTTTCTGTGGGGTGAGGGGGATGCAGGCCAGCGTGCATCATAAACAGGCTGGTAGGCAAGTGTGCAGGACGTGGTGAGTGGAGGCCAAAACCGGGTTACATTTGTCACCCGGCAGCTCTGAGGTAGAGGCTGCCAAGCGCATGCCACGTCGGCTCATGTGGAAATACTTCCGATATCCATTTGATTAACAAAATACGTTTGCACTACTGCACCTGCCCTATACAGCAGCACGTTTGTCTGGAATTTATCGTTCTCTTAGGTGTAGGACAGCTAAATTTTTACCGTTTGATCCCTTTAACTTGTATGCATACAAAAGCGATGACAGGGAGAGGGTTTTGTGGTGCTGTTCGGATGTAACCGCCAGGCCTCACCTGTCCCCTTAGGAATTTGGCTTTGTGGTGGTTTGGATCTGTCGTGAGTGGAGAGTGGGAGCAGCAGGTTCCTTCAGGGAGATGGATCAGGGTGGAGGCGACACTCCAGTTTTGGAGCAACCGCAGCTAACGCACGGTTACCGTTTCTTAAATCTGCAACAAGGGGGAAAACCTTGGGATGTGAACACACACATTTCCTTGGCTCCTCCTTGTCATAGGTCCTGCTGCTCTGAAGAGAGTAAATGCATAAGGGAGAACCACATAGCTGAAAAATACTTTTATTTAAAAAAAATCTGTAAAGTACAAGACAGTATATTGAGTATGCTGTACAGTGTGAATACAAAATAAATACGAAATTCTGACTTTTTTATAAAAACACTGTGAAACAGAAGATCAATGTAACTCATCCTTCCTTAAGGAAGAAAGGGTTTCTAACAGTTAAGGCAACGGTTTAACATCTAGATGCTGTGCCCAGGTTTTCTGGCTTAACGCTGGGCAGTACTTAAGGTGTGTGTTTCAGTAAACCTGTGTAATCTCCCGCACCACAGCAGCGCTGCGCAAGCGGCCTCGCTGTTGGCAACGTGCTCAAATGGCAGCAGTTGGGTTTGGTGGGGTTTGTTTATGAAATGCTTCCAATGTCAGAACAGACTTAGGAGGATTTTTAAGGCCAGCACCAGCTGCCCACTAGAGTGGTCATCACCTTTCTCATGTTGCTGCACTTCTGTCTTGGATGTACTTAGTAGTGTGCTGCTCTACTTTGGATAGTACTTACCCATTCCTGACAAACGATGGACTTCACAACTCCAAACATGGGCTGATTATTAATTTCCTCCCCCTTCCCCTTGCTGGAGTAGCTGTAGCTGGGTTCTAAATAATGTAGAAAAAGGGACAGTGTCTGAAAAATCTAACTGCCTGGTTTTGGGGGGCTCTTCCAGGTAAAATATTGTCTTAATGTATTATCTGGGCTATTGCATATACATACATATTATGTACTGACGGAAGGATAATCATCGCTACCTCAGTAAAGAGAGGAAATCCAGAAGAATGGTGGGTTTAAGCTAGGACAAACCTGATTCTCCCCCTTGGCCTCAAATCACATGATGGGAATTCTTAGCTAACTACAAAGTACGCTGGAAAAAATGTCTACTTTAGAACATGCAAAACCCATTTAGTATTAAAGACATCTCTTCAAGCATCCTTTTTTGACTAATCCTTAATCATTTTAAGTACTTCATTTTCAGGATGGTGATATAGACAAAGGTATAATAAATCTCTGATCTACAAAGATCATCGTTGGGGGGGCAGACGTGTCCATCCTCCTCCCAAACCATCAAAGATAATGAGGCTTCCCTCCGTTTTCGCAACAGCTAATGCTTCTAGCTGCTTGCTAGCGACAGACCCCCTAAGCCAAGCGTGCCCTCCAGAGTGTGGGTGGGAATTTAACTGGGAATGTGGGAATGCTGTGGTGGCTTTCCTGAGCAGAGCTCTCCTGCTCTGTTCTGGAACGTTGTGGACTTAACGTTTGGAGTGTATTTTGGATCACCTCCTTGACAGGGCTTCTCTCTGCTAAACATGCTATAGGTCCTGCATACGTACTTACAAATTTATGGCACAAAAGGGTGTTAAGCGTCAATTCGCTGTGAAATGGAAGAGTCCCTTTCCAAATGAAGCAGAGTCGAAGCGATATAAAGGAGGAAGGACTGTGTAAGTAAGGCTTTGAAGCACCAGCTCCGAGTCCTGTTCCATACAGAGGCACCCCTGGAATGTAGTATGGCAGCACTTCTTAGCGCTGGTAGAGGAAACAGCTTTTCTCCTTTGTCCATGACGGACAACACGTGCGCTGTCGTGGTTTCTCACCACCGCAGCCATGCTGCTTCTCCAGGCGTGTTGCAAAGAAAAGAGACCCTTTTTAAAGCAAACGTTTCCCGGTCTGATGGGCCCTCCTGGGGAGCTAACTGCTTCCCACCACCGGCAATTCCTGCTGCGTTTGTAAGATCAGACGGTGACAGAATTAATGGTCTTTTGTTTTCTGCAGTTTGGAAGACAGTAAAGGAAAGCAGCAAGGTGAGAACAGAAGAATATCAGGAGAGTTTAAAGAACTAAAGAAGGAAATTACCTCTGCAGGTGGATGAACTGAGGGGACGTGATCTCCTCCCCAGCCTACTACTACGACTGTATCACACAGAAGCTGAAAAGACATCTGTCTCAATTTCTCTCCCTGTTCTTTCCTGTTCCTCCACACACACCTCCCGTGGCAGGTCCCACAGAGGGCTGACGAAAGGGAGGCAGGAGCCAGGTATCCCTCCCTCCTTGTTTTGCCAGGAATTACTCTCCACTCACATTTTACTGAATGAGCAAACTACTGAGTACTCAGAGGATAGCGGAGCTGTATGGGGGTTGTCTGTATTCCCAGTTATGTGGGCCCAGCACCGCTCCAGCCCTGCTGACAGCAGCTCCTCCAGGCAGCTGAAACAGCCTCACTCAGCCTTTGTCTTTTCTGGGCCTTGAAAGGGCCAGAAGGGCCAGCAGCACCCATCCGAGGCAAGGAGACTTCGTGAAACTTTCAGTGAAACTGAAAGCATTAGTAAAATTACAGTTCGGAATGGAAATCCTCTCCTCGATCATCTGCAGCTATCGGAGATGGAGCAGCAGAGGACTGAAGAAAGGTTCAGCAGACAGACCCGTAGAACAGGGAAGAAAAGTGAGTATGTGAAGAAACAAGGACACGGAAGGAACACAGAGCAGTACAACTAGAGCAAAGACCAAAACCGATACACGAGTAGAGGGTGAAAAGTCAGGCAGGGTTCTGAAGAGTAAAAGGAGCTTAAAATAAATGTGGAGAGGCAAATGAAGCTAACAGACAGCAAGCCTAGTCAGAGGAGCAAACAAATCTCGTTCACCTGTGTTAACTCTCTATTGATCCTTAGCACTGGAACATCTCACTAAGAGTAGTTAATCAGCACACTAGCAGCATTAATAAATTGTTGACACATAGGGTACTCAATAGAGTATTAATAATGGCTTCTCCTCGCTCTAGTGCTCAGTACAGAGCACCTGACAATGAAAAGGACCTAAACAGATTCTCTATTTTCTGGAGGTAATATCCTTGGAAAACCCAAGCATCCCGGTGGGACAGGCTGCTGCCAGTACTTGCTTTGGAAATAAGCAAGGCTTACTTCCCCAGTTAAACTATCAATAGCGTGAGAGTCCTCTTCACTTGAACAGCCCCTGTGGTTTCCTTCTGTGTGATTCGGGAAATGTTTTTTTCAAAAATCCTTGTTTGTCCCCCAGCAACCACCAGAAAGCACCAAGCATGAGTTCTTGGTCTGCATCCTTCCTTTCCAGGATGAATGTGTTTTCCCTCCCTTCTTGGTTATTTCCCAAAGCTCAGAGCACCTCAGTAGCATATGGAAATGCAATTTGTTGATGCCTTTCATCTTCATCCTCCTCATCTCCTTCGTGGATGGAATTGGCTGGATCATCTTGCTGAGATTCTGCCCTTGTCTCGAAGAGCTGCTCTTCCAGGAACAAGCTCCCAATGCCGTATTCCTCATCGTGGGCCTTTGCCTCTGCATGTGAGATATGGGGAGATCCCAGAACAAAAGCTGCAAACCTGTTAAGATTTTTAAAGGGAGAAGTGATCAGCTGAGAAATGAAAAAAAAACCCGCTGTAAATGCAGGAGATGCTGCCAATTAAGCAGGGATGTTGTAAGGACATGTCCCCCGGCAGTGCGAATGAGGAGAAGCTGCGGCATGAGCTAGGGAGTCCTGAACAGCAGAGTAAATCACAACAGATGGCAGTGACCCTAAACGTTTGTTTTCCTGCCTCATCTTTTCAGTCTTCAGTCTTTTCTATATAAGTAACTTGCTCTTCTGGAGGCCATCTGCAAGGTCTTGTGACTAAGCAAGATCTAACTTGGTTTTCACATCTTGTCAGTACTCGTGGGGTAATCCAGAGTAAGCATTGGTACAGTTGGATAGGTGGTATTTCAGCTTCTGAAAATAAATTAAAGCTGTTGCAGCATATCTGAGACAAAGGCTGTAAGAATTCAGGTAAGTTGACTTTGCTGTGAAAGGAAACATGGTGAGAACTTCACATTCCTACACTGCTGTGCTATCTATCACCTTGCTTTTCATACTGCATGCGCGCCCCAGGCAAGCTGAGCTTAAGTCTTGCCAACGAATTCCTGCTTTTGGTGAACCTGGAGCTGCAGGAATTCTGCAGCTGCTCCAAGGCAATGCCAAACTGGAGGTCTGGCAGAACAGAGCATGAACGAGCACTGCCCCTGCATTTCAGTCCGCCACAAACCTTAACTTTCAGTGGACGGCTACGTTGAAGAGAGAGAAGGGAGCTGGAGGTTTCTGGCAAGCATGTGGAAACAGACGGCGGTTCTGACACCTGGGTAAGTGTCGACAGCATCAGAGAAATGCAAGAAAAAGGAAGTGCAGCTACATTCTGGAGTTCTGGTAAACTGATCAATAATTTACATTTTAGACTTAACATTTCTGTGAGATGAATGTTGTCACCTCGTTCTTCTTGGAAGCACTGTTAGTCTAAATGGAGAACAGCACTGGGCTGGCTGTTTTACAGGTTTGCCTTGTGTTGAACTGTCTTCTGATTCTTAATGGAAGCTTGGAGGGGTACTCGACTGTAAATCAGACCCCCGTTGGTTGTCCTTTCCGTTATTGTATTTTTATAGTGAACAGTTTATAAGAACTGTATTAACTAAGTGATGGCTAGAAAATACGTGTCTCAGCTGTTTGTTTTGTGCATTTGGCAGTATTTTGTTTTACAATACTGCAGTGAGTTTTCACTTTTTATATCTTTCAATCATGTTACAGAATGAAAGTAGCTTAGAAAATAAGATGGTTTAACAGGAAATCTATAAAACCTGGCAGAGAGGCTGTCTGTGTGTGCCCGCCCAAGGAAGATGAAGGTTCTGAAACTAGTTTTAACTTTTTATTGATTAAATTCCAAGCTGACTGGGGCCCCTTTGAAATTGTGACACTTGGGTTCTGTGGCAAAGGCCAAGTCTTTGTGGCTGGCTAATATGTGAAACTCTGCTTCTGCTATCTTGCAGTTTTGGTTTTGATGGAAATACGCTGCTATTATTAATTTTATATTCTGCAAGATTTTCTGGCTGTACTTAACCTAAGCCTTTCCAACCCATATTTGTCTTAAGTTTGTCTCTTAAGCTCTATCTGAAGTAGCTCTTCTGCTATACTTCCTAGGTGCAGGCATCAGTTTCTTTGTATTCTTAGATATTGGTTGATACTTCAAGTAACAGGATGCCTTGGCTGTGCGGGTTTGCAGTTGGAGAGCTTCATACAGGTAAATTTGAGCATGTATCTTCAACCTGCCCCAATTTTACACAATGCAAAAGTGTACTGCTCTTTAAACTGAAGAAAGGAGCGTTTCACTGGTTAGACAGCCACCTGGGTGGCTGTGTAGGAACTTACAGAGGCACTGTAGGAAACCTGTAAGTTTAAGGAAAGCTGCCATTACCACGAATTACCCGTGAACATCTGCAAACTCTCAGAGTAATTTATGGTCGGGGAGGAACAAGCTGGGGGTTTAATACTACCAGCAAGTAATATCCTTGAGAGGTGTGGCCGTGGTCTTTAGTGGGATTGCTCAAGAAGATAAAGCTCCCGGCATGTCTGACTGCGTGCAAGATAAACGCACCTGGAACAGTGCCTGAAGTAGCATTTGGGTCCGCTGTGCAGCAGCATCTGTGCAGTGCGTTCCCTGTTTTAGAGAAGCCAGAAATTCTTACCTTTGTGGGGACTGGAGTTTGGATACAGCTAACCACGATGGGAAGTCAGGGTTCCTGCAGAATGAGCGGAGCTCCTCCAGAGCTCTGATCGTTTCTGTTTCACCTTGCTCGCGATACTCCTCTTCAGTAAGCCATTTAAACACTAACTTTTTTGATTTAAAGCGATTCTTCATTTTTCTGGAAATGAAATGAAAACAATTAGTATTTCTGAAGTCTTCTGGCACATAATTATTGTCTGTCCTTTTTCTCTACTACCTGCTATTAACACGCTTTAACCACCTTTATCCTTTTAAGACAAGCTACATTCTTGCATCAACATTTTATAGGAGGAGAAATCTAATGTTTACTAGCCTGTTTACCTCAGGTCTTCACCAAAGTTGTAGAATTCCACAGAATGGTATCTAATGAGCTTTTGATCACGTCCTTGTTGTGTACGCACGGACTAAAATCTCACAGAATTAAATAGATGGCTGCTTGCTCAGCCATTTTTAGGTGCAATATGCAAAATGTGTCTGTGCAGACATGGGCTGAATCAAAACCCAGTCTGCATATGTAACATCAAAGATAAGCAATGCTCCAAGTCTGTTATGAGTTGTTCATGTTGTTTACTAGATCGCTTCTCTTAAATCTTGCTTTAAATTACAAAACTGAGTAGTCTGAGGCCAAAATGTTTACAATCTGATGTTTTTTTAGCTGCTGCATAGCGATGTATAATATAATTAGATATCAATTAGAAAGTGTGCCATGTTCTGTTCCCTTCTGTCGACTGCTTTCAATTTAAATGTTGTGATGAGTTAAGATAAGCAAGGGCTGGATGCCCATAAAACTTTCAGCTCTACATAAAAACACCTGCTCCAACCAGCAGCATTCAACTTTACTCCTTACTTCCCTGCAAAGCAAGAATGAACTGTAGCCCTCGTTCAGCTCAAATGGCAAAGGTCTTGCTGGCTCAGTGGAATCTACTGAGCTTAAAAACAAGTAACGCAAGATTCTTAATTATTTTGATACATCTGGTGCTCTCCACTGTGTACCTGGCATCGTGGCCTCACAGTTGGGTGCTACTGCTTAGTGTTTTGAAACAGAAAAAAACCCAACCCTGTTATTCCCATAAGAGAGATTTGTAGACCTGTATTTTGGCTTTATAGAAGCATGAGTTCATGGTGGGGGGGTGGGGAAGAGATCCACATGGAGAACAAACAACAGTGTTTCAGGGTAAAACAGGTATGTTCTGACTTCTGTGAACTCGTAGCCAAATCTTCCTGATTTCAGAGTGAGCTGAGCCTGCTCACATCAGGTCAGTATTGGTCCTATACGTTGCCTTTGAAACAGCCGGTGCTCATCAGCTGCAGGCAAAAATCAGACTGTAACATACGATAAATTCTACCTAATATAAAAAAGCTTTAACGCAGTCCACAATTCAACATCTAAAAAGAGCACAAGAGCACAACGGCACGTTCTTAAAAACTAAAAAATGTGTAAAAGGCTAAGACGAAAAAATTATTTGGTTTTTATTCTTTTGCTTATGCCAGTTCTAGCCTTTGCCTCTTCCTGGTGTTCTGCAGTTCAGCAGAAGTCCACAGGTACGGCTCTGCGCTAAAGACTTCTTAACCTGGATGCCATCACTGAAGGTAAAAAACAGATGTAAGTTGGCAGGACTTCTTAAAATCTTCATTTGAGAGTTTTATTTGTGATAAAACACGCTTCAAACTCAAGGATGAGCAAACATGTTGTTCCCATGTTGCTAAGCAAAGTACTTAGCAAACTAAGGTCTACATATTGCAAGCAGTTCCCGTTCCAAATGCCACAATATAAATGGGGCTCCGGAGTACGGGGGACTGTCTCCGCAGCGGTAACAGACTGTTGCCATGAATTAAAGGTAGACATGTACATCTAGGACAATCACCTTGGAAAGCTAGACTCAATGGAAACCATTATTTTTTTGGACACGGGTTTTTAATCTCTGAAGTCTACACTATCTAACCGACACAGACTATCGCTTTTTAACGTCTGCTTCTCGGTGATAGTGCACTGGTTTATCCTGTAAGATTCAGTACGAGTTAACCCGCAGATCGTCTCACCGCACATGCAGCCAAGGCAGCACTGCTACCATCTAATCAATCAACCAAACAAATGTTTTGGTTACCATTTGCTGCAGACTAGAAGGTGCTACATTTGTACTAAAGAGCACAGTCATATTTCTCTGTTCTCCATACAACAAAACTTGTGTTTAACACTGCCGAATGGAAAATATTTACATTCTGGTGTCTCAGGGCTTTAAACCTTTTCTATTGCAGCTTTACATCTAGTAAAAATATGAATTAGTACTAGAAATTCATAAATAGTTATTGAAGCGTAAGGGTTTTCTCCTTATTAGCCCCCAGGATTTCCTTGTGACACAGGGACTCGGACATTCATAAATACATACAAACCTGCCTATGTGCCTAGCAGCACCGAGCGGGTAATGCAGGCCTTTTGAACAGAGGCTGACTGCTATTACTGCATATGCAACTTGAGGTATGGTGACACCACAATAAATCAACACAAAGGCTGTTAATTGTAGCGTCCACGTGAATAAGGTGATGCTCAGTTCAGTGGTAAGCGGTCCATGCTGATAGCAAGCAGCAAAGCTGGTAATTCCAACAGCCAGAAAATACCCTGTAGAAACAGAAAAGAAGGACATGGAGAAAAATATGCAACCCACCCATACAAATTGCATTAGTTTGCTTCACAAAGCTTGCAACTGCTGAGTAGCATAGCCTTCTGTGTCTTGTCTTATAGATAGCTGCATTGTTGTATGTGCTTTATGTTTCAAAAGTGTGCAGAGAGTTCACAAGGTGATCTACAAACAGCCTTTAGCTAATGCTGTGAGCTGCACGTGAATTCTCCCAGTGCAAGATTGCAAGAACGCTGAGGCAGGTGCTGGATCGATAGGTCTGTCAGCCCCTGCAGCCACAGCCAGTTAGCAATTTAGGCATCCAGATCCAGCAAAATACAAACCAGCGTAGCTGCCCTTTTGCTGTTACAGGGAAAGTAGGTAATGGCGAATCGATGAACAAATAATCCAGCCAAAATCTGCTCTTAAAGCTGCTACTGGCCCACTCTATCATAAATTCCTTATTTAACGATACACGGTGAGTAAATGCTCATTTGAGTGGATCAGGAACCTTTCGAATACTCCCAACATCCATGGCTTAGGAGAAAAAAGTACTCCATAAATAAGTCACTTGATTTTGGTTTTTATGGGCAAGTATTCATCTAGCCACTAAATTTCGGCAAAATCTGCAGCACTTTTTTTGATAATTTTCTTACCCAGCAAGTAGTTTCTGTGTTCAGACCACAACCACTGCGTATTCTCTTTGAAGCAGTAAATAAAATAGAGGGAGAACATCCAGCAGCCACCCATTAAGATCCAGAAGGTACTGCGCTGGAAATTTAAAAAAACCCACATTTTAACAAAACTTTAAAATTATCGAAAAATTTCAAGTCAGAATCAGGACCATTGTCGGCAAGGGAACTCCCAAACAAAATTGGATGTGGTATTTGGTAGACCTACAGGGCTTATGATTTGTGTTAAGACTTCCACTGCACAGTGCTCTGCATGCTACAACTCAGCAATACCAATTTTAAGTGGAGCAACTGTACCTCTGTATTTGTGTATCGTGTTCCTATGCCATGGTGTAAGCTTATTGCAGTGTATTCCCAATTAACGTATCTCAGCAATATTGTGGGAATGCACAGACTTTGTAAAAGTAAAGGAAAAATTCACATCTGCCTTGCAATTAATCGTCTCTGGTGAACGGAAGAGAATCTGTCCCAGTTGCTACTAAAACTACATTTTGATTTAGATTGATTCATAGCTTCAAAAGTAAGCTTAGCTCTGGTCCCATGAAAATTATATATCTTTCAGAATAAACCCTCTTGTACATCAGCAATCTGTTGTTGGGTTTAAACTCAGGAGCAAGCTAACTAGAATTTAGATTCTGACCTATTTATATTTACTTGACACAAGCAAAGCTGCAGTCATTTCAGTGCAGTTACCTGGCCACAAAAACACAGCAAGGTCAGAATCTGGCTCTGTACTCTCCACTTCCTATATTATGATGTTGATTATTATTTTGTCTAGTAAGTGCAGATTTACCCTTGGAATAAACCTTTTAAGTGTCAACAGGACAAAGACTAGCAGAGCAAGAACACCCAGTATTATTCCAGAAAGGTAAAAGAACTTGGTACTCCTGTAAGAAAAGAGAGAATACAGTGAGAAGTATGATTTGTAATTGGTTAAGATGCCAACATTTGTAAAAACAGCAGTGATCTTCAAAAAGTACTTAATGCAGCTGTAAGTTAAGAACCGCAGTTACATGGTCAACAGACCCACTTCAGATACTAAATTTGTGTAAGGAAAAATTCCCAACGGATACTCAAGGTCACTGGAGTTGTTACAGGCTAGGAAATAGTGTTGAGTTTTTTAAAGCTCACACTATTTCTGATTTCACTGACCTTCTAGTTTCTAGTAATTTCATTTTCTTCCATGTACCGATATAGTTCTGTACGGCAAGAAAAGTTTTATTTTTTTGAATTTAAAATGCAAAAAAACCCTCCACAAACCCACAATTTTTTTTCTAAGCTTATGCATTTATGAAGTCTGACTTTCAGAGTTAACTCTATTAAACCTACTGCTCTCTGCTTGTTTTCAAGGTGTCTCCTGACAATTAATTTGTGACTCACTTTGCTTTGAAGTCATGGGCCACATGTTTTGCTACAACAATTAAGTACCCTCCCTTACATGCTATGCAAAACGTGCATCAAAAGAATGATGGGGCAAGGCTGGCACAAAGGTGGAGGCAGACGAGGCCCCACGTAGCCTCATCTGAAGCAGTTCTCCATGCAGGAAGGCACCACTGACCACACACGCAGCATTATTTAGCATTCAGCTAACCTCACTCACTGGTTTACACAACAGAGAAGAAGTTTTTCTGAATCAACACTGAGTATTGTCTTGGTGTTGCCCTGTGCAGGAAGCTTGGATACAAGGACCCTAACACAGCTAAGTGATTAATAAGAGTGCAGCACTCCAACGTATGTCACAATCTGTCCAAACACAAATCGTATGAAGAGGTTTTAAATATATGTTCAGTTTCCTTATTTCAGTTTCCCAAAGAACCACCTCTTTAGCTTAGAAAACAGACCAAAGATTCACACAGGCTTTGGGAAAGAAGGTCAAAAAACAGCAGCTAGCACTCACCTGCTCAGGCTGTTTGCAAAATGGAACAGAAAAATTCCAGCTATAAACAAAAACAAGAGCCTTCCATCTAGCACTAAAAAAAGGGGGGAAAAACAGAAATGGACTTTAGACTAATTAAACCTGAAATTCTGATTATATAAAATATCAATAGAAAAGTCGCAAGCTTCTTACAGAAGAGATGGTACATTCAGTAACACTGGCAGACTGAACTATCTAATCTGAACTGAAAGACTCGCTACTTACTTTCTCGTTCCACACGCACAGTGTACGGTTTGGTTTTGAAGGGCTGTATTTTAAAACAAATATCCTCTCCATATTGTTTTATGCGTATGGAAGTTTCCGTGGATGTCTCCGGTTTCCAGAAGATTTGAACAGCACATGCAGCAAACTCAAAAACAGTTTCTGAATTACGACAGTTGCTTTTTTCTGAAATAGGCTCAAAGGTGAACACTTCTCTGCTGTTAACTTTCACCTAAAACCAAACAAGAATACACAGAGAAGCAGCTCAGATTCATGGCTTTATTTTGGTTTTCTGAACTATGCAGCATATAAGCCATGTATGAGACAACGAAAATCAATCAGTATAGAGAGCTTGAGAATAAAATGCTAGTGCAATTCATAATTGTTTAACATTAGTTATTTATATTATGCAAAGATTAATTGTTTAGGCCTTGCAAGGTAATCCAGAGAATTCAATGCCAGCAACATTCTATGGAAGGGCCTCAAACCCATCCAAAAGCTTGGTGAGTTTGGTTTTACCATAACACATGCCCACACACCAGCAGTATTTGTAAACATTACCAGTAATATTTGACTACAGTTTCTTTTATGGATGCTCATACGCTTCCCCATTCCCCCCCTGAACCGTAAGAAATAGGACTTTCTTTTCTTGTGGTTAATAATGCAGTCTTCATGTTAGGGACAGAAGAGCGATAAGGAAAATGAGGAGTATCATAACTAGAAATTTAAATACAAGCATGTTCCTGTTGGGTATTTTGGGGGTTCTTGCTAGTTCCTAGCACCCTCCGCCACCACCCTGGTAAAAGATCTCATCCATCTTCTGAGATGGGATCACCTTCCTAAAGATTGTGATTCATTGTGAGCTCTCAGTCAGGGCCTGCTAGACAACAAAGACCCATCTACAAAAAAGTGATGCAACAGGTAATAAACCAGGCTTCTACTGGGAGAAGAGGCAACATGTTAGCAAGCAATTTGTTGTGGGAAAAATCGGAACTTCCTGCTATTAAACATTTACTCCAGGAAAGTGTGTGTGACTGCTGGAGGCTCTGGCCACCTGAAGTCTGCTACCGTTCATAAAAACATCCTCAGCATGTTCCTGAGGAAAATAGTCCCGGGAACAGACAGATGTTCTTCTGCCTTATAGCTGAGAGCAAATTCCTCCAACAGAAATGAAGTGGAATGGTTTCCTTCCTTTGTCTGGAGACATGCTTCCCAGGAAAAAAAAAAAAAGGAACCACACAGAGTCTGCTTTTCCTTTAGCTGTTATTGCTTCCACCATAAAGAGATTTTTATATTGTTTCGAGCTAATCTCTAAACATGTTTCTTGCAAGATGACTCTCTGTTACTCAGAAAAACAGAAACACGCTGCTGCTGCTGTTTTTTCATTAGTCACAATCTAATACACCTTGGGTTCCTATACTGTGGCCTGGTGTGCTACAGTGAGTGAGTCACAGAACTGCATTTTATCCTCAAATTTAGAAGCTTTCTAAAGGCGTTTGGTGATAATGCAGTTAACAAGGTTAACAGTGGTCTATCAATAGAAAAGGCGTGTGACAAAATAATACGCAAGTCTGTGCTAATGTTTGTGTGGCATCATACTGTTAGCCTGGTTGACATCCTTCTAATAAAAAGACCAAAACCCACTGTATCCAAAGTGGAGGATCACAATGCTGCATTTTTATCATGGTCCTACCTATACACCGTTCCAACTACTAATGACACGGACACACCACTTTGATCTTGCTAACTGATCATTCACTTTGCTGGCAAAAGTTCACGTGAAATGTGTTGCATAGCTGAATGATCCCCCCAAACAGCCTCTTACCTGAAGAGTTGACCAAACGTACTGCAAGTGAATGGTTCTGTTTTGCATATAGCAGTAGCAGTTTTCATCCTGATTCTGGATGACATCCATTTCCTGCAAAAAGCTACAATTTCTACCTGGGGGAGAGCAGAAAAGTTAATTTTACATATGCATCAAATACAAATGTATAATTTTGTTCCTTTCCATTGTTGTATATGCCGAGGGAATCACAAGCAGCTTGCAGATAACCAAATGTAAAAGCTATGCTGCAGGGTAGCGTGTTCAGTATGATTTAGATGAAAATCCAAATTACTTCCTTAATTTAAAAAAAAAAAAAATTACATTTGAATCAGATAAATTCAAATCAAGTAATTTAGGGCCCAGAGAAAATTGCAAACACCTTTGGAAAAAATAAATGAACTATCTAGGGTGATATTTTTTTTAAAAATGTAATCCATAGAAGATTGGCTTTGGTATCAGTATTTTGATGGCACTGGAATAGAGCCTTTGGGCCAAATTCACTGCTGGCATGAGTGGGTGTAACTCCACTGGAGTCAATGCTTATACCGGTGGTGAATGCAACAATGTGGGAGTCTGAGCAGGTAAACAGGCTTACATATTAAAATAGTCATTTAGCACATGACACAGCTGCTGATTGCAGAAATCATACTCCTCTCCCTCGGAAGCATTTCTAATGTTAAAGAACACAACTTTCTTTTTAAAAACAAATTTTCCTGCCATAGTCCAGCCATGACTGTAGTAAGGCAAATGCACAGATAGCTTGCCATTAAGTCATTTAATTAGGGATGCTAATTGGTCTAACTCTCCTGAAATGTTAGCAAGCCCCTACGATCTTCAGAATCAGGTTGCACTTTTGAGCAGAAATGCACCTAAAAGATTCATGGAGCAAACTTTGAAGAATAACATACATCCTGATCTATATACATGTGTAAAATATACCCTACAGTGCATTACAGCAGTGTTCCAGGAGCATAATTAAAGAGAAGAATAAAGGAAATAATTACAGATCTGAACAGAGGGAATCATCTGGCTCACTGAATAGAAAATGTAGGTCTAAGCCAAGCTCAGTAATAACTGCTAAAACACTGTCATACACTCACAGCAGCACAGTAAGTATGTGCAAAACAGTCTTAATCTGGACGAGGAGATACTGTTTGCAGGTAAAAACCTGCCCTGTCTCTCTACATGGAATCTGAACTTAGGCTAAATTATTTTCTAACCAATTTAATTAAGCCAATGAAAAATACCTGTGTGGATGTTCTTATGTAAGTTTATTGTGTCATTCTAGAATTAAAGTGCCCACAGATGATCCCGCTAAAGTAAATTGGTTTAAACTTAGAATCTGGGCATATTTATTGTGAAAAATCAGCCATCTGATTAATTTTCATCCATGGCAAAACCAGTGGGAGGGCACACAACCCTTCTGACAAGGGCTGGCGGTACCTCTTGACAAGGCACTTCCATAAAAGCCATCAGATGAAGTTGTAAAAGGATTCTTTTGCCTCTGAAGTGCTGCCAACTGACGCAGCAAGCAGGTGAGGCTGGGCACTACCCAGGGCTAGGACCAAGATAATCTGGTGACAGAAAACAGCAATACCCTGGCAGAACCAAAACGCAGCCGAGGTGCCCACAGCATCCCTGCAGGGTGTGTTATGATTTTGTCCCGTCGGATAACCCATCCCACCACGTTAGAAGTGATGTCCTCCATAGCCAACGCCAGCAAATATTTCTTCCCTGCCACCCCCCAAGGTATTTTCTTCAGAAAAAATAATTCCCTTCAAACACAAGATCAGCTCCATAGAGTGAAACATGTCCCAAAAGGAAAAGTGCTTCTGAACTGTGAGATGGAGGATGATTTTGGCTGCTGGGAGGACACACAGAGCGGGCAGTTCCCAAGTTTTGCAATTCGGAGCAGCGGAGAACCGGCACCTGCTGCGGAAGGCAGCAGATGCCCAAGGCTTGGGAACGCCAAGGGAAGGCACGGGGGCTGGGGGCAGTTTGTTGAGTTAATGCATCGCTGCTGCAACTGAGAAAAACCTCTAGGGTCTTCCCTGCTCTCGTTAAAAAAAAAAAAAAAAAAAAAAAAACCAACAAAAAAAAACCCTCTTCCGCACCCACTTCTCCTGAACCACGCCGTGAGGAAGCCCGAGGGAGGCACACAGGCGAGAGCCAGCGCCCCATGCCCGCGGCCCAGCTGAGGGGACGGCAGCGGGCCCCTTGCTCCGCGCCGCTCTCCCGCCCCTGAATGAATATTCTTAGGGGAAATGAACGGAGCCGGGACAAGCCGAAGAAAACTGCAAACAGAAAAGGAGCAAACCGCCTCAGGGGCGCGCCTGGCCGCTGGCAGCCGGCGGCCCCGGCCTCTCCTCAGGGCAGCGCCATTTTGGGCCGCGGCAGAGGCCGGGGCGGCGCGGTACCGGCAGCGGTGGCGCCCGAGGGGAACGCAGGGCAGCCAGCGTGTCCCCCGCGCCTGTCCCGGGGGGCGCGGGGTATGTGTGTGAGGAGCGACCCCCCCGACCCCCGCCTGTGACCCCTCCGGGCAGGGGAAAGGGACCGCCGGGGGCGGGAGGGGAAGGCCAGTACCTGCAGGCGGTGCCGCCCCGGCCAGCGCCAGGAGGAGCAGCCCCAGCCCCAGCCCCAGCCCCAGTGGGACTCGGGGGCGCTGCCAGCAGCCGGGCGGCCGCGGCGGGCTCATGGGGCGGCCGCCGGCTCCGGGAGGGCGGGCTGCGGCAAGGGGAAGGGGCAGGGAAGGGAAGGGAAGGGGCGGCGCGGCCCGGCCCGGCCTGCCCACCGCTCGGGGCCGCGGGAGCCCGGCTCCGGGCAGGGCCTCTGGGGGGCTGCCGCGGCGCGCTCCCGCTGCCCTGCAGCCTGCCTGTGGCATCGCTGCCCTGTGCCTCGGGGCTTCCGCCGACTTCAGCGTGTGCGCTGGAAAGAAAAATACGCGTGTAGCAGCGCAGCGGAACCGTTCCGGCGGCGGTGGCCCTGCCTGGCTGAGCGGCGGGCCCGCTGCCCGCGTGGGTCGGGTACAAATTGGTCCCAAACTGCCGGACAGGCTGTGGTGCTGCCCGGCCTCTGCCCAGGCAGCCGCCCCGCTGAGGCGAGGCGCTGTGGCTTGCCTCCATACCCACTGCCCTGCTCTCGCCTGGGATAGCGTTAATTTTCCTCTTGGCAGAGTTAATTTTCTTCTTAGTAGCTGGTGCACTGCTGTGTTTTGGGTTTGGTGTGAGAACAGTGTTGATAGCACGCTGATGGCTTTAGTTGTTCCTGGGTAATATTTATATTAAGCCAAGGACTTCTCAGTTCCTTGGGCCCTGCCAGCTGGAGGGGCGCGGGGAGGCAGCGGGAGGCACAGCCAGGACAGCCGAGCCGAGCTGGCCAAAGGGACGTTCCACACCGTAGAACATCGTGCTGAGTATATAAAGCTGAGGGAAGAAGAAGGAAGGGGATACCTTCAGCGTTACTGTGTGTGCCTTCCCAAGTGACCATTCTGTGCGCAGGAGCCCAGCTCTCCTGGGGTGGCTGAACCCCTGCCTGCCTTGGGAAGCGGTGAATGCATTCCTTGTTTTCCTTCGCTTGCGCACGCGGCTTTTGCTTTACCTATTACACTGTCTTTATCTCAACCCACGAGTTTTCTCACTTTTACGCCTCCAACCCTTTTCCCCCATCGCGCTGTGGGGGAGTGAGCGAGTGGCTGCGTGGGGCTTGGCTGCCGGCCGGGGTTATGCCATACTACGCACGGCTCCTCGGTCCCCCTTCCCCACCCGGCCCGAGGGAAAGGCTGTGGCCGGTCAGCAGTGTGCCTGCAGCCCAGCGGTGTGCGACAACCGGACCCTCTGCCCACCCAGGGCAATTCCCTCATGGAAGTGGTGTTAGGTGTTTTGATGGAGGAGAATGTCTAAGGCTTTTCTGTATTTCCTAGGCAGCCGCAAGAAAAGCCTGGAGCTGTATGCGCCGTTTCCCTGTCAGCACCATGAAGACATGAGCTAGGTCCAAGTCGGCTCAGTCCCTGCTTGCTCATTGCAGTCATTTTAGATTGCTTGTGAGTCACCATCAGCAGTCAGGGGTGGAAAGGGCTAGAGCTCTTATCCTATTCTATGAAAATTGATAAACACAATTCTGCCGAGGCATTCTAGCATCACCAACATCTATTTTTATACCGAGCCCTAAATTTGGCCTTTCCAACCTACTTGCTTTGCTACTATGCGTTCCCTTCCTTGTTCTTAAAACGATGCCATTTCTCTGCATGAAGGTTGCTTTTGGTTTTATTTTTGATTGTTTAGGGCTGGATCCAATTCCCGGGGGTGCCAGGATGGGCTTTTTTAACACCTGAAGGGGGCTGCCCACTGCCTCGCACCTTGTCTCGGCGCTTACATCTGCGGGGAGTGGGTGGTGCAGGGCTGCGGCTCTCCGCGCCTCACCTCCTACACCCGCTCAGCGCTGGCTGGGCTTGCGTGTAACTGTGGATTATTCCTTGCAAGTACTGAGGAAGTGGAGAATAAGGGCAAAAATAGTTGGGATTTGATAGCGTGTGCAACATCTGACAAACTTCAGTCTCCAAAGGAAGCAGCGATTGATTTATATCTTTGTCTTTATGTAATTTGGGTGTTGTCTTTATATAACTTTTCAGCTGCTTTCTCTAGCAAATGTCATGGAGAAAGAAATGTCAGATTTTGTGCTTACCTGCTTCCCTAATAAACCCTTAGAAATGTGTTACTTCTTGGTTGTGTGTCTAAACGGTAAGGGACAATCATACCCATGTTATTGGAGGAACCCCTTTCACATTTCCAACTTGCGATATTTTTTTGGTTATGCTAACCTTCTTGACAGTATTTTTTCTGGGAAAGTAGACACTCCACGTTCAGTTCTCGCTTGTATTTTCATTCCTAGAGCTCTTTGCACTTCACTGCTAATTAACTTTCAATAACTGTCGTAGGGTTACAGTCAGTCAGCATGAATCAGACAGAAAATGTAGCTTTAGGGGACCTCACTCTGTCAAAAACTATTAGAAACCTTTGCTTGATTTCCGAGGAGAACGTACTCGCTCAAGCAGGATACAGCAGCTATTAGGCAGCGTTCGACTGCAGTAAGAAATCCTTAATAAAAGACTCGGTGCTTTTGCTATAGCCCTCCTTCCAGGGTGGCTCTGAGTAATTATGCGGCAGTTTTCCTTGCTTCCCATTTGTTCAGCTTCCTAAATGGTGGCATTGCTAGGCCAAGGCTTGGGTTCTGAGCTTAAAGGCAGCGCTTTTAATTGTTTACTCACAGATATAATTTGAAATGGTGGAGAGGGGGAGGTTGCTTACAGGTGTGGCTCAGCTTGTGGAAGCTCTGCTCTTTCTGCATCTTACGAGCTGGGGAGAGTTGAGTGAGACCAGCTTTTGGCTGGGAGACCTTGAGGGAAGAGGTGGTAGGCAGCAATGCTGCCAGTACTGGGAATGGGCCACATTCCCGGGATGCAGCACGCAGGGCCCTCAATCTCCATGCTTTTGACAAATTGCCACTTTAGTAGTTGGGAAAAAGGCCAGCGAGCAGCACAGAGCCATGTCCCCAGCATGTGCTTTCCTCTCAAGCTTTTGGAGCTCTGGGTTGTGTCAACCCAGTATGCCCTGACCTCCAAAACACTCCTTAGCATCTTCCAGAACGCCCTTGGCTAGCTGCTTAAAAAGCTGACTGCAACATCACATGTAATACCAAATCCTCTGTGTGCTGCTGAATCCTTTTTCTTCCACAAAGACCCCAGCTACTCACTGCTGATGATTTATTGGGCCTGTGCAGGCACAGAAATAAGCTACAGCTGTGTGAGGCACTGATGGGGTGGTCCTCCGTGCTCCTCAAAGCCTTGTCTGCCTTGGGCCCTAGTGCTGTTGGAGGCAGTCCCTCTCCCTGGCGGCACCTGCGAGTCCCAGCTGGGGACTGGGCACTCGGGGTCCCAGTTCCCACCCCACAAGGTGATTGCCGTGACCCACTTGCAGCCGACCGTTTACTTTCTAACCAGAGCTAATAGAGGCTTTCAGTTTCCAGGTGTGCCATTAAAATCTCAACACCTGCTCCAGATGACTAAGGATCCTTCCTCTGATAAATTCAGGGTTTTTTTCCTCTTTGCTCTACGTCAGCAGTGGGTATGATTTGTTTGCAGAGTTATAGGGTGCTTTACCATTCTTTGGCCAGCCCTGTGTGGATGGGGGTCTGTTGAATCCGTGGTGTTTTTGCTTTCTTAGAGCTTGCGCGTGGGTGTTGGATTGTGTCATTCGTAGGAAGCAAGCGTCAAAGGAAGCAGGATCAACTGCTGGAGGAGGTTTGTAAGCCAGGTATTTAATATTTGGTTTCCTGGAAAAGCAAGAAAAAGAAAAAAAGCAAAACAGGCAGCCTTTGTGTCTTTAGTTTTCCCATGTACTCGGAGTAACACAATACCTATATGTGCTTAAGTACAGTTAGGGTTTGGTGGTTTGGGGTTTTTTGCCTTGGTTTATTCAGGATGGAGAAGGACTGTATCTCTCTTTAAATAGTTTCACATGTTTTGGTGGATTCTGTTGAATGTTTATTCCAGTAATACAAATAATTCATGTTCCGTAAGTGCCCTCACAAATAATGCTGTTTATTATCAGGTACATTATGTTGTCTTTGTATTTGATGTAAAATGGCCTATTGGAGTTAAAATTAGACAGAAGAGCCATTTGAGACTATTTTGTTCATCTCCAGCTGTTTTTTCAGGAGTGCATTAGTCTGAAGTATTTCATGGGCAAAATACGGAGTTATTTTTGGGGGAGAAAAATGATCTACAAAAGAGAAGTATAGCTACTTATTTTTACAGTGGTTTTATGGTAATCGCTATTTTATTTTACATGTGTAGATACTGAGCTAGATACTTCTCTACTAGGAATATTCTTCTAAACTGCTCTAGGTAGCAGATATCTTTTGCAGTGCTTTTCCAGGCTAAGCTTCAAAATTAGCAAGAGAAATTAGGGGTTTTTTTAAAGGTTAGCTGTATCCTGTCTTATGGATTAGGCCAAAGGACCATTTCATTATGCTGTTGGTTTTTTTTCTTAAACCTTTGGCTATTTAATCTAAATGCAAGGTGCTTACTCTAGCCGTCCATGCTTTTAAAAATCTATGTGGCATAACGCATTTTCCCATTGCGTGTCACTGGCTGGGGTCAGGCGTGTCTGAGATGGGTACAATCTGAATGTTTTTAGACAAACCCCTCTGAGTAAAGCAGCTTTTTCCTTCTTGTATGGCTTCCAATCTACACAGCTTTCTTGGCATTTAACCCTACGCTCATTTTCCCATTCCTGTCAAAGGGACCCGAGGAAGGAAACCTCAGTCAGCGGATGGGATGGTGAGGTGTTCACAGGAGGACTTGTCCGCAACTGCTGGGAGCGCAGCCCCTCCCTCTGACTTCAGCAAAGTATTCTGGTGTAAATTCATTGGTCTCACTGGCGTTATTCCCTATTTGCACAGCAGAAAGTTAAGTAGCACTGGGCCTTAAATATTTATCTGGTTTATTTTTAGCATGCCAATTGTTGCTATTTATATAGCAAGGAAGCAGTGATATAAATCTGACTGGATTCCTCCTTTGCTTTGAATCTGCAGGAGAGAGGCAGTATATTTTTTTTTGACTGCGAGCTCTTACTTTATTAACTTAAATTTGCTCTGATTAATGTGTTATAGACTCAAGGGCCTCTTAAACCCCACTTTTATGCATAAGGAATCTTGTTACTTATCTGAAGGAGCATTGAACAGCAGCTGTGAGATTGCCCTATGGTGCTGTGCAGGCACTAATACCTTACATGGCTTTATCCATGTATCCATGGGGAAAGGTCCCAACATTGTGAGGAGGCTCCATGATAGAGCAAGCAATGTGAAAGGAGATGGTAGTCTTTAATAACATCTTTGATAACAAAAAGGAATAACATCTTTGATAACAAAAAGGAAAACCACATTGGTTATTTGATTACTAGTAAAACCGTAGAATAAAATTTCTTTCCTGTGAGAGGCTGGATGTAGGACAGGCAGATGGGGACACTGCTGTGAGCCCATATCTACACCAGCGTGGTGGGGAAGGACAGTCCCTCTGAAAGGATGCATGAAAGTTCAACTCGGCTGGTGGATGGAGATGCTAGAATACAGCGTGTGGTTGTACACACTGGCTCACAAATTACCACTTTTGGCTCTTAGGCCGCTAGTTTATATGCAGTTTAGCTTAGCAGTTACCAAAATCTCCTGCTTTCTTTTGATTACGGATGGTCTGCGGTAAATAGAGAGGGCTAGGATTGCCAATCTTTAGCTGGCAAAGAACCACATGAGAAAAGCCAACCAGTACTGTTGGCATCCTGGCTGATAGGCTCAGACATGTACCCAGGGCTTCACTGGCAGCTGAGCAGCCCTCGCTGCTTGCAGACAGGCGGGTCATCACCTCACAGGACCAGTTTTGTTGCTGCATCCCTCCTGTGGAGAAACAGAGGACTTACCCACCCTCATGAACTTAAAAACATCATTCCGTATTTGATTTAAAAACAAACCTTAAGAGCCTGGGAAGGAAGGAGAACTAAGAGATGAAGTCAGCCGCCCGGGTCTGCTATGAGAGACCACAGGAGGTAGTACGGTTTCGGAAAGAGGCCACGGGAGCAATGTCTTGTTTATAGATAAGTGCGTGTCTTGCACCTTCAGATTTAGGTTCGTATTAACTGTTGTTGCTTGTTACTACATTTATACAGTAGCCTCTAGTAATTGTCCTGGGATTCGACGAAGCACTCTTGGAACAATGAATTGCTAGCAGTGTTGAACAAATGTGAAAAGAATTATTTTAACTTCTTCAAATTAAATTTTAGCCCTGGTGTGCTCAGCTGCCTTCATGGTTAATCTTTGTATCATCAGAGGAGCCTGTCAAGCTCTTTTAGATCAAAGGAGGCTGTTTTGTATTAAGAAGGTTCTGATAATGCCTTCCGATTGCTTTGTAATCGTGCTTTTGCATGAACATTGTGGCAGTTGCTGATGTGCCTTTACGCTGGTTGGGGAAAATTGAGGACTTTTGCTCAGCCAGGTACATGTTTGGCTGAGCACCTCTTCCAAACCGTGCCTGTCCACAAAGCAGTAACAGAATTAAATGGGCTCAAAACGTGGTCCGTCATGCTGATGCTCTGAGCTTGAGTAATTTGTTAATTTTGGTTAATTAATTTAAGTTGTTTTATGGAAACCTTGTTGTGAAGATTCACATGAGAAAATTCTCCCCAGAAATTTTAAAGAGAGGGGATAGCTGCCTTGACACAGGTGTGGAGGACAGGAATTGGAGGGACCTGCTGCCTTCGCCCAGCGGGGCGCAGTCGGGCGCTGCCCGGCACAGTGCCCAGGAGAGCCTCAGCACGGCCAGCCCCACTTGCGCTTGAAATGGTGGTTGTTGGCTTTAACCAAGTAAATGATGAGAAAGACAGCAGCCTAAGCCATCCTGGCCGGGAAGGCCAGTCCCTCTTGCAGCTCTCGGGTACCACACAAAGGTAGCCCGTGGCTCTCTGCTGCCATTCAACCTGTAGAGTTTTTGGGTGTCTTGCTGCTTCTTATTTTCTTCTGTGTGCGTGCTCCGACAGGTCCAGCTCAGGCTGGCAGCTGTTAGCATACCCATCACCAAGCACGTCCAAACGACCTAAACTATCTCCTTGCTCTCTCAGAGCCTGTCCGCTCTGCCTTGTGGACCATTTCTTTCTGCAGCCTGCCATTGCTCACCGCTGTACACCTTCACCCTGCACCACTGAAGTCCACTGGTGTGCAGTTCCCGGGAAAGTATGCTGGCTTGGCAATACATCCCCTCCCTTCCCAGCACGCCTGGCATTTTTAAATTTCTGCTTTTCCTGCTTTCAGACACAGTCCTCCTTCATTATAAAGTTTCTATGCATCTCCAACCAGGCTGCTTAATGACTATCTTTTTTTCCTCGTTAACTCAGAATTTTTTGACTGCTGCATTTTTCCTATCTAAATATAGACATGGGAGAGACTTAAGAATTTTTTGACTGCTGTGTTTTTCCCATCTAAATATAAACATGGGAGAGACTTAAGTCCTATTGGATGGTTAGGTAGAGATATGCCAGCGACTTTGCTTGGTTAATGTATTTACATTGTGCATTACCCACAGGCAGCTTTCCAGTGTCTTTCCCTAAAGCAAGGAAATTTGCTTAAAGGGCTATCTTTTGTTAAATACCGATAAGCAAGAAATACTTGGTGCACGTGTGAATGTCTAGGTAGGGAGAGCCAGGATGTACAGTCATTTTGCCCCTGCTAGTCACGGCTGCTCCTGCAGGCACTTGAGGAATGCAGGATGTGCCTCAAATAGGTCTTTACAAAGAGTCAGTCCTTCCAGCCTTTCCCAGCATTCGTGTTGGCTCTCGCTGACAACAGGATTTTCGTGGTGGTGTCTGCAGCAGAGTACAAATGCTTTTTTTCCCCCGTTTTGTGCCAGCTGGGAAGTGAAGGTAAAGACTTGCTATACTGACTCAGATGAAAGGTTGAACAAGCCCAGGCTCCTGTTTCTGGCAGTGACCAGAGAAAGCTTCAAGAGAGTCAAAGAACAAAACAAGTATAAAGTAATACTTTTCCCCACTCCATCCTTCTCACAAATTGTTTCCAGCTCTGGCATCTATTTCGACAGAATAAGAAAGGATAGCTGAAAAGGGGTGGCACGGTGAGGACAGAGGCATTCCCTTCAAGGTACTAGCAGGGTTTAGTTTTCTGATCCAGTGCCAAATGCCCTTGCGATGGGACTTGTCCTGGGGCTTTACAGCATTGCACCTCACTGTCTGTGTCCTGCTGGAGTCAGTGGGGTTCCTCTGATGCCAAGGCTACTGCCAAGCCTGTGCGAAAATCCTACTGCTCCTGACTGCAGGGCATGTCTCCGGGGCGTGAAAGAGCAGGAGAGCCCTGTCCACGCTGTTAGCAGGGCAAGCCTTTAGCGAGAGCTGTCATTTCAGTTGAGATTGGGGAAGGACACGTGTGCTGTACAGGGAGACAGCCAGTTTTGCAGTCCTGTGTTGTTTATTACAGTGACCTGTGGATTGAGAACACCTTCTGAAGGTTAGGGTAGATGCTGGGTTGGTCCTGCCTGCGATCTTTTCATGACCAGCCTTGTATCATACTCCTGTTTCCTCGATGTGTGGAGCTATGTTCGGTCTGATTATCAATTTGCTAAAGGTTGTGGCATTGGTAGCAAGCTCCTCTGAGGCACTGGTGCCTGGACGCTGGACTGGTCCTACCTCAGGATTAGGCCTGCTGGGCTATGTATACATTTACTGCAGAAAATGTGTGAGATGTGGAGGCACAAGAGTGACTCCAGGTTAAAAGCTGAAATTCTGTTTCCAGGAGATGCCAGCTTTTTTAACTGCATGGCGCTCTTCTGGCCTTTCCAGTTGTATAATGTAGATAATAAAGCAAAGGGACGTTTTATCCATCCGTCTGTCTGTTTTGATGTCAGAGGGTTAAAATTAACTAGTGTCAGCTTCTGACCTGAACATTTTCTTTAACTCCTGAAAAAAAACCTTTTTAAGCTTTTAATCTCAAAAGCAGCATGCTCTGGAAGTATCAGCTTTTCTTCTGTGTCATTAAAGCTCAAGTGTGAATTCCCAGAACTGTATTTCCAAAGGAAAACATCCATAGGCAGGTGGTATTTGCCAGCTGACTCGGACCTTTGGCAATTCCTAGCTCTGAGCAAGCTTTCTCGGCGTGGAGACGCACCGCAGAACTGGTAAGCTGGCAAATACCATTCCCTGCCTTCAAAGAAGTTACAAGTACCAAACACACCAGGGGATCCTGCCAGCTCCGTAAGCCAAGCAGACTGCCGTCTAAGGAGGTCAGAAACAACTCAGACACTCCTGAAATACTCATAAAGCACTGGAGCCTCATCACTGTTGCTCAAGGTGTCCAGCAGCTGTGCAAACAATTAATGCCTGAGCCAGGCAGGTGTGGCTCTGGCAGCTTGGGTGCCCAAAATACCTCATCAGAGCAGGAGGAAAAAAAGTAATAATCAGATCAGAACCATGCAGCTAACACTTGGCCATTTCTTCCTTTGTTCGTATCTATGTCTCTGTAGCCCTTACGTAGGGAGAGAAGATCCCAGCTTTTCCAGGTACCTGGATGCAAAAAGGACAGGAATAAAAACATCTGTGTTGTGTTCAAAGAATGGGGGAAAGCTGTGCCCGCTGGTATCAGGGCAGGAGAGGCTCAGAAACATCCTGCAGCTCTGCTCCTGCCCTTCCTGGCTACCCTGCCTGCCGTCGGCAACAGCATCTTCCAGCCAGAAATGCCCCATGTTCTCTAAACTGGTCTTGTGTGGCCATGGGATGCCTTTAGAAGAATGTTAATTTTGGAGAAAGACAGGGTACTGCTGCTTACTGAGAATTAGAAGAATTAGACAATTTTGAAACATCTCTTAAGTGACTGAAACTTTCAATGCTGAAAATCATTGTCCAGTGTTATGGAGGAGATATATAAATATATATTCCTCTGTAAAGGTTTCCCATTGCTGGTTTTACCTCCTAGCTTGCATTCAAGCCGGGTGTCATAATAGTTTCTTTTGCAGTGAGTCATAGCACCACAGCCTTGGGAGAGACCATTGCTATGTCCCCTGAAAGTGAAGGCTCCAAACCTTTGAAGAGTAGCAGCCAAAATCGGAGGGTTGTGGAGGGGTTACTTATTGTACGCGTAGAAACTAGCAGCTGGGGGACATAGCAACGGGGAGACTGCACGGGAGCAATGCTCCTCAGCCTCATCTAGCAGAAGAGTGGCACGCAGCTGGGTTCACCCTGTTCCCTCTTATTCAAAGGATAATTAACTGTTGAGCTTTGAAGCCTTAGCTAGATGGCTCACAGGCGGTTGGTTAGGAGCCGAGCGCCGAGATGCAACCCACCGCTCGGGGTTTCCACTGCTGCCCTGCAGCTGGGGCCAGCTGCCAGCAGGCATCCGCACCGGCCGCTCCTGCTTTTGTTCGGAGTGCTCATAAAGAGCATTTCCTCCCTCGTGAAAAATACTGATGAGTTTTAAATTGGTTTGGCGATTTTGATGCAGAGCAATGGTATTATAAATACTGTGCTTTATTGATTTAGTAGTATTTGTTTGCAGTGTGGCTACCAGGTAGCCAGCGTGAGCCTCGCTGTGCATTGATGCTCCCAGAAGTAGATGTTCTTCAGGCAGTTTCTTGTTCCCTGATGGTGCAATACACCATGCTCTTCCCAGTGCTAAGGCAGCATTCCTCTTTTGTTCTCTGCTGGCATCTGCAGGAAAGAAAATCTTCAGTTCCAGGCTGAATTAATTCCCTTTCTGTGGTAGCTGTATGCTTTTGGTGTATTGGGAGCAGAACATCATGCTAGAACATGGCTTTCTGCTAAATTGGCTTTAGAAGTGTGCTTATTAGCTTATTAACAGCTATGGAGAAGTCAAACAACACCTTGGCAAATGAGTTATTTCACATTTGAGACTTGTGCTGTTACAACTATCTCTCTGTAGTGTTGCATCCTGCAGCTGGGCTTACTGGTATCGCATGAGGCATGGCATGTGGCTTGGCAGGACCCTGTCAGACTTTTGGTACTTTTTGTTATCGCAGGTGTCAGCATCATACCTGCAACGGAACAGCGCTTGTAACAAAGCCAGGCAAACCTGGTTCTGATGTCCTCGGTCCTGTTAGCAGCATTGCTGGAAGAGGCATCAGAGTATCCTGAAGCAGCTAGCTGGGGCGGAGGGAAGGCAATGCCAGGACTAGGCAGAGTGAGGGTGAGGCAATGCAGTCCCACCATGGATGGAATAAGAGTGAGCTGGGCCTAAATTGGCTGCCTGTCCTCTCAAGTGAGGCTTGACTACAAAACTGTGAGCCTCAGGCAGCTAGGAATGGGATTTCTTGCTTAAAGCTGGTATATTCCCTGCCACAGAAACTGCATTAACTCCTTTAATGACAGTTTGTAGCACAAATCCTGGCTGTTTAATTAGATTTATCATGGCTATTGGGAGCATAAATGTGTTTACAGATTTGTTGTGAAAGCTTTTTTGTGTGTTTTTTCTCATAGCGAGTCAACTTCCATGTGGTGCAATTATGTTCAAGATGTTCTCTGTAGCACTGGAATAATGTCAGATTACGCTGCGTGCATGCAGTTCTTCACAAGGATTTGATCTGAGGCACAATGCGCTGTGTCGGGGGGAGAAAGGGAGCTTAGTCTTTTATTAAGAAAGGCATGCAAAGCTTAAAACGCAAGAAATTCTGTCAAATCCTGTTGTCTTATAGAGTAATGCTGGTCTCTTTCTAGTGAAATATAAAACTTTTTCCCTGTTAACTTCCTTCCTGCTCCATCCAACTCTGGCAGAACTAAGCCCATCCGCCTGCAGCTTGCTGCTGCTGTGCTGCAGCCCCTTCGGCGCAGAAAGGTTGAAGCAAACACGGTGAGACATTGCAGAGATGAGAGTCTGTCGGAGGGTTAAAAAAAATAATACTCATTTGGTTTGGAAAGCTTTCTTTTCATTTGGTTTGTCATCCTGTCTAGTTTGGCCTAGAAACTTGCAGCATTTGATGCAGTTGTCCAGGAGCCCTGTGTGAAGCCTGCTCGTGTTCCCTGCCGCAGGGATGCTGTGGTGCGGGGACCACTGCCAGGTTGGGGGGGGCTGCAGTTCACGTTGCTGCGCTAGGGATGGAGCTGGCCTCTCGTACTCACTTGAACGTTTTTCTTTTTTTTTTTTTTTTTTTCTTTTAATTATCTTGAGTATCAATGCAATTTCAGATATTAAATGTCACATCTGCCTAATGCTTTCATTCTTAGCTATGACAAGTTTTCCCAGCACTTCTAAAAGAGACAGCTGTGATATGTTTCATTCCCTACTGAATGAGAGTCAGAAACCCAAATTTGTTCTGTAACCATTATTATTATTACTAATTGTTATTAGTAAGCCTTGTAGAGGAGTTACTCGGAAAGACAGCACAACAATCCTCCCCACCATGGGAAAGAAAGGTCAAGGCTTTCAGATGCTGCCATTTGGCACCTGTAACCTATTACTCTGTGTGTCGGTCACAGGTTTTCTTTTTCAAAGTTGCTCTGAAGGCCAAATTTCCAGGGATGTGCCTCTACCCTCTCTTGCCGCCTCTTTATCTGTCTGCTCCTTACAAAGCCTCTCTGTCCAAGGGCAAGCGGCTGAGCCCTTGGCTGAGGTTGGCGATGCAGTGAACAATGCAGGCGTTAGAAAACTTGAAAGCTCAAAACTCGTGTTCCTGTGAGCAGAGAGATGGATGGGAAGATCAAAGCAGAGGAGGCATGGCTTGAGAGGGTGTTGTGGGCTCTGGTGTTTTAGGAAGTGAACAGCAGACAGGCTTGGTGCCTGCGACGCACAGAGCATCGTTGTTGCAACAGGTAGAATATCTGAGACTCAAAAACGCATCTAGGAAGGCACAGGGAGCTCGCAGCTGTGCTTAGCCTGCCTCTCCTCAAGGAGGTCCTGGCAATTACTCACCATTCTGCACTGAGCACTAATGAGGTTAGGGAGCGGGAGAAAGGGCACAAGCAGATTGGAACTAAGTGGAAATGAAAATCCATATGGCAGTTGCTCACTAAAAATAAAAGTGAGCAATTTCTGGCAATCGGATTTCTGGTGGCCCTGTGCAGATTGATACCAGCTGAGAATCTGGCCCCAGAAACCCAGAGTGGCGGCAGAGCAACCCTGTATGCAAGCTTCAGGTCGCATTTCTCACTGGCTCAGTAAACCCAGATCCGCAGATCTACTTTGCCGATTGAAAATTTGGCCTTGATTTTAAAGAAAAATAAAAGAAAGCAAGCCTGAAGCTCTGTGCAGGTATGTAAGAATGTACCCAAGAATGTAGAAACACACCTTTGTGGGCTTAATTGGGTAGATACTTGCCAAATTTTCCAGAACAGTTTGTGAATTCAGAAGAAAATCGCCTTTAAAAAGCACAAAGTATACTTTATGGAAGCTCAGTGTCCAGGGTATTTTATAGAATTCAAGTTTTTACTCTGCTTCAATCTGGTTAAAAAGCCTGAAAGATGAGCCATTTTAAAGTATTTCACAAGACCCATGAGTCACACAAAATCCTATCACATTTTTCCCTCTGGTTGAAATCACAGAAGTTCTGAATGGCAGAAGAGCTATTAAATCACCGATAAAGAATGCTGCACAATGAGTTGGTGAAAATAAATAAATACCACCACCACCACCGCCGCCCCCCATGGTTTTCCTCCAGCTTCTAAATCCCCGGGCATGAATTCAACAGGTAAGAGCGAAGTATCGCAGCTCACCCCCAAGAAGGAGTGGCGTGCAGCTGTATCCCTTGCAGAGTTGCTATCCCTTCTCTTGGTTTCTTTACTGCTCCAGGCAAACAGAGATTATAATACCACTCCTTTATCTAGCACAGTTAATTTCTCCACCCTGTACCAGCTCAACTTCTCCGGCAGGTATGTTGGGGGATGGTGGACCAAAGCTTTCATCTGTTCCCAAGTCTTCTACTAAGAAAATTACCCATTTGTGATCCCACAGAACCTGCTCCGTGCCCAGAGCGATCCAGACAGGCAGGGAGGAGGCGACACTGTGTCCATACAACTCGGTTCTACCAGTGCTGCTGCTTCTGTAGTGTTAGGGTAGCTGTATCCCCTAGATATTTTTATTACTAGAATAAATCCTGCCTGGAACTACTGCTGGGATCTGTGGGTAAGTGCTAGGCTGGCCTTTCAACTTCTTTTTCTTTTCTCCACGTGTTTATTTATTATGCCACCGTAGTTGTTGCGATCCTCGTCCTTTTAATTTCTTTTCCTTGAAAAGCTGTGGTCGGAATTCCCAGACATTGTGTTCCTCGTTGGCCAGGAATTACTAAAGACCAAGAAGGAACTGGAGGAAAGTACTAGGCAGGGGGTCTTATGTGGCCATAAACTATAAAAGCTTTTAATCAGTGGGGAATTCTCACTTTCTGTTTCAGTCACCGTTTCTGGAGTATGTATCAAAGGTCAGAAATCACTTTTGGCACAAATAAATTCAAATAATAGGAGAAGCATGTGCCATTTTTGCCAGTGTTAAGTGAAAAAAATTGAGGGGAAACAATTATTTTTCATTGCTTACATGGTTGAAATCTATATTATTAAACTGGCTTTTAGCTGAGGGGAAAATAACGCAGTTTAGTGGCTTTGCTCGTGGCACACAGGAATAGTTGTGCTCCTCAGCAAACCTGAAATTCTCACTATTAGAGAGGTTTTTATGACTTCATATTTTTTCCCACATTTTTTTTCCTTCCCCACAGTCCATTCATCCTCTCTCTAACCAGTTCCTGCTGGAGAAAAGACAATGGAAAAACGGAAAGGGAACTCAAATAGCTGTAAATCTTGAAGCTGGAATTGCCCACGATGTTTTCGGTGGGATCTCTGAGCTAGATCATGGCCACTAGCTGTGCGGTGAACAGCAGGGAACCCCAAAGCTTGGTCCTCTGAACACGGTGGGGAGCAAGCAGGGCTTGCCAAGCACGGCTGACTGGGTCCTCTCCTGACACCTTGGGGTGGTGGATCCGGAGCCTGATCTGTTTCTCTGTGCAATGGAAGGAGAGGCAATTAGCAGCAACCTTTGGGCATTCAGTATCTGCCTTATTCCCTACCCCTGTGTAGGATCTGCCACTGGTCTTCCCTTTAGCAGTACATGTGAAGGGTCAGTAACACTCTCGAAACATCCTTCCATGGAAAATGAAACGCGTCCTGCTTCCAGATGGGTGCAAAATGCCACACTTGGTAATGAGCTGTGATACTAATTTATTGTAAAATACCTTTTGTGTATGTTAACGAGCTACATCTTGCCATGCTAAAAATAAGTCTCAAGGTAGAAAAAGCAATTCTGCTCATTCCCATGGAAATTTCATCTGGTGTCAAAAACATCTGATTGTGTAACACCTCTAGCTCTCTGTTTCTTGTGGGTAACACCAGACCTACTTACCCCTGCTCCTGCAGGTAGTGTGTCTAGCGAGCAGTTTTAATGTCTCCTATAGTGAGGATGCTGATGTAAGTAAGTCTTACGAAAAGAGATACAAAGATGTATTGACTTTAAAAAAAAAAAAAAAAAAAAAAAAAGCAATCCAAGTTAAATACCCGGCATGGAAAATTTTAATCCAAATAATTAAAGTTTACCAAGATCAAAGCATCTCAAAACAGGGTTTCATTACAGGGAATGTTAGGTAAGAGATGCAGCTCTCAGCCCTGCTAGTAATCATCACCTTAAGATGGATCAGCACCTTAAGAGGATCATATATTCTGCTGTCTTTGAGAAGCTGGCAGCTAATTTTGAAAACGAAAAGGCCTGTACAGCGATGATGGGAGCAAATCTTGCAGCCATCCACATACCACACAAAGGTGACCATGTCTCTTCTGCTTTGTTTCTTTGCAAGCTCTTTGGAAGAGGTTCTGCCTGTATTTTACTTGTTTGACACCTGAATGTGACCTTTCCGGCTGATGTTAAACGTGCCCAGAGGAAAGCAAGCCGCAGGCTTTGCTTTTGGCTCTTTGTGGCTAAACCCCGGGTCTTGCATGTCTGTGTTGGCCACCAGTTGCTTTCTGAGTGATCACAAGGCTAGTCGTTGTTCCAGTTCATCCAGTTGCCATGGGTGCTCTCCGAGGCACCACCACCTGGGTCACATAGCAGAAAAAGACAAGATTTGCTGCTCCATCTCAAGGAAACAGGTAGAAGAAGACGAAGATGGTGGGACTCCTTAGCCTAGGTCCAGTGGAGGTGGCCACGAGACTGGTCACAGCTGCCAAGCTGGCGGTGCCATGCGGCTTGCTTCCAGCTCTCTCAGCAGGGTTTGCTTTGGTGCAAGGACGTTAGAAGACCAGTCATCTCTGGGGATTAGAGGAAGAAAAGCTGTGGTTTATTAGTGTGTCAGTAGCACCGAGATATCCCAAGCATGGGTCAGAACCCTGTTGTGCTGGATCCTGTTGACAAGACAGCCCTGGTTTTAGGAGATGGGAGTATGCTGCGGGGATTCAGCTGGTACAGGTGGTGGGGATCCATATGATGAACAGGTAGAGGGTTTAGTAGGGGAAAATAAAATCCCCCTTTTCTAAGGAGAGTGACTTGTAGGCATTGTGGCAGGACCGCCTTAAAGGGCAGCAAGATGCCCGCTTGGTAGCTTGGGACGGCCACTTTGCCACGTGAAGGGCACGCTCTCCGAAATGCAAAGTGCACGCTTCTTGAGTATCCTGCAGTAGATTTTCCCTGTGCTGGCTTGTCACCATGGCGCTGGACTGGGAAAGCTGCAGATCAAAAGCTTTACAGAGCTGTACAGCTCAAATTTTGCTTTCATCGTCCATTAAAAAAGAAAACAAACAAAAAAAACCCCACCAAAAATAACTTGAAGATGAGAAGCTGCCTGCTTTAGGTTCATTTGCAAGTAATGGTAGGACCAGGCTGCAGCAAGGTGCTTTCTCAAAGACGAGTAGATGGTTGGGCTTCTTCGGGATATCTGCAGCAAACAGATCATTCAAAAATAACTTTTGGAGGCTATGGAAAGTAGGTGAAAAGACATAGCTACTGAGAAGGAGATAATGATGAAAGGAAGCATGTGATCTGGTATCAGAAACAGTTGGCTTTCATTCTGATCCCATTGTTTTTCCTGTGTATAGCTTCTAGAGAGCCCTTAAGTCTTCTCAAAAGGTTATTACTGTTCCAGTGGCACTAGAAAGGCTGAAACAATATTTATGATGAGCGTAAGTGACTCTCTTGAGGTTTTGGCACCCACAGCCCCAGATTAACTGGAAGTGCAGGCATTTAGTAAATCTGAATATCAGTGCCTCTGGGCCCTGCGTGCTCTGGAGAAGCCAACCTACACCTACGTTTTGTGAGTAGGACCAGAGCAGGAACACAGTGAATGTCACACAAGGGACATATACCTAGAAAAATTAAAGCATCCAGAATGAATGCCAGCTTATAAAGTGGTGACCTCTGTTCTTTTTGTCCAGACTGTCTCATACATGGAAGTCAGGGAAGCCCTGGTGTTGGTTGCATCAACGGGAACAGCAAGACTTCCCCTTCTGATACTAGATAGACCAGACATATACTTCTTAGAAATTTCTGTAACTTAAAATCACCTCAGGTTTCCAGTTCCCAGAGTAAAAGAGCTCCATTCAAGATCTGCAGCAGATTAAAGCAGTGCCTGCTAATCCAGAACTTGTTCTTGGGATGCTCTGTGGGCGGGGAGGTGGCTTTGGCCACAACAAGGCGAAAGGCCAGGGAGGACCTAGCAAGCGAAAACCAGCGCAGTGGACAAAAGGATAATATCAATGAGGTATGTGTGTGTACATCCTCCCCGACACACAGCTACATCTCGATTGTACAGAAATGTTCCCTGCCTCGCCAGCAGTTACTAACTTGCTGCTTTTCTACCAGAAAGAAAATCCTTGGCAGACTTGAGGCGATGAGTAACAACTCCACTTTCTTCCATTCCAGCTGCCACACAGGCACGTACATTGGTCCCTCGTTGGCCCAGCAAATTTCAGCATCTTGATCTTTTCTTGTTGTCCCATGTCTGCCCTATCGCTTACCGGTTGCTGGCTGTTGTGGTATGGCGGGGTCGCCTTGTCTCCGCAGACACGGCCGTTCTTTTTACAAGAAGAAGGAAAATATTCTACTGGTAAACAGTGGTACACGTCTAGGGAAAATGTCAGCACTTAAACCTGAGTCTTGCTTTTCCCTCTGAGTTGTCATCGCTGGATCCTCTGCCCTTCCTTACAAGTGGGTTTGAGGAGGTGGTTGTTTTGGCTGGAATTGGAGAGGCACAGGTGGTACCACCAGCTGTAAATTGGAGGAGGCACTTCCTGATTATGACCACTGCCTACACGCAGATCATTGCCAAGAGAGGAGCTGGAAGGCACAGAAGCCTTCTCCTTACTTGGAAAAAGGGCCTGGAGGATAATCATTGCTCCCCTCTCCCTCAGGCTTTCACCTGTAGGCTTTGGGCTTCTTTGCAAGCACTTGGCTTCCCAAAATGCTGTGATGTGAACCACCCTCAGCTGTCATTGAGAGATGGAGAAACTGAGGCACCGAGCATTTAAATTCATGCCTGTCAACATTTAGGCACTCAGGTCCATATAAAGGCACCAGGAGCTCAGGAAACGCAAGTGCACAGCATGTTGGAAAGCCAGCTTGTTGGTTTTTTTTTTTTTAAGGGACTTCAGCGTGGATTCTTCTTAACCACGGCAAAGTAAGTGGTGAATAACTCCTTCAAGGTCGAGGTTTTGCCCTCTGGCTTTAAATGTCAGTGGCAGGAGGCTTGTAGCAAGCCACAGAGCGAGCGTGCACGGGCTGTCCTGTGAGTAGCCTGGGACGTCGCTCTTGGTGGGGATACTGGGGGGGGCACTGCTGGCTGCCTGTGTAGGCAGGACCCTTGTGGTCTCAACCGTGAGCACATGCCACCATTTGCGGTTTTAGGGGGTTTTTTTGTTTGTTTTTTTGTGGTTGTTTTTTTTTTTTTTTTTACAATTTTCCAATTATTATCTGGCACTCTTGTCTCCATCCTCACATAATGGAGGCAGCTGCTGGCCCTGACTTGCCTTGTCTCCTCATTTGCTGAAAGCCCTTTCCCTGGGCTGATCCCTCAGCCCATCGCCACCTCACAGGCTTGGTTTTCATCTTGTGTCCTAAGCATGGGTCCACTGCACGGTGAGCAGCAAGAGAGGGAGAGGTGTCAGAGGATGAACCCACCACCGCGTGCTCCTCGCCCACGCGCCCCAGGAGAGGAGCCAGATTAAAAGATTAAAGTTACAAACTGCAAACCCCCTCAGGCTACTGATGAGATCCGAGCGCCTGGCTGTGAAGCCAAACTCCCACTCTGGAGGTGCAGTGCCGCGCGCGCTGTCGCTCATGCCGGAGCTGCCGGCTCCCGCCATCCCTTCCTGCTGCTGGCTCCAGCTATTTTTACAGACTGAGAATTAAATAATAAATAATATATTTTTTTTTCCCTCCCTGAAGGAGGGTCCTGAGCAATTGTCTTGGCAATACCCTGGGACTCCAAGGGATGGTTTTATGCTCTCCTTTCACTGCACTCTTGAGTTTTTGGGGTTTGCAGCTTCTGCTGGTGCCTCATTTGCTCATGTGGCGGCCACTGGATTGCTGCCATTGGGATGAGGGATGGGGCTAGCGCGGGAGGGGTGGCAACGGCAGCCACTGATGGTGGTAACCACACAGGGAGGGTCGCAAGTCCTTTGATGCTTTCCCACCCCTTCATAAAGGTCTCATACAAGCCTCGCCCTAGCAAACCTACTACTAGATACCCTCACAGTAAATGTATTTTCTCACCTTCCACCCACCCCCCTCCCCCGCCCCACCCCCTTGTGTCTTCGTTCACACTGGGCAAAGAATGGCCTTTTTTCTTTTATGGCTGAAAGGCACGGAAGTAAAATTGTGTCCCAAACCACAAGCACTGTTGCTGTGCCTGGAACTGTATTTTTTATTGACCGAAGTGGTGAGTCTGAGCCAAGGCAGTGATTCCATCACCATCACAATACTCTGCATACTGAGCTCTCAAAAGTATTTTTTCCCCCATTTTTTTTTTCCTGTTGTTTTTACATCTTGGAGTTTTTATCAGAAACAGGCTATTTTGAAGCGAAAAGTTCAGCCCTGCTATTTTGAAGACATTGGAATGGTGTCTTTTGACATCTCAGCAGTTGTTCCTCCTCCCTCAGATGAAGCTTTTTGTCAGATGCGGGCTGAACCCGCAAAGATGTTCGGTTCCTCCAGGGCTCCCCATTTCATTACACTTCCCAGCTATCAGATGTTTTTGCCCAGCTCTTCCCAAGTGCTCAGGTGGTGCTGGAGTAGCACAAGCACCAGTACCTCCTCACTCTTGCAAGAAGCGGGGTGGTGGCCTCACAAGCAGTTTGACCACCAGCGGCACTCGGCTCTGCACCTCCAGGGAGGGCAGCAGCAGGGCCCGCGTTTCCCGAGGGACTGAAACGGGCAAGGCTAAACCACCATGCAGGCACGAGTCTAAAATGGAGTAATTCCCAGGTTTGTGCCTGTTTTGATGAAGGCTAAAAAAGAAGTTTTGGCAGTCTTGGTTTATGGACGGTTGGCTTGCTGATGAACCTGTATCCTCCAACTGGGGATAACTAGCACACCGTTCTATTTACATAGGATTAATCTAATTCAAATGACTAGAAGAAATTCTTTGATCTTCAGGGTACAAAAGGTGAGGCTATGATGATTTTAAACAGTTGCTCCTGGCCATAAAATCTATTCAATTGAAAATCAATAGATATCACTTGCCACATTGCTGTCTCCTCTCCTACCCAGCCCTGACCCTGTTCTGCTGGTTTTCACCCTCCTGTCAAATTTAAATAAATGTAAATTATTTTTTTTTCCCCCTGGAAGCTCTGCTCCACCCCATCCTGCACAGCTTTCTCTGCGGGTAGGTACTGTTGTTTTCATTTGAAGTCACTTTCTAATTTACATGCGCCGAGCATGCAAGCTCTTCTTCAAAACTCTTCTCCCAGCCGTGCATTGTCAGGTGTTGTAGCTGCCAAAAATGTGTCCTGCTCCATATTTGTTCTTCGTTGCATTGGATATATATATTTTTTTATTGTGTTTTGGAGACTGTAAACTTTCTGGGGCATGGTCTCTAACGAAGTGCTGCTGTCTGTTCAGCAAGTCCCACCTGTTGCACAATGGTATGAATATTTATGATGCTAAATAATAATCCCTGCCTCTGACCCAGCACTCTTCATCAGCAGGTCTAGCATTGCTTCACTGAGGAAGCAGTCAAATCATTATCCTAATTTCCAGATGGGGAAACTGAGGTGCTGGAAGGTGAAATAACTTGTCCGTTGTAGGCAGATGAGAGCTAGGAAAGGGGTGCAGACATCTCTGGCCCCAGCTACATGGTCCAGCCACCAGCGCCTGCAGCCTCTTCAGTGATGTTTAATAAAATTTGTGTTTATGCAATGCATTTTTCTTTCCGCATCAACAGCGAACTCGAGTGTTTTCTTCACAGGCGTTAAGAAGCTTCACACCCCAGCTAGCAGCTGTGCCCTGCTAGGAGGAGGCAGGCTGGGGAGAAGAGGCACCTACGTCCCTATGCTCTGCTCCTCCTCCTCCTCCTCCTCCTTCTCCGGTGGCAGTCGGGGAGGCTGGGGACCGACCACGGAGACTTCTGCGTGGAGCTCCGCAGGGAGCTGTACCAGCTGCTGTGTTGGCAGCCTTGGAATTGCCTCTGGGTCTGACTTGCCGTCTTGTCTCCTTGAATATAATTGCTTGCTGCTGATTTTCTTTTTTTCTTTCCCTTTGATTCTGTGGTACTTGTATCCTACTCGGATTCCTCGTCAATCTTGCAATCTGGGGAGTCTGAGGAAACAGAGAACTGATCATCTGCAGATTTCTTCTGTATATTATGAAAGTGTCCCTATGCCATGTGTGATTCCAATCTTTTTTTGTTTTGTTTTGTTTAATCTGGCAGAACACCAGAGAGTCAGACTGTACCAGTGAGGTCTGTGTGCCGAGCAGGGAAGGAAGGGGCTGCTTCTGCAGAGATGCTCCCTACTCCTGGCTCTGCAGAGGTGACAGCACATCCATCACCTCCCCTTTTCTAACCCTGTGCTTCGCCTCCCCACACTGCTCAGCCCTGCACATTTTCTGTGGCAGAGCACGTTATCTCCCTGGCAGTGGCTGCGGGGAGTCCTTGAGGAGCAGCAGGATCTGCCTGGAAACCCACAGGTGAACCCAGTCCTCATTCTTTGGAGGTCTTGAGGAACCAAATCACTTCATGGGATTGGCCAGGATTTTAATGACAGCCACCCAGGTACCTCGGCACGGGGGTAGGAAGAGCGCGTGCAGGAGGTTGGGTGGGTTGGTTTGGGTGTGCTCTTTATGCGTTACATGGGACGGTCATGGCAAGCTTTTCAGCACTCTGTAGGAGCTGTATGGTGAAGATCAGGCTAGGTGGTCCTCACACTACGGAAAGGTCTTAAAATTTGGCATTTATACCCTTGCTTGCAAGCGTTTCAGGAAAGGAGGTTGTCTTCTGAGCTGAAGTTCTGCTACCCCCCTCACTGGATCCATCTGCATTAGTTACTTGCTTAGCATTACAATTCCTTGCATTCACCTGCCTGCTCTCAGTACTGCCATTTCAAAACCAAAATACGGAAGCGTAAAAACAGCTATAAAATTATCAAAACTCTTTCCATTCTTCCCTTCCCGTTCGTGCAGGGCAGACATCTTCTGAAGGGCACTTTTACCTCCAGATGTCAGGACATTTGGGAGAGGGATCAGATTCGGTGCCAGTTTGTCCTTTGTGGGATGCAAACAGAAACAGTACCTGGGCAGGGAAGTATTTGAGTTTTAATGATGGGACAGTGCTAAAAAACGCTGTGAAAACACTTCTTTTTGCTGGGGAAGTCTCAATCTGTCTCATTGGCTGCCTCTGGCTTTTTGCCCGGCATTCTCAGATCTCCTGGTGAAGGGAGACGGCAGAGCACGGGTGCCCTATTCCTCTTCCCCAGCGCGGGATGCCAGACCGGAGCAGGTACCCCGCCGTCCCTGGCCTAAGCACGTGCCGCAGAGAGGGCCAGGGTCCGCTCTGCCCTCTCCTATTGATGTATCCAGTAGCCAGGACAGGGCTGGGTCATGCCTTGCTCGCAGTCAGAAGCACGGCTAAAGCTTGCCAGAATCTCCGTGAACCCATCCGAGTGCCCCCGAAGCAGCGCTGGCGGTCTCCCTTTCCCTAGGACAGGCACATACAGCTCCAGGTGTGCAGGGTCTCTGCCCGAGTCCCAGCACAGGGTCACCCTGGGTGGACTTCAGGGGTGTCCTGGGAGCTCCTTGCAGGAGAAGGGATTTGTATTGAGCATCCCAGGTGGAAATGTGGCTTCCTGCCTCAGTGTGTGCTGTCCCCGCTCCTTTTCTCTGGCTGTGTTTCTGTTGCACTGGATGCATGGTATAGAAAGTGTTTAAGATGAGAAAAGTCTATAGAAGTGTGATACTAATAATATTTTACAGCTTTAATTACCGTGATTGTAGTGCCTAGAGGCGTATGCAAAAACATTTTGAGTGGGAGGAGAGAAGGCAGCGCTGCAAACATTTTTGTGGTTTTGCTGGGCAATGCGCAATTGAGTTTTCTCATGGGAACCACGGCATGCCAGGGAGGAAAGCTGCTCTGCTCCTCGCCTGCTCCGCCGGGACACCGGATCGCACCCCAGGGTCGAGGAGACAACCACGGCCAGTCCAGCTTCGGGCAAAAGCTGGGCTGGCTGTGCCTCTGCTTTGCAGAGGTGCTGCCCGTCTCTGCAGGCAACAGGTATTTTTCCTGGGGCAGCGTCCCTTCTGCGCCATGGGTTTCATCCGCGGGATGATTTTAGGAGCCGGCAACGGCTGATCTGTGGCACGGATTTGCCGGCAGCCTGGAGAGCGGTGTGCCCGTTTCTTGGTCAGGGTATGCAGCGCGGACAGAGCCCTCGCTCCCGCCAGCCACCCACCCATCCGTGCCATGCGTCCGTGGGCCGGGGGAGAGGCGAGGGGACAGACAGAGGGGCCTTGTGCGGCTGGGCAAAGCCTCTGGCACCCTTCCCCACCACAGGCTGCACCACGCGTCCGTGGGCCTAAAGCAAAGCGGTGAGCTCCATGGCCGCAGCTGATGGGAAAATAGGAAAACACCCCACGTGGGAACGCAAGCTCAGAATTTAGGGGTCACAAAGTAAAACCGACATGAAATAAAGATGCTTGTGTTTCCCTAGTGAGAGAATATAGCCCTGCATCTTTAGAAAACTTTTTTTAAACTTTGCTACTAGGTCAGATATTAATTTTTAGATGTATTTACGGAGTTTCTGTGACAGTGACTTGCCATAGGTGCGTCATTAAGATGCTACAAAGTTGGTAGCCTGCTAGTTGGAAAAACTGCAAGGGAAATTCAGTTTTAGCCGGACATGGTTACCAAAGAGTCAGCCTGGGACTCAGCTTCCCAGCCGGCCGGTCCCTGCTCACACCGGCAGCCGCGAGTTACAGCGGAGCCATCTGATAGCTGAGGTGTGGATTGGGAGGCAAGGAAAACTGAAAGGAAACCCTGTGTGCTAGGGTTCCTGCCTATGGGAAAAGTCGGATGTTGCCTACAGGACGAGCATGTTTTATTGAGGATTTTTTTCCCCATTCTCTAATTTCCACACACCTCCCCCCATCCTTTTTCTACTATCTGCACTAAATATGATTTAAGTTATTAAAGTTATTAAAACCTCATGTGTTAATCAACTCTCCATCAGTTAAATAAATGCATGATAGCATTTCTCCTCACTTGATTTGATACTTGGTATTTTGCATGGATTTTTGTACATCTCTATTTTGCACAGAGTTAAAAAACCCTACAATATGAAATTCTAATGGAATACCAGCATCTTAAAAAAAAAAAAAAAAAAAAAAAAAAAAAAGAACAAGTTTTGACCCTAGGTCACCAAGGCTCCGGTGAGGGGCCAGAATGCGGTCTCCCATCCTTACGTGTTGTATGTTGAGTTTTTACGAACTAAAAACTACCGCTGTGTAGTGGAACGGCTTTGCGGCGATGAGCTCGTGGGGATCCCCGATGCGGCCGCCTGCAGCGCCCCGAGCTGTGGCCATCAGCCCGTGCTGCCGCTGCGGCCCAGCAGACCGAAGGCGGGTGGGAAGGGTGACCGGCCTCTATTCCTGCTCCGTCTTTGGGGTTCAGCCACCTGCCGCCCCACCTGGGCACATCCCACAGGCTGCGCCGTGCCCCCATCTCGCCTAGCCGATGTCCGTCCGTCTGTCTGTCCTCCCTTCCTTCCCTCCTTCTGTCCTTTCAACTGTCCTTCCTTCTTTTTTGTCTTTCCCCTTCTTCCTTCCTTCCTTCCATCCTTCTTTGTCCTTCCTTCTGTCCCTCCATTCTTCCATCCTTCTTTCCTTCCTTCTTTCCATCCTTCCATTTCTCCTTCCGTCCTTCCTTCCTTCTGTCCTATCATCCTTTCTTCCATCCTTCCTTTTTCCCTTCCATCTGTCCTTCCTTCCTTCTGTCTTTCCCTCTGTCCTACCATCCTTCCTTCCCCCTTTCCCGCTGTTCCTCCCCCCCCCCGCCCGCCCCGGGCCCCTGCCCTGCAGCCCCTTGCCGCCCCCCGGGCCGGTACCCCCCGGGCGGCAGGGACGGTGGTGGGGACGCCCCAGCCGCGGCGGAGCGCAGAGTGCCCCGCGGGACAGTGACGGGGCGGGGGGCGCCGCGGCCTCGGGACGGGCAGGAGGGGCTCTCCGCCCCGCGGGGCCGGGCCGGGGTCCCACCGAGCCCACCGCCCGGCTCCGCTGCCGCCTCTGCCTGCGCCGCGGCCCCGCTTACACCCCGCTACCACCTCCGGTACCCCCCGCTGTGGCCGGCGCCCGCAGCTCTGAGGGGCTGCAGCCCGGCCCCCCCGCGGTCCCGGCCCGGCCCGGCGGGCGGCAGCTCCCGCCCCGGCCCCGGCCAGTTTGAGACCGCGTGTCCCGGGGGGTCCGGGCCGGGCGGGCAGGCGGGGTCCCGGTGCAGAGCGGGTCCCAGTGCATGTCCCGGCGCGGAGCGGCCGTGGGGGATGTTCCCGGGGCGGGGGGGGATCCCGGTGCGTGTCCCGGTGAGTGGCGGCCGGGGGGGATCCCGGCGCAGGGCGGGTCCCGGTGCGTGTCCCGGGGCGGGGGGTGTCCCAGTGCGGGGCGGCCGGGGGGGGCGGGGCGCGCTGCCGTGCCTCCCCCGCGCGACGGCGGCCCCCGCCAGTCGCTGCGTCACGCGGCGGCCGCGCGTGGGCGGGCGGCGGATCGCGCGCGGGATCTCCCCATGTGACCGCGCGGGAGGGGGCGGCGTGTGTGCGGGGCGGGGGCCGGCGGCGGGGCCGGGGCCCGGGGGGGCGGGGGCGCTGCAGGCCGCTCCCTCCCTGCCTCCCGCCCGCCCTCCCTCCCTGCCTCCCGGCCGCCGCTCGGCTCGCTCGGGCCTCCGCGCACGGCAGGCGAGCTGCGCGGGGCGGCGGGGCGGCGGCGGCAGCGAGGCGGCGGCGGGGACCGGCTCGCTCACCCGCCCCGTCGATGGGAAAGGAGGAGCCTGGGCCGGCGGCGCGCAGGCGGGGGGGGCGCTGGCAGCAACTTCGGCGGGGCTGAGTCGGCGGCCCCGGGACGGCGTCGAGGGGAGCCCCGCGCGGCCGGCGGCAGCCTGCTGCAGAGTACGTGCGGGACGGCCGGGGAGCGGGGGCAGCCCGGTCCCGCGGGGGCCGGCCGGAAGGAGCGGGCGGGTCCTGCGTGGGTGATTCCCGGAGAAATCCGGCGCGGGGCCGGGGGAGGGGGGGAGTGGGCGGAAAGTGCAGCGACGTCCCCGCCGTGAGGGGAGGGGAGGCGAGGCGGCGGGGCGGGCCGGGCGGGGGCGGCTCCCGGGCGGCGGGCCGCCGGCCCTGCGCGGGGGTACCGGGGCGGGGGGGGCAGCGGTGCTGTGGTACCGGCCGCCCCCCCCCGGGCAGTGTGGTGCCGTGCCCCTCCGCGGCCTCTCCCCCCCCCGCCGTCCCCCGCGCGGTGGTTCGCCCCGACCTCCCGCCCCGCGGCCGTTGGCGGGACGTGACGGCCCGGCCGGGCCCGGTGGCTCCGAGGCCGCCTCGCCTGGCCGCTGCCTCCCGGGGGGTGCCGGGCCCGGCCCGGGGGAGCTGCCGGCGGGCTGGGCGGCCAGCGGGGGTCGGGGCCGCAGCCCCCTCGCCCTGCCTGCTGCGCCCGTTCCCTCAGGGCGGCCCCCCGGGGCGAACACCCCCCGGGCCGCGCTGGGCTGGGAACCGTGAGGTATCTTGGCTCCCTTTTTATCCTTACGCGGTTGTTTTTTGCACGTTTCAAGTTTCTTTATTAGTTGCGGCGAGATACGCATCTGTATTTGAATGTGAAACTCGCTTAATAGGTTGTATTTTGGCACATCTCGGAGCTAGACAAGACTATTTAATTTGCGAAGTCTCGCTTCTGCAGCTACATGTAATTTTCTTCTGCTAAAAGTCCTTTGGAAACGCTGCAAAAATGTAATGAATATGCAAAGCAGCTAGCTCTCGAATCCAAATCCGGTTTGTCTTCAGAGACTTTTCAAAACGCCCAAAGTGATCAAGATATATTATGAAATAATCACTTTTGCCTAAAATACAGGAATGTGATGTTTCGCACTTTCTCCCTGTATTCCTAATTTAATTGGTGACAGCTCAAATATAATTCACCTGAAGTAATAATAAAAAAAAAAAATGAAAAATCTCAAAAAGTCAGGGCTGCTCGGTGGCTTTTACTTCTAGTGCAGCCCTAAAAAGCAGGAAGACTGCTGGTGAGGGCCTTGCCCCGTGCTGGCATCCCGTGGCTCCCGAGTTTTCCTTCTCCCTGTGCTTCACCCACATCCACCACCTGCTTGCTGCAGCCGCGGATCTTCCTGCCACCCCTGGGAAATGTGCGGCTTTGAACCGGGAAGAAACGGTTTTTTTCCTGTGCCTAGACACCGAACTGGGCTGCTGCCACCGAACTGGGCTGCTGCCACCTCCAGCTGTCTTGATAGAGGGAGCCGGTCGCGGGAGCAGGTTGTGATTCCTGCACTGGTTGTTTACAAATATTTAGCAGTGCTCTGCGGTGCGTCCCTGTGGGGTTTGTTTTCCTTTTTTCCTAGGAGTTGTGTTTGTGGTCGGAGTTCAGGTGACATCCAGGGTTTGGAGAGGGGGGCATGGCGTGTGCGGTGATGGGCTGTGGATGGGAATGAGGTAACGTGGGAGATCGGGGTGTATGGCTAGGGGTTGCAAAGGCTGAGCTAAAACCTGACTTGTGATTTCCTGGTTCTTCCGTGGCTATAGCAGTACATGACCTTGCGTGTATTTTAAACAGCTTTGTCTGTTAGGGGGAATTTCCTAGCTTCTTTGTTCTCTGTGTGAAAAAAATGTAAAAGACGGCTGCTCTTCCCTGTGTGTTCCCATACTCCTTACCGGTATGGATGACAAGCGAAGAAGCAGCAGCAGCTCAGCTGCCATCCTGCGTTCATTTATTCCTGCAGACCTCCCCGTGCCAGCTGTGCGCTCTCACCTTTTGCCGTAAAAGGGTTTGCAGTTGGCCGTACCGTAGAAGATCTGCCTGCTCGCTCCTAAGGCAGCAGATGGTTCTGGTTAGCTTCTTAGGTTTTGCCAGAGGACGTTACCAGGCTGTTACTCCTGAACCAGGTTTGTTTGGGATCGCAGATTAGAAAGCCTAAGGTTTACCGAGCAGGCTGTAGAAGAAGGGGAACACCCCGGGGTCTTACCATGAGGTGCTCTTCCCAGCGGGAAGACATACACAGGTCTCCTGGTTGGGAGCTCAGCCCGGGTCTTCTCGTTGTGTAACTTCTTCTCGTGCTCACCCTTTGCCCCAAAAGCACGGCCCCTGCTGCTGCACTGAGAAGTGAGAGCAACAGTGGTGGGGGAAAGCAGTGCTTTAGGTCTCTTAGATGCAGCTTAAAGGTCACCCGAAAGTTGTGTGGCGCCGAGACTTGAGTGGGTGTGCTAAGGCTCAGCTCTAGCTGGATAGGTAGCAACGTCCCGTGTCCTTTGGGTTAACGGTCTCTTCTGATTCAGGCAGTGCTATGCTGCTTTCTCAGCAAACCTTATCTGTTGCTTGTCTTCTTCCCAAGCCTCACCTTACTCCTCCAGGTCGGCCAGCTTACCTGCTTTCCTGGTTTTGTAGGCTGTGAGCTGAGCCGAACCGTTGGAGCAGGCCGGTAATGTCTGGAAATGCAGCGAGGCAGCGTAGCTGGCAGGCTGGTGAGGCTGGCTTGGAAAGGGGAGGGAGCCTTCCCCTTGTAAAAGTTTCAGAAGTACTTGGGATACTGTTGAGGTGAGTGCAGAAGGAACTCACTTTAATGAAGAGAAGAGAGGTCTAAAAGAAAGAGCGTTTGCAAATGCCTTCTCTGCAGAAACCAGTAGCAATCATAAATAGAAAATCTGTGTGGCCTTCTCAGGAGTTACTATACTACATTTGGAAAACGGAATCAGTCGTTAAAGTACAAAACAAAAGGGATTTCAGGCTTGCCTTAAATGCAAATCTCAATGCAGCCTGAACTGTGGACTCACTGCTGACGCCTCCGTAGTACATATTAATCCAGTTTTATCTGTCATGAGGAGATTTGTTGATTAGCAGCCTCTAGGTAAGGGTTGCTCGTGGACTGTTGCTGCTCTTCCAGCCTGTGGGCTGGAAAAATGAGCTCCGTGCCTTGCCCGGAGCTCTTGGGCTGCATGTAATTTCACTGCCGCCGTCTTCCCAGGATTCAATTTAGCTCTCTGCACAAAGTCCATTTATGTAGATTTATGTAGATTTTGCACCAAGACGAATGACTTTTCAGAACAAATGGGTATTCTTTCAACAGCCGCATAAGTTAATTTGTGGTATTGATGGTGGAAAGTCAACATCATTTGAAATGGGAGGGTAGGAGCAGTTTACACCACTAAACCGTAAGCTGTTAGTTTTGTTTGTCTTGTCAGAGTTCGTATGGAATGGGAGGATTTTTCTAGAAATTCCGTGAAGTAATGACGATTTTAAAAATACTGCATTATATACTGTTTTTAGGTTTACCTTGAGTGATTTTCCTCATTTTCCTTGCTTCCTCTGCCATCTTGGAGTGTAGACAGTACTTTAATTGTTTTTCTGTAATTAACTATTACTTTTGAAAGCTGAACTGTATTTCTAAAATATGTAGTTCTTAAATGTTTCCAGTTTCACCCAGAGTTCCAAAGTGTGCAGTTTATTAGCTCTCGAGCTCACCAGCAGCTCCTTCAGGTGGCTGCTGAGATCTAGACAGCGATTGCTGTCCGTTCTGTTTTACAAATAGCAGCGTACAAAGAATGATAAGTGCAGCTGGTGGCTTTGGTTTGGGTGGGGTTTTTTTGTATTTTTTAGTTTTTCCAGGGCTCTGTCTCCCCGGAGACATTGTTTGCAGGTATCCTGTTGCTGCCACGTACATTTTTGTCAAGTTGCTGTTGGCCTCCTTGTTTTATTTTTGTCTAGGAGAGTTTAATCACAGTTTTGTAGCAAAAGCCTGATCTTTCAGCAGATGCCTCCTGAATAGAAACTGAGTTCTGTTTGTTACATCTGTACGTTTATTTTGAGTTGCTGAAGAAAAGACACGTAAAAAAACCCAATATGCAAAAGTGTGTATTGTAAAAATAATTTGCTGCATGGCAGGTTTGGGGATGGGGTTGCATGTTATTAAAACAGTTTTGCCCCCAGTGTGTGCAAATGGTTCTGTAAGTGCTGATTTTTAGGTTACTACTGTGTGTTTTTTGAAGTGCGGTGTGGTAGTAGAGTCTGAGTAATGTTAGCAGACCAGCTCCATGTTTTAGTTCTGTTACTTTCCCGACCAACTATAAATTACATGCTTTTGACGTTATTGATTGATGGTTTAGCTTAATACAGTAATACTGGAAATTGTCCACTTGTAGTTGCAAAAGCCATCGTAGAGTGAAGAGGTGTGTGTGTGTGAGATCTTAGAATTCTCTGGAGAGTTTATTATTTGCAGGATAACTGTGGATAATGGGTTTTATGAAGTTGAAACTTGTGGAAGTGTTTTCTTCTGCAGCCGTAAGGGTAGAATACCGCTGCAGTTTGCCTGTTGGGAGCCCTTAGAGCTCAATTGCTGTGCTGTATTGCTGGATGGTATTTCATGTCATGTATATCAGTGACATGCAGGGCTGTTAGCAAATGGAATGGGTAGGTGAATTCAGAATAACATTTTTAAACTGCATGTGTTGGAACCTATCAGTATTTTTGCTTTGCCTGTGGATGTTGCTTCCATAATTAAGATCACTTGGTTCTGAAACACCCTTTTACTGATCCAGCCTCATTAATCCTCTGCGGTTCTACGAAGCACTCTCCTTCTTTGCTTTCCTTTTACAGTCTTCCACTTTGCTATGGGGTTAAATGACTGGAGAATTAAGAAGAATCAAAACTGATGAGCTCTTCTTTTTTTTTTTTTTTTCTTCAGGGGATCAAGTATTCAGTGATTCTTCAGAGTGTTCTGTGATCTTGATCTGAAGATTATAAAAGAATCAAGTAGAAGCAGTGAGCAATATTGAATGACATTCTTGGGAACAAACATGAAGGGGGAACGCTGAAAACAAGCTGGCTTCGTGTTTGAATCATCTTTTTTGTAGGTGCTTTGCAACTATCTGCCGATTTGTGGATATTTTTTTTTCACAAATGTTTCCGTTAAGTTAACTAGTCAAAAAACCCCCAAAAAACTTTCACCCCTTTTTTTCTTTTCCATGCATGCTCTTATAATGAGAGAAAGAAATCCTTCCTCTGAGTTGACAGCCTTACGGAAGGATGGGTGGTAGGGGGAATGCATCTGGACATTGGTGTGCCAGTGCTCATCTTCTCTCTCTTTACTGTTTGCAGGTTCTGTCATCCGTGATGGCGTCAGCTCTTCCCAGAACCCTTGGGGAACTGCAGCTGTATCGAATACTACAAAAAGCAAATCTCTTATTCTACTTTGATGCCTTCATTCAGCAGGGTGGTGATGATGTCCAGCAGCTCTGTGAAGCAGGTGAAGAGGAGTTTTTGGAGATAATGGCTCTCGTAGGCATGGCTAGCAAGCCACTTCATGTCCGAAGGCTGCAGAAGGCTTTGAGGGACTGGGTCACAAACCCTGGTCTTTTTAACCAGCCTCTCACCTCATTACCGGTCAGCAGCATTCCAATATATAAGCTGCCAGAAGGGTCTCCTGCATGGCTGGGGATATCCTGCAGCAGTTACGAAAGGAACAGCAGCACCAGAGAGCCTCACCTGAAGATTCCAAAATGTGCTGCCACAACGTGCGTGCAAAGCGTGGGCGCAAGCAAATCCGATGTGGTGGGGAACTTAGCGCTGCAAAGTGGCAGTGAACCGAGACTTTGGCAGGGGCACCACACCACAGAAAGCGAACATAGTCTTTCCCCAGCTGACCTTGGCTCTCCAGCTTCACCAAAGGAAAACAGTGAGACCCTGGATGCCGCCGCTGCTCTGTCAGTTGCTGAATGCGTAGAACGTATGGTTCCCTCCCTGCCCAAAAGTGACTCGAATGAAGTCAAGGAGTTACTGAAAACAAATAAGAAACTGGCAAAGATGATTGGTCACATCTTTGAGATGAGTGACGAGGACCCTCACAAAGAGGAGGAGATCAGGAAGTACAGTGCAATATATGGCAGGTTTGACTCGAAAAGAAAGGATGGCAAGCATCTCACCCTCCACGAGGTAAAAATACCTTGAGCGACTGCGGGCTTCCTCCCCTATTCCTATGCCTTTTATGAGACGCTTTTCACAGGGTGTGCTTTTTGTATGGGAGCTTCGTGCTGGGTGTCGAGAGTTGTGTCTTACAGGAGCCGTAGGCCGTCCTGCCCCGAGATAGAAATCTCTGGTGCAGTAGGAGTACCCTTTCTTGGGTGGGTGTGTGCATGTGTGCGCTGATGACTTCAGCTCGGTGTCATCAGACTGCTTGGTCACTGGTGCAGCCTGTCAAGACAGAGGGTTTAAACAGTTTGGTACCGAAATAGCAAACCACTATTGCACTGAGCGTGGCCCTTGGGATTCTAAGCATTTGGCATGTTTTTAAAGCAGTCCTGTCTTGATATTCCCTTGCAGCTTTGAGAGTAGACTGGTTGGTTGGAAGATCAGTAACTAAAATCGCTTGTGTCTGGTAACAGGATCGCCTTGCTTGGCTACTACCCTCTGCTGTCTTCCCTCACCTTGAGACCCTGCTCTGTAGCTTGTGCCCTTGAGGTAAAAAGGAATCTGCTGATGAGGTCCCTAAACCTTGGGAGGTGGGTGCGGGTGGGATTTCTGTGTGCTTGAATTGGGGTGACGCTTAGTTATACAGCCTGTGGGTTTTTTTGGGCGCAGTGGTCTTAAGCCAGTCAAGTGAAGTGCAGGCTACGTGAGGAGGAAGGGAAAGGACTGTCTCCAGTATTGATGGGTGGCTGTAATTTAAAGGTTTGTCCTTTAATACCTGTGGAGCATCTCTTCCCTCTTGTCCTTGAAAGTCCATGCAGGCCTCCTTCTCTTCTGGTGTTCTTGAAGCTCGCAGCGCGTATGTTGTAACACAATAGGTGTGTCTGTGTGGGGAATAGTTCCCCAGTGCCAAAGTACAGTACAAGAGGAGAACAAACATTAATTCAAAGCAGTGCCAAGACACTGTTGATATGAATGCTGCATCAGCATTTTCACAGTTAACAGTGATTGCAAAATTTCAGTTGGATTTAAAATTTGGCATGTAAGGCTTAGTTCCCAAAAGGAAAGGCAATGTTTATGTTACAGGAGTGCCAAAAAAACTGTACTGGCTTTAGCCTTTTTTCGCTTCAAGAAGAAGTTTTGTAGGTGTGTGATCCATAGCATAAGACTAGGTTCTCTTTATGCTTCAGAGGAGAAGGGCAGAAGGAAACAAGGCGTATTTCTTTACATTTTTGTTTATGTATTTACATTTATAAGGCAACTGCACATCACCAGCAGTGACTTCACAAGGGCTTTTACTGCAGACTGGGGAGACGCTTCCAAGGGAACTTGTCAGTAGTCAGCCTCACTTCTACCACACAGTTTTAGTTGTGCAGCTTTCACTTACATGCCTTGTGGCTTTATGTTGTACTCTTAGAATATATGAATTCATCCAGTGTGCAGGAACAGATCTCGTCCTACACCCCTGACCTTGCGGAAGTCTCTCCTTTAGCAGAACAAGTTGCATATGACACAGAGGCAGGATTTGAAAGGATTAATTGTGTAGATGCTCTGTGTACGTTGCTGCAGAGTCAGGATTCGGAGAAGGGGGGTTCTCCCCAGCTGAGGATGGAGGCAGTCAAGGTGCTTTCACAATCTCTTCCTGGGGTAGTGGCTGCAGAAAACACTCTGAAATCTGGGCGGACTTCTAGCAAGATCGTTTCCTGGCATCCAGCAGCGTAATGGGAGGTGGGTGCTGGGGGCAGCTTTTGTTGGGCATGTGGTTAGGCTCAGGAGCGGCTCTCTGAAGCTGGAGGAGCGAATAGTGGGCTGCTAATTTGAAGGAGCAGGGTAGCAAAGAACGGGAAGAAAGGACGACTGCTCTGCTATGTTAATTTTTTTTCATGCTGCACTAAAGATCTTCACTACATCATTATAAAACCATGTTTAAAAATGGAATGAGAGCATGGTTTGGCTTTAGGAAATATTTCTATCGCTATTATGATTAAGGGCACAAGATCAAAGGAGGATGTGGTTGACTTATGCCTCACTTACGCATGTGGGGCCTCGCTGAACTTGATGGGAACTGCACACATGCAAGCAAGAAGAATTTGCTCATAATTGGTTTACTGTTTGCTTAAAGAGGCCAGATTTCAGAAAGTTTTGTCCTGAACAGTTTTCTCTCAGTTTCTATTTTAAAGCAGAGAATACACTAATAGTAGCAATGAGACTTCTTTTTTTGTTTTTTGTTGTTGGTTTTTTTGGGGTTTTTTTTTGGTTTAAAATCTGCTAAACCAGAGTTTGCCTGTTTTAAACTCAACTTCCATGGATTTTTGTTTTTGATGGCTTAAACAATTTGCTGCTCAGAAGGAAGGACCTTAAACAACCAGGGAGGTAAGTTTCTGCTTGTCCAGAGACTGTCTTTCTGCATGTGTTAATACATTCCAAGGCTGTCATTCTGCCTCACAGTTCAAGGTTTCTCCTTGCAGCTGGCAGTGGACAGCTGAATAAACTTCACTATGAATTTAAAAAGCTTAAGTAGTGGTTAGCTTCTTAATGTAAAGATCAGAGTATCTCTGGCTCCTCAAGCAGAGTGGAGTTGCATGCAAATTAAAATCAGACTTGGTGGAATTACTAGTGGTGAATTAGCGAGAATTTCGGTTTGAGTGTGTTTCAGTATGAGCACTGGAGTGTCTCAGGGGGCTTGAGCAGCCATTAGAGGCCAGTGAGAGCTGTAGACACTGAGCTGGTTTGGAAGTGGGTGCTTTTGGTAGGATTATCTGCATAAGGCACAGATCTAGCATAAGAGCTGATGCAGAATCTTTCAAAGGTGTTCCAAAACTAATAAATACGCTGTCTTTAATCCGTTTCATTGTCTCGGTATTACATAGCTTTTCAAGCACGGAGAGCACTTTATGTTTAAAGTTGGACTGGAGGAGGAAGGAGTACAAGGCATGCCCTTGAACTTGGTGACCTGTGCGTGTTTGAGTCAGATTTGTAATTTGTGTGTTAGTATTTCACTGCTTGTCTAGGTGCCTATAAAACAAAAAAAAAATCTTGTTTAATAGTGTGAGAAGTAGGAATAAGAAACGCAAGTAATAAATTTTGTCTAGCTCGATCTCTTTCTTTTCTTTTGCTGACTCACCGAAACAGTAGGGCTTGGTATTTAACTATGTGTTTTTTAGTGGAGGAATCTATGAACTCCATCAAATGTGAATATACCCGTCCCTCTCTGTAGAGCCTGTATGGTTACGTGCTTCTCCATATCACTAAGGCTTCCAGCAAACAGAATCTTTATTTTTAGGCATGCAATGCTTTCTATATGCAGTATTATGCCTCCTGAAAAGGCAGGAAGCCATGATGCACTTCAATTCAGTAAGTCTGGATGTGACCTGAAAGAAGAAACCAGGAAAAACAAACAAATAAACATTTGGCTTTTCTCATACATTAGGATAAACAGCATTTGCCAACAACTACCCAAAGCATTTTCAGTCATTTCATCTCTTTGCAACCTTTTAGCACTTTGAGGGATAAAAACCATCTGAAATTATTTTGTAAGCATTAACCATATTATTAATCCTTGGGAAAGTAGTAGCTATCACTGCTACGGAAATCAATGTCTGCTTTGGCTGGTAACTTTTTTCATCAGTATTGTATGAATCTTTTAATTTTGTCTCCCTCCCCCCCTTTTTTCTTAAAAGATAGACATTGTAGAGCAACTGTTCCTCTCCAAGGGATAATAGTTTTATTATTTCAGTAGGTTGTATTGTAGGAACATAGTAACCTGGAGATATTTCATAGGTTAAACCTGAACTTCCCACCCTGGTACATCTGACCTCTGTATTGTTTTTTTCTCCCCAGTCTGTACAGAGACTAAAGGATCAGGCAACTTATCTAGTTTGCCTGTTAAAGACATGTTTGCACTCTGATTAGCATTCAGGTATCGCAGGAAATGCCCTACTCAGATCAGAGGCCTTTATGCTAAACACAGGAAAAATGCTTCTGAAATTCTAGGAACAGCAGTTCTGTGTGAGGTTTTACTAGAAATATTGCATGGGTACAGGCCAGTGAGAGAATCCCAGATCTGCTGATACATGTTTCTGTTTTTCCAACCTCCCTGGAGAGCAGGTGTCGCATTAGACAAAGTATATTTTTTTCTAATTTGGATGACATCAAGCACTGTGGCGGAGGGCAGCATGGTTGCGTGTTGTTGGTGTCACATGGCAGCTTCCATCCTTCAGGGATGGGGTGTGCAGTGTTTCGGGTGAGTTGCTGGCTGTGGTGATTTAAATCACAGCTAACGTTTTGCAGGGTCCGGTAGCGAGTTCCTTAGCCTTCTCCCAAGAGGCACTGTTTAACTGCGGACCTACTGGTCTGTCCTGAGCTTCACCTTCTGTTCTCTGCCATGAAAAGCGCTTCTTGTATGAGCCAGGGTTTTGGTGCCTGAGGTCCCACGTGTGCGGTCCGACCTGTCCTCTGCCCCGTAGCCCTGTGTGCTGAACTGCGGCTGTGCTTCGCACTGCCAGCTGAAGGGCTGGGGGTGGCACATCTCAGTCCGTCATGACTATGCTGACTGCTGTGGACAACCTAGCTGCTTTGTAAATATTCACTAGCCTGAGACGGAGCATGCTGTTGACAGTGGCAGCAAAGCAGCTGTGCTCATTTGCAGGAAGCCAAGCCCGTTCAAAGCAGCTTAATTTCTAGAAATAAAGGGTAGAAGAGTTGTGGGCACTTCGGAAAAAACACCTGTAGTATTCTGTTGGCCTCCTGCTGTTACGCTTCATTACAAGTACTGGCTGTTCTTCAGCTGAGGAAGAAGTGAACATGTCTCTTGAGGCCCTGCTTACTGTGAAAGGAGCAGGGAATGAGGAATCTCCTCTCCAGCATCTCGGTTTCAGCATCTTGCTGTATTAATAACTTTGGGGTTTGTTCGTACGTGTTGACCATAGGCTTTTCAGACAGCAGTATTGTTAAGCTGGTGTAATTCATGACAGTATCGCCACTTCCTTTAGGCTTCTGAAGAGTGTTCTGAAACCATTTTGAGCCTTAACTTGAGGGTTGGTGGTTTTTTTTCTCCCCCCCCTCCCCCCGAAACTATTGCCAGCAGCAGCAGAGGCACTAGAAATGTGTCCTGGCAGGCTCAGGAAAACATCCTTGAAACAAGTTACATTTGATTCATGTCTGAAGATAGTCTTCACAAACACGAGGGTGAGAAATAGAGCTAAAAAAAGTTTAATCGTTTCTTAAACCATCACCTTCTACAGAATTTATGCTGTATTCACCAGGGAAAGCCATCTGTACCCACACTGTCAGGGGTTTTTTTTCTTTCTTTTTTTCTTTTCTTTTTTTTTCCCCTCAAGTCCTGGGCATATTGCGTTTATAAAAATAGTATTCCCTGTAAACCAGGCTTTGGGAGCCAAACACCGTGAACGTTCAGAGCTACTGTTTTATACTGAGATTTAATTAATGCTGGGATGAGGCACAAGCAGTGCACATTGAGAGAGTTTTACAATAACGTTTTACTTTAAAGGACATTAAATGCACCAACTACATTTGTTGTCTTTTCTTTTCCCAGAGCTTTACCTGGCTTAGTAAGGGTATAAATAAATGGAAGAAACCCTCCAGGGTTTAGTATACAACTATAGGTATTTTTTACATGCAATTGGAATTTTTTATTATTTCCGAAGAACCGGTACTTTTACAAGCACAATGGGTGAAAACATGCAAAATCATGAATCCCTGTTTTTGTGTTTGATTTCCAGCTAACAGTTAATGAAGCAGCCGCTCAGCTGTGTGTAAAAGATAACGCGTTGTTGACCAGGAGAGATGAACTCTTCGCACTAGCTCGGCAAATCTCTCGAGAAGTTACATACAAGTATACGTACAGGACCACCAAGTAAGGTTTTAATTAACTCAAAGGACCTTTAATTTCAGGGAGCTAATCAGTCTGATAGCGCTTCTTCTGAAGCACTAGAGATACTTTCTTCTTGCTCTTCAGCTAGCAAAGTGCTCTTCTGAGGAGGGTAGGAAAATGCTATTTGAGTCGTGAAGCTTTTAAATTGCTAAGATGTAGCTGTCTTGAATTACCTTTTCATTTGCACTCTAGTTTTCCAGAAATTGTGAGGATAGTGCATGTTGAGAGGCATCTGGGAGTTTGGCATTTCCAAGTATTTGAGGCATTTGTACATTTCAATGTTAATGTAAATAGGCAGAGTAGCCAAAGCTGCTCAATGTATCAAGAATTTCTGTTCCGTGTACAGATTTGGCTTATTATTTTCCAGGGAATGAAAAAAGATAAGGTCATAGGGAGTGGCTTACAAACTTGCTTTAAAGGAACTGAACCTGAGTCCTAATTTCAGTTACTGTTCTGTTAAGCGAACTGCTGTTATGAAATGGTAGCAAAGGCTTAACAGCTTTTAAATGCAATTAAACCTTTAGAATTCATAAATATTGTTGAAAATCCTGATACTTCATATTGTGTTTAAATGTTAAATCCCTCACCTGTAATGTGATATCCTTTCAAAATACATTTTCCTGTACTTCTAGGAGCTTTTTATGGTTTTCCTTTGCTCCCCTTTCTTCCACGATGATAAGCAGTGTCAGAGGCATTTCTGTAATTCTCTGTGCTCAGGTAATTTTCCTTCCTATTTGGAAGAAGAGTCCATGAGTATCTTGACACTTTTGAAAACAACACAAGGCGCTTGTGTTTCCTATACTGGTGTGACATTGACTGCCAAGTGAATTGGAAGCTTTTTCTGTGCATCTCACTTGTTCTCGCCTGATTATTTTTTTCCCCCCTTGACTCTTTTCATTATTATTTCTGATGGTCAGGGTTAACGTGCTGTTTACTGATAACGTACTGTGTCTTCTCTTCTAGATCTAAATGTGGAGAAAGGGATGAGCTGTCGCCAAAGAGAATCAAGTTAGAGGTACTGTATTTTGACCTATGCGTGCTAAAATTCACTTTGGGTTTGAAGGGATATGTCTTAAGGAAATTTGTCAGAAAAACATTTGACAGACAGTTGATGGGTGTGAGAGAGAGGGGGAGAACATCACCACTGTCTCTGCAAATATAAGTGCTTGATGGAGAAACCTGTAGGAGCAGGGGTAAAGAGTAGGATTTGCTTAATGGTAAAGTTACTCGCAGTGTTTTGCACTCTGAGTAGGAGGGGGAGGAATGGGACTGACTGGCTTCCTGTGGTGGAATAAGCCTGAGCACTGTAGGAAGTGTCTTCCCAAGAGGCCTCCTGCTTTTAAGTCAGTGTGAGGTGGGGTCTGCTTAATTTGTTTGAGCCAGCTTTTGATCATGTCCAGAATCCAGAGTTCTGGGTAAGGATTGATGGTGGAATACTAACCGTCTCTGACTACGGCATAAATTATAAAACTGGTTGTATTGAAAATTAAAAAGCTAGCTAAAGGCTATACATGCCAACACAAATAGTTGGGCCTGTAGATATTAGTTTACAGTTTTTTGTAAATAACATTGTGTAAAAAGCACATCTATATGTGGCTAATGTATATACCTGCACAGGATATTGCTTAGGGAGATGCTGGGATTTTCTCGTTAGGTGTGCAGGAGCGACATATATGTAGTTTGCCATTTGCTTCAGTTGTCACTGCCAGAAAGTAAATTTGTGGCCTTTTTAAAAGTCACTTCTAATTAAAAAAAAAAAGGGAGAGAGTAGGTATGTATCCCTATGTACCTTATAAGAGTGGCAGATCTTCCCTTTTAATTTATTCTTTAAACAAATTACTGTTTGACTGCTACAGGGATGTCTTAATACATCTGTAGTGTTGTGTGTTTTGTTGGTTTTGGGGTTTTTTTATTGCATGGCCAACTCCAAAAGGTGTAGGTTAAATATGCATTAGGATGTAGGCTAGGCCGGAGCTAGATTTGTATGTGACACAGATATGTGATATATTCTTGAACTGTAAAGGAAAGCTGCAGCATATTCTGGAATGCATTTCTCATATGTAACTCATCCTGGGGTAAATGATGCACCAAATGTAAGGCTTTCATTTTTTTCAGTAGCGCGACGCTTTGTTACCTGTACGAAGGTTTTTCCTGTTGAAGCAAACCCCGGTGAGAGCAGTCAGTTTTGAAAAGCCAATTATGAACAGGTCTAGAGGAGTTCATCTTTTTTATTTATTTATTAAGTTTTATCAGTCTGCATGCAGTTGTTGTTTGAGTTTATATAATACAAAATGTATAGCTTTGATAAGTCAGTAATGTCATTTACATGTGTTAGGATCTGATTTGCTTTGACCTATGCTTGTTTTCTGATCTGCAAAAAAGAGCGGGGAAAAGCTGCATAAAACGATTTTATCCACTTTCACCATTATCTGCCTTGACCAGCACATGGCAGGGTGGTTGCTTGATTCCCCCTCTTTTGTCCAGTCTGGTCCTGATTTGTAAGAGTTAGTGGGCAGCTGCCACTCCTCTGCTCGAAATAGTATTTCACTGATGATTAGATTTCCGCATTAGGAAGTTTTTCCTTCATTCAGTAATAAGTGATGATGAGCAAGTATCTAAAATGACACACTGCAAGGGAGGTGTTTTTTTCCACAGGATCTTCATTGAAAAAAAAAAAAAAAAAAAGTAAAATTAAAATCTTGAAGAATGTGGGCAGAAACTAGGTTTTTCGGGGAGCAGGAAACTTGGGCAGCCTTAGGGAATGTGCATTCTCTTTTTCTGCATGGTGAAATCATAAGAGTCTCAAGGCCTGCTTTCTCTAGATGCTTCCTAGTTCAGTAATTCTGAGAAAATTTGTTTACTTGGTTTTCTTTTTATCTAAAATGGCCAGTTGTATTTTAAAATGCTTGTGAAGATGTCATGTCCTAACTGTACAAATGACTTATTTCAGAAGTAGGGCTTTTTTTCAAAAACATGAAATTGAAACTAAATGAAATAATCTCTCATTTGATAGCATAGCATTATTAATTATGAAGCAACCAGTGTTGTTATCAGCATAAATGTCTTTTTCCTTACAAACGGAGCCTTCTAAGGAGTAAAGCATTACTTCAGTGCATTGTGATTCTGAGGTACACTGGAAATCACGGACTTTTCTTCAAAGACATTTTAAAAACATGCAGTATTCCATAGTAGATCACTTTTACATGTGGTGTTTCAGGTTCTTGGGGCTTGCGTTTTGAAAATACTAGGAAAAAGTCCTTTTTTTAGTAGTATCTTTGGGGATTTTGGGGGTGGGGTGTTTTGTTTGTTTTTAGAAAGCTGGAGGTAAAAATGGAAATGGTAACAAATGCTGCAGATTTTTCCTTCTGCTCTGGATAAGAATTCCTTATCCTGTTTTTAAAGTTGTAATGCTTCCTTGTGGCTCTGTTAGCTCATGCTAATATCATGCAGAGGATCTGAAGCTGGGTGATTTTTTTTGTTGTTGTTGCTGTCATTCTAAGTAGCTCTGTCGTCTTTTTCTTTTTTTCTTTTTTCTGTGGTAAAGGTCATTTTGCCACTCTTGTTTTAAGGCTAAACTCTGTGTTTTGATTCACCATTCCTTTACCCATTAGTCATTAATGTCTCCACACAGCGTGGTTTAAAATACTAGTGCTTGAATTTGGAAAGACTTCACACACTGTTTGCCTAGTGTAAAAGATTTTTTTTTTTTTTTTAAAGTAAAAGATGAGTTAATTTCCTGAAATATAAAAACACATGAAAAAAACCCAGGGAGACTCTGAAGGTCATCCTTGAGCAAAGCTAGCAGAGCTGTGTGTGCAAGCTGCAACATTGCCGGCTTGCAGCCACCATTGTAAATTTATCCTCTTCATGAATATGAAACTCACACAAGCATTACAAAGAAACAATATGCCATGAATTACATCAAATTACCTGTAAAAGCCTTTCTCTTCCCCTGCGAGCTCTCCCCCTCTTATTCGTTGAGTGGGTGGGTGAGCTGTGGGAGTGAAGTATAGAGAGGAGAAGGGGAAAAAATTCCAGGCAAATGACAGACTGGAGGTGTGGAGGGAGTGAAAAAGGGAATGGAACGAATTGGGGTTTGTAAGCAGATGAGAAAAAAGCGTTTGTAGCTCCTAAATCTGCCCTGGACAAAGAGCAGGACAGGCGAAAGGGGCTAGAAATGGCACATCCTCCTGCGGAGCAAGGATCTCTCCTGCGTAGGTGTTGTGGGGCAGGGGCACCCCTTGTTTTGCCATCTTCTGTGACTCAGTACCAGCACCACTCATAGCCGTGAGCTGTTGTGGCACCAGCTTAGAAAGCAGAACAAGTCACGGGTATATCATGCAGAAGTCACCGCAGGAGAGGCTGGTCGTCGCTGCTGCTGCTTTGCGTTGGGGTTGACGAGGTTCCCCTTCAGTCAGTGCGAACAGCCAAGAGAGCAAAGGAAGAAAGTTTAAAAATATTCTTGCTGTCTGTGGCATGAAGGAATTGTTCCGCGTGTCGGTGTCTTCGTTGGGCTGAACAAGAGGGATGGGAGGGCTTGCAAGAGCTAATTTCACAAAGCTCCGTGGGAGTCAGGGGGCACAGGCAGGGAGACCTGAGCAGAGGCTGTGAGGACGTGTCTCCCCTTGGTGCTGGCACGGATGGAGGGAGAGGAGAGAAAAGGCCCACCTGCACCATGGCTGTGAAGGTTGAAAAGAAAACCAGTTGAAGTGTGGGATTCGTCTTTTTCACAAAAACAGCAAAACCAGTAGAAGCTACTGTTTGCATAGGAAAAATGTCATTAGAGGGAGCGAAAAAGCACATGTGGGACTGAGAACATCTGCTGCACCAAGCAGCTTGAAAAACAACTGAGCAGCAGCATGGCAAAACAAAAATGCTGCACTGCATGCAGCAGGCCCTCCTGACTGCAGAGGGAAGAGGAACCTCCAGGCAAAGGTGACTGGTGAGGCAGAGTAGGTGGTCGCCTGGCCCAGCCAGCTCCCCTGGCAGCTCTTACCGATGGGGCGGCAGGGAGAGGAGCAGCCAGGGGTGGGGAAGGGCTCTGGGAAGTTGATCCAGTGCTGCGTTGTCATCTGAGAGTCAGCTGCGTGACTGACAGGTGACAGTCACGGCAGCCAGTGGCAGTGGGCAGCCAGCCTTGCTTTTAGGAAACAGCCTTGGGATTTGTATTGGCAAGTGATCAAGATACATTATAAAGAGCAGCGTTACCTGTTTTGTTGCAAAAATAGGATCCTGAGTGATGGGGTTTTGTGTGTTCAGTTTCTCATCTTCCTACACATAATCATTCTCCTCTCCCAAACATATTCACGTCTAGCTATGAAGATGGTCAGTGCTCATGGAAATACACTGCAAAGCCTTTGTTTCTAGTGGATGAGGTTTTGTGGCAATTGGAAATTTTACATACCTATCACCTTTATATTTTTCCCTGAGGGAGTATGTTGGGTGGATAAAAGCAATATGCAGTGTTCAGAGAGATATTTTTATTTTTTATTTTTCTTTTCCTTTCCTGAGCATAAAGTATAGCTTTATTGGCGTTATGTTGCGCTGAGGGTCTGGCTACCCGACGTGGGTCTGACCACCACTCTGCAGGTCAGCGGGCAGCCTGCCAACAGCATGGACCTTGTAGTCCTTTCCCTGTGGTTTTTCTGAAAGGTCGCTTTTCTTCTTCATGGACTGTAATCCATTTGTCCAGCTATTGTAAAAAAAAAAAAAAGTTGATATTTACATGCACGTGCCTGTAGAATCCACAGGAAAGTATACCTAATTTGGTGTATTTTTGTATACTTTTGGTATCTGGGTCTACAGATCCTCAGTGACAGATGCCACTGTTACCAGGCTTGGGTCTGTCTCAAGATCTCTAGCTTCTTCTCACATTTTAACAGTGTCACCTGTATTGTGCTTTGTAAACGTTACTGGATGTTCCTCTATTTTCCATGAGCTTTCCTTTCATAATGCCGAGCAGGATAAATTTCTTATCTTGAACCTTTGCTTCTATGATTAATTTATTCTAATGGAGTCTGGCAGGCTTTCACAGCAACTTTATTTGCTTTATTGGTACATATGCAAGCTGCAAAAGAGATTTGCCTGTCATAAGCATTTAAGATTGAAAGAATTACTGAATTGTGATTTCCCATAGTATATAAAGTCTTTGCTACCCTACTTGTGAAGTGATGGCATTTCATTTTGTGACACTAGTATAGCTTCTGTGTGAAATACGTTGCATTTCGGGAGGCTTTGCTCAGTTTCTCAAGGTTAGTATATCCAACTTCTGCGGCTTATTCTCAAGTACATATAAACTTGATTTCATAACAATCTCCAGTACTGCTGTATGTAATGAGTGACAGAAACCACAGGCCTAAATCTGCCTGGCAAGGCTGAATGTGTAACGTCAGTGACAACAGTAGTCTGGATGCACCTGCAGCTGTGGAGAGATGAGATGTGATTGCCTGGATATGCCGTTTTAGACGTATAGCAGTTGTTGTAGAGGGGCTGTGTGTGTTTTATGCACAAACTTGAATGAAGCGGATAGCACGAACAGGTAAATCGCAGTCCAGGATTTTCACAAAATTTCAGGAATGTGTTCTGTTGGTTTTGGTGGTGTTTTTTTTCTTTTTTCTTTTGAGTATACCAGGAGGGCGAAGAAAAACCAGTAACATGTCCCTCTTGGTGTTTGCTTTCTTCTTATGCTCAATAGGATGGTTATCCTGATTTCCAGGACACGGTCCAGGCGCTCTATCAGCAAGACAAAATGCCACTTGCTTTAGCTAAAGGAAAGAGTGAAGACTCAACAGCTCTTAATTCCCAGGTAAACCTAGTACTGTGAATAATACAGGCCGTATCTTTGTACATTGATGCCAGTGTATTGTTTTGATGACTACAGTAATTGCCGTAAATTTTCAAAGGCTACCTAGCTTAGCTGTGATTGCCTCACTCTTAATTTGGGTTTACCTTCTGAAACTGTTCTGACACAGTGCTACAGCTTTACCCTTGTTAGTTCCAAGGAGTTAAGATCTAGTGTAGTATGCTTGAAACACACAGTTGCCTGTTGGGAGCAAGTAGGGTACTATTGGTACAGTATGTGCTGTGTTACTTGCGTTATTAGCTATAAATGGAAAGTTCAAATTGCTGAGTCTAGAGAAATAGAGTAGGAGATCTTGGAGTCTTCAGTTCTGACGTTTCTTAGAAGAAGAAAGACCAATATTTTTAGGAAACATTGAACCTCTGGACCTAATAGGATAGATGGCCTTTCTAAATAACATCTAGCCTGGTGGAAGTGCAGTGTGTTCGAGTATATCCAGGAAGCTTTTTATAAATGAAGACAGGTTTCCAATTCTTTCTTTGTCTTTTCTGTAGTGTATCCCAGCCTTGAGGCAAAATACGCATCTCCTACTGCCAGTTGTTGCCAAGGAGGGATTTCATGCTAAGTTGCAGCAAATTTATTTTGTATAGCCAATTTGGGCAAATGTAATCACCGAATTTTCACGTAAGAGATGACATTTAGGAGTTACACTCCTGTTTTCTGAGACTGGATGTGTTACCCTGTCTTTTACCTTCTTCTATTGCAAAGTAGTGTACAGTCGTACAAATCTGTTCATTGTGATACATCAAAAAGCAATTATGCTACATGTTCTGATGTTGCACAATAACTACATGAACTAGATTTTTGCAAGCTTATTTTCATCTTGTATACGCTTTAAGGTTTTCATTGGTCACTGCTACATAACAGTGGGCTAGAGATTTAGTTTAGGCTTAAATGTGTCTGTGGCTCTGCAGGGGTTTTCTATGGTTATCAGAAACATTGCAGTTTAAAATTCTGGTTTTATCCCAATTAACAAAGATGACATGAGTGTGAACTCTTTGATTCTTTTTAAAAATTGCTCTACAGTTCAAAAGTTGTAACAGGAGTGACAGAATAGCAAAGTTAAAGCCCACCTGAAAGTAGAGGCTTTGAAAATAGTTTTTTTTACCTGACTCACAAGACCAAGGTTGAGCTGTCAGTGTTCTTCTGCAGAACCTGAGGAGCTCTAAGCCAGAGTAAAGTAAGTATCAGCCGTGTCAGTACCCTGCTTCTCAGGGTCATCACTGTGCTGGAGAAGCTCAGATTTTGCCAGTCTGTTACGCTGTCATTGTATTTGTAAATTGTTGAACTATGCTGAGTAAGCAGGCTTTCGTGGGAAGTCAGGACTTTCATCACCTCCCAAGAAAAGTTAAGAGCTGCTCTGCAATTAATAGCCCTCTGTGCTCATTGAAACAATTACAGCATTACCTGAAAGAGAAATGAATTTTTTCCTGTCAATCGTAGATGTTAAGTTTGTACGCTTTCTGTTCTTCTCTTCATTGTGGCTCTTCTAAATCAACTTTCTTGACTTGTGATTTTCTTTTTCTTTTTGCAAGATGCTTATTTACATTCTTAAGAACAAGATTATAGTGAAAGTTAGAATTCTCTTGGCATTAAAGTCAATGACAAACATTCAGACGCCATTTCCTCCCACGTTGCACTGCATTGTTTAGTTTCACTCTCTAGAGGTGTATAGGTCTTGTTCTTCTTCTAGACAGACATTTCACACCTTTTTCCCCCACAAACATACTGTCGTCCTACACTTTCAGAATGGCAGATTTTTAAGCTTGTGTAGTGCTGTTTCCTAAAATAAAGATTCCAAGATGTCTGTTAAAATCTTGGCATAAGTTTTTAGCAGATGTTGCCATTGCTCTTGGAATACTTTGTGAAGACATGTATTTGAACAGAGATAACTGGATAATTAAGACATCATTTTCTGCTTTCCTTGAGATTCTTTTCACGTAACCTGCAGTCCTAAAGTGCAGAAAGCAATTTTTATGTGTTTTTGAAGAACAGAATTTTAACGTTACGTTTCCGTGTGGATGAACTGCAACAGCTTGCATTTTAAGTATTCTTGAGTGACTCACATGTACAGTATGAAAATCTTTATGGGTGCAAAAATATTTTGTTTGCTTGATAGTTTTGAAGAAACCGTAAAGCACACATCTGTACATATGAGTCAACAAAACCCTCTATCTAGGCTGTTAGTCTTATCTGATACCGTTTTTTTTCCCTCGTGTTTTGACTCACTATATGTATGTATATGTAGAGAAATTTTTTTTGCTTTATTTGCAGTCAGAAAAGGTGATGGCAAAACAGATGGAGTTTCTTTGCAACCAGGCGGCATTAGAGAGACGTCTTTCCACAGGGTGTTACAGACAAAACTCCGAAGAGCACAGCCCCAATGGCATGTCATTAGATAACGCTGATGGACAAGGTATGGTACCTTCCAGGCACGGCGTTGCTGCTAGCAGATACATTTGATGTTATGCAACCTGTGTCAGTGGTATTATTTATCTAGTATAGAACGCTGAGGGCTGAGCGGACAAGACAAGATCTCTGCCCTGAAGTGCTTGCAGTCAAAATAATGCAATCAGATGTACAGTCAGATTCTGCTCTGTTACACTGATCTGGCTGGGCAAACTGCTTTCCCGATGGGTAACGTGGGAAGGGAAGAAGAGGGCAGAACCTGGGTCTAGCTTTGTCCTGAGTTGTGAAAATAGAGCAGAATGTTGCATTTCATTTGTGTTTTTGCTCTGCGGAAGTTGAAAGTAAAGCAAATAATGTAGTTGCTACCCCTTTCTGTTTACCTGTTTGTGCAGTCTAGGAAGAAAACCTGAGGAGCTGGCTATGCAAATTACTTAGAACTAAGCAGATTCTAATTATGTTCTTAGTAGCTTGTTATTCTTCAAAAAGCTTACAGTTTTGCGGTTATCTCTGATTTACCAACTGGCTATTCCTTAGCTTGAGTTAATTTTAAGAGTGTTTGTTTTGTTTGAACGCTTTCTGTTTGGATTTTATTTATTACTTTTTTACTGTTGTGAAATGAGGCAAAATGTTAAACACAAGAAATATGACCAGAAGTTCTTGTATCTGCTTTTTTTAAGAGCTAGTTTGTTTAAGGGGAAGAGAAGCAGTAGAGGGGAGCGACTAAGAGAATAGATTTAAGTGTTAAAATGTAGGCTTTCGTTTGTGTGTGTTGGTCAAGCAATGGTGTATGCAAGTATACAGGAAGAATGATGCGTGTAGATCCAGCTCTCTGATAGTGCAGGCTCCTTTATGACATTTCTCCATTGTGCAGGGGGAGTGGGAACCTTTAGGATCTCAAAGGGATTGTGCAGGGGGAGTGGGAATTTTTAGGATCTCAAAGTGGTTTTTGAGCAGAATAAGAGTTCTATTTTCTAACTTTTTTTGTTGTTGTTGTTATGGCTGAGTGTCCCTTTCTAGCTGTGCCTGTGGAATAGTCTGCCAAGTGGCATATTTATATAAGCCTTGTTTTGCTGGAAATCTTCCCTGAGCAGCTGGAATTCAGGGTGCACTTTTACTGACAGAACTAGTCTGTCCTTAAGTCTCTACCTGTTTTTTAATATTGCTTTGCTTTTAATGCATCAATGTTTCACTGTGAATGACTTCCAGGTGAAAGACCGCTGAATCTCCGAATGTCAAATCTGCCAAGTAGACAGTTGCAGCACATTTCACTCGATGGAGAGCAGCATGTTGGAAAACCCCTGTGCAGTGATTTGATCCGGCTTTATCCCGGTGGTGAGGCAAAGTCCCAGTCCTCGGGTTAGTGCTGTCCCTTGTAAATTACCCACCTTTTCTTACAAAACCGGTGATGAACTTACCGATAGGTGATGTCTCTGAATGAAGAAGGGAGTAGTAGCTCAGCCTGGCGTGCTCTGTGTGTAACGTTTTAATCAAGGCTTTTACAAAAGTTCAAGAGGAGTGTTACCTGCTAATCTAGAATGGGATCGAATATTATGTAGGAAGAGCTTAGAAGGATGCAGTAACTAGGTTTGGATGAGCAAGTTCAGGCACATGCCTGGCCTCGGAGAGCTGTATTGATCCACACTACTGCTGTTAAATACTTTGGTTGCTGCCATTGTAATACAGTTTGATTATAGCACGGCTTCACTCTGTGTAAAGGAATTGGAATTTTTACAAAAAGATTTTTTTTTTATTCTGGTTTATAAGGACCTAGCACTGTTTCTGTACCGAGAACCAAGTCGTGCAGTAAGTCTTTTGAACTGGGTTTCCCATTCGCTGACTTTGCTCACTGGCAAGCTTGTCGTTTACCTCTGGCATTGGGAGAAACTCGTTCTAAGTTGGATAGAAGGCAGCAGGAACCCTGTGTGAAATCTGTATGGGTGGTTTCAGTTTAGTACTTGGTGCACTAAGATAAAGCCTCAGACTCGCTCGACTTTAGGAATAATAATAAAATCCCACCTGCATTTGGAAGACGCAGTGGGAAAGTCGTTATTTTAAAGGCAAGATGCAAAAGTAGTTGTTTTGAAAGCTGGGCAGAATCTTCCACCTTCCTCTTTGGTATATTGCTTGAGCTCACTCTTTTTGCAGTTTGTCCCAATCCCAGTGATAGTTCACTTGGTGAAGTTTCTAGTCGGGGATTTTTACCGCTTCCCTTCCAAAATGCAAGTGAAGAGTGCATCTCCCCTGAGCCCTGCTCCCCGAGAGAATTGAAGTAAATCTGTGTGATTTCTTGGTCATCACCACAGTGTAACTGAGGTGGTTCTAACCCAGGTGGGTTAAAGCCCAGTAGGAGGCAGCAGAATTTATTCCTTCAACTGTCAGTATCCATATGGTTCATGGACCTTTTCCTTAAATTAAGAATAGAATATATTTCTTTCCAAGCAGTCTTTTTAACATCTCTTTTTCCTTTCTTTCTTTCTTTCTTTCTTTCTTTCTTTCTTAATGCAGAAGGCCTTGGTATTTTAAAGGATTTTCCTCATTCGGCTTTTAACATCGAAAGAAAGGTCATAAAAACAGAACCTGAAGACACAAGATAGTCATTCTGCTCTGGAAAAATGGTGTCATAGTAAAGAATGAAACTTCACAAGAGAAAAAAAAAAAACAAAAAAACAAACAAACAACCAGCCTTAATAACCAGTGTTGCCTCATTCAAATAAGAGATTTCAATAGCCAAAGCCTAAGAACTGGTACAGTAATCTGTGGAAACAGGAAAGCAAGAGACACTGCAAACTAAAACAGTAATACAGGTGGATAAACATTCCTGTAAAAGTGGTTTTATAATGTGGGAAGATTCACAAATTAATATTGTGGGTCTTCATTATTTAAGAATGTATTATGTATTTGTATAACTTATCAAAGTAAATCTAGATGTCGGGACGTGTATTGAGTCCAGTAGATGTGGCTACAGTTCATTTTACTTGAAATTTCAATGTCTTCTTTAAGTGTACCTAGCGTAGATATGGTTGTTAAACATTTGAATTAAAAATCATTGGAGAATTAGGAATGCGAACCTCGTGACACAATTAACAGCGAGTTTGCGACAATATTTGTAGAAAAAAGGAAAACACATAAAATATTTCATGGTTTAAAATGTTACGTGGATAATAGCATTTGATAGACCTAGACCCTGACTCTGTATTATAGCGGACATACTTGATACTTAACTATTGTTACATCACTTTCAGTGGTTTCCGCAGCCTTTGTGTAACACACTTACAGCATAATACCTACCTACAGTTCGGAGTGTAGGAAATGCCAGTTAGAGTATGGAAGAGTCCATATGATTGGCTCCCATTTCGTTGGGGAAAAACTGGTTTGATATACCATACAATTAGTAAAATCTCATTTGGTAGGAAACCCAAGAGACCAAGTAGCATGGACAGGGCTGCAAAAATTGTGATTCAGACCGTTATAACTCTTTTGGACTTCTCTGTGGACCTTTGAAAACTAAACCCAAACATGCATCCTAGGTGTGGTAAAGACGAAATACGCTGCAGGATTTATGCGTTGGTGTGAAAGGGTGCACCTGATACCCAGAAACTATAAGATCTTTTGGAGGAGAGAGACAAGGAGTTACGTCTTCAGCGTGTGACTCCTTATTAAGTGCTGTCCAGCCCACATAATTCTATGAATATACCGTATACTGCATACAGTATGCCAATACGTTTCTTTATATATGTGATTAATTAACATCTGTATTCTTTATTTATTTGACAGTTTTTATTTTTTGTACATTTTCACTTTTGCAGATGTCATTTTATCTAAGGAGAAATACTCGGCATGTAACTTCGGAGTTTACTGTGGTGTGTTTGTGTGCATCTGTTTTTTCCTCTGCGCAACTCCCTCAATACGAGTTGCTTTCCTGCAGTCAAAATAGTTACATGCCTCAGTTTCTGAATACAGTTTTTGCCTACAACGTGTTCTGGAGGGGAAAGGGAGGGCTGAAGAGAGTAAGTTACCGTGCCAGTGGGTAAACTTCCATATTCAGGTGTGCACTTCATGTCTGCAGTTTGCTCTGTGTCATAGATATGTATTAACGATTCAGTCACAGTCTGTGTCGTACTGAAACGGTCAGCAAAATGTGAGCTGAAATGTCTACACTGCAGTCTCTTATCACTGTAAACATATCTAATTATTTTATCACTTTTGATTTGTGGAACAAAGCTTTATAGTAGAAACACCAGTAAACAACTTTTTATACTATTAAGATGTTTGGTTTTTTTTAAAAAGAGAAAGTGTTTCTTGAACTGTATGGTACTGTTTCACTTACTGAAGTATCTTACTTTAAGCAATGGAGTTTGCAGCTTTGCTCTTAGAAATAAGAGATTGAATGTGTAGTTATATTTCCTCTTTCCTGTTGTGTGAGCTAGTAATACGGATACGATATTTCTTGAGTTTGTAACGTTAGCCAGTGCCCTGGTTAGTATCTGAGCAGCTTTCACGAGACGTGTCTGGAACTTGTTAAAGGACAGCTTAAGGTTCGAACTGTACAGCTTGAGTGATAGAAGGTACCAAGCAACGAGACTAGAGATGCAGGAAACGTTCTGATTTTCAACATCTGGCATGATCAAAAATAGTGTGTGGATCACAGAAGAAGCTCTTAAGCTTGCTGGTCTCTTCGATTAAAGTGAGAGGAAGGAAAAAAGAACTTGCTAAGCAGCACGCTGTTTCAGTTGAGTCCAGAATTTATTTTGTAAACACTAATGTATTAAATTTGCTATAAATTAAAGTATATAACAGTTATATTTTTGAGTTGTAAATACAGTACTTCGTGTCACGACCAATTGGTTATCTCTAGAATGATATTTCAGTTTATAGTCCAACAGGCCATTTCAGTCTCAATAAGCTGGAAGCAATTTTTTTTTTACTCGTTTGCAGCTGTATGATTTTTTTTTTATTTGATTTTTTTTTTTTTAACCTGGGGAGGGTGGGGTGGGCGGGAGGTGGGAGGTCTACATTCCGAGATTGCACATACCTTTGGTAACAGCAGATATTCAGGCTATGGGTCTTTCCACGACAAAGGTCTTGGTGGACTGCAGCTTGGCAAGCCTCTGGTGTCACAGGTGACGGCGTGCCCCCGCCTGCTCTCGAAGGGGTGCTAGATTCGGGGTACACTGGATCAAAGGCCAGCCCTGCAAATGATGCCTGTTTTTATTCACATGTTTATATTGTTGCTTACAAAATAAAATTCACCGTGAGAACTCTTTAGTTTCCCCAGGGTTTTTCCTTATTTATTTATTTATTTATTTTAATTGCGCTTTCTAAAAGGAGATGTTAATTTTCTGGGGATAGGGGAGGAGGAAGTAGCTTGAACTGCAGCTCTCACCGGAGGAAACCTTTTCCTGCTGTTGTGGTTGAATCCTCATTTACAGGTGCCAACAGCCTGCAGGGTTTCATGCGCCGATGCAAAGAGGGAAGAGCTAAAACCCCGGAAGGGTCTGCAGCGTGGCGGTCCCTGCTGATGTCCTCTCCACCTCCTGCTGCTGTGCGTGCTTGTGTTTGCATGAGGATGCAAACAGTAGATCTGCTAGGAGGTGCTCCTAGGCAGTTAGAAGCAGTCCTGGGGAATTGAGGAGATGAAGCATCGCTGCCCTCAACCCTTGTCTCGGTGGTCTGCCGCGTTCCAGCTCACCTGCCGCTCCATAGCCAGGTGCTAACGTACTGCTGGGAGGGCAGGAGCTGCATGGGAGGTGGGGTGTGAAAAGGGAAGAGAAACAGACTGGGGAGCAAAAATACCCAATGAAGCTGGGGGAGGGGAGGGGGGAGAACCTCAGCAAAAGCCTTTGAAACTGCCCGGGTTGCTCAGGTGGTATGTGTTAGTTATGGGTCAAAGTGGAGGGGAGAATCCGGTGGGCCTAATGGGGTCAGCATAGGGTGTGATCCCCTTCCCTGCCTTCTCCCAGCCCAGAGGAGATGAAATACGGGAAACTGGAGCCAATGGCTTAATGCTTGCTGGTTTTTGTCTGCGCTTCCAGCATGATCTTGCCCCGTGCTGGGAGAGGGAATAGGAGGAAGGCAGGTGCCAGGCACTGCTGCCTGGAAGGGATGAGGATGGGGCGGAGTGTGCCACACATTGGTGATCGACCCTCCAGATTGCGCACGAGTGTATCTGGAAAACATTTTAGATTTTATTTTTTGGTGAGTTTGATCTCAGCTGAGCAGCGACTAACCGAAGTTCAAGGGAACGCAGTGATGCTGGGCAAGGATGGTCCTACGGGGGCCCGCGGGCTTGCGCCAGCCCCACAGAGCCAGGGTCTCACCCAGGTGCTGTGAGGTCCCCAGTGGGACGGCGCTGCTGGATAAAGCACTGTTACAGGGCGGTCGGGAATGTTAGTTTGAAATTTCAGGAGGTGCCTCTTTCTCATGCACCAAAAAAAAAAACCCATTGTCAAATTTTATTGCTGGCTACCAGCCTGGAGCTCCTGTGTCGTCTTCTAAATTTCTGTGGGGGTCAGCAGGGAAAGCACCCCTCGTGGCCGTGCCTTTGGCGGCCGATGGCTTTGCCCATGGCAACAGCTGCTGCTAAAACTTGTTTCCTCCACGTTTCGAAGTACAGAAAACTCGTACACAAATGCCAGGTTCAGACACAGTGATGAAACGTCTTCCAGCAGCCCCTAGTTAAAGCACAAATGCTCGTTACTGCAGTAATTGGGATTCGGTAACACTTCGGCTTGGCTCTGGGCTCCTGGGGCGGTGGGGAGAGCACCCCGGGCTGCGGCGCCCTGCTCTGCTCCTTCCCTTGGGCACGGAGCTGTGTTCCCAGCTGGAAAAGCAGCAGCATCCCTAGCACCTGCGTGCTGGGCTGGGGTTTCGGGGCGCCAGCTGGTTGGAGGGGTCCGGCCCCCCGGCACGCCTCTGCCAGGGCTAGGACCCCCTGAGCTGGGGTGCAGCCGGGTCACGCTGCGGAGCTCACCGGCTGTCTCCTTCAGCAGGAAAACGAGGAGAAATGCCATGAGGCTCCTTTCTGCTGTACAGAAGGGTTGAAAAGATGTTGTGCTGCAGTGATTCAGTGGGGAAAGGATAAATCCCTCACATACACCTACGCACCACCACGAGAAAGAACTCCGTGGGCAGAGAGGGAGCAGAACATGAAATATGAATTTCCTCGAGCTGCTCAGGAGGGATGGCTTTCCAGAGCCCTTCCTCCGGGGGCTTGGTGCTCCCCTTGCCCAGCTGCGCCGGGATGAAGGGCTGCCCCCGGGGTAGACCTGCTCGCCCTACCCCACCGCTTGCACTGCAGCCCTCCCGAAGGGCCAGCCCCCTCCCACATGGGCTGGGGCTGCAGGGCCAGCCCCAGGAGATGGGCCGAGGTCGGCCACCCGCCTCTCGGTAAGCTGGCAGCTCCAGCAGCCTTATAGCAAGCTTGGGAAGCCCCAACGCGGGCTACTGCCACGTCCTCGGGGTCCTCAGAGGGTGCCCCAGCCAACGCTCACCGCAACCCCTTCCCCCCCTAGCCAAATCTATGATGCTCCCATCTCCCTGTTTGGGTAAGTCCACAAAAAACACCTCTCTGGTGTGTGCGTGGGGGCTCTTGGGGGTGCTGAAGGGGCTGGCGAGTGCTTCTGCCCATTGAACAAAACCTTCAGAGGTCTTTAAGGTGTGTTCACCCAAGCCGTGCAGCCCTGCGGTGGGCTCTGGTGGGGCAGGGGGCACTGCTGGTTCAGGTGGGTGTCATTTACATTGCAAGGGGTGCTACTGAATCGTGTTTGCTTTCTTAAGTATTTTATGTTCTCAGTAAATTTCAGTCCTCTATCTTCAGAGTGTGTGTGGATGCAGTTGAATTCCCATTACCTTGGGGGTTTTTAGACAGCTTCATTCTCAGAGCTATTTAGAAAATTATTTAATCACCTTGGAAAATCCTACATAGCCAAAAAACTCTTGTGTTTACTTATTACTCGGTTGTAAATTGGTGGTGCAAAACATAGCAGTACTGGGTTGTAAAACTGCACGTAAGCCTCCATTGAAATCCGGTGCCAAAATTTGGAAAGGAAAAAAAAAATATAAATTAACTCTTTGCATGCAGTGACATGAATGCAAATGAATTTTTTCATTACAAGGTTGGGCAGGAATTTCCGAGGTTTCTGCAGAGCCGAATAGCGCCACGGCTTCAGGGCGGTTCGTCGGTGACACACCGAATTAGGTCGTGATCATATTTACGCATTTTGAAACCTCGTAATGACTCATCCATGTGCCATGAAAAGTTTGCGCTTTGCAAATATGTGTGTTTGACTGCTGAAAGGGGGCCGTGGCGACCGCCCCCGGGCTCTCGGGGGGGCAGCTCTCCCTCCTGCTGCCACCCCCAGGGGCAGGACACGGGGGTGCGTCGGGGGGATGCTGTGACCTCCTCCTGCTGGTCCCCAGAAGGGGACTCACACGGACACACAGTCGCTACCCGAGGGGCCCTGAGGTTCAGCATCGCCGTGCCATAAATAGAAGCGTGAGCTGGTCCCCCCTTAGCACAGAAATGTCGGGGGGCACCTTCTGGTGTTTGTCAAGGACCGGCTGAGGCCACTCGTCCCCACACCCGGCAGCGCGGTGTACCCGACCCAGTGCGTGTGTGAGGAACCGCCTGATTTTGAAGGGACGCCATCCAGCCTTTTCCCGGCACGCAAAACGAAACTGCCCGGCTGATCCCGGGAGGGGACACGGCCCCGACGTGGCGGCTGCACGGGGTCCCGCTGGGTGCTTGGCCTGGCACCCACACGGTGCCCTGGGGATCCACCTGGCGCTCGCCCAGGAGCTCCAGCTCGGCTGCCGTGAATAGACGGATCTCGCAGCATCCCTCCGGTATCTCCCCTCCCTGGCTGGCTTCCAGCCTCTCCTGCGTGTGCCTGGTTATTACTGTAGCATCCAGCATGTTTTAGTTCATATTCATCTCTTTGGCACATACCGGCCCACTCACATATTAGATCCGAATCTTTTTTTTTTTTTTTTTTTTTTTTTTTCCCTGTTCAAACCCCCCCCCCTCCCCTATTTTTTCCCCGCTTGTTGCTCAACGAAGCGGTGAGACACGACACGCCGCGTGTTGTGACACATCCTGACAGGTCTCGGCGGCACGGCACGGAGCTGCCGTCTCCACTGTGTCCCGGCTGCCTCGCCGGCCGGACCCACCAGCTCTTCGGGAAAGCGGAGGAGAGCATCGGATGCTGTGGATGCTGATGGCACCGAAGGTCTCTTGGCTTTCAATGTACCTCTTGCCGAAGCAGGGAGAAAGGCATGGAAACCTGCAGCTGTTTGGGGTGCCCAAAGCCTTGCTGCGGGTGTCTTAGATAAAATTTGGGCTTTTCTTTCTCCTGGGCAGCAGTGGTTGGCTGAAGGTGGCTCCATAGGGCTGGCTGGGCCACGTGGGATTCCCAGCTCTGTGGCTAGCACAGAAAGGTGAAATGCCAGAAACAGCGTCAATACAGAGATTTTGAATGAGTCTGGTGCGTTAAGCATGTGGCCAGTTTTAGCAGGGTACCGCTGCACTTCTCAGAAAGATAAAACTTTTTAAAGCTGGATAGGAGCAAGGAGCAAGGGTTTGCAGATGGGAGGGAGAGCGGTTGGTATCTTCTTGCCCAGGAGCTGTCGCGAGTGGCTGGGGAAGGCAGTACCGGTGCGTGGCTTCGGCAAGGGCTGGCATCTCGCAGCTGGACTTTTCTCTTTTTTTTTTTTTTTTTTTGCCTTTTCCCAAATCTCATTTTTCTATTTGCTGACTTTCCTCCTCTAGAGTGACCCACTCAAAAGGCTAAAAAGTACATCTGCTGGCTGGTGGAGTCTGGGTTTGATTTAAATTTGCAGCGGAAAAAAGTTGGGATGATATTCCAAGTGGCCATTTTACAGTGTGCAGCCATTGCAGATCTCTGATGCAACTGCAGATGTTTTAATTATGAGATGGAGAAGAATTCATGTCAGTGCTTGAAACCAAGTTGAAATCTCATCCTCATGCAAATGGCTTTCTCTTGGTGTCTGAAACGATCTGGGTGCCCACGGAGCAGGGTCCCATCGCGTTTCCCAAAGGCGGTTTGTCTCTTCCCTGAAACAGAGGCCGGCAGGCTTGGGGGCGGTGGGTGCCGGGCGCGTTGCCTTGCTGGCTCCTTGCTCACCTGCAGCCGTTTACTGCCACCCTTCACTGTACCGGGCAGTGGCTGGATGGTGCTGGGTCTCAGGCTGGGCGCTCGCTGGGGTGGGCTTTAGCCTTTTTCTAGCCATTTCCATGCATTTGAGGCCGGTCAGAGGCTGGATGTGAGCTCCCCGGCTGAGATGGAGCTGCTGAAGCAGGTGGCAAACTGCGCTCGGCACAGGGAGGGGAAAAAAAAACCTGCAAACCAAACTGAAAGGCTTTTAATTAAAAGATTAGATCAACGAAGTATTACAACAGGTGGTTAAATCCTGCAGCTAAACAGCCCATGCTTTGTTCTCCGAGTCTGATGCATGAAGAGAAACTTCCTACAGGGCAAACAAGGGATGCTGAATACGTGGCATTAAAAGTTTATTACTGGTAACACAGCAAAACTGGCACCGGCGCTTCGCAGGCAGAAAGCGGAGACATGTAAATGCACGGCTCAGCTGACGGGGCCTCTGCGCCGCTGCCAGGCACTGGCATTCCCATGGGATGGAGCAGAGACGGCTTTGGTTTGCTGCTGGCTCTGGCTGGGCGAGGAGGTGCCGGCACCCCTGTGCGCCCAGGTGTGTGCTGCTGGCAGGGGACACCGGGTGACACGGGCCTGAGGCCGCCGGCTTTCCTGGTGCCCTGTGCCGGGCACGCAGCGAGGCTGGGCATGGCCGCCCGCTCCCCCCTGCTGCACACGCTCTTCGTTACGTTAGCGTGAAGTATTTCGCTCCTCACGGGCTGTCGTATTTGCAAAGCGCTTTGAAACACGTGTCGGTGGCAGCGGCTCCTGGGCAGCTCTGGTGCCACGTCAGGGGAGCGGTGGGATGTGTTACCTGCTGTGCTCGCCCAGCTCCCCCCCCATGGGGTGCTGCTAAACTATCTGCAGAGATGCCGCCTTCTTTGTGTTCGCCTTGATGTTGGGAGCTGATGAGCAGCATCTCAGTCTCCCGACCTTGGACACTTAACCTCATACCCCTAGAGGGAGATGGTGACGATGATGAGAAGCTGCGTGTGCCTAACGGTGCGTGCATCCAGTCTTCCAACATCGAATCAGAGAATCGTTTCGGTCCATGTAGGCATCCCCTCTACAGCTCGCTGCTTTTTAAAGCTCAAAATGAGAAGTCTCCTGGATCACACTGGCCAGCGTGGTCTGCATGACGGGAGACAGCTGGGCCACCAGCATGCTTCCCCTTCATCATGCCGGCAGGTTGGCACCCTCCAGAAGGACCTGTCCAGGCCATGTAGGCTGGCACCCTCCAGAAGGACCTGTCCAGGCCGTGTGCCCTCTCTCTGGAGCTGCTGCAGGTCGCCCCCGTGGCTCTGTGCACCGGTACCTGCCGCAGCGAGTGCAGGCAGGGTGAGGGCAGGTGATCCACGGGCTGTTGGCAGCTCCAGGGGATGCAGTCGGTGCGATGGGGACGTGCCCTCGCTGCAGCCGAGCGGTGCAGACAAGCCCGAAGGCATTCCCAGCGCTGCTTGCGAGTCCTCTTCCAGTGGTGCCTGAGCATCAGGACTTAGGGAAACGGTGAATGTTGTGCCTGTTCCCACAACCACAAATGATACCAGGAAAAAGAATTGCTATTCAGAATTGTTAACATTTTCCTTTGAATTAAGGCTGGAGCCTGGGCGGGGAGGGGAACAAAGAATAAGAAAAAAAAAGACACGGAGCATTGAACTGTTTGGTTGCTTTGCTCTACCGTCTGCATTCAACACAATTTGGGGGAATGTCTGCCCTCCCGAAAGACAACCTTGCATCAGACGAAAGCCCAACCCCAACCCCTCTTTAAAAAGCTTCAGAGGGAGGAACTGGGTTAGCTCTGGCTGTGCACCAGGGGGAAAAGCCCAGCAGAACCGTCATCTGATGCTTTTAAAGCATCTCCCGAGCCACCACTCCAGGCGGCAGGTGAGCAGGCTGGTGCCAGTGGAGGGGTGCTGCGCTCCGGCAGGATGGGGACCCGCAGGCACAGCCCCAGCTGGGAGCAGAGCTGCCAGGGCAGCAGCCCCGAGAGGCGGCGACATGCCGAAGCTGGGTGCCGCCTGCTCTTTCTCACAGGATGAGGGAAGTGCTCTCGCCTGACCCGGGGGCTCCTTCCCCCCGGGGAGAGGACAGATGGTCTCCTGGTGAAGGTGTGGGATTGGGAATCGGGAGCTCTGGATGCCTTTCCCGGCTACATCAGAAACTTGCTATGTGGCACCACCTACTTCTGCGCCCACGTTTCCTCCGCCTCCTTCCCTCTCGCTCGCTGCTTTTTTCAGACCTTTCACCTCATTGCTCGAACATTGGGGTTTTTTTCTTTCGCACAGTGCTTTTCGCAGACACGAAAGCCTCCCAGCACGCTGTCGCCCGTACCTGGACCACACGCCCACTCCTGCCCAGGCTTCTCCCCCCACGCCTGGCTCTTCCCATCAATCTCTCCCTTCCCCTCGCAGAGCTGCTGCCGTTCAACATCTTCTCCGGGTACCGCTTGTGGCCAAAACTTCTCCTTGCTCTGCTTTTGGAGCATCGCTGTGGGTTTTGACGCAGGCGGTGTGCTTGGAGGTGCGGGCGGCACGGATGCTGTGGGCAGTGCTGGCGGCGGGCGCGTGGGGCAGGGCTCAGCCCCACCAGGGGAGCCTGGCGGCAGGAGTGCGGTGGTAGTGGTGGATGTGACTCACAGCAGAGCAGCCTGACTCAGCCCATGGGGCTTTTCTGCTCCGGACTGAACAAAACCTTCAGGGCTGGGTCCTGCTCACCCTCTTGGGCACGTTGGTCCTGAGGCTCCGGGTTTTGCTGTGCTTTGCTGGTTCAGGGTGGTGGTCTCCATCTTTGGCTAGAAGTGTGTGCTTTATGGAGCAGGCGTTGCATAGCTAATAAAATCGTAGAATCATTTAGGTTGGAAAGATCTTTAGGATCATGAGATTCAACCTTCAACGCAGCACTGCCAAGCCCACTGCTGAGTCATGTCCCTAAGCACCCTGTCTATGTGTTTTTTGAACCCCTCCAAGGAAGGTGACCCCACCACCTCCCTGGGCAGCCTGTCCCAGAGCTTCACCACCCTTTTGGTGAAGGAATTTTTCCTAGCATCCAACCTAAACCTCCCCGTAATAAGCTTAGGACACAGTTCTTTTTACTCCTCAAAGGTGATGGGTGTGACAGGACACTGTGCCTCCCCTTCCCAAGGGCTCCCTGCATAGGCTTTGCTCCCCGTGCTCCATCCAGGCTGTGGCTGTCAATGCCATTGGATTTTTAAGTAACTAATCGCAACATTTAAGTTATTTTTTTCTGCCTCAAAAGGATGAGACACCCACTCAAAAGCCAAAATATCCACCAGATTCCTAAAGCTGGGTCCAGGTGGGGCTGCCCAGCATGAGTTGCTGCTCCTGGTCACCCAAGGGATGGATCAAGGTGATGAGCCCTGGTCAGTGGTGCCAAAACGTCAGTGGTGTCTGGTGCTGTAGCAGCATCCTTCATGGCTGCTGGTAACCCCAGAGCACCAGGGACGGGCTGAGGCTGTGTTGGAGGCACAGACGGTGTTTCACAGCTGTTCCCACTAGGGACAAGTCTCAGGCTCAATCCTGCTCCAAGCTGTGTTTGTGCAGCTTGTGCCCTCGGGGACCTGTGTCCCAGCAGCCCAGTCCCTTGAGGTCCCACTCGGTTGGTTTCTACCTTGGGCACATGCAGCGGTGACTCCACAGCTTCAGATCCCAATGGAAGCATCTCCTCAACAGCCTGCACATCGCTCAGCTGCGGCACACCCAGTTCATGCCGTGTTTTCCAGTGGTCAGGTGTGGGGATGCAATAGATGCCGTAGCCCTGGTCTTGAGCAAGGCTCTTGGTGGGGCCCTACCTGACGGTCTCATGAACAAACTGGGAGGATCCTCCTGGATGGAAGTGCCCGGTGGGGCTGACCGCGCCAGAGATCCACATCCAAGCGGGAGCGTGCCCAAAGAGGAGACCGGAGGCATTCCCTGGGACACTGATCCTTCCTCCAAAACACAGGTGTAAGGAAGGCTGGCTCAGCGAGTCTGTAGAGGAAAGCTGGGGATGCGGGAGAGGAGTGATGCCAGCAGGATAGGCGGATGCCAGTGTATAAACCTTGGATGCGCAGCTCCAAGCTTTAGTTTTTGAGGAGGGATCCGAAGGTGGGCTGAGCCCCGCGGTGCTGAGCGCGGGCCGGGTCTGAGGCTGGCCACGTCCCCGCGTACCACAGAAGAGCACGCAGAGCAGAGCGTGTGAGCTCGCGGCAGAGCAAAAGGTGAACCACAGGACTTGTTGAAAATATCTCTACTTTTCATAACTCAATAACTCGTCTCGCATGTAAATTAGGTGTCTGGAGTGTTCCCGCCACCATCAGCAGGATTTTTATCTGCCTGCGAGAAAGGGAGCTGGGGAAGAACCTTGTGTTACTGAATAATCCTGCGAGAGAGGAGAATGTAAGAAGTAATTAAATTAAATCTTATTTAATACTTGGCTCAGGGTTAGGACAGTAATAAAAGAAGAGAAACTGTTTCCTTGTAATACAGTAGAGCATTAATTAAAAAAAAAAAACCAAAGAGCCCCAAAACTGTTGTGATGCCAAGTTGTATTAACATCCAGCTATTGTGCTTTGCCTCTGCTGAAAGTCCTTTAAAATACACAGCTATAAAATAAAATATATATTAAAATATATATATAAACATATTTTATATAAAAATTTATAAATAAAAGCAGCGATCAGCGCTGAGGGGTGGCAAATGGCAGGGAAAGCAGAGATGCTTGATGGTACAGGGGCAGGAGGCAGGGTTCCTCCAGGAACTTCGTTCTCCGGAGCAAAACAGAAACCCACGGCTCTTCCAACCTCTTCTGCAGCCGCCGCAGCCCCCCGAGGCTGCGCTCCCCCCCGGTGAGGGGCTTTTCCTTCCCCTGCTCCCCCAAAGAGGCGGCCAGGCGAGGGGACCAAGGGAAAGGTACTTCATCCCTAAACTTGTAATCTTTTAATCTGAAAATTAAGGGTTCTGAAAGGTCCTTTGACCTTCTCAAAGCTGGTTGTTATGCAACTGGTATAAAAATACTTAATTTTGATATTTCCAGCAAAATGTTTTTAGTTTGCTACGCTAATCTATGAACGTATCACACATTTAAGGGAAAATCTTTGGTTCTTTGTCTTGGGATCTTCTCAATGAAACCAAAATGTGCCTTTGAAATTTTCCGGATTCATTAAATCTGATTTATTTTAATTTTTTTTTCCCCCGCGGAGATCTGCTGGTTCAGAACGATTTCAGCAAATTTGTGTGATGACACTCTGCTAAAGAATTTAGGCTCTAGCAGAAGTCATGTGAAGATGACGTTCAGGAAACCCAGTAAGTGATAGCGGTATGAAGCTCATCAGATTTCAGGATTCTTACGAAATGTCATGAAGGAAAATAATTTATACCTGCTGAATTAGAATGGACCCAAATATTCTCAGTTTTCCATACATTGGAATTTTGGAAATATCTAATTTTTTCAGAATTTTGAGGAAAATTTGTTTGGGTGTCTCAAAAGTTTGTTATTGCATGGGGATGTTTTGCCATCCCAGCTTTTCGTGTCACACTTGTGAAGGCAGCGCGTTATGTGCTATACAATCACTGACACATCGTAACCTGACATAAAAGCTTTGACAATTTCTATTTATTTTTTTTTTTTAATTAAAAGCGGTTTGGGCTTGATACTGATTAACCTTCCTTGCCTCTAGATCAAAGTGGCTCTCATTGCTGTTGTAACAAAACGGTTTGACGGCTTCGCTAGGGCACAGGCAGGAGCCACTTTGATCTGGAACAAAGTTAAAAATGTCTCAACTAGTACCAGATAACAGCTGCTCTTTGTGATTGTAATGGAAAATAAAATGAGAATATTTCAACTATTATTCTTGTCATAATATGACATGATACAATAACTACTTCTGCCATGTAATTTAAAAGGTAAAAATAATATTAGAAGGAAACTCCATAAAATAAGAATGATTTTTATTTTTTTTTTTTAATGGTGAATCCCTAATTTCTGAAGCGGCAGTTTTCATTAACAGGTGTGTTTCAACATCAACTCAATCCTGTTGCCTTTGTGATGGAAAATCCGTCATTTGAGCAAAAATTCGGGAACGGCTCTTGTTAGCTGGGGGTCCTCGGTGGGCAGCCACCTGGGATGCAGGGATGCTCGCGCAGGTGTGCCCTGCGTCGGGGGACAAGCCCAGAGTTCTGCTCTGCTGGGACAAGGAGGGGGATGCTGACGGCCATGGACATGGGGAAGCTGCAGGATTTCTTCCCGAGAGAGATTTATTGTGTTGGGCTTTTTCCGAAACTGCGTGCAAACAGCCTTTGCGGTCTTACTTGATGGCTTTGACCAACGTCTCTCCACGCTCAAGAGCTTTGGTCCGGGAGGGCAGGTCTCCTTACCCTGCCAGAGCGTGGCTCTCACTTTCCTCACTCCAAAATCGCAGAGGCCGGGTGGCCGCGGCGGCGCGTGGCCATGACCTCCCGGATTTGGGGAAGGAGCCAAGCGGCGCAGCGGCTCCAGCCAGCCGGGGGGGTTTGCTGGAACCAACCTCGGGAGGTTTCTGGCCAGCCTTAGTCTTGGGTGCTCTGGTGAGGAGCAGGAAATAAGCCCTTAATTGTTTTGTGTATGTAAATTGTCTCCCAAAACGGTCTTTTGGTGACCCTGATGGGTTTCTGCACACTGCGGGTAGCCAGGCACTGGCCTGCGGGGGGCTGGGAGGTGGGAGATGGACAGAGCCCTTTCTCCATTGCTCCCCTCGCTGTACGAGGGGACCCTGCTCCCTTCCCTGCTGCAGGATGAGCCCCCCTGCCCCGCAGCTGCCCCCTGCCCCATGCGCTGGCCTGGGGGACCTCAGCGCCACCGCTGCCTTCTGCTTTTCTGTGCCCTCCCCTGCTCTGCTCTTCTCTTTGCTTCTCTCACTTCTCTTGCTTCTTTTCTTTCTGCTTCTTTTCTCCTTTTCCTTCTTTTCTCTTTTTTCCCTCTTTCCTCTTTTCTTTTTTCTTTTTTCTCCCTTTTCCTTTTGTCCCTTTTCCCCTTTTTTTCCCTTTTCCTTCTTTTACCTTTTTCCTTCTTTTAAGTTTTTTCCTTTTCCCTCCTTTCCCTCCTTTCCCTCCTTTGCCTCCTTTCCCTCCTTTGCCTCCTTCGTCTCCTTTTCCTCCCCCTGCCTTGAAGCTCACATCTGGGCAATGCCGGGGGTGAGGCTACCAGCAGGGTGGGTAACTTTGGACATACATGCTTTACATAACAGTGCCGAGCCCAGAGCTTTTTGGACAGGCCACCAGCTTCGTGTCATGGAAATCCGGGGAAAATAATCAGCAAATAGGTAACTCTGACACACAGCCTCTGCTCATGGCTAGTTAGTTACTCCTTGTTGGTGAGCTTCATCCCTTAAGGATGATGTGCAACCCCTTCAAGCACTCCTATATCACCATCCTCGAAAATGAATCAATAAGATGTTTGACCTGTGACCTCCTCATGTAATTTTTTTTTCTTTTTTTCCTTTCCACCCCCCCTTTTTTTCTTATTTCTTTTTTCTTCCTTTCCTTTTTTTCCTTCTTTTTTTTTCTTTTTTTTTTTTTCTTTTCATGTGTGCGCTTGGCTGGCACGCCTTCCCGACCTCGCTGGAAGCCTGGCGTGCTGCTGGGAGCCGACACGAGCGGGGAGGAACCGCGAGCAGGCTGTTTTCTTCCTGAAGCGAGTGGGCGCAGGCAGCGGGCGATGCTGCACCCCCGCTTGTCACAGCTCCTTGCTTTCTGCTGGAGTGAGGGGGAAGAGGTGCAGACATGGCAAAATCCAGATTGCTCTGAACCGCTGTTTCTCCCCCAAAACCTAAAGCCATCCCAACCCATCACGCTGCTCGGGGTAGTGATTAATGAGTGTACATATCCCCAAAGAGAAAAGCGGAGCAGGAGCAGTGACAGCCTGGGTGCCTTTGTGGAGCCCGTTCAGCACAGCCGGGGACCCCTGGGATCCCCACCACAGAGCCGGGGCTGTGCCCAGGGCCAGGGATGCTGGATAATGCCCCCCGCTTCCCAAAGCTGTTCTGCTGAATGCAAAGGTTTGGTGGTGTTTTTCTACAAAGCCTAAATACTGAGTTGCAGTGGCGGTGAGAGTATTTTACCAGGGTTTAGGATAAAAAGCGAGTCAGGGGAGTGATCCCACAGAGACATGTGTGTTTATTCACCCTACTCAGGAGCGCAGATGTTGGTGGGATACAGCTTTAACACAGCATCTGAAATCATGCCGTTTGTCTAGATATTGCTGTTAACATCTACCCATAACAACAGTTTCGTCATTTCTACACAAATCGACTTCAACAGAGACAAGGCAGAGGAGACCCTGTGGGAAAGGCTGCCTGGCTCGTGGGCCAGCTGCTCCGCCGGGGCCGAGCCCTACATCCCAAATCCATCCTCCTTTCCTGTGGAGAGCCGTAGCATGGTTTGGGTTGGAAGGGACCTCACAGACCACCTAGTTCCAACCCCCTGCCCTGGGCAAGGCCACCTGCCACCAGAGCAGGCTGCTCCCAGCCCCGTCCCACCTTGACGCCCTCCAGGGCCGGGGCTGTTCGGGGCAGCCTGCCCCAGCACCTCAGTTCCAAGGGTCGGGGGCTCTGTGGTTTGGCCTCCTACAGGGACACAGTGGGGATCCTCACCTCTGTATTTTTGACAGGGGTAAGGATGTCATACCGACAACTGGGCCGTGAGGAGGAAGGAGGAAGGAGTGGGATGCTCCAACTCTTCCCCGCGGCAGTGACAGCTCTTTGCTGGGGCTGTGTCCTACCACACACCGCACCTGGGGCTGGCAGATGCCACGTCCCTGTAAGGTGATGGTAACTTCCAGGAGTGCAGGAAACATGTCAAAGAGCTTCTGTCAAGACTGACTTGATAATGAGGAATTAATTTTGTCAAACAGGACTTTTCCAATGAGCGGGTTCCTCAGTGGCATCTCAGAGATTCCCCCCTCCCCTCTTTGCTCACATTGCACCAACGCTAATTTCACCCAACGTGCCCTTTGGAGCCTGGCACAGCTTGATACTGACTTTGACTATTCCAGAAGCCATTGGTTTCCATTGTTGGAACACATCTCACCCCCCAATTTTCTGCCATCAGGACCCTGTTTACCTCCTGCTTTGTATAAGAACGAGGTGTCCAGTGCAGCCTCCAGCACCAGGAGTCGACCGATGCGGTATTTTTCAACAGGCGTGTTTCTACAGGTAGCAGCTAAGCCATTTGTTAGCCATTACATCCGTGTGTCATCCTGTATTTTATTCCTTTTTTTCCCCCCACCTTCTTTCCCCAATCCCTCAGTTTTCCTTAAGCTCCTTAGCAAGGGCTCTGGATGCTGTGTGGAGCCCCTCTCTGACAGCAGGAATACTGAGCACAGCCAGGGTTTCTCCCCACAATATCAGGCGTGCTTCGTGGATTAGAGGGCAGAGTCCTCACCAGCCGACGCCGGTGTAAAGCCTCCCTCAATGTGCTGCGACAGGGGCAGGCGATCCCAGCACCCAGCCTGCTCACAGCGCTGCCTGTCTTGTGATGCTCAGGTTTATTTTTGGAGCGCCTGGAGTCTTGAATGTGTTAGGCTCTGAGATGCCATTTTGCTTTCTCCCAAAATAAATTTGCAGTCTTTGTGGTTGAGGGCAAAAAACCACCAAGTTTATATTTTTCTTTCCACCATTAAATAGGAGAACCATCCTTTTAAGCTCTTCTTTGTATGTATTTCAAAGGAGAAAGACAAGGCACGAGGCCCTTTTTGCTCTGCAGATCCTCCTGGATTCCCCTTCGCCATACCCACACCACCCTTTTGTTGCTTGGTGAATGAAACCAAATACATTCATGTTTTTGTATGTTTGTTGTTCTTTTGTTGTTGTTGTTTTCCTACCCCCATTTAGCTACCCAGCTGAAATCAAGTTGGTGGTGTTGGCACAGCTGGTCCTTGTTCTCCAGGGGCTTTGCTGATTGCATTTCCTCCAGGCAGGGTGGGATGCAGCCTGTCCCTCCCTGGGCTCCCACTTCAGGGTCTTTGCTAAAATTCCTCTTTGGAAAAGAAAGCAAAAAGCATATTTAAGCAGTGGCTACCGTTCAGCCTCTTTTCTTCTTGCTATGTTGAGGACTTTCCTTGGGAGGGATGGAGAAAGGAGGATGCAAGAGGATGGATGCTCTCACGCTGCCTAGGGCTCTGGAGGGATGGAAGCCTTCCTCCCTGTTGCCGGCACTTGTCAGCAGAAGGTAAAGGGGGATGAGACCAGCTTTTGCTCTGCTGCTTCTGTGAGCTTTGCGCGTTGTCAGCGCGTCCTGTGCGAGGCTGATCTCGTGTCAGCAGCCCACCAGCAGTCCTGCGATACCCATTCAGCAGGCAGCTCTGCTGACAGAGCTAAAAAAGCTACCCCCTCCCGTGGGGGCACAGCTGGGTCGTGCCTTACACCTATAGGGGACGTTATGGGGTTCCTCGCTGTTGTAGCTAGGTGGAAAGTGAGAAGATACGTGGCACTTAGGGATGTGGTTTAGTGGTGGACTTGGCAGTGGCAGGTTTACGATGGGACTTTTCCAACTGCAATGATTCTGTGACTTTAAGGTAAATAAGATGTAGCATTCAGATATTAATGAAGAGGTGGGCTACTGCCCCGTAAGGTGTTAGCTGCTGCTGGGGTTTAATCTAAAGGAGTGACTCTCAGGTATGGCTATGATTGAGATTGAGGTGTTTAATTTAGGAGTTACTGAATTAATCAGGTTTCCTGTAATCAGGTTTGCTAGTGTTGGTGCAAAAGCCATCCTGGCTGCCTTTGTTTAGAAATGGGATTAAGCGATGTTCGTTAAACAGGCTAGGACCATGTTCAGAGTGAAATTAGCCATTCTCAATTTAGCCAAATAAATGGTCAAGAAAGAGTTTGGACCAGTTTAAGACTCGGTGGCCAGAGGGAGGCAGAGAGCGGGTGGCGGAGGGATAACTGTAACCCCCATTACCGGGTGTCTGGGGCTGCCTCCGGCTGTGGAGCGATGCCCTGGCTCTCATGGCATGGCGCATCCCCACAACTGTATTTCCGCTCCTCCAAATGGATTTTATGCCCGCCGCAAGCGCTGCCAGCCATGCCCGAGCTTACGAGAATCTACGCTGTTTTTTGCAGGCTGTACCGACGCCGTCTCTCGCTGCGCAGCTTTCCCCTGTGCCGTAGCGAGTGGGAACAAACGCTCCCCGCTCAGACATGGCCGAGGCGCTGGAGCGGGCGGTGGGGAGGGATCGTGGTGCGAGCAGCTGGGTGCCAAGGACTGCACGGCAGTGCAGAGGCCAGCCTGAAAAGAGGTGTTCAGAGACCACAGACCTGTGAGCCTCCACCAAAGAGAAACAAATGTCTTCTCTAACCCCGAGAGGCTCAGCCCCAAACCCCAACAATATGCATCTTGATCAAAAATTTTATATTAATTTTTTTTTTTTTAAAAAAATAAATAATTTAAATGGCTTTTATTCAATAAAAGAAACTTAACAAATAAATAAATAAATGGGGAGCATTGTGCAAAACCCTGGGAAGGCTCTGAATTTTAACATTCACACTGGCTTGCTCCAAACCTCTGCTCCAACAGGCAAACGCCCACCTCCGCGCCCGCCCACGCGCGCGGCTGTCACGTTCCTTCCATCTCCCACATCCTCGGCAGCCTGGGATGCAGGAGATGATTAATGCCAGCAGCGCAGACATGCGAGTAGTATTTGTCTTGATCTTAAATAAATAAGATGTGTATGTAAATAATTGAAGGAACAATCATGTTTTACCTGCCGCTCCTCTGGGTTGTATCATGCAGAGCTGATCTATTAAGAGGAAAAGGGGGAAATGGGCAGTTTCCATGTGTTTTGATGATTCTTTTAAATTCTATTAATGTACCATGCATTATTTATAGACCTGGAAGACTAAAAGTCTCCCTCTTAAGCCTTGATTGCTTTACTGCTTCCCACTCAGAAGGGACTGGCAAGGGCTGCGTCCTGCTTTCTGAGCGTGATGCTCAGTGATGCTCATGGCCATCAACACACTAAAAATATTGGAGGCTGTTAAGACATAAGTTGCCATATAATATATTTTCCTTAAAACCCCTGGTATCGCAGATTGTAGCTCTGACTATTCAAAAGACTTGATTCTCCTTCCAGTGAAGCTGGTGAAAATTTGGGCAGTATTTGTCAGGCTGGTGAAATGTGCTGTTCTCTCCAGCTTGCGCGCACTGCTCCCATCAAGCATAAAAATCACAGGGAAAGCGCAACGCAATTGAAATCAAATCACGCAATGTTTTTTCTACCCCTTTTTCTTCCTCCTCCCCCGGTTCTCCTGAAAACAAACACAAACAAAATGAAAGAAAATGAACAAAAACAAGTAGGGGAAAAAAGGGAGAAGGGGTTGTTCGGTACCAAAGTGCTACATAATTATAGGTTTCCTGGAAGAAAAATGCCCGGCGGGGCGTCACCCCCAGCTGCCGAGCCATGCCGTGCTCCCTGGGATGCTCAGCCTATTTTGGGCATTTCTTGGGATGCCCAGGATTGGGGCACAGCTGTATTTTGCGGTGAAGGCTGGTCATCATCTTGATGCAGATGTTATTCCCATGACAAATTATCTGATTGAAATCTGTGCTTCACTAGTCCGGGATGTTTAAAATAATAATCGTCCCTCTCCGCCCCGTCAGAGCAGCTCCCTGTGATGCACGGTGCAGCGCTTGCTGTGATGCACAGCTGGGAGATGCAGTGCTGCCTCTGCCTCCGGCTGCCGGGGAGAGCTGGGATCAGCCGTGCCGGGTGCAGGGATTGCCCAGCCCCACTGATTTTGATTAAATAAACCTCTGGCTTCCAGAACTGCTTTACAACTGGGCTGTGCTTTGCAGGGGGTGCACAGGTACCCCCCTACTCCGCTGCTGCCAGGCGTGATGGCAATGCTGAGACCTGTTAGGAGGATGGATGGATGGATACCTAGATGGATGGGGACAGTAAAAGGGTAAGCCCAAGCTTCAGCCACTGGCAATCTTTGAATCTAGCAGCAAGATTTGGTTTCCAGTTACTAATCTGCAGAAAGGAGTTAATTTGGATTTATAGCCAGGGAGCAACAGGAAGCAATTTGGTCCTGGGCACTGTCTCTGATGGCATGCCTGCAGCCCTCTCCTCCCCGGGAGACAAGCAGAGTTTTGCCACTGACTTCAGGAAGCTCAGGTGTAGGCTCCAAATTTCACGTTTCTGTTTTTTTGGGGTTTTTTTGTTGGGGTTGGTTGTTTTTTTTTTCTTAATATTTAGCATTTAAGGCATGTCTTGGAACGATCCTTGTGACAGCTTCATGCAACCCATCTGGCTTCTCTCTCTCTCTTTCTGTCTTTTAAATTATTTTCCAAATGCATCTGTGCAAATCTAAACAAGCTATCGATAGGGATATAACATACCCTCTGTAAAAGTGTGAACTCCGTGTGCTCGGTGCTTATTACCACCGACTTCAAAACCACTAAGAAAGGCATTTCTAACCGGGCCTCCCGCCCTCGATCATTCAGGTGGTGTTTGTGCAGATAAATCAGGGCACCAAAGCATTTATTTGCGTTTAGTGACAGGCACCATCTGCTACATGCCTGCGAAGCCTTCAGGAAGGGATCCTGCCTGCCTGCAGTGCACAGAGAGGCTGTGGCGATGAGAATAACAACGGCGGGTTTAGCAGCAGTGTTTGCGGAGGGTACAGCTGCGAGGACGAGTGCAGGCATGGCCAGTGGTCCTGCTGCCTGGGGCGGGGGGCAGCTCAGGGCAGGCTGGTGTGACCTGGCAAACGGCCTCCAGCTGGGAACGAGCATCCTGGGAGCATCCCCGCCTACCCACCTGTGTGTCCCCAAAAAACACGTCGTGGCTTGAAGAGGTCACGGTCTTAGAAACGTTCCCCAGTGGTTTTGGTGGATTCGCCTGCAAGTGCTAGGTATGGGTAGATCACCGGGTGAAAATACCCCCTTGGGAGGAATTTGGGTACCCCTGGGGCACAGCTCCCAGGATTTAGGATAATGAGGGACCACAAATCTGCCAAGTAGTTGGTGTGAAGTCTTTGGTGAGCGCAGGCATCTCAGTGGTAGCCTGGGCGGCGTCGCTGCCTTAGCCTGCGGCAGCAGCCAAACCAACCCGGCCCCCGAGGTGCCTGGGGCTCACCATCCCCGCTGCCTTCGTTAAGCTGCGCTGCTAGAGCCAGGCTGGCTCCCGCCCCTGCTGCAGCGGGCACGCGGAGCTTTGGCATCACCCTGCTGCCATCTGCGAAGCGAGGGAGCGGGTATCGAGCTGCTGGGGTGGGGAAAGGCTGCGTGGTAAAGCACCGCAGGGGATTTGATGGGAAGGGTTTCTGAGCATCACTGCGACCTTATATCTCAAAATAATGCTATCCCCACTATATATGTATTTTTAAAATTTATTTATTTATTTATTTAAAGAGCACAATAGGACTTTCTACTAGGAAACAATTGCTCTTCTTTTTTGGATAAGTAAGCAATTTACTCCTGGAAGAGGTTCCCAGGCTTTCGCATGCCTGTGCATTACAGCAGGGTCAGCTCTCCACACAAGCCAAATTCATGCAAAACAACATACATGTAGGCTCTAGTCTACTGGGTTTAGATCAGAGACAGATCAGATGACTCACAGGAATCTATGGAAATAGATCAAAGTAGCAGCACACGTTTGAAGAGAGCGTTTGCGTTCGGCAGGGAACGGGTTTTTTTTTTGACGACGGCTCGGAGCATGAGTCAGAGCGTGGGCTGGCGTGGGTGGCTGCGTGGGCGGCTGCATCTGTGGGTGTCGGACCGAGACAGACGCAGATAGATGGCTGCAATTAAGTAGTTAGTGAAATGACTGTAATAGTAAAATGAATTTAAAGGCGCAGGTTGCAAGTGCCGTGTTCCCGCATCGCTCCTTCCCGACAGCCTGGGGGCCGGCGGGTGTTTCCTGGCGGATGCTGGGTTCCAGGACCCAGTTACCCCTGCTGATGCGGGAGGTGCTGGGGTGGCAGCTCCCTGGAAACTGGCAGGTTGCCAGCTGCCCTGCGCACCCCAGGGGGGGCATGGGGCAGGCGGCGAAGCCTTGCCCGCAGCCGTGGGCGCTGACCCTGGCAAACCTCTGCCGGGGGAGGCGAGCCAAGGGGAGGGAGCGATGCCAAACAGAGCTGGTAAGGGAACAAGGAGAGAGGAACAGATCTACATTTACTGGGAATAGTTGCAAAACTCCCACACGCTTCTGTGGGACTAGGATTGTGCCCAGAGCTCACAGAAAAACTCAAGCCGGTGGGGATTGATTTTTTTTTTTTTAAATTTTTTTTTTATGGTACCCACTGCTATCGCTTCTAAAGACTTGCGCTGGTTCCCACTCGTGACGGGGCTGCTCTAGAAAGCCTGCCTTTGGGCTGTGCCCTCTGCAGCGAATGCAAACCCCTTGCAATCAAGTGCCTCCAAGGATTCAGTTCCTTTGCTCTTGGCCTTGGTGCCCCTGTGATGGCAGCAGGGCCAACAGGACACCGGCTTGTCGACATGATCCCTGTGGGGCACCAGCCCAGACCCCATCTCTGAGGGACCCCACCTCCTGGCAGCCCCGTGTGGGAGCTTTCGGGGCAGGGGAGGTAGAGCCAGACTCTCCTCCTCGCTGCTGTTTTTAGGGATTGCTATTTCATGCCCTGCCAATCAGATTTGATAAGTCTGTGTGACACAAGAGAAATCTGATTAAAATAAATCAATCAATAAAATCCTCATTCAATAAGTGACGAAGGAAACTCAGATCTTGTGGCCACCAACCTGCAGAACCAGCCAGATCTCCGCGCATGGCCTGCTTTGGGCTGGTGTCTCTGCTTTGACATTTAAGCTTCATCTCCACGTTAAAGGTGATAATTGTATCAATTTACTTGAGTCTGTTAGTCATTTTGATGTGTTTTTTTGGGGGAAAGAATTTTAAAAAGTCATCTTCCAAGGCCAACTTTGCCATTCTGTGAAAACGAGATGAGAGGGAAACGGTTCCTTACGCATTTTCCTGCCGCACTTAATGATGAGTTCTAATTAGATTTGCTGCCAACAAAGGAAAACGGTGCAGGTATCTCCTGGGTTAACAGCTGGGCTTGATGATCTCAAAGGTCTTTCCCAACCCAAGTGATTCCATGATACTCTGAGCCATGAGGATCTTGTGCACTCAAACACAGCTCCCCAGAGGGATGTCCTCCCAGGTCCTACAAATGGGTTCCAGACTGCACGTATCTGCCCGCCTGGGATTACCTGTGTGCTCCAGAAAAACCTATTAAATCCTGGTGGAAACCACACGTGTTTATTAGTGGTATTTCAATAAAGAACTTCCATGGATCCTTTTGAAGGTGTTGCTCAGTGAATACTTGTTATTGCCCTGCACACCCCTAGCTGGCCCTGCCAGGAGACGGGTAGAGTGGGGATTTCCTTCCCCAAGCAGATGGCTGGGGAAGGAAGGTTTTATAATTTATTGATTTTTTTTTTTTTTTTTTAATGTTCTGCACAGACGAGGGACCAAAGGATTGCTTTTCACTCTGATTGCTACACTAAGCACATTTTAGCAGGGAGAAAGGGTGTTATTTTGAATAATTAAAAAAAAAAAAAAACCAACCAAACCCAACCAACCAAAACCCACCCTCTTGAAGTAGTAGATGTGTAAAATGTACGTATTTTTAAAAGTGTCAGTATAAGTGCTTCTAAATGCATCCGCTCTAGCATGCGCTGCCCACGCGGTTGCAGCATTTCCCAGCATGAGAGCAGCACTGTCCTCTGCCGAGTGCTGCCGCCGGACCCTGCCAGCTCCTGTGCCCCCCTCCCACTCGCTTTCCAGAGAAGTCCTGGCTGCAATGATTTGCTTTTTGTTGCTAAACCGGGTCGTGCTGAAATGGCTGCCCAGTCCCGGTGCTTTTACAGCTGGTTATCCCTACCCAGCAGGAAGGGGCAGGCGCACGGTGGGGGGCTGGGATGCTCCCAGGCTGGGTGATGGATGTCCCGTGGGGAGGTGGGCTGCAGCTCCAGCAGTTTCAGCTGCCCTGGTGCTCACCTTGCTGCAATTTCTGGGACATCGCCTACAAGCAATTTCATGGAGTATAAGTTACTGGAGATAGCCCAGGTTTACTTATTGCATAGCTTTTAATTTTCCCTTTTTGTTTTCAACAATCCCTGGTCTACAAAGGTATCGCCCATTGCAGTTTAAAATACTTATATATCAAACCATGGATTAGAAAGGGAGAAAAATTAATTTGCAATGCGATTGTTTTTTTGGAGGCAAATTTCTATTGCTGTCTGTCCTCGGACCGGGGTGCGATTACAGCGTGTCGGAGCTCGGATTGTCATTTACCGTCTTGGACTGCCAGGCAGTCAGCGCGCCTCTCCCCACCTCTCAGACCTGTAATTTAGCTGCTGCTCTGCCATGACACTTGACTCTGTTCTAATTACAATGATCGCTCAATCTGGAAAGCTATTTCCAGCGGGCTGGCTGCCTGAGCCCTCTCCTGCTCCGAGGCTCTCCCCGGAGCCGGGGCTGCTCCCCAAAGCTTCGCCCCGTGGGCCGGGCTGTGCTGGCCGTGCCACCGAGCCGGGGGGGGCATCTCATGGGACAAACATTGCAGGTTGGGACTGTGAACCTGCCCCAGGCTCAGGGTGCGGGAGAGAGCCTAGAGCCATGAATTGGTGGATTTTTCTGCTTTCTGGTTTTGTGAAAAATCAATCAGGTGATGATTTTTTTTTTTAATTATTACTATTGTTTTTATTTTTGTTGGTTTTATTTTTGTTCTTTTCATCTTTGTTGGTTTTATTGTTGTTCTTTTGATTTTTGTTATTTTTTCATTTTTGGTTTTGTTATTTTTATTTGTGTTATTCTTTCTATTTTTCCCACGGCAGCTGGAGCAGACACGTTTTGCCAGGACCCCGAGCCAGGGCTGGCCGGGGCACACCGCTGTCTCAGCCGTGCGGGCAGGCAGCCTCCGTGACCCGTGGGGCTGTGCCGTGCCGGGCCATGCTCGCCCACATTCCTGCTCCCCCATCCCACGCACAGCCCTCGCCCCAGCCTGCTCACACTGACTCATCCTCCTGCCGCCGCACCTTCACATGCCGCTATTTGCTGCTTCTCCACTCCCTGCGTCTGTCTGGTTTTGGTTGTGGGGTTTTGGGGTTTTTTTTTGGTTGGTTTTTTTTTGTTTGTTTTGTAGGTTTTTTTTTTAAGGCTCTTGGAGGAGTTAGAAATCAAGCCCAATTTTTCTTGCTGTTCCCCTTGGCCACCTGGGATGGCAGTGGACGGCAGCCTTGCTGGTTTTCCACCTCACAGTGCCTGTGGTTCAGTCAAGATGTTGATGGGCTTGTGGATCTGCCCAGTGCTCCAGGGGATGGTGCTGAGATCCTGGTGGTCTTTCAGAATTGAGCCCCCTCAGTCCTGGGGTCCCACCGCGAGGCAGGGCCAGCACCCCCCTTGCCTTTCATTTTCTTGAGGGAGGGACAGGAGCTGGATGGGCTTTCCGAGGCAGCAAAGCTCAATGAGCTTCGCTTCTGGTTTTAAGCCACAAAAAAGGGCAGTGGGGAGCATTGGCTCACCTACCTCATGTCTCCCAAGGGACAGGGGAAGGGGCTGCTGCCAGTGTCCCCATCCCAGTGCTGGACCAGCTGCAGTCAGCAACTGAGGAGGAACAAGAAGAGAGTGCCTTTCCTCTGTGAACTCACACAAATTATTTTCTGCTAAAAAACCCACAGATTTATTATTTTTCCCCCTTTGGTTCAGAAAAGGTAAACAAGTGTTATTTTTATACCATTTCCTGCTAAATGTCATCATCGTGTAATTATTGAAGCTTTTGACTTTGAATGTTTTGGGAATTGTGGAGACCAAACCACCCCTCTCACCCCTTTTTCTAGACCAAAAGGTCTGTCGGGGCTGCCCTGCCAAGCAGCTGCTGAAGGACCCGGTGGTGGCACAACCCTGACCGCCCCCACTACCTGTGCTGTGCAGGCAAAAGGGGCCTTTGGGTTGGGAGAAAAATAAAAAATATCCAATTTAATCGTTTATAATTAAATGGAGCTTTGAGGTGAAGAAGGAAAGGAGCAGGCTGGGTGATGCATCGTGGATGCAGGAGGCTCAGTGGTCCCACCAGACGCCGTCCCTGCCCTAGCAGAGCTCTGCCCCAGCGGCTGCCCCGGGCCCGTAGCGCATCCCGAGCACGTGCAGAGGTCAGTGCAGCTCAGGGGCTGTAAAGGGAAGATTTCATACAGAGGGGCTTTGCTGCGCCGGGACCCCAGCCACCGTGGGAGCAAACCCGCCAGGGGCAGAATGGCTTGGCCAAGGCATGAGCAGCTCTGACACGCGTGGCTAAAACTGTAAGAATAAAAAGGATTTTTTTCATCATATACAAAAAAACCCTACCTGCTTTTTATATAACAATTCCCCTCCTGTAAAGGGGAAGGGGCTAAGTCATTTGTAGCAGCTGGGGACACTTCTGGCTTGTCTGGGCTTTGGTCAGGAAAGGCTTGTATGGAGAAAATCACTATCCATGGGCCTGTAGCCTGGTCTTTCTGCAAGAGAAGAGAAATTTGAGGAGGGGAACACAACCGTGCTCCCCCTGGTGCTTTCCCAGCCCCAACGGATAAGGATGACCGGAGCGGAGCAGGGTTCGTCTGGTGCAACCCCTTACCAGGACCCGCCAGCCCTGCTGCTGGGCTCAGCTTTGCAGCCGGGGCACTTGCGCCCCTGCCTCCCCTGCAGCCCCCTCGCCCTCCAAGCTGGTGGGGAGGGGTCCGCTGGGCCCCATGAAGGGGTCAGCGCTGCTCCCTGCGCTGGTGGTGCTGCACTGGATGACAAAAGCACCGGGAAATAGTCATTGCAAAAATATGTTGGAGTATGGAGTGACCGCTTCCAGGCAAAGCCTGGTGCAACGTTAGTCTCCGTCCAATGCCCATTAATATGCAGTTGGAAAAGATGACGTTTAATTTTCTTCTGATTTTTCCTCCTCCTCTTGTTTTCAGTTCCAGTCCCTGTTATCTGGGCTCTGTCACCAGGCTCGGCTTTCCTTCCCCAGGGCTGTTATCTCTGAGCAAACATCCTTTACTGATATGCTCTGCACCAGCTGAGGAGCGGCTCCCTCTGCCTTGCCAGAGTCGGTTTGGCCCCACGTAGCATTTACAGACTCAATCTGTTTATATCAGTCTTTCTTATTTTCTCCCTACCTGAGCACTGGTAGATGTTGGGGTGTCGCAGTCAGTGGTCCTCCAGAGAGGACGATGGAACAGGGGGGTTTGTGCTTGCTGCCCACAGCCGCTGCAGCGGGCTTGCACGAGGACGAGTGCCCTGCCACCAGCCTCCTGCAGCTGCTGCTCCCGGGGTGAATGAGGGCTGGAAAGGGAGAGCTGGAAACGGTTGGTGGGAAAATAGAGGGATGGTGAGAGATGATGTGAATGATGTGGCCACGCAGCACTGCAGCAAAGGCACCAGAATCATGTGAACACTTCTGCGTGTATGTTTTCTCTCCACTCCTCTCCCCTGGGCGCGTGTTGCCTGCGTGCATGGGTTATCCCACCCTGCACCCCTGACAGAGCATCTCTGTCCTGGGATGATGGTTTCAGTTGTAAGCATGCTGCTTTTCCGGCAAAAATGAGCATGGGTTGTTTCGGTGCCGGTGCTGCAGAGCAGTGCTACAGCCATGGGCGGTTCTGTGCCGCTTGTGCTGCTCGAGCTGGGCTGTTTGCTTGCTCAGAGCAAGCGAAGCACAAAAATCTCTTGTGGTTTTCTTCCCTGAGGTCTGTCCTGGTAACCTGCCCACCAAATGAAGAAGGGGAGGCAGGGAGCAAAAGCCATCCTGTAGTGGAAATGCAGGAAAACAAGTAGTCCTGTGACCGACGAGTAAAGCATTGGCCAGAAATTTAATTTGCCTTTTTATCATCTTTTCTTTCCCCCCAGCTGCAGTGAGTGTGTTGGTCGCCCTATTATTTTATTCTGAAGTTTTAAAGCTTCGCTGGAGCATGTCTTTTTGGTAAACCCCATGCTTTTCTTGGTCTTTTTTTATTTTATTGAAAGCCTCTTCTCTTGCTCAAAGAAAAACAAAGTTCTTACAAATGCATCATTCCTATTTCAAGGGATTTCAGGTTGGCATAGGCTGACGGAGCCTGCAAGGACTGGATGGGCCTGAGGTAGCTTGAAGCCATGCAGGGGCATGTCAGATGTTGGTACTTCCACAGGGCTGTTGAAAACTGATTTCTATGAAGCATCCATCCTCACCTTTCTGTTTGTTCCAGGAGGGGAACAAAATACAGGGCTGTATGGATTCTGGAAAGGATGCCTGCTTTTCTGGCAGCAGAAGTTAGGAGCAAAACCTATCTCCAAAGCAAGATAGCATGGCATAATTCAAGAAGACTTTATGAACTGTACTCATCAATGTTTACTTTTAATAGAGTTATAATTGTCTTGATTTGCTTTGCTCCTAGTCACTCGGCAGGTGCGACTGCAGCCTGGTGGCTGGTTGCATGGGGGCTCCCACGGGCGATGCCTGCTTCCCGGGCGCCAAGGGACTCAAGCGCAGGGCTCTCCTTTAAAGCAAAGCAATGGTCGTCGCTCCCTCTTACCAGTGGTCCAGCAGAGCTGAAGCCACTTATTCGAGGCCAAAGTCCCTCCACCTGGGTGCTGCTGCCCAACAGGTTTCCCCTGTGGAGCTGAGGTCGCACGGCGTGGCTGTCACCGAGGTGCCCCAGCCCGTGGCACACCCAGGGATGCCCTTGGCAGGTCCCTTGTGCAGGTCGGGAGCAGGGGAGTCTGCGGTGCAGGCGGTGGCAGAAGTTTGGGCGAACTCCTGGCACGTGGCCCTGAAGGTTTCCTGCCAGGGGCTGATGCTCTGCCAGTGGGGGGCTTGGTGTGGAGGCTGTGCAACCACGCTGCAGGCCACTGTGTTTCTGGAGGGCTGGGCGAGAAGAGATCCGGGTTTCCTCGGATCCCGTTGTGTTGAAGTGCTTTTGAAAATGAGCTACATAGCGTTCACTGGAAGCTCAGGAATCGCTGTGAGGTGCGGAGTCATTATTTACCTGCTTTTGGGGGGGTTTGCTCGCCATTCACAACTCACATCTTGGAAAGGGATGCTCTGGGAGTCTCGGTGTTTCCCAAAGGAACGCCGCTCAGACCCTCGCTCTCCCGCGTCCTGCTAACCCCCCCGCCCGTGTATTTACGCTGGGTGGGGCAGGGGACAGCCTGGCACCAGGCAGCCTGTAGGACCCGGCTTCGGCCCAGTGTGAAGAGCGATGCAGGCTGAAGCGGCACAAAATAGCGATGTTTCCCAGAAATAAAAACGACAAGGCACACGTAAGGCAATGTTAATGCCCCTAATGAAGCAGCTAGGGTCAGCTGTCGGGCATCTTTGCCCTATACTGGTAATGAGCCCCATGAGAAAGGACAGTGCTGTGTCCCGTCAGAGAGCTGCCCAGGGAGAGGCGGCTCCGGTGGTCCCCTCCGTCCCCTCCGTGGGGTGTAACGTGCCCGTGAACGCCCACGGTCCCTGCCCAGCTGGGGGGTGACTCCATTTATCCCCCCTCAGGCCCGTGTACCCCAGCCACCCTGACCTGGGGACAGGCGTGTTGCCGCCGGGCAGGGGATGCGGTGCCAGCTGAGATGACATCTTATTTCCATGTGACACCTGCTGGTAAAGAAAACGCATGGCCACCCTTCGGAACCAAGATCTGCTTTGTGGCTTTTTATTTTTCCAAAAAGTTCGCAGCTCTTAGTGCTTGCCCGTACGGGGTTTCTTGATGCTCCAGGTCAGTGTTCTCAACTCTGACTTCTTTTGGCAGGTTGGAAAGTTCTCATCCAAGGCACTTGTGCGTACAGGTCTTATCTCTCTAGACGTTAGACCTCTTTGATTCTGCAGAAGACGAGCTTTCAAAAACCTCACTCCTAAACTAATTAAACTTTAAATTATTTTAGTGGCAACAGGAAGTGCTCTGGTGGGGACCGATGCAATGTAGCTTCGTGCCATTGCCATAAGGAAAGGTGACCATGTTTTCATGGTGAAACAGAGCTCGCGAGCATCACCAAATTTTATTTTATGCTTTATCGTCAAACATCACTGATTTTTATTTTATGATTTATTGTTTTGTTGTAAAGATGGTATCAGCTGTGTGAAACCTCTGCCCTCTCTGTTCCCTTAGCTTTTGCAGGAGGCAGGTAGCGGCGATGGAGAGCAGGAGCATGGAGACCCCCGTGACTGTGAGCGTGCTGACCTCCGGGGGCCCGGCCAAAATCTGGTGGACTGCTTTGGTGCAGGAGGGACCTGCTCGGCCAGGGTGTGCTTGTATGTCATTTTGCAGAGCCTGGAAGGGCAGTGGAGCTGCAAAGCGTTTTTCCACAGTTGTTTTGCTGCAGCTGGAGAGGTGAGACTGGAGTTGAGCAGGAATGCCGGGCTGCCAGGGCTGACCGGAGGGCAGTGAGCACCAGGCCCGCAGAGGCTGGCTTCATGTCACGCCGCGTTCAATGGGGAGGGGGGGAAAATATGCTGAAAAAAGATATTCTGCATGCAATACTCGGTAATGGCTGCTCTCTGGCTACATAACAAATAGCGACTTGTGAAGGCCTCCCTCTGCTTATACAAATCCCCCTAAGCTTACTCTTAAATCCAGCACCGCCCCGAGTGCACCGGCAGGTTTCGGGCACAGTCCTGGGTGCTGCAGAGGTTGCAAAGCCCTGATTTACAGTGTCGCTAAGTTCTTTGGCTGGCTGTTTAAGAAGAATATCGTTCAACAAACAGGAGTTGAATGCATTCATGTCAAGTGAAATCATTCCTTTTAAAAGGTTTAGTTGTCAGGTATTCATTAAAGTGGGTTTCACATCAAAATGATAGTCACTAATACAGTGAAAACATCTTTTATAGCTTTCGGGATTTTTATGTTGCATTGTATAAATGTCAGATCTCCACTGGTATAGAAATGTCTTCTTGGACCTACATAGCAGATCTGAGGTTGCATTTCTCTGGTCCCCTTCAGAATAAAATGAACATCAGTGTGGTAGGAACACGGACATTCCTGAAAGTCCTTTACCCAAACAGGGCGCAACAGACTGTAGCTGCAAATTTAGCATGGCATTCCCATCGCTTCTGCAAACCATTTTCCAGCTTGTAAACACTAAAACTGTAGTTAGGCTTTTATTATCTCCGTAAGGTGAAAATGACCATTCTAACTTTTTGTTTGTTTGTTTTGGGTTTTTTGTTTGGTTGTTTAAGTAATTGAGCGAAAAGGTAGTTCTGGCTTAAGAAATGGAGTCAGTAGCAATCTGGTCCCTTCCAACTGGATGTTTTGGAGAATTTCACTTATGTGAAATCAGCATTTAGTACAAACCAGTCCTTTTGTTGCTAGTCCCCAGGCTGGAGAAACCCAGAGGAGCCTGCTGAGGCTGCAAGCACAGGGGCCACCGAATTCAGGTTGAGACTAAGGGGAGCTGCAGCACGCTCAGCTCTGCCTGAAAGCCAGGCAGGTGTCTAAATATGGATTGAGGCATCTCACTTTAGACTAGCTATTTTTGAAACTCCTGGCCCTGGTGTGTGAATTGATGGCACTTCAGTTGCAAAGAGCAGATGGTGCTCGCTAGTGATCCAGGACAGCTTTTTTGCATTAGTGTCAAAAATAGACCAAATGCCAGCTGTAGCTCTTTTGGGTCAGTGGAGGTGAATTCACAGGGCGATGTGTGCAATAGTGCAATGTGCAGTGGCAGGGGAAAATGGGGCGTTCCTCTGAGCAGCCTAAAGCGCTTTTAAATGGCATAAAAAGCTACTTCTCGTGCCTTTTTGCACAGCACAATTCCTTGTGTGTATCACTCAGCAGTAAACTAAATTGCCCGAAACTATAAAAGTATTATTCTTCCTAGATTTAGCTGTCGGGGTAGTGCAATTCAGCATTTGGATTCTCGGAGGCAGCTTGGGTTGTGCTGCTGCTGGGGCACTTCTCAGAGGTCCCTTCTCAGCCCCGTGAGCCCGAGAAGTGACCGGGTTCAGTGGTGCTGAGCAGGGGCTGGAGGGACCGGGGCAGAAGAAGAGGCTGCGGTGCCCTCGTTTGCCTTGCCAGGAGAGCTAGTGTGTGAGCTCCTGGTGGGAAGGCTGCCAGGCTGCTCCGCCTGAGAGCAGGCAGCGTAAAGAGGAGGTTACGAGAATTTTATGTTTCTTAGAACACCAGAGGTGATTCCCGTGTCTCGGCTTCCTGCTTATCTTACCTATGGCCAAAGTGTAGCTGTACGGGTAGCAAGAAGCTGCCCAAAGGGGTGCAGTGTCAGCAGGGCGACCCTCTTCTGTTGGTTTGGTTGGTAGTCTCTTGGTTCTGAGTGAAGCAAGCTATGAGGCATAAAGGAGAGAACTTACATCATTTAAGGCAAAAAATGAGACGTGTATGTGTAGGAAAGCTGGTCTGCAGGCACACCCTGCTGGTTCGTAGGGAGAGTGCAGAGGAAATTATGTATATATACACACACACACGAATATATACTTGCATGCTTTATAAAAAGGTACCTTTCCTGTCTTTTTATAACCTACATTAATTTTTTCCCCTGTGGTATCTCTCTTTTGGTTTTCATTCCTGAAAACAGGAGCAGTGATGCCTGAGCTGGCAAGCAGGGATGGGCAGAAGCCAGGGAGGTTGCCTGACCAGGAGAACTCCTGCAGCAGATCCCAGTGCTTTTGGAAATCTCTACCAGATCCATGTGCCCACCAGAATGCCTTCACCACGTGTGTAGCTGAAACAGCTAAGATCTAAAGTAGGTTGTATGTGACACCTCTCTGTGCCCTAAGAGAGGTAAGCGACATTGCGAGCTCCACTGTTGTCAGGATTTTTCCACACGATGAAAATTACTGGAATAGCAACAGAGAGAAAAAAAAATGTTCTTTGATTCTGCTCTGGAATCTCTCCCAGATGCCCGTGTGATGATTGCCTCCATATGACTCTCCACCCAGAAATAAAAAATAATAATAATTAAAAAAAAAAGACAAGAAAAGAGAAATCAAGGAAAGAACGTTCCCTTTATCCCCGAACAAAATGTCTGCAGTGATTCGGAAATAGTTATTCCAGTCGATTTCCTCGACAGTAAGTAGTACCCGGCCTTCACGGGGAAAATGTTAAGGCTGATATTTGGAAGAGTTGTAGGTGGTTGTTGGCCATCCCATTTGAAAGTCCTCAAGAGAAGCCAATTTTGAAAAATTGCCCTGCAGCTGAAAATCAGGGGGTTTTAGTGATGTCGGACTGCAGGGACCCTTGTTCATTAGCTCTGGAGCAACTGAACATGGGTATTTTTCCAGACACATACTGAAATTTTCATATATTTGGGAGTCAAAAGACTGGTGGAGATAGATAGCTGCCCAGCAAGGGGGGAATTGAAGGGACCCCTCATTTCTAGTGCATGACCCGGGGAGCACAGCTGGGAGCACAGCTGTCTGAGCACTAGCACCTGCCGGGGTCTCTCCTCTTCCTCCCCCACCCATGATTTAGATAACCAGGGCAACCTGGCACCAGCATAGCCCTGCCCATGATGTGTGGGTGCCCTACAGCCCCCCGGGGCCTCTGGCTGGAGCAGCCTGCTGGGGTTCTGCTGGTAGGACTGGAGGAAGCTGTCGGGGGTATGCTTGGTGTTGCTAGGTAATCAGTGATGCCCTGGGGATGCAGGAATAGGGAGTCTGGAGTTCTTGTGAAATGGCTATGGGAAAGGGGATGGAGACAGAAGGGGTGGGAAAGGGGATGGAGACAGAAGGGGTAGCCGGCACGGTGAGCCCCCAGCGTGCAGTGCTACTCGAGAAGCTCCCTGCAGACCAGGAGCCTCACCTGGAGGTAAGTTGCATCTCCGTTGGCTATTTATCCTCTCCATATCTGTCCTAAATAATGCCCAAGTCTTCCTGACTCCTTGGAGAAGGAGGTGATATTACAAATTACAGTGCCTAATTCACTTCAAGGGAAGATGAACTTCAAGGAGAAATCATCATTAATATGATGATTCGACCTTTGCTCACCCTCTGTCCCAGTACCCTGTGCTGGTGTCCCACAAGTGGTCTGGAAATCCTCTTTCCTTCCCCAGAGAGGGTGAGTGGCAGACCTTCACCCTTGTGAGAGCGCGTTTGGATGGTATGCTTTGGGAACTGTGAAGCTTGTATCCCTTCCGTGTCCGTCACCCATTTTTACCCCGTAAGGAGGGCTTTATCTTCACCAGCCAAGTGGTTCTCCATGAGCCCGGCCTGAGCCTGAAGTGCAGTATCGGTTTATACCTGTAGGTTGTGCTTCCGGACAGCTTTTCTCATCAGCTCTAATTGCTCTCCTAAAATGTAAAATGACGCACTTTCTATTTCACTTCTCGCAGACCGTGTTTGTCGGGGAAATTAGTTAATCGCTTGCGTTTGCTAGATTACCTTTGCGTTTGTCTAAACCTATATTGAGCTTATAATAAGTCAGAGATAGCCAATGCACGGTAAAACAACCAGCAAATACAGCAACAGCCTTAACAATAATAAATACGCTGGGATATATTTTAGGATGCTTTTATATGATGCCAACAGTGTGCTGTGCACTTCAAAGCCTTGGAAGACACATCTTTGCCCTGCAGCACTTGCAAAGCAAACAGCAAACAGGGGAAGGGCGGCAAGGAAGTGCCTGATACAGTTGGGATGTTTGCTGGGTAATGTTATTGCTTGCATAATGAATGTCAGTGGCATGAGGAAAATGCTGGGGCTGATACATTTTCTACGGTTGAGAGGGTTTTCTTTTTGGTTTGCGTGTTTTTTCTCCACGGTGAAACATCCCTGTCAGTGGCCGCGCCTGACAACCTGCCGGTTCTCAAACTTTGTGCCAGGCGGTGAGAAGCTGGGGCTGGTTTTGGTGCTGCGGCAGGGAAGGGCTGTGCCTGGTGCTGCTAAATGCAGAAGTAACTGCGATATGGCAGGCGCAGGAGGAAACGGGGAGGCTGGCTCCCAGCAAGTTGAATTTAGTTACAACAGGTTTTATTTTGTTTTGCTTCAATGACTTTGTGGAAGAAACACAAACGTTCCTCGTTTCCGCATATCCAGCTCGCGTTGTTTTTTACAGCATGTTCCTTTCTCGGTTCTCCTCCTCCTTGTCTCGCGCACAAACAAAATGTTGTTTTGGGTTAAGCTGTCGCCGCGGTACGCACGGTGGTACCGCTCAAGGGAATCAACACACACACAAAAGCGCATCACAACTCTTTCCTCACAGTACGAACCTACCAGGCAAAAATAATAAAAAAATATAAATAAAGCAAAATAAAAGTCCTCCCGTAGCTTTTATGATCTCCTGGCCTTTGTTCCCACTGCTGCAATAGTAACTGCAAGATACCCCATGAAAGCCACGGGAGATACTACGTGCCCTGCCTGACCGACAAACCTCCCGTAACACGGTAGCCTGGGTTATCTACAATGAAGCGCACGCTGATGTACAAATACCTTTGATTATGATGAGATTAGTGTTGGGCGCAGTGGTAAATCCCCCATTGACTCTGCGCATCTCGAGGCACCCATTAGCAGGGCTCACGTGCCGCCGCTGCCAGGGCGCACGGAGGCAGCCCTTCGCTGCCAACTGGGCACGGGCGCTGCTGGGGGGGGAAAGACTGCAGGACTCGGGAGGGAGAGTCTGTTACATGCTCCTTTTGCAAAGCACTCGTCGGTGTCCCTTCAAAAAGGACAGGACACTTAGGTGGTGTTCCACTGGGCAGGTAACAAAGCGGGCGGCAGCTGCAGGGTGATGAATTTCAGCTTGTCCCTTCGGCCGACATGACCTTTTTTTTCCCCTGTGACATTATTCCAGCTGGATGCTCTTGGGGTTTGAGAAACCACCACGTAACTAATGGCCTTTCAGCTGTGGAAGTGAGTCATCTCCAAGCTGGGGAGCACACAAGGGCTCCTTTCAGTCGCCTTGCGGAGCAGGGTGTGTTGCATTTGTAGCTCCAGTTGTCAACCTTTAAGCAGACCGATGGTAGGCACAGAGGAAAATCGGTGTGGGTGTGTGTGTGCTGACCATTTACAAAGAAATTATAAATTCTGTCATTTTGCTGTCCCAAAGTAATTGCTGTCACTCAGGCAGAGGAAGCTGAAGTCTAAAGATACTCCTGGCTGCCGGCTTGCTGTCCTCAGCTGCCCTGTTGGCTGCAGATTATCATCTTCTCTGTCACCTTGTTTCACTAGTTCATTGAACCCACACCTAAAACAAGATCCAGGCAATAGGTTTTCTTTAAGAAAAGCACATTTTTTTAGGCAAATGTTTAATCCGCTTCACACAGCAGTGAGGTGTTAATTGTTAAGGCTTGACGGTTTAGGTTGGTTGACGCAGAATAACTTCACCCAGGGCATCGCGATCCTGTGCAGAACCAAGCACAGCCTCACAGCTCTGCAGCTCCTGTGGAAGTTTAGCCATCAAGAGGTCTGGGCTGAGCCTTACAGGTTCAAGCACAGACACAGCTGTGCGTAAAGCTGGCCTCCAACTCGAGTGTAGCATAGATATGTATGTGCCCACTGTCTGAGCATCCTTCAGCCCCTTCCTTTTGCCTCTCGGGATTGCCGCTGCAGCGACTGAAGTAAGTGAACCTTCCGATGGCTTTGCAGCCCCTGGATTTTAGGCAATAGTTGGTTTTGGTTAAAGGCTCAGCAGGGGGTTCGTTGGGCTGCTGCCGCGCTGTTACTGATTCTCTGGTACCCTTTGCGGGAGGGATGAATAAGGGCCCAGCCCAGCCTCCTGGTACCCCAGGCCATCGCAGGGCACTCTTTGGGGGGGCTTTCCCTGTTTTCAGTTACACGGCTGTAATGCCCAGGGACCAGGGATGAGGGGCAGAGCTCTGTCGAGTTAAGCGCTGTACAAACATCTGATAGAGATGGGCACTGAAGAGTTTGCAAGCTACTGTTGGTGGGCAAAGGTGATGGTACAAATGTCACACGTTCTCTGTGCTGTTTGTTTTTGGAAGGTGGGGTGATCTCCCCCCCCACACACCCCCAATGGTGAAGTCAGCTGACATTTAGCAAAGGAAAAAAGAGGAATTCTGTTTTCTTCTTTCCAGTGTGACACTGGTACAATGGATATCAGTGCAGAGGTCTATTTTTGCAGTGAAGACTAAAGACTAAGGGAATAGCTAAGCCCCGAGCTCTGCCTTATAAGGGAACTGCCAGAAAGCGCAGCTCTCCGGCGAGCCTCCCCCCGGCACAGAAAGCCATAAAGCAAGGCAGTGCTGTGTCAGGAGGGAGGCTGCAGGGATGGCCGGGACAGCAATGCTTCTTTACACAAACTTTGCAAAACCTAGGCGTGAAGAAGGCCACCGGCTTCCTCCTGAAGAGCAGTGTGTGCAGTCACGCCGAAGGAGCAGCTACAAGCCTGCCTGAACAGGAGCCTCCTTTGTAAGAGGCGGTGCAGAGAGCCTCTGCTGCAGACCAGTGCTTTAGCTGACTTCTCCTCGGCTGGAAGCTCTCAGCATCTTCTGGGCTACCAGGCCTTTCAGCCAGGTGCAGATTGCTCCTTCCTCTGGTTTAGGAAGTGTTGCCGGCTGTAGCTCCTGGTTGTCACCTCATCCTGCAGTCTGAGCCGTCCTCTCTGGCTTCTGGGACAGGTCATCCATGCTCTGGTCCATAAGAGCCTCATCCATCTGCAGACCGAGCAGCCCACTGGTTTGGAGGGGGGAAACTGAGCCGCTAGGTCCTCTTCTGGTGCCACAGGTCCCTCCCTGAGTTAATGTCACGTTACAGAGCCAGCAAAGGCACTTTGCAAAGACTGCTGGCTCGGTAACGAAGGTAAAATTATTTTTTTTAAATGAAAAGGGTAAGTGGTTATGAAATGTTTCTGAAACCTTAATGTAAATAGACATTGACAGCACCAGTTTTGTCTGAAGCATGATCAATTTAAATAGATCCACTAACATCTGCCACGCAGCCATGTGACTCCCCTGGGTTTCGGCGTCTCAGCCGCGAGGCAGCAGTTGCAGAGGGCTTGCTGGGACAGGGCGGGATGAATCGTGGCCTTGGTGGGAGAGTATAAGATCCTCTTTGTACGGAAGGCAGCCTCCCAAAGCAGGGCATCGTGGCAGTGCTCCAGCCGCCGGCTCTGCTTGTGCCTCCTGCGGTGCTGTGATGGCAGGCTGTCAGATTGAAACCGAACTTGCAGACGAGCAGATGTGGGGAAGTTCCCTTGCTCTTTTTAGAAAATAAGGGCCAAAACTGAGAAACTGCTGCCAGCTTGCTGTGTGCAGGCTGCCATCCGACAGGAGAGCTTCACCTGATCCTACCTGGTGTTAGCCCAGCTCGGAAGACCACGGCACAAGGCAGAGACCTCCAGTGCTTTGGGGGTTCAGCTTGATCAGCCATCTGCTTTGGAGTTAGATGGATCCTCCCTGGAGGGGAGAGGTTCCTCTGAGGCAGGTGTTTAGTGCAGATTGTCAGAGATGCTCTGAACCTGGTTATGACTTTTGGAGAAGCAGGTTCAGCTCCAGAATACATCTTGAGGGCAAGTGGTCACCCAATGTGTGAAACCTGCTTGTGAAAGCACTCGCATACCGTCCGTTGCTGTTACTAGGCATGGGTGATGTTCCTTTGTCCCTTATCCATAAAGCTGGGATAATTTTTAGGTGGTAATGATAAAAAGCTGTTGTTATTACATGAAAGCTACAGCTCCCCTTACTAAAGGATCGACAATATAAAATGGTAATATATCTATACACACTGCTGTGCACTGAAAAACTTTGTTTGTATGGAAGCATCCGATATCCAAGAGCTCAATTAGTTCTGATGAATGAGCCTAATGTTACATGTCAGGAGTAGTCTGCAGAAGCGCAAGGATGTTTCCCCGCTTTCAATATGTACATACGTAAGTGGCTCTGTAGAGGTCTGAAACGTCACCCACGGAGCACAGGTGCAGAAACATTGCACCCTTGCCAAAAACTCTTAACACGTTTTAGCGAAACTGAAGCCCTAGGAATAATTAGGAATAATAAATCCTTTTCCACAACATTATTTCTGTTAAACTGTAAAAACTTGATTTTAAATTACATCAATCCCTGGCTCATCCCCACCGGTACTCAGTATGGTGTCCTTTCTCCCAGTGGGACTGCTTCACTGCATGCTGGTATTTAATCTCCTGCATGGGAGCAAGCTCTACCAGAACCTGTCAGATCTAGAAACATGATCAGGAACCTGTCCCTCAGCAAAGTTAAACCTGTACACTTCCATCTCTAGGCTGGAGTTAATCATTGATCTTCCTCAGATGTAAGCTGCATGCTTCTGAGAAAATAAAACCAAACATGAATTCCTGCCCTGAATAAATGTTCCCATGCCTGGATGTGAACTGCTAATGAGTAACTTTAACACATGGTTTGAGAAACGGGGTATAAGCTCTTTTGTATGAACCTTGGTTAAAACCCTCAGCTTTGCTTCTTGAAAGTATTGCAGCATCTAGAAAAGTGTTGAGCATCTTTTCCCTAATCTCTGATTTTTATTTTTTGTGTGTGTGCTTTTCCTAAGCACTCTTCTCCACATGGCATCTATCCCTAAGTGCATAATGTAGCTTTTTGGGACGGACAGTCACACAGATGAGCTGTTTCAGGCATACAGTATGACTTGCCTTTGACTCACAGGCTCGTCTGGGCTGATTTTCCACCTGACTCGTGCTGTTTCGAACGGCAGCATCTGCTGGGATGATGGTGGTGGCTGCTCATGCTGTCACTTGGCAGCCGCCACACTGGCTGCGGCACTAACCTGATAGCGAGGATGGGCAAAAGCAGCTGCTGAGGTCCTGCTGGTAGCACCGCTCCTGCAACAGCCCCCAAACCGACCAGAGTTGTGCGGTATGTACTGAGCACTACGTCCTCATGGCTTAGCACAGCCTTCACAGGCATGCATCGCCTCTGCAATGGTACGGAACAGCCTTGGTGTTGGCTCTGTGCTTTATTAATGTTGGGCTCCAAGTTGGTATCGTTGCAAAATGTTGAATTTTGCAGCACTTTATCCAGTGTTACCGGATGACAGCTTCCAGCTGAAAGTTGAAATGTATGGTAAGTTTTCTTTCACTGCAGAAGAAAAATCCCAGCTGTTCTTGAGCTGGTGGTCATCAGAACCTAATGCTGTGGAAAACCCACACCTTATCCTGACAGAAAAAATGTGAGGCTATTACTTGCTGTGCTCTTCATGAAAAAAAACTGGTTTCGAGCACCCATCTTAAGCATCTGTCTGTATGGTCAACAGACTGCTCAACCACCATGGCCATTCCTTTTTGCACCTGGAAAGGTGTGCTGAGAATTATCTCTGTCACTGTGTTCTCGTTATAGCTACCTGCCTATTAACATCATCCTGTTGTTGTCATTACATCAATAAATTACATGCTCTTGCACGCTCCAGTGAGGCAGTTTTCCTTCCAGATGTGGCGCTTGTTCCTCCAGGTTAACTGGCAGTGCCTGTCTGGAATGGATGGAGTCACGCCTGGCAATCCAGAGGGACTGCTGTCTCACCTTGCTTCTGCTTCTTTCATCTGTCGGTTCCCTGTTCTTGTTCCTGAAACAGCATGCTTTCCCTCTGGTGTACACGGATTTTGTTTCATGTTTTAAGTTTAGGCAAAATTCAGGGGGCTCAGGCCTGACATTAGGCTGAGGGCTATAATTTCCACATGTGCTTGCATGGTTTCTTTTTTGTTGTTTTCTTCTTCCTTCGCTCGTGAACCCCTCTGCTCCATCTCCTGCCAGAAGACCTACTGCATCCAAGCTTTCTGCCTGCCTTTCTCTGTGATTAATGTGGCCTGTCACTTTTATGTGCATCTTCAGCACCTGCTTTCCCGTCGGACCCCAAGCAGCTGCTGCAGGCTGTGGCTTGAGCTCCTGTACCCGCCAGCCTGAGCAGAAACAGTGGTTTTGCAGGAAAGCAGTGGCTTTGACCCAGCACCTGTTTGATGGAGTGATGCTCAGCAACATCCTAGTGCTGCCAGGGTGGCAGCCACATCTCCAGTGCTTTGACTGTCTGGTTGGGGAGTAGATTCAGAGGGCGTAATGGTGCAGACCATTAATGAAGTCTGTATTACCTGGTGGGCCTGATGTTGCAGTGCTGTGTAGACCTGGTGTCTATCCTGGTGTTTCGTGAACGTCTGGCTGAGATCTGCACACATTCTGGTATCTAAGCAGGGACTTGAGAGAGTCAATTAGTTGACTGGGGCTGTAAATCTTTATTTTCGGTGTCGGTAGGTGCATTTTGCCTGTGTTGATATATACTCTCCATCGAGGCAGCTTTGCAAGGAACATTTGTGGTATTAACCTTGTCTGGTACTGCCATTCTAGGAGGTGGTGATGACTAGCAAGGTGGCCAAGCTGCCATCACATGTCTTCTGGTGGCTTTCCCATCTTGTATGTTCCGTACGGCAATGTTGACTCTGGGTGGTGAGGCAGGAGGAGGAACCTCCCTCGATGCTGCCGAACCACATGAGTAATGCCGGACACACACAGTATTGTGGGTGACTCACAGGATTGTATGTCAGCTATGTGACCTTCTGAGCTGGGGCTTGGAGCCAGCTGGAGAGCACGGACCAGCTCGCTCAAGATAACTTGTGCTCGCTTTGTTATTGTCGTGCAGTCTCTTCAATGCCGTGGCTGGTGACGCCTGCGTGTCCTGAAGCAGCTGATGAAGCACTTGACTGCTGGTAGTCCTCTCAGCAGGGCTCCAATATTGAATTAAGCACGGCAGGGGGAGGAGAGGTGGGGTTCGCCTCCAGATGAACGAAAAAGGATCTCTTCCATTTGCCCTGTGTCGGAGCTCTTGGGGTGACAGCACATCCAAAAATGCAAGTGGTTAGTAACACCATCCATATTACTGCGAACGCTTTCCAGACACAAGCCATTGCATTTGTGTTGCTACAGCTATATAGTATTATAGCCTTTTATCGCTCACTTTCATTGGGGCAGGGAAAGCTTGTTTTGTGCAGCTGGGGCACTGTCAGATTGCTGACAGCCCTCACTTCATTTATCTTCAGCTCCTTGGAAGCGATGACGGCCATTGGGCAGGTCGCAAAAGATAGAATCACAGAATCATTTAGGTTGGAAAAGACCTTTAAGGTCAAGTTCAGCCTTTACGCCAGCCCTGCCCAGCCCACCACTGAACCATGTCCCCAAGCGCCACATCTATGTGTTTTTTAAACCCCTCCAGGAGTGGTGACCCCACCACCTCCCTGGGCAGCCTGCCCCAGGGCTTCACCATCCCTTTGTTCACTCACACCCAACCTAAACTTCCTTGGCACAACTTGAGGCCGTTTTCCCTTATCCTGTCGCTCGTTCCCTGGGAGAAGGGACCGACCCCCCCTGCCCACAGCCCCTGTCAGACAGCTGCAGGGAGCGATCAGGCCCCCCCTGAGCTGCCTCCTCTCCAGGCTGAACCCCTCCAGTGTCCCCAGCCCCCCCATCAGCCTTGTGCCCCAGCCCAGCTCTGGACACGCTCCAGCCCCTCCACATCCCTCTTGAACTAAGGAATGCAAGGTGAAGATGATGACGGCACTTTTTTTCCAGCTGCAGCTAGGAGGGATGTTTTTGTGGTGAGGAGGAGCAGGACACACAGCACAGGTACAGGGACCCTGGCTATGCACACCTGAGAACATCGAGGGGAAGCCTTGCACAGGTCTGTGTTAATCCTTAGGGGTTTGGAGCCAAATAGCTGCCTGGGTTCACAGCGAGTGTGTCGGTCCTGTATGCAGGAAGGCTGCCCAGAAATGTCGAAACGTGCCAGTAACTGTTATTTCGAGTGCTCAGATAGGTCATGTCGGTGGTGTAACTGATGAAGCCGCGCTCCCACTCGCTCAGACATCCTCCCTGTGCCTGACCAAACAACGCCTTGGGGATCCAGGGAATCCTTTCCACTGAGTCAGAAAAGGAACCCTGTTGGGTAATACAGGGTTTGCACTCTAGCACAGCTTCCACACAGGATTAGGACAGCATCTGTGCTTTTCCTAAGCTAATCTCTGAGTATGCTAGCGGGGCTGCAGCAGCCAGCCTTCCTGGGGGTGTCCCCAGCAGTGTAAAATGAATTAAAGGGACACAGAAGCCCTGTTTTGCAGGGACGAGCAATGGCCGCAGAACTTGCCGGGGAGAGCCAGCGGGCTCCAGTTTACAGCTGCTTCCAATCATTTCCATTTCCTGGATAATGATGTTCATTTCCTTCCAGATTTTACTTGCCTGGGAACGCAGTAACATCTGTTCCTCCAGGTTTCATGAAAGATGAACTTCCTCATGGCAAAAAAGGCTTTTAAAGCCTTTTTTCTTTTTTTTTTTCTTTCTTTTTTTTTTTTTTTTTCGGTGTTGTCAGAACACTTGCTTTAAGCAAGGTTTAGTTCTGAAAGACAATTCTAAAAATGCAAAGCTTGCCTCTGCGTCTGGCTATTTGCTAAACTATTTCTGCTCCTACGACACCGACCTCAGCTCCAAAAGCCCATCTCTCCAACGTTCAGCGTGGCATGCAGAGCACAGCTGGCTGTGGCTGTGCCAGGAGCAGCGCTACTGCGCACTGCCTTGTCTCGCGTGAAAGCCGAACAGACTGGCAGTGCTGCTAAAATGTACTGTGTTGTAGTCAATTCTACCAAGGATGCCCAAAATGCTATGGAAAGAAACTTTGTCCATGCAAAGGTATGTTTGGTCTGCTGCACTAGTATGAGTAAAAACTGAAAAGATTCACAACAGTGAGAGCAAACAGATTATTTGCTTAGTAAAATATACCCCTTTAAATGGTTGCTCTTCTGTGTAAGCTTGCACTTAAGAGTTCTGAATTTTTTTAGTAGAGTATGGCATAGTTCATCCCTAGAGGATCAGTTATGGAACATAGATTTTTAATTTTTTTTTGCTTATTAATTAATTAGCTTTGTTAAAAATACTACATACCTCATGGTTAATAGTAACATCGTTCCTCATCACTTCTCTCATGGCTTTATTATTATACAGTAACGAAGTATGTAACTCTTTAGGGAGGTAGTGTGAAGCAGTCAAGAATAATTTTATTCTCATGCAGGCCAGTTTTGAAGAATTTCAGGCCCCTAGCTCTCTTGATAGCCTCAGTGGAAGCCTAGCATCTCTGTGCCACCTTTGAAGAAGGCATTTATACAAATGACCTCTTCTTTGGGCATCGCATGGCCTTTTAACAAACTCACCCAGACCTTTGCACGCACGCAAGCCGTGAGCCAGTGGACAGACTGTTTCCCAGGACACCCCTTTCTGCTTGAGAGGGAGCCATCCCTCTGCCCTCTCCGCCTTGAGGTAATGTGTAACGGGCTGCCAGATTGTTTGGAAATAATCTTCTCTGTCCATTTGCAGCTCTGGTCTGCAAGCCTCTGAGAGCTGAAGGTTGAGGGGTTTGAGTTCTAGCTGGAACAAGCAGGCTGACTTTATACTTGAACTCTGAAACATGCATTCAAAGGTTACACCGGTACCTTTGCCGGCACTGCTGCCTGTTACCCATGCCCTTGAGCTGAGAAGGCCAGTAGGTTAACAGAGGTACAGAGAAACTAGCTTCATCCTGCCACGGGCAAGTTGAAGCCAGTCTGCTCTACTGCTGCTCTTTTTGCTGCACAAAATCCCCAAAGCAGAGTTTCAGCAGTATTTAACTTAGAATTTGGTTCATGACTGTCCGTCTGGGTGACAGTCTGCTTCTACCCTTCATCTTATGCATGCGATACTCTTCCCGTTTTTAAGTGGCAAGTCTCAAGGTGCCCATAAATGTTGCCTAAACATTAGAAGTGTCCAAGGGACAGACACAAGCGAGAAAGCACAGCTGTAATGCTATTAAAGGTGCTCACATTTTTTCTCCTCCCTGTAACGTTTAATAGATGGTGTTGGAGCCAATTGTGTGCCACCTATTCAGGGATGCAAAAAAACACCAGCAATCTTTTTTCAGAACTACTACGTGGGAAGAGCACTGCTCCTTGTGGTTTTCTTTTTCCAAACAATTGCTTATCCTAAGCAGGGCTGAACACCATGCCAAATTCTTGGGAAATGATCAGCAGCCTTCCACCACGTGTGTCCTTCTGCTTTCCCCTACAGGGAACAGGGTACAGGGCTCTTGGACTGAGCTGGTGGATGTATCAGTTCATTAACTTCATAAGTTAATGGTTCTTGTGCAAATTAGCATTGAGATGAAAATTAAACTTCTCCCTGTTAGCTGTTAAAATAAAGGGTATAATCTCTATGTTCAGGATGTTTCTGGAAGATTATGACTCTCTAGCACGTGGATTATGATTGATCATTTCCTGTTCTAGTAATCATTAACAACTAGTGGTAGTTTAAGAATTACCTTTTATTTCGAAGGGTAGAATTATTTGGCTTTACATCAAGGTAGACTAAGTAAGCCACGATGAGCAGTTATTAACTTTCTCTTCAATCATACTGCTGTGTAAAGAGGCAATATGTCCTACTGCTTGCGCTTTTTCAGCTCAGAATCCCACATTATTAATAAAATATGCTGACATATCAAATGATGTAACTAATAGGTAAAGCAGAACAAAATGAGTCACTATTTAAGCTTTTTTTTTTTTTTTTTTTTTTTTCCTGGATCATGCTTTCTCTGTTAAAGTGTATCAACTGGAAGACAAAGAGATGCAACTTAGAAGATAGCCAGAGAAAAAGCTTGCAGAATTGTGCAATGTGAGATTAACTGAATAGAAGAACTGCATCAGAATACACATAACGGAAGTCCAAGAAATAAAACAAATGTAACATCTTGATTAAGGGTGACTAATAGGAAGACATGTGCCCTATCCTGAGAGTTTGTAACTCTGCTGCAGACATGAGGCAGTAAGTCAAAACTGGGGAGGAAATAGAAAGGTGCTGGCTGATGTTTTCCTGACCATAGATATGTGAATAATTGCATGTGTCCATTCTGCATGCCTTCTGGCCCAAAATATGTGACATAGTTCATTTTTCACTTGTCTTAAAGTCATTTTAGCCCAAAATATCCTTCCTACCACAGCCTGGTTCTGGTCTTGTTGCCCAGCTACACCACTGTTCTGACTCTTATTTTAGCAGAGCTGATCCTCAGGTGTCCAGTGAGAGTTCAGTATAACGCAGCAAAGAGCCTGAAGACGCAAAAATAAAAGTTATATCAAATGGACTACAGGTAGGTTCTATTAGATTTGTTCTCAGTTATGCCCACGATGTCTTGGGTGATTACTGTAGGGTATTACAAGGTTACCTTGTGTCAAGTATGTGACAGAATAAGCTGTGTTCTAGTAATTCCAGAACTGCTTGGATTTCCTCCTGAAAGTAGTATAACTATATTATCCAGACAGACAACTGTTTTGGCTTTGTGCTTTATTACAAGGAGGATATCTAATTGCCTGAAGCTCTGTTCATTGAACAAGCAACCAGATGAAAATTTATCTAAATATTCAAAATATCCAAGCACTCGGTCATCATTTAAAAATTGCCTGGGACAGGAAGGCTGTGAAGTCCGTTGTCTGACAACATCCCTTTCCTGTGGTGCAAGGCCAAGTGTACAGAGAGAAACAAAACTCTCAGCATTTCTTGGCTACTGTTTTTCCTTTGAGCCATCCTACGGCATGCCTAATGCAAAGCTGCTCAAGACATGTTTCACAGATTTATTATGTCAAACTCCTCTTTCACAAAGAGGAGAATTATCACTTATCAATTTTTTACCCCAGGTTGTTTCACTTACGCAGTTTGTACCATGACCCAATTCAACAGTTGTCTCGGAGCAACTGTGAGGGGGTGACAAGCCACAGCATGTGTGTGGGAATGAGTGACTTTGCCACCAGAGATCATGTAATGTTGGAGACGCTCTGAATTTCAACAGCACAACCCAGGCAGTCGAGGCAAAAGCCCAAATAATTGGGTTTTAATACTGCTGTGGAAACTATGCTGAGGGCTAAAAATACTATTTAAAAAGTAGAGTTTATTTTCTTGTGTGTTTTTCCATCAACCCCTGACTTCGGTGAGAGATGTTTTGAGCCCTGTCTGAAAAGATGGAGCATCATGGAGCGGTTGAAGAGGATGTGAAGATATTCTGTGACAGCAGTTAACTAAAGAGGCACAAGTCTTGTGCTTTCACAAATGTTTCAAATGCATCAAAAACACCTTACAAAAAATATGAATGTCTTCTTGGAAGTTAGGATGAACATACACACATTTAAGCTCTATACTAGTTATTAGCAAAATTGCATGCTTAATCCAGGCTGATTTACAACCTTGATTGCTTTTTTTTAAAAAATCTTTGAATCCAGTTTTGCAGATCTCCAGCCCTTACTGGCCTTACTGGTTGAGGAACTGTTCAAAAGTCCTTGTCTAAATATTAAATACCCTTGGAGAGTGGTGGTACATTGTGTGCTACTGCAGTCACCAGCGACACACAGGCTTGTCCCCTGGTACCAAGAGGATCTGTTTCGTTACGCTTCCTTGCCTTCTTCCTTTCACTCCCTCAAGAAAGTTGGGTGTTTATCAAAAGAGAATTAAATGGCAGCGAAATCTTTTTTCAAGGTTACATCTACCTTGAAGGATGTAACCTTCAAGAATTAAAAAACATTGGCTGTTTTCCGGTCACTTTTTTATGGGACTGTTTGTTTTGAAGCCAACAGGAGATTTTAAACAGTCTTGCAACTTGCAAGGAGGCTTGTGACTTGGTGGCGGCTGCAAAGGAAGGCTGAGCTCTAAATCACCTGAAGTGTCTGTTCTTCTTCCCTCGGGGTGGCAACAGAAAGAAGGTGCCAAAAATATCAAGGCAGAAAGAAAACACATGGTTTTGCGATTGCTTTGCCAGTTCAGAGGCAGTGGTGTTTTGCTGGTGCTAGTGTTATTCCCTGCGCTCCATCAGAGTGGTTTCTGCGTACTCCAGAGGAGCCTTCTGGAGGTCGGAGACCTTTAAACTATTTGGATTCCCTCTTATGATGAGACAGTTTCCATCACAGTCTGACAGCTTGTTTCGCTTGCTTGATTTTGCCTTGTTCTGTTTGCCTCCTGGGTGGCTAGCCCTGCTCCTAAGCCCAGGTGTCCTTGTAAGCTTAAGCTTCTACACGGCCGCAGGGAATGTCAGCCTCGATTTGTGAACAGGCAAACCCAGGTGTGTGAGGGAGGGGTTTCCTACATGGGACCCTTAAATGGGATTCCCTCGCGTGTCTCTGGTGGAAAGACTGCATCTCTCCGAGTGCCTTTTTATAAGGTGCAGGGATTCAGAGCTGAAAGCAACCAGCTTGGGATGAGGTGTGGCTGCAGCACGCTGTCATCTCCATCACTTCAGGGCTGGGGGGCACATGCAGATGTTAACGGTGGGCTGGGTTTGGCTGGGATAGAGTGCATTATTCTTCACAGTAGCCGATACGGGCTGTGGTTTGGATTTGTGCTGGAAACAGTGTTGATAACACAGGGATGTTTCTGTTATTGCAGAAGAGTGCTTGCACAGAGCCAAAGGCTCTTCTGCTCCTCACCCCAGCAGCAAGGAGGCTGGGGGTGCAGAAGAAGTTGCTGGGGGGACACAGCCGGGACAGTGGACTCTGACTGGCCCAAGGGATATTCCATACTGTAGGAGATCATGCTAAGTATATAAAACTGGGGGAAGAAGGAGGAAGGTGAGGATGTTTGGAGTGATGGTGTTTGTCTGCCCAAGTCACTGGTACATGTGCTGGACCCCAGCTCTCCTGGGATGGCTGAACACCTGCCTGCCCATGGGAAGCGGTGAATGAACTTCTTGTTTTGCTTTGCTTGTGTGCAGAGCTTTTGCTTTACTTGTCTTTATCTCAACCCATGAGTTTTCTCACTTCTACCCTTCCAGTTCTCTCCCCCACCCCACCAAGGAGGAGTGAGCGAGTGGCTGTGTGGGCCTTGGTTGCCGGCCGGGGTCACACCACGACAAACAGCCAGCGACCACCCAGCACTGTGCAGCTCTGGATGTGACGAGCCAGCTTGTGGTTAGCCCGAGTGCTCTGACCTTCGCTTAAACGCAGGCAGCAATTTTACATGTCCATTCTCAGAAGCGGCTAGATGTGAGTCTGCAGACTCCCCTGGGCTCCCAGGGTCTCTCATGCACTCTCGGCACAGATATCTGGGATACGATATAGCAGCCAGATGATGTTGTCACTTGTTTCTGTTTGCTAGCACAAGGTTACCAGGGCTAATATTTGAGGATCGGGAACATGAACAGAAGATCCAAGGCTCCAGGGCCTGCTGTAGTATCAAGACCTGGACTGCAGTTTGGCAGATGTTGTCAGAATTCAGCTTTAAATATGATTGTGGGTGGACTGCAAGGGAGTGGTCACGCTATGATTTAGGTGTATTATAGCACAAATAATGTGTGCTGGATGCAGCAAAGGATACTTCTCTGGTAGGTAAGCTGTTGGCTTCTGAAGGTGAATGTTCCGATGTGTGAAGAATTTTGCATCTCAAAAGTGCTATAACCAATAATGTGCATGAGTAACAACTGTAATAGGAAAAAAAATGTACCCATCTTTGCAGATCACCCTCAACAAACATACTTCTATCACTTGCTCGCTCTGTCATATACACTAATAACATCATATATTGTCTGTTGATCATGCTAGGAATGCCCTAGGCCCTTGTAGCCTCTCTTCATGTCACTCTTGGCAAATCCTGCAAATATTTCTGTTGCTTTCCTTTGAATTAATTCCTCTCTGCCCATATTTGCCTGGAATGAGAGGGATGAGAAATGAGCTATTGATGGAGTAGATTGGGAAGATGATTTTGATTTTTTTCTACTGTTTTTTTCATTGATGTCACTCCCTCAACCATTACCTTCCAGGTAAATTATTCCTCTGAATGTTTATCTCCTTGGCAGATTTCTGAACTATTATGCCTAAACATTTAAACTTTCATTTTCTTAAATAGTAACTTTTATTCACTGCTCACACTTCAATGCTTAGAGGAAGCTGTTCCGTATCCTCTGCACAAGGCAATGGGGAGTGTTTCTTGTGACTGAGCACCTTTCTTTGAATCGATATCAAAATGTTACCCAAATGTGTGGGAAGTTAGCCTCACAAAAGAAAAAAAAAATATTTTTAGGAACTGCTGCTAGAATCGGTAGGAATACTCAAATAGATTAGAAATTGTGGTGCCTGGTCCTCAGTTCTCTTTTGGAGAGCATTACCCAGCAACATATGAAATGGAGCCAACATAACCATTTAAAATAGCAAAGTAAACAGTTCATGCTGTAGTCAAGATAATCCTTAATTTCTGCTGCTTATCTGAGATCTGCCCTGCCGATCTGATGGGAGGATTTAACCTTCCTGAAAGCTGTTAACAGTGTATGTGCTTGAACTGGGAAGACCTCTTTCCACCTGCTTTTCAGAGCCCTTTCTCCTAGAAGATTAAGACTGCTATGCCCCTTGTAGAAAGAAAAACCTCTGAAATATGGATTATTTTTAGAGGGATATACTATTTTGCTGCAATACAGCTTAAGGGAAGGACTTAAAAAATAATGCGTATTTAAAAGGTTCACTTTTTTTTTCTCTACAGAAGAACCATGCTGTCTTAAATTCTCATAATTTTTGTCTTACAAAAGTACATGTATTGTGGAAATGAAAAAAAGAATCATTGGCTTATGATTACTGCTAGTTGTGCAACCAACTCAAAATAAAAGCTATAGGCAATTTTAGTTTCAGATTTCTTTGCAATATATCAGAAACCATATTTGTAATTTTCTGTTTCTCTTGGGATCCTGTGTGAAACACAGAATGGCACAGCAGATGGTCTTCTCTTTCCAAAGAGATGAGTAATATGACTGTGTTCGAGAGGGAAGTCTAAAGAGGGTTTCACAGAGGTGTGGGACAGCCCAGCCTAACATCTGGATCAAAACCCAAATCAGTCAGTTTCACAGGTTTAATGTATGTATAATGCTCGTCACAAGCAAACAGCTCCATTTATGATGCTATCTTTACTACCTTTCTCATGGCTTATTTTAAAAGCAAAATAAAACCACCAACAACAAATCTTTAAATTAGGACTCTCTAGGATACCTGTGCCTTTGGGAGGAGGGAACAAAATCACTAGATTGAAACTTTTCAGGATTAGTCATAGTGGAAGCAAGGAATGATGGCCTGAAATATGCAGTAAAAGTTCTCAGAATAGGGAATGAGTCACTATTGCCCTTGAACTTTGTGAATCTGAAACTATATTTATCATTTCGCATTGTTCCTGAGCTGTGTATTTGTAGTTCCACACACAGAACAACTTGCCTTTTCTGCCCTCAAGAGCTAAAACACGCACAAGGGAATTTCCAGGGAGAGAAGCTGAGGATTAATTTCTTAAAGTGAGCTTTATTGAAGAATACTTGCATTGGGAGATTACTGATGTGACGGTGATAACAAAAGATTAAAGAGAGGAATAAGGCAATAGCATACAACATACCAAAAAAAAAAACCCACCAAAACCCAACCAAAAAAACAACCAAAACAAACCAACAAAAAAGAGTAAAATTGAAGAGTTCACATAGGATCAAGAATGTGTAACGCGCAATACTGTCATGAGGCAAATATTTTTGTTAATGTAGTACTTTTCTCTTTTCCTTCCCACAGCCTTATCTGCAATGTTTTGAACAGAAACCAGAGCACTACAAGGAAAGGTCCAAATCGCTACATTTTGCATTCTTCCTATTCTTCCCCTGCTACAGTATAGGAGATGAATTAGACAAGTTTTTGAACCAGGTCATTGCTAAACAGCTGGCTTGTGAAAGAGCGCAGCTGTCACACCAAAAAAACCACCTTGGCACTAAAAATCAGCGGGGAATCTTGTAAGTGTCTGCAGAACTGCGTGTTCAATTAGTTCAATTAGTTCAAGAAGTGCATATACTGGAAGTGCACTTGCTGTCTCTGGTCTTCCAGCAGTAGCCCCCATAGAAAGAATGGAAAAGGTGTTTGAGAGACTTCTGTCTTTAGAGTCTTTTACATAACGGAATTCTAAAAATTAGAAATATTATTTTTGGGTGGCAGGATAAAAGAGGCAGTTATTGGCTTGCCAAAAAGACTTAGCAAATGGAAATCCAGAAGTAGTTCCAGGAAACACAATAGGTAATGTAATAAGTATGTGGGAACTGTAGGTACTTTGCATTTTTGTACGTGAAGTCACTGCAGCACAGGATTACACATCCCACACTGATATTTCAAGTTTTCTTATTCCGTGGGAAGGAAAGCCATTGGTGCGCTGAGGCTCATTTTATAGGCATAGATTATCAGCTATCTTTAAATCTGATTCCAAAAACTCTCATGGATGTTGTGACAGTTTATTAGCATAGGGAACCCCTGTGGGCAATTGTGCTGCAGTGTATGTATAAGCAAAGGCTATTCTCAATGTCTGCCTGTAGTGATGATCTCAAACTCCGTGAGTGACGTGAAAGTGCATGGAAAACAAGTAACAAAACCCTCTCTGTGTTTTACATGGTTCTTTAAGAGCAATTTACTATGCCTAGACAGCTGAAGCCTTCAACCTGTGGGGCAGTGGAAAAGAAAATACCAGTATCTTCATGGTAAAACATTTCCAATAAAAGTGTGCAGCCAGATCATTTTAACTCAGAACTACGACTTTTCCACCCCCACCTCCCCCAAGCATAATAAATGTACCAAAAGAAATAAACCTCAGTGCACGGAGCAATTGTTCATGAGGACGTTCAGCAGTAATACTGAGAACTCCAGAAGCATTTACCCTTTTGCTCAGAAGTCTGTGATTCTTAAGTGAGAAAGCTGGTGACTACTGAAACACTGGTTTCCACATCAGCATTACTGATGAAGTAGGATGACAACAGATCTCCTCTTCTACTGTTACTCGCAATGGATACAATTTGCAAATGCAGTTTTGTACTGACCTAGGACAAATTTAGCAATTGGTTGTGCCAGCGAAGAGTTTCTCCAAGTAACTGCATAATCTGTGGCTTCCAAGATGCTGTATACTGGCAGGCAGCACGTCAGGATGCTGTGACACAAGCGTAAGTATGGGTAAGGAGTGACGTTTACACCTGGCACCGAAGCCCTGCCGTTACTTTCTGCTACCCCCCTCGCTTCGGCCTTCTGGCCGGCGTTTCCCAAACGCAGGCCTGTCGCTGAGCGGCAGCAACATTTTCACACTGGGATTAAACATTAGAGGATGTGAACCTGAAGAACTGCCACGCCCAACACACCTAGGTCTGCAGGGGCGTTGCTTCGTGTCTTATTTTGTGTTTTGGTGGTTTTTTTCCAAGAGTTGTGCGCTTTGGCCTCCACCCCAACTTTTGCCTACGAGCTACGCGGCGGCGTTTTCCCTGCGCGGCCGCGGAGCCGCCCACAGGCGCTAAGGGCCGCCCTTGACCCGAAGGCCTGGGGGGCAGCGCTCCCCTCGGCGCCGGCGCCTCGGCCCGCTGTGAGCGGGGCGCTTGATAGTTAAAACCGCAAAATTTTACAAAGTCGCCCGTATCCATGGCAACCTAAACCTGACACCGCCGAAGCCCAACCCGTCTGTAACCCCCCTCCCTCGCCGCACAGGGAGGGAAGAGCCGCCAGGAGCGCTTCCCGCCGCCCCGGGGCCTGCGGGGACCCCCGGGCGCGCCCGGCGCCCCTGCCCGGCGCCGGGCCACGGCCCGGGCCCTGCCGGCGCTGGGGAGGCGATGACTCAAACTTTCCCCCCGCCCAGAGGCCGGGGCCGACAGAAAATGGAGGCGGTGGGAAGGGCGGGGTGGCCCCGAAGCGGACGGCGCCCCCGGCCCGCTACACGCCGCCGCTCACCTCAGCGCGGCGCCGCCCGGCCCCGCGGCTATCCCGCCGGCGGGGGGCGCTGCTCCCGCCCGCCCCCGCAGCGCCCGGGCCCTACAGGCTCGCCCCGCGCCGGGGGCGTGGCCCGGGCCGGAGCGGCGTCCCCGCTGGCCAATGAGCTCGCCGCGTGCCTGACAGTTACGCGGGCGCCGCCAATCGGGGGAGCGGGGGGCGGGGGCGGCGGGGCGCGAGAGGCTCCGCAGGCCGCCCCGCTGAGGCACTCGGCGGAGGGAAGTGGCGCAGCATGATGCGGCTGTGGCGCTCGGCGCTGCTGCGGGAGCTGCTGCTGCTCGGCCCGCCGGGGGCAGCCGGCGGGGGCGGCCCGGGGCCCGGCGCTAGCCCCAGGCGCCTCCCGCCGCCGCTGGCCGCCTTCGGGGCCAGCCCGCCCGCCTCCCGCCGCGGCCCGGGGCTGCCGGCGGCGCGGGGTTTGTGCACTCGCTCTGAGGGAGCCTTGGAGGAGCCGGGGAAGGGGGCGCCGCCGCCGCCCGGCGAGCCCCCCGCCGACAGCGGCCACACCAATAACCACGGCGGCGGCAAGGAGCTGGCCGGAGGCGGCGGCGGCGGGGGGGGAGAAGTGAGTGCGAGGGGGGCGGCGGGGGCGGGCCGCGGCGGGGCCGGGCCGGGCGGCGAGGGATGCGGTAGGCGCCATGTGAGCGCCGCCTTCCTCCCCTCGCACGCGTGGTGCCTGCGGAAGGGGGCGGCCCGGCGGCGGGGGCCGCTTCCCCGGCAGGTGCGGGGGCCGGGCCGCAGGCATCGCCCCTCCGGGGGGCGGGGGGTCCGTGCCCGGCCGCGGGGCGGAGAGGGCCCGGTACCCGCGGGTGGGTGCGAGGAGCTGCCCAGCCCCGCGGGGGGGGGGGGCGGGGAGGAAGCGGGGGCGCGCGGCGGGGGGAGCGCGCGTGTCTCGGGGCTCCGCGGGGTCCCGTCCCGGGCGGGGGGCGCTCCCCAGCGGGCTGGGGCTGGCCGCAGGCAGCGTGCCTTCGTGGTTGTTTCGAGGGCAGCTACCTGCAGAAGCTGTTTTCCGAGAGAAGTGAAAGCTGTGTCATCTGACATTAATTATTAAAGGCGGCGTGCGTGGTGTGTGGGTCTCCCTGGGCGGTTTTGCAGCGCTGCCGTCTCCACGTCCACATCTAGTGCAGTTGGGGTTAGGTATTGCCACCCGTCGGGGATGCGGAACGTGTCCCTGTGCCCAGAGGTCCTGATTTGTCCCCCAGTCACAAAGGTGCACATAGGTAACAGAATGATAAAACTGTATACGCTTATGCAGTTAGTATTCCTTCACTTAGAACCTTAAATAAGCTCAAAAAATGGTCAGGGACCGAGGCATCAGCTCCGGCTCGTGACCCTGGTAACAACCAGTAGTGGATACCAGGGATGGAGTATGATGACGAGGGAAAGGGATTGATGGTTCTCCTTAGTGCTCTGCACTCTTGGTCCTCACCATTACACAGGTCTTGAAAAACTCCTGTTCATTTCCCACCCCACCCAGCTGACAGTTTGCCCATGCTTGTTTGAATGCGGGTACGCTTCATATCTCTGATAAGCTGTCAGACTTTTAAAAGGTTAACTGTGAGCCCCATGAAGGCCTATCTCCTCTGTGTGAGTTTGGAACATGCCTCTTGGCTTTCCTGTAGGCAACCCATGTCGTCTTTGTGCTGGTTATGGGGTGGCATAATAAAAATGTTAAACCAAGCTGCTTTCCCAGGCTTTGCTATGCTTATTACCTAGATGAAAAAAGCAAAAGACAGAGGAAGTAAGGCCAAGGAAGGAGTACCTTGTTTTAACACTGAGCAGTCTCTCTTGGCCTAATACTAGGAAGTCTGGAAAACATTCTGCAAGGTCAGTTGGGAAGGCTTCAGCTCCTAGCTTGTTAGTAGTCCTGCTTCTGAGTTTCAGGTTTTGTGTGGGGTCTTTTTTTTTTTTTTTTCTTTCCTTTTTTTCGCATGAACTTGAACTCCTTCAATGTGGTAGGTTGGGAAGGAAGCTATCTTCCTCTTTTTCTCCCACCAAATGTCTTAGCTGCTTGGCTTAGTTCAAGCCTTTTGTTTCAGTGGGATATAGTCTTCCATAAAGGCATCACTTACAATTTCTGCTGTCAAGCTCAGTAAAAAATGCATGCTGGTCAGGTTATATAACATACAATATCATACACTATCATATGTGTATTGTTATTATATTTGTACTGTTGTTCAACATATATGAAGTTTCATCTTTGAATTGACTTTACACAATGCTTTGGAACAAAAAAATTAATCAGATGCAGCTCAAGTAGGTGTTTTCAATGAGAAATGCAGACAGTACCATTAAAAACTTAGGAAAAAACAGTATGCCAGCTATGACGGTTTTTTGAGGAGGATGTTGAGAAGGTGATTTATTAAAGAGGTAACATTTTCTTAAACTGATTTTTTAGAACAGCTTCCTACAGCTAGCATCGGTTAGGGAAATCCTGTAACTTCTAATACGTCTGGTAAAGCTGTGTAGTCACAAACCAGTTACATGCAGTTTAATCATTTTTGGCTTTTGACAAAAGGATGTATTTGAAAGTCAGATGCTTTCTCTTTGAGCCTTACTGCAAATTGAGCAAGGAGCAATTACATAAACCATACAGCATATAGTTGTGAACAAGGAAAAAGCTGGAAACAGTTTCTTTTCAGTTCAGGCTGTGCAGGAATTCCTGGTGGCACATTAGCCAGGCCGTTGGATACTTTTTTTTTTTTTTGAAGAATTTAAAAAGTCTTGCTTAAGCATTTGTATATGATATGGAAATCATTGCTATATTAAGGCAGAGTGCAGGGCTCAGAAGGAAAGTGAAGATCTTCAGAAGACAGGTTCCTAGACTAAATTGACAACTGGGCTGTCAGTGCAGTCTGGGTGTTCTGCTGATTGTAGCACTTTGCCATCCAGCAGTATATAACATTTGAGTGTGTTTGGCCGATGATTTGTGGACCCAACTGGGAAGACAGTAGTCCTTCATACACTTTTGTTTGTTTGTTTTGAGGGATTATTTTTTCCTATTTGGTTGTAAGATCATGGCTCTAGGATACTGGAACAGCCTACAGTATCGCAGGACAGCACTGACATTTTCTTGCTTGTTTGCTTGCCCAACAGTCCTCGTGTACAGAGAGAAGGAGTTGCGAGTGAAAACCTAAAATTTGTGCAAAGACTGTACAGAAATTTAGAACAGTTTTAATTTCTTATAGAGGGAATAAATTATGAGGTCTGTGGCTGATGAAATAACTAGTATCCCGTTGCATAACCACATCCCCTTATGCATCTTTTTCCTAAACATATTCCACCACCTCCTTATCCCTGCAATCCAGCCTTCACTCTGTGTAGCCACCTGAGACTTGATACATTTTGGAAAGAAAAAAAAAATTGAGTTTCAACTGAGAGTGGTCATAGACTGGTATTTTTGATTAATGAAGGCTGTGCATTAAAATGCAGTCATACCTATGTTAATGCCTAAATAATTAAAAACAATAACCCGGTTGTAAAATCTTAAGTTATAAACTTCTGTAATGTTTAAAAGTGTTTACTTCTACTTCAGTATAACTGTGCACTGTTCACTGTCAGCGTAAGTGTGCATTGTAGGATCAAACATAGTTTATCTTAGTATAAGCTGTTTCTAAATTACAAAGGCCTTAAGGTGAGAACAAGGAGCAAAATGTGAGCAACCCTGATTTTTAAAGTATAGCTACATTGCAATATTTATGGGTACTAATGTATGGAGTATAGGAAAATGGTTAATGCAAGTGTTTTATTAATTTATTTTTTTTTCTTAAGATGAGAAGGGAGTGGTAGCGCTCCTTTTTAAGGACAGGGATGAATTCTGGAAATACCTTTTATAATGAGTTTTGCTTTTGTGTCCAGGCCAGATTCCAGAGGAATAACTGTATAGTAACCAGGCAGTGTTTCATCTCTCTGCCACTCCTGTTGGAGTGTCGATATAATAGCTGCAGATGGAAGAAAATGTTAAAACTTTGCTTTCATTAGACCTTTGGCAACTTCCTTAGAGGCTAAGGTTTTGAAGCAACAGTTCTTGTTTTCAACATAAACACTTTGATGTCTACTAAAATATGTCCATCTTTGGTCTATGTTTATAAATATTTAGTTTTGTCGGAATCTTGCTAAGTTCCCAGGTTACCCGCCACTGTTAGTGGGACCAGTATCTTAACTGTGGAAGTACTTGTTGGCTTGACAAATGTTTATATCTCTTAGTTGGAGATCAATTATCTATAGTATGGTGATAACTTCTTCAAGATGCCTGTTTTATATAGAGTGGCTACCGACTGTGGGTTTCAGCCCTTGTAGCTTTCATAGAATAGTTGGGGTCATTAGGGGTCTTTAAAAGCCATATAGTCCACTCCCCTGTGATGAGCAGGGGCATCTTCAACTAGATCAGGTTGCTCAGAGCCAGTCCAACCTGACCTTGAGTGTTTCCAGGGATGGGGCATCTACCCCATCTACCTCTGGGTAAATTGTTTCACCACCCTCGTACAAAAAAAAAAAAAAAAAACAAAACCAAAACCCCCCCCCAAAAAAACCCCCAAAATTTCCTTATATCTAGACCAAATCGACCCTCTTCTATTTTAAAGCCATTACCCCTTGTCCTGTTGCAACAGCCCTACTGAAGAGTCTGTCCCCATCTTTCTTGTAAACCCCGTGTGAGTACTGAAAGGCCACAATAAAGTCTTCCCAGCACCTTCTTTCCTCCAGGCTGAACCACCCCAACCTTCCCTCAGCCTTTCTCCATAGGAGAGAGGTGTTCCATCCTTCTGGTCGTTTTTGTGGCTTCCCCCGGACCTGCTCCAACAGGTCTGTGTCCTCCCACGCTAAGTGCCCCAGAGCTGGATGCAGTGCTACAGGTGGGCTCTCACCAGAGCAGAGCAGAGGGACAGAGCCCCCTCCCTTGACCTGCTGGCCATGCTGGTGGTGATGCAGCCCAGGATACAGCTGGCCACCTGGGCTGTGAGTCCACATTGCTGGCTCATGTCTGGCTTTTCATCCCCAACCACCCCCAGGTCCTTCTCGGCAGGGCTGCCCTCAGTCTCTTCACCCCCTCAGCCTGTGTTGGGGGCTGCCCTGACCTATGTGCAGGACCCTGCACTTGGCCTTGTTGAACCTCATGAGGTTCAGACAGGCCTGCTTCTGGAGCTCGTCCAGGTCCCTCTGGATGGCATCCTGTCCCTCAGGCGTGTCACCAACATCATGCAGCTTGTCATCTGCAGACTTGCTGAGGGTGTGCTGGATCCTACTGTCAATGTCATTGATGATGGTGTTAACCAGTACTGGTCCCAATACAGACCCATGAGGGACTGTTTGTGACTGCTCTTGTGACCTTAAATTTTTATGACTGGTGTCTTATGGTTGATAAAGAACCTGAAAGTATAATTAGCAGCATCATATCTTTGTATCTTTTGTTGTTCCATAAATCCTGTTCTGCATTTGGCAGTTATGTCTTGAAGTACCAAGTAGGAGTGTTTTGCTGTATTTGAAATTTAATCTCTTTCATATTGTAGAAATTGTTTTGTATCAGTACAATGCTTATACCAGATTCCATGAAGGATTTAATTTTAACAAGAGCTGAATTACAAAGAGCTGAAGGAAGGAACAATGTGGATCACACAGTCCTTGTGCTTGGAATTCCTGCATTCTTTTTTCTTTATATTTAAGGACCAGTATGGAGCATCTGCCAGTATTCTAGTCCACAGGTTAGCATACCACTGAAGAAGTCTAATTGTGTAATAGTCTGGTGCTTTTTTTTTTTTTTTTTTTAAATCAGGGAAATCAGTATCAAAAGTCATTATTCATGAAATGGAATAAACTGGAATTTCCACTTTAATTTGACTGGCAATTGCAAGTTACCTGACTTGAAAAACAGCTCTTTACAACATGTGTTGAACAGCACTATCTTGCTAAGTGCGCTCATAGTGCCAAAACACAGCTTTTAGATTAAGCAAACATCAGTTACTGACATCACTGACCTGATAAACTGCAGAGCAAGCCTTTCTACCTCTATTTAGCTGATAACCTTTATCAAAAGATGGACTGTTTGACAAAGAGCAATTTTCTGTAAATATATCGAATGCCATCCTCTTTGCTTTGGCAGTCAGTGCTGATCCATTGTTAAATTAGGCTGACTGACCCAGGGTTGAACAACAGCAGATGTGAAAGATATGGAAACCGTGTCAAGAGAGAATTTCTGCTGCGAAAGGTGCTCATCTCTGTAATAGACTAAAATCTTACAAAGAGACAGATCAGAATCTTGGTCAAATGTCTGAAGTGGTTTTTTTCTGCCCCCTTCCAGATAGAGATCCCACATTAGGAACAGCTGTAAAATTCTGAATAATAGGTCAGAAACTTGTAATTAAATAAGTCATAAGTTCATGTTTCTCAATGCCTTTGCCAGCTCGTTTCATCAAAGTGAAATACGAAAATTTCCTGTGTCAGACCATCAGCAATCCAGTAATGAGTCTTACAGCTGAGGCATTCCTTGAAATGTGAAACCTCGATGCTTTGGGGAGCTTAGTTAAATGCTCTGTAAATGGGGAAAATATAGGGTGTAGACTGTGTAACTCGGGGTAGCTTTAAAAAAACCCGTAGCTGCAGAGTTCAGATGCAGGTACAGGATGAAGCTTTAATTGGTGTGTCAGTAGCTTTGGTTCTGTTGGCTTGACTGGGCATACTGTTCTCAAAAGATTGAAAGCACAATGTGCTGCGTGGAAGACATGATTTTTCTTTAGGAAAAAGGGTGTTCAGTAATTTGCTTGAGGTAGTTGCAAGCATTTGTCTTGGTTGAATTGCCAGCCTGTCTGTGCATTAGTCAGCCAGCATCATTTTAAAAAAAAAAAAAAAAAAAAGCCAGACTGGAAGACAAGGAAAGTTCTGTTGGCTTACAAAGCTGTCTTCTGTTCTTAGTATGTAAGTAGAGTGTTTTAAATAAATTGGAAAATGAGAAGTGAGATTTTTTACTACTGGTTTTTGCTGCTAGTTATGAGGAGAGGAGGGAGGCGAATGTAATCTAGAGGTTGCCTTAAATTTAAAAGAGTATTTGGATATAATCAGATTTTTATTAAAAATAATTATAAATCTGACCTGTTGTTGGGGTAGAGTAAGCTAGTATTGGGAGAGAAGGAAGGATTAAATGCCAGTCTGTAAGATTATACTGGCCTACTGAGGATCTGTGCTTAGTTGCATTTTTATTTCTGTAGTTACAACTCTAAGTACTGATATTCAAAGAATTGCTTATCTTGTGAAAACTGTCATGACCGGAATTCAGACCTGCTTTTTGTATGCACATGCATACATGTATAAAAACAGACGAATTGCCACTGGTTTTTTTTGCATTCTAGTTTTGGGCAGTAACTTTTATACATTACAGTGTAGTAACAAGCTTTAAAACTAATGGCTAAAATAATGTAAGACTGCATACTCTGCATTTTAGTTAATTTATGCCTGCATTTACTGGAGAATTTATTTTTGCTTCTCAAACATCAGGACATTGGCTTTCTTAAATTGACTTTGTCTAGAAACAAACCTGAGCACATCAGGGGTCTAAAAGAATTGATCCAAAGCCCTTTGCTATCACTGCCCCTAGCAGTTTGGAAGTGTATGTTCCAGCTATGTGGTGTGATGCCAACTGTATGCTGCAGTGCCATGCTTGCAGGGGAAGCGTAAAGAACCGAGTATGGACTTGTGCTCCTGCCTGCTGCAGAGTGCTTTGGAATATTAAGGGAAGGTGTAGCTCTGAGGTTAAACTTAGAGAAAACTTCCAAAGGCTTTGGGGCAAAGCTATTACACCTCTTTCTCTTAGAAGGAATCTTGATGCTTAATTTGGTAGGTTTCCTTCACATTAACTATTTTAACACGTGGAATGCTTGGAGAGCCAGTGTATTTACATTGATAAGCATAGTGAGCATTAGAGATGTATCTGTACTGCGTGTTACCTTTGTAAGTATGCCTGATGGGAGTTCGTGCCTCTGGTGCCTGAGCTGGTTCAGGTTGCTGTACTATGTATGCCGCAGAAGGCTTTGCTTGCTTTCGCTCTAACTATGTGGCTTACGTAAGCTTCTAGAAAGACAAGGGCTTTAGGACTCCTCCTAGGAGTTCCTAAAACCAGGATTATTTTGAAGAAAATGATACACATTCATTATCTCTTTTCTCTTGCCTGTGGAACCTTTGGGTCAGTCTGCTCTTACAGCTTGATTACGAAGCATGTAGATCTTTGAGTTTTATAAATACTTTATCTTCTGTGCAAGGAACATGTCTATCCTCTGTAACATCAAGAAGAGAGAAACGTGACAAACCTGCTTCAAAATATTTCTAATTATAATCTTAGCAATAAATGTAAGTCAGTAAAAACATGACTATGTTGCAGTTAAGAATGTTGTGAATATTGTGAAATGTATATGCTACTTCTGTTATTAGCTTTTTTTTCATATTTAAAGCTGAATTAAGCTTGGTGTTCACTGATAAGTGTTCTTTGAAATTGGTGGTAGCGGTTACATTGGGAGTGAAAATGTGTTTCCTTGTGAATAATACAACAATAAAAAATGTGTATAGATAAAAATATGCACTGAACTAATCTATGCATGTGTTTTTGTTTCTTTTTTTTTTCTCCTCCCCTAGTAAAATGAAGCAAGGTCTCCTTCCTAGCTTAGAAGATCTACTTTTCTATACCATTGCAGAAGGACAAGAAAAAATCCCAGTTCATAAATTCATAACTGTAAGTCTACTGTTCCAGAGTGCTGTGTGAAATCTAACTACTACAAGATATTTTTTTCTAATACTTTAGATACAAGAATACAAACCAAACAATTTTACACGTGGTTAGCTGCAACAAGAAATGTAACTTCCCACCCCTGTCCCCCCCCAACAGTGTTTCTCTAAGAGTGAGCGTACTGGTGTTGTTACTCACTACTTTGCTGTGCAAAAAGAGTGTGCTTGAGAGCATCTGTGTCTGTGGCAGGGCTGGGTACTGTTTTGATGTATGTAGAATATAGTTGGACCGCTGTGGATTTCAAATGACATTAGTCCGTTGACATAAAGTGCGGCTGAAATGGCAACAGGATTGATAAGGTATCAGAATGTCTCTGTGTTGATAACACAGTGCAGGTGTTTCTTTACCTTGATAAATGAGACAGAGCAGTAGAGAACTTGATTGTAATAGCATATCTTTTCATTTTAGTAATTATTGTTTTATTGTAATAGGCACTCAAATCTACAGGATTACGTACATCTGATCCCCGATTGAAAGAGTGTATGGATATGTTAAGACTGACCCTTCAAACAACTTCAGATGGTGTTATGCTGGACAAAGACCTTTTTAAAAAGTAAACTTTCTGTCAATAATATAACTATATAATTCTGAATGAATGTTGTCTGTTACTGACTGCTGTCTTACAAGGTATATAAATCAATGTGTGATTAGAAAGGGAGTCAAACACACACTCCTACTGATGCTATTTTCATACGAGTTCGTTCTCTGGTTTCATGCAGCAGACAGATTGTGTGATCTCCATGAGAGTTTAATCTATCAGTGTTTGTTAACTTGTGTATCTGATCCTATACTGCAACTCTCGGTCAGATGCAAAGTAAATTTATTGATGCGGTGTGGAGTATTTAGGACGAGTATGTAAAACTTCTCTCTCTACATCATCAATTATTTTAATCTGAAGTTCAAAATGCTGCTTCTGTGTGGTGAGGTGTTCAGAGTATGTATGTAGTTAATTCTAAAAAAGAGTATGTGAAAAATAGTAACGTGAAATTTCAAGATCTGTAGAGATGGGAGTAGTTAGGACTGTAGACGCTGCTTTGGTCTGTTTTGGAAAAATTTGTGTGCCATATTTTTAGTGATGCTTTTTTTTTTTTTTTTAAGATAAGTCTGTGGTCAGTTAGCTGAACAATATAAGCACTGTTTAGGCTGTCTTCAGTTCATTCCAAACGTCTTCCTTTGTGAACTAATCCTGTTTAGTGCTATTTCCTCTGTTACAATTTAAAATACATATGTGCATGTATATAAAAAGGTGTGTTTACATACATAATTGTGTATATGTTATATAAGTATATAAAATATATACAGTATATGCTTATACTATGTCATATATTTAAGTAGTTGCTGTAAAAAACATAAAATATATATATTATATTTTCTAAGATATATAAACATTTTTGGGGAAAAAAATGAATATCTGTATGTGTGACAAAATTGCAAACCATTCAGATCCTTAATCATATATGGGATACGTCTTAAGGGTACAGTGTGGACTAACTTTATTCCTATATTCAAATTCAAGAACCAGATTTTCACTGGTTATTTGTCATCACAGTAAAAACTCTAAATTGTTACAGAGTCAGAAACCTTCCTGGGTGTGTGGTTGGATTGGAAAGGAAACGCGTTTTGCTATTATGCATTACATTTATAGTAGAAGGCTTGTTTGTAACAGTAAGCTATGGATTATGTTTTAGGCAAGGGCTCTACATTAAAAAAAGGACAAGTGATTGCTAATTAGCAAGGTTAGCCTGTGTCCTGTGGCACATCTCTAGGATTTAATCATCTGTGTTGGGGGAGTGGTTGTTACTGTGGTACTTTGTTGAGAGCTAACATGGTTGCATCTTATGTAGGAAGAGTTTTGAACATGAGGGCTATACAGCGGGTGGAAAGGTGCATCTCTTTGCACAGCAGATTCTCCTTTGCAGCAGCAGTTGTTACCCTTTTTTATAAATCAAAAAACCCCAGACTTCAGTTATCTGTTCCTCCTAGGCACATTGCATTTGTTGTGTGGAGACTCATACAAGGTTCTTGTATTTTATTCTCCCAGGTGTTTAAGGTGAGAAATATAATAAAGTATCTACTCAGCTGTACTTGCTTCAGGACTTTGAAGCATTGGTTCCCTAAATGTAAAAGTCAGTAGTTTAGTTCTGCTGTTGAATTTGAATCCAAAGCTGCTAGATCAAATAAAGCATCAAGAATAAGTGAAATGGAGTAGTGGTAGCATAAGCGTGTCTAAATCAATTGAGTCCAGTAGAAGTTACCTGTAAAATTTGTTAGCTCATGCATCTGTACCATCTGTCTAACAGAAGTTTAAACACCTTTTTAGTTGTTCGAAACATTACACTCCAATTTGACTAAAATTGCTTTATCTTGAAGACTTCTGGCTTTAGAGTGCTCTCCACTTAAATAAAAATTTGGAAAAAATCTCCATGTTACAACTTGGGTTTTTAATCTTTCATCTCTGGAGTTTCTTGAATTGAAGGCTTCACTGGTGCACATTTCAGAGAGAGTGCTTGACAGATTTCTTGAATTAGCTGTTTGTTGCATGTATATAACATAACACATCTTCGTAGCATGAACGGTACCTTGCTGAGACAGCCTGCTGCAAGCAGTGCAGCATGGTAGTTAGCTTGCTATGTAAATTTTTTTCTTTCCTTTTTTTATTTGGTACCCTAGCTATGGTAACTACTTAATAAAGTAGTAGTAGTGCCATCTAACTATTGTTGGATGTAACTTAGGCAACTTAATAAATAGGGAAGATTGTACACTCTAATCTTGCTCATGAAGCATGCATAGTTTGACGTATCCTATTTTTGTGATCTGTTTCTATGACATTGTTGCCAATTTGTAGAAAAATTTCTAATAATCTTTGTAAGAAATCCTCTGACCCTTTTTAGCTTTTCCTTTAACGCACATCTTGTTCCTGACAGAAAAACAGAAGAGTTGCAAAAAGCCCGATTTCTTAACTAACAATATTTTGTTCAGTGGTGGGGCAGGGGAGGGGAGGAAAGGCATGAGGCCGTTGGAATTGAGCTGTTTTGAAAATGGCATACACTAGAATGAGATGATAGCTACCGAGTGACAGTTATAACTCTGAGGTTTAAACCTGATTCTTTTTCAGAATAACTTCCTTGGCATTGCAGACTTAGCCTTTGTCACAAGGTGCTGCCTGTCCCGCTTTATTGACCTAGAACTGTGGTGGTGTTAGCCAAACCTCCGCTCTGCGGGTAGGAGTCTGGGGATGTTATGTTCTCGGCAAAAACCTGACAATCTGTTGCTGGATCTCAGGCAGAATTATCTGTTCGCTGCCAAGCGGCTGTGCTGCTCTCCATCTAGGTAGCAAATCCTGAGGAAAACTTTCATTTTAGATCTGTTTAACCCGACATATTAATAGGTGTTTTCATTCTATTTGAGCAATTAGAAAGCTTTTGACAGCAGACGAGGAGGACTTCCATTATGTTACTATCTTAATACCTCATTTGTCAAAAGAATGTTACTTTTTTTTCTGAAATGTCTGAATATATGGAACACTTCTACAGACCTAGTCTTGCTTTCAGTAACGCTTTAAACAGGAGAAAAGGTGTCCGTTTAGATTTATAGGTAGCCAAACAGTTCTTCAGAATTGGTGGGAGTGCAGACTTTGTTTTTAGCCAGTGTCTACTTCGTGTAGGGAAGCTATAATTAGCAAACCCAGCTAGAACTTGGAAAGGAATGGATAAACGTAGCAAGTTGAATGATAAAAGAAACAAAATGACCCTAAGTTTATGCTAGAGACCAGAAGTTCTGTTTCCAAAAAAATAAACCCCAAACTTTACTTTCAGGTTATACAAGTCATGGAAAGTTATTACAGATCGTAAGGCTTGCATCCTAATCTTCCTAACCCAAATGGATCAGGGAAGGGTTATAGATTGAAAAGAAATGTTTTCAAATAGGGGAAGAAATGCTCGGATTGGGATTTGACAAGACAGAAATCTTTAGGGTGAGATTATAAAAATTAGGAGAAAAGTTTGTATTTGAGTGGATACTGCCGCCTTTTTGTTTTCCATGCTTTGTATTGAGTTGTTCTAATAGGTTTGGTGAACCGCAGTCTTTTTTTTTTTTTTTTTTTTTTTTTCTTTAACAAGAGTGCTTAATGCTGTGCAGGTGCTACAGACAATGTAGAAGTGCATCTGAAGTTTAAACCTAATCCATGTTATGTTGTTATTCCTTCTGCACACATCGCTGCCATCACTGTTATTAATTACATTTGGAAAGGGGTTGTTGCACCTGGAATAGGTAACTGTAATCGGAGGCTGCTGGGAACAAAAAGGAACAGGCTTTTTTGCAAGATACATAAAAAAGGAGTGGATAGGCATGACAAATTGCAACAAAACCAACTCTGCTGCAATTTTAACATAGACTAATGAAGAGGTGTATTACAGGCAGAGCAGTTCTTGAGAGGCTACTGTGTACAACAGACTTCTCTGCTGTTGCTCTTTCACTCTTGGAGAATAGTGCCTACCAGCATTTGAAATGGCTGTCAGCTGAATTCGGGCTAAGTACAAAGGAGTTCAAACTGAAAGAGGGGGATCAAAAGGGAAGGTAGTTCTGTTTGTTCACTGGTCTTGGCATGCATCTTCATTTTGAACTGATAATGACTTTTAATAGTAGGATTATTGGAAGTACCTATTCCGAATAAAATATTTCCCTAAAAATTAATTTTTTACTTTCAGAATAAGTGTTCTTTGGAAGGCTATGTTACTCCTTCATAGTATGGGCCTAGATTTCCATTTGTCTGTACTAACAGTATGTTTCTGCTTTTGTCAACCCTGCCAGAAAGCATAGTATGAACACATTAAGGAAACTGTTTGGTGTTAAACCTTCCTTTCCTCTTTCTTGCACTGGGATAAGGCTGTTAATACTCTTTATCAGGTCATATTTCAACTGACGTGTTAATGGCTCCCAATTCCCACCCTTGCTCCTGCTCAACCTAACCCACAGACACACCGCTTTCAGCAGCGTGTCCCAGCTTGTGTTTTGATCCTTCCTTTCTTCTGCTTCTCCTAGATAAGTCCTTTTCACTTCATCAGTTTTTTAAATGTACCAGATGGGCTGATGTTCCAAGGGTGTGGACAATAATGTAACTGTGTTCTGGGTTAAAAGGCAGCAAAGATTCCTCAGCTGGGGGTAGTTTGAAGCAAGAGACTTGCAGTACTGCTAACTTTTGCTTAGTTTGGAAGATGTTATCGAGTACTTCTGCAGAGTTTTGTTTTTATTAGAGTGTAAACTCATTCCAGTTTGGTCTGTTGGCAGTGTTCTCCCTCTGTTCGTGGTAAAACCAGTTGGAGGCAAGAGAAACCAACCCTGAATCTCTCGGGTCCCATCTAACTCTGAAGTTAGCACTTCTTTGGACAGAGGCTGGGTTAGAATGAGCTTCGCATGTCTTGATCCCAAGAAATGCGTGGCTTAGATCCCTTTTGCAAGCTTAGATGCTACTTGAAGGCAAATTTGTAGTACCTTGGGGTACAGCCTCGCAGTGGAAGCTTCAAAAAGAAGACCTTTTAAGTAAAAAGGCATGAAAATGAATGCAATGAAACAATTGTAAATACTTTTAAAAAAATAAAACTTACAAAGCAGGAAATTGAAGAGTCTTTCTGATGAAGACCTGTTCTTGTAGGCATGTAACTTCAGGGGACTGATGGTCCTTATTTAAATAGCATGTAATTGCTACTCAGGTATGCTTTTTGACAGTACTTTGTCAAAATACTAATAAACTTTTTTAACTTTTTGCAGGTGTGTACAAAGTAATATTGTGTTGCTTACTCAAGCTTTCAGGAGGAAGTTTGTCATTCCAGATTTTATGTCATTTACTTCACATATTGATGAGTTGTATGAAAGTGCTAAAAAACAATCTGGAGGAAAGGTAACCTGTTTGTAAATTCAACTTCAAATTTCTGTAAATTTCTTGATACTAAGCAAATATGTTCTTTAAGTAGATGGATTTTTCTTAACATTTTTAGCAAAATATTTAACTGATAACTTGGTGAAATGGTTTTGGAATTTCATTTATGTCTTCAAGTTGTAAAGTGTGATAGAAATACAGCTCCTTATCTCTTAACAGTCTTCTACGGTTTTGAGGTTAGAATGAGAAATAGTGGTGTTTTTTCTGTATTTTAGGTAAACTATTAAACTGCTATATAGCTTGTCAGATTAAACTTTAGCCTATTAAGGAATTGTGCTGCTTTGCATAACTGGATGGTTGTGTGACAGAAGTAATTGTCAACACCATACCTATGTTAGTAATTAAGGTTTATTCTAGTGTTTATTTTAAAAAAAATTTTAAACCCCCAAACTTGATTACAAGCTAAAATTTTATATGATTTGAAAACGCTAAACGTGCTGTAACACAGAACAGAGGTTCCTCTTAGAGAACATGCTGAAAAAAGTTCTAATTGCTAACGATCTAGTGAATATAGTAATTTGTAATGAAGTTTTAGATATACTAGTGATTATTAGTGGAATAATTCAGTTGAATCTTATGTATCCTTTCCATTGATGTTTGTTTTAATTGACATATATTAAGTATTTTGGATGTACTGTCTCTCTTTTATTTCATGCTGTGATAGGTTGCTGACTATATTCCACAGCTGGCCAAGTTCAGCCCTGATTTGTGGGGTGTGTCACTTTGCACAGTGGATGGACAGAGGTACATTCTAACTTTTAGATTTTGCTATTTCAGTTATTTAAACTATCTGACTCATACAGCACTTTATGATATCTTGTGGTTTAATAAAGAAAAAGCTTTACTGGAGTTACTTAAGAAGTAAAACCCATTTGGTCATGTTTCTTAACTTTTTTCTGTTTTTCTGTTTAACCTGAATTGTTTTGCTATTATTATAAAATATTGTTTAAACAGTATTTGTAAATACTTTGTTTAAAACTGTATTATATTGCACTTACAATCCAAATAATTAGGTGTGGGTAATGTTGATGATAATCAAAGGACAGGATAGAGACAATGCTTACGTAGTATTAATCTTTGGGAGTTGAAGAGCTTTGTCTAATAGTACCAGTGCCTCAAGCTGTATTACTTCTTCTGTAAGTCACAGTGTGCTTAGAAGTTAGTTCCTTTTCTACACTTTAATGCTTTTACTCTAGCATTATTATATGACTGCTGTATGTCTTTACAAAGAAAATGAAGATGTGGGAACTGGATGGAACTTAACATAACTTTGCTTTTCAGGTTTAAACCTTCTCCTGTAAGGGCGTATATAGGTCTTAGATACAGCTAGAGTTACCTTATTTTTATTTTTTATTAGTAACTTAGTGTGGCAGAGACAGTTAGGAGCCTAAATGTAAAGGAGTATCTCTCACCACCTAGCTATGAGGTAAGGTAAACTATTCTGTACCTACCTTTGTGAGTAGACAATGTGAGATACTCAGCAGCTTGCGTGTCTCTGCTGGCCCTCGGTTTGATATGGTCATACTATGTATTTTGAGTACCATAATTTGTAGATGTTGAGTATGTCCTGGGTAAATGGGGCATTCCTGAGAGAGAGCTGGTGACTATGGATCGAGGTTCTTTTTAATGTGATCTGTTATGATCTTTGTTTCTTATTAGCCATATGCTATATAATCTCTAGGGGAGGAGCTGTACAAGTGAGCTGAAGTATTTTTCAGCTTCCTGCTTCAATGCCTGAATTACCATCTATCCATAGTAAAACAGCTTTAAAAGTAAAGCTGTTCTTCCTTTTGAATATTTTAAATTGGCATTTTACTTTATTTATAACATGTACTAATGAAAGTGTTTTGTAATGTTAATTCTTGTAATGTTTAATGTTGTGTAGTGTTAGTTATTATAATGCCAGAATAATTCGGTGAGGTTTCCCTGAAACGTCATGTTTGCTGCAATGAAAAGAAACAAATACACTTCTGATCTTGCCATGGGAGAAGTGGCTGCTTGGAGCTTTTCGCTCTAGATGGGGCATATGCTGCTTGTATGAGTCATTCTTCAATGCAGTCTGACAGACATTGAAAGTAAACTTACCAAAAGATAGCATTTAATAATGGTAATAAAATACCTAGGCCATTAGCAAAGGGATTGTAAATATGGCTATTTAATTCTTGCCCTCAAATTCCAAAAGTGAATTGGATCTGATCTTTGTTTATATAGATAGAAATATGTGTAGTGGCTATATTCAGGTCAGCTTTGCCCTGTTGAGTATGTGGTTTGCAATTGAGTGGGGTAAGTGTGATACTAGAGGTGTGAGGTGATTTTTTGTTTGTTTGTTTTGTTTTGGTACAAACACATTTCTGAACATGCTTTTGGTTTTTTACATCTGCAGTAATCACCAGCAACTGACTTTGTTATGCCTCGTTTATGGAGGCAGGTGTTAAAACATTTACATCTTTTTGTTACGCTCTTTAAAATGAGACTTGGTAATAATACACTTTTGTTTTTTGGGGTGTTTTTGTTAATAGTCCTAGCATTTTGAAGAACAGATGAAGCATTTAACATTTTACTTGCCACAGCTGGCAAACAGGAAATTTCAAAACTCTTCATCTGTGTTTTTCCCAGGCATTCTGTTGGCGACACCAAAGTTCCATTTTGTCTTCAGTCCTGTGTAAAGCCTTTGAAATATGCTATTGCTGTTAACGATCTTGGCACAGAGTATGTGCACAGATATGTTGGTAAAGAGCCTAGTGGACTGAGATTCAACAAACTGTTCCTGAATGAAGATGGTAAGATACATATAATACTTAATAATACAAATACTCAATTTTAGAAAATTATAAACCGAGCTACTCAGTTTTTTCAGTCTCTTTATTTTACTTTTTCTTCTTAAGTCTTATTATTAAACAGTGTCCCAAAATATTTTGCTGTCAGAAGGGTAGGCTTATCCTTTGTTACTTGCTTTTGCCTAATTTTAGAATGCTAGTAAAAGATGCCTGATTACTTCTGTTCTATTTGATAGTTATCCAGCTGTAGGAGAAACCAAAGAATTGTGATAATGTAGGCTTTTGAATTATATAGTTATTTAGTTGAGTTGGTGAAGAATTTAAAACCTTTGGTTCCTTTTTAAGAAATGTGTATGTCACTTCCCTTCTCAGCCCTCTGAGAAGCAGGTGCTGGTGCCAAAGGCCAGCACTGGGTGGCTTCCAGAAAGCAAAAATGAGCACATCTTCCCACAGATTATTCTAAACTAAATTTGACTACTGATTCAAAACAACATGTTTTTATTTATTTTTTTTTCCTGTGGCAGAAGTGCTTCAGCAAGAGTTGCTTGTACAGTATTTATCTAAATTATTTCTTTTTCATATTATATGAATTCTCAAGCACGAAAATGTTATTTTTAAAAACATGGCAAAAATCTGAGAAGGATGACTCATGTAGCCTTGGAGGAAATACTGGATGTTATCTCTGAAACACAAACGTTTCTTCTAATGGATCTTCCTCAGTCAGAAAACAGACAATGTTTCTGTTGCCATGGTATTACAATTAATATTTAATTAACAGCATAAGGCTTGGGTGATATTTTTGTCAAGGACTGTATTGAATTCTTTCTGAAATATCTATATTACTAATATATTAATGATACATATTTATATTTAGTACATACCTTAAAATCATCTTTCCAAACTTACAAATAAAATGGGTCTTGACAATTTATTTTTTCTTTGTTATGTTAGTGTTAATGAAATACCAACATGCGTATATATTGCCAAGAGGGAATTAAGCATTTTGCCAAGCTTTGCTGTCTTGTTGCTTTCCCAGTTTTTCAAAATACAACTTTGTACAGTGTGAAGAAGACTATCTTTCATGTCCTAAGAAAACTGACATATAAGAAAAAGTTTTGATGGTGCTGAAAATTGCCCTTTTTTTTTTTTTTTTTTTTTCCCCTTTTGGATCAATACCGGTGTTCTGAGGCTTTTTTACTTTTAATGAAATGACAGAAAGTATAGTAATTACTTTCTTCTCTTTATTGCTGCTTTTAAAATGGAACTATGAGAGAAGATTAGTTGTTAGGATGTGATCTTTTATGTTACTGTTAGACTGTAAAAGGTTTTATAAGACTCTTACGCAATAAGAGAAATGGGATTATTGTAAGTTTTCCAGTGTGCATGAAATTAATGGGCAAGACTAATTAATCTGTTAAAAATTTTGATTTTTTAAGTATATGCTTATATGGCCAGTATAGCTGACATGAGAATAATGTGTTAAAACTAACCTGAACATTCTTATCTATACAGTCCTTTAAATGAAAGACTAAAAGGTAGAAGTCGATTAAATAGGAACATTTCAGTTACAGGAAAGAAAGGGAAGTCAGGTTTCTGCAAGTGAAGGTGGAGGAGGGTAGAAGGGATTACATTTGTAGATTTAAATTAATGTAAAATAAAGTTTGGATATGCAGAGTATTCGGCAGTTTGAACACATGTGAGTACTTTGAAGATCATATTTGAAAATAAAAATATAGATATTTAATCTGTTTGCTTTCTGGTTATTGTGATATAGATGAATTTCATGTTTGTAATTGGCATTTCATGAAGTGACATGCAGGTAGTTGAAAACTGGTTTGGCATGCATCTGAAGCTGTTTTTTATACATACTACATTAAAGATTCCTAAAAGAGCATGTTCTTCCATTTCTGTGTTTACTAGTACTGAGATTCAAGCTGAAAAGAATGGAGAATATTACAAGACCATTTTAAATCATAGCTAAAAATGCCAACTTATAACAAAAAGTGTTATGAAGAATCATGTATGTTTTGAGTAAGGTCTGCACTGTACAATGGAAATTCTGAAACTTGCAGCCGTGTGAATATTTGATTTTAAAACTTGTTCTGTTTGATAAAAATAATATGGCCCATCAAATAATTCTGGTTTCTGGAGGACTGAAGCAATGCTCATTTTAATTAAATACAGATTATTCTAGTTGATTGAAATAGCTCAGGGCTTTTACATAGTAAAATATGTCTGAAATAGGCATCATCAGGAACAATTTTCCTAGTCATAGGCATGAAGAAACCTGTAAACTGATCAATGATTATTGAGTTCTGGATGCAACATGACTGACAGTACCTGTATATATGTACAGTTAGTATCTCTTATCCGTACATGAGTCTTTCTCTTGATGATAATAATTTGTAGGATTAGTCAAATAATACAATTGTTTGTGGAACTTAGTCTGGTAATAAATGTTGCATTGTAATTGAATGAGGGATTGCCAGGAACCTGTTCTGCTGAAGAATTTTGTTAATCAAAGATGGAATTCTTTCTTTATGTTTTTGTTCGACAAAGAAATTTTGATGTAATTTTGGAAAGAACTTGCCATGATGAACTGTTCTGTGTGTTGAAACTATGTTGCATATGTGGGGCAACCTCTGCTTTCTGTGCTGAAAGGCTCCAAGCCCTTTCATACAGTAAGGGCCTAAGGCCAGTGGTGGACAAAAAAGGTCAGAAGAACTGGCAGAGGAAAATCACTTTAATTTGAGTTTGTTAGGGGAAAGGCATAGTTTGCATATGGCGTAATTGTGTGGCAGGTTGGTAGAGCAGTTGTGCTAATGGACAAGCAGTTTTAAGGTATTAAAAAATACATATTAATCACCATTCACAGTCTCCAGTGGAGAGATTTTTAGGTAACTAAATAAATCATATTTTCTTTTATTTTGAATTTAGATATACCTATTAAATGTATTGCAGTTCTGTATGTAAAGAGCTATTCTAGATAAGCATCTCCTTCCCACAGGAGAAACGGAGCACTGCATTGGTGAGGAATATATTTACTATTCAGAGGCGTTAGTGGGTTGTTCATGCGAGAGACAAATGGTTGAATCAGTGCTAGACTTAATCAGGGCATCCCAGTTAAAGTCGAAGGGTTATTATGACTTGTGCTTTTCATTAAGGATAAAACTATGAATTTATCTGAAGTAGAACGAGATGATACAGCAGTATAAGAGACTTCCAGAGAAGCCGCATAAAAGATTTTTATTTTTTCTGTCTGAGCAGATCATTGCCTTTATTATACAGTGTATGTGTGTGTTTATGTTTTTAGTGGTGTGTCAGCTTTGCAGAGTTCGATACCTCTTTCTAAAGATTAATAGATGAATTTGTTCACCTTTTTGGCAAACTTGCAATTACAGTATCGATCTTCATTCCTTGTCGTTGTACAACATGGAATCCCCTTGCTGATGGCACCCACTGTTAGGTAAATTAGTAATTGCTGCTGCTTTAGGAGGAGACTTCCTTAAAAATGAAGGTAGTGTCAGAACCTATACATGCCTAAGAGGTGAAAAAATACCATGGAATGAAAGTATTATTGACAAGAGTGGAAGACATCTCTTTGAATTTAGGAGGAGTCTTTCAGAATGTTGTAGGATTTTATTTAGACATCCTGGCCCTTAAAAAAGGCCAGTATATCGTAAGTCTGTGGAGAGGTTCTTCATTGTGGAGTAGAATGGAATGTTTCAGTTGGAAGGGACCTACACCAATCATCTGGGCCAACTGCTGAGCACTTCAGGGCTTACCAAGTTAAAGGATGTTATTAAGGGCACTGTCTAAATGCTTCTAAAACACTGACAAGCTTGGGGTGTTGACCCCCTCTCTGGGAAGCCTGTAGCTACTCTGGCAAGATAGAAGGGTTATCTGTCAATTACAGATATCTGTATATAGGAAGTGTTTGGATAGTATTATCTGGTGCTGTGCAGATAATAGTGAAAATAACTTTCCGGGACCTGGATAACCATGACAGGATTTCTTCTGCTTAGAAGAGGCAGTAGTAGATTAACGGAAGGTGTTCTGCTCAGCTCTGTGATGTGCTTGTGTTAAGGAAGAGCTGGAGAGACCCTCAGAGAAGCGCTGTTGTTAGTGTGTGGCCAGCTGGGCTGCTGTACTTCGCTGTAGATGTTAAGGCTCCCACAATGTGTTTCTTGCTGACTCATTAAGGTGTGTGGGGGGTGGAACATAGCACAGCTTCATTTCAGAAGTACATTCAGGAAAGCCTGTGTTTCGTTTCATTAGAAGGTCCTTGCCGTTTTTCATGTGAGGGCAGCACATGGAGGTTTGTTAGTTGTGAATTGGCTAGAGCTGGTAGGTGTAGTTGAGATGTTAAGCAGTGAGAGACAGGAGTCTTTGGGGTTGAGGAGAAGGTAACCAAGAATGCCTTGTGACATTGAAGGTAAGTGGTGACATCTTCAAGGAAATGAGTTGCACCATACTTTCAGAGGCTATATTCTGTGTGTAGACTTACCGCATTGATAAGCTTTTGAGTCGCTGAATGCTAAATAAACATTACACATCCTTTTTATTCAGATATGCATGTGATGTGGAGTTTAGGAATACTTTTTTTTTTTTTTGCGTAGCAGATTGGAACCGTAGAGATGTGCAGAAGAATCAAGAGCAAAACATAATACTTGTGGAATGGGCTGTATGTGATTTAAGTCATTAACATGTTTATGGACTGGAATGATACTGATGCTGATGAGAGGAAGCTGTAAAGAAGTGTAGCTGGAGCAAGAAACAAGGATGGCAGACTGTTCTGATCATGCATAAAGTTGTATTGGAGTGTGAGTTGGGATCCCCAGTTCAAGGAAACTGTTGGAAAAGTGGAGGGGGCTGTAGTGGAGGGCTGCCAACGTGCTGTGGAGTCCGGGGCACCTAACTCCCAAGGAGTGGGTGAAAAGTGCTCCCGTGGGAGCCACTTGGAACTCTTGAAGAGCAGTTGCAAAGATGAAGATTTGTGTCACTCTTCTTAGTAGTGGCAGATGATACAAGGGCCAGGGGCCCCACGCTGTGGCTTGGGAGGTGCAGGTTGGTTGTTAGGGTAGACTTGTCCTCTTGGAGGAACAGGATTGCTAGAGAGGTTGAGGATTTGCAGTATTTGGAGGTTTTCAAGACTCTGCTAGCTAAAGGCATGACTGACCTGATGGAGCCTTGGCAATAGCCTTGCTTTGGGTGGGAGGGTGGAGAAAATGCCCTCCAGATGTCCTGTCTGAGCAGCAGTTTGTGATTAGTCATTGGACTTGCACCATCTTTGATTGGTGTTCAGGTTTTTGGTCCATAAGGAGAGACAGAGTTAGGAAGCTCTGGAAATGCTACATTTTTCTGACTCAGAATCTAGTTTTAATAAAAAGTCAAATATATTTGACCCAAGTTGCTTGTGTAACTGACACGAGTAGAACAGGATGTTCGATACAGGTGGATCTTAAGTACAATCAGATGAGATCAGACCAGCTTGTGAGTCCCTGTCAGAGAGGAGAGGAATGGCACTAACATCTAAAAGTATACAGACATTAAGCTTGTATTTTAGCAGAGCTTCACTATTTTCTTTTTTGGACGGAAGATACTTGTCTTACCTTTTTACTAATAGAATAATGTTTTTTTGAAGTTCCTTTTAGTATTGACTTTCTGAAAAATATTAAAAGGAATTTGAGATGATTAGTTTTTGGAGATAATCTGATAGTTATAGCTGGCTAAGTGCCATTGACTATCACCAGTGTCATTTTGATGGGAAAGTGTGTGTGTGTGTGTGTATACTGTGAAGATTGGACTAATCTCCAAAAAGCAGTCACCTCTGTTCCTTTCAGTGTGTGTGTGTGTGTTATATATAAAAATAGTGAACACTTTGTTTGGGTTTTAAATTAGTATTTTTTTCAAATTTGGAGATATACGAAGTAACAGCAAATTAAAAGAATTCAAACCTGTCACAATATTAATGTATTGAGAAATGGTTGAGGTTTTCAGATACCAGAACCCTCAAAAATCAGCCTCCTAGTTAAAAGACACAGCAAAAATGTTGGTTAAACAACAAAAAACCCCAACCTGTATGAGTTAAATGTTGATGAATGAAAACTTGTGTTTGGGAGAAGTAAGGCAGCTGATAAGGAAGCTTTTTTTGTAAAAGAAGGAAGGGGAAAAAAAATATTCATTTATATGAGCAGCCAAGAATGACCGGGAATGCAAAAATACTGTTAATGTGGAGAATTGTGAAAAAAAGAAAAACATAAGTGTAGCAGGTATATGCAAGTCAGTTATAAAGTAAGTTAAATTCTAGTGAGGATGAGTAAATTGTTTGCATTTCAAAAGCTGCCAATAGAAACCTCTGATTCTCAAAAAATAAATCAAGATTTGTATTTGTATACAGCAATAAGGAAATTCAAGAACTGGATTTTAAATTATTTTTTTTAAGGACCTGTTCGAACACTGTTAAAATCATTGAGACTTGATAACTTGGAGGAAAAATTGGAAAGTCCTTTAGGGGTTGTTCCACTTGCAAATGTTGCATTGATCAGATCTTGGAACACTGGAGAGGATTCAAAAATTTACAAGAAAAGGAATGATGCCAAACAGATTAATTTACTAGGCTGTTAATTAGCGTAAGGCTGAGTGTTCTAAGCTTGCTCAAAAAAATGTGTATAATTTTGGGTTACAGTATTTTAAATTTAGGATTGTATTCCATAATCATAGCTTTAAGTCACACATTAGTATTTATCATTTTTCATTTAAACACTTGACTGGTTTTGTTTGGCAAATGTGTCTTGGGATATATTTGTAATTGAAAACTGTATTTCACAGACAGGCCTCATAACCCTATGGTGAATGCTGGAGCAATTGTGATCACGTCTTTAATCAAGGTAAAAAGTTCATTTTTAGTTTCTCTGAGAGTATTTTAATGGAATGTAGAAAAAGTATCTTGTACAGCTTATGAACTGTTTGTGTGCAGTATCTGATGGCAGTTTACTCATTAGCAAGCAGACAGGCTTTGCTGTTTTGGAAGTAGTAACACTTCCAAACAGATGCAGTATTAGACAAGCAGCTCCAAAAAAGTAACAGTGCAGCTGAAAGACTTTCTTTTTCCTGAGCATTTTTAGTTTTGTTTCCTTCTTTAACTGCACAACACTTGATAGTCTCTTGAGAGAATTGCCTCACATTTCTTGAATGCCAGGAGTATGTCCTCAGGAATATACTTTATAGCACTTAGAAATATGTTTCTGAAGGTCTGCTGCTCTTACATAGCACAAAGTTACAAGAGTATTTCTTGCTGTGCAGAAGAAATGAAAGATACTATATTTTGTACAGGAGCAATGCAGCTGTATTTACTTGTCAGTCTTAATACTGAATTTGTCTGCTATTAACATACTGTACAACTAAATTATGTTTAACTTCTATGTTGCATAGTTTCTGTTGGGATGTTAAATGTGCTTTCTTAAATAAGCGTGTTTGGAAACACCTGTATTTTGCAGAGTAAGCCATAGCTGAATATGACTTCACATCTTTAGTCCATGATCTTGAACCTTTTGGAAAGCTGTATTTTATTTTTCCTTAGAAAATCTGTATATATCTCTTGAAGTTGTAAATGGCATAAATTCTGTGTAATGCTAATGTTTGCTAGTTACTTTACGAGTATTTTCTGCTTTGCTTTTTTTTTTTTTTTTTTTTTTTGGTAGCCACTGGTACAAAAAGCTATATATATTTTTTTTATTTTTTTTTTCCTAAGGGTACCTGCTTAGAATTGTGGGGAACATGTCAGTCCCTTGGAGTTTTGAAGTAGAAAAGTAAATACTCTTACCTCAGAGGTCTAAGATTCTTGTTTACAGCCTTTTTCTTAGTTATGTTTTAAAGTCCATTAGCTACAGTGTGTTTCTTACCTCCTATTTCCAAATTGTTGATTTTAAAATTACTTAGATCATGATTTTCTGTTATTTTATATTTAAAGAAGGTGTAAGAACTCCTGCTTAAAGACATTTATCTTTAATAGCTGTAGGTGAAAGAAAATGGCCTTAAGTATGACAGGTAAATTTATTCACATTTAATATTTTTTAAAGGTTGACTGAGCATTGAAATTCACTTGGATAATAGTGAATTTTAAAATCTGACTTAACACGTTTGTCTGAAATGTCAAAATGTTAGCCCTACTACAACATGCCCTACTGGTCATAAGGCAAAACCACAAGCATGTGCCTCTTGTAGCAGGCACATAGTCCTTGATAAATGGTGTACTTCTGAACAGATAACATAGATTTGTTTACTGCATGCAATTGTGATATTTGTTAGAAGGTTGGGAGATTGTTTTTGCTGGGTGGGTTTTTTGGGGTGTTTTTTTCTTTTCTGTAATGTTCTTATGAAGAGTATTGCATTGCACTATCGTTTTTGCATGTGGTAACTGCACGTCTAATGGACGCATATCTTATCACACTCCATTATTTGTCTTTGGTGTGATTAAAATGTAGAGTATTTTATGTGCTGCTTCCACTAAGATACCCTTTGTCATTTGAATAACTAACCAAACTAAACATATTCTGAAGAAAATTACATAGAGGGTCACAGGTTCAAAGTTACTTAATAGTTATATTTTTCATTAAATAACTTCTTCACAATCTGCAGGTTAACAATATTGCCTACTAACTATTCAGTGATTAAAATAATTCACATTTATATTTGATCTAATCTTAAGACTTGCTTTTTTCTGGAAAAGGTGGCTTCATTAACCCATGCTTTGCCCTCAGTTCCTCTCCATTCATTTTGTTTATTTGAGGTGTTAATTGCATATCTTGAAGACTGTGTATGGCTCCTAGAGTCCAGGAAAAATTAAGGGATTATTAAATATGGTTGGATTCACCATGTAGGGCAGATGTATCTAATGATGGCATGTTAATAGCTATGGAGAGATTGTTGCTGTATTTCAGTGTTAAGAATGCTTTTACCTCCTTTGATACTCGTTAGTTTATCTCTTCCTGAGAAATTGGTACAGGAAGTCTTTCAAAATTCACATACATTGTACTGAATTTAGCAGCTGTTAGTATGCATGTTCTTGGACACAACTGCTCTTAGACACTGACACAAATTACCATTACTTGTGGATAAGAGATGATGCTTGGAGTACAATATTTTTTTGTTAGAATATGTAACTAGTTAACATTTTAGGGGAAAAAAGGGTTCTTAGCATCACATACCCAGTTCTGACTGTCTTAAGAATTTGGTATACACTCCTTGGAACAGAGCGTAGACCTGAACTGTAGTGTTCTGTTTAGTCCTTGCCATTTGTAACAATAAATAATGGAAGTATATGTGCATGTTAAGTTTTACATTTGTTTGGCTTAGCTAGGCATGACTGTATCATACTTTTACCAGCTTAAATGATTCTCCCACTTCCATGTGCTTGGAACTACGGTGTATTTACATTTTAGTGCCTTAACTCATGGCTTTTTCTAACTGTACTTGCATTACACTCCACAGACTGTTCCAGCAATTTAAAGCATGTATCTACAGTAAAAATGCTTTAGCAAAAGGACCTAAGGACAAAGCAAAACCCTGAGGACCTTTTCCCTTTGTAATTGTACAGCCATTTGCCTTTATTACTAGTTATGTAAATTACATAGTTACAACAGTTTTCAAATAGCTGTTATCAAAAGAAAATTGTAGTGGCAATTACAGGAGTTTGTGGAAAAGTGATATTCAATAAAATGGTCAATTCTTCCGTGTCTCCAAGGAAATGCAGGTGCTGGAAAGGAGGAGATTCAGGTCCCGTACAGATTTAGTATGGATTCAGTGCTCTGTAACTACTCACGTTTCTGTACATCACATTGACTGGAAAAAGTATTTGTTGCCTGTAGTATGGATAGATTTCAATGCTTTGATCTGTTGTTTTTTCTTAAACTCAACTCTCAAAGCATGTCAGCTCCAGGAGCATCAGTGGTTGTGTCAGCAATACCCACTTCCATGAATCTTTGTTGACCGGGGAGGGTAGCGCGTTAGAGGTACAAATGAGATGAAGGATTCAGAGTGAAATATGTAGAAGGCGGCAGATGGCTGTGGAAGGAATCACCAGAGGACAAGGGACTAATCTTAAGTCTCTTTTATGGTATGCTTCAAGATTCCATTTGTAGATAAAAGCTTTCCTAATCTAACAGCAAAGGTTTGGGCAAATACAGTGTGTATAAATCCTCAAAGTGCTGACAGCCACGTGCAGGATCTTTTGCAGCCAGTGACGGGAAACTCGACGGCTTGGTGAAGGGAAGTAGTCTGCGGTGATGAATTAACGTGGGAAGCATTTAGACACGTCAGGAGGGCATAGCAATATTCATAGTCCTTGCAAAAATGTGGTGTACAAGAAGATGACAGTGCTGATCTTACTGACGCTGAAAAAAATGAATCCAATGACAGCTTTTCTTTCTTGTATAAAACATGAAGAGGTGTGTATCTGATATGCTGGAGAGCTTTCTAAATATGTCATAAAATAAATGAGGCAGAGTGGTGGGAAAACCTGTCCAGCTGTGCCAAGGGGCTGTTTACTGTCAGGATGCAGTTATTAGGAAACCTATACGGTTACGGTCTAATACCTGAGGGGTGGGAAAATGCATGGTTTGTTGGGTTAATTTGACAATATAGTTACAATAAATAGTACAGCTGTAGCTTAATTGGTCTGTGCTACCCAATCCAGTTATCTTTCCTGATAGACTGATGTGTAAATGTACATACATACCGCTTTAAAATGTGTTGGTGTTGTGATCTTCTCTGCCAGGTATTTTATTTTGGTTGAAGTTTCCTCTTGTTCTGGGTTATTCAGTTTCTTGTAGCAACTAATTTTGGATAGAATGTATGTTCACGTTATTCTGCACTTTTTATTATAACTCAAGTGTATTGGATGCTTGACATAGAATATGTACTAGTGGTATTTGAAATTACACATATTCAGTGGTCACATATGCAAGCATTTAATACTTGAAGGATACAAAAATAATTCTTGTGTGTATTTGAAATAGTAATAGTATTGGTCTTAATGGGTCAAATGCTCTCTGTGACAGTGTGCTCTCAAGTATTTCAGAGCTGAAAACACATGCTAAGCTGTCAAGACAGAACAGGCCCAGATTAACAAATAAGGTTAAAAACGTGTGTAAGTACAGAAAACTAAAATAAAGACATTGATAGTTAAGTTAATGTAAGATGCACAATTGTAAGAAAAGGAGTTTCTTGCGCTCTGACATAGCATTATGATTTTGTTTTTTATGTTTTCACCACAGTATAGTGTTAGGCTATAAACTTGGCTTAAAAAAATTCCAGAAAGGAATTTTATAATCTCTTAATAATGTAAGATTATTCAAAACTTCTCATGATTCAGATGTTTTTATTAGCTTAGTTTAGATTCAAAATTGAAAAATTATTTTAACTAGAGACACATGGTAAGAGTTTACGGGGTCTAATAGTATGAACACTGAATGTTGATCCATGAAAAGTGGCTAATACTAGCTACTTTTCTAATAGATATTGCCTAACTGTGTTGCAAGCTCTGGTAAGTATCCATGGGTCTCTTCTTCGCTATGTACCTGTAGGCATGCAGCCTATGCAGGTGCTTTTATTTTTCTGGTAGAAATACTTTTTATTATTTCTACCTTTTTTTAAGGAGAGCAAAAAAAGGGAAGATCACTAAAACCTGACACAGTCAAAAAATTCAAATTTATGATTGACAGCCATAGTGCCCATTGTGGTTTTAAGTGTTTACAAGATTGTATTGAGCTGTCTTCTGCAAGTTTGAATTTTCTGCCTATCAAACTGCTTCAATCGTAACATTCTCAACTTCATTTTTTATTCATTTAGAAGTGTTTTTTCATATGTATATACACACAAGCATGTGTACAGTAAGTGTGTATATGAACATATGTTCCAGTAAATGTGCTAAGTGTTTGTGGAGTTAGTGCATGGAATGTTTCCTTTGATGTTCTAGGCAGTTGAATTGCACCTGAACTTAAATAAAAATGCTTTTTAAGAGATATTGTTGCAATGCCCCCAAACTCATAGGCTTATGCAGTCAAGCTAAAAATAAGTAGTACTCGTGCAAGAGCAGAAGTTTTCTTGTCTGTTGTATTTGTTTAAAATATTATGGAAAAGTGTTCTGAATGTTAGGATTTTATATTTGCACTTGAATTTTAATTGTAGATTGTGTGTTGCCTCTGTGTCTCTTCAGCTTTTTAGGAGGAGCAGCATACCTCTGTCAGCTGCTGAAAGAGGGAAACTAATATGTTGGGGGTTTTAGTCATCATGTGTATGGAAGCGAAGTTTTCTGTACTAGTTACTCATTATGTTAAATCCCTACTGAAGTCTTGGTCATATGATTACTTAAAAAATCTTAGGTATACGAGCAGCCTAATTTCAGTAACGATGCTTTTGTGTTTGATATAAAGTACCTTTACAAGTGTGTGGAACATCAAGGACTAAAAATGCATCATCCGAGTTAGCGTACAGATTTTCCTCCCAAAGTACGAGGTTAGATGTGAATTTTTAAAAGAAACCTTTTTTATAACAAGTTGATGTGGAAAGAGTTTGCATTGAGTCTTTTGCCCACCAATTCTATATGCTGCTAGTAAGCCAGGTTTTTGTTGAAGGGCTAGGAATTTTTTTTTCAACTGGGCAAAAAAAAAAAAAAAAGGTGAAATACTATGTATTTATATTTTTGCAGCAAGCATGATCCCTTTCTCCCTCTTTCTTTTTTTTAACCAAAGAACTTGTTTCAATTTATTATACATGTCTAACCATACAATTATCAATGCAGCATCCCATAACTAATGCTGACCCACTTTCCCAGAAAAAGATGTTCATTGTGCATTTGAAAGGTTGAAAAGGTTTTTGTGGTTTAAATGTTGTTACATATTTTACAGCATTAGGATCTATGGAATATTTTGACAACTGCAACAGTTCAATGAAGTTGGTAATTTCTTCTTTTAATTATTTTTCATTGAACAGATTTGGAGTTAAATTTTTAAGACTTGTGTTCTGGTATAATATACAGGAACATTTTGATGAAATGTATCATGAGGGTTTTTTTATCTTATTGCAAATTAGCTAGAGATTATTGCCTTTAAGGATATTGGCCTTTAAGCATAAGGTAACCACTGGCACATAATATTGACAAAACAGTGTGGTGTTCCTTTCAGCTAGTGATCGTACGTGTATGACTGCACATCCTCTTGTAGATGAGCTGATGCATGGGCTTCAAAGATTTATCTGCAACACCCTAATCCACATACAGAGTGGGAAATGAGACTGGCTTTACGCATTTCATTAAGTAAAATACTGGTTGATCTAAAGCTTCAGTTTTTTCCACTTCCTTCCCCGTTCCCATACTAAATACAGTGCAAGTAGCGTCTTGAATTGTTGGAGATACATTAAGCAGAATTTTGTTACCTAAACGGAGTTATCTTTAATACTAAAATTATTGATAAAAACATCTTCTCCAGATACATTGTTTCCACTTGTGTATGTGTTGCCATTGTTTTTTAAAGCTCCTAAACAAATTCAACTTGGCTACTTCAAAAAAAAATTAAAAACTCCCCCCAGGAGACCATGCGCTGTTTTTTACCTCCCACCCTTCTTTCAGTGTCTTGCTATAGGAATTTGTGAAAGGTCACCTATCAGAGACCTGTAAAGAATTAATACATCTTTAACTGGTAGCTACTAAATTTGATAATGTTCTTAAGGAGCGGGGTGGGGGTGGGGGGTGGGGGTGGGAATGCCCCAAAATAACACCCCTTGTCCCCCCAAAAAACCCAAGCCAACCAACACTAAGTTTCATTAGTATCCTTGTTGAGTTGGATTTAGATATTTTTTTTACATTGTTAGCACCATGGTGAACTCTTACAATGTCAAATTATGTTTTTCTAACAGTTTAATTTTTAGTAAGTAGTACATTAATCAGATTTTTTTTAATCAAACCAGATATTTCTTGTTAAATGCAATTATTTTCATAGTAAGGGGTAACACTTTATTTTAAGTCTTCAATCTAAATTCTTAGCATGGGCGCTAGCTATGGAAATATTTTAACTTCAGTAGCCTGAACTTTCCTATGCTCAGCTCTGTTGGCAATATAAGAATACCTTTGTGTTACTAATCTGTACAAAGTTAGTGTTTTCATTATAATTATCCTGATTGTTGTTAGTTTTGTATTTTTTGCTTTAACCTACTACATTCACTTATGCTAAACTGTAAAGTTGAATAGAGAGCACTTAAAATAAAGCATACCTTTTTCAGTTTAAATTCATTTTCAACATACAGGTGTTTGCTAAGACTCTTATAGGATTATTTAATTTAAATGATAATTAAAGATTTATTTATCTAACACTTTAGTTTTTTTCATTAATATATGAAATGATCGTAGTACCTTATTCTTAATTAGCCTCATACCTTAGTTATATGCATTAAAATCCTAATACTTCTAAGTGAACTAACTTCTTTCTTATGTTAACAATTTTTGTAAATTATTTTTTCTTTTCTTGCAGCAAGGAGCAAATAATGCAGAAAAATTTGACTACGTAAGTTAATGTTATATCATTCTTTTTTAACTAAATTAAGTGGTAAAAGTCTCAAGGAATTCACAAGTGGAAGTTTAGTAATTTTGAATGTTTCCTCTTTTTATCTGTATTTGGCTGTTTAAACATTTAGTGGTTTGGATTGCATTTGTAAAATTGTGTTACAAGATTTAGGGTAAGGCTGGATTGAAAGTTCATCAGTTAAAACTTCTCAATGTCTGAAAACGTTAGCATGCCTTTCCCTCCCCCTCTGTCTCTTAACAGGTGATGCAATTCATGAATAAAATGGCTGGTAATGAGTATGTTGGATTCAGTAATGCTACGTAAGTGGTTTTTATTTACATAATGAAGTTAGGTGGAAAATGCCTCAACTAGTAGTTGACATACTGAGTTTCTGGCAAAGTTCAGTTATTTACGTTGAAACCGTCATTTCATCCCTAATATTAGAGGGTGTCTTTTGGCTTAAAATTCACAAGAACTTCAGTTGTGCATGTCTCTAACATCAGTGTGGCTAAATCTCACGCAGAGGCATTGGTTACCTCTGTGAAGTTCATTATTCTTAGTGCTCTGTTGGCGCTATGGCAGCGAGAGCTGTACGTGCAACTCTTATCTTCCTGGCATTCGTATTAAAAAATAAATTCTGCATGTCGGTGGCTGCATATCAAATGTTTAGAAAGCATTTGTGTTGGTAACCACGACTGTGTGTATTCAGTTGTCCAAGCTAGTTCACTCCAACTGGGTGTAGTGGGATAAGCTTCTGTGGCAACTCCTGTCCCGTTACTAGAACGTTTGTGTTTGCAAGTAGTGTATCTTTTACGTGCATTTTTACTGAGTTATGTTACGTGTCTCTGAAGTTCACCTTTTTTAAAAAAGAAAAGTTTTGAAGCGTTGTCTTTTTAATTTTTTTTAAATTTTATTTGAAGGTTCCAGTCCGAAAGAGAGAGTGGAGATAGAAACTTTGCAATCGGCTATTACCTGAAAGAAAAAAAGGTTGATCTCTCTTGTTGTTGTATTTTGAAGACTCTGTGCTGGGGTTTTTTCATAGTCTGAAGATTTTTAGCTTTGTTAATGTACAGTATGGCTTAAATTATACGCTGTTTATACTTTCATACTGTTACTCAAAATACTGTCATTTAGGAAGTGTGATGCTTCTGTCATTTTAACAGAACACCCGTTATCTTCTTCCAGGATCATAGCCATAATAATTTTTTTTGTTTGTCATAAAATGTATAATATGTGCTGTAAGGATGACTTCATAAAACTCCTCGATGAGTTTTGCAGTTTGTTGATTTAAATATGTTGAAAGCTGTACTGAAAAATATTTTCATACCTGGCTTATTGAGGTCTCTGCACTGTTATTTTTAAATCTGATGTGATTTCCATTTCTTCCATTAAAACAAATACTTAATTTAAAATCTGCCTAATGCTTAATATGCTGATAAGAATATAGCTTAATTTATGTCTCTCTAAAAGTGATAGTAGAAAGAAAAATAATAACTTTACCTAAAGACTCTATTTTTCTTCCACAGTGCTTTCCTGAAGGCACGGATATGGTTGCTATACTAGACTTCTATTTTCAGGTAACTGACTTGAAAATTGAGGCTCTTTAAAGAATTACTATTACAAGCAGTAGAAGTTGATTTTTTCATAGATATAAAGGCTTTAATGGCTTACAGTTAAACTTGTCGGCTTCTGTTAAAACTCTGGAAATGAATGATGTTATATTTGCTGTATCCAGTTCTGCTTTTGTTTAGGTGATGTACTTAAGCATCTTCATTGCTAATGCAAAGTAGCAATAGTCTTTACAACACTAGTAGTTAGAAGCTTAAAATGTATTACTTCAGAGAGTTTGACATAATACTTCTGCCTCTTTGGGTTGCTATTCTTTATTGTATTGTGAAGTACGTTAAACTGTGTGTAACTAAAATAGTATATGCATGCTGTGTTGTAAGCTCAAGGATAGTGTTATAAAGGAAACAATATAAGTATCTCCTCCTTTTTGTTTAATTCAATGCTTATGAGTAAAACAAAAGAAACCAGTCATATATATTCTCCCCTCCCCCATTTTTTTTCTTTTTCGCTTTCAGCAAGTTATTTGCAACTGTCACAAAGTGAGAATTTGGCAAGTGTGGAGGTATTTCCTCAGTAAGGGTTTCCTAATGTTAAAACATGCTGCATATAGTTCTCAAGAGGCAGTTCAGGTTGTGTTACTGATTCAGCCAGTCTGGGATAGGTTAAAAAAAATAATTCTCAAAATGAATCTGGTTTTGATTCATGAGACTTGCTCTCGTGCAAAATATAAAACAGTGGTTTTTTAAATGCAGATTTAATCTGAGGTTTTTGTATTGGGGTGTGCCTGCTCTGATCTTTAGATTGAATGGCTGTTTATGAAGTAAGGTGTCTGTGATTAGCCTTAGTTGACCTCTTGTTGAGTTGGAATCTAGGTATAAGCTAATAGTCTACTCTGAACTTCTGTTATTACAGAACAAAACTGACCATTTATTTGAATTTACTGTTTAAACATGCTTTTTAAATGCTTCCTATCCCGCTGCCTCAAGTCCTGATATGCTTCTGAGTGCAAAGTTATTCATACCTTAAGAAATGTCAAAACTAACTTTCTTGATGTATTTTAATTTGGCCTTATTTTCATACATTATGACCTCTAATTTCATGACTGCATGTATTTTTTTTCCCCTTGTAAAATCCCTGTTTTACTCCATACTTGCAAAAAGGGCAGCTCATACATGAGTGGCAATTCTCTCTTGGTTTTTTTTTTTTCTTTTCTTTTCCCCCTCACTGTACAATGCTTACTTTCCAACACTCTACTTGGATTCTACTTAAAAGGCTAGTTATTTCTTTTCTTTGGGTTTTCTGTAATGCTCCTTCTTCCCATGTATAACTGGGAACTTTCTGAACAGGAATAAACTTAGTTTCCTATTATTTCTGTAAAGTGAGGAGGGGTTATTCTCATTTTAGAGAACCAAGGTACAAAATGCAGGCGCTTAAGCTGAGAACCTAGAAACACTTTTTTCAAAGTAGGTGATATTGTGTAATACTTCGTATGTTTAAAACACAGTTGCCATTTTAGATGCGTCTCTGACAATCTCTTGATTTGCAACTCCAGTTGATTGGACTAGGATGTATTGAGTTTGGCATCCGGAAAGTAAGAATTCCAGGTAGTAACTACTCATGCAAACTTGGCTTAGGTAACTTCATCAAGTATCATGTAATGACTGTTTGGCAAAAGCAAGAATACGAGCACTAGTTTGTTTACTTTTCAGAGTAGCATTTCAGCTTCAGGTTGAAACCAACTTATCTTTTGGTTTCTGCAGAAATGAGGCAGCATCAGGTGATGGCATCATATCACATTTCCTGATGTGTCACCAAAGTATGTATAGTCTGTACTGAAGCAGGGATCCTGGGAGAAACTATCATGTGGTCGTATCATTAATATATCGTAAAGTATATATAAGAGAGAAGTGAAATAAGGCTGCATCAGCAGGAAGTGCTGGTATTAAGACTTGCATGTGCTAGAGTTTGCAGCTTTAAATGTACTATTAATAATGTGTGGGATCTTCTAAGGCTTTAAAAACCCCATCCCACACAAAACAAACTCAACATTTTTTAAAAAAAACCCCAAACAGTCATTTTGTGGCTTTGCCATTGAAGCAGATGCAAAATACTGAGGTTGTTTCCTGGACCTCTTCCTCTCAAAAGAATATAAGGGGGGTGGGGGGAGGTATCAAGCAGATACACTAACCCATGAAAATTAGTGTCCCAAACTATTAAGAGGGCTTACAAACACTATCGCTGGGATCTGTAAAGTAGGAATATTGAGACCATATTAATTGATGCGACTAGCGTCATCTAACGAATGTTATGCTACAGGTTATTTTATGAGATGTTATTTCTATAGAAATTTCTATATTTCTATATTGATGATCCTGCTATAGTTGGCCTTGCTGTGCTAGAAGTATCAATTCTTATAATCTCTTATTTCTTTTTCATAAGCTGTGCTCAATAGAAGTAACATGTGAATCAGCAAGTGTGATGGCAGCAACTTTGGCTAACGGTGGCTTTTGCCCGATCACTGGTGAGAGAGTCCTGAGTCCTGAAGCAGTCCGGAATACCCTGAGTTTAATGCATTCCTGTGGCATGTATGACTTTTCAGGGCAGTTTGCCTTCCATGTAAGTAGTTTTCAAATATTATAGCTGACCAGGAAGATTAATCTGTGCCGTTGTTTTCCATGTTCCAGGGCTGGCTGGTTTGCTTCTAGGGGAGAGGAAAGGGTGTTACATAAATTGTTTAGTAATTGAGCACATTGTGTGGGGAAGTCTCACCTAGGATTCATGGTACTACTAGTACAGCATACCTTATGGCACTTACTGGTCTCTGCCACTTCACATCTGGGAATCCTTTTCATGTAGAAACATAAGTACTGTCCCTTAAAGGCTGTTCACGAGACAAACAGGTCCTGATGCAGATGTAACTGGAAACTATAACTGAAGCAATCCTGCTGGACAGGAGGTAAAGGATAGCAGAAAGCCTTTGCAGACAGTTGCTTTTTCTTCACCAACTCAGGCTCGTGAATTGTCCTCATGTGTTGTGAAAGTGGCTGTCGTATATATTTGCCATGCTTTTGTTTTCCAGCAGCATGTTTCTGTATTTATTGCAAGATGTACTGCATCTTATTTGTGCTTTCAGCACTTTGTTTTGGGCATTTTTAGTTTTTCCTTGTTGTGTACACATTAAATTGATTGTGGTGCTTCACGTGACCTAGAAGGTATTGCTTAGAGAGCTGTGAGGCTGTGTGACAAGTTAGTTCCTATTGGAAAAAAGCAGTAACTCGCTGGATTGTAAAGGAGGTGATTGTATACTTTCATGGGCAGACTCTTCTGTTTTCTTGGGTTTTTATTTTTTACCTTTTCCAGTCAAGATTATTTTTGTTACGTATATAGCTTTGTACTACTACCTTGTTGCAAACCGTTTATGGCATACACTTGTGTGCTGCTGCTTAGTTGTAGGTGCTTTTTTTTTAAATCTCAAAATACATTTAAATTATCTTTTTCACTGTGTTACTGATTCTCTGTGTTATGGAGAGGAAATAACTATGATCATGTACCTCTTGTTTGCCACAAACTGTGCTTCAGGTTGTTGTCTAAAAAGAGATCAGTAATAATACTTTCCCAGCTCTAAGTGTGTTCCAGACCTATGTTTTATAAATGCTGCATAATAATCTTCAGTAAAATGCTAATGCGTTGTGTTAAAATAGCGAAGAATGTTTGCAGATCACAGTAATTCTGCAATTATTCTATAGGTTGGTCTTCCTGCAAAGTCTGGAGTTGCTGGTGGGATTCTTCTGGTTGTTCCTAATGTCATGGGATTGATGTGCTGGTCACCTCCTTTGGACAAGATGGGCAACAGCGTTAAAGGAATTCACTTTTGTCACGTAAGCAGCACTGCCTTTAGTGGTTTGGTTTTGCCTTGGGGTTTCTTTTTGTTGTTTTGGGGTGTGTGTGTGTTGTTGGTTTTTTTCTTTGTTTACGGAACTGCAGTTAGTATAGCTGAGGTCTAAGTGAACTAGAGTGATTTGTTACTCTTCCGTACATAGCAAGTTTCATCTGATCCAAAGGTGAAAGTCGAAGAAGAGAGATCTGTATTTTAGTAATAAATAACACTTTAATTCAATGAGATTTAAGAAAATACGATGACAGAAACAGTGGAGAAATTTATTGTGGAAAAGCTTTGAAAAGGAGCACTTTACTAAGTAATGGAAGAGCTGGTCTCTTGTCCACTGCATTATAAGCTGAAGGGCTCTGCTTACAGACCTCTTCCTCTCCATTCACGAGGTGAACAATTTTCAAAACATTGGAAATGCAGCTTGTGTTTCATTATAACGAAAGAAAGATTGTAATGAAATATTGCTATTCTGATGTATATTTTTAGACTGATTTTTGTCTGATATAAAATATGTCTTCATAGATCAAGCCCTGTTGTTGGGCGAGCTTTTCCTAGCTTCGTCTCTTGCTTTTGAAAGGGCTGTGGGCAGTCTGTTGATAGCAGCATTAGAAGCAGGAGAGATTTTGGAGAGTACTTCGTAATGATTAATAAAGAGTTTTTTCTAGGAGAGGAGAATGGAAAAAATACTACCTGCCTGTTTTATTTTTTCTCTAAAACTACCTTGCAATACTGATTAAGTAATAATAAATGCAGAGGGAGGGAAAAGTCTCCAAAAAAAGGGAATAGTAGGATATCTAGAGCCTCACAGGAAACGTAAGATTATTGGTAATGCTTTGGAAGTTACAGGCATAACTAGACACTTTTTTTTTCTTCTCCCTTCTTCCCTCCCCCCCTTCTTTTTTTAAAACTAGTGATGACAGTTAAGCTGCAGTGATACTAGTTTGGGTGGACTTCAGTTCGTAGGGTGAACACTTGTATAACTAGTCTTCACTTAGCTTATTGACAACAGCGTGGGATTTACAGTACGCAAGGGTTTAGTTTGTGTGGATGAGCAGCAGTTAAAACTTTTTATACTTCTATTTATCTGACACCTGTACAGCTGCAAATTAAGAGTACTAAGAAGTTACCAATCCAGGTTTAAATATTAATGTTCCATGTGAAATGGTCTTGATAATTTAAATGTAAAATCATAGAACAGTAGGTAGGTGAAGGATTTACTGCATTTATTCTGTATTATAATAAGACCTAAAAACTGATAAATGATCATGGCGTACAAGTAACGTGAATGCAACATTCACTTTTAAAAATGCAACAGCATAGTGAAGTTCTGTAGTTAATGACCTTCCAGTCAAACTGAATTAAACTCTTGTCACACATTTTCTTTTTTCATCCTTTTGATTGAAGTTTTATGTGCTAGACTAGCCCGGATTATTCTTCCTGTCCCTGAAGCATTTCATACAGCTTGAGTAGAAATACATTAAACAAGTAGTAATTAGCAAAATATCTGGTTTTGTACTACTTTAAAAAGGAGTTTAAAGGTGTTATTAGAACTTAATCATACCACTGTATTACGTTCAAAGGGCCTTACAGTCATTGGTATTGATTTATTTAATAAGCTTCTCTTACTACTAGTTCAGGTGATGGTAGGTTATGATGTAAAACATAAGTGGTAGTATTATCACAATCTCACGTGCATTTGACTATCATATACAAAAAATAATGTGTGTTCTCTAAATATTTGCAGGATCTGGTTTCTTTGTGCAATTTCCATAACTACGATAATTTGAGACACTTTGCAAAAAAGCTTGATCCTCGCAGAGAAGGTGGTGATCAGCGGGTAAGTTAATACGTGTGTTTAGTGAGTATCGCTTGTAGACGTCAGAAAAAATACAGAAAGTTCTCTAAATGCAAAACTGCTCAATGACATGTATTGCATCAAAGCTTTCAGATTACCTAGTTTACATTATTAGTGGACACTTACCTGGGTGGACCACACTATCACAGGGCTTTGTACAGCAGAATTTCAGATTCGATTTGTACCTCCATTTCATGCAGTTCATCTCCCTTGCTAGGCTAAGTGTATGGTATCTGAAAAAGTTACAAAGAGTTTTACTGTACTGGTTGCCTTTAACAAAGATTTGACCAGCTGGTGGGCTTAGCCTGTCTGTTCTGTGCTGCAGTGCATGGGATGTATGTTTAGCATTTTTTCACAGTGATATCTCTGAGACCACATGACTTGCTGAGAGTTGCACAGGCAGTGAATTTAGGCGTTCTAGTGCTGTAGGCAAGTGCCTGTTACTAAGGAAGCGGTCTGGGAATGAGCTGAATCCACTCCACCTACATCATGTACGAAAGATAAAAGTGTGAGGGTGCTTGAGATCAGGAAAACCTCTTTGCTTTTATTACCATTAATGTTTTAACTAAAGCATGAAGTTTTCAATAGGAAAAGATACAGTAGAATGATCTTTAAAGTGCTTCTATTTGCATGTATACATCTAACAAATACCTGATTTGGAATTTGAATTTTTTGATAACTGGAAAAGAGAAAATAACAGTTTGTGTGAAGAGGTGAAAAACTTGAGTCTGTTAGCATTGACTGCAAGTATGGATTTTTTTAATTTTTTTTCCTTCAAATACACTAATAAATAATGTATGTTGCTTGAACAACTAGCATTCCTTTGGACCAATGGACTATGAGAATCTCCAGCAAGAACTTGCTTTAAAAGAAACAGTATGGAAAAAAGTGTCACCTGAATCAAACGAGGACATCTCCAGAACCGTAGTGTATAGAATGGAAGGTCGGGGAGAGCAAAACTAAATGAATGGGTTCTAGTTTCATTAAATCCTTCATTTTAAAGATCCTCAAGCATCTCTAGATTTAACTTTTATTTGAATATTGTTTACCTGGTGTTTCATTTATATATACATTTTGTGTAAATTCTGTATGCTATACCAAAAAGACTGTCAAAATTCACGGGCCGGGGCTGGGGGGGGAGGGCGGGGGGAAGCACATGCAAACAACAAAACCCAAACCTGTTAACTGGCTTTTGTAGTTACTTAAAACATCTTAGAAAAAGGTAAATCTGAATGTTTTCAAAGATATACCACTTTTGTGTATATCTGTTAATTTTTGTTTATATCTGAGAATTTTAAGTAAATTAACTTTAGAGCTAAGCAAGAACTTACGTGTCTTCTGATCAGGGTCAGCAGGTAAAGATAAAAGAATTTTAATTAAAATATAAAGTAAAATAGCATCAACAAAATACAGCAAATTCATGAATCTCTAAATAATTGTATATTAAGTGGAGATAGGTTCTGAATCATTACCATATCCTTGGTTTTTTGTTGTTGTTGTTTGTTTGTTGTTTTTTTTTTTTAATATGAGCTTTCAAATTGCTTTGAACAGAAATGGATCCTTTGGATCTGCCAGGCTGGCAAAGTTTGGTGGTTTGTTTTTTGTTTTTTTTTATCAGACCTTTAGTAATTAATACTAACATTTAAATAAAAAAAGCAAAAATGACTGGGGAGGACTGGGAGAAGGGGGAAGAAAAACCTGCCTTGTTTGCAGGTTAACTAATGCAGCAGAAAGATTTCTTACCAAACTATTTTGAGTGTCTTGCTAGCGGCTTGTACTGCCAGCTGGTAGTTATGACTCAGAAGTCTGCCTTACTAATAATGCTGTGCTCCACCCTCGAGAGGAATGTAAGCAATCTTGGTTTTAGAGTAGTAACCAACAGAGTAGTGAGCAGGACGTATTTTCAGAGTCAAGCAGATAGGTAGATATTATTAAAGCTGTTTACAATTAACTTATTTTTCAACCGCAAATGTATGTGCGTGTTCATATATGAGATCAGAGGTTCCATTTACTTACACGTGAGCAAATGTTTAAAAAGTGATTATTAATTGTTAATTTTTAAAATGATAGTGAGTTTGCACTGCTGTCAGCTTGAAACAGGACTTGCGTTCTTCTACAGGCAGCCGCACCAGTTCATCTGCATAATTTGATAATTTTGAATCTCTTGAGTAGGGTGTAGTTTGCAATGGTTGTATATAAGCTTCGAATAGGCTCAGTAGGCGGTGCTGGACAGAGGGCACAGGCTTGCTAAATTCTTGACCTTGTAGCTATTAGATTATTAATGATGCTAAAAATCTCAGACAATTATTCTGTAGAAGTTTTAACCCTTTATAAGTTTGTAGATAGTTTGAGACATCCCACCCCCAGTACACATTACGCAGAGTCCTGGTTTATAAAACTGCAGAGAACTTGTCTAGGTAGTGATGAGTGGTGTTAGCTCGCTGAGGATTTTTAAGAGCCAGTGACAGATAATTCCTTAATAACACCTCCAACCCTTCTCCCTGCCCCCCCTCCCCCAATCCTCCTCACTTTTTAGTTTATCTAAAACTCCAAAGAGCATTCATACGCGAGTTCCGCATAAGGGAGGAGTTAGGTTTTTCCTGCCCCTTTTTTTGACCCATCTGGATGTTTATGAATTCAGGAAGATGCATAAAGCAAAGCTGATGTTCTCTGTGAAAGCAAGCTGTTCTTAATTACTCGTGTTTAGGTATGGATAGTCTTGCATAAGCATTTGAAGTAAGCTCTGACTAAACCCTGAATAATCTTCATTGTCTAGCAGTGTATTGTCAAAGGATGGGTTTCCTGTCTTTGAAGCCTAGATTAAAATGTTTAAGCAAAAGAATACAGAACATCAATTTCCAGTGAATTTGAAGTCCTGCTGGGATGAAGAGGTAAATCTGTGGTGCAGATGTCAGTAATAAACGTCAGTCATAAATTACTGAATAATAGCTGTTTTATAATCTTATCGTGGATGATAAGGTTAGATTTGTCAGTGCTTATCTTGAAAATAAAGTAAAGGCAAAGTCTTGAATTACGAAAGTTTCACCTGTTTGAGGATTTTACAGTAAACTAGTAGTTACAGAGACATAACAGGTGTTCAGACCCTGCAGGGTTACATGTCTTTACCTGAGGGACCCTCAGTTGCAAGAGGGACCATAATGTGTCTGTGCTGCTAATGAAAAGTATTTACAGTGATGACATGTTGCAGGTGAAACTACTGATTTAATTAAAAAAGGAAAATGTATGATGCAAGATTTGCTTGATCTAATTCCACATATCGTTTTCTGGGGTTTAGTACTATTTGAATCTAATTCTAAAAATGTAGTTGAGGATGGAAAGTTGTTCCATCTGGGTTTCAACTTGAAAATAAAACCTTTAACCGTATTTATGTTTGGCAGTTACATACAAAACTTGTGGTAGAGGCAAATCGTGCATGGGAAATATAAAATTAAGGAAACTACTAGGTCTTTAATACGCATAATAAGACTATTTAGGTTACAGCTTACAAAAGCTTTACGAGAGAGAGATTACAGTTCTGTAATATATGCTTTAGAAGCCCGTCTCAGAATTTAAGCCAGCCTCTAGTTAGGAGGGGTCAGGAGGAGACTCCTTTGGACCAGTTGGTAACTTGCCTGCACTTCACAGTTCCTTGGTCTGGCCGGCCGTGTCTGCAGGTGGCTTTTACTGCTGGCAGGGTACGCGGCTAGCGGGGACCATAGCAGGGGCTGCCAGGACGCCTGCGTCCCCTTGGGTGAGCGGGTCTGGAAGTATGTGGCGATAGAGGCTAGTCATTGAATGTCTGAAGTCTGCAACGGTTTTAGTGTTCACCTGTGCTACAGTAAATAGCAATTCTTGATATTCAAGCATTTTAGCTGTTTGTTTGTTTTTCTTTGTCAGCATCATTAACATTTCATTAGAAATGTAAATGCTTTTTAAAATTTTATTTTAGCATTTGTGTTGTACCTTTTGGCTCAGTTGTTAAGTTACCTGTCTCGTTTTCCATTTTTCATTTGCATTGTATGTTATTTATGTATCCAATTTCCAGCATGCTTATTTTTGTATTGTTTAATAAATTTATTTTAAGCTGATTTTTATTGTATTTTTTTTCCCTCAATGGAGAACAGATTTGTTCAAACACCTTTTTGAGACTGAAGTGAGATAGTGAGCACTCCGTTCTAAAAGAGAGAAAAAGTTCTGGAAAAGTAGGTGGAATAAGCAGATTTCGTTAAACCAGTCATTGAAAATCTTCCCAAGATTTCTTAAACATTTTGTACAATAATCTAATTATTTTTCTCTTTGTACTGTTGTCTTGGAAAGTTGAAAGCAAATATCAAAGTAGCAAAACTTTCTCACTGTGACTTTGCTAATAAAAATGTCATGGTGCAGTAGGGTATTAATGTCCCTGCGTATTTGTGTGGTTTTAAAGATACTAATTCAGTCACTTGGAAAATACATGGCTAATGGTACCAGCGCCAGGGTGGCGACTGTAGATCCTGAGCATTATGAAGTGAAAAATACAGCTTGTAATTACGTATAGCAAGGATGGTGGTCCAAACCCCACATCCTTGTGTAGTAGCAGTAGTAGGATCTGAACAATGGTTTGTTGAATCTGGGTTCCTGGCAAAGCACTTGCCCTTTGTCACAGGCTTACGTGTCTTTCTGTGAAAATCTATTTCAGAGACTGAATAGTAGATGTATTTATAATGTGGTGATTCCGAGGCAAGATTTTGTCACTAGAGATCTGCCTGTACTGAGGATGGCCATAATTATTAATTTAACTTTTCTGTAGATTGATTTATAAACTGCAGTTACTTGTACTGTGTTTCTAAAATTGGCTTTATGTTCCTTGTACATAAAATACCACGTATCAAAAGAGTGTATTCTCTGAAAGTCGTAAAGACGAGGAAGGGTGGAAGAGTAGTAGATACAAAGAGGGAACCACCGGTGATCTACTATGGAATTATTTTGGCTCTTACATTTTGTTTTTCATTGTGCAATTTTGTCAAAAGACCAGTGGGTGGGCAGATGAATAAAAAGGCAACGGAGTCAGAAGAGGGTGGGCGGGAGGGGGAATATAGAGTATGTTGTTTTTTCATTGTTCTTATTTCTTGTGGTCTTGATACATACATGTCATTGATGCACAATAATTAGCTGTAAGCAAAGTAGTTAATTATGAGCTTCATAATTGGCGTGTCATGTTTTGGTATCCTAAACATTGTTTGTAGGCTTTTACTGTTTTATTTTTGTGTATTGTTTGAATATTTCTCTAGTTTTCTGGTGGGAGTTCAGAAGCAGTTACTGTAGTAAAAGAACAAACTTCTCAGTGCAGTTCTTCCTGGGATGCCTAGATACACCTAATACATTATGTTCAGTGCGGAGTCTCTTTGAGGAATTTGAATGTCACAGAAAGGTTATAGTAGTTGCAGGCATGGCAAGAGTCTTTAAAGCAGGCAGAAAAATAACTAAACTTTACCTTTTTTTTTTTTTTTTAATCTTGCTAGTATCTTCTGTTCCATGCTTCTTGTCCGGTCTAGAAAACTCACGACTAAGTAGTGTGTATAATGATGTGCACTTAAAGGATGGGTCATGCACAGTCCTGTGTTCTTCCAGGAATTTACATCCTGCTATGTGGAATAGTTTGTTGCAGTCTAAATTATTAAACTACTCAATTTAAATCAAGCAATTTCTGATTTACCATTAGCTCCTTCTAGAGAATACTGCGTGCAAAATAGAAATGCCCTCTTCCCTTTTGGTTTTCATGCAAGTAGAATTTGATGTTATTACCGGCGTCTAATACTGCTTTATGCAGACTTTTGATACCGCTTGAACACTTCACATTTAGAAGTGTTTGCAAGACTTGAGTGGCAGAGCTCTGCACAGAGTTCAGTTACTTCTGAAAATGCACGTGCAATAGCAGGCCTTGTGTAGTGTTAATCTGAGGCTGCAGTTTAACTAAATGCAGCCTTACAATAGACTTTAGGCTGGCAAGTGTGCCGGTGGGAAGTTTGCTGGTTTTTTTTGGTTTGGTTTGTTTTCTTGGGGTTTTTGCACCAGTTTAAGTAGTTTAAACAGAACTTAATTTAGGTAATGAAGCTGACGTGGATGCGTGACCTAGAGTGAGGCTGTTAGAGTTAACTGGACCGTGGAGATTTTTAAGAAGGAAGAGACAGGCATGTTTACACGTTGGGAGAATAATAGACGTTTTGACACCTCGGCACTAAGGCTGATGAGGAAACAGGGTTGGAGGAAGGACAAGCGGAAAAGAAAATAATTCTAGAATGCTTTTCTACCGTCAAAAATGTTCCAGCCAGCCCTTACTTCCACGTATTTCATTTATGCAGCAGGCACGTGGGGGACCACATCTCTTGTTAAGGCAATGCTTCCTGGTTTAGCTGCTGCTCTGCTCTGCTCTTGACCTAGCTGGCACGTAGCTGGTGCCTTCTGTGGGGCCCTCTGCATGCTCTCCTGATACCAGGAGAAGGCAAAAGCTGTCCTCTGCATCTTTCCAGATGTCCTCTGAGCCCTTTAGCTGATCGGTTACAGCTACCAGTTAGGTAGCACTGTTATTTTGTAAGTTACAGGCAGTTGGTAGTACTGCTGCTAGAGATCAGTGTATGTGAATTTCACAGTTACTTGGTCAGACTTGGAATACAGTCTGACTACTTTTGGTTTTGGTCCTCTCTATTCGTGCTTCTGTTTAATCTGGTTGGCATCATGATTTTTCAGTGAAATTGCATGAGTCTGATTCTTACTTTTATATTGCTGAATATTCTGAAAAATTGAAATAATTGTTTTGGTAATGCAGTCAACAAATACCTTATTTTCTTTGTAAAGTTCTTTAATAGCTAAGTGCTATCATTAAGTAGGCTTTTCCCTTGAGCTGCCAAACAGCTGGTGTGCAGAATTTGAAGTTTGCACGTGTTACTACAGATCTCGTGCAGCCTGTAACATGGGAACTCACCTTACTATATCCCTTCTTAAATCAGGTCAGTTTTACTTGGCTGGTGATGATCATCGTAACCCTTTTGTATGAAGTGCAGGAGGTTCTAGTGCCTGTAAGCAACCCAAGAATTGAAACCATAGGGTCGCATAGCTTGGAAAGGATCTGTGGAGATCAGTCGGTCCAGCCTCCTGCTCGGAGCAGGATCTAACATCGGTTAGATCATGTTGCTCAGGGACTTGGCCGGTCAGGTGTTGAAAACCTCCAAGGATGGGGTTTCAGTAATCTTACTGGGTAACCTGTCCCTGTGCTTTACCGCTTTTATCAAATATACTTTTTTTTTTTTCCTAACCTCCAGCTGAAATTTCCCTTTCTTTAGCTTGTGATGGGGACTCTTCTCTTTTCACTGTGCATGATGAGCTTACCGTCCTGTGGCAACCTGTTGGCCTTTAGGGAGTCCTAGAAGTGGCAGAGGTAAAAACAGCTTTTGGTCAGCAATGACAAACGTTTTCACCTCCTGCTGTATTTTCCTACTGGATCCTAAATTATTTTTTTTTTATTATATCACTGAAAATAAAGTGATTTAAGGACTTTAAAATGCCATATTCACTTGATTTTTCTATTAAAGCGTAAAAGGCTAAATGCAAACGTGGAAGTATATTATTTGCTGAGGGACAGCATGTTACTGTTGGGACCTCTTGTGATCAGAGCTCTTATCAAACAATAAACGGAGAACACAAGTGGGGTGATAGGAAGAGATAATGTTGCTTGTTTCCTGTTGATGTCATTCACTAGTCCAGCTTTTTCCTTGAAGCAGGCAACTTCATTGTTTGCCTAGAAATTACTCATTCCATATCAATTTTTTTGGCCTGTTAGATCTGGTTTTGGTTATATATGTAGCTTTGGCTTTCTGTATGAGAGGTGCATTTCACGCTGCTTTTAAAGGGCTTCTCTTTTAAACTTCTCCAACCTTTTAGCTGTCTTGCCATAATTATTAAAATTAGTAATTTCGGTCTGAGAATGAATTGTTCTGATCAAACATGTTTAAAAAAGAAAAGAAAAGCCACCTATGCCATTGCCGAAAAGGGTCAAGAATTATGATTTAGGACATGGGGAAGCAGGCTGAACAGCTGAGTACACTTGCCCCATCTAGCAAAGGCTGATGGGGAATAATACGACTGTTCCCGTGGTATGGAGATAAAACCATGGAGCCACAAGATCTGTTTAAGCTAAGAAATATTTCCAATGCAAGGAAAGCAGGTCCTGAATAAGTAGGCTAAAAATTAGGAGGTTTATAGAAACACGTTCCTAATAGCTTAGAAACAACTGTCCCGACAGGAGCAGAGTGCAGTTTTCTGGTAAGATTTCCCCTATTCTGCTTTCAGCCTGTAAGGTGTAGTCAGTCTCTTGCTAGTAAAGTTTCAGTAAGCATCTTTGGGAACATCCTCCTCTATTTTGGGAAGAATTCCAGTTCCAAGTCCTGTAGTTAAGAGGAAACTGTTGTCCGTAATTTGTGAAGTACCTACAGCCTGGGAAGCGGGAGCATTATTCTACTCGGTTGTGTGGGTATCAGTTGTAGTCAATAGGTCCTTGAAAAGGCAGACGTTCTTTTGTCCTGTCTGCTTAACACAGCTAGCGTCAGTAAAGCGCCCATCAGCATTCTGCTTTATTCATGGGACTGTGGTTGATCCCAGTCCTTTGGTCCCAAATCTTGCAGTGTTAGTAATGTCTGTATCCACTACTTCAAAGGCTCTTGTTTTTTTCCTGCACCCAGAGTCAACTGCTCAGTGTTCATTCCCCTTGTTAAGGTTTCTGTACGCTTTTTGTTGCAGAAGTGTTTGCAGGGATTAGCGTATGAAAGGGCCGAACAGAAACTACCAAAGTCTGCATCATGAGATGGTGATGACCCTAAGATTCCTGTAATAGTTTACTACAAGAATTATTATTTTACTGGTTTGAAACTTGTGGTCAAACTTGCAGGCAAAACTTCGTTACTGGTAAGAAATGCTGCAAAAGTTTGACAACAGAGTCAGTTAAAGCCTTTGAGAGAAGGTCCTTCATTTTCTTCCCCATAACTTTGATGCTTTGGACATGGCAGCAAGATTCAAGTATTTTTGCCCAAACTACCGATGGGAAATGCATACCACCTAAAACTGGAAATTCGCTTGGCCTTCATCTTCAGACTTGAAGGGTGAAAGTCTTTGTGCCTTTTCAACCTCAAATGTTTCACTTGATCTTGTAAAATTTTTGTTAAAATTCTCTGCTTTCTGTTCCTTTGTGGTACTATTTGTGACAAACAACCCAGCAGTAACACCTTTTGCCACCAGGACAGGGGCCAGGTTAGATTTTGTTATTACTCCCTCTTGGTAAGTCACAGTTCTCTGGAACAGCCTGATTCACTAACTGAATTTTCTTCATTAGGTCGTCAAAAATGGTGCTTGCTGGCACAGTTTATGAGCTTATCAATGCCCATGAAAGGTTTTTGGGGGATTTGGGTTTGTGGTGGTGTGTGTGGGTTTTTTGTGTTTTGTTTTGGTTGGTTGGTTTTGGGTTTTTGTTTTGTTAAATGTATGTGAAATTAACCAACTTTAGGTCTTAAATCTAGTTAAAGATGATTTGAATCTTTACTTCATGTTTTGGGAGTTTTGTCGGTGATACGCTTAATGCTGTTGTCTCCAAAAGTAAGAGGTATGTTGATTCATTGATACCAGAAGAAATCAGAAAAAGCTGGTGGAACCAAGCATGACCAAGCTCATTGTAGTCTAGTCAGGCAGTTCTGGTACACGAGCGTCTCTTCTCTTCCCAGGATTTGTACCTTTTGAGATCAACATAATCGTTCCCAAAGCAAAGGTCACGGGTATGAAGCAAAGGGTAAGGCATCTGTAAGGGAGCAGCTCTCGAGATTAGCTACTCTTCTGCCAGACTCCTCGGTTTGTGCAGGCGTGCACGTGCGCAGGGAGGGAAGCTCCCCAGTCACTGCAGCGTCATCTAAGCCCTGGTGAAGCTTCCACATGAGTTGCTGAAGGCCTCCTGTGTTGAAAAATTTAGGATCATCTGTGAGTTGTTCAGGGGCATCTGTGACGGGGCAAGATCGGCTGTGTCCATCCTAGGACCTGTTCTTAATGTTACGTGCCATAGTTGTGTGTAAGAAAATCCTGAGGCCTTTTTGCAGGAATTGTCTTCCAACTGGAGGAATTTCCTTCCTGGGATCTTGTAATGTAATACTGGTGGGGTCAACGGCTCTGAATTTCGAGCTCTGACTTGTGTGGGTTTTTTCTGCATACCCCTTGAACCAGTTCAGCTCAGTAGTGGTTTTATCTGTTAGGTTTTATCTTTCCCCTTTCTATCATGTGCTGTTCTTCCCAGATTTCTTGCTGTCAGGCTGAGTGTGCCCTGCCACTAATGATGGTACAGGAAAGGAGGGAACCGGCCCATCCATGCACCCTGGACTATCTTATGATACTAGTAATATTTTCCAGTAAAAATCGTCCTGAGTGCCCCGATTCTTGGGGGAGAGGCTTGTATGCAGGGATTCAACTCAACTTCGGTTTGTGTGACCCGCTCTCCACCTCTGGAGCTCAAGTTCTGGAGTCAGTATTGGTGAAGGATTGATTCTTTTGCCTCCCTTGGGGGAGGCGGTGGTGGGAGTGTGGGATTTGAGAAACAGGGCTGGGCAAAATAGCCTGGGCTTACCCCGTGGGGTTTACACGTCTCAGGAGTGGAGTGGCATAGATGGGCATGGTCTATTTGAAAGAATCTCACTGGAGGTAAGTAGATGTTTCACTTAATCTAGTAAACATTTTGCTTAATTACTTAACTCTTGAATTAATTTTAATTAAATAGTCTTATCTATAATTTAAACAGCATCCATTTAATAATGCTTTAGAATTAATCTCAGTAGCCAGAAGTGTAAGTACTAAGTCATTGCAGATTCACAGTGTGTGTTGTGATGAAATAAGATCTCTGCCCCTGTAGCTTGCCATCTCCAGGGACAGTTCAGTCGGTGCCTGACTGTGTTACTGTCTTTCAGGCACCTGAGCAAAGCCCGAACATAGTACAAAGTAGACTTACTGCTTATTGATGTAAGACCTATACTGGAAATGTATAGTATCGTAAATCTCACTTACAAGTTCCTAATTCTCATTTATCATTTAAAAATCAGAAGAATTAAATGTAATAATCTCTGAGCATGTAGTGGCTGAGCTACTTGTAGAACTGAGCTCAAGACCCGTCTGCAACTCCTGCTTTTTTCCATGAGTTAAAGGATATTTTTTTGACTCCTTGAAGAGCTTGCACCTCCTGCCTGTTAGTATTTAAGATTAATTAGCCCTTTCACAGGTAGAGAGATGCTGATTTGAGGAATACCGGTGAGAGACACTCTTTTCTGGAAATTTGTGTCCACTTGATGGCCGTGTTATGAATAAGAGCTGAATTATTCTGGTTGAGTCTGGCTTTCATGGGCCACACCTGATCAGAAGAGAAAGAACCTTCTGTTCCCCATTACTGCTTCCTGCGTCCTCGTTAGGCTTGTAGCATTTTCCGGAAATTTTGGTCTGTACCATGACAGACCAGAAAAGATGGCCAAGCAGTTATGGTCTTGTGCTAGTTTGTAACAAGTATCATTTTTAGATGCTCTTAAATAGCTAGGTTAACTTAGAGCATTCTGGTGAAAGTAGGACCTGAGGCGGAGATGGGCAAAGAAACTCAGTTTGCTGTAAAATGTGGTATCGATACTCTTAATTATTTGCAGTTTTGGGTGGCATAATCTAGTACTTCAGACGTTTTGAGCTATCTGTAAAAGGTTTGAATGAGGGAAATACGAATAGTAGAAATCAGTTGTAAACTGGTGGATGAGGAGGGGCGGAGAGGGAAACCATCTCTGCTCAACCTTCACCTCCAGGAGGGCTGCCCTTGCCTTTGGCCACTTCAGCCTATAAGCCTTCCAGTAAAGGAGCTCGACAGTTCTTCTCAGGCTGAAGGACGGGGGTTATGTTTTTTTTATTTTTTTTTCCTGATTTCAAGAGAAATCGTCAGTGTATGTATTTGGTTTAATGAAATGTTTCTTATACTCAGCTACACGTACAAGCTCCTGTACAAATACCAAGACGGAGCTACCAGTACCGGCTTGTGTGTACATTAGTGCTCCTGTGTCCGATCCGAACCTAGTCAAAACGCCTTGCTCTGTTCTCAGATGTTAAACGTTAAATGTTAAAGATGTTGGATGCTTTTAGGATCATAGAATGTAGCTTTTTTACCATGGGCTGTATGTACCAGCCAATTAAAAAACGTAGGAAGTCAGAAGAAGAAAATGACCAGCTTTTATTTTAAAAGATTGAATTTGGATTTGAAACCATTTTGAGAGTTAAATTGTAACAAAACATAAAATCCTACTGTGATTTTTGTCCAGCTGGATACGCAAATTAAAAAAAAAAATATCTCAGGCTGACATAATTTTTCTGCTGAATTGTTCTGTTTGTTAGCAAACAGTAACACCAGTCTCGTGACTTTTCCCACCTTCCCTCCCCTGTGCCTGAAGCACAGTCTGGCGCTGAAATTCTCCCCCACAGATTTACTAGCAGACTGCTAACTGAGCAGCGGTTTGTCTCCCAAAGCCTACCTAGCTGCTCGGAGCAGCTGCTGACGGCTGCCATCCTGATTGGTAGTTGGATCAATAATTTAAAGGTCAAAACCCCCTTTAAATGTCAAAAATTATCCAACATTTTTGTGGAATATTTAATAAATTCACAGGAAAAAAAGCAGTAATATTACCTAAAATAATGCATTCCTTGTGTTTCTCTGCGATCAGCTCAACTATGCAGATGCAGGAAGGGTCTGTGTGTAGGCTCTGGAGCGCTGGCACGGGTCTTTGTGGCAGTCCTAAACACAGGTAACACACCTAAGTGATTCCAGACGGAAGCTGTTAGTACCCTGTTAGCAGCTGATAGAGCAGAGGGGAGATGGAGCAGCTCTTCCGTGGCGCTGGGTGAAGGGCTGGCTGGCTGGCTTGCCGTAGGTTTTTGCAGCTAGAGCCGTACAGTTGGCTTAAAGCAGCTTGGGGTACGTACACATGGAAACACAGCCTCGTGTGTGGCTGCAGGCTAGACGTAAGTCATGGGAGGAGAAGCTTTCGGTGTACACAGGGATCGTGTTTGGACGTGGCTGCCGAAAACGGCGTGGCCAGTTACCGAAGAACAAACAAGTGTTTTGTGAGGCTGTTAGTTTTCCGCCGCCGGCGCAAGCTATGTGAATAATCGCTGTGCAAGCAGCATTTCAAGTTAATTCCACCAGGGAGACTCCAAAAATAGACTCCATGGTAGCAGCTTTGAAAGTTGCTGTTGCAGTTTTGACTCCAAAAATAAATGCTGCACCCGCAGCTCGTGGAGCTGCAGGAGCTGGGGATCATCCTCTGTCCTGTGCTGCAGAGAGGAGCTTGCACCATCTAGAGGAAAAGAAATTGCTGGTTGATGCATTAGAAAATGGACTCTGTGTGTGTGTGTGTGTGTGCAGAATATTCACCAAATCTTGTTTCTGTGTTAGTTTCAAAACACAACAGAGCAAATATTTGCAGATTCTACAGTTGTTTCTGTGCTTTCCCCAAATTACATGAGGAAACGAGGATTAGTAATGCAGAAAATAGGATAAAAAGGTGTGGGAAAAAGTCCTGAGGAAGTGAAAGTGTTACGGAGGCAGCTAGCCTTGTTTGGGCTTTCAAATATTTCAGTGCGTGTGTATATATATATATATATATATGGATAATGGATAATATACAAATGTGTGTAAGTGTATCCTTTAATTATTTATAGTACAATGGGAACAAAGAGTTTTCCAGGAAATTCTAGCTTTATAAACTTCTCGTGAGCCTTGTGTTCATTTAAAGTTGGGGGAAGAGCCTCCGTCAGAGGCAGTTGCATTTGGTGGCCGTAGAGGTAGGTGTGATCTGTTGATCACTCTTACTCAAGCCCAAAGACATATTTTTGCATGCCTCAAAGTTATTTAAAGAAATTACGTTTTCTTATGTAACTTGCTAGTTTTCTGTAGAACAAGGTAACGTCGTGGCTTAACCCAGAGGCTGCTTGGGGTTCCTCCCCAGGCTGTCCGTCCCTAGGAACGCTCCGGGGCAGAACCTGGCCAGGCGAGCCCTGCGGCTGCTGCGGAGCTGGTCCTCACCGACGCCGGCGTGGGGCTGGGCGAGCAAACCCCGGCGGGCTGCTGGCGCGGGTAGGGCGGGCGTCAGCGCTGGAGGGTGCCATGGCCACCCTGGCATCGCAGTGCCGGCTCCCATCCTTCAGGTGCGCCCGGTGTCGCATCTGTTTGTGCCAGACTGACACCCAGCAGTTTTAAAAGCTGCAGGAAGCTTCAGTGGGAGGACGGAGTGATACATTGGGTATTTGTTTATGGTTTTTAATAGTAAATATTTTTCTTCCCTGTAGGTAATAACTTTCACTGTATCTCATGGGAAACTAAGCAGAGGCTCAGTTGCAAAGATACTTACGACTGAGATTTCTTTCCCTACAGAGTACAGCTTAGCTTCCTGTTGAGGTGTGGTATTTTAAAGGATGAGTGTGGCTGTCTCTTTTAGACTTGAATAGTGATATTTTTTTAAATTATTTTTTCCAACACTAGCTTTGTCAGTGGACCCCGGAGAGCAGACTCCAGTTTAATGCAAGTTATTTCTAAATACAAAAAATGATCATTTTTAAAATATAAGTGTTCCTGTCTAGTGTCTGAACATGCAGATACCTGCATTCCTCTCTGGGATTCATCCCTGGGTTATTTTCGTCCTTCTAGGGACTATTTGCATTCTAGGTTTAATTTCAGCATTGAAGCTTCAGGATTCGTTTTGAGCAGGTTTGAGGTTTTTTGTTTTGTTTTTCAGTTTTATTTTGAAACCTTACATGTGTGATGAAACTCATCTGTAGGCTGTGCTTCAGCGTAGTTGGGCTACAAGTTAATGCCTAAAACCCGGATGACTAAACTGTTTAACTTCTTTTTATCTAACTTTTATTTTTAAATCTAACAACTCTAGATTTACTTTTTCTGGTTTTTATAGGTCACCGCTGCTGTTTCAGAATTTATATCAGCATCTTAGATTTCAGGCATGATTTTCCATTGATAAAATGAGCGTCGTTGTTCTGGAGTGCGGGAGGAATGATCGCTTCTTGCTTCGTACTCGGTGACCCTCATCGGGGAATCGGCTTTCGGAAAAGCAGCAGAACTGTCACTGCGAAGTTGAATTTCTGTTGAATGTGGAGTTCTGTTACTTTGCGCAGTCCCTCTTGGCGCACGTAAACTCTTTGCTCCTGCCTTACTCATGAGTAGTTGGTCATTTGTAGAGGTCAGGAGAACAGGGAGAGTTCAGAGTAGCCTGTCTCTTCCCGGTATGAAACATTAATCCTTGTTCGCTAGGGACTCGCTCACCTTAAACAGCTTAAAACTCTATTTTTTGCCTGCCGGAGTTAATCCAGCGCTGAGCCGGCTTAGTGCCGCCGTGCGCCGTTGACAATGGGTGCGGAAGCGGGGCTGGCCGGGCAGCGGCTGCGGCCTCAGGGCACCGCGTCTCTTGGCCAGCAGGACCTTTGCTCATGTGGCCGGTCTGTCGGTGTCACCCAGCTGCCGAGCAGCGGTGGCTTTTGGTGGGGCGAGCAAGGGCTGTGCAAAGAGGAACTGATCACCGTGCGCTTTGTGCTCCTGCCTTTCTCCTGCTCGTAACGATGTGCTGCCAGGATCCACCGTTCTGAAACAACACCCGTCAGACTTCTGGTATAAACAGGGAAGCGGTGCCGCCACAGCCGCGGTTCTTGCTGCAGGTGCCAAAGGACGATGGCCAAGGTGTCGTAAACGCAGATTAACTGTGCTGCAGCGTTGGTAGGTTTTAGCGGTCTGGAGAGCTGAGCCTCAGAGACGCTTCCAGGCAAGCCGGGCTGCTCTTTATTCTGGTGTGTTCTGCACTGGTGAAGAGCTGCAGAGCTTCATTCCCATCTCAGGACAGCTCTCCTATGGCTGGGAGCGTCTGTCAGTCAGTCGGGTGATGGGGTACCGTGCACCGAGGGTCTTGGACCCGCTCGGAGATCCCCGTGCCTCAGGACCTGGCGTCGCTGTGACGGTTGCCTGTCATTAGGGAAGTCCTGAGCTGCAAGAGCTGACGTTTAGGTCCCGGTCTGTCGCTGCGCCTCTGTGCTGCGCAGGGGATCGTTTAAAGCTCAGTTCTTAAAGCTGGTTGGCGAAGTGGGGAGGACTCCCAAAAGGAATGAATGAAACAAAAAATGAAACGCGAGAGGTGCGTGGTGGCCTGTGTTTTTCAGCTAGTGCCGCTCGCTCTTCACCCCCCTGCCCCTTGTATTTGAGCGTCTCCTGCCCGCACGCCGGGCCTGGTGCCTAGTGAAGTGCAGGTATGGCAAAGTTCTTGAGAAACAGCATGCATTCAAACAACCTTTTTCCCCCTAATATTTTGGGCATCTTTTGAAGGCTAACCTGCGGCATTGTCCCTGAATGTGATGTAAAGAGCCCTGGAAAGATGAGGGGGTTTGGGGGGAGCATCCTCATTTGTATTGCCTTTAGCAGCACCGTTTTAAACTATTGGGCTTGACTGTGTTCCTCTGCCACCTGGAGAAACAGTGAAGTTGGAAGTAACATGTCTTTAGACTGTAAATTCTGTAATGGTTTCAAAGAAATTAAAGGCGGGGGAGTGCTTTCGGGAAGCAGGGCACAGTCAGAAATGAAAATCCAGATTCAGTGACCTTTCTAGCTAAGAGCTGCTCATGGAATTAATCCAGCTCTGAGCTAAATTAATTTTTTTTTCCTAGAGGATTTGTTTCCTTTTCATGCACAGCTGTTTGGCTTGTCTCTCCTGACCCAAGTGGAGTACGGAGCAGAGCTCCCCTTCTGTGCCGCAGTCGGGCCATGCCAGCTGTCCGGGCACGGCTGCCTGGGGTCGGCTCCTGCTCCAGGTTTGGTTGTTGTCCTGTAACGCTGAAGCGCGTGAGCCAGGACACTCTTTGCTTGCCAGATCAGTTTGTTTCCATCCCTTGGGCCTCAGTTTCCCAGCTAAGCGCCAATAACGGTAGCGCCTTGTGCTCTGTAAGGTGGTTGGAGAGATCTTCCGCTGATAGCGTTAGAGCTGGCCGTGATCCGTGGGCTGCTGTTCTTCGTTAAAAAGGAAGAAGTCCTCTAAACTGGTCTGTGTTGGGGGAAGTGATTCTCATCTCAGCCTTATATGGGGATTTGCTATTAGCCATCATGAGACTAAGACTATTTAAATTAAACTCTGCTCGTGTGGGCTGGATTTGGGTGCGGAGCTCAGCTAGGAAGGACTGTTTTGTTAGGACTGCTCCACCAAGGCTGTTCCACGTACCAGCCCAGCCTTTCCGATCAGTTATCCATGTGTTGAAATTTCACTCGCCGTGAGTTAACTTCAGTGTATTAATACTGAAGTTAAAACTGATTTTTTTTTTCATTAGGTTTTTCAGGTGGGTACACTGAGAAATTGAAAAATAAACCAAACCCCACCATGTCTTGCTTCTCACCTACTTTGAGAGCGTGTTTGCAGGCAGAGAGGGGACGCTGGGGAGTGCGTGCTGTGCGCTGGGCTCCCTGGAGGGCTGGGACAGCCCGTGCTTGTTGCTGCGCTTCCTCCGTTCACATGCAGTTGGCTTCGCATCTGAATCCTGCCGCTTGAAGGAGACTTCTCTGGAACTTGCAGCACAATCAGAAGATGCTTAAAATAACTGCCGTGTGAAAGCTTTGGACTAGGTGTCGCTTTTACACTCGGTTTTCCTTTAACTGTCAGTGCTGTGTCTCACTCGGTTTGTGCTCTGGGGTTTTGGATTGATGGTTTTTTCCTATTTAAATTTTTTTTTTTTTTCCTTTTGGCCCCCAGTGTTTATCTGAACTGTCTGCCGCAGCCGCGTGACCTCCCGCCGCTCTGAACTGGAGCGTTTCTGCCCTTTCACTGGACCTCGGTGTGGTTCTGCAGCAGCAGCGGGCTTGGTTTTTCTGTCAGGTGCTGCTGGCGTTCTTACCCCCAGACTCCCAGGACTGTTAGTTGGCAGGGACCTCTGGAGGTGGTTATTTGGCCACCTCTGACGTGAAGCAGGACCGCTACCGGCATTAGATTGGGTCCATCGTAGCTTCATCCCGCTGAGCCCGAGACCTCTGACACCTCCTAACCTGAAGGTGAATATGAAAGGTGTGTGGTCTGGGGCTTCTGATCTTCAGTGTGGAGTGACACGAGTGTTCCTGAGGAACCTTTACCACCTGGGCAGCAAGGGTGGTGCCCAGCGCTCAGTGAGGTGTTGTACAAAGCGGGTTTCATCGCGGCTGAGCGAGCGGCGCTCCCCGTGTCTGGGGTGATGAGCAGAGCTGCCCAGTTCTGCGGGGCGGCACGTGCAGCTTTTATCTCCTGTTTGACCAGAGGTGGAATAGCTTTCACTCTGGGTTTGATAGCGGGGTACAGCTGTGTGTGTGTCCATCCATAGCCAAGGGCTCCATCCCTTCTTTTGCTAAGTTCTCATAGCGAAGGAACTGTGTGCGCTAGGAAAAGGTAATTCCTGGCTGTCGGGTTGAAGGTAGATTCTCTGTTTCTGAAGATGAGGGAAAAATTGTGGTCATCAGCGCAGTAAACAGAAACACCAGCACTGACCGTGGCACGTAGAAGGTACCGCTCGGTGAGAAACCCGCTGACAAAGGCTCTGAGCACCTAAATCAGTTGCCTGGTCCCTCGTGCCCTACTTAGTGTGAATGGGTGCAGCTCAGCTGTCGTCTGCGCCTTTTTTTTTTGTTTGTTTGTTTTTTCCCTCTCTCCTCTACAGTTACAAACCCCGCAATCATGTTTGCAGCTCCCACTTCAGAGTTTCTTGGGCTCTTGATTTTGGCAACAGACCTGTTATTTCAGGCGAGTGAGCTGTGCGTTGGGGGTAGAGAATTTTTCCGTGCGTTTTTGAAGTCTTGATTGTGCTTGACTTCATGGCAGCCTCAGTGAGATTCTGTGCAGATCCTGGCAGCAAGTTATTTTCACTTAATAACTTTTTCTCAATGCAGATAACCTCTTACATGACAGTTTTTATATATATATATATATATATATATATACACATACACATGCTGCTTAGGTTAATATTCTCTTGAAAACTAAGGGATGTTCAAGAAGATGCTCGTGGAAACTGTGTATTCTTACTTTGAATTTGAAATGTGCAGATGCAGAGCTGCTGTCAGCAAGTCATTTTCGCCTAATAACTTTTTCTGAGTGTCAATGATAACCTTTTACATGAAGCTGCCTTGTGCTACTTAGATTAATATTCCCTTGAAAACTAAGGTTTTTTTGAGAAGGCGCTTGTGGAAAATGTCTCCTTGCCTTGAATTTGAAATGTATTTTGTATTTGCAGATTTTCAAATTTTATTCTTGAATTCACTTTTTATGCCCATCTTTGTTTAGGGATGCCTTTTGAGCAATTTTGCTTCTTACCTTATAAAACGTGTTCATTTTTTTGGCCTGGGCTATGCTGCTGGTAGAGTAGGGGGCAGTTACAGAGTCGGTGTATTTTGTTGCTTGCAAATCCAACCTCATTCTTCCATAAAATCATTAAAGTCTCACTTGAAGTGGGGGCAGGTAGCCCTGCAGGGGTTGTTTCAGCTCTGAATGTTACATGCAGCTTTTTTCACCTTGAGTTCATTCCTGACCAGTTCTGGATAATTATTCTGCTAATAATTGTGCTAAACTTGTTTGTCTCCTGCTTTTTGTATCTCGTTCCCTTTACTGTTGTACAGAGAGCAGTTGTATTTCCTCCTTCTGAACTAAACAAGCAGTGGTTTTATTTTTTCTTTTCGTCTGGATTTGTATTTCTTTTTGGTTTGATTTGTCAAGAAGTTCGGTGTTATAATAGTGCGACCTTGGATTTTACATTATTTATCTTAAGGCAGGAGTGGCTGTAACCTCTCCCGGGTTGCTGAGAGACATGGCCCGAGAGATTGTGTTAGAAAGCCTCAGCAATCTCCAAATTAGATTTTGTCACATCGTTATAGAAAAATGGCTTCTCAGCAAAAGGTTCAGCTGAATCCAGAGGGATTCTTGGCCCGAGGCGCACTTGGGAAGTTGTTTTTTTGTAAGGAAGGAATGTGTGTTATTTTCGTTTAAATATTTTAATAGACATTTGCATTTCCCAGAACCATAAAGAAGCCCAGCCAACATGAAATGGCTTTCGTTACAGACAGAACGTCTTTTGCTCATCCTGGCTCCTGCAGAGGCGGGGTGCTGGGCACCTGCTGGCCTGGGATGCCCTGCGAGCCTCCCACGCTGCCCGGTCTGCCCGCAGGGCGCCAGCAGCGTACGGCTCCTCTCCCAGCGAGGAAGGCTCCTGGAGCATCTTCAGAAATTTAGAGATGATCAAGCCCAATTCCCCTTCCGTGCCTGTGTTAGTAGGTGCCGGGCTGCAGGCTGTATTTAAAACACGTGTGTGTTCTTGCAGGACGCCATGGGTTGGTGTGACCGGGATGTTTTGTGTCGAGAGCCTCACGGGAGTGCTGTGGGTGCTCGCTGGGCGACGCAGGGCTCTGCGCTGGGGCTGGAGCGAGGAGACGCGGCGTCCCTGCGGGGTGCTGAGGGACCCCGGCCCCCTCGCTTCTGCACCGGAGCAGGGGCAGGGGAGAAGGCAGCCCCACTGTGGGGGGCAGGAGGGCTGTAGGGGGTGGGCTCAGCCAGGGGTGGCCAGCTTGGTGTCCCAGCAAAGCCCATGCTGATGTCCTGTGGTGTTCTGGGTCGATTTGTGATGGGGTTTTCTTTTTTTTTTCCCTCTGCCACCTTTTCTTTTTCCTCCTTCTCTTTGCCCCACCTTTTCTTTTTCCTCCTTCTCTTTCCCCCACCTTTTCTTTTTTTTTCCTTTTCCATACAAGCTTTAAACACACCACCCCCACCCCCCTCGGTGGGGAGCAGCCCTGCCCTCCATAGTGCTTTTGAGGAGGGTCTGGGAAAGGAAGGGAGGTTTGGGGCGGTTGAAGGGGGACCCGGGTGCCTCGGGGTGGGTGCTGAGTGCTGAGCCCCTGGGGAGGGACGGAGACCTGCAGGTCTCACCCCGCGGCACGAGGCGGGGGGAGCCACACGAGCATCCTTGTGTGAACCCAAAAGGAGCTGCAGGAGTTCGTGGGCACCGGAGCGAGGTGAGGGGCTCTGTTTCCCCTTGCTATTTCCATCCGGCCTTTCTGCCTCCATCCCCTTTGGCTTCGGCCCCTCTTTGCGTCAGCACATATCTGAGGTGTAAAAAATAACAAGCAATTCTGCTGCTTGGGTTTGTAAGAGGCGCAGATGTTGGCTCGGCTGTGGCCCTGTGCAAACACACCAGTGTTTTTGCAGAAATCTGTGGGAGACTTGCTTGTGATTTTGGTGGGGGTTATTTTTGGTGGTGTTTTTTTTTAAAAAAAATTTGTTTCTCCTCCTTGTTCTAGAAGGTCAGTGCAGCATCAGTTTTCTCCTTTACCTCTGTTACCTGGCTGGTAGCAGTGACAGGACTTTGTGGACTCAAAACAGTAGCACGGCATTTAGAAAACGCACTGGAAATTTCTGTGAAATGCTGCCTAGAAGTGACTATATCAGTTCATGAAAGAAGCTGATGTGGGATGTTTAAAACCATCTATCCTGTCAGTTTTGGCTCTAGTTAAAACTTGTAGAGTTTTTATAGCCAGAATGTGTTAAAAATGTGCATGGGACAAGGCTGGTGTAACCTAACAGTGTTGTTTCTTATTAGCATAATTAATGTAGCTGAGAAAAGCACTACTTGTCTGAGACTTTATTCAATCTAAAACGATCCTGCTTTTGTCTGCCTTGAAACCTTGTTTTTCTTGTGGCAGCTCATTATGTGATAGAATTGCTTAAAAATATTTATTCAAAGAAAGCCCTTCTATTAGAAGTATGCAAGCAAAATATGTATACAAAGCAAAACCGGTGCCATTTCTTCATTTCCGCTAACATAGATTTCTCCTAGCATTAGGAGTCTGCTCTGTTTAATTAAAAAAAAATTAAAATTCTGGAATGAGTTTGTTATGAGGTGTTGATGAATTTTGCAAAGCGATTGCCCAGTGATCCTGGCTATTGCATTACAAAGCATCAAAGAGAGAAATACCGTTTGTCAATACAGCAAAGCTCGTATTTTTTACCCACAGGAGAGTAGAAATGCGTGTTTTGTCGTTCCTTTACTTGTCCTTACAACTTCCACCTTGGAAAGACAGACCTAAAAGTGCCAGTAGCAACGCAAGCTGGAACGAGTTCTCTCATTTTTACACTGTTCTGCAAAGTGTCACCAGGGAGGGGGTAAAATCAGCTGGTCCCGAAGCACTGGACCAACTGGTCATGCTGGGCTTTTCTGGGGTTACGTTTTGTTTTCTTTTGGTGGAAAGAAGCTCAATAAACTGGTCTTCATCTCTCTTTGCAGGTGAAGTCTGTGATAAATCTGCTGTTTGCTGCTTACACGGGGGATGTATCTGCACTCCGGAGGTAAAAATCCGTGCGGGGCTGGGAATGGGGATGCTGCTTGTTTGGTACCCGCGGTTGCTGGTTCCATAGGGATGCGCACATGTGCTGTGTCCATGTCGGGGACATCCGAGCTGCCGGGGGATGGAATAGTCACCCCAAACCCAACCAACTGACCAGTGTCCCCCCCCCCCCCCCAACCCTAACTACCAAAAAGGTACCCTCACACTATCCCGCAGCCCCTTTGTTTTCCATCGCTTTGGATGGTCTAAAGATGTTTCCTCAACCAGCTTTTTTTTATAGTGACAGCCAAAAATCCCAGCTGTACTCTCACCTGATTTATAATTCAATTCTGAAACTGCCACAAGAATTCAGGCTGGAAAATGCGCGTTCTTGTTGGAGGGGTTAGGAAATCTAGCTTTGCTTTTGAAATCTGGCATAGAGTCTGGCAACATTTAAAGTAATAATGGTAAGAGATCCTAAATAAGTGTGTAAATTTGGCTAGAATATATGTGACTATCATTAGTAGGTGGAAAAATGTGTGTAGTTCAGCTCTGCTGTCCCCGGGCACGGTAGTGTGCTGAAAGAACTGCCAACAGCTTAACACTGTTGGGGATTTTCAGACGTGGTAGTCCTCCCTGGATGTCCTCAGCTGGCATAAAATCACTTTGCCTTATATGACTTAGCTTGTCCGTGTTAGATTATTAGATCAGATACTTTAACTGTTACATTTCCTGCAGACATTTTATTCTTCCATACGACAACTGGAAAGCAGAAAGACAATTAAGCCCCTACCTTGTTTTTTAAAGCCAAAGCCGTAGGGGCCCCTTTTGTTGCAACCGAGGGTACAAGACCCTCTTGCAGCAGACGTTTCAGCATAGGGGTGATGTTCCCTGCTAGTTTGGTAACTTGTTGTAATTACGTACGACTTTCCTCTGCGATATTTTAATATTTATTTATATTTATTCAGATTTGCTCTGTCAGGAATGGATATGGAACAAAGAGACTATGACTCACGAACAGCCCTGCATGTGGCAGCTGCAGAAGGTAATGCCTCCTCACAGGTGATCCGCTGGCTGTCGGTGGTGGCCGGCTTTCCTTAGGGTGCCTTCGCTCACCGTAGGTGGCATCACCTGCTTTTTGAAACTTCGTATGTATATACATGGAGATACATACACATATATACACTCACAAGCCTCCTTCCTTGTCTTACAGGTCATGTGGATGTTGTTAAATTTCTGCTGGAAGCGTGCAAGGTGAATCCGTTCCCCAAAGACAGGTGAGTGGCTTTATTGCCGGTTTGGAGCCCCAGGAGCATCTCCGTGCCCCCGTGAGGAGCGGTGCCGGGCAAATGAGCCGGGAACCTACTGAGCCGGTGCAGGGGAGCAGAAGGGACGGGACCCTACCACTGCTCTGTAGGTTCTGCAGAGCCAGCAGGAACAAAAAAAACGTTAAAAGCAGAGGTTGTGCTCACAGTTCGGCTTCCAAAGTATTTTCACGGTTCCAGAACTGGCTGAACGGTTAGCGCCGCGTGGGAAGAACCGGGTTGTCGGTGCATTGGGCTCTGTACGTGGGTGCTGATGTTGGCCGTGCTCTGCTCCTTCTTGTAGGTGGAATAACACTCCTATGGATGAAGCTTTACATTTTGGACACCACGATGTATTTAAAATTCTCCAAGAATATCAGGTCCAATACACGCCCTCAGAGGATTGCAACAACGGGAAGGAGAACCGAACGGTCCATAAAAACCTAGATGGCTTACTATAATCATCTTCAGCTAGATCCTAAGAATCCAATCACCTATTTAATTGTGGTATACATAAGTAATGAAGAGCGTGTGTGTTTCTATCTGATAGTGGTATATATTTTACAGAAGTCTCTGTTACTTCAGTGTTATGTTACAGGAGTTTCTATACGCACAGGACAAATCCAATTTCTCTCGAAACAAAACCAACTAAGAATCTCCCTCCATAATGTGAGCAATATTACCTCATGCTGCATATAATTGATGTATAAAAATATTTAGCTGTTGTTGGCTTTACTGTGCACTACTTAATTTATTTTTGTGTTCTGTGTGAACTCTAGTCCGTGGTCAGGAATTTTTTCTGCTGAATTTTTGTTTCTGTAGCCCTCTGTTTCCAGTATGGCCAAGGTGAGCCAGAGTACTGTCGGGTATGAGCGTCAGTGAGGTTTTTTTTTCAAAAGCTGAGGATGCTGATGTAGATTTAGGCTGGGTGTGTTAAGGATCTGCACTTACCTTGGGGAAAAAAATAAAAGAGATTTCCACACAACCTTGTTTACATAATATAAATATCAAGAGTATATAGGTGACAGTTGTCAGTGGTCTAGGCTTGTTCTTAGAGGTAGTCTTGTCAGGGAATCTGTTTTAAGGTTTATTTGACCAAAATGGCATAGGGGAATGTGACTTGTAACATCAGACAGTGTCTAGTGGGGTTTTTTTGTTTTTGTTCTGGAAGAGTTTCTTATGGTTCCCTCTGCCTCCCTCCTCTCTCTGCACACCCAGCTGCTAAAGTGCTTCCCCTGCAGCCGGGGAAGGCGGGTGCGTCCGCTCCGTTTGCCCTGCGGCAAGGCCGGCGAGCTGCGGAGCCCTCCTGGGCTGCCAACCGGCGAGGGCAGCGGAAGTACGGGAAGGGCAAAGTACCAAACCAAATATTACTTGTAAATCTGACTGACTTTAGGCTTGTCATCAGGAACGCGGGTGGAGTGAAACAGCTTTAAGGAGCATAGAGCCAATCAAAGCATGAGCAGAGCGGGAGGGCGGCCCGATTTTTGGGGGTCTGTTCTCTTCTCGCGCTGCAGGCTGTTGCATCGGTGGGATGCTGCTGGTGTAGAGCAGGAGTTCAGCGTCAGGAGCACAAGCAGGTGATGCCTTTTTGCGGTGGATGGTGGCATTTGTTGTCGCACCGCTGATGGCAGCTCGGCACGTGCCCGGGCGTGGGAAAGGCAGATGCTGCTTGTCCACGGAAGCAGCACGTGCCAGAGTTCCCTGCCCCACGTGCAGCGGCTTCTGTTGATAGCGGGGCACGGAGCCTCAGGAGCGAGCGGCCACTTAAGAGTTCGATATTCACAGACCACCGCCGTTGTGGGACGTAGGCAAGGATTTTAGCACAAGAATGTTAGGTGAGAATCGTTCAGCACGTGGAAAAGGAGACTGTGCTTGAGAACTGCGTGTACGGCTGGTTTTATCCTAGCGCATAGCGTACAAGTCATTAGATCTCAAAAGTCTAAATTTTCTGTGTTTAGGCAGCAAAATCCTCCTGAAATGATGTCCAAATTCTTTCTAGAATGGCCCGAGCACTTTATAGAGATGGTCTGAACCACGTTACCCTCCTTTTGCAGATGAGCACACTAAGGGCCTGGGAGAAGCACCTTCTCCAGCGTGGCCCAGCAGGTCGGTGTAGTTGAGAACGAACCCTCCGGGGTCCCTGTACAGTCTCTCGTCGATAGCCATGCTGCCTCCCTGCAGGGAGGACAGGCCACGGGAAAAGTGCTTGGTACCCGTCACAAGCGGTGACTGTCTTCATGGTGGTGAAATCTTGGGGGAGTCTCAAAGTGCGAAGCCCTGGAACAGCATCGCGAAGCTGGCTGGCATGGTTATCAAACACTTTTTCTCAAGAATCTTACTGTTTTTAAGTTGGGTTTTTTTTTTTTCTCTCCTTGTATTTTTTCTTTTTTTTGTCCAAAGATCAGCTATTTTTCTGAAGGCTTTTAACCCCTTCTTTTCACATCCTGTGTCACAGCCACCTTTAGTTCTAAGGGAGAACTAAACGAGGTGGCCTCTGGCTCCCTGCTGAGCCACACCGGTCACTGCGCAGCACAAGGGCTCTTCTCCAAGCTGGATCCCAACATGTTTTCTCTGGCAACAGACCTGTCAACTTCAGCGCAGGGGAATATTTTCAGATGGATTCTGATTTAATGTTCTGTATCTCAGTGCTAATCTGACTTCCTCCGTATTTTTTTTTCCTATTAAAACATATCCTTTAGCTGCTCCGAAAAATACCTGGTTTAGCTTTATTTAACTGAAACTTGCATTGCTCAAACTGGCGTTTTTAAAAGATAGGTATATTATATAATACACATATATTTAACAGAAAAACCAAACCAACCAAACCAAAAGAAGGGTTTTAACTGAGTTAACGCTAAAGATCATGGCTGTCCCTCAGCCTAACGCTTTCCTGAATCATACCGAGTGCTTTTAGCCGGTCTTCGCTTCAGTGCATTTTTGCTGGTTCGTTTTAGTACTTCCTCATTGTGAGAAGATGGATTATTTTGTAATGTTCGATTCAGCGATGCAGCTATTTAGACATGGCGTTATTTATAAATATAAATATATGCAGTACATTGGTTTGGCTGTTGATCATTCACGACACTGACATGTAGATTTTACCGTAAATAGCTTTTGGTTATCTTCTCAAACGCTGACTTCCCTACGCTCCAAAGAGGATTCTCCGCTCCTTTGGGTTTTTGTCATACATGTTTCTTCTGTATCGCAACCTAAAATCGTTAAGCTAACTTAATGCTTTGTACTCGGAAATATTGTGATAGTCTTAGCATTAATTAGCCTATCTTCGTGAACAAAATGTATTGTACCGGGTTTGTTTTTTTTTCTTTTTGCTTCAGAGCTGGACTATGGGTGACTCCACCTCCTGGCAGTGTACTTCTGGTCACGGTAACGGACTGGGCTGATCTTGACTCTTAGATTCTGTGTCGTGGGGAATAGACAGCGATGAATGTATTTCTAGCAGTTTCCCATGAATGAATCTAAACTTGAGCTGTACTGGTTCTGAAAATGAAAGTTATTTATTTTGAGAAATAAAATCCAGATAGTGTTGCTTTTTACAGCATAATAAATGGAAATACCCAGGTGGCGGTGGGTTTTATTGCTTATCTATGCGACTGCCTCTGGTCACATCCACGGTGCGAGGCTTACGGGAACTCAGGATGACTTTATCAGATGGAGCTTTGCTTTTTTCTGTTTTGTGCTGGTTGTTTTGTTTGCTTTTTCTCAATGTTTTTGTGTTCTGTGGTTTGTTGGGTTTTTTTACCTATGCTTCTAGAGCTGTGTGTCCTTTCACTGGTTGCTTTCTGTTAATGCTGGGATTCCTAAGTGGATTGGCTAAGTGCCCTCAACAGCTCTAGCTTTCTCTTGCCTACTCTTTACTCCTGCTGTCCTCCATCTCACCAACTGTTTCTTTCCTGTATTATTATTCTGGCTGTGTAGTTAATGTAAAAGCCTGACAAGTGCGAGACAAGGAATCACATCACTGAGTAGCCCCGATGGGAAATGACGCAGCCGTGGACCAGCTTGATAGCTCGTAACGTTCACCTGTAGGTCGGTTATCCTGCTGATCAACTCAGATTAGAAGCTCAAGTTGAGTTTACTGAAGTTTGGTTGGGGAAGAAAAAAAAACCCAGTGACACGATACCAGAAATAATTAAAAAACAAATAAGAATAGCTACCTCCTAAGAACTCCGTACTGCAGGCTGACCTGCAGCAATGTATTGACTGAACTGCATCCCCACTGCCTTAGGCTTTAGGGCTGTAACCGTTCAGTTGCACAAACAAGTTTAAAATGAGATACACAGTGAATTACTGGCAGACTCGTCATCTTTATCATAGAAGTAGGCAAAACACAGGAGAAGGGACAAAAGCGTCAAGTCACAGTTCCGTTTATTTAAAATGACAAAAGAATGTTCCATCAGGGAAAAAAAACACTGGCTGTGTAAAGACAAAGCCATTGATTGCTTTAAATCTCACAAGAAAATTTCACCCTCGTCAATAAAATTGGAAGTAAAAAAGTCGTGAAAATAAACAGCTGCATATAGAACATGAGTACGAGATGTAGCTCAACAAACAAATACTGGATTTTTCTATTACAGTAAAGACACACATTCAGCTAGTTATAGTAAGATAAAGGCATTAGGTCACCAGCCGTGATGTTCTGTAGCACTGTTAACCTCAGGGGCCTGGGGCACCAAAAATAAAAGTCAGTTTAAATGGAAAGCATTGCTAAATCCGTTATGTGCTCTAGGTCCTTCAGATTTCCTTTCTCTTGACTGCACGGGGCACATCAGTCTTCCTGGGCACAACACGCTAAATTGAACCAGCCATTTATTTTTCTAAGCAGCAGCTGGTCGATCCAGCGCTTCTGAGTGGCAGCAAAGTAGCACTGCAGTCCCTGTGAGTGACACTGGCCACTGCCACCCTGCCAGGCACTGGGAACAGATGGCAGCGCCTGGAGAAGCTGCAGCAGCGCCTGTGTCACGGAGGGGCTGGGGTTGGAGGGGCCTCTGGAGGTCTCCTTGTCCAACCCCCCTGCTCAAGCAGGGCCACCTAAAGGTCCTGTGTGTGGGGTCCTGTGGTCTGTCCCTCTGCTCGGCTGCATCCTAGAGACCAGCTGCTTAAGAGAGCCTTGCCTCTTGACTGCGAGTTGTTAATTATCTTCAAAGGTGCCGAGAAACAAACCTGTTCCTGCTCTGGTAACTCCATCCTTTAAGTGCTAAAGATGGCATGCCCTGCAGCTATTGCTCCGTATAAATTTAACTTCTTCATTTTGCTTTATCCCTAATTGCAAAAACACTTCATTATCAAAGCCTGTAAGGTCTTCTAGCTATTCAAGTCAACAGTTAAAACAAATGCCCTGGTTCATAGTACATGAGAAAATGAAGTTCCATTCCACCTGTTCTAACCTAAATGGCACATCTGTTATCGTGAAAGATATGAGCGACCAGATCCTCACCTTGCTAGATCAAACACAGCGAATAAAAACAACCTCCAACCCTTTTTGCAGCCTTTCAGAGCAGGTCTCGTTTTGTCCGACACTGCCGCTAGGCAGCACGGCTGCAGCCTGCAGAGGCTTTAGTCTTGGTTGTACCCGTTGAGCTACAAGCTCAGCATGTTCCAGTACAGCTTTAAGGTGGTGGCCTAAGAAGTGCTCTTCGTGAGAAAGGCTGTGCTAGATGTCCTACACAAGGAGACCTTGCCTTAAGAAACAAGCGAACATGAAACCCAGCTAACATTTTCGGCTTATGCTCTCTCGCTGCACCGTGCCCTTAGGAAATGATTAAACCAGGTCAAACTTCAGCAGCACGTGGGTTCAGTGCGGGGTATACCTGCAGAGCGTTTCTCTTCTGTGATGCAGATGAAAATTCAAAGCTATGAAATTTCTTGAGAAGTAGTTCCCACAGAAGGTGCAAGCTTTCTGAGCAGAACCTCTGCAGAAGAACTAGCTTTCCTTTGAAGCCGCCTACATACAGCCAACTGTTTTAAACGTTAAATTTAACTAATTCCCTTAAACAAAAAAATGCGTGTTTCTCCCATCACTCTTGCCTCTCATTCCCATCCTCCTCTTTAACTCTGCTCTGGCACAGTATCTCGCTAACTGGCAATTCTTTAACGAAGAACTTCTAAACAAAACCAGCGCACGTAAGGAGGCTGCTCAGAATGCTGTCCATAAGCCCATGAGTTAAAAACTGCTACTGGACCTTCAGGTTGAGAAACCAAAGAATCGAAGCGTGTCACCAAGCCATTGACTGCAGAGCAGGATGCGTAAGCTAATCAGCAGTAAAAAGCTCAGCCTTTAAGTTGAATATGCTGAACACATCTGCAACAAGAAAAGTAGATGTCAATTAAACAAGCCAAGTAAAGACCTAATACTCTACCCTTTACTAACTACAAAGTGCAACCAGGTCCTCGCCAAAGAGCAGCAGATTCACATCTTAGGATCAAACTACCATGGGGAAAGAAAAAAAAAAAAAAAAGACAACCCCACGCTTCAATTTGGAATTTTTTTCTGAAGTACACCCCAAAAGGACGAGGCTGCTGTCTGTTAACAGGCGGTACCTCAGCAGCGCGGGGACGGCAGCGCTTCCAAGCTGCACGCCTGCTCTAGCTTCCCTCCCCACCCAGACCCCTCAGAAGGAGCACAGCCTTATTCCTTCCTGCCCCCCGTCTTCCCTCCCCTCCTGTTCTTAACCCTGATCCCCACAAACAAGGGGAAGGAACAACTGATAGCAATCCCAGTCTAACTCGGGATTCCCAGCTTTTCCTACGCGTCTGAACAGACTCGTTCCGAAGCGTCAGCTTGTCAAGTGTCTGATGTACGTCCGAAGGGAAAAAGAAAGGAAAAAAGCACGTCCCAGCTCAACCCTCCCACAAAAGGCTGGTTTATGATACATACCACAGTGTCAATCTCTGCTGGGCCCACCATCCGAGACACCTCGTCAAACTCTTCAGGAGACATGGGGAGCAGATTTTCTGGAGACTGGAGCCTGGAGGGGTGGCTAATAGGAGGAGAAGAGCAGGGAAAAACCTTCACTGTAAAAGTGAGGCACATCTGGGCTGCCGTGCCCGGCTCTGAGTCCGGAAGGGCTCAATGGGGTCTCTTGTGAAGAAGATCGAGCCTGTGTGCAATCCACTTTACAAAGCCAGCATGGCTTTAAGTGAAAACTGGGCCTACCCGGTGATCTACATTCTAATGGAAGCCCAACAAGTCTGTAAGAACTTGCTCTTCAAGAAATTACTTGCCGGTACAACTACCTGCAAGTTTCTAGGGTTTTTACCTAAACCTGGTGTTTCGAACACTGCGCTGCAGGCATGCAGTGTGATCAGATCCTCCGAGAGAGGAGGGATTTGGCAGGAGCGCCTAGGCCTTAAATACTGTGAATACCCATGAACCACAGCTAAAAAAGTTATGATCAGTTCCTAGAAATCCAGCATTCCACTTACACTTCAGATACGGAGATTAACTCAGTCTTGATGTAGCCATTTCCCTTGGGACCATCCAAATCCATAGGCTCTGGTGCTTCAAGGAGACAAAAAAAAAAAAAAAAAAAAAAAAAAAAAAAAAAAGCTTGGGGTTTTTTTTCAGCAGGTTTACTTCACATTGCCATCTTTATTGTACCAAAAATAAAGCCTGTGACCCAGATAAGGGGCAAGTCTCTCTCATGCATTTTACAGCACTATGGTTAACCTATTCCATTTTTTAGTCAGATTTTCCTTTTTCCTTTTCCCTTATAGAAAACAGCGTACAAAAGCTCTGCTACAGTTTGATGTAGCTCTATCAACACAGCACTATGGTTAATTTATTCCAGTTTTAAGACACATTTTCCTTTTTGCTCTTCCCCTATAGAAAACGGGGAACAGAGCCCCCACTAAAGTCTGGTGTAGCTCTCCAACACGTGCTGCCAGGCCGCCCAGGCAGGCCCAGCCCTTGTGCCAGTCCAATGTGAGCCATGGTTCCAGCTCCTAGCAGGAACCTACATCTCCGAAATACCTCACAGGGTCACATGTAAGGGCCAGTGACAACTATTTTTGGGGTTTTTTTTGATCTGACTAGATCTCATGCTGCACCTCTTTAAAACCAGACCTGTTCTTAGCCTACTAAAGCTGTCACCTTGCAGCTGCGCAGCACTCCGGCGTGCCACAGGCTGCCAGGACACTCCGTCCAAGCGCTACCCCTTCTTTCGATGCCACAAAACCGATACAGTGCCCAAGCACCTCAAGCACAAACATCGCACTGACAGCGTACGAGCCGTTTTTAGCACTCACCCTCCTTAGGCCTGGAGTAGTATTTGCCAAAGGCATTGTCTTTGGGTATATCTGGGTACAGAAATCTCAGTGGATTTTCAGGAATGTTTTCAGCTGCCATCACTTTGTAGTTGCGAATGATATCGGGGAACGTAACAGCAGAGAGCTCCTTCTTGGTGTACGGTTCTACCGAATGGAACTGGGGCTCTGCAGCGGAGAAAAGCAGTGACTCTTAAAGGTGGTTTCAAAGTTTTTTTCTAAAACTGTCCTAAAAAGCTGCAGCCACTTCCACAAATTCAGAGGTCCCATGAGCAAAAGGCTCGCCTGGATGACACCTACTGTGCCACAGGTAAATATTTAATGCCTCTCAAAAGGCATAATTGTTTTGTGGGACAGGAGAGCATACGGGGGGATAGCACGTAGTGATGGCTCCTGGTGCAGTTTGCGTTCAGAATGACTGGGGTGACTTGGCTGTGGAAACTAACTGCAATATTTCATCAACTAATTTAAGTTGCGCTACCTTTTCAACCTTCTTCCAAATGATGTCATTCCAACTCTACTGCCTATTAGGAAGCCTGATCCCAAGATACCACTTGGAGCTTTTATGCATCATAGAAAGAGAAAGATAAAACCTCCCTGAACGTTCCACATACTATCAGCCTTTTCTCTTTACTTGATTTTTGGATGTCTCAGGTATGAAGGCAGCAAAGGGAAAGAAGTCATTCAAGTACATTCAGCAGTTTCTCTTCCAGCTGTTGTAGATCCTGGGCTCATCCAAGTGAATGCTAGCAGCTGTGCCATCCTGGCAGATGGGGCTGATTTAAGTAGTATGATAAGAGAGGAGCCCTGGCTGGATAGGGTGGGATCTTTTTGCAGTTTTTGAGTCTCCAGGTTTCCTTGAAAAAGGAGGAGAGAACAGTCCAGCTAACTGAAGAAGCAAGCTCCTCATCAGTCTTTTGGAAATTGGTGGAAGGAGAACTGCTTGGAAAATGAAGTGAGTATGTGCTTTATCTATGGAGAATGTGAGGAGGATCAAATGTTTTGGACCATGAGTTAAAGTAAAGCTGTTTGAGAAGGGAGTGTTGTGTATGAGGAGTAGTGGGAGAGAACAATAATACAGAGCGCTGAATGTGGCTGTAGCGAGCTTATCCTGGGAAATAAATCTCTGATGGGAAGCCGATATGGGTTTGGAGGGAGAAGCAGGTGTGTATGTACTAAGGATGTCTTGCTAAGAAAGAACTTAAGGAGGGAGGGGAGGCAGCTTGTCCTCAGCAGAATTCCAGGCCAGCAGCAGTACCTGGGCAGTGTTATCAGCCCCAGCTGAAACCCTGAACAAGTCCCTGTGGGGCTCATGTGCTGTGCTAAGGTATATGTCTGCTGCTGTTTGTGGCCTGCTGCTTGCGAGGGGGGAGGCTGCGAGGGTGGTGTATCATGTTGGCTCTTGGTGTGGAAGAGTGTGAAGGTTTCTTGTTCTCATGTAAACATATTTTGAAGGCAAAGATGTTCTCTGTTACTGGCTTACCGTTTTGAGATCCTTCTACCCACGTAAATGTGATTGCTCCCTCTTTGCTGCTTTCACTGAATCTTAGTAAAAATGTTCCTGGGCTCTGGTCCTTCAACAAAGCACGTTCTTTCTCTTTACTGATGAAACCCATAATGCAGCTGTAATGTTGAAAAGAAAAAGTTTGAGTTTACACCTCAACATAAACCCCAAGTTGTGCTGAGCTAGGTAGAGAAAACTAAAAAGCTGTTGTCACTTGGAAGAGCTGAAATACTTGTAAAAGCCTCACAGAAGGTTTTATCTGGTGAACAGGTGGAAAGCCAGCAGTGGGATGGATAGGCTGGAGCTGCCCTGTGGAAGCCATGAATCGCCACAGCTTTCCTCGGCACTGTTCCTTTGGCCTTGTGGCTTATACAAACATTTTCCTGAGCTCAGAATAAGAGAGCTTGTTCTTTACTGTCAAAGCTGGGCTGTGGAGGCAGAAGTGAATTTATATTTAATATGATCGGATCCCAGCTAGTGGTTTTAACTTCAAAAGTGTATTAAGGAACAGCTGTTTCTCCTTTTTGGCTGTTGAAGCAGAATTTGCTAGCTACCAGGTTGTGTTCATACAGGGGTGGGGTTTGCTTTATTCCTTGCACGCGTTTTCTAGATGAGCTATTAAGCCTGTGTGACTAACCTTGCAAATTCACTATGTTCAGCAAATGTCACTGGCGAGGAGGCCAGCGGGTTAATTATAGGAAATGGATTGGTCTGAACAGGCAGTGGGGAGTGAGCTGCACAAGCCATACTTGTACTAGGGCACAACCCTGGTCAAACCCCAGGTGATTTGTTTAAAAAGATCAGAATTTCTTTGGACCGCTTCTTATTCCTTAAAATACTCCATCGATAATGAAGTTTTGACTACGACTGTCCTTCTGTCCGTTCAGTTAAGAAAAGTGCCTTTTGCAAAAAAAAAAAAACCACACCCACCTAAAATCATGACTTTGCTTAGAATTTGAGTTGCTGTAAGCTATCCTGTTTTACGGGGGTTTGTTTTGCCTTGTTGTGTTTTTTTTTTTCTTTTTTAAATGGCATGCTGTGGGTAACAAATGTGTTTAGTAGCCAATATCTTGTGTATAACGAGAGTGTTTTGCCTTTCCATGCCTTAAGTATAACAATGCTTGTTGAGGCTGTAATACTTTTTGTATTCAAGCGGAGTCTCTATCCTAGTGGATACTATAGATTTGTCTCTTTCCCACTCAAGTATCGTTGCAGTTGACAAGAGTTTTCCCTTCAGTTTCCCCTTCTTGCCTTTCTAGGAAACAAAGATCTGTGACTATCCAACAAAGCCAGCTGAGAGAGGGAAACCTAAGAGTAGTAAATCTTTGGGTTTGACTACATTCGGGATTTAGCTCGCACCTCTCTTCCATTAAACCCTAAGCAGGGGATTGCCCTCGTAACAGAGGGCAATGAGTAATGCTGTTCCAGCCTGTATACTATCAAAGCCGCACGCAGAACCAACCCTGCAGGCACACAGCCGTGCTGAGGCGGAACACCAAACAGGACAGAACTGCAACTCTGCTTCAGTAATGGGAGCAGAAGTTCCCACTGCACTGGAGTCTGCTTAGCTAAGAAATACGTAGGTTTGGGCAGAGAAACAAGGCTTGCACTATAAAGGGCTTCGACAGAACCGATCTGGAGCTGGGGGGGTAGTAATTGGAAGCTTTCTGCTGAATACAGCAAGACAGAGCAACCCTGCTGTTGTAGATCCTGCAAGCTTGTGGGATGCTAGGATGCTCTGCTGTGAGCGTGCTGTCGACAGGGTTTTGTCACTGTGACCCTGGCTAAACCTGTCTGTGGCAGCAATTACTTAATTACTAAAATGAGTAAAACCTACTTTCTGGACTCATATTGTAGGCACAGAAGTTCAGAATCTGGCTGCTGCCACCCTCAGGAGGCTCACCACGATGGTTGCTTGTGGGGTAGGTTTTTTGCTTGTTGGATTTTGTGGTGTATGTTTTGCTGTTTGTTTTTTTTTTTAAGATGGATGATGACTTTGTTGTACTTCAGTCTTCCCTGTCAACACAAGAGAGGCTCTGTTTTAGACAGTGGGAAGAACCTACATACAGTGTGAGCAGAGGCAAAAAAAAAAAAATCTAACATTCAAAGCCCTGCTCTGTGACTTAAGTGGGACAGCTTGGTCATCTGATGTTTTTGCTTTAAGCAGCTGCCTCATTAGAGGATTCTTCCCTACTAGAATTAATTTGCCTCAGATTTTTCTGGTTGTAGGTTCTATTTTATTGGATCCAAAGCACCTTCACAAACAACCTTGCAACCTGAGGATGCAACTTGTAGCGTAAATGAGAGGCTGGAGGCAATGACTACATCTTACCCATCATTCCAGAGACACAGGAGATGTTTCTTAATAAGCTCCAGGATTCCCTCAATCCACAGCCAAAACGGGAAATTTTTATCATTTATATTTTCCTGAAATTCAGAATAGGGAAAGGCAGGGGTGGGAGGGGGGAGAACAGGGATAACGAAACATCAGTTTTATTAAGCAGAAAGGAAGCAAGCTGTCAGTGCTGAGAGCCAGCATCTACTTCTTCCAGCATTTTTCTCCCCTTTTTTCCCCACACTCCCTGTATTCTCTTAGAATTCCTGCCCCCCTTCTTTCTCCTTCTCTACTCCAGAAGGACAGAAACTATTGGGAATGAAGCACGTACAGAATTCTAGGCAAGAGGCAATGTGAGTGAATGCCTACATGAGCCTACAGTACCTGCAAAGCCACGACCCATCACCTCTTGTGCAATACCACTGGTCTAAGAGCCAGTGAACGGCTCTGGTTTCTGCCTGGGTACTGTCCCTGTTGGGGCTCTTGGGACATCCAAATAATCCAACACTGTGGGGCTTTCAATGAGGCTGGCGAACAGAACAGCTCAGAGACATTTTCTGTTCAAACTTGGATTTCAATTCCTCAGAAGCACTCATATTAATGAACTTGAGTACTTGTAGGTCACCAGAGCTTTGCTCTGCTTCTGCCTGCTGTCATTTCCCACTTATCTATACCAGTTTAGGGTCTAAAGCCAAAGAAAATGTGACGCAGCCTCCTGCCTTGCTGCGGCCAGTGTTATGAAATCTCATGATGTGGCTTTCTGCCATCACGCTGACCCTCTTGGCTGCCCTCTGCTTAGCCTAATCCAGTTGCCTCTAGTCTGGGAAATGTCCTTCACGATGGCAAAAGAATTGCACATCTTGCCATGTGGGGGTTTTGTAAAAATTTTCTGTAATAGTTAAACTGGAGAGCTATTCTACTAACAGCAACTGCATTAATAAGAACAAAGATGCTGTGTTTGAAAGATGCGGTTTTCTACATATTTTTATTATAATTATTCTACATTTTCTACAATCTCAAAATCATCTACTCCTTGCTGTTACAAGCCCTTTTTCCTCTTGCTACTTTAACCTCACCACTAAAACCTCCCACAACCATATAAACTCTAGAATAATTCAGGTACACCTCTGAAAAAGAAAGCACCCGGTGGTGGGGGGAACAAAACCCAACCAACCCAAGACAGAGTTCCCTCTTCATCTCAGTTTTGAAACTGTGTTCATACCTTGCAGAATCTTGTCCAAGGAATAAGGCCATCGTGAGATCCTCCGCTTGTTGGCCCTGAACAGAATAAACTGACTTCAGTCATGTTGTGCAAGTTACTTAGGCTGGAAGGAAAGCACCTAAAGCACCAAGTTCTTAGCGTTTATTTACAATTCTGAGCTGTTGTACTAAGCAAGAAAAGTCATGAAAACACAGTAGTCCTTTTCTAGTGCAAAGAGGGCTTGCAAAGTTCCCCTCTGGAGAAGTTTGCATCAGAATGACCAGATGTATTACACAGACCTTGCATAATGGGAACCAACTTGTTCTGAGGCGTTCTGTGCTGTGCTACACCTAACACTTGCCGGTTTCAAAATGCTTCCAGGAAGCAGACTGAAATCTTGCAAAACTCTTCTCCAGCAGAACGAGAGAACTGCAACCTATAGGCTTTACTGTAGGAGCGCAGCAGACCCTACAATATCTTTCTGGGATTAAGCACTTTTTCTCCGTTCTGGTGACTTCTGGGCTCTTGCTGCAAAAACTCTTGACTCCTAGGTCTGCCCCAACCACAGACTCGCATCATTCCTGTTGCAATCATTTCCCCCTACCTTGTTTTTATGTTCGTGTTTCATAACCACGTTCAAACCACAAAGTAAATCCTATGCTGTGACTACAGTAGCTAGCTAGCGCTTTGAGGACCCTGACTGCATTCGGAGCCAAATCCTTTCTGTTACAGATCACACTGTGTGTTTCAATGAAGTCAGGCATATGCTGCTTTTTCCTCTAATCTCCCTAAAATATATATAGGATTAGGGAGCTGGTTTCTGTGCCGCTAGTGTTAGAGAGCAAGACTCTGTCAGCTTTCACACCACAAAACCAGTAGATGAGTTGTATCCTGGCACCCTGTTAGATTCTGTGTCCCCTTGCACTAGTGAATCCTGAATATAGACTGTTCAACAACCTGGATTTTTTTTTCTCAGTAGTGAAATACTTTTAGCTGTAGAGATTTAAATAGCATCCTTGCTGCTACCAGAGCTTGACAAAATCTCTGAAGTTCTGAAAAGCTAAGTGACTACAGAAATATGTCAGTGGTCACTTTGTCTTCATGATGGTTAATTAAACTAAAGAAATTACTCTCCCAGAAGAGTTAAGAAAAAGTAATCTATTAAATCAGTAAGATTTTTGTCAGATCTTACGTCTTGGGGAAATTAAAGGAAAAGACTACTTGAATGCTGTACTTACCACCTAAGCCCACTAACATCAAATCCTTTTGAATATAAATGCTTCCTGAAACTTAAGTTAGTAGAATATGCTGAAACAATGGTATCTTAACCTAGTCTACTATGCAAACTCAGTAGCGGTGTCAAGTGCTCTGCCTATCAGGCAAACTGACAAGGAGTTTGGAAACAAAACTCGTGGCTGATTAGGCTTTTACTAAGGACTCTTGCCTGGGAGATGTTCCATTTGATGTCCTTTAAAAGTTCCATAGTGTTTGCATGTTGGTATTGCAGCTGTATTTATGCTGTTAGAGTAAGCCCCCACCATAGCTGGGGGCATGTGTGAAATTAAAATTAACAGAGATGGATTAAAAAAAAAAGTCAAGAAACAGCCACACATTGAAGATTGACTGAACATGTGCACTACTTTAGTGGCTCTTCAAAAGGCAAAAGTAGCCCCAATCTGCCTTGCCCTAATACATAAATTAAGTTAGAACTGTGGATTTTCTCATGACCTGACCTTCATCTACAAATTCTACCATACTGAAAACTGGAAAACGCTTCACTACTCTAAAGTGATATTGTATGAGGGGGAAAAGGTGTGAGAGGAAATGAAAACTTAAAAAATAAGATTGCAGTGAAGATGTAGCTTCAATTCAAAGAGGACATCTGTGATGGAAGTAGGCCATACCAAGTAGCTTCTCTCCCAGCATGCTCAGCTGATCTGCATTAAGTCCTCTCTTTGTTACGGAAGAAAACTGCCAACTCAGAACTTCAGAAAGTTTAGACCACTTTGCATAAGGTGGATTCAGAAAGAAGGACAAGTTCTAGAATGGAAGGGAAAAATACAATCTATAGTTAATAAACATTGATTTTTTGGAATGCTGTTTAAATTTATAAAAGTGTATTGCCAAAACAAAATGAAGACTTAAGAATGGATGTCGGCTTGAGACAGCTCGGTGAGTGCAGGCTGCTAGTCTGACAGGGGTAGGCACTCTTTACCAGGAAAAGCAAAAAGCAACCTCTGGGGCTCTGCTTTGGATGTGTCTTCTCCCACTGGGTAGAATTCCTAGATTACTCAAATGCACTGTATTTTAATTCTTGAATGTTTGTTTGGCTTCTCGCTGTGTACTGTATACGCTAATACAATGTATACTATCCTTATGTGGGATCTGAAGGTTGCTCTGTTTAGGATAGGGAAGTCACTGTGCCTCTCGCTACACCTGAAAGCCATTAAGAGTCACTGCATGGAGAAAATATAGAGACAATGCTTGAAAATTACACATAGCATTTCTGATGCAATTTTTTTGGGTTTGCAAATACCTTGGGGTCAGTAGATAGCATGTTGAACCATAAGATAGAAGCCCATCCGCTTGGAAGCTGGCTCACGTTTGAGATCACAACGATGGGAAGGGATGTTGTCTGAAAGGGTACAAAAGGAAACATGTCAGACTACCTCGCGCTGCCGCTGCAGTCCTCCTCTAGATTATCCTCAAACACATTGCCATCGTAAGTCCCTCCTTGCATGGTCTTCACTTTCTCACTTGAAGTTTGCACGCAGGGAGAAAATGTTAGTATGATGAAATGCTAGAAAGACATAGGTGACTTTTATCTGATGAAGACTTTCATTTAGTGTCAGATATGATAGCACTGATAGTAACGGTACATAGCATATTGCTTCTGAAGTAAATGGAAATGGATACCTAGAGCTTACAACATGGGGTTGGTTATCAGACAGCCTGCAAAGAACACCTACTCGTATTTACCCAGAGATCTGACAGCATTCTCACTGCATGTGTCTATACAGAGATGTTGTGGAATCTCATTCATATAGTTTGAAATAACTGAAAGTGCTTGATATCCAGCGCTTTAAAAAAAGTTTAGATTGTCAGCATGAGTGAAATACAGGAATTTAAGTCTATCTGTTTCATGTAGGACATACCTCTAGGTCTATTACCAAGCCAGGCTGGCACAGCTGTGTCTCAAAGCTCAGAGAGTGAAGCTCTTCTGTTACAATGAGAGGACCCTTAAAAAGAAAAAAAAAAAAAAAAAAAGAAAAAAGGGAAAACCTTTCAGGGACTGAAAACTGCCTGGGGGGAAGGTAAGGGGATTTATCATGGTTGGGGGGGAACCTTTTCTGCCCAAGGTTACTTGCTCTAGACTTCAGAAACAGTTTACAGGTCAAAGTCAAATGATGCTGCTGACTTCCTAGAACTGCCTGTTAAAATGCGTACTCTCTAAGCACCTTTTTTGGTTGTTCGTGGGGTTTTTGGCTCCTACCTAGAAGCCACAGAAAAATCTGTCCTTGCCAGAAAGTCCTAACCGAAATGTTAAAGCTAGATGCCAGTGAGGGAGAGTCCAGAGGGACAGCATTCTGGCAGTAGTTCTTGCTTGTAGATGCCTCCTACGTGGATCACTTCTTAGAAGCCCTGAACTCCTATTGATTGATCTGTCAACCCATGTGTTTCTCTATCAGGCTGAGTGGAGAATTGTCTCAAATGTTTGTGCTGCTTACCTCATTTGTTCTGCTCCCTGCATTTTTCTGTTCTTTCAGTTGCTGCAAATGAACAAAAAAAACCCCTGTCACTCGTTTATATCAGCCACAAATGAAAGTGGTAGAGGATGGAAATACTTGCACGCTCTAGTTGATCAACTGTATGCAAACTGGCTGCACTAGTGTCTGATTCCATTTGGGTCGAAGCTGTGAAAGCCGTAGGACTAAACTATAGGTAACTACTACTCTTTTATATTCATCTGAAAACAGATATTGCACCGTTACGATGTAATGACTTTATGTAAGAGGCCTTGTAAGAACAGCAGTGTGAATCAGGAAGGATCAGATGAAATACTAGGTATCAAAGTACCCTCTGAACTGGACAATAAAGTCCAGACAGTGTCTGTTCTGGACAACATTTCCAGGCTTTTTTCTTCCTCCTCCAAAGAACTCATTGCAACATAAGCTCCATAGTAGAAAATACTTCTGCATTTCTGGCCCTACTTCAGCAACAAAAGATACAGCACTTCAGTTGATCCAAAGATTTCAAAAAGGGAAGAACAAAGAAAAAGGGGAGATGATCACAGTTCCTCTTGTACAAAAGTAAACAGTGACTTCAGTAAGAGCAATCTGTATCCTTCCTACCACACCCTCTACCCACACAATTAAATGGATGTGCCAATAAAAAAATCCCCTACCAAGTGCCTGAATTCTGCTGCTAGACTTCCATTAGTAGATTCCTCCATGTTCATTACTTTTGTGTTTGTTCCCAAAATATTAAATTTCCTGAACCTGCATGAAGAGAGAAAAGAATTGAGTCTCAAATTCACTGAAAAAAACCAACATTAATATACCGAACTGTGATGCTACATACCCTTTGACTGAGTTCTTCTCTGTTACATCTCTGTCAAAAAAAAAAGACAAAAATATTTCAAAGATGTTGCCACAGACTAAGTGTTTTAGCAGCTGACAGCTGATGAGAACTGGTTGAAGCCTTTTGTGCACAAGAGGAGGCAATTGGTTCAAGCAGTCAAATATTGTGCTATGCAGGCTGTCTTTAAGGCTTAAATTTTACTATGAGGGCCTCATAATCAAAGTCCTTTTACCACATAGGTTTCAACTCTTGCTCTGAGGAAAAAAAAATACAGCTCTGTCATTCTAAATTTGCTTTCAAACCATATGATATTGCAGAATAAATTCTGCATCGCTTGAATTGGTTTTCCCACTTCTCAGGATTTTACTGAGTTGCATTATATCTGGTGCAATTCTCAAAGCCTCGGTTCCCACATCCACATAAGAATTAGTTTTCCTTTTCCCTACTCCATGCAAGTTTCTGGACCTCAGAGCTGTTTCAAGCGAATGGAATGCCCCCTAAAGACTTGAATGGGAAGACAAAACCTCATCTGCTTTCTTAAAAGCACAGCCACTGTCATTATTTTGGAGACGGTGTTACATTTACTTCCCTGCCCTTTAAGTAAATGCTGAATTCATCTGAACTGTATTGCTCATAAAAAGCTAAACTTGCTTACAAAATATTGGTAATAGTCTGTTTAGATTGCTATTGCTATAGTTTTTCACTAGTTAAGGATGTGTCACATGTTAAAGGTAGACTTGTTTATACCCCTAATTCAAAGACAGCTTTAGGGGTACCTAGACTCATCACTAGAGGCTACCCAAAAAGGAAGATATTTTAAAATACAACTAAATTATGTGACTGAAAACAGTTTCTACACTTTCACCTAGAGCTAGCCCAACTGAAACATCTGCAACAGTGAAGTTCAGAAGTGCACATGCTGCTTAAGTGCTGCTCTGTGCCCGCACTCAGCAGAAGCCAGCTCTCCTTGGTGCATCTGAGCAGAGCTGGTGGCAAGAAGCTGAGGCCGTCTGTACTTTGTGACATTTCTCTAATGGCAGAAAGAGATTTAGAGCAAGGGTATGGGTAAGAAAAAGGGAGGATGGGATGTACCTGCTGCCACGGAGAACCAGCCTGCTGCTGGCCAACTCGGCACTTAAAAATATGACAGCCTTTTGGATTTCTGAACATGGGGGCTGTTTACTATTGATGTATAAAGGGATGAGAAAAATGCAACCTACTTATCAAATAAAACTTTCACTTTCAAGTTGTAGTTCAATTCCTGCAATTTCACCAGCAACCTGGAAAGAGGAGAGAAAAAAAAAAAAAACCTATTGCCAATTGCAAAAGATAAGTAATAGGTTCTCTGCTATTGTATCACAGATATACCTGAGCTGCACAACTCGGGGCCACATGCAGGCTCCAAGCTTGCTTCATACACGATTGTAATTAAAAAGGAAACTAGATGGGCAAATGAGTTATTCTTTTGCATGACTAAGTGCTCTGGTTGTATTTCTCATACACTCAATACCCCCCATTTCTGGTAAAGAGTAGAAGCTGAATGCAGGTTAAACTTTGCTAGAAGATGCCCCCACGCCACATGGAGCCTGCTTCCTTTTGACCGTAACACTTGGGCTACAGCGTAAGATGTGCAACGTGCTCTGCTGGAGGAAGCCGGTGACATGAAAGGCTTACTACGCAATGAGTGGGAAGGGGAAAACATACCTCAGCTTTACAGTAAACTGTACGCCTGTCTTCAGGACTAAAGGCCTCTGAGGATGTGTTGGCATGCAAGGCTGCCTCTCTACCACAAAGGAGCTATGGAAAGAACAGATTAAAGGCACTCTGATTTATCAGTGTTCTTAAGGAATAAGAAATTGCATAAAAAGTAAACTTTACAGGAATGGTGATTTACCAGCAGTACTATATACTTCATTTGTTCAGTTTCAGTCTACAGAGATTGTAATTTCATTTCTGTTGATGGGGCTAGAAATATTGCGAGCATAAAGTGATTTCATATGGCTTGGCTTTGTCTAAATAAATTGATGGCTTGAGGAGGGAGACTGCTACCTCAAACTTCCCTGAAATCCAACAGTGTGTAAACACTGAGGTACGTAGCATAACACACGTAAGGAATGTTGCTTCCTTTGCCATTCCCAGTGCTCACTAAATTCTTCTGGTTACAGTGCTATGTCAAAATAGGTGCCCAAGAGCTAGATTAAGCTATCTGCGGATTTGATGAGGGCTGGCTAAGCCCACAAACCCCTGAGGCCAACCTGTTCTGATAACAGCCTACACTGCTGCCATCACTAGCATCTTTTTATGTAACGCTGTGCTAGGTAGATACAAATCCTGAAGCGTTTCTAATGCTACAGAGTCCTAGGCAGCATGAAGACTTTTCCTTCCACTGTAAGCACAGGCAAGATAACTAAACAGCAGCTGGATTTCTACAGCTCTTCACTGCCTTCACTTCACTGAAAAGCAGCTCCAATGAAAGGCAAGTGGTCAAAGCACCTGAACGGGACTATAGAAATGTGGGTTCTGGACCCCTGTAACAGGGTGTTACCTACTGTATCTAAGTCCTTGCTCTTTCCTGCTAGGTTAAAGTCTTCTACAGCATTGATTTTTGTTTGTTGTATGTTTATGGAATGGGACTCTGGTCTTATGTGGGGCAACTATCAGCTATAGTAACTCACATCCTAGAGATGATACAGCAGTAGTGCTGGCCTCTCCATGCTGGAGACAAAGGATGTGTCCAGAGACAAAAGGGCTGAAGAATCTAGTGTGTATTTATCTTGGGCACAGCTTGGTGCTGCGGGTGGCTTCTTGCCTCTATTTACTTGAATTTTGCAGGGCTGAATCTTAAAAGCACAAAAACAACACACTAGGAGTCTGATTCTGTGGTCAGTGTAGACTGTAGCATAGCTCCTGCTAACTTAAATGACTGATTACAAACCCTTCCATGAGCCTAAACCTGTGGAAAACCTAGATAGGGTAAACATCAAAACCAGTCAGTTTACTGTTTGTGACAAGCCCTGGAAAACCTCAGAAAATGCCAAGTTAGTGTGCAGGAAATACTGAGGGAACAGAAGGGAAGGTGTTCTCCATCCATTTATTCATGCAAGCACAAAAAGACTCTTCTTGTCTGTTACCTTTGGATGAGCTGTTTGAACAGACTGTATGTTCGATCCTGCAGAACTTGTTTATTTTTTGTGATGGGATCAGGGTCATAGGTAAATTTCTGTTCCAGCTCCTCAAGCTTTTTGAGCTGCTGACGAACTTGCTGTAGACTTTCAGCAACAATGGTGAACCTACAATTACAAAAGCATGCTAAAAGTAATAAGATTGTGTATTGTAATAGTGCTGAGACACCAGCCAGGTGACTGTCCCTAAGGACTAGGCGGTGCACAGAGAACACTTTTCACCCATTGGAAATATGGTGAGGTAATAAAATCAATGAAACATAGTTACGCTGTGACAGAATAAAAATGCGTAATATAATCGGTGTATTTCATGGATCTGGTGTTCCTTCATAACACGCTTGCAGGTTCCTGTCCGCTGCAGTTCTTGACTAAGACTTACCAGTTCTGTAGCTGGTCAAGACAGGCGTTGGGTGGCCCACCAATGCATGCAGTCTGCTGCCTGTGCTTCCACTCCACCAGCTCCTCGTTAATAAGAGCACTCTGAGTGTGCTCTGTGGTGTTCAGCAGCTGTACTATCTTGTTCACTACTTCCTATAGAGAGTATTAAATTACCTTGTTTATTAAAAAGACTTCATACAGGAAAACTAAGTACTGTTTTAGCTAATGCTATCTGTCTCTCAAACCTCTGCAAGCACCTCAAAGTAATAGTTTCTGTCAACAGAGGATGTTTCCTAGAAACGCATGCTTTTTAGCTGGAGGATTTGCTAGATTAAGTGGAGAAACAAAGCATAGTCGCTATTGCAAAATTCTGAAGAGCCAGTGTATCTCTTCCATGTCTTTCCCAAGTGTATATCTGGGATCACTCAGTACTTGCTGTGGATTTGAGCACTGCAACAAGAGGGAGCGTACTAACTCCATTAGAGCTGCAAATTTTTAAATCAGTTTTTTCCTCAAGAACATGACGATTGATATGACACTTTCCCTCTTGTTGTTTGGCTAGTTTTACCTGACAGTGATAAAAGTTGCTAGAAGAGAAATAAAATTGCTTGCAGGGATTCTAGATTTTCAGTCAGGATGGACAAAATGAAATCTTACTTTAACAGGTAATAATAGAAAACTTTTCTATTATTATAATTTATGTCAATCCAATGAAAATGAACATGTGTTCAAAATGAAGTGCTGTTGCCTTCTGAAAGAAAACTTGAGCACTACCTTTCTCTTGAGGTCAAGTGATAAAAACATCTTCTTGAGATTCATCTGTTCTTTCTTATATTCCTCCTGTGACCCACCGTTGGACTCATGCTCTGTAAAAAAGTCCAAATCGTGTACATGAGGACCTGCCTGGCCAGCATCAAGTGAAGTATATCTTTAAAGCTTAAGGGAGGAAATGTTTACTATCTCCTAGATATTTTTTTTTTGGATTCCTCCTTTCCCCCTTCTGAAAGGACAGAGTCTGCAATTAAAGCACTAATGCAAGGAAAAGCCACTGTCCCAGCGAAGTAATTGAGATGTGAGTTTGCTTGCTTTTCAGTGCAAGAACCTTATGTAAAATAATGATTATATTGTGTAAAGATACACACTGAGCAATTTGTTCTCATGCTGACTTCAGGTGTTAATCATTCACATTACCTAACAGTTAATGTCTGTTGCCAGGTTATTTCAAGGGAGGCTGTTCAGAGCCTCCTGAGGCAGCACAGGCAGACGGGTCCTACAGTCGCCCTGGCTACCACCTCTGCTCCCCACCGACCTGAGGGTAGGGGTTCCTGTCTGCCTCATACAAGTGCTCCCTGCCCCCGAGTACAGAGAGCAAGATCCTGGTTCAGTGCTCCCCTTGGGATCTTCTGAACACATCCCTCTTCTGAGGGATGATCAACTGCCAATTTGTGTTGGAAACTGAAGCCTTTTCTAGAACAAAGTAGCCAAAAAAAGAAAAAGGCAGGTCTATATAATAAAACCAGTGTGACCTACAGCTGCATGTGCTTCCCTCAGTACACAAGAAAATACAAAACTTGAAGGAGGAAGGCATTTGTGAAATACAAGATGGCAAAGAGAAGCCTAAACTTAACTATTTAGGTGTATGGTTGAAGAGTGACAGAATCTATAGGGCTTGCAGCTTCTAGCAGCAAAGAGATATAAAGGACAAAGGAATGCTGTCTGTGTTAACAAAGAGGCTCTCTTGTACAAACAGATAGATGCAGAGAATGCATTTTCAGGATTTTAGGTTTTGGTGTAAATTGGAATTAATGGAGGGGCATTATCAAAGTAGAATTAAAGAGGAGGGACGTTCCCAGTACGTTTGGCTACACATTGTTAGGTTTCGTTTCCTGACACAAGGCAGCAGAGCTTACTCTTACAAATTATATGCAGTAGGGTATGTCCTTGATAAATTACTCACCTCTATTCTGCAAGGTTTTACACTTAAAGTCATATTCATCTTGCATATCCTCTAATGTCTTGATGTCTTGCTCTACGTCCTATAAAGCACAAATGAAGGGTGGCCACAATTATTCAATATTTTTATGTAATGCAAGACTACTTCTGACTAGGAACTACCTGGTACTAGCCCTTTGCTTCAGAACTGGATTTCACCTCTGTAATGCCCTTTCCTGGAACTCCCTAAGAGGAAATAACCCTACACTTAATCACCTTCTATTCACTCTTCTCCCTCTTCTCAGCTAACTAAAAATCTATTGATTTTAAATATATGGCTAGACAATAAGGGCTTTTCCATAAGTTCACAGAGTTTAGAAGAACCTAGGCTACAGTGGAAAAACCTGGAACAGCACACAGCTTTTTAAACAAACTTCCAAATTCTTAGATATTGCTTGGATAAAAGCTTTCTGTCATGACACTACTTGTTAAGATGACAAACATGTATGTGTTAAATGAAAATCTATCTTCTAGTTTACAACAAGTTGGTCAGTATATGATTTGTTAGTTTTTCCTCAGTATTCCAGATAGGTAAAATGCTTTTGTTGCCAATACTCAGGCACAAGAAATTTGATCTTGCTAAACTAGTCAAATACCAATCTGCATTATGGTGTTGCTGACAAACAATTACTTTCTTTTTTCAATCACTGGTTATAGCCTTGAAAACCAAACCATTACCTGATTTTTATTTGTCCTTTTAGAAGTCTTATGTACTGAAAGCTTTTCAACATTTGTGAATCAAAAAACACTACTTTCCGAAGTCATACTATACTTACTATAACACTGTTTTTTACGGCCTTAACTTTCGCGTCAAGCTCCTTCTGTTTGTCCAGCATCCCAATCACAGTGTTCTGTATGCTCCCTACTTCCATCTGAGGGAAGCAAGCAGAACAACAGCAGAAGTCAAACCAGAGTGAACCATGACAGTAAATACTTTTTTATTAATGTAAGCTAGTGGCTCTTGTTGGCAAACAACATGATGAAGCATGCTTGTTCTGATAAATTATACTAAGGCTTTATAACATAAAATCGAGTTCAGGTGAATTTGCAAGAAACAAGGGAGGACTAAAAATGCCAGTTGCGAGGTAATGCTGCTTTTTTTTTTTTCATCCGTAGCAATATAAAGCTATAAACATATTCTGTTTTATCTCTGCACAAATCCATTTTTTTTGTTTTGCTTATCTTCATGTATCTTCTAAATGTGTTTCAAGAAAACCACCACCCTGAAGGCTGGATGATGTCTACATCAGGTATTAGATTCATTCACACTGGATACGGGGAGAAACAGGCTAAAAGCAAGAAAAGATAGGTCTGTTGACAGGCAAAAAGGGTAACTTGGTGTGCAGTTTCTTTCCTACAGGGCATTGAAACACATTTTTAGAACTCTGTAGGTTTTTTGAAAGCTGACCTCAATATCATTCAGGAAGTTTATTGCATGATATTGCTCTGGGAGAGTCGTAGTAATTTGAAAGACCAGATGTACTGTTAATGTGTGGAATGAAACTAGTGGTGTTAGAAACTTGCTGTCCCTCCAGTGTGGGACAGTCAGGTATGCATTGTTGGTCTGACTAATGCTTCAGTTTAAGCTAGGGTCATCTAAGGTATTTATTTTGGTAAACTGCAAAAAGTCCCCATCATAGGTTTAAGTCAGACTATTCAGGCGATCTGAGCATACTCTAACATTCTCCTTTTGGTTTATATGATGCTTATTAATTGGCCTTGCTCTGCATTTTATCTTCTTGGCTTTGGGAAATAGGAACACTTACCAGAAAGCAGAGGTAGGGCATGCTGTTGTACCTAGTGCCAACAGTAAGTATAGGAGGACTTATTTCCCTTTTTAATGACTCAAATACATTGTGTGCTAGAAAGCCAGTCATGAGTGCTTTTGCCAGAACAGAAACTAAACAGCTGTGCTGCAGCTACAAGGGGTCTGTCAGTCGTATTTTTAGTGGAGCTGTTTTGGACACAGTTGTATTGGGTTCCTTGTTGAAAGTCTGTGCCAGGGTGCTCTTGCCACTCTACCAGCTTTGCCCTAAAGGGAAGTATTTCAGTATCACGCTTGGTCAGTCATCATTATTACTATGTAAGTGGATTACATCTAGCTATACAGTCTGCATGCCTTTCCCAACTGCAGAATGTTCTTATTGCAAAACAGTTCTCCTTGCAAAGAAAACACAAAAAGATGAAAAGTCAGAACACATAAGGAAGGAGAAGAATATGGCTTTACCTATAGTTCAGAGATGGGCTTCATTTGGAGAGAAAAAAAAAAAAAATACTTGGAGATAACTGGGAAGGAGAATGATGCATCATCTTCCCAGAGAGAGTTCACAGAAGCAATAAGGCTCAGCTGCTTAATATGGATTAAATTCAGGAGTAAAATGCAGAAGAAAAAATCAAATCTTGATGGAGAAATGAGGCAAGTAGTAATTATTAAGTTGTGCTAATCAGATTTATTACATCAGGCTATGCTACAGAAGCATTAAAAAAAGTGTAGCTTTTACATCGGTCAAGGAATAAGAATTACTTCCTGGCCATTTCCCCTCCAAAAGCTTCATACAGCACAAACAAGCCACACTGTCCAGCTGTCGGTGTTCACTCTTCCGTCTTTAAGAAACATATTGTTGGGCAGAGAGAGAACAGCCTGTTTCCTCTTTCAGTCTTCTTCTGGTCCCTCTGTCCCAAATAACAAAGGATAGATACAACCACAGTAAACATTCAAAGACTTGTTACCTGATTTGACAGCTGGGCACTGTTCAGTATTTTTCTCTCTTCCTTCAGACAGTTGTAGATGATCATTGCCATATGTATTGGGTCTTCTTGGAAGTTATCCTGGCATTAGAGACAGTATGTTGTTAAAAGTTCCTACCCATAACTTCCTGTCCCTCACTAAACCGATCAGCAAAAAGATCAGGGGGTGACTGTGAGCCTTGGGGCACACACTGGCCATAGCGTGCTCCAAGCCTACAGCAAGTGTGACAGCTGAAACTATCTCCAAGAATGAGTTTCTATTTTTAGTTCATCGGTGTACAAAGAGATGGGACTTGGCACAAAACAGGTAGGGGGCAGAGACGGTAGTGGGAGAAGTGAGATACTACCCTACAATCCGGGAGAGAGCTCGTCTCTTGAGAGCCATCCTCCCACAGCTCGGAAGTACAGCTGCTGGTTTTGAAGAGCAGTTGTTCCAGTTTGATAGGTACAGCTCTTGCTCAGTGGTGTAGAGGGGATGTGTTAGCTGCTGCTTATGGACACGCAGTCAAGGCTGGATACAAATTCAACCTTATTGTTCCACACGCATATAAAATTGAAACATGCTCTGGATGGAGTACTGCCTGTGCTCTGCTCAGAACGGGGCTGCCCTGAGGGGTCACCAGGCCTTACAAGTACAGCCTGGTCATGTCTCCTCTCCTCAGAAAACAGTCCCCCAGTCACTGACGTGTGGTGAGGAGAAGCTAGGTGTGTGGGAAACAGGTTGTGGAGAAGGTGACTCTATGGAAAAGCCCTACAGGGAGGAGGGGAGGACTAATGAAAGTAATCAAGTCCACTAAGGATATGCTCCAACTGCCACTTGCTACCAATTACTTTGGCCCTTGTCTTTGTCAGTACAGTATGGTGCACAGAAGTGCTGTTTAATGACAAGTCCTCTGCTTTTAACTGTAGCTCTGCAGTTAAACGGGCAGGATTTCTTCCCGTGTTTCTTCTGTATCAGCTTATTGGGATGCTGAGGAAACCTGCTGGGCAAGGGGTGGGGTAAGTGAAACTACATTTGAGTAAGTGCTCCAAATAAATATAGCAAACACCTTGCAAACTACAACTTCCTTTTTCCTAGAGTTCTCAGAAACTGTAACTGTACCAGTACTGAAATGGTAACTTTATAACTGTAGCCAATTAAAACCAAAAATGGAGCAACGTTTGAATTCTGGCTTTTAAATTAAGATTCTCACATATTCTCTGCAAAAATCCCTCATGGTAGGGTAGTTTGCTTAAAGGCATCCAACTGCACTACTGAAGCAATTCAAGCAAATGTGCAGGCATTATACCCCAGGCGTACCTGAAGATTACGTTTGCTTTTCCTTATGTTGTGTTGCAGCAGAAAGTTGTTTTCTATCAAGAATCGACTAAATTGATCATCAAGTTGTGAGAGCAGGTCGTGGAATAGCACCGTAGCAAAAGATACGTTGTTGGCTGCATGTTCCCTAGAACAATTTAAGGCATGCTTGTGTTAAACACACTTTCAACAGTGTTCAACAAATGCATACAGAACTACTTTTTTTAATTCCCAACTCCAGTTGTAGCAGATGCAAGCAGTAAGAATTGCCTTCAAATATACACCAGTTTCATTCTCTCAACTTTGACTTTACTTTCCTTGACACAGAGATGTTGTTTTTCTCTTATTCTTGCCACGTTCTGTGCAATTTCATTTACTCATTCCACGCACATCAAGAAGCTAAAAAGCAAACGTGATGCATGTGCGTGTTGTACCACTCTTCTAAAAGAAGACACTCCACCAAAATCTTGGCAAAAGTTCAGTATGTGAACAGTGAGAGACCGAGCTGCCAAGGTAGTAATTGATTGGGTTTTAAAACAGCCATTTTTGTTACAGACCAACCAAGGGAAATCGGATATGCTACGTGTTGGGTCCTTCTAGAAAGCCCTGAAGAGGGACAGGAACACAGGCTATAGTTCAGTAGCTGTGTGGGTGCTGTCGTACCAGCAAAGGTTCACCTAGCAGCTTGCTTCCCCTGCTGCCCGTAACTGCATTGCTTAACCCACAACCTGACAGCCCACCTCTACGCTTACCAATCCTGGTTTTCCAGCCACTGTGCCAGGTACTGCCTGATTTCCATAGGAAAGCTGTCATCGTATAGCTGGTGAACTTGCTCCAAAAACTTGGAATCAAGTTGCTGTAGCTGATACCACTGAGTCATCCTGAGGAAGGAGAGGGGGAAATAATCAGTGTAAATGTTTTAGTAGTATTTGGACTGAACTAGTGAAAAGTAACTCATTCAAGATTTTCATGAACATCAGCAAAATTGGAGATGTGCTGGTTTTAGCTGGGATCGAGTTCATTTCCTTATAGTAGCTGCTATGGGCTGTGTCTTGGATTTGTACTTAAAACTGTTAACAGGGATGTTTTTGTTATTGCCGAGCAGTGCTTACAGAGAGCAAAGGGCTTTTCTGCTCCTCACCCCATCCCAGTGAGGAGGATCTGGGTGGGCACAAGGAGTTGGGAGGGGACACAGCTGTGACAGTGGACCCGTACTGACCAAAGGGACGTTCCATATCATATGGTGTCATGCTGAATATATAAAGCTGGGGGAAGAAGGAGGAATGTGATGGGGACATTTGGAGTGGTGGTGTTTGTCTGCCCAAGCCCCTGTTATGCGTGCTGGAGCCCAGCTCTCCTGGGATGGCTGAGCCCCTGCCTGCCCGTGGGCAGTGGTGAATGCATGCCTTGTTTTGCTTTGCTTGTGCATGCAGCTTTTGCTTTACCTATTAAACTGTCATTATTTCAACCCATGAGTTGCTCTTCTGATTGACTCCCCCATCCCACCCGGGAGCAGTGAGCAAACAGCTGTGTGGGGCTTGGTTGCCAGCTGTGGTTAGACCATGACAGAGGAGTAGGAAGGAAAAGCATTTCCAGCAAACAAAACAGTTTTATTTTCAGCTGTAACAGTTTTAGATGCTAATCGTTAAAACTGAATACAACTTCTTCTGTGTTTAACTTTAAAAAAAAAAAAGCCACACCACAAAACACTCAAGTTAGGATAGTGCACTATTCTGTGAGAAATAACTTGAACCTAGATTATCCTTCCCTTTGAGAAGTCGCATTTTTCTTTTAAACCCCTTCTCACAGCATTTAGAGTACTGTTAACTGTCCTCTGGCTTAGCAGGGATGTGGGAATGAGGACCTGTGTGTCTGACACCTATACTCCGCAGGATCAAGATCCAGTATGTGGAGTTTCACGTGTTGTTGGTGCAGGTGTACTCCCATCACCAAGAGCGTGAGTGGAAAAATAAAAGAAACCTCTAGGAGTCCATTTTCAAGGGCTACTTGTGTCCCCACTTGCCTGCTCTGAAAATGGACTAGATCTCAAGCCACTTTAAATGGAGAAGTATTGGAAAGAAAAATTTTCTATGTGCTTGAATTTTCAGGCTAAATTCAAGTTCTGTGTGGAGCAGACACTGGTTACTTAAAATGAACTAGTATGACTGAGAGAAGCCACGCTGTACAGTAACACTTCTATGACGGAGTGGCTTTATGTTCTGATGTACAGTCTCTAGCCACAGATCAGTTAGTGGGCTGCAGGCTAGCATCTTGTAGTGGAAATGGCAGGTAAAGATATGTCCAAGGAACAGCTCAGGCTGAGAACATGGGTGCTTAGATGGAAGTCCACCTGTAACTTTTTTTAAAAAAGGGTGATTGGACCCATCCAAAGAACAGGGCAGCACTGGGGCAGAGGGCTATCTTCTATGTGGCTTCCTGTCAAATTCATTAGTGTTTGTCAGTCCCCTTGCCTGCCAAATGGCACATGCTACATGAGAAGCAAATGAGAGTTTAAAAATGCTATTATGCTTAAAGTGAGAGCTTTGAGGATTTTGATGTGCATGGAATTCAGACTACAGGTAACATAGCATTTGTGTATGCTGTAGTGGTACCAAGGCAAACAGTTATATGTGACATTGGTGAGGAAAGCTGGAAGAATTTGTCTAAATGCATGAAGTTAGTCTGATGGGGTTTTTCCCTAGTGCTTAAATGAAGGCGTACTCAGCTATTCCTGTATTTTAAAGCTGCCAGACTAGGAAAGGACTAGGGAGTGGTGGCAGATAACCATACAAAGAGGCGCTTACAGAGCAAAATAATAATTCAGCAAACATAATCCTTGGGGATGTGAGCAGGGAGACACTGCAAAAGTGGGAAGCTGGCACCTTCTGAGAAGGCATTAGAGACCACCACAGCGGCCCAGGGCTCGCCCTCCCGCCTTCGGCCACCTGCCGCGCCAGGTGCTGTAGGCCGCGCAGCCCGCGGGCCGTTCTGCCTGCCCGGGGTACAGCCCGCGGGTGCCCGGGGAGAAGGGCCCAGCTGGGCGCCCCTGACGGGCGGCGAGAGCTGCGCGGGTCTGTGCTCCAACACCCCCGTTCGAGCGCAGCACGCAGCCGTTTCAGGCCTTTGAGCTCTGCAAGCCCGGCCGCTAACCCAGCGCTGCCAGGTCCCCACCGCACCACGGCCCTGGGCATCCTGCCCCTTCCCCCGCGCTCCAGCGGCGTTTGACCCCGCAGAGCCGCTCCCAGTACCAGGCCCGGGTGGCGGCCGCCGAACCGCGGGCGCCCCAGGAGCGGAGGGTAGGGGGCAGCCCCACCACCCCACTCCGCACCTCACACGCTCGCCGCGGCCCGGCCCGCACTTACCCGTAGGTCGAGGCTCCGCTACGACTCCGCGCCGCGACCCTCGCTCGGCTCTGAAATACCCGCAGAGCCGGGGAGCGGGCGGCTGGCGGCCGGACCAATCGGAGCCCGGCTCCTGAGGCCTCGGCCAATGGGCGCGCGGCGGCGCCGGGCTGTCCCCGCCCACAGCCCCTTCCCTTTCCGCCTGGGGGCGGCGGGGTGTTCCCGGCGCCGCGCTCCCCCCTCCGCCGGCAGCCTGAGGGGAGCCCGCCGGTGCCCGCAGCCCGGTCCGGGCAGCCGCAGGCAGACGCGCCGCACGTATAGCGGAGAGAGGTTCGCACCCGTTAAATAAAAAGCTGTCCAGCAGTGCGGCGGTGCTGGCGATAGCCGGTGAGGTAGAAACAGCCTGAGCACCGTCCCTGGGGCCAGGCCTCTGCCAGCTTCTGGCGCTGCCGGGCAGGGCCGCGCTAAAAGTTTAGTAAACGCGCGAGAGAACGTACAGCTGTCGAGAAGGGGCTAAAAGACGGGTTAAAAAGTAGGATTTGTCAGCGCGTGTAACAGGCGAAGGGAAGGCAGGGGCTGCCGCCCCGCAGGTGGGCGACGCTGTTGTGACCCTGTGAGGAACGGAGGCTGTGGGGTGGTTCCTCCTGCCCTAGGAGGAAAGATACCGAAGGGTAAAGCTCGGCGGGCCACCTGCAGACAGCGGCCAAAGGACGGCAAGCTCGCCGGCGCCTTTAGCTGCGCCGGGCAGCCCCCGCCGCTCCGCCCGCTGAGGCGCGGCTCCCCCGCGGGCAGCCGCCGGCTGGGGCCCGGCCGCCTCAGGAGCCCGGCAGGGCGGGCTGCGCGTGCGCGGGGGGGGGGGGGGGGGGGGGGGCGGCACCGGGAACAGCCGCCACACGTGACTTCTGGGAAGGAGGCGAGGACCCAGAAAACGGCTGGATGAGGGGAAGGCGAAAGTGAAAGTACAGGCGGCCCGGCTTCACCCCCCCTCCCCGGCGGCCCGTATCGCCTTTCCCAGGGCTGCCCGCCCGCCTGGCCGCCGCAGCGCTCCGCCCCGGGCAGCCGAGCAGGCGGCCGCGGGCCCCTGGCGTGGGGACACCTGCCTTCCGGCCTGGCCCGGCTCTCCCTGCCCGAGCAGCGCTGGCTTGCTTGCCTCATTATCATGGTTTATCGAGCTTGATAGGTTGGACGTTAAAAAGTCGTTCTGGACTGTAAGGAATAGGAAGCGACCTGCTCTTCACCTTTGCAGTAAGAAAATACTCAGCTGGTGGTATGGCTGGCTGGTCCTGGAAAGCAGTAGCTGGGGCACAGAAGCCCGTGAAGGTGGCCTTTGTCTCAACCGGCTGCAATGCACAGGTGGAAGAAAGGCACGCAAGTGCCGTAAAGGATTGTACCCACACAGTTGTAATTGTTTACTAACTGCATCCCAGATATCCATGTAAGTTACAGAAACTAAGTGTTTATAAACTGCAGGCAGCTGATTGTTTCAATTGTTCCTGGCATTTGTTGAGTATTTTCTTCTCAGGAAAATGTATTTTGATTAGAAGATTCCCTTTATGTCGCCTTTCTTGCAGAAGTCTTATTTGTTAGGACACTGTTACTGCTACTTAGACACGTGTGGTCTTGGTTTCTGTCTTGTGTATGAAGTGCCAACAAAGACTGGAAGAATGAACACCCAGGCTTTCATACAGATCTCCAGGGTACTTGGACCTTCTTCAGTATCTGTTGTATTCTCCTCTGTCCTCGGAGGAGATAAGTCTTAGTCCATGGAAGAAAGAAGTACAAGGTCTGTTTGGTAATATGGCATGAAATGCTACCAAGTAGTGTATGTGGGTATAAATAAAAGCTGTAGTTGAAGGTAACTGGCAGTTTGCACTTTTTTTTTTTAAATTGGAATCACTGTGGTGATGCAGCAAGACACAGCACAAAACAATCACACAATTTCTTTTTTCATTTGTTGCTGCAAAACACAGTGAAAGCACAAGCACAGTTAGTAAAAGTACTTAAAAGCAGATGTTTCGTTTCTCCTGGCTGTATTTGAAGAATCTGTGTGTTTTTCTTACCTCCCACCCCCATCATTTCACTAGAGAACCCTATTCTTACTCATAGTGGCATAAAGACAGAAAATCTTACTCTTTAATGGAAGGAGGCTTGCACTGTATATATTACCTTGCAGAAAATGACTCCAATCTTTTCTTTAAAGTAGTGAACTGATTTGAAGTCCTATGCCTCTCAATTAAATGTTAAATCTACCCCTTGCAAAATCTGTTTTAAAACTAGGAGAAACTGTAATGCCAAAACCTGCTCCATGATGCTACTCAGCAACACAAAATATAGTGTGTTGAAGTCAATACTTGAGAGTCTTGAAGAGTTGCGTTGCACACCGAGTAGGGAGGAAGGAGGGAGAAGGTTGTTTCACATCTGCCATGTCTGGACCTTTTTTACGTTACTTAAGAGGTTGAGATGGTCAAAAGTATAGGGTACTCACCATCTTGTTTGTATTAAGACCGTGAGAACAGGTTAGAATGAAAAGAATGCAAGAACTGATGCGAGGTGAAGTTAGGCTTGCTGGTTTAGAAGTTTGTGTTACTGCTTGACGTTCAGACTTGAGATCAACAAAAAAAAAAAAAAAAAAAAAAAGGCAAGACTATTTTTGTTGTATTTTGAAAAAATTCCACAGAAGTCCAGGCATGCAACTTTAAGCCAAAAATCTGTTTTTATTCATGCTGGTCATATAAATTACAGATGTTACCAAACTATATACACCATTGCTCCTGTTGTTTTGGAAAATTATTTATACATGATGCTTTCTGAGAGAAAATGAATTATCTGCAGCTTGCTTTCAGTCACCCAGATTCACAAACAGAGATGTGTTTGTTAGTTTAGAATTACTCCCATGTATCACAGGAATACCACATTTTCCTGTTTCCATTCACTTGCATTCAACGAACGTCAATAGCATCAGGAAGAGGAGTGAGTAAAAAAGGAGAAATGAAAGTAATATCCAGGTCCGATTCAAGGAGGCTTTCATCTCAGATGTCTAGTTTGTACCTACTCAAGAAGACTGTAAGATGCAAATGCTCAACTGTATGTATTTTTAAAACTTTGCACACATTAACTATGTATTCTGCAGACAAGAATTAAATCTCGAATGAGCCTTCATATATGAGATACAGCAATCTTGGAATTGCCTGTTTATTATTCTCTTAACAGAGGTTTTAGGGATAATATTAGGAGGGAAAAAACAACAACAAAACCAAACAACCCAAACCCAGCAATAAACAGTGCCTGAAAGGAAAAAAAAATAGTAAAAGGCAATTTACCATTTATACAAAAACTAGTTATTCTGCTTATTAAATGAGTCTCTGACCAGGGTGTAATATTCTGTCATGTAGCATAAATTGCCCAGTGGTCAGCAAATGCTGCAGCTCTTCAGTAACTATTTTTTAAAACTGTGCTTTCCAGTCCATGTTTACCAGATAGTATCCAAACTCTGTCAGATCAGGATTTTTTCTTTATAGACTTTTACAATAGTACTTGTTGTAGTATCTGAGTGCTTCATGCAAAACCACATTTACTTCTACAATTATTTTGTGAGAGGGGCGAGTTTTACTAACCCTCTCTTCCATTAGCAAAATGAAGCCAGCCTTTTCACCACCCTAAGTTTTGTGTCTGTTTCCCTTCTGGAACTCCCTTTTCTTCCCAGCCTTGTCTGCCTGCCTGCCTTCTGCAACTTCTGCTGTGGTAGCAGATAAAAACCTATGCTGAAGATAAGTTTATCTTTGGAAAAAAGCAAACCCCAGACACCTATGGGATGTTCAAATTCAGGGAGACGAGAATCTTTATTTTAAAACTAAAGCTAAACCAGTGGAGTGCATGATGATGATTAAAGAGAAAACATTCAACATAATAAATCCTAATTTCCTTGAACACATTAATGTCTTTAGTTATCCTTATATGCTGTTCTCAGAAGCAAAACATTTTGTTCTTACAGTCTCATATTTACAGCAATTCTGCAAGTAAAATTTATCCCTGCTGGACCCCACTAAAGTCAAACGACTTCCAAGCTGGGAAGGATTTGGCTATGTATCAGTGACAATAACAATTTTGAGGCTATTTGTAATCCCTGAGAAGATTTCTGGTTTAGAGAGTGCTGATAACAGAAAGAGGCCCAAGAGTAACATCATAATGGTTTCCAGGAAATGCTGATTTACAAAGATGATGAAAAAAAAAAATTACTGCATCTTTAACGCATCCAGTGTTTGCATGATTACTTATTTTTCCAATATGTGAGCTTCAGTCAGTTGAATAAGGAGAACTCAGCTAGAAGAAAAGAAGGGAAAAGATTATTCTCATGGCAGTTACTGCTGTTCATTCAAAAACAACCACAAATGAAACTGTCTCTGACTAAAGGTTGCTGCAGTGTCATTTTGATCGTGTAACTAACAAAAATTGATAAGGATCTGAGCATCCTGTTACTAGTTCTTCACAAAATACAGGAATGCTGATTAGAAAGCACTGCATGGCAAACTCTTACAATAAAAATTGTATATATTTTTATATGAACCTCTGTGATTCTTGCAGCCTATGGGTATGTATAGCAGGGTTCTTACTGGAGGCTTGTTTTCCTGATGGGTAGGGGAATCTGCAGAGGGGGGCAATAGAGGGGAATTCAGCAAGACTGCAGAAAGTACATCTTGCCAAGACTGAGTTATGGAGCTGTAGGATATAGTCCTGCTGCAGATTTCACTCTTGTTCTCTGCATCTCACATGGTGCTTTTTTATTGGCATCTCATGGAGGAAAAAGTATTGCTTTAACGCAGATTGTCTGCGTACTGTGCTTGGCAAGCTCTTCACCAGGGGAGATTGTTGTGTGAATTTGGAGTGATAAAGAATAAAACTATGTATTTTCTTCATTTCTGTTTAGCAAGGTAAATATAATGGAAAAAGGAAGGAAGGAACTCCTTAAAAACCTTACAAAACTATTTTTGTAGGATTTTTGTAGTTTTGTATTTTTGTAGTTTTGTAGTTTGTCCTCCAATTTGTAGAACTTGAAAACATTTCTAGTAAAAGCCTCCAAAAATTCCCCTACCATCTAGCAGCACTGAACCACTTCTCTAGCACCCTGAAAAATTGCAACGTTTGTATTTGAGACTCCCAATTCATCACCAAACATGTTCTTTTTGTGCGGTTATGACCCCAAAAGATTGCAACGGTCACAGCTTGTTTGGGAGCTCTGGATGGAGCTTCCTTGAGAATTACTGTGCATGCTAAAAGAAACTAAAAACATTTGAAGGCTGATGATTAACAAAAGCAATGTCAACTATTATTTTCACTGCTGAAACTTTGGGAAATGCAAATGCGTACATAGTTCACAGATGCAGTTTAGAAGGTCAGAAGTGTTCTCACATGTGTAAACCAAACAGATGAGTAGGGACATTTCTCAGACTGGGTGGGGTAGTTTTTAACGCAGAATTTTCCTTCAGGCTAGTATTTCAGTTTTAGCTGAAGAACTAGTCTGTCATGAGCGCTATCAGAGAAAAAGGTGAAGAAGCAAAAAAAGATATTTTGTTCTTGAACAGATCTCCAGCTTGGTGTATATTAAAGAACTCTTCTATTTGTATATAAGGTTTAAGTTTGTTTCCAGTCATTGACAGTCAGGATTCTGGTTTAGTTTTGTTCTGTTTGTGTGTGAGGAGGAGTGTTTACAGAGAGGCATTTGGAGGGGAGTTGACAGGCTTTTAAATACATAACCACTTTAAGACATAAATCATTGAACATAAGAAAATTGAGAGCCAATGTTAAAAAAGGAGGGTTTCTTTTAAAGCTCTTAAAGACAAACCACTGCTGTGTTTCCTGACAGAAGCCTGCTGGACAAACCCGCGGTGGGTATACATCAGTGCTCTAAATACTCTGAGCTGTGATGATTCAGAACACAGTTTCTGGTCAGTAAGTAAAAGAGGAAAATATTTTTAATAAGACCTTGGTACAATATTTTCCCAATCTTTCGGTATACTTAGTGAATATTAGTTTTACTTGCTAAAAATGTTTTAGTTGACTTTTAATTTCTGACTTTGGTACTCCATGTAGAAACTTGCAGCATGGAAAAGTTGTGCAAGTTTGCTGAATTGGAAATTTTTATGTTCCTTGTGCAGCTTCCCTGAACAAGTCAAGTCCTTTGTGCTATTTATGGAATTAGTGTAATTGTTATGTATTTGTCAGTGTGAAGGCTTTGTTTGTGCGAGAACTCTGGGATCTTTGATTTATGGCATTCATGGTTCATTGGCCAGCAAGTCAGACAATTTCACATGACACAGTCCTTTCAAGTATGCTTGCAGGATCCTGTCCCGCTTAAGAGTAGGGCATGTCAGCACCATTGTTTCAGAATATAATGAAAGTGGTATTCAGAATATAATACAAGTCTATTTTTTTCATAATTTTGCAAGCAGCAGTAACTAGCATCTGTGTTGTACATGCCCCATTTGCTTAGTAGTAACTTAAGAATGGAAAAGGTCACAACGTACGGCCGTTTCAATCACTGTGGGACTCAGGTGTTCTCTCAGCACAGCATAAACGCTTGGAGACATTGGAAGAAGATCTGATGGAGAATGTGGATCTGTAGAATCATTTAAGCTTAAAAAAAAAAAAAAAACAAACGAGAACAAAACACAAAAATAATCTTAAAAGCAACCTAAATTCCTCTAACTTGATGCATAGCAGTGGAGTATGGTGAATGCTTATTAAGTTAATTAAGCTTGTACTCAGGCTTGCTGGTGGCCCTGTAACCACATGCCAACAACCTGGTATACATTTAAAAATGTAGATCGGACCAAGGGAAGAGAGGATAAGCCTGGCTCTGTAATATCAGCTGCTGGAGAGAAAAAGGAGACAGAGAAAGACAGAAAGATCAGAGTACCGTAAAGTCTGAATTCGATTTTTGTAGATGTTATGCCACACAGATGGGAAAAGCACTGTAGAAGTGAAGTTCTTTACTTCCCTTTCTTGTCTTTAGCCGTCCTTGGCCAAAGAGAAACACATGATGTGTTGCTACCCTGAACTATTTGAATGGGGGAAGAGAGGCAGGGAAAACTTTGAAAAAGTATGTAGATTTAATAAAAATGATATTTGAAGTGTAATACATCTGTAAGGGTACTTACATTTTGGAGACTGGGATAAATACAGAAGGAACGTAACCTTTGCCTCCTCCATCTGAGGGCTTTGAGACTAGAAATAAATATTAGAGAAATTAAATATTGGCTGATAATTTTATTATTTACTTGAAGTTCATTATCTGCTTTAAGTGCCAAAGACCATAATGTATTAAAAATGAAATATCCCTGTTTATGCTTAAATAAGCAGCCATAAAAATGAGGGGAATTCCTGAGGTTAGTCTTTCAGTTCAGATCTCAGTCACATAATTGACTGTGTTCCCTTGATATGTTTCGCCATCTCAGAATATAATACCACAAGGGATGAAAGAGGTCTCGTTAGGGCTTCAAAAGCAAACATGCTATAACTCTACGTGCTTGGTACTTCTGAGCCTCTAGACTTCAGTTCTGCAAATGCTTGCGTGGAGCTCGCTCTCTACAGGTACAGATTCAGCAATGTTTTTTAAGCATACACGTAATATTTTTAGAGTTTTGGAGAATTAGGCAAAGCCCGCTGAATTAAAGTGAAGAGGAAAAATGTTTGTGGCCTCCAAATATTTTTGAGTGTAGGAATTTGAATTCAAACGGAATTGTAACCTTTTATATGGAAAGTCCAGAAGAAGGTGTATTAACTATTGAGAAAATCAAGGCTTTGCGGTTGTTTTTGAGAGGGAGTGTTTGAGCTAAATGGCCTGTCTTGTAACTTGGGCAAGAAAGAGCATGGGCCTGAATATCTGGACCCGTGCTCGTCTGGCCTTTTTGTATGTTCCATTGCAGTCGCCATGGGTTTTCAGGAATGTTGTCTGCTGGAACAACCTTGTAATAGCGCACTATGTTGACAAAAGTCAGTGCAGATAAGTGACCTTTGTTGTAGGGTTCCAATGAATGAAATTAAATAAAGCCGGTCTTCCAAGCTGTTTGGAAAGTACAGAATTTCCTTGGAATTACAGATACAGTACACTACAGCGTGACATGATTATGAAGCTGATAAGCAGAATGAGTTTTCAGTTTCATCTCCTTTGAACAGCCAAGCACTGGTCAGGAAAAAAATATCCTATTTTTGGACTCTTTCTACCTACACTAACATCTATTTCTTAGCTTCTTTTAAATATTGTTGTCATCACCTCTAATGTAATCTCTGAGTCCAGGGATATATTTACAAAATGATGCTGTCTAAGTGACAGACACGTTAAAACCATTCTCTTGAAGATGCTGATTAAGGGAGGCATCTTAATCTGCTCTCCTCCTCCTCTCCCCACATTCCTCAAATGGCCTCTTGACTTTGCAGCTGCTTTGCAGAAAGGGTGAACAGAGAAATGGACCCCAACCTTCATTTGGCTGACAGCTGTAGTGTTTGCCAAAGGCCTTATCTTTGGGAATGTCTGGATACAGATACTTCAGAGGGTTTTCAGGAACGTTGTCTGCCATAATAACTTTGTAATCACGCAGAATGTCGGCAAAAGGCAGTGCAGATAAGCGACCTTTGTTATAGGGTTCCACTGAATGAAATGTTACGTCTCCTGTAAAAACACAAAGGCACCATCACCGCTGATAAACGGCAGATCAACATCTGCAGCTGGAATGTATTTTCGCCTTTTTTTTTCAGTTTACACAGGTGTGGGTTTTACCTGTTCACACCAATGTTAGCATCTTTCAAGATACACTTTCTGCACATGTGGAAACAAATTTAAAGCCTGCAGTAGAGCAGGTACACCTCCTAACGAACTTAAATAGTTAATACAAAGAATTGAGAAGGTAGAGTTTCAGAGTTTTGGTTTGTGTTTCAGTAAATATGATACTTGTATCTTGCCAAAACCACACTAAGACATGGTAACACACAAATTTTACGTTTGAGCCAAAGAAACTGTGGCTCCTGTATGGTGTATTGCAGGGGTTGAGGTTTATGTTATCTTTTAAAAAAAACCTATACTTACCGTTTTCTAACTGATCCACCCAAGTAAAGGTAATTCCACCCAGATTGCTTTCACTGAACCTTAATAAAAATGTTCCTGGTGTCTTGTCTTTGAGCAAAATTCGTTCCTTCTCTTTGCTTACAAATCCCATCACGTACCTGAAGTGTAACAGGAAATCATGGGTTTACTTTTTGGGGAAAAAAATATGTACTTCAATCTGCACAGTGCATCTGGCCAAACTTTATATAGGCGTTCAAAGCCTGGTTACAAAAGCTTTATATGGTCTTGAAACGGTGAAGAAAGCTTCATGGGATTTACGTGTGGGTATGGCAGTGAGCTCACAGTACTATGAAGCATGATGAAATTTATCACAGTACGTTACTGTACACTGAGAGAACTGATAAATAGAGCTAAACCTGCACTTCTAAGAGTGTTCCCTTTTGGCAAAAAATTCCGAAAGGAAAAATGAGAAGTGGGAGACAGAAGTATTAGACTCTTTGCAAATTCTCTTCTGCATAGCTAAAACTGAGATCAGTAAAGAAAAAAGACAAAGCAGAGGGAGATCAATATACAGCAGTTTCCTTGTCACTCACCCATCGATCCAAAGAGGAAGTATGTGTTTTTTAATTAAGTCCAGGATGGCTTCCAGCCAAACCCAGAAGGTAAAAGACTTTCCAGGCAAATGTTCCTAATGGTTAAAAAACAACAACAAAACCCAAACCAAAACACAAACAGACATGACACACACGAGAATTGTGAGAGTGTTATTACCCAACATCCACATGACACGGCTGTCTCAGTTTCTTAAGAACAATCTAGTTTGTTCAGGTGAGAGTGACAGATTTGAACTGCTGGTTTTAAGTAATGTCTCTCTTTCAGCCTGACATAAACCCAATTGATTGTTAAGATAAGCACTGGAAGTGGCTCATTTTTCAAGAGAAAAAAATTGCACTTGTTGTTTCCTCCTGGTTATGGAAGGATGTTTTGAGAGAAACGATGGCGAGAAAGTTTAATTTCTTTCCCAGGTTCTATACTTGTTTAAATAATTTAGTTAATATCTATAAAATAGATTTACCCTTCTTTCTCAATAACTTGTCTGTTCCTCATCAAAAATACTGACTGTATTGACTGACTTGAAATAATTCAGGTCACAACTGAGCGTATGAAAGAAATTACTGTGTGCTTGATGAAAAATGTACTGTATGCTTTGATAGCACAATCTGTTGCTCATTTACAGAAATATATGGGGCACATTATAATGACAGTTTCTGGTATCTGTAGCAATGTAACTAAGTAGATCTCTTAGATCAAGTTTTAAACTTCTGGAAATATTATTTTCCTAGTTCGGTTTTTACAAGTAACGTGATTGTGCTGGGCTATAAGTCCCACGTATGGCAAGTGGGAATCTTACCGGTAGCATCAGAGAGACAGGCACGCGCGTGGCCAGTAAGACTCTGGTTTTACTTTTGGAACCGTACCTTGCAGAACTTTGCCCAGGACAGCTGATAATCATTGTAACTGACTTGTTGTCCTGAAAAAAACACCAAACAGTGACTATTTTTCTGAAGTTTTGCAATAGATATAGCTTGGTATCTGTATAGCTGGGGGAGTGGGGTACAGTACAGCTGGACTTGGAGAGGGAATGGGAGGGACATACAGAGGGGCTGTAGATAATTATTTTTTTTTTCTGTATCCTTTTGTAGCAGCTGATAATGGCAGTTTTGGGAATATTTGCCTAAAGTAGTCTGGGACTTTGAGCACACTGTTGCAGAAGCAATTTTAGTTTTTAGCTGGAGCGTTACTTCTCTTGGCCTTCGCTCTTTCTTGAGCTTCTGTATTTTAAGATGACTTGTTTTCTTTCTTATGATTCTTGCTGATTTACAATGGCACCTCTCAACTCCATTACCTTCACTCAGCATGAAATCTCAAAAAAACCATCAGGAAAAGTGACTGTTACCCAAGGAAACCATCTTTGCTTCCCAGCTTTTGAAAACAACAAGAGCAGAGATTCTCCCCTGTCTTTGACAAATGCTTCTGTTCTCACCTGGCAGTAGAGGTATCGTTACCCTCAGCTTGGGGTTTCTTGCAGCTCACAATATATTTTATAATTATTTCTTCTCCAGAAACAGATAAAGCTTTCTTTTCTCCTGCCAGCTTTCCCTAACACCTCTCCTTTCTGGGGGACAGACCCAAGGTTCAACAGTTCATCTTGCTGAAGGTACAGGGCCTCTTTGCTGTGCTGTCACCAGTGCAGGATGGGTCCCAGAACTAAATACACTCACAAGGACGGGTATTTAAAATGAAACAAAACCTGAACCAACCAACCAAGCAGAAAGACTTCCTTTTGATTTCAGATGCAAGAGATAATTACTTGCTAAGGAAACAAAATAACATCGCAGTTCAGTGTGACTCTGATGCCCTCTTTCTTCAGCTTAGCAGCTTGGAAGTTCAGAAGTTGAATCACTTTGTGGTAAGAATAAGCTGACGCGTGCTTTTCTTTAAAGAAAAAAAATGTCATTGTGGCATTTTTGACACCAGCTCTGGAAGCAGAGGTCATGCTATGCTGATTTTAGCTGCGACAGAGCTGACCTGCATAGTAGCTGCTATGGGCTGTGTTTTGGTTTTTGTGCTGAAAAAAGCATTGATAATTCAGGGATGTTTTTGTTATTGCGAGCAGCGCTTACAGCGAGCCAAGGGCTTTTCTGCTCCTCACCCCACCAGCAAGGAGGCTGGGGGACACGAGGAGTTGGGAGGGGACACAGCTGAGACAGTGGACCCCAATTGACCCAAGGGATATTCTGTGTCATAGGACATCACGTGCAGCACATAAAGCTGGGGAAGGAAGCAAGGAAAGAAGGGGGGGGGATGTCTGAAGTGATGTTATCTGTCTCGCCAAGTCCCAGTTCTGTGCACTGGAGCCCAGCTCTCCTGGGATGGCTGAGCCCCTGCCTGCCCGTGGGCAGTGGTGAATGCATGCCTTGCTTGGCTTTGCTTGCGCACGCGGCTTTTGCTTTACCTATTACACTGTCTTTATCTCAACCCACGAGTTTTCTCACTTTTACCCTTCCAGTGCTCTCTCCCACCTCACCGGGGGGGAGTGAGGGAGCAGCTGTGTGGGGCTTAGTTGCTGGCTGGGGTTAAACCACAACACGTTTGAAGTCGTTACCTGTAACTATCAAGATAAGAGCCCAAAGCAAATAAAATCTGTGTATTTCTACACACTTACCCACAAGCTTCTCTGCCAGCATGTTGAGCTGCTCGGAATTGAGTCCACGACCAACATACGATGAAAACTGCCAGCTCAGTACTTCTAAGAGCTGACTTAAAGTGGCAGCAGGGGGATTGTTGAAGAATGATAAATTCTGCAACAGAATTAGTGCTTTGTTTAGAGAGTTAGCAACCGTGAAATACACTGCAGGCTGTGAAAGAAGGCTGCAAGTACTTGTACTTGAGCACAATCTGGAAATGTTAAAAATGAGGTGTGTGGGATGGATACACTGGAGCAAATATGTGCTGGCCCTCCCACCTGCAGCCACCAGCGAGGTCCACCGGGGTGCCCGAGCGGAGCTTAGGGCGAGACTCCTAGAGAAAGCAAGAGTCTGTGCGTGCATCTTGGATGATGAAATACCTTGCTGTGCTTCTGACAGTATCGAATGTTAAGACAGTGAAAATATGCTTAAATCCTGTCCACTAAATGCAGATACTCTCACTTGTCAAGCTTGGTGCATGGGAATCTTAAATTGTTACACCCTTATACAGCGGTATGTTGTTAGATCGTTTGGCTCATCTTAGTTTTTTTCATTTGGTTTCTGGACTGTACACGTAATGACCATCCTGAGGACTGCAAAAACTCTCTGAAGTATCACGGAGTGATCACGCAGTCCAGGCTGCTGGTCAGCTGGCCTCCCATCACTCCTAGGTGCACGCCACTGTAAACTGTCTTACCCTTTCTCTCCTCTGAACATCTATGTGACTGCTAATCCCCAGCTGAAAGCCTGAGAGCTATTGACACCACTGTTCTACAACCTGCAGAGTAACAGCAACTGAATCTGAAATATGTGCTGAGCCAGCTGGAGCTGAGAAAGAACAATTTTGCTTTTGCTCACAGTTGGAGCCAGTAGAAAGGGCTACTTGACACTTACAATCTTCTCCATAGAAAGCACTAGCTCCTATAAAACGTATGAGGGAAAGCAGCAGTTAAGCACATTACAGACCCCCCACCTATACACCTACTTTTGAATTGTACTAGTAGATTTATTCTGTACCGTGTACAGTTTTGGTCAGCTGCATCCATATTCAAATTAGAAAAGTTGTGGAGAAGGGCTATCACCTTTTCTTAGTTTAAAAACTACTGCTTTAGCCTGCAAAAGGGAAGGCTAAGTGTTCATGTGGTTTCATATCTGGGCAGGGAACAAATGGTGAAGCAAACAACATTAAAATACTACGTTGGTAACTCTGTATGTGAAAAAAATAAGGCCAGTTTCAGAGGGAAACACAACATTTTTATAACTAATATATTTGGTAACCAAATAATAGAAACATGAAAATGCAGAAGGGTGGTACTTGCATACTGAAGACTTACCTGAGGATCGTTGGTTGACAGATTGTACCAAATAATAGAAGCCCATGCGTTGGGTAGTTGGCTGACATTGGAAATCATCACCACAGGCAAAGAGCTGGTCTGGTAGAAAGAATGAATGCGGTATGTAAATGCAGCAAAGGAAAGTGTTAACGCTGTGTTATGCTTTGCTTTTTTCGCCCCCTCTTCCTTCCTGAAGTGTACACTTCTGTCCAGAACTTCTGGAAATCTTGGGTCTGCTTATGGTTACCGCTGAAGGTAGCACCTAGGATAGACGGACCTGCGGTCCAGCCCAACACGGCGGCGGTTCTATAAGCTGCTAGAAAATGATTTTTATTCTTGCCCTAGAAAATCTGGCTGGAATACTCACTTCCAGATTTATAGTCAATCCATACAGGCAGACCTGTGTTTCAAAGCTGATGGAGTGCAGTTCCTCTGTCACCATGTGAGGGCCCTGAGGAAGTAAGCAGGTTATAAAACTGTGAATGCAGTTGTCATTTAACACTGTTTTAGTCATCTGACTGCTGAGATAACACAACTTTGAAAGAAAACATGTAGCAAATATATAAGCAGAAAAGGAAAAGAGGGAAGTGAAGGAAATAAATTATTTGTTTTATTTTGGCATTAAGTTAGTCCAGAAGTCTAGTGGATGTTCTTTTCTGATGAACCTAAAAACCCCTTGACATTGTTAAAGCGATGCTTTTACACTTTTAACTTTTGCTTTTAACTTCTTCTAAAATGATGCTTTAAAACACAGATTCATACGCAAAAAGTTCACATTCTTTTTTGTGACTCATAAAGATTGTCTCAACTTTTCCTGACGTTTCTTTACTGACTGACAATTCCAGTTTAAACAGAGATGTCAAGCTTCCAGGAGAAACAAACCGGAAATAAAACAAAAAGCCACAGTTTTAATGACGTGTAGACCCTCATCTGGGATCACAGGTTTGTTTTAAACATACTTAGACAGTACTAGTTGAAGGAGTAGAGGCCTAATTAATTAATCCATAGTAAATCTGGTATTAAAAAAACCCCAAGCTTTTCTTGGATGAAAAAAAAAAAAATATCTGTCATAGTTGATTAAGGTTTGTAGTACAAGTCTTTTGTTTTGATTACAAACCAGCATGGCTCTGTAAAGATGCATATCTCTGCCTCTTGGGAAAGAGATCTTTTGAAATACATTTCCACCCCCAGAAGTTAAAATATAAATATCTATTTGTCCTTTCCCCATTTCTTGTTGTGGTTTTCCCCTCTCCATCACATATTTGTGTTGTCAGACTTAAAAAAAATAAAATCCCAATAAAAAATCTGAGATCAAAATGCTTCCATTTACTGAAATACTCTGCTGTCAGCCAATGTAAAATAAAACCGTTCCTTGGGAAAGTGCCTTGTGGCCTTATCTTTCCCATGGAGCCCCTCCTGCAGCACAGGTACAGGCTGCTGCAATAAAAGATCCTGTATAAATGAGAGACTGAGACCACAGGAGATCCTCAGGCATCTGAATAATAATCTGCCTTGCAAAGGGAAAATCCAGCTTAGAGCTGAAGGCTTTTACATGAAACATCCATCAAATGAGTTCAAATGTCTTCATACAGGTAGAATCAATCCAGCTCAACCTGTATTGTGGGCACAAAGTTGAAAAGTGTTGGTGAAACTCCCCTTTCCACTCCTCTGCATTCTGATTTTGCAAAATCTTCATTTTTTCTTATAGAAAGACCAGCTAGGCAAACAGCCATATCTATGTGAAAGGACAAATAATCTCAAATACAGAGCTTCCACATTTTTTTTATGAGGCAACTCATATTTAACGACTACAATCTCCACTTACTAAAATCCTATAACAAACCAAGTTTTGAAATTACTATGGTTGCTGTTAATAGCACGAACACATTGTGGCTGGTTTTTTTAATCATGACTTCCCAGCCTGATTTGACCAAGGAGAGGCTGTTTGAGGAAATCAGTTAGCAGTGAACCATGTCGCTGCTCAGCTGCCCTAATGGTCCACAGCCCTATGTTTTTATAGATATAAAAGCACAATATGTGAAAGGGGGAGTAAAATGCTACCAAAAGCAGAGTGCCAACATTTTTACACCTACGTTTTTGCATTTGCTTGTCTCCATGCAAATGACTCTGCAAGTGGCAAAGTAACCGGGTGGGGAGCCTTGAGTTTCAGTCTTGCTAATCAGGTTGCAAGTTACTCCGTGCAGAAAACCGAGTGAAGCGTGCACAAGTACCTTCTGCTTTAGGTGTTTGGTTAAAATTCCCCATGCTGATTGCACCCTTGCTTTGTACTTCAATACTACTTGTAGTAACTTTTGTGTTTGTATAACTCTTATCTATGTGGGCTGTGATACGAGTGATTTTATTGGGTTTGAAATCTTTTTTTGAAATTTGTCAATAAAACTTTACCCTCAGTGCTTCTACTGTGACAAAAAAAGTTATACTGGTGTGGAGACACCTTAAACCAGTACAGGCCGTTTCGTTTCCTATGTCAGTAGGTGGCGTTCATAGAAGCTTCTTAGGGCTGCAGTTACCTTGGGAGACACTAATTATTCTGGTAGTGTTGGCAGAGACGGCTTCAGTCAGAGATTTATCTGCAGGTTTTTGCTGTTCAGTAGCAAGGTCAGATGCGCAGCGACGGTCCCCGGCCACCCTCGGGTCTGGGTGTGCTCGTGCCTTTGCCCCCCTGCCTGCCACCTCCAGCTGCTGGATGCGATGTGGTTCTCTGTCCCCCTCGTGCTGGCGATGCCGAGGGTGGGGGCACGAGGGCAGGGGCTTTCTGGCCTGTGATTCGGGTTCTTGTCTGGGGCAGACAGTGGACTTGGGGTTTGCAGGGAGCCGGAGCTGAGCAGGGGGCTGTCGGGTAAAGCTGCGCGGGTGCCGAGGAAGGGGTGAGAAGCTGGGCAGGGGGGGAGCACGGGGCGGTGGTGTGGACGTGCAGGGTGCTGGGGGACACACAGGGGCAGAAGGAGCGCTCTGCGGTGCAGGGCCACGGTGTTGGGGTGTGGGTTAGCCCCGACGCCAACACTTCTGATCTCTGGCCTCCGTTAAAGCAAGAACGTGCGGGTTTAGGCTCCTCCGCTAGGAAGCACGCCCTTGCAATAGCGTTCCACCTCGTCTGCCAGGCGGCACGTGGATGTGTCTGAAATCTGGGTGCTGCCAAGCACCGGCTGGTTTTAGGGCTGGGGTGCCACAGTGCAGTGCCAGTGCCAGAGGGGAGCCCCCCGCCGGTGCGGGGGCACTGGTCACCCCAGCACATGCAGTCCTGGCTGAGGCACACAAACTTCTCCCATGCGAATCTAATTTTACCCTTACTTCAGCTGTGAACTTGGTCAACGGAATATGCATTTAAAGAACCGTTCCTCTAGGAAACGTTGCTTCAACAAAAACCTCAAAAACCTCGGGTTTTTTTCAAAATGTAAATTACCAAATAGGCAGCCTTACAGAGGAATGTATATACTCAGATTATTACTTCCTACCTTCTGCTGTAACTTTTTAAATATAGAAATGTGAACTACATAATTAAAATTTCTATGAGTAGTTCTGAAAAGTTCTCATCATACTTAATCTTGTAAGATAATTGGGTCTTATTATAAGGAAAATACGTATTTCAAAATTTAACAACTTATGGTTGCTCTTTGATCTAAATAAAATCTAATCTAAAATACTTGTGAGAGTAATAAAAAATAACATAAAATAAATGCACAAACCTCATTTCCTTTGCTTCCAGCACTTGATTTCATTTCTTTGGGTTGCTGTATAAAGCAAAACAATATTTATGTGCCAAAGGAACTATAGACAGAAGTACATATAAAGAACATAGTTTGTAACTGTGATGCTCTTACGATAAAGTTCTATTTACAGTACACAAATACTCTGTAACGAAGGCTTTGACACTATGCCTTGAAAAGTCTATTCAGTGAATAGTCTTTTGATATTTTTAAAGATTTTTTAAGAAACTAAGTTAATGTAACAAAGCATTATTTAGGGTGTTTGTGAAGCATGTAATCCAAACAAGCACTAAATGCCACCGATCTCTACCTCTTTTTGCAAAACTGCACTGATGCACTGCATCCGTGGTTAAGCCAAAAAACCAAACCCCACCATAGGTGAAGGAGTCTAGTCAGAAAGCATGACTCCCTGGGATATGAGAGAAGTTACAGAAGCGGTACTCTAGTCTCCCGAAAGACAGTTACTGCAGGCATTCATTTCAACCAGATCTAAAGCATTGGTGGTGGTGGTGGTTGGGTTTTGGTATTTTAGTTGGTTGGTTGGCTTGTTGGGAGATTTGGTTGGTTGGGTTTTTTTAATAAAACTCAGTTTCTGAGAAGCTGTGTAATTCACCATGATTAGTCTTTTCCTTTTCTGGCATTAATTAGGATTTGCTTTGTTGTTTCTGTGAAAACATACAGTCTTATTTTAGGTAATAAAGTATGGAATGGGATAAAGAGGTTATAGGAGTAAACTTTCTGTACAAGGAACGAGAAAATGAGTGTAGGCTTGACAGTAATGCAGTTGTCCCTGCATAGTTTTTAAAGAATTTTTTATCTCTTTATCAGAGGTACATGACAAGGACAAAAGCAGTCAAACTTACCAAATGTCGAAATTCTACTGACAGGCTTCCGTTTGCGGATTCATCCATGTTCATTGCTTTCACGTGTGTTCCGCACAGAACGAATCTACGATTACTACGGGAGGACATTACACTTACGTACTCAGATAAAGTCATGTGGGATAATTTAAGAAATATGATCTTTTATTTTCTTACCTCACAGTTGAAACATTCCTGAAATAGAAGAGGGGCGGGGGAGAGAAAACAGATTGTGAATCAGTAGATATGTAAGCCATAACTTGTACTGAGAAACCTATCTTGAGTTGGTAGATTTTGCCTTCTCAGAGTTGATTTGTGTTACCAATACAACTGCAATGTTTTAACTAAAGAACCCCCATTTGTACTGTCCAGGTAAACTTCTGCATCTGGCTAGATGCAAGCAGTATGCTTAATCTAGCTTGTTCCCTGCCACTGGAATGAAAATGGTATGGAAGTGGGTATGGAAATGTTCAAAACCCACCTGGGCATGACTGTGCAGCCTGCTCTGGGTGACACTGCTTTGGCAGGGGAGGGACCAGATGGGCTCCAGAGGTCCCTTCGACCCCGATCAGTCTTGATTCTGTACTCAAAGCTGCAGTATTAACTGCCTGCACGCCTGTCTTCTGGGACAATACAGGACTGTGTATAGCTTGTAATAGCTTGCGGTGTACTGGGAGACCATGTGCACAGCAGCAGACTGGACAGGACACAGCTTTTGAAAGAATCAATCCTGGCCTGTTTCTTGCTCCTTCCTCACCGAGTGTTTTCCTTCCTTATTTTGGGCCAAATGTCTGTGTGGGCAAGGTGGGTTTTAGGGGCCTGCAGAAGCACAGCAGCCAGAAGAAGGGAGGTAGCTCGTACCTGTGGCTGAGGATGGGGGGTGGCGAGGACTTGAGTCACCTTTGCTGATTTTGAAATCATACCTTGTCAGCAAGCCTTCAGCCCCATGTCTTATCACACTAGGGTGCCCTGACCTATCCGTGACCAAGATTGCTCTACAGCACTGGGTATTGCTCAGAATAATACACCTCGCGAAGAGAAGATGCATCAACTCAAATAGAAATACAGCAGGCAGCATTAACACTGTTTTCACAAACGTATTACAGACAGGCTTTGAGATCCTTTTTGCTCAGGAAATAACAATCAGCCTGGGGATCCTGTTCATTTGGGATCACTGTAAGAAATAATGGGAACACAAAGGAGAACCAAACACCTTAGAAAGGAGGAGTTTATGCAGCAGCCTTAATTTCAGGCAGGGGTAAAATTCTGTAAACTACCATAGTTACTAATTACAGCACTGCCTTTTCAAGCACAAGCTTTGTGTACTACTTGGAGCAGCTGCATTGAAGGTACTGGGCCTATTAACATAAGCAGAGATAAGTGGTATATCAAAGCTATCCCATTTCAAACTATTGAAAGTATTTCAAACTATCCCATGAATGCAATACAGTTTGATTTAAAGTTTTTGTGTGATGTTGCTGTTCCGGGATGATGAATTTTATCAAAGTCTTGAAACAAATCTTAAATGGACTTCTTACCTCTAATTTGAAAACATCAATTAGGCATACCCGATTTAAAAAAAACATTGGCAGAGAAATCTTCCACATCAAAAAAAGAAAAGCATGACCCTGATGTTTTAACTGTGGGTTGTGTTTTTTTCTCTCTTTAGAGCAACTTCTAAATCAGATAGGGTAGCAATTGAAAAACCTGACTTGTCTCTGTAGTGGGAGAGAAAATATCTTCACTGTAAAGTTTCTTACTTGTCAATAGTTGCTTTCACTCTGATCTGATAGTTCAGCTCTGGCAATTTAATTAGCAACCTTCAAAACAGAAAATATAAAAGTGAGTATTAACAGAATACATTTATCACCAGAAAATATTAGAGACCAGTAGCTCCGCACTAAAGTATCTGAAATGATTATAATCTGAAAACAGATTAGGCATCTAGGATTATATCATGATTTACAGGGCCGTATACTCAGAAAGAGGAGCTGGGCTGTTCCAGTGGTAGGTGTTTCACCCTCCCTGCAAGTATGTAGAAAAGTTAGAATGTGTTTGAGGGAATGGCTAGAGAGGCAACAAAGAAGTAATAATTAAGATATGGATTTGTATAATCTGTGCTTGCACCGTAGATGTGCAGATGTACTTTCCTTCCATGTACCCTTTCCACACATCCCAGCCCTCTATGCATTCTTTATACTGCAAGGTGGAAACGAGATGAGAGTTCCTCTCCAATCTCTGCTCTTTTCACAATTGGGCAAGGAGCTAGTGGGAAAGAAATAACTTGTCATTGATTCACCAGAGCCCCCCAAAATGCAGAAGTGACTCTTTCCTAAATGCAAAAGTGGCTCTGAGTAGTCTGATGTTGGCTTGTACAATGTAGATCGTTACTTGCTCAGTTTGCAAAGTCATTAAAACAGGAATTCAATGCATACAGAACCCTAAAGGTCCTGCCTTTCAGTCACAATCTGCCTTTCTTCCTCACACTGGTTTACTCTTTATTGCCACTTACTGTGACAGATTCTATGGCCTTTATACCCCCATTCCAGAAAATCTCTCTGGAGTCAAAAGGATCTCTGACACAAGTTGGTCTGCTGTGCTTTCTCAGTTTTCCCAGGATAAAATGCAGTACGCAAATGAAGGAGTTTGTGTTGGATTCTTTGTGTCCTTTCCTTACCTTAATTTAACAGTGAACTGTATTAACGTTTTAAGAACCATTGGCCTCTGGGGATGTGTTGGCATGCAGGGCTGCCTTTCAACCACGAATGAACTGCGTGGAAGGAAGTGAAACAAATAGATTGTTAGGAATATACATAAACAGCTATATTAGGGGGGTAAAAAAAGTGCTGGTATCTCTTAGAGACTTATTTCTCTACAGGTGAAGTGGGAGGTATGTATTCCATCTCCCAGTTCTCAAAATGATCCAGTGGTCTTAGGTGAACTGTTCCCATAACAAACAGATATTTGGAATACATTAAGAACCAAAACAAAGAAAATTCCATAGTCTTAAAATACCAGGTCTATATGATATAAAGTCTGAAAGACCAAGGGTTTTATCAGAACCATAAAACAGAGTATGAAAATACGTTGATCCTGGCTCCAATGAAAGTAAACAATCATTTTATCTTTTTTCATTTTTCATAAAAAAAAATTGATAATTTTTTGCTTTCAAATAGTCACTTGTGGTATATCTCTAGTATAGCCAGTACAAAAGGCAAAAGGATTGATGATAATAATATTTTATCTATTAATCGAAGAGTGAAATGGGGTGGGAAGAATGTCTTTGTGGAGAAGAGGAAAGACAAGGAACAAATTAGCACCTGCCACTTTACTTTAAAAAAAAAAAAACAACAACACAAAAAACCCCCAAACACCCCCCCCCCAAACAACAACCCTCCCCAAAATAAATAAATAAAAACCCACAAAAAACCCAAAGACTTTTCTCAGCAGTACATACATAACTCCTACTGAAATAAGTGGATTTTATGTGTTTGCTTAGAGTCAGGACTTAGTCACAAACCCTTAACTGCCACACACTAGGAGCTGCCTGGCACCTTCAGCTTCTAGGAGTTTTGATGACAGCTGTACATACTTTTTATATTGGAAACTCTGTCTTTAAGATCCTCAGAGAATCAAACTTTTTTCTTTTTTTTTTTTCTTCTTAACAATATGGTCTCATTGTTACCAATAAATTTGTGCCACTTCAGGTAAATTTATATACGTTGACAATGGCTTACGCACTTCCGAAAAAGATTGTAGAGCAGAAAGTTGACTTTTTCCAGCAGCTGAGGTCTCTGCACTGGGATCGGGTCCCCGTCATAAGTCAGTCTGGTCAACAGTTCATCCAGTTTCTCTAGTTGCCTTCTAACTTGAAAAAGACTCTCTGCCAACAGCGTAAAACTACAGCAAGACAAAAGATCAGTTTGCAATCTTGCATCTAAACCACTTCTTGGAACACAATGGCTACTGAAGTTCTTGCTTGGGGAGATCAGAATCGGTACCGCCTGGTGCTTTCAATCTTTATCCAAACTCATGCCCATTCATCTTTTGTTTACATGAGTGTATAAATACATCAGGCAAATTACCTACTTCATTTTCAAAGATAAATATTTCTGCTACAGGCCTCATCAACAGCAATGCAATGCTGTCTGTGATAATTTGGAAGAAATAATACATGGTCCTGATGTTTTACATGCAGGGCACTTGTGCCAATTTTAATTCTTTCCTACAGCTCAGTAGATTTGCAAAATGTATTCTTTAAAAGGATAATATTTATCTAAAACGAGCAAGTTACCAAGACTGACAAAGTATAAAACAATAAGGAAAATAAAATCCAAACACACATGCTAACCGTTTAATAGGGTATGTGTATATAAAATCACACTTTTATGCTATTTTTAACAACTTCATTGGAAAAAAACGACATACAAAAAAGGCAAAAAATACTTTTTTTCTTCAAACCTAAAAAGGTTATTGGTTGTGTTTCTTTTTTTTCTTCTTATTTTTTACTTCGCCTTTTCCAGAAGAGAAGTTTGATGGGAGACAAATGACCAGGACATTGACATTCTCTGGCTATGTTACCTTTTTAAATATAATGCTATTTTCTTTTTATTTGCAATCACCTTTATCGTTGTCACCACAAGATTACTGCCATTCAATTCTTGCATAGTTTGAAGTCTGGAGGAGTGACGTACCTAGTGAGTCAAAGCATAAAGTGTCTACCCAGCTCCTGCCTAGACAAAACTCCCACTGTCCTCAGTGACAAACAGCCAGCACGGTTCTTACTCAAGCAAAACTCCCGAGAGGGTATGCATCATGTATCTGGAACAACTGTCAAACCAAAAAATGAGCAACTACCACAGCTCAGGCTCAGCAGTTCACTGTAACGTTATTAATTCCGAATAGCAAACATTGCCCACCAAAACAAATTGTATTTTTAGTTATTTACTTGCTTAGCTGCTAATTAATTTGCTGCTGTTGCAAGGTAGCAAGGCAACTAATCTAAAGGAATGATCATCTCATGTGCAGCAGACTTCCTGTGGTTTTCAGTGGAAACACAAGCTCAAGGCAAGCTTACCAGTTCTGGAGCTGATCAAGCCCACCATGGAGAGGCCCCCCAATGCAGGCAATCTGCTGCCGTCTCTTCCAGTCTAGCAGCTCTTCAGTCAGCATGTTGCTCATAAGCATATCGATTTCATGAATCACACGCCCTATTTTACTGAGTACTTCCTGTAAAATAGGAAAGGTGTCATAAACTGACCACAGGGAACAGCCACAAAATTCAGCAATTATCAGAAAGTGCCAGTTAGGTATCTTTTTTTCCCAATTATTTTGAAAGTAAGTGTATTTAGTCCCTACCATTTTGGCCTCTTTAACTCAGAGGTGACTGGATTCATCACTTGAAAGTAATCCTGAATCTCTATGAACTCTTCCTTGGTAAAACTTGGGGTTTTTTTGGGGGGGTAGAGAGGTGGGAGGGAGGATGGTTGCATTCTTTGTGGGCATAACACCTCCAAGATGTTGACACTTGCAAGCACCATCAAGGTCAAAAAGTTCTCCTTCTGTTTTGCATCATATCCAGTGCATTGGGTTTTTGCTTGCTCGCTTTTAACCGTAAAAACTACACGGACTCAAACAAATTGCCTAAATGTATTGTTTTCTGTGCCAGTAAAGAAGTGACCTGGGGAATCTTTGTCATATTTACAAGTCTCTGTTGCTGCACGGAGCAAGGTACCATTGGTAGGTTGTTGGGGTTGGTATATTTTCTTTGCAAATATTAATTATATTTACTTTACTTCTTATTTACTTTAAAAGCTACAGATTGCCAGCTAAGTTATCCATTTGGCACAGTCCATAAGAGGTCCTGTGAATTGACACCCTCACCTCACTTCTAAGGTGTGCAGAACCGTAACCTTGATTGAGCCGTTACTTAACTGCCGATTTCTTAACTGCTAGTCAGAATCACCCATGCCCACCCAAACCTTTCGTGGATTTTTCCTATGTTATTTGTCTGTTCTTCTGGGAGGAGAATTTTAAAAGGCACACATAAGCGTTTGAGTGCTTGGTGTGGGAATGAGGGGAGAAAGCAAACAAACCGCAAATGACAAAACATGTCACTAACCTTTCTCTTGAAGTCTAAAGTATTGAGCATCACCTGCAAGGCCAACATTTCCTGTTTAATGAGGGTGCTGTTTTTGTCGCTCTGCTCTGCAGGGGATAAAAAAAAGTCAGTATAAATGTGTTTGTGGGTGCATGTGCGTGTTTATAAGGGGAAGAGGGGGAAAACCATGACCAGACTGCAGCATGAATTTGTGAAAACAAAAACTGCAGGCATCAGCAGATTATGTAATTTCATTTGCATGGACTAACTTTAGTACAAGTTTAAGATAAGGTTTTATGACTCCACTCTTTAGATGTGCATATGGAACAAGAAAACATAGAAAACATATGGATGATACCTAGAAATATACAAACTCCTTACTCATGTGCATATTCACGTGTTATATGCATCTGCTCCGATCACCGATTGATCTGTATACTAGTGAAACGTGCGTGTGGTGTCAGTAGCTAGACGAAAGCTTTTTGGACTTGATGCGAATTACACGTCTGGCTGGGGGGAATGGAGGTTAGGCATTTGAAACAGAGATAGTGTTCCTCGCTGTGGGGATTTCGGCAGCCAGGAGTACCGATCACTGGGTATTTCCCCTGCTCCGTAACTTTTTTCCTTCTCTGGATCACACGTTAGTTTCAAGCTTCCCTAAGCTTGCCCCATGCTCTTTTATATGCAGCAATTCCCCTGCCCTCACCTCCCCCCACCTGTTGCTCTTCTTGCATCTTTCATGCTACCTTCAAAAAAGAAACTGGTGCCAACCTTGTCTCTGCTAAGCTCTGGATTGACATTTCCCATTACGTTAGGGTAGACATTTCAGTAGAGGCAGACAGCCCCAGCAATTGCTTACACACACGTTGTAAGGCACTGTACGCCAGCTGTGCTGGTGTAGAGCATTTGTGTACACTGAAATGTTAAGCCCTGAAAGTAATTGATATAAGCTTGTGTTAATTTGCAAGTGGGGCAGGCTTCAATCATCTGCATGATCAGTAATTATGATTGGCCTGACTAACAACCGTGGCATCTTGATGTCTTCCAGTTGCCTGGCCATATCCAGCCTTAAACATAAGGACTGGCACGTTTAAGAACTTGAATATTTCAAACCCAACATCTTTGCTTGTTCAAAGGGAGATAATATGAAGATACCCGAGCAGACACAAGTGGACCTCAGTTTCTTTTCTGAAAGAGATCATGCAAGGACTGCTGCCACGTGCAGATCTCAGCCATCGTAGGCTGGCCAAACATGCATTCAGGGCGCTTACCAGCTGGCTACTGCCACTGTGGTCACAAAAGAACAGAAAGCCAAGTTAGAGGCTAAAACCTCAGTTTTGCATAACTGCTCTGAGAAATAAGAGGCTCTTCCACATCCTGTCAAGGAAGGGCCAAGTCAAAGGCAAAGAAATAAAAAATAGGTTCCTTTAAAAATGTACTATTTTTCATGCCATTATGTAGCTTATCTATAGAAAATAACTATACTTGCTTGACAAGATTCTCTTAACCCCAAAAGAGTCATTATGTTCCAAGACTATAACTTCATATAGACTAAAAATCCATTTTTATCTTTATATATATTAACTGGCTAATGCACAAAACCCCCTGAATACTGGGGTCTAGTTGCGGAATGAGCCATTTCCTAGAGAATCTAAAAAATGTAAGAACTCTTACCTAAGCTTTGTATTGTTTTATACCTGAAGTCAAATTCCTCTTGCAAGTCTTCCAAGTATTTAACATCTTGGTCAGTCATCTTTCCCAGGGAAAAGAAAGTAAAATTATTTGTGCGTTCACAGGGACATAAAAAGGAATTTGTTTTGTAATGGATAAATACATAATGTAGTATTTTCTTTTCCTACCATCTGAAAATCTTTAAGCCATTCTGGGAACTCCGGTTTAATATCTTGTAAACTTTGAAAAGGCAACTGAATTATAAATGCACATTTGTAACTACAGGTTTGTTTTGCTTGTTCAGAAAACCAACTATTGTTCTCTCTCCCACAGTCAAACAGTAGTTGATACAGCTAAACCACTCTGTGTTTTCTAATTCAGTGACAAAGTGGAAAGTGGGAATTATTACATTTAGCCTGAGCTAAACTGAAATTATTATGCCAATAATGTAACTTTCTTCTTGGAACTTTAAAGCAGGGCAAATGGATACTTTTGCATTGACTTCAATGGAAATGGGAATGGGGTGTGCAAAGCAAAGAAAGGTGGAGCCAGAGGCAGGAGCTGAGCTCAGAGACTTTATTTAATTACTTAAGAATTCAAGTAAAGAAATGAAAGATTTTTGCTGTTTTAGCTTTTTTGCAAGAGTTTGTTCTCCTGTGTACTGCAGAAAGTCTAGAAGGTGTTTTCTAGTAACCAAACAATAATTCAAAAAAAGACACATCAAAAGAAGGAAAATAAAACTGCAGGAAATAATTTGTTTCACTTCGAAGGTCTGTTTCTGTGCTGTTTATAGGAAGACTCGATTCTGCCAACCACTCATAAACAATCCTTTTTAGTTCCCTGGGATGTGCATGTTAAGCATTTGAAAACACAAAAACTTGTTTGCTAAATTAGGACATGCAGAATTAGTCGTTTTGGTTTACTCTTTATTTTGGAGACTAAACTTTTAAATTATATGTTTAAGGTATGAAATTACATACACAAGGAGCTGGCTGATTTCTGTGTTCAACTTAATTACCTACTAAAACCCCCCTTGTATCTAGAAATTGTTCTCATTTTCACTGGCCTTTCAGGGATAGCTGTGGTTCCCCATGCAGGCAGAAGGAGCAGCATGGTAGGCTGCTAGGTTGCAGCTTTGCCTGCTTGTGCTCTGCAACTCTCATAACTTTATACATAGGTAGAGATCTAGTATCACATTCTTCTAAAACTAGCTTTATCCTTCCAAGGATTTCATCTCTCCAACCATTCTTCACCACGTAGGGAGACACTGATGAGAGGATGATACTAGGACCTCTTCCCAGTATACCAGAACTATTGCTCTTGAACGGCGTATGGGCAGGTATTTCAAATACAGCTTCTAAACTGAGGCTGCTGCAAAGCTGGGAGTGGGATAGCAAAAAGGCTGCAGGTAATCTGAATCCTTATCCTGCCTTGACCTGAATGGGCAGGTATTCTCTGACTGAGCTTTCAAGGTCTCTGTGGGACACTGCTACAGGTTTGCCTCTGCCCTGCAATGGTATGGGAAACTCTTGGAGAATTGTTACCATCAGTTCCCAATGTTCTTCTACCCTCATGTTTCCAAAACATAATTATGTCACACAGCCTTCAGTTTTACAAAGATCTTGGTATGTGACTCAGAGGTCACGAAGGCCAGCTACTAAAAGAGGTGAAGTTGCAGAAATGCATTTACTGAATGCCACATCTTTTTAGAGACAGTGGTTTATGTTCTTACTGCACTTGGTGGTCTGCCTTCAAGTTGCGTAGGGATGAGTGCGACAGCTTTAAAACAGGTAGCTTGCACACTGAACCCAGAGCAGCTGTAAAAACCTGAGGATCCAGGTATGTCCTGAGTAGTCTGGGCTGAGATTCTTAGAATAGTGGAAAATGGGTGGCAGAGCTTGTTAGCAAAAGTTTTTGTGCTACCTAGCTTAAAGATAGTTCAGGTAGGTCTGTACGGAAATCACTGCTGTGTAAAAAGCAAACAGGACCAAAAAAAAAAACCCAACCCAAAATACCTGAGCGCTGTTCTTGATGGCTGACACTTTGTGTTCTACATTTCTTTGTCGTTCTGAAACCGTGGAGTTCTGCAGAGACTTTTCCAGTGGGCCCTGGAACACATTGACCATATAATGAATGGATGAGTAATAACAGGTGATAGCAACTGTACTGCAAGCTCTAGCATAGAGAGTGAATTCAGAATCTGGTCCTCTACCAGCTGGAGACTGATGTAAACAGACAAATATGTTTAGTTCCACAGAAAATAAAAACATGCTCCTTTAACTTTGAAATCCAAAAGGTGAAAAGGTTTGGATATAATGCAAACAGTAAATATCCAGTAAATTATAGAGACTGAGATACAGATTATTAGATTTTTGAAAAAGAACCATGTCACAACACCCTGTAAGAGTAAGTATTATATCTATATGTGATTAAAAAGGACACATTTGACTTAAAAATTGTATCTGGATTTTAACTATGTAACAATTTCCCCAAAATAGGTTTTATATGTAATGTTATATTTTCTTTCTTCAAAGAACACAAAAACCCTGTCAATGCCTTTTCCGCATATCAGATGGAATGTGTTTTGCATTACATTATTGATGTGCATTAATGCATTGCATAATTTACAATATACACATCTGTTTTGCAAAGAATAATCTCTTTAAAGCCTTTCCCACAGATTAAAGTCTCAGAAGATTAGCTGTGACACAGAAGTCCACTTATAGCAATGTTTGCAGCAGTAGAGCCACTAACGAAGTACAAACATGAGTTTTAAAGGGTAATGTTTGGTAACCCCTAGAGCACACAAATCACTCTAGTGGAATGAAAGGGCAGGATTTGGTCCTAAGAGCATGTGAGCAGATTAACACGGAACAGATTAATGCAATGTAATTCATTACCTGTACAGGCATGCTAGCTGCAGCCAATATTCTTCTTTCTTCTCTTAAACAGTTTGAGATGATCACTGCTATATGCATGGGATTACCATGATATTTGCCCTGTAAGCAGAAGTCAATACAACTCTTAAAAATTCAGAATTCAGGGTGTCCCTCTGGAAATCACCATGTGCTTCAGTGTCTATGAGCTAGAGCTTGGTGTGGGTGGAAAAGACTCCCCTACCGTTCTTGAACTTTGTTGGTGCTGGTTCAGCCTTGCAGTGGAGCATCAGTTAGTGCCATTGCCATAAAATATTCTTAACAGTGTTCTACGGAGATTATAAAGATACAACTCTGAGATGTACACCATGTGAAGATCAAATTGCTCCACTGCTAACGCAGCTGTTTTGAAAGGGCTTTCCTGTCAGCCCATTCTGGGCACGATTTTATCATGTCTTCCATTTGAAATAGGATGTCACTGTTAGCACGTAGCACTTCTGCCAACCAAAAGTTGTAAGCATATCAATACAGTAATGATGTGAGCAGAAAAGCTTCTTCAACATAAAGCCAGAAGACAAATTTTAATGTCTCTGAACAATTTTTCTCCTTCAATAAATAATGTGCCTAAGATGAAGGAAGATGCAAGTCCTGTCCCAAATCAAAGAACCAAAAAATATCTTATGTTTTTACACCAGCATAAATAAGGCACAGAACTGCTGATGTGTGAGTGAGGACTGGGTCAATTTCAACTCATAGTGGTTTGTGCTGTATTTATCAAATTGGAATCATTGAGGACTCTCAAGCAGCTTCTTTCACGGTCACATATTTGTTCAGTGTTTCTCAACATCCTTCGTGCCTTTTATGCAGTATTCACATACCATTCATTCAGATGGCCTGTATTCAATGCTCATAACGTTTTCAACCATTCACTAGAATTAATCCAGTTAATTTCTTTTCCTTCATGGTTTCCAGTTCTGGACTCGTTATATTTTCCTCTTTCTGATTAATTTTTATTCTCATCACATTTTGCTGCCACTCAGAACTTAATTTATTCTTGCTTTCTCTGAATGTGGCAGAGTAAGTTTATATATACTTAAATTGATGCTGTGTTTCCCTTTGATATACCAATTGTTGTATTAGAAACAGGGTGGGAACACATCTGATAGAAATGTTAACACACTGCTTCTATATGCCAACTACTATGACAGTAAACATTTATTTCTAACACTTTTTACTAGACAGACAAAACTCAATCGTTTCCTGGGTGCTTTTGCATGAAATCCAAGTAACGTGAAAGACTTTTCCATAATATGTTTTTACTTCAATTACAAGGTAAAGAAACAGTGTATTAAAAATGTTAATTGTAATTATGGAGATTTGGTATTAAATACCGTGCTGTTGCTTATACTGTGGTTCTGCGTTGAGGCTAAGGTGAAAGACATAGGACTCTTAAAACTGAATAACTGATGTACAGAACATTCCCTTCTAGAGCAGCTGTGACTGCCATGGCATTGCTAGCAATGAAACTAAGCTTTCTAATGTTTCTGGGGTTTCTGAAGTCTTCTCAGGACAAATAAAGTACATGCCCCATAGTGCACCCAGTGCACAGCCAAAGCAGCCCCAGTGCTGGGCATCCTTTGAGCGCTTTAAACGCAGCACAGGGTGGTGCTTAACTCCAGCAATCATCTGTATCACCCTCAGGAACAGGCGTTATGGGCTAGACTGTGATTTTAGGAGGTTGTCTGGAAAAAAAAGAAGTGGTGAGTAGCACTACCCCAGGACATGCTATGTCTCAGATGAAACACTAAGCACTGCAAATTTCCATGGCAAACAGTGCCAAAGATCTGCCATCACTCGTTTCTCCCTGCCAGCTTCTTGGGTCTAAGGGAAACAACTGTTCTCACTGCACACTTCCTTCAGCACAACTGAACTTCAGGTCCAGGAATATATCCCTGGTCCCCTTTACCGAGCATATTCCCAAGCAGTCTCTGCGTAATGTCAGGATGGAACTTTGGGAAGGGAATACAGGACTGTGGGACATGGCTACGATCTTCCTGCAAAAGATTGAGTGGAGTGGAGCTTCATGTGGAAGTAAGGTGAAGGTAGAGCCCAACAGCAACAGCCGGAGCAAATTAATTGCTGCAGAGAACGGTCATGCTCCAGGCAGCGTGGTGCCGGCCCAGTGCCTGACTCCTTAGCAAGCTAACTGGGATGGAAACCACTCAGGCTTTTTTGCTGAGTGGGTTTTCTGCTCCTCAGTGGGCTGAAGCTGCTCAGCAAAGGATGAGTTCGTTGTTAAGGACTAGCGCACGTGAAGTCGGGAGAGGCTGGCTGGCAGAGGGGGAAGAGGCTTGCCTTGTTTCGGCTGCAGTCAGCCATACCGCTAAGCCTGTCCCATCTATCTGCGCCTTGGTTAGAGGAGAAAGAAGTCCTGTCTTTAATAAGCCTTGGGATGAAAGCTGTGGTGACAAATCTGTGACTGGTGTAAATCCACTGATGTGTGTATTAATTCCTCAGTTAATGTCTGTTAATTTCTGCTTGTTGTTATTTTTTTGCTGGTAAAACAGGGTGCCCCCTTCCATATAGAGAGCTAGTACATGAGGCCCGTACCACATGCTGGTACCTGCAGGCTATCTGAAGCTACAAAGCTTGAGAAGTGTTTAGTCCCAGCTTACCGATGCCCAACACAATTCAGGCATTCTAAGCATCGAAGGTTGCCTTTTGCCTTTGCCCTGTGACAAAAAGGTGTCAAGTAAAAATTCATTTAACTAAGTCAAGAAGAAATAAAAATCCTCTCTTGGAGCTGGAAAATGCGTTTATGTAGGAGAGGCACTTCAAAAAAATTTTCTGACAGTGGGATGTTTTAAAATCCCCCAGAAAAAGTGCCAGGTATCAGGGACTTTCCTAGCGTTTCTAGATACTATTCATATGCAAAATGTTAAAAAGCTCTTTCTCTTTTTCTTTGTTTCATGAAAAGAAAACCATCTGAATCAAGAGCTGAAGTGAAAATTCACTTTTCTAACTCATAAAGCTCTAGCACTAAGCTGCGCCCAGAGTGATTCCTGTACTTGTGCCTGTCTGGTGCTTGTTCAGCTTGGTTCAGTTTGACACCAAGCAGGTCAATAGGGAACGGCCACCTGCCCTCCTGGAGGCAGCAGCCCCTCCGACAAAAGCTGGAGTGACAGTGGATGGGCAGCATGAGCGATCCAAGGCTGGGAACGGGCCCTGCCTGCCTTCCTGACAGCTGGATGCTCTGAGCGCAGGACCGCTGGCACGGAGCGGAGTGTGCGCCACCTGCGCGGGCATCGCCCTGTCAGTGCTCAGCTCTGCCTCCTCCAACAGCTGCCTCTGTCCCATACGTGCCGTATTGACAGCCTCTGGTGCAGCAACCTAGCAGATGGATTGCAACTCAATGATAATACATTGATAAATAATAAATAAGTTGTGACATTAAGTATCTCAATAATTGTAGCTTATTAAATAACAATAATTACTAAGAGTCACAATAGCCGATTTGTTCGACTCCGTCAAAATAATAACACTGCATTTTTTCTCTCCATGTTTTATACTTCTGAGAAGTAATTACGCTACAGAACGTGCTGCTTCAGAATGTGCCTTATTATCCATCTACTGCCAACTCTTGGTGCTCGGCATTTCCATTTTGTCTTTGGTTGAGGGCAGAATATGCTCCAAATGACTTTGGCTTCTGAATGACTAATGGGAAATTGTTTCCTATCATTGAAAGAGTAGTATAAGTTGGAAAATAAAGGAAATTAAAAAAAAAAAAAAGAGAGAGACTTGACATGGGGGAATCCTAACTTAGCGTGACATGAGAATTGGCAGCCAGGAAAGGAGGACGGGTGTGGATCCTGTAGTTATGCAAAATTGTATTATTAGGTTTAGATATTTACAGAGAAAACTTATACTTCTCTTTTGATAAATACCAACAAAGAGAAAATGAGGATTCACTTTTCATCTGAAGTGTCAAATGGAAACATTAGTCTCATCTGCTAATATTACTGTCGTTGTTGTTCTCTTCCATTTTGCTGAGGTCTTCCATATTATGGTTTACAGCAAATCATCTGATTTGGGCTGGCTTCTTCGCATGATGCTAAATTTAAGCAAACAGAGGAAATTAAACGTTCATTCTGAACAGGTGAATATTTTCTCTGAATGCTGATGACATTTCCCTGAGAGAAAACCTTCCTACCACTGCTGAGCATGCACCCTCTCTACTCCAGAGGCACCTGTTGTGATAGTATCTTACTAGACCATTAAGAAAAACAGGCATTTCTGCAAAAATGATTTATAGATTACAGCGTGCAGAGTTTAGACCCTCCAGCAAACTTTAAAACAGCTTCAAATATCCATTACGATGGATGAAACAGTGGCTGGGAAAACACAGGATTTGGTTCTGTAAGCTATAAGATCATGGAGAAACTTTAAGATATGTATTATGACACCTTAAAATACATGTGCATTTTAAAAGAACACCAAACAGCTGTCAGTTTTAGCATCTGGAATTTACTGCTTTTCCTGAGAAGAATGAACAAATCTAGACCAGAGGGTCATTCTTTCAGTTTTCTTCCCATTTTTCACTTTCCCAAAACTTAGATAATTTTCCTGCGGGCTGCTCCATCACAAAGTAGATCACTCCCAACCACAGTAGTATTGACCAACTTGCTTTTCATGTGTCAAAGGTCTCTATATACTCTGCACATCTATAAATGAATACTATATATGCACTACTGGAGTATTCTGACTCTTCGGTGATTACATTAGAGGATTAGGTATTAGTGACTGTTAGTCTCCACTTGTAATGTACAAGGAAGGGCTGTGCAACCTTTAGAAAGTCAGTCAGGGTTTTACCTGGTGATTTCCTGGTTTTCAAGGTGACCTTGAAAAGGACTTGAGTAGGTTTTAGTGCTTTCTAATTGTGAAAAAGCACTTCAGAATTTGGTTGTGTTTTCCCTGCTTTTCTCTCTCTCTCTTTCTTTTTTTTTTTTTTTTTCTTTAAACAATGAAAAACATCAGCTGGATTTTTTTCTTGTTCCTGCTGTAAAAGCCCTGCTCGAGCATTTTAACTGTATACAAGAACAGCTTTACTTGGAGGCATGGAACTGTTGACTAGTATTACTATTGCTGTATTTGTTGAAGTTGAATGAATATTTTAAAAAGCTGATGGACGGGAGATGGGACATGGAAAGAAGGGAAACAGGATTACAAATTCAAGCAAAAATACATTACCTTCCCTGTTGTTCATTTGATACGCTTATTTTACTGTCTGATACCCAGCATCTGTCTAGATAAGCAGATATCTCATCTTTCATGTAATTAAGAAACAGGGAGAAAAAAACTTTTTCTATAATTTTATTTTTGAAAGAAAGAAACCTTTGGTATAGTTATGTATCTCAAAGAAATGTGTGGGTGGGAAGGCATAACCATACACGCTTACTTCCCGTTTTCACCTTCAAATATGACAAACAACATTTTGCCTTGATTTCTTTTCTACCTTTGTTTATGCATCCAGGCAGAAAGACTAATGAAGACAGTGCTAGAATACAAAGAAAGAGTCAGTCTTTGTGTTACTCTGATGTAAGTAAAGTGCTTGGGAGTTTTTTGAAAGCCTGTATATAAACAGGCAGTATTCTTACTAAAAAAAAATCTCTTTCTACTGGAAAGATGGCTCTGTTTTATCTAGGTCTTTAAAAGGAAGTACCTGTGACACTATCTATTTAGACTGCTCTCATTAGACTTTTATTTTTAGATTTCCCCTTCCCCCTCTCAAATTACATGAGAGAACTTAAAGGCAACCTCATTGTTTTAGACAGCTCCTATGATGTGTGGGAAGTCCTAATACATAGGTCTGTAGTGTTGTACTTCTGCTTTTCTCATATCGCAAAACGTGTAACATCCAAAAGATCATAGCTTTTTTTTAGGGCATGTGCAACCAAACTGTAATAGGCAAAGCTGTGAAACCATAGTGAATGAGCTGTGAAGGCAGAAATCTTTTTTTCCATCCCCCAGCTTGCCCCCAAATCCCACTGCTGAGTCGCTCACAGCAGACACTAAAACCAGTCAAGGAATGATCTATCGGAACAGCAGGTTTCTAAGCAGGTAGGGTGAGATACAGCTGCAAAAAATACATGGCTGTGGATCTCATCATCAGACAGTAAAGCTGTGCAGCCAGGGGGACTAATAACGTAGCAATGCTTCCTATTTAAATGAGGTTTATTTCAGAAGAAATAAATGTACAGTGCTCCCTATGAAAAAGGGTAAAACAGCAGAGGAGGGAGAGAACAGATATTTTTTTTAACGCCACCCCCTAATCTTCTGGCCAGGAAGATGTGCGTATTATCAACTAATCTCTCAGGCAGATGTTTGATTGCAACTAGGCCCTTAATACTCCAGAATGAACAAAGCGCAGAAGAGGTTGTTTAGTTTGTTTGCTTGTATTTTTACTTCCACTTGTAAGTTAACTCATATTCATTCTACAAAACCAAACTGAAAACGTTTATGAACTTAGACTCGCATTCTTTAAATAATAAATAGGAATGCAAAAATATTTTACTTCTAATAAGTTAACCTTTTTTCAGTCTTGTATTAATCATTTTTAAAAAATGTTTATTAGCCGCTGTTCAGTCACCAGCCTGCAATTGCTAACAGCAGACAGGTAGCTGCTTTAGCATACAGATTTCTGTGAGGGATTTCCCATCTGTATGACAAAATTTTTTGTAAACAGCTTTAATGGTTGAACTGGAAAGCTCACTGGGGGAAAGATGCTTATATAAAAAAATCAGTCTGAATTGTATTAGCAGGACACACTGGTTCAAAATGCATTTCCTGCTATAATTTGGTGCTTTGTTGATCTGGTGGGTTACATGAGCGCTAAATACATGTAAATAACATTTTGAAATGGATCTGCTGTGGTGTATTAGAAACTTTCTCTCTTTTGTTCCATTCTCACCCTGTTGTAAGCCTTAACAGGAAACTGCAACTCAAACATCAATGGCTATGTTTCCATTCCTTGCAACTGTTTCTCACCACAGTACTTATTAGAATTGTTTGTTTAGTGCCAACTGGAATGTCCTATTTCAGGTCTAATGCTATTTTGTCCATTTTCTTTGATGTATTGAAATAATTTTAGGATCCCTTATGCATGTTACGCTGCTGGTACGGTGACTTGCATAAACAGTCACCTGAAGTAAAAAGGCTTTATATGTTCATTTTTGTTCTATCTGAAGAAGCAGAAAGGCGTTCAATTCTCGTTACAGATGGAAACAAACTGGGCAATATAACCAAGAACATGAAACAGAACCAGGAACACACTACCATGTTACTGTTTTAAATAGCACTGGGTAAAGTCAGATGCTGTTGGTTTGTACTACTTAGAAACAAGGTGAATTTTCTATGGAAAGAAGTGCCGTAATGTTAATATATGTTGATTAAGACGACAGAAGATACTTTCAGATGCTATTTCAGATCTTTCCATAAGAAAGTAGGACTGTGTAGGAGAAAGAAATACAACTCAAGTATTATTTCCCAGCTCCACATTGTAACTATAGTGCTTCCAAAGCTCATTTTTATATAACTGGTTGGTGTGAATCAGCAAATCTGGTGATTCTGCGTGACCTTTCCCTTTGAAAGCACAGTCCCCAGGGTGTTAATGGTGTGCACACAGATCTGCTCGCTCAGATCCTCCCTTCATCTTAGGCTCTAGCAGGGCTAGTGAGCAGGTAAAGTTCACCAATACCTGAGAATCTGCTGTGAGTATTAAATTAATATCATGAATATACATAATTTACAGCAAATTGTTCCCCAGAGCACATAGTATACTCATTAACTCAGGCTTCAATGGTAATGAGCAGAGCAGCCCTTCTTATTATTCCTGAAATCTGTTATTTCACTTTTATAAAGGAAGATTTATGTAATCAGATTTTCCCCTGAATACCGTAAACAGTGATGTGACACAGATGCATGTTGCCATTAATGAGAAGGGATTGCTTTCAGAAGTTATCTTGAGAGCAGAGTATAAATGAGAGCTTCAATTATGAGAAGGACGTTTCTAGGAATTTCTGCCTTTCCCCGACACAGCTGTCACGCACCCATTGCAGTGCACAGCACAGCCCAGCCAGCGGCTCTTCAGCTCCCGGGAGCCCACCTGAGCCATGCACGGGCCAGGCTGCATCCCGCAGAGCTATGCCTTGGCTAGCAGGTACCTGCTGAGCCCTCCAAATTTCCAGCTCGGAGCTGGAGGGGGAAGAACATCCCCGAGATGAACATCCCTGGATTACCCGTGGATCCACAGGCAATCGCCTGCCAGCACCATGCCTAAACAGAGCGGTGGGGCACTGGGATATGGTGGCCACCTCTGATCCCCAGGCTACTCTGAGCCCTCGCTGCCTTGGCTCCCCTGGCGCACTGCAGCCTGGCTGCTCTCCCCTAACCACACATTTTGGCATGTGAGTCAGGAACACGGACAGTGTGTGTCTTACATGAGTGTCTCTATTTCACCAGTTGTCTTTGTGTACTCAACCTACTCTCGTATTGCACAGGAGCTTTACATCAGGGACAGGCATGCTCTCATTTAAAAACATTTCTTGTGAAAACTAAGATGTCATTGTTCATGGGCTAAGATCATGTAGACTGTTGCATCTGCAATTTTGTTCCTAGAAGTGCTAGGCAGCTCATCTGAACTTAACATCTGCCCTCTACATTTTGTTGGCATGGCAACAGCACAAACCATCTCCTTGTGACTAATCTGCTTTGCTTTTCTCCATCTAGGCTTTAAGCAGCAGAAAGAACCACAGACATAGTTTTCCCCCTCTTTCTCCCACTGCCTCTGAACATTTTCTCTCCTCATCCCTTTCCAGAACTGCTGCTGCTGGTGGGGGCGCAGGAGTTCTGTAGGAAGATGGACAGGGAATTTAACCTTAGCAGGTGACTGTGCTGTACTGTGTCTCACCGAAGAGCACAACAACAAAAGGATGCTCTGTTATAGAAATAAATTCAATTTAGTGACTAGAGAAGTAATAATAATGTAAGAAGTAAACATGAAGAATTTTAACCTAAAACACTGACTCTGATTTTAATATGTGCATTTACACCAGATCAATGTCAAGAAGCACCGTTTCAATGAAAGCAAGAAATAGAGAAGCAAATTACTACTGATGGCTAGCAATAACATCAGCAGCTAAGCTAAGTTTCTCAGCCCTGTTTTCAAGTGCTTATAACTTTGTCAAATTGCGTGGTTTTGCTGGTCAGTGTTTCCTTTTGCCTCAATCAAGATTATTTTGGGAATGTCAGTAGTCTAAGCAGAAATGCCACGTTCCATAGTTATTTCTCTAATGGTGGGAGAATAGGGATGGTCCTGTGGCCTAAAAGCGAGGGTGCCAGGCAGACCCATCTTCCCACTGAGGCTTCTACTCCTACCCTTCACAATGCTTAAGATTGCACAGAGCTTTGTATTGCAAGTTTGAGGCGGGTAAGTTCTCACTTCTTCCAGTGTTATTTTCACGGAGCAACTAAGATGTTTACATAAAGATGTTGCAGGTGAAGCTCAGGATAGAAAGTTTTCTCCATTTTATAACAAAAATGAAGCCCGGGGAGATCTTTGAGATGGGGTGTGCTTGGCTGTAGTGCTGGCAACTCATAGGCATAATCCTCTCTAGATTCATTAACAGCACCAGGAATCTTGATTCTAACGAGTCCTTTGCTGTCTAGCAAACAGCTGCACAAGCCATTTGTAAAGTGTGCGTTGCTTCCTCTTCTACGGCGGCTCTTCACTAACGATCTAGTTGTATTTCTAATTAAACACTAGTTCCTCATTTTGCCTTTTGTGAAGAACTACAGATTGCTTTTGAATGGCTTTTGTGTGTTCTCTAATTTTAATTATTTTATTATTGCTATTGTCATAGTATTTAGGGACCTATACCACAGCTCAACGTACTACTCCACATACTTAGTAAAAAATGTTGGTTTCCAGCATTATCTATTTTCACAAGTATTATTTAATATTTAAACAAAATTTGGTTCAAAATAATGAACAAACATTGCACTTAGGTCATGTATTGAGGTTGACCAGCTTTGTGTGTGTGTGTGCATGCTGTACATGTGCCTGTACATCTGTGTGTGTGGTATAGAGGGGAAGGAAGAGGAGTGAACTGTGAAATTTCAAAGAAGTGCTTGCGCTAGAGAGCAAAGCAAAGATAAAGGTGGGCTCATGGTAACTAACCTTCAGAGAAAATCAAACCAACACTGTTTGCAGAGTCACTAGAAATGACAAGATGTTTGCAAAGGCAGCTTCCTCTCTTATTTAGGAACCCAGTCCTCCGTCCATCAAAGCTGGTGAAAAATCTCACTAGATTTACAGCACACCTTTCCAGTCTCCCTTTCTCTAGGTGGGATGGTGGTACAACAGGGACCATGGTGCTGTACTGTGTACATCAGTCACCTTTTGCTGCTGTTGTGTCACGGAACTGTCACAAGCCAGCTCAAGCTGCAAGAGTTAGGTATCTGCAAATGCATCCAGCTGTGGGTGAGGAGCCAAATGCTCAGTTCCAAGCTTCTCATGTATTCAGCAATAGAATATAATCAGTGAGGCATTAAAAAAAATTAGCCCCATAATTACATAATTTGCATAGTCAAATTATAGGACGTTACAGCTGATACTGTCCATACTATGTGTCATGTACAGTTCATAGTCCATTAATAATACTTGACAGTTAATAACAAGGATAGGATGTCAGCTGATTACCACTACTATAGTGGTTTTTTTCCTGATGTACTTACCTAACCAATAAAGAAATAATTTTAACAGCTGAAACTCAGGCGACTGCCTGTGCAGCTCTATACAACATGCAGCCCATGCTTTGGCTGAAAATGCATTTATCATCAATGTTCTAAAAATTAAAGTTGTAACATAATATTTTGCACAAAAATCAAAAACACTGTTGTGTCAGATTTTTTTAAGACATACTTTAAGTTATTTGCCTTATCCATAATAACAATAGTAACAACACTGTTTTAAGAGTCTGGTCCTACTTCAGCCTATAGAAATTATTTTGGAAATTAGAATAGACGGTGGCTGATAGCGCTAAAGGTCATAAGAAATCAGGAAAAGCTCTAATAGTGAAAGTGCAGTTCAGCATCTGGTGGTTCTCATGTCTGTTTTGAAACTGAATGAGTAGGTTTTTATCTGAATACAGGTTATACTGTCTTGATGTAACGGAGAAAGGCCAACATTATCAGTGTGGAGAGAGCTGTTGTATTTAATTTTTTTTGTTGAGCTGGAAACATTTTACTGCAAAGCTCAAGACTCAGATCCTTTTTAACAAGCAGTGTAATTCCAGCATCACACCTGTTCTCTCAAGAAGTTCATTATGCTTTAGACTGCAAACCTACAGACCTTTGCACCCCAAGGGAGCAGAGAGACCATGCTGCTTGAGAAAGCTTGCCAAGTCAGGGCCTTACAGTGCTACAGGGTGATGGGGAAGATAAGTTGGTGCACCTCACAACTTGTGCAGCATTTCTTTTCTGAGCCAGCAATCAAGCGAAATGATGGGTTAGACTGCTCCACATGGACCTTTACTGTTGTTTTATCTAGAGAAGTAAAAGATCAGCTCTGATGCTGGCGCTGCTGCAATTAGTATATGGTGACTGTAACCTAGCTATACAGTTGTGTGTGTGGGGGGGCTTGGCTGAAAATTTTGGCTTGTTCTGGAATTGTGGCTCAGATCCTTGCCACCTGAGAAACCACTTGATCAGGAATCACTTAAAATTCCCTTTCTCTTTTTTTTTTTAATTAGCCTCCTTTGCTTCATGCTCTTTGGAAATATATAATAGAATTTCCAAACTTAAGTCCAAACAGGACTTTAATGAAATGAGTTTTGTTCTGGCCATTTTCATGCTGGCTATTACGTAAACTTATGTGCGTGTGCCCAAGGCTTGATTACATATGCCAAATTTCACAGAGCATTCAGAGTTGCCTCTTCAAGTTTTGGTAAAAATATTAGAATAAAACAAATGGTGTGAAGAGACGAAGGACCAGTGAGAGATTTTAATTTTGTACAGCCTATAGGTAAATATATAGAAGTCCTTCTGCATGTGCACATTGTGATGGTATAACCATACATGCACAATCTTTTAAGCCAGGAATACACCAGTGCAACTGCTTATTTCAGTGCCCTGAAATGCTCTTTCCATGTGTATGCTGCTGTGGCAGATTACTTTTAATAAGGCGATACAGCTCTGTCTCAGCTCTGCTGTGGTAAAGTGTGCCAAGACCATGACAGAAATAACAGGATTAACCTTTCTCTAGTTAACTCCAAAAGCAGTTAAGTAAATCTGGTGTGTCTGAGCAGTACTGAAATTATGGATAGTGCTGCTATACAAACCAGAAAAGAAACAAAAAACAACTTTAATTTTTAAGTTACATGAGACTGCTTACATAACACTGGAAGAAATCGTGGTAGTGATGGAAATATTGTCACATTTTTAAGAGGCCACCATTAGGGATAAACAATAGAAAGACATACAGCCATAAAGAGAACAAAATATTTGGCATGGTCATGCTAAGATTTTCCAGACCAGTGTGTGTATGCATATATGTATGTATATATCTCAAATAGAGAAAATGTTTTGCAAGCCATATAATTGTCATTTAAGTACTTATGGAAAACACCATCAAAGAAGAGAAAACCCAAACTTTCATTAAATTCAGATGTGTATCTGTTTTATGCAGCAGACAGAGAGATGTCAGGAAGTAGGTGACTAATGAAGTGGGACTCTGAGAATCCTCGCATTAGATAAACAATTATTAGAGAAACATTCAGCTAATCAAAATAAGTATCATTTTGCAGAAGCCTAACGGAAAATCCTTTAAACCATTCATAACAAATAATCCCACCTGCGCATAAAATAGCACACATGCTAATGATTTACAGGGTTTTCTTTTTCAGGGTGCTTTAAGCCCCAAATATGCATTTTTATTCCATAAATATCTGTATGTGTCTGAAAGGTGATAATTACATTTGTACAAAACAGGAACGTCCATAAGCACTACATAGTCTTATTTTTCAATAACTCAGTGGAACACAGGTACACACAGAGCTAAGAAGTCACAGCACCTGTGTCTCAGCAGCGTGCATTAAAATGTGAATTATTGTTCCACAAAGTAACAGATACTGGAATTATTATTTTGAATTATCTTGTTGAAGGCTTGGTCTTCCCATAGCTGCTTAGAGTCCATAGCAATCAGGACTGCTCTGAGCTGTGCTCAGGAACAAACCATGTTCAACAGAGGTTGGACACTACCTTTAGAAACCAGTAAGAGTGTGCAATTTGTCATCTGAAGTAACGACTCACCTGCAGCAGCTTCCTGATTCTTTTCAGGTTGTGTATCAAGAGAAGGTTCTTCTCCTGGGAAACCCGGTCCAGCTGTTCATCCACTTGTATTAGCAAATTCTGTAAAAGGATCGTTGCCATTGCTTCATTGTTGGATGCAGCCTCCCTAAAGAATCCACAAATGAGAACCACACGTTTAAAATGTTGTGTCGATCTATCTGTACAGAAAATTACAATCTGTTCAGAAATCTAGGCAGAAAAAAAGCCTTTAAATATATAGCGACTTGCATATAGTTAGAGGTTTGTGAATGATTGATTTTATGATCCTTTTATTTATATTCAAGTAGATATGCAGCTATAAAGACAGGGTGAGGATGTTCTTAGTGTGCAGCTATGGAGTCAGCCAGAGGGGAGACAACCAGCGTTTTCTAGTCTCTGGTCCGGTCAATATTTAAGCATTTTTAGCCCACTTCTCAAAGGAAATGGGGCTTACACATACAGTCCTTCTTGCTCTGTCAGTCACACAGATATAACTTCTGAATTTGTTGCCCAGTTTCAGACAAAGTTGACACTGGGCTTGAAGTCTAAAAGATAGTATGTTCTTACAAATTTCACAGAAAACTGGCAGGTTGGTAGAGGAGAGTAATCCAAATTAGCGCCTCCACTGAGGAAAATGGCAGTAATAACTTTGCTCCAGGAGGCAACAGCCAGATGGCCAGTCAGCAGATATATTTCTTCACACCAGGCACCAGATGAGCCTTCACTCAGCCAAACTATTTGGGGATACAGGAAGACTCTGACTACTGGTGAAGGGTATGCAGGACACAAAGACACACAAAACCAGGCTTTACTGGTTCTTCTGTTTATGGAACAGCTTGGCACATGAAGGGCAATAACATTAGCAAGCTAAATAGAGGAAGATAGACTTTGGACTATATGTCATCCTTGTCCTTGGGATATTCTCTCTCCTTGCCCTGCAAGTGGCAGATGCCTATTTGAGAGATGCCTGCTAAATATGGCAAAAAGGAGACTTTAAAGTTTTCCCATGTTCCTACAGCCCCACAAACACTGAGCTATAAACTGTAAGGAAAGATCACATTCCTCGGCAGATATTTTTTTGTTTAATTGCAATAGTCCTTCAATAGTCTTGTGGATTTAGCTTGAAAATTGAGATGTCTCTTTCTGCTACAGTGAATATAAACTTTTTTTTGCATTTAGTTTGGAGTTTTCTTAAGATAAAACTCGTGCATAAATTCACCTCACAGAGAACAGTTCCTGCAAATAGCTTGCTTGTTCCCCAAAATTATATATCCAGCTTTAAGTGCAGTTTTGGACAAGTGAATAATTTTATGCTGCAAGAGGTAAATGTATAACATTTCCATTGAAAAATAACTTACGTTACTTTTTTCTATGAAAAAACTGTAATACCATTAATTTGCTAAACCATTATTATTGGATTTTCTTTAGGAGCAAGTTCAAATGAAACCTCATCTCCAGACACTCCTTAAATTTAAACTCCAACAGTTCAACGTGCTAAATCCATAACTAGTGGGATACTATACTTGAAGTGCAGATGCCTGCGCAGTTGACAAAGAAGCACCCTAAAATCTGCCAGATAATGAAAGAATTGTTCATGACTGAAATCATAAGAGAGGGAATAAATTTAATCCTACCAATCTTGGCTTTCTATCCATTGTGCTAGTAGGTGCCGGATTTCCATGGGGAAGTTATCATCATAGAACTGGTCTACCTGCTCCAGAAACTTTATTTCCAGTTGCTGAACTTGACTCCATTGGGACATACTGCAAAAGAAAAGATGAAACGTGTTTGCCATTGAAAGGTCATGAATGAATGATCCAAGGAGTATAAATCACTTATTTTCATTGTAGTTCTCATTACATACTTTAATGTTCCTGTTTATTCTGTCTTTCACAGCAGATGGTACTTGATTAAAGTTAGTTGTCAAAGGGAAGGGTGCGAACAGTGAGCAAGACTGTTAAAAGAAATACTAGCTCTCACACTTGATTGGGCACCTCTGCCAGTTTCCTTCCGTAATGCAAATGTTTTGGGGTACCGTATGACACTTAGAAAGCAAGGAGAGTTACACAGCATCACTCATTAAGAGAGGCATCTTAGGGCTGTACTCTTCAAATCCAAGTAAAACTATTCTTATGGTAGTAGAAAGCAATCGATTTGTTCTCTTAGCGAATTTATATCACTCAAATTTTTCCTAAAGCCATTAACGGCTGCATGTTACTGTGCTGTTCCTAGAGCCCCACATTCTCTGTTTTGAGAACAAACATTTTACAGCCTGAATTGTTGATCTAGTGCTTCTTTTCCATTTTTAATTGCCATAGAATTCTGAGAGTTGAAGAAAAAAAAATTGGGAAGTGTAAAGTTAGATGAAACCTGTAAGACAAGCAAGATTAGCATCACCCAATGACAGGCTCTGAAATTCTTACTGAAAAAAACCTATCCCGAGTAAGTTTTGGCTGTTTACTGAGATTCTGGAGTTAGAAGCTTGGTTGTTCCAGATTTTAGGTGGGCTGAATTAGTATCTGCTCCACTCTGTGGGCTAAAAGGATCGTTTTGGGTGTGCAGGCTCTCCATATAGACACCTCAGCCCAAGTGACTGACTCCCTACTTAGGAGAACATTACCTTCTGGAGGCCTGCACTCTAGGGTTGTGCCGCCTCGTCATTAACCCCACTGGTGAACCCACCGTTTTCATGGTGATTTTTTCAATGCAGGAAAGACTACAGCTAAAACATTGCCTCAGGGCATGCTACGCCAGGCTGTAATTCTAGATGTGGCACAAGGATAAAAAGTCAACAGTAGGGTGGAAAACAGGCCATCGTGGATGAGCAGAGAAGAGGGATGCCCTAGGGTCTGTGCCCTGGGATCCTGGTCCTCAAGTGGGCTCTGCCCACACCCTGATCCCACACCAGAGGCTGTGTTCCCATTTGTTAGAATGTTTGTTTGTGTTAAGTCTACAGAAAATCCAGTCATGGGCTAAAGATTGTACTGCAGTGGGTCAACATATTATATCTGCTTGAATATTTTTGACAGAATTTTTTCCTGAAAAAAAAAAGAATTTCATCAAAATTGATGTTTTTATAGAAAGCTGACCTTTTTATAAACAGCTTTCCTATTTCCAGTTCTGAATTACAGTTTCAGAATGTCAACAGTTTAAAGTAGAGAACTTTAAACTTTTTAATCTTTTAATGCTGTGGTCTTTCATTTTGTGGTTCCTTAAGTCAGAGGAAAAAACATAAAAAGACAAAGTATCCCAAGGTGTAGTGGAGTCATGAGTACTCACTCATGCAAAATTGAGATTGGCAGGTTTTAGTTTCTCCTTAACCAAGGCTGGATGGGATGATTCTGTGTGTGGTATGAAGGGCACTGTATGTAACGTCAGTGGAAATGTGCCCAGTGATATTTCCCTCCTCTTTATTACTTCCGTTCAGAGAGGAAAAAATATTGCCTGAACATTTACTTTGTTTCTTGAAATTGCTGAGGAGTAACGCACAGGAGTGTTTCGCTATCTCTGTTGCTATACTGATAGTCACAAACAATCACAGACCTTATTTCCTGAGATGCATACAAGGAACCAGATCATGAGGTGTTAGTAACTCATGCTCAGAAAAAGAAGAAATTAAGATTTTTAAGCCTGTTCAATTTCAGCAGGACTTTTAATTGCAATTCCTGGTGAATCCTGGTGATTAGGGCATTCTAAAAAGATTAGTAAGAAAACTTAATATTATTACCTAAAGAAAAAAAAAAAAAGAAAAGCAAAGCAAGATTTTGTCCAGGCTGCAACCCCCTTAGGCCTTCTATGTAACATGCGGGGATGCTCACAGGCATGAACGCTTGCAGGGCACATGGGTATGGCTTGTAAATGGGATTTTTGTAGCGCTCGGTACAATACATGCCCACATGTGTTTTCCTTTTGCACAAAAGCAGCCACACGAGTAGCTAAGATAGCTGTGGTTTGTTGTGGCTCGTCCCTGAAAGCAACTAGCCCAGGGGTGTGTGACAGCGGGTATGGAGCATTGGGAGGCCGAGTGCTTGCCCAAAGGCTGCCGGTGTTGTCCGGGAGCCTCTAACGCGACTACATGTAGAACCACAGCCTGGCTGGGTTGGAAGGGACCTCCCAGACCATCCAGTCCCAACCCCTGCCCTGGGCAAGGCCACCTGCCACCAGAGCAGGCTGCTCCCAGCCCCGTTCCACTTGACCCCCCCAGGGCCGGGGCTGCTCGGGGCAGCCTGCCCCAGCGCCTCACGCCCTCACGGGGAAGATCTCCTTCCTCATCTCTGATCTAGGTCTCCCCTCTTCCAGCTTGAAGGTGAATCTCTACCGGCGCCACCTGCGCGCCGCCCGGCCCGCCGGCAGGGTCCCGCTCCGCCTCCCCCAGCGCCTGCCCCGGCAGGCCGGCCCGCTGCCCCCGCCCCGCGGCCCGGCCCGGCCCCGCCGCACCCCACCTGCCTGAGCCGCGGGTGCGGGCCCTGCCTGCTGCCGGCGGCGTCCCGGGCGGCCGTGCCTCCCTCCGCCCGCCGCCGCGCCGCGCTTTATGCCGCGCCCGCCCCGCCGCTGCGGCTTTCCTGTGCGTCAGCCCCGGGCCGGCCTCCGCGCCGGGGAACGGCCTTGAGAGCGGCGGGGCCGGCGGTCACCCACCGCCGTGCCCGAGCGCCGCAGCTGCGCGGGTGGGCACCTCTTGGGATGGTGACCCCGCCACCCCCCTGGGCAGCCTGTCCCAGGGCTTCACCGCCCTTCGGTGGAGAATGTTCCCTCACACCCAACCTAAACCTCCCCTGGCGCTGCTTGGGGCCGTTTCCCCTTGTCCTGCTGCTCGTTCCTGGGGAGAAGGGACCGACCCCCCCCTCGCTCCGGACACGCTCCCGCCCCTCCGCGTCCCCCCTGCCGTGAGGGGCCCGAAGCTGCCCCGGGGCTCGAGGGGCGGCCGCCCCGGTGCCCAGCGCAGGGCACGGTCCCTGCCCCGGCCCTGCCGGCCACGCCGCTCCGGACACCGGCCAGGGCGCTGCTGGCCGCCTCGGCCACCCGGGCAGGCCGGGGGCTCTGCCCAGCCGGCCCCAGCCGCCCCCCCGGGCCCTTTCCCCCCGGCCCTGCCCAGCCGCTGTGCCCCGGCCTGCGGCGCTGCCTGGGGCTGGTGTGACCCGCGGGCAGGGCCCGGCGCTGAGCCCTGGGGACCCTCACACGGTGGCCTCGGGCCCTGGGCCCGGCCTGCCCCCTGCCTCTGCACAGCCCCCTGCCCCGGGCAGCCCCGTCTCCCCCGCACGGTGCCACCCCAGGCTGGCTGCGGGTGAGCGGTGCTGGGCGCTTCAGAACCCCCGGGCAAGCCACCAGCCCTCCCCAGTGCCTCAGTACCATTGGGCTTCAGGTACTGTGGAACGTGCGATGTGGGTACCAGCAAAACAGAAGCAATCATCTCAGAAAAGCTCTGAGGAGAAAAGAAGTTATTTGTCTTCAGGAGACTTTAAAAACATTTAAACCTTTCCAGCTCGTAGTGTGGGGCCTGCCATGGCGGGAGCCACCATGCCCCTGGGGAGCCAGGCTCCTCGGCACAGACCCAGCAGCTTCCCAAGGCACATGCTGGCCACCAAGCTCCTGCTATAACAACCAGCAGTTGTTACACACACACACACACACACATATATATACGTTAGTCCTTCCAGAAGTTTGGTGGTAGAACATGCAAATGACATGTGCTGTGGCTTCCAACAGCATCCCTCATTTCAGGTAGTGCCTGGGATGCAGGAGCTTCTCTCCAAAATAAAAGATTTGACCCCTGTCCTAAATTAAGGAGTTAACAATCCAATGTCGTGTCTGTAAATAATATTCTTATAGTGAGAGTTATGGCAACAGATGTGCTTCGAGTATTTCTTCCCTAAAGAAGTATATTCTTGGGAAAAGGATTTCTATAATAGGTGCAATGCTGCTAAAACCAAAGCGAGTGGAAAATGCTAAATTATGACCGTTTCAAATCCAGCTTACTTTAGCACAGAACTTGGGTGGTAGGGTTGTGGCTCTGATGTGACGCAAAGCAGCTGCAGTCTGCCCTAAAGAGGATCCTTTTGACCGGCTGTTGTTTTATTTATCATATTTTGTCCTGCCAGAAACCTCAGTCATGACTGAAGGTTTTCTGCACCAGGCTGTGCAAACCTGGAGTAAGAGACATGCTCACAAAAGCTGCCAGGAGCCGACCAAGTGGTATTACGCTCTGTCATAGGAGACACGTGAAACCTTGTTCAAGTGAAAAAGCCAGGTGCTGGAGTTGTAGTTGAGAGGAAAGTGCTTGTCACTATTGATGTGTAATGTTTTCCAGATAGAGCAGAAGGAGAATTGAAAGTGATGTGAGAAACTTTGCTATGTAGACAACTCCTAGAAGATAGCATGCAGGTGTCAGCAGCTGACTCATGTCTGCATATTGGCTGGGTAGACACCGTATTCACTGTACATGTGGTTGAAATGAGATTTGGCATTATCTTTAGTAGCATTGAGCAATTTTTAAGGTGAATTTGTATACAGAGATTCTGGATAGTAACAGAAGTCTGCAAAATTCCGATTTATAGAATTGTGTGGTTCAGTGCATGTTTCTCTATTTCTATTATTCTTTTACATTGTATCGTTGAGTATTTGTTCGTTATCTTTTTCAAATGAGATAAGGATAGGCTGTACTAGAGGATTTTCTTCAGCCTCTTACTTTTTTGTTAAAAGACCAGAGTGCAAAATCACGTTAGCTTTACAACCCAGAAACAAAAGCTGGGCGTATAAGGCTGGAGGAACGCTTCTGTTGCTGTTCATGACCAGATGCACATCTAGTCCCAAACTGTGTTTTGACTTCTGTAAGTGCCTGTTGTTGGTTCCAATTTAACTCAGCTGCCACTCGCTCAAAAAAGCTGACACTAGAGCAGAATTACAGTATTTTCACAGCCTTTTGCTGGGAACTGGGGACCAGGCTGAATGTCAGACTTGCTCTTTGTCCAAAGAGGTCAGACCCTTAATGCAGCTGGAGTTTGGCAAGTCTCTGCTTAGACCTGCCATCTGTCCTTTAGATTTCAGCAAGCACAGGAAGCTATACAGCTGCACTTTACTTATGTTTCTGTTTTTGCTGATGGATATCCTGGAATTTCATTCAGAATACATACTCTCACGTGCATTTTATAATTTTTCCATAGGACTGCATACTGTCATTTTGTGTATGTGATAAATAATCTTAGGTAGGGATCCACTGGAGTTTTATCAAATTTTCTTCTCTAGCATTTGGAAAATGTTCATAATTTTCTAAGGCAGATGATTTTCACATTGTTTACTGCATACCCGTAAGCTTGTGTAGGTACAGCATCGGGACACTCAATTAGTAGTTTGAGGACCACCCAGGCAATAACATTGATTAGTAATTTGATTTTGTGCTGTCAGTAGGGGGAACTATTGCACTGTACTTTTTTCCTTAGCCTTTAAATAAACATTGGTAACTATTTATTTTTCTTTTTAGATTAAATACTCATTCTCTGAGCATCCTTACATAACTGCTATACATAACGATAAGGTGACAGGTAGTTCATATGATCCTCAATAAGACAGTAAGAGGTTTCCGATCCCCTTGTGGCTTGCTGTTTCTCTGCTTAACCTAGAAAAGAAGCTATATGGTGGTGTGGTTGTTGTTCAGATGATGCTATGCTTCCTATTATCTGATGCAAATATCTATTCACGCTTGCTTCAAGAGGCCATGAGAAAAAAGTTCAGTAAGGTGTCATTCTCAAAACCCAGGGGAATCTGAGGTCATTCCTCATCTGAGACTGAGAGACCAGTTTCTGGGCAGATGTTCCTATTCCCCTCTTCCCTCCTTCCTCCCCCCGCTGCTGGCAGGTACGGCAATGCAGGCAGGTCGATTGGTAGGATGGGGAGCAGCTGTGGAACCAGCTGTTAGGGTGCAGGATGCTGGGTATATCAGCTATGGCTGTGGAGGCAGGAGAACAAGGGTGTGATCCTCACGGCAAGGGGTGCTGGAAAATGAGTGGAATTGCTTGTGACATTACAGTGAGCCATGGGGAAGCCTGGGGCCTTACAGGAGCTCGTTGGAGACTGGAAGGCAAGTGCACTTTATTTAGATGTAGGGAATAAAGAGGCTTGTGTTCCTATGGTGTTAGAGTTTGGATGGTCGAGGATGAAAAGGCCTGAGGTGTGCGTGGGAAGATCATAGAATCATTCAGGTTGGAAAAGACCTTTAAGATCATCAGGTCCAACCGTTAACTCAGCACTGCCCAGCCCACCACTGAACCATGTCCCTAAGCACCACATCTACGTGTTTTTTAAACAAGATAAGGCAGCCTGAATGGGGGAGCAGTTTGAGGACCACAGGTGGGAGAGAGGAGGGTGTGGAGCAGCAGAGCACACTGTCAGGGCAATGAGGGGTGAGAGGTTCCCTTCTGAGGCTGTGGTGTGGCTCAGCTCTATGCTCTTGGAAGAAGGGTCAGTGGGGCATGTGAGCTCACCATGAAGGATGTGATGATGCTCGGAGATGTGCGGGAAACTGCTGTGGAGCAGGACTGAGATGAGAAGAAAGAGATGGTCTAGGTCAGTTCAAGGAAGCTCTGGAGAAGAGCTGCATTTGTGGGATCCTGGAGGAGATGGCCAAGGCATGCAGTGGTTACTGCTGAGCTAACCACACGGGGAGGGTGTGAGGGAGGCAGTGGCATGGGCTGAAAGGAGAAGCTCAGGGGCAAGGAGTTGTGGCTCACACTCAGTGGAGGAGTTCAGTGAGGCACACTGGCAAGGCAGGACAGGTTGAAACAATGCTTGCAAAGTGGGGAACGAGGCAGTAAAGAGCATAGGTAAGCCCATGGAGGAGAAGGCGTTTCTTCAGCTGCATGGGGTCACAGTAGTATGGTGAGGGTGCAGGTTGCAGCCCTGGAGAGTACAGACAGGCACAGGCCAGAGATGGCTCAAGCCACTGTTGGGTTTGGCCGGTCAAGGTCGGTCTTCTCTGTGTAATGGTTCATTGTACTGCACCAGTGTTTCGGCCCTGGTCAAAGCAGGAGAATAAGAAGCAGGGGTCTGAACTGTGTGCTCTATTTAAAGGGAAGAAAGAGTCTCAAGTGATGGAGAAGGAATTCAGGACACAGTAATCTTCTCATCAAAAGTTCACAAAGCTGTTTCTAGGAAAACTGAGCCAGTTTATTACTTTGATCTGTCTGACCAACCTGTAATCAAGATTATCATCTGTTTGGCCTCTAGTCATTATGCTTCTTGACTAACCTTTAATTAAGGTATGTGTCATCTATCTTTATGTAAAAGAGACATTTAGCTTATACATGCTATACATGCATTATGTCTTGTACCTGAGCTGCTCACAGCTTTTCTTGTTACATTCAGAACATGGACTTCTGGTCTCGGTGAGACTAGTAAACACTCTAATCATGAGAAATTGTCTTGCTGACAGTGTAGTTCCTCCTAGTCAGCACAGCATAAATCAGCAGTTGTGCGTGCAGGTCACATCCCTAACTGTCCTCTATTTGGAGAAAAAGACAGGAACAGCAATGTTGTCCTGAAGTTACATGTTGTAACAAGATGTTTATGAAAACTGGGAAGACGTCTTAGCAGTGTTTGTGTGTAGCTAAAGGAATTATTGTTATGCTTAGAAAAGACGGGGTTTTTTAGCTGTTTGGTTGTTCTCCATTGCTGAAAAACCTACCATTTTTTCCCCCCTTCCAGTAATGAATGAACCATATGTGTGGATGTATAAATCCACATGAAGTAAAGATACATATCTCCCCAAAAGCAAGCTGATATCAGCTAGAAGAAAAGTAATTAACTTGCCATGTAGAGAATAATGAGAAATTGGGAATTACAGAAAATGAAGTGTTCTCCCGCTGAGCTGGGCTCAGCTGTCTGCTTTCATGGCAGCATGGCCTTTCAATACTGCAGTCTCTAGCTTTGCTTTTTTTGGCAGGTGCAGGTAGAGCAACCACTCAGCAATGCAGGAACAGGTCAGAACGAGTGCCCTGTAGGTAGACGGTTTCCCTTCTGAGGCTTTTTGCTGGGGCTTGTGCCTGTGGCCAGACCTCTTTCCCTAATGGAAGGTCTATGCCATTCCCTACTGCTGGGGAGAAGATCTTCTGCACCAGTTCATAGCAAGATCAAAGTGAGAAGTTCCGCTCTCAAGCTGGGACATCAGGAGTCCACTTCTTTTATTGGTACCTTTGAACAACATGTATGTTGTTTTCATGTGTGCCTTATTTGTCATTTTACCTCTTGATGTCATATTTGCAATTTTGCACTGGGTGGTTTAATGTGTATTCTGGAAAAACTCTGAGGTATTGGCTTTCAAGAGGAAGGATTTGGATATTCTGGTGAGGTTTTTTTTCTGGCTAGAAGGTATTCTTCTAAGGAGAAAGAAGCCCGTGGTACATTTCTATTGTAGAAGTTAAAGCCAGTGCCACTTGGGGTCCTACAGTCACCATGCAAACTTACACACTGACAAAATTAAGGTAGGAAGAAATTATCTGAAAGGCCTCAATTCCACCTGAATCCCAGTCTCATTTTTAATGGAAAGGGCATGTGTGGAGAAATGGAGGAAGAATGGAAAGAAGGTGGGGGCAAAGAAAATAGAAAGAAAGAAAGAAGAGCAAGGAAAAGGGGAACAACTCTGGGGGCCTTGTATTAATTACCTTCTAGCGTAAATGAAACTTCCTTTTGATAATGAAAAATTGCATATGTGAAATATAATTTTGCCTTGTATCCCTTCTCTGGTAACTATTCAGGAATTTTCGTTGCTTTATCTAGCTATCTAACTATATACACACACACAATTGCTGTAAGCCTTCTACTTCCTAAATGATACTGTGCAAATTTAAGTTTTACTTTCCCTGGATTACTTTAGAGTCAGGTTTCCTTTTTTTGTTTGTAGTCGTGCAGATTGTTAGGAATGCTAGTCGTGCTGTTTTAATAGGCTTTTCCACTCAGTGTAGTCTGTGGGTGCTGAGGAAGCTTTTTTGTTATTTTATACAACAGCTTCCCTGTCAAATGGTAATGATCACTTTTTGTTTTCACAGAAGCTGAAGACTTTGTGATTAGTGGTTTCCAAAGTAGAGTGTGAGAAAGGAATACAAAGTCAGTGTGATTTGGGGAATGCTGTGGTTCTGTATATATGTTCCTGTTAGGTGCAACATGGAGGGCAAAATGAACACCCTTGGTGATGCAACTTGATTAGTATGTAAGTCAATGTCGGCTGGACAGGAAAAAAGAGAACTTTTTTCATAGTAAGCTCATTTGGGATCTGTGCTGTCAATAGTTACTTAAATTCTTACTGCCTTCCTTGCTTGGGATCAAGATGACTATGCATAATGGTAATTTCTGAGCATACTTGGGAATATTTTCATTTTACAGTCTCTTAGGTCCTTAGAGGAGTCCTTGAGTTTTATTAAGCTTGCTAGTATATGCTAATTGCAAAAACCAATTTGATGCCGAACAATGACTTCCAAATGAAAAGATCAATAATTTTAGAATTAGTAATGGATTGTGCTCTGAGAGGATAACTTGGTTAATTAATTTAATAAAGTCTTTTCACAATGGGAGCAATTAAACCAAACTCTGATTATCTCTGCTTGATAATACTTGAAATATTCTGTATTAAAGTTACAGGTTTTAACTCTGTTGGTACCAAAAGAACCTCTTGATTTATGTTACTCTCTGAAACTCCTTATCTTTTTATATTATTTGTATAACAAAGCACACACCTTCAGAAACAACATCAGCTTTTTCCTTGGCTAAGAAATAAGATATCAACAAATCTGAAGTGGTTGTACAGTTAACTGTAGTTGTGTTGTTGGATATCACAAGGAGGATGGTGATCCCATGCCTGTTATGAGCTCATTGTCTTCCTTCTGAGATGTATGAAAGTGGTATTTGCTTGGATCCTTCTACTCCTCTACAGCTTTCCAGAACCAGTCCAAGTCAGGTGGGATTTTATTTTTCCCCTGTAAAGCTGCTTTTCCTTGGATCTCGGTCCCTCAGCATGCTGTAGGTAAGGGCCTTTGTGATGGGAAGCTTAGCTGAGCTGCAAACTGGCATGTCCCTCACTCAGTGTAATTCCCATGGCAGTGAGGAAGAAGGACCAGTATGGATGAATATAATGATCTTGTATTTATTTTGAAAATCATTATTGTTTCTGAATTTTCCAAGTGGCTTTTTATAGTATGTTTCAAAATTTTTAGTATGATCGGTTCATACCAGAAATGAAAACGAGCTTGTTTTCACTGGGAGATAATTGGAGTGTCTACGGGTGTAGGGGTGACATGAAGAGCTAAAAGCCTATGTGAAAATTTAGCATTGGAAGTTGTTCTAATGGTGTAAAAAAAACTCATGTTGTTGTTCTTGTCTTCACAAAGAGAAAAAAAAGTTATTTGTAGAGCTGGCCAGCGTGAGGTGAAAGGCCAGTAGGGAGGAAAGCAGCTTGCAGCCCCAAAAGGATGTAGGTAGGACCAAAGCTCAATTATTTTGTCAGCCTGTGGTCATTCAAGCTTATATCTTGCACTGACCCCAAAGCTACTCTGATCATGAGGCTTCTGAAGGTGGGAATGGGTGTTCTCCTGTTTCCCCTGGAGGAATAGATTGAAGGTTTGAGGAGGGAGCGTGCTGATTCACTGTAGCCTGTAGTCATTCAGGCCAGTCTGCTATCACAGCCTGAGGACTTTGTGCTTCATATGAAGAAGGTGCAATGTCTGGCATATGTGCAGCGGGCATCAAAGCCAGTAAGAGCCATCATCTTCCCAGTAAGAGTGGAGGGCCTTTGTGGCTGGGCATAATGATGTTTTCATTCCTGGTCTGAAGTGGCACAGCTTCAGCTGTGGGAGAAAGTTCTCCTCATCCTCTCTCTGTAATGCTCTGAAGCAGCCTGCAGTTTCAGCATTGCAGGAGTCTGCTGGGAGAGGAGAAGAAAAAGCACATCTGAGTTCCCTCAGTCTGGTAAGGAAATGACACCAGGTCTTTGAGTCCTGATGAATGCTCTAAATACTGGCTTACTGATTTATTTGCAAAACAGCACGCGGATTTGAAGGGGAGGGGGATGTTTACAGCAGGAATTCCCCCCTGAGACTGGTACGTGTCCTGTGTTGTTTGAGCTTGTGCTTGGGGCTAGAGCATGCCGAGGCTCTTGCCAAATTGAAGAGTCCTGACTCAGAACTGGGTTAGGGCTGAAGTGGGCAGCAAGCTGTTGAACAAACCCGGGTATGGGTGGCACAATTTCAGTGGCATTACTCAGACACCCACAAATTCTAGGGGGTAGAAGACTGGGCAGGAATTCTGAGGATTGCATTCTTCAGCTCAGCTCCAAAATGCCACCCAGATTTCATTTTAAGTGTGTTTAGGATCTTGTCTTTAATTAAAAATGAGGCTAAAGTTTTCTTTTATAAGCTGCCTTGTATTAAGCAACAAACTGCTGTGTTGTTGCTGTTCTGTGTACGTGGCGAAGCTGGGTGGATGGGGCACAGAAAAGAACTGCTTGGGTACTTCTGCATCTGTCCTTGTCAGGCCTTTCTGAGCCGCGGGAGCATCCCAGCAAGCAGTCTTGTGTTAGTCTCACACTGGCTAACAGGAATTAAAAAAAAAACCTTTTTCTCTTCTGTCTTAAGTGTCTGGTAATGTAAACGTTGCCAAAATCTGAAAATGGTAGGTACTATGAAGGTAGTCTGTTAAACGACAAGCCATAAATCACTATTTTTCTGATGTTCTTTGACTCATCGTTAAACATTAGAAATTATGAATATGTATTTCTCACCTTTCTCAATGCTCTGAACGCAGAATAAAGAGTTCCTCTTTGTACAGTTTGTATCATTGATCCTAAAACCAATGCGAGTGGAGATCTGTGATCTCAATTTTCTTCTTCTCTCCTCTAGTTCAGGGTCTGCAGCATCTGCCTGGTGAGAATCTGTGACTTAGATTTTCAGACAGGGAATCCTGATAGTGAGGCCATCTAGATCAGTGTTTTCCAAGGTTTTTTTATTCTTATGGCCACCTAAACTAATTGGAAAAAATCTGAGAATTGCCCGACTTCTCTGGGGGGAAAAATTTTATCACAACTGCATTGTGGCGTGCTGCCACAGTACTTACCTTTTGCACTCAAAAAAATGGGCCAAAGCTTTTGAATTATTGTCCTTTTTCTAGTGCTGATTTTGTTTAGTTCTTTCCATACCTAGGAATGTACTCATATCTTACTTTGTGTATAGTTGTTTTGCAAAGTGCTGTGTGAAGGTTTATGACCTACTTGTGACCCAGAGACTGAGAAGTGCTGCTCCAACACCACGGCTATACCTACACCGCTAACATTATCTTTTGTCAAAAAAGAAACCGCTGAGTTCTCTGAACTCCTGAGAACTGAGCAAAAGGTTCTCGGTTAAACCGATGCTAGTATCTCTTGTGGTATTTTTTCTTTTTGTAAGAAGATATATGTTGTTATTTTTTAAAGTGCTTTTACTGAGAAGGAAGTAACATAATGCTGTATTTGGATGCATGGAGTGGTCACAGCACTGGGAGATGTAGGGGGCTGAGCAGCACCAAAAGCTGTGATATTAATGAAGGCTGTAGTATTTTGTGGTGGAAGGCTCTGTTTGTAACTTCTTTCCTTGAAGCCCTAGAAAGAAAACAGACACCTGAGGGGTTTTGCCCAACCTGCTTGTCATGCCTCCCTTTGCTGGGAGAGGTGGCTGTGCAATGGCCCGGTGACTGGTATGGCCATGGGGGGCTGAGCCCTGGGGGCACCTCCTGAGTGAAGCAGGTACAGCCAGAGCTTGTACGCTGAGTAGTTTGAAGACTGTGTCTTGTGAAGTGCCATTCCCTTGTACACAAACTTTTTTTTATCTTGAGGTTGTTGGAGCCAGGCGTGTAAGTGCACATCTGGAAGGAGAGGACTGCCCTGTCCGAGGAAGAAAGTGATCTCCGCCCCTTGGCAGTCCCTATGTCATCGGTTATGACTACAAGCCATACATATGAAAATATAAAAATACATCTCTTAGTATTAAAAGAATATTTTGCAATAGGAATTAGCTAGACATGCAAACTTAAATGGCCAGACTCAGCTGATGAGAACAATCTTGATGCATGGTGTTAAATTTTGCATACTTCTGCAGCTAGATTTGAATCTTCTGTCTTGAGCTCACTACCAGTGTTGTGTAAACCAAACCATATGTTAGGCATCTTCAAAAGAAAACTGAGCAAACCACAGTAATTAGAGTGGGTTTTTTGAATAATCAGACTTTTTTTGCTTATTTGAAGATTTATTGTTTTGCAGTTCTGCTGAGAACAAGTATCTTTACATTGCTTTGTGAACTGCGTATTTTTTTCTCAACCAGAGGATCCTAATTCTGAATAAATGTTGTAATCTAAATTACATATATTACAATCTACATTACATATTCATTAGCATTAAGAGGGGCAACAACTATGAAGAGAATTTCCAAATTCAGCAGATTATTGCTATGGGACAGCAAAGCCTGCTGCTGTCTCAAAAATTTTCCTGTTTCATCAGTCTGAAGAGATACAAGTGTTGATAGGTTTAATGAGGTCCTCAAATGGCAGGAGGTTGTGTGCTGATGTGGGAGTTGTGTGGTGACTCAGAGGCAGCCACATGTGAGTTGCACGAATGCGTTTGTGTTCAAGCAAGGTGGTTATACTGCCGGAGTTCACCAAGGTGAAGACTCTGTTTTCCATGTGCCTTTCTTTATCAAAAGCTAATGTTATTCTAGGTAGCAAGTAATTAGCAAGAAGGTGGCTATAAAGAGATCCTGAAAAAATTACCAGAATTAAGAGTGAAAAGGACTGCATTGCCATTCAAAAGGATACTGTTGAGAAAGACAGTACATAAAATTAGACTCTACCTCATGTTACAGAAAGATAATACTGGTAGGATATAGAACCATAGCATGGTTTGGGTTCGAAGGGACCTTAAAGACCACCTAGTTCCAACCCCCCCTGCCATGGGCAGGGACACCTTCTGCTAGACCAAACCCTGTCCAACCTGGCCCTGAGCCCTTCCAGGGACAGGGCATCCACAGCTGCTCGGGGCAGCCTGCCCCAGTGCCTCGCCACCCTCACAGTAAAAAGTTTCTTCCTAATACCCAATCTAAATCTACCCTCTTTTAGCTTAAAACCATTACCCCTCACCCCATTACTGCACTCCCTGATAAAGAGTCCTCCCCCATCTTTCCTGTGGGCCCCCTTTAAGCACCGGCAGGCTGCTGTAAGGTCTCCTTGGAGCCTTCTCTTCTCTAGGCTAAACCATCCCAACTGTCTCAGCCTGTCCTCACAGGGGAGATGCTGCAGCCCCCTAATCATCTTCGTGGCCCTCCTCTGGACACGCTCGATAGAGCTTGTTTCCAAACCAGATCCTGCTCCCATAGCTACCTTTACTGGCTTACACATTGGCTTGGCTTCATAGTCTGCCAACTGGGTGGGACCTGGAGAACCTCTTGAAACTAAGCCAAGTAACGGGTGTTATGAGGTGTGTTTAATTCCAGTATACTGGAAAGCAAGTCATGTTACACACTAAGATTCAGACTATCCAAGGAGCTGTTATCCAGTAAAACATGAGGTCAGTATTTTATTCCATGAGTTGTAAATATTCTTTCTGAATATGGAAAATAGGCTAGAGAGTGCTGGTTGGAAAAGGCACGTCAGGCAGTCCAGGAGCAAAGTTCAGATTCAAATTGTAGAAGCCCATTTGGTCTTCTGTCAGTGTTCAGGTATCTGCTAGATCACAGCAGTAAGCATTTCTCCACTGTAATAAAATGTTTCGTTTATTCTAGTATCTGCTTTACTATTTTGATATTGTCTTCAGAGAGATTTTTCTAATTATTAATTAAAGCTAATTGTTAATTAGCTTTTTTCTTCCTTTTTTTTTAGCGTTTATATCTTAATCTCAAACAGATGTTTGTTTAAGCTGGAGGAAAAAGAAGCATGATGATGACCACACAGATGCTTCAGAGTGGTGAGGCTGTGCGTCATTTATGCAAAAGAGAAGTATTAGATTAGTATGTAATGAGCTTTATTACAATAAAAATACCCTCTTGCAGTCATTTCTTCCCATCCATCCTATAGCCAGGCTTAGGAGTGTTACCACTCTGATTGTGTGTATAGCGATGGTGCTTAGAGACCCTGACTCAATGTTGCTGAACATTGTGTGCATCTCTCACCCAAAGTGCTTATTATTTAAAAGTAAATGGATGTGCAGTTGTATGAGCACTAGAAGTGCAGAAGGGGGAATAAAAGGTGACAACAGAGTAATGATCATCATTGGAAGAAGTAGTCATGTTTCTCAGCTGCGCCTCTGACTCAGACTTCGAGACAGAGCCCCTTAAGGTAACGTGTCTGGCGCTCTGTGCCTCTGTTTCCCCATCTGTACCTGCATCTAAAATGCAGATACCTGTATCTGTCTGGCAGGTGTGTTGTCCTGCTTGTAAAGGTCTTGGTTTTGTACAAGACTGCTATTGTGATGGCACTGGCATTATTTTTGTTAATAGGGGTTTCTGGTATAATTAGAATTGCCTTATCTACCTTTTTTTAAGTAGATTAATTTCAAGTGTTAAAATCATCATGATAAATAAGGATATTTGACTACAGTATGGGTCACTTTAAAGATCACCTCAGTCATTATCTGTCAATTTTTGTTCTTTCCTTCTTCATTTGTTGTTTGTTTCCCTGTTAGGTTTTTTGGCGGGGGGCGGGGGGGGGGGGGGGGGGGGCGGGGGAGGGGATGGGAGTGGGGGCTGTGCAATTAGGTCTGAGGGTTCCTTGACATCTGAATTGCAAACAGCCAGTGTTTCTGTTGGAATTTGCATGTAGGGATGGGATATGTACCAAACCAAGAAAATACTGGTAACAGCACACTAACAGGTGTCTATTCAGTGTAATTTGGCAAGTTTAGCACTAAAAATGTTTACAAGCATCTTGTTAACTAGGGGAAAACTTTCTGGATCATTTATTATTTGTTAAGTGTTCACAGTCTAGTTGCTACTCTGTGACTTTGTCTCTCATGGATTCCAAGATTCCAAGCCTTAAAAAACTAAAACATACAATGGATGTATAACTAAAATAAACAATCCAAAAAAATATGGATTTGAATCCTGCTAAGATTAACATTGAAATAAACTCCTTTCCTGTACATAACTTTCTTAATCCTTTTGTGAAATTTTAACAATTCAGTTTTTCCTGCTTCGTCCCCATTGACTTTGTCTATATGGAAAGTATCTTTGGAACACATGCAAAACAGAAGTTCAGAGTCATGAGCAGACACCCACATACGCTCATCGCCTGGAATTAAGTACTTTCATGACAAAACAGGGTGTAGCATAAATCTGTTTGGATATATCATTTTAATTGAGCAAGAGTTGCTTGTAGAAACACTGGTCAAGTTGTGTTGTTTTTTTTTTAATAAGGGAAAATATGATGCAAGTGCAAATTGTCATAATGCTGAAATACTGTAGGTGTAGTTTCAGTGGAAGAATAATAGAGTCAGGACTAGTGTCTCCGATATCTCATCCTCCTGGTTATTTGAAGGTGGTAAAATACCATTTCAGTGCACATGCTAAAACTTGCCACTATATTGTTTAAGTGTAACTCTATCATATGAATATTTAATACAAAGGAAATACTAAAAAAACCAAAGGCTTATTTTTCAGAGCTTCATCAAACTATGCTCCCCTATGAACGGTGCCCAAGTTCCCTTTAAATTCTGTTGAAGTTAAATAAGAGAAAGCTTGTCAGGATTTTGAGGCTTGCTATGTCTTTAGACAGCTCAGCTCCTAACTCTGGCTTTGAGACATCCTGAAGTCCATTACCTATGTTTGTGTTGTTCCTCAGCAAGAATTATCTAGTCTGATACACTGGCAAGGCAAAACTTTAATTGTCTTTCGGTACTGCACTTGAATGTACATGCCTTTTTACGAGAAGGCAGTCTTATTTGCAGTAAAATCACTTCTTACAAAGCTGTGCAGTGAAACAATGATAATGTCACAAGTTTGCAGTTATGTCTAAGTAAGAGTAGTAGCTAGCCCTCTACTGCCGGCATGTTTCCTGTGTAATATTGAACTCCATCAGCAGGGATTTCCAAACTGGGAAAACCAACATGTACAGTACTGTATTTATAGATCTAGGTGATGTCAAACTTTCTGTTGTGGCAGGGGAGGTGTGGGATTTACTAAACCATGTTATTTCTGCTAATCTCTTTCTCTTGTTTCCTTTCTTTCATCACAACACTGAACGCCCTGAGCTATCTGTATAATGATTTCAGGCAGCAATCCACATTGTTAGTTTATTTCCCCTGGGTATATTTGGTGTATTTCTGAAAGTCAATTTAGAAATGGCATAGATCCATTTGAAAGGAATACAGTAGTTTCCGTGCAATTTTGCCTTATGAGTGCCTCTAGCAGGCTGAATTACCAGAGGCGCACAGCTTCTTGGAGACCTACTGTGGAGTGGTAGAGCACAGCTCAACAGGAAAGGTGGTGTTAACACATCATGGCTCTGGTATTTGATGCTCTGGGTGAAGACTTGCAAGACCAGGAAAAGAAAATCACATCTGCACTTAGTCACCAAGTCTGCAGAGGCAGATACCACTGCTTCCACTTCACGCGCTTGCAGGCAGTTGAGCCAGGCAGTGAGCACAGCCAGCTTTCGTCACAGATTTTCAGTTGTACCTTGAACTTTGAAGAGCTGAACTCTCTGAAACCTTAGTTGAGACTGAACCTCTGATTTTTCTTGCCATTAAATAAAACCACCTGGAGATTAGCAAGCTGGGTAAAAGCAAATTTACTGATTTTGTATTTTCCAAACCAGAGCTGATTAAGATGTTCAGCTCAAGTCTGCAAGGATCAAGGCTGCTCAAGATGCTGAGCTCCGCAAATGGCAATGAAATGGCAGTGGCGACTGGTGAGCACCCTCCAGGGCCTAGGCAGCATGACCGCTCTTTTTGCCGAGCAGTCAGACGGCTTATAGCCACGAAGGAGATCTTGTATGTTGTGTCTGAACTGCTACGCTGTGCCCAGTGGCTCGTGTCACGGCAGCACAGCTCTTTGGTCATATCTCACCCAAAGGCTTGGAGAACAATTTGCTAAACCCTGTGAGCACTTGTGTTAAGCTTTGCTGACTCTTACGACTACTGAGCTCAGCAATGGCTGAGCTTTTCCCTCTGCCCCTGCCTTCTTCCTTCCCCAGCCAAGCAGCTGTGAGCGTGGAGTCCAAAAACATGGCAGCATCAGAGATGGTCGTGCCAGAGCTCCTGTCCCTTGAGGCTGTGCCATCTGTAAGTACAAGTCCTGTGCCACTCAGGATCTGGAGAGACACGTTTTCTGAAAAGCTGGCCTCAGTTAACCCATACCCAAACATTTCTCCCAGCATTAACTGCTTACCCAAAAGCCCCTCTGCCACAGATGCTGTTGCGTGAGTTTCCAGTTCAGATTGCCGTTCCCCAGTGCTTGGTGCTCACATCTCACGTTGTACCTTGCTAGGGAACCTGGGCTGGTTTCTTTCCTGCCTCTCAGCTCCACAGATGTTTATGTCTAAAGGCCACCACAGCGGTACCATTCAGGTGTTCTCTGCCTTGAACATCACTGCAGCTGTTGTCCATACCTGGATTTCTACAAGATTTTGCATTTCTATTTCACCATGGCCTTAGTATTTAGTTTGGGTCTTTCTCCATACTAAAATGAGAAGAACTTTTTGTCATCTTCTACCAGGGAAAGTGATTGAATAGCAGGCTTTCCATTTGTTAATAGCTCTTCTTGTGATAGCTGTGGAAATGCTGTTATGCCTGAGCAGAAAATGTAGATAAATAGGTTTACAGTCCAGAGATGTGTGCTTTGCTGTTCTGCTGTTATTTTTAGAAGGCATGTTCTTATTTTAATTGAACTCTTGTTTAATTTTCAAAGAAAAGGTTTTACTGCGATCTGCAATATAATTGTTAAAATAAGAAATTGCCTCACTCAATATGCGAGAGGAGGAATTCAGGTGCTCAGCCCACCATGTGTGTTGCGATATGCTAAATGCAAGAAATTGTCCTCTTTACTAAGTTTATGTTTCCTGCAGAGGCCTGAAATACAAACCAGCTCACCAGTTTATGAAATTAAAGGGTAAAGCTGAAGTGTTGCTTGCCTTAGGAAAGAGATAATAATTATGAGACTGTACTTTTAAAAAAAGGTGGTGATCAGTTCATCTTATGAAAGAATATCAACAAGCCTCCTGCTGGCCGAGTGTGAAGAACCCTGTAGAACTGTTGGACTTGTTCGTGTGTGTGTGTAGAAGGAGTTTCTCCTAAAATTGACCTCCAGCTTTCTGTTAAGTACCTGCACAGCTCTGGAAAAAGCTGCACATGGAATCAGAGCTAACGGATTTTACAATTCAAGACTTTTGCTGACTTACAGGACTCTAGCTCTTGATCAAGACACATGACATTTCAGTTAACGCCATATGCCTTGCTGATTGGCAGTTGGATAAATGCAGACTTTGTAAAGGTTATTTCTTGGTTTTCACAGTACCTTGCGTGTTTGACTAGTATGCAATCTACAGACCTTAGGATGCTTTTGAAATCGTCTTCTTTAGTAGCCTGGGTTGATTTTGAGCTTCACAGAAACAAGGTTTCCTTTGAGAAAGAAGGAAAAAAAAAATCTAGTGAAAAATGTAAGTTCTTTAACTTTATGAGGGTATCTATTTTTAAGGCATTTCAGAGAAGCAATAAAAAAATTGTGGGAAATGTAGTTTAATTGCAGTGGCCATGTTGAGGATGGACTGACTCATGAGTGATAATATTTTGGATGTGTTTGATGAAGATACTTCAGATAGAGCTGTAATCCAGGCTTAGGTGATCCTGCTGGGACAGAGGTGATGTGATTTCTCCTAGTAAATGAGACATCTAAATGGAGTCCCTTTTTAAGGAGTACATAGCACCAGAGGATACTGCAGGTGTGAAGCACACACTCTTGCAGCTCATGCCAAGTAATGCTTCTTAAATGATACACTGGGGCACTATTTTATGTAACTTGCCATCAGATGACATAAATTCTCTGACAACTCTGAACTGCACTGAAGGAAGCATTCTTGGAATAGGTTGTAGTACCGGAGCCAAGCAGTTAATCAGGTGTAACATGAGGCTTTGACATGATTTACTGCCTGCTGGTAGCTTGTACTGGGACTGTATTGTCCTTCTGTATGTACTGTATAATAGTTTTAAGCTGTCCTTGGACAGGGCCCTATTGTAAACAAGCTGTCTGGCTTAACTGGGATATCCTGTAAAAATATGTTAATAAAAACTGAAGTCATTGTAAGGGATCCTATTCCTGCTATTTCTGTTTTCCCAAACTATTCCCGCCAGTGAAGTACAGCACATGCTCTTAACTCTTGCTGCGCTGCTGCGTTGCTGGTGCCTGCTAGTGTCATGATGTCTCAAAAGCCCATCAGTCATCGTGGGCCATCTCAGCTGGCTGCTGGTGTGCATGAATCCTCTCCTGCCTCGGCTCACACCATGCAGAATTTACCACCGAAATAAAGCTTATTCTCAAGGGGTCATCTGATTTTATTAGCACTTATTTTATTTCATGTCCCTTTGTGTCTCAGCATGGTCAGGCCTATGGAATGTGTTCTGAGGTAGCAATTTATTTACGTTAATAGAGTTTTTTTGAATGAGGTAAGTTGTGTTTGGTGTTGGTATACTATGTCAGGCCCTTGTAGCCTGGAGCTAGTAGGTTCAGATACAGCAGTAAACAGTTCCTGGGGTGATGTTTTTCAGAAGGAGATTCTGAAAGACATCATCAGACATCATTTGCTGAGGGCAACCTCTCCTAGACTTTCTGGCTAGGAATAGATGCTGGCGGGGAGATGTGCTCCGGTGGGTTTAGACACGCTGAATTTCTTGAAGAAACACATGCTGAAAGGTGCATACTGAGAATCTGCTCCCAGAATTCACTGAATTTTATAGGCAGGGTGAGACATTTAGGAGACAGTGACCTGCATGAAGGGCTCTTGTTTTACTAACCCACCTATGGTTCCTGGAGGAGCAAAACCTAGAGGGACTCGCCTCGGTCTGCAAAGGGTAGCACTAAGTAGAACGTGATGCTTTGGAGAGATTTCTGGTTTCTGTCTCTCTTTTCACCCTGGAGCTCTGCAAAGCACAAATCCTCTGGAATATGGGCACCAGGATTTTAGCAGGACCTCAAAGGGAACTGCTGGTGGCTCTAGAGAAATGTAGAAGTAGTTTGAAATAGCCCCCTCCCAGCCCACTCATTTTTGATAGACAAACTTGTGATATCACAAGATATCAAAACTTGTATTTTTGTATTTTGTATTTTGTATTTTGTAATTTTGAATGTAAAGCAGGCATCAGAACTTTTTAGTAAGGATTTGGATCGTATCCGTAGTAGGGAACAATACTTGTGTGTTGCATGGTGGTTTGGGGAGAGGAGGGTCGTGTATGTGCAGCTGTTGAAGGCCATTAAAAAGTGACCTGAGTCCCCCCTGAGAGCAAGCCTGGGATTAACTGTAAATTGATATAGCAGATCACAAACACAAATTTTACATTTCTCCATGGCAGAGTTTTGCTAAATGTTCTTGGTATACTGGTTACACTAATCTTTCATGTACTTTTAAAAATAGACTGCCTGGCAAGTCATCAGGTGTCAATACAATTTAATAATTGAAGAGTTAATCTTTCAAATCTGAATAAGAAGAATAAATCCCCCTGATGTATTTCCAGCATTGTAGTTAATTTAAAACTTACTTTTAAAAATAAGGAAGAAAAAAAAAGAAGGACTAACAGTTTTGATTTTGTATTGCAAAAGGAAAAATTGTTGGGGTTTTTTTGCTTGGTTTTTAAATTTAGAAATGGATGTTATCTTTGTTCTGGCAAATATCCCCGAATGCTACAGGACTTACTATCACGATTGTGCTGCTTAAAGGTCCATTAGAGCTTGGAAAGAAAATTGGTAGTGTTGGAGAGAACAAGATGGTGAGTCCTGATTTAGCTTTAAAAAAAGCTTGCAAGCATATCTCCCGTAATGCCAACACTGCTTCCTTTTTTTTTTTTTCTATTTTTTTTCCCCCCTTGGTCTGATTAATTAAAAGTTCTATGGTGAACTTTAAAAGACGGGCATGCTGGTTGTTTTCTAAGCATCAGTAACAAAAGTGACATTACAGAGGGGCTGGGAATCTGAGGTAAAGTGTTCTGTGGGTAAACAAGGAGTGCTTTCTGCTGGAGCAGTTACCGGCAGGGCGATGTTTCCCGGTAAAACCCCGTCGCTAACTGAATCCAGTTGTTGCGCATCAGTGTCATGGTGGAGACAGAGCAGAGGTACTCACCTCAGCTGACGGCTCGGGGCAGGAACGGTGCTTGTGAGGGGCTGGCGGCAGAGACCCAGTGCCGATGCTGACCTTCTGCTGAGGCGAGAGCCTTGCGTGAGCCCTCTGCGAGGGTTTGGTGAAACAGCAGCTGTGCACGTTGTCTTGTTCTGGAAGTCTTTGACAAGGGCGTGAAGGCAGAGTTGCAACGCCTCCACCCTGGCCGTGACGAGGGGACAGAGGTGCCCTCGGCGGGGTGGTGATGGCACAGAGCCGGGGGCAGCGGCTGGCACCCCAGAGGCTGCGCTGCCGTTGGGCCAGGCCTGGCCAGGCTGGGGAGCTGGAGGGGAGGGACCTCATGGAGCCCACCCGAGGCCACCGTAGGGTCCTGCCCTGGGGGGGACAGCCCCCGGCACCAGCGCGGGCTGGGGCTGAGCTGTGGGGCAGCTCTGGGAAGGGACTGGGAGTGCTGGGGGGCAGCAAGGTGCCCGCGGGCCAGCAGTGTGCCCGGGTGGCCGAGGGGCCGGTGGGACCCGGGGGGCATGAGGAGGAGCGTGGCCGGCAGGTCGAGGGAGGGGATCCTCCCTCTGCTCGGCCCTGGGGAGGCCGCGGCTGCAGTGCTGTGGTCGGTGCGGGGCTCCCCAGTTCCAGAGAGGCTGGGAGCTACTGGAGAGGGGCTGGCGGAGGCTGCGAAGATGACGAGGGGACTGGAGCATCTCCCTGATGAGAAAGGCTGAGAGAGCTGGGCCGGTTCAGCCTGGGGAAGAGGAGGCCGAGGGGGGACCTTATCGATGTCTACAGACACCTCAAGGGTGAGTGTCAGGAGGACGGGGCCAGGCTCTTTGCGGTGGTGCCCAACGGCAGGACAAGGGGCCACGGGCCCAACCTGCAGCACAAGAAGTTCCATCTGAACGTGAGGCAGAACTTCTTTCCCTGGAGGGTGGCAGAGCCCTGGCACAGCTGCCCGGAGAGGCTCTGGGGTCTCCTTCCCTGCAGACATTCACATCCCGCCTGGACGTGACTCTGTGTGACCTGCTCTGGGTGACGCTGCTTTGGCAGGGGAGGGACCAGATGGGCTCCAGAGGTCCCTTCGACCCCGACCAGTTCGACATTCTGTGACCAGTTGTCTAGCCAGGCTGGTTAACTCTTTGTAGGTGGCAGCATGGCCCAGCCCCCATGAGCCCAGTGCGGACACTCCAGCTGTGTCGCTTCCTACATGCTCATGTTGATGGGCAACTGTTCCCCAGTATCTCCTGGGTATTTTGGAGACCTTTGGGTAAGCCCATGAAGCACTTCATCAGGAAAGAATGAATAATTTTGAGGTGGCAGAGAGATAGAAGCAACTAAACATTTCAAACCTCCTGAAAACAGCTGGCTGCTGGGGCGGGCTCTGTAGCTCACCTGTGTTTGCCATCGCCTGATTACTGCCGCTTGAAAGAAAGCAGCCAAGAGGATTCAGGAGGTGGAAAACCATATCCTTAACTTCACAAAAGTGTTTCATTTTTAGAAGGTCACAGTTTATTATTTCTTTAGGTTCCTGTGAGTAGGACCCATTCCAATAGCTCTGGAAGCAGCTATGCAGGACAGCAATCATCGCTTTTCAGTGGGAACATGGAGCTCATGAGTCACCATGTACCTTTTGTGTCTGCTTAGGTGATAATTTTTTTTTTATTTTTGTTACTCTTTTTGTTAACTGTTAGCTTAATGAAAACAAAAGGAATAAAACCTAATATCTACGATGTAACCGTTTTCCGAGCAACAACAAAGTAATTATAACTTTGCACGTAAATGAGCATCACTGACTGGGGGTGGGGGTGGGGGGGGAGTGGAAATACAGGCAAATCACTCATTTTTAATATAAGAAACCATTGCTCTCCCCTAACATACCACTTTTCATTTTTGTTCCTCGCCTCCTGTCTGCAATAGTTTGTGTGGGGGTTGCACAACCTATTTTCAGTGAGGTAAAGCTGAATGCTTTCCCATTCACATAAAAAGGTCATGAACAGTGGCCTTCAGAATACCGTTTATTCACTCAAATGTGATAGTCATGATAGTCATGCCTTGCAAAACATTTTGCCCTAACTTGTCTCTAAATTTTGCATTGACACAGTTCAAATTAGTCATCCGTTTCCTTCCCTAAGCCAGTGAGACTCAGGAGGGAGTCGCGACAGGAGGTTAGAGCCTATTGTACAATTTGGTATTTAAGCTGCATGCCTTTTGCATACAGTAAAAGCATCAGGGATTAATGAAAGCATTTTATGGATTTCTATATTCATGAATCATAGCAGAACCATGAGATCACTATGATAGCCTGACTACCAGATTTTCAGACTGGGTAGTGATACTCTATTATCAAGTGTGGTTTTTCTATGCATGTGAAAAATTACCTGGTGAATGAATGTTTTTTTACTTTCCCCATTGTATTTTTTCTACTGTATAAGATGCATGATAAGGCTAATCAAAATAATTTTGACAAATAGAGAACTGATCTCTTAAATATGATGACAAGGCAAATCCTTTGCCTCTCAGACTAATGTGTCTTGTATCCTTTTTTTGAAAAACTAAAGCCATTCTAGAATGTCATTTTACAATGCATATAAGATACTTGCTGGATTAACATTCATCCCTAATTAGTGATGAAGTGATATTTTCCTATAAATTTGTTCAACAAAAAGCATCACAGTAAAGCAATCACCTGTTTATTTGAAGTTAAGGTAAGAAAACAAGTTAGATCTGCCCATGACATGTAGGGTACCTCTTAGTGTGTGGAACAATTACTGTGTGTGATGCCTAGAAACCAGGCTGATCAGGATGCTGAAAAGGCGATGTAGAAAAGGGCTGGAAGCATACAGCAGAGGACGGTCTTGCCCGTGTGCAGTTTTTGACGCCTCTGGCTTCTGTGACTAGCAGAGCAGAGCTCAGTCTGCAGCCACTGGAAGTGTTTCAGCACAGCAATTTAGAACATCCTGGACCTGAAATAAGTTAATACTTCTATTCATTCTTTTAACAACCGTAACATACTGACCTGATTTATGATCCCCCTCAGTTTTCTGTAAGGAGAGGTTGTAGGAAGCTTCTTCTGCCATTGACCTTGAGGACTGTAGGAACCATGTTGTAGGCTGGATAAAGGGGAGGAGTACTTTTTTCTTGTATCTTGTATGCCAAGACTGTATCTTATCTGCATGGACTTACATGTGACTGTAAAAATGCTGTGGTCTGAATTACCCTCATCCTGCCACCAGACTACCAATGCCTAAGCCTTGTAACTTCCCTGCCACAAGTCCTCTATAGCATTTTGAGGACAACATATGTGCCGATTTTGAACACGAGACTAGAAAACTATTACTTAATATTGCTAACACACATGGAATTCATAGTGAAAATGTCACCATATGGATCACTGCCATTCATGAAGAAATAGAATCGGTGCGTATGGCTTGTAGCTCGCTTTTTTTTTTTTTTCTAATCATTAGGGAGCCTAACTTCTCCCTTTCTAACGAGACCCCTCCATTCTGGCATTGCCAAGGGGCCTTAGTCAGGCTGAGTTTCATACTGGTCCTTGAAAGTCCTCTGTACTGCTGGAGGGGAGTCATAAGGAGTATTTAATACAGGTGTAAATCAGACATAGTGCTCTATTCAGGAGACAATAGCTCTGTTCATAAAGTCATTAAAAAATGAGGAGAGTGATTTCAAAATAGTAGAATGAACAGACACATCCAAACTCCACTAGAAACTGAACAAGCTGGACAGAAATTCATGTTTCCTTATAAAGTGGTAATTGTTTCCTATAGAGACCATATGGAGCTTGACAAGAATAGTTGAGATGACCCTAATGGTTTTAGGCATGAACTTTCCTTAACCAATCATTAATTTGGTTAATGTTTTTTCCCCTGCTGCAATCAAAATAAAGCAGCTACAGTGAAGTGCATATGGTGGATAACACTATAAACACTTTCTACATATCTATAAGTTTGCCTATCTGAGCGATGACAGTAAAGTGTCTAACAGCTTTCTAAAGAAAATGGCAATGCTTGCATTTAGGCAGACCTTGGTCGATGTCTTACAATTCTTCATAAAATCTTTGCATGTTTGCAAAAGATGCAGGGCTTGCGAAAATTAAGGCCTACAGAATACAGGATTTAACACATAGCGCTAGCCCAAGTTGACTGTTTTAGGGCATGGGGGAGAAGTCTCATCTAATTACTACTATGCCTTTTGCTTTTTCCATTTTCATGATTTAGTTTCAAAGCATAGAAATACCACTTCCCCTCCCTCCTGATTGCTTGAGACATTTTGATTATTCAAATACTTTTTGTATAATTTCTTCACTTAGCCTCACAGTGCCCCCTTTGAGCATCTGTTTTAATTATACTGAAGCAATCTATGATTTTGCTGGCTTAATATTTCCAAGACTGGATGCCAGTAACAATGTGTTTGGCTACTGCCTTACTCTAGTTCTGCCAAAGAAGAAACTCCCCAGGCTGTTCACTTCTGATTTTTTTTCCCTTTTTTTTTGGGGTGTGTGTGTCAAGCCTTAAAACAAGAGATGCATGATCCAGTGTTAGTTTTGATTGACTTTCAAACTAATTTATAATTATGTCCCTTCCTCTCTACAAAAATAGTACAGAGGAGATCCATAATAATGGAAAAAATTCTGCTTGCTCTAGCAAGAAAAGAAAGCATCGGAATAGGCCCAGCATGAAAATGTTATGGTGGTATTAAGCTTTGCAGCTAGTGTTTACAGCTGTAGAGGATGTTTTCTTGTAATCTTATTCTTGTCTTTATAGTTATTACACTGAGTAACTTATTCTGTTTGCTCAGGAGATGTCTATGCTTGGCATCCTGTGGAGCTGGAACATGTAAAGCTTCTTTTTTATGAAGAGTACGCTGAAGAAAGAGAATAAGACAATATTTAACACATCCCTTGTGCAAATAAAATTAGTTACCATAGATTACTATTCTGTTTGAAATCAGCTATAGCTAACTGGTTAACAAGGAAAGGGAGAGGAAGAAAAGGAAGAGGAAATACTGCTCAAGATATTTTGACACAGGTAATGGAAGGACACAAGCAGATAAGCAGGATTTCTCTTTTTTAAAAAAAAAAACCCCAAAAAACAAACAAAACAACCAAGTGCTCGCTGGAAAAATATGATATCTAAGATTAGTGATTGGCCTTACTTTTTTGATTTTTTTTTTTTAAAGACAAGACTATAGGCATGCATGGTCTTTCTAGTTAAAATGACAAACTGCTTAATATTAAATTGAGTGATTATGGCTCAAAACACAAACTCTAAGAGAACGCTTGCAGTGAAGATTAAAGCATGACTTCAGTTCGTGCAGGCAGTCCTTGTTATGCTCTGTTCTGCCATGACTACACCCTTGGCCGTACCGAAGGTGGTTCAGAGGCAGTCTGGGGGCTCCCATCCATACGTTCCAGCTGCTGTAGCTGGTAGGTGTTCTCCCAGGTTTAAAAGCTGGCACCTAGGGGCAGCCTGTTCCTCTTTTCCTTTCTCCTATTCAGCTTACATTTCTGTGGGTCCTTTAGGAAAATATAAGTAGAGAGGAGCAGCTTCCTCAGCTGTGTCATAGTCTTCTGCTAAAGAGGACAGGCAAGCTGTGTGTCCTAAAGGAAAAATTTGCTGTGGAAGTGATAATTGGGTGTTCTTGTGTTGGATGTCAGTGTAGTGGTGAATTTAACCCTGTGTGAAGCAATGGCGTGGTCCTACACTGTGCTTGGGCTTCAGGAAGTTTGTCTTGCTATGTGCTTTTTCTTAAGTGCAGAGATAAAATTAGTCTAAACAAAATTCCCTGAAATGGCTGTCTGTTTTGAAGTACCCATGTAATGTGGACAAGGGATGACTATATTGACAATAACTTTTCCATCACATTTTTATGTAAATAGCTTTGAATCTGAGCTTCATGTTGTGCTGTATTTGGAATGGTGGCAGATACCGGTGGTATTTGGTACGAAACCGGCCTTTCCCGAGGAACTGTTAATGAGCTGCAAGGTCAGGCTAAAAGGTGAAGTCCTTCCCCACTTGATACCTGCAAAGCTCTGGTCTTAGAGCATGATTTTCAGAAAACAGTTTATTTGCTGAATATGAATTTCACATTTCCTAGTAGTTTGGTTGCAGTGAGGGTTGAAAAAGCGAGAAGGCTAAGAGGCTGCAGAAGTAGCTGCAACCCTTCTTCCACTCCAGTTGGAAAGGATGTAGAGGAGTAAATGAGTATCACTGGAAAGTAAAAGTGGGCTTGCCCCTTAATTAGTTGAATCCTGCTTGAAGAGGGTAGGACTTGGTTTCTGCAGGTGGCTGAACATATGAATTGCTATTTCATACCCCTTTTTATGCACATCTTTCCGTTGCAACTTTTTTCTTCAAAAAGATTAAACTGCAATGTTACTGGAAAAGTCAATAATACAGAGCCAGAGCAATAAGAAAGGAGTCTACCCTGAGGGAAGGAGTGGGAAGCCCCAGTGTAACATATTGAATGGTTCAACAGTGATATGTCCGTGATTAATAAATCCATGAGAAGCTGTTGTGCAACAGTACACAGAACAGATCAGTGAGTAAGCATTTGAAAAGCCTTGTTTTAATAGATTAATAATTATGCAGGGCTATTCTAATTTCACAGGAGATGCATTTTAGTGCATGATCTGGACGATGGTATATGAAAATTATAAGTTTAAAAGGCTTCATAAAAATCTAATATTAGTAGGAATGGTTTCATGATTAAAAAAATGGCACAAAAGCCTTTTGATTTTAAATTAAATACCTGCATGGTTTTTGCAGCAATATTGCAGCTGTGGACTACTGGCATAGTCAAAAACCAATAAAAAACTAATCAAAGGATAAAATGAACATATATAAATTCACCTCATGAATGAGGTGAAGAGACTAGTTTTCTGAAGGGTTTGTTTTTAAAAAGTGGTGTGATATGTATTTTCTGGCTTTCAGCATGGCTTTTAATTTGGAATCCTCTGCTCCTAGCGAGGAATAGCAAAACCGGAGCCAACATTAGTACATCCAGTTGTGTTTGTATCGTTACCTTTGGCACAAAGATTCAGCATGTCTTTTTAGCTTTTAGAAGCAAAAATAAAAACCTTTTAGAGTGACAATGTGCCTTTCTGTTTTCTGGCAAGGCTCCAGGACAGTTTTCTTTAGTCTGGGTTTACAAGGACAGCCCAAAGCTCAACATAGGTGGCTCAGGCGAAAATGCTTCAAATTCTGGACATTTTGCAATCTAAAGTCCAGAATCCAAGCCCAGCAACTGCCACTCAGGATAACCTCATCCCTTTTGGCCTGACTGATGCTTAGCAAATAAAATCTGCTTGCTCAAAAGACTGGGGACATGATGAAATCAGATACTTGCCCATATTGCAGTCTGAATGTTGAAACAAGAACGAGTTGTTCATTAACACTGATAGCCTTTAAAAGAAGTCTCTCCTTACGACCAAGCTTGATTAAGGCCTCACGCCTCTCAAACTGCACTGTCAGGAGGTGAACAACTGCAGACTAATCAGGGTTGATGTTCTAGTTTCTGCTCTGAAAAAAACCAAACCCAAACCCCAATGCATTTTCCTCAAGAGCTTTGAAATCTCAAAATGGCAACAGGTGGCGAATGTTTGCATGAAATGTGCAGTGGTCTCTGCAGTGCTCAGTCATTCCTCCAAGCCCATGTCTGCTGGAATTTCTCACGTGGAGAAAGTTATCTTTCTTTAAACAAGTAAATATAAATTAATGTCTTTTGTAGGAAACGTGCTGAGTAAGGATCTCCTACAGACTCAGTTCTGTATGTAGGCAGAGATGGTTTCTGGACTCAAGCCATTCATTTTTCTCTGTACAGTCAAAAACATTCATTATAGCCCACATAGTTTTACTTGAAGTCTAGCAGCTTTGTTTACAATGAAGAATCCAGCCTTTTGAAGACTCTTCTCTCTTTTCTGGTATGCTATCTTGATAAAATTACCAACCCGAATTCTTCCACCACAGCAAATGTGTTTTATCCGTCCTTTCATTGAATCACAGGAACTCCCTTGCGATGAGTGTTCTTTTCAAGGACTTGAATAGCATACGTACCCTCAGTATCTTCTTCTCCGTTGCCTTTTTACGTTGCTTGTCCTGTGTTTCACAGCCTGCTTGGTTCTGTGGCCTTGCCAATGCATCGTTGACTTCAACAGCACGTGTCGTATGATACTAAACCATTACTCAGAATGGTTCCCTGTAAAGTACGGAGCGGTAACCCTCATCAGGCATCTGATAGTCTGCTAGGATTGTTCCTGCTGAGGTAACTCCTAGATATAACAGGCAGTACAGCAAGTAACTTTGACCAATCTGGCCCCTTCTCGTTATTTTTGTATAGAGTTTAAGAAGCGAATGAGATGGGGAAGAGGGGCCGGCACCCTTCTCACCCATCCCTTTGCCAGTATTTATAAGAGGTATGGCAGGGACAAGTCTTGTGCTCTACTAAGTACAGTTGCACCTCTCACTGGCTCCTGGGGTGGGTGATGAGCTGGGAGAAAGGTTCCTTTTTGATCTCTTTCTCTCAGGACCCCTTCTCTCATTAATTTTTCAAGGCAAAAGGAGTACTTTCTCCCTGAAGCAGGTGCTTCAGAGCTCACAGGCAAATAATACAGATGAAACGGCAGCTTTCCAGCTATTTTCTCTCTTTCTCAGTTGTGCATTCCTAAAGAGAATAATCATAGAAACCATAGGGACATGTGTGAGCTCTTTCTAGTTGTGTGTTATATTACAACAGTAAATCACTTTCATGAATGTGCTTTTTCTGTGTGGAAGCTGTTGGGTAATTTAGTTCAAAGTCAACTGAACTTCTTTAGTTACTTCAGAGATGACGTGTCCTACTGTAGTAGGGCACCTACAGCAAGTAGCCAGTCTGGTTTTTTAGCATCAGTTAGAAATATCTCTATTTATGTACACGAAACGTGACCTTCAGACCTGTTGTGGTCTGCTAGGTAATACCCCCAGAATGGCTTGGCACAGGGCTTGGATTTATGTCCTTCTCTCTTTACCTTTTTTTACCTCATGCTGGAAGTGGGCACAGTACCTCGGGCTTGAGGGTGGTCAGGCCCAAGCCTGTGCATCTGTTTGAGGAATAAAAATAGCGATCTTTGTTAAGCAGCTGTTATAGATTTTACAGAGTGTATTTTCAACGTTCAAAGCCCGGTTCAGCCCAGCTCTTCTGCTTCAAAGAAGCACACATTTAGGGATCGTACTACAAACATGGTTTGTGCAGTCCTTCGAAAAATAGCAGGGATTTTTTAGTTAAACCAGTATGGGAGATAAAGATGGTTTATTACTTGCACAATAAGAGTGTTTCTTAATGAGTGAATGTGAAATAACAAAGTGGATGTTGTGAAGAAAAGACAGGCTGTGACCCTCTATTGATGAGAAATATGTAAGCAAACAGTTTGTAATACATATTATGGTACAACACGTGCATAGGAACATACACCATAAATACATAGAATTTGATTGTAACACGTATGTTTTGTTTATGTAAAAATGAGAATCTATATATTACACAGAATAATAATCACAGAGAATAGCTAAATCATGCACAATCGGTGAATGCTGGAAGTGTTTGTATAGGTTACATTTTTACAAAGAGACTAGCGATTAATCTGGTGACATTTAATAAAGTATATTCTTGGATTCAAACAGGTAGTAGAACAGCTTGGGTAATTGCATTGATGAGGAGTTAATGGGGCAATGTAGGGGAAGGTTGCATTGACGTGTTTGCTCTGTTTCTATTTGGACAGAGTTAAAAGTTTGGCTGAGGCATCGGTTACATCACTGCTGCCTTGCTTGTTCTGGTAGAATTGCAGTTGGTTCGCACTGGTGTAGCTGGGGCTGGATTCGTGATCTTTGCTTCAAGAAGGTTGCAAATAGCATCTTTCACAAGCACTGCATTCACCTAAGAGGGAAGCAGAAACATGCCGTATACATATGTTATTAATTTGCTTCTTTTTGGCGAAAATTTGCATGGCAAAAGAATTCAGTAAGTTGTAATAAAGCTGGAGAACAAAGAAATTGCAATTTCCCTGCGTATAAACCACGCATAATCCCCAGTGAGCAGTTAGCATTTGGGGAACATAGGAAGAACTCTGCTGCTGGCAACATCTGTCTGGCACGTGCGGTCACATCCTTCACAGCTGGGTTACCTTCCACTGGCTTTTCTTGCAATGAAGTTGACTTAATAATTGTCCTTATGTGCCCTAGATAAGTTGATCTCTTTTCTTTAGCTAGCAGGGGAAGCAGAAGTCTCTCAGGCTTACAAAATGATTAAGATGGAACTTCCAGAAACATCTCATTTCTGAGGTTTTTAGCCATTGATTTTTCCATGCTGCACTTCTCTTTGTTTACACTGCTTTCATTGTTGCTACCGCTCACAGACTGGCGGACAGCCAGCAAAGAGTTTGGCTGACTTGTCCATCTGTCTGCACTTCTGCTCGCAGTCAAAAAGATTTTGGATCCGCAGCCTAAAACTTACGTAGTCAGTTCCCCTTCAAGCTCTTCTTTAAGAAAATCACAAAGGTGAGAGAATGGTATGTAACTAAAGGAAATACATGCATAATAACTTCATCTGTAACTGCCTGGACACCATCCAGCATTAGTATTTAGGATGAGAGCTTTTATAAAGTCATTCTCTTTTAAACTTCTGTTGGCCTAAGTGGTGCAACTCCCCTTCTAACACCGCCTTCTGTTGGTCACTTCTCTGAGGAGTAGACTTTCATTTTTCAAATTCTAGTGGAAATAATCGACTAGGTTTAAATAGTGGGAAAAATAATAATAAAGCATGACTTCTCATTAAAAGTCTTGATAAATATATTGTAGAAATTTCGCATAATTTCATGCTACCAGATAGGAATGGTCATTCCCGGTCTGCAGCAACTTGTTAAGCCTCAATATGTGATGCGTGGGATTTCTTATTGTAATGTACTTGGTTTTATTCTGAAAACAAGTTTGCAGATACCTACAGTTAGTTCCAATGCGTTTGGGTTGGGTAATTTTGTTTTGAAAGAATAGTCATAGTCCAGCATCTTTAATCCAAGTACAAGTTTTCTTTCTAAGCAGAGTCCTTGGTAACAGAGGACACACAAAGCGCAAAGACGTGTCATTGCTATGTTCATATGCCTGTGGGAAAGAGGATCCTCACAAACAGATGTTATGTGTGGTTAGAAATCTCAGTATCTTAAGTACAACTCTAACACATGGTGCTTATTACTTACTGTACTTATTGCCTCCTGTATGCACGGAGTTCGCAGCACATAGTTGATGTGCTCCCTAGTGCTACACGGCTTCAAACTGAAGATTTGTCACTTACCACTTAATGTGGGGACTGATCTGACATGAACCTTTGAATCTCACAGGACACTGGGCTATTCCCTCTCCTAATTATGGTTTTTATGATTTCCTGGACGGGGTGCTTGTGAAGGGATGCATGCAGCTATCTCTCAAAAATATTTCTTTTACAGAGGGAGGAAAGAATAGTTTGTTCTACTAGATAAAATTGGGTCCTTCTCCGGTTCTGTACCATCAACGGCAGAATCCTTTGGGTGGGTGGGTGAATGTTATTTAGGAAGACTGAAATGTCAAGCTTTACCTCTGATAAAAACTCTTCCTTAAGCTCTTGAAATGCGTTCCAAATTTGTAGAATTAATGAGACAACATTTCAGAAGGTTCTTATAGCCCTCCTGAGTTTTTAATTTTCTTTTTTTTTTCCTGTATTTTTCTTAATTTTTATGGATATACTTACTCTTGAACTGAAAAGCAGAGTTACTAAGGCAGGTTAGCAGGGAAAGCTGTATGCGGTTTGTTTGAAAAATAGTGAGAGAAGAAAACCTGTTTGGGGCTCCTGGTTTTGTGACTCAATGTGCTGATCCAGCAGCTAATGAGTCCATCGGATGCTGCAGTATCTGTCCCCTGGGGAGCCCGTTTTTCTGTGCACTGCATCCCAGGTACTCACAAAGAGAAACCAGAAAACAATCAGCCAAGTACTTGAGGGAGATGCTCAGCCCTTTGAAGCAGATGAGGTTCATTCTGCCTGGTGGCTTTTGGGTTTGGCCGCTGCGATCGCTGGTCAGACCGAGGACGTGCCCTTGCAGAGCAGGCTCACAGAGCTGCAGAGCTGCCAGGGATGAATTGTCCGGGCGTTTTTCCATCTTGCCTCCCTGCTGGCTGCCGAGGAGGGCACCCAAACCCATTTTCAGCAGAAATTTCCTTGAACTGAAACGGTTGCCCCAGATTTATACCCAGTCAGTTTTCAGATGTGTTTTCAAAGGAAACCATGGAAATGAAACTTTGAATGTGTTGGCATTGTAACTTGTTCATGCTGATGTAAAGATCTCGCTGGCGTTCGCACTGATAGTGGGCACTTTTCCAGATGTGCCTTTGGAGAGGCCCAAATGTGCTGATGTCCCTAAGGAGCCCCCAGCTGCGAGGCAGAGCCCGGTGCATGACGGCAGGAGGTAGGGGCTGAGCCGCCTCCATTCCAGGGGTTTCTTGGCTATCACAACCCTTAGCGTGAAATGCACAGGTCAGGTCGGTGGTCTTTGCTAGCTTGTGCCAAGCACCAAGCTGATGGCAAGCCTGAATTAGCCAGAGGTTTGAATGCTGCTTCCCAGATCCTGTCCTGAGCTTAATGCCAACACATGGGGTGAAATCTCCTCTGGGGTGACCTCTGTCTTGAATTCTGGGTCTAGGCACTCAGGCTGTCTTATGCTTCATGGCAAAGGAGAAAACTATTGTGCTAATTGGAGGCACATTGCTCTCTCTGGACAAAAAGGGAAATGCCCTATTTGGCCAAATGAGGAGATATCGTGGCAAAATGGAAAGCTGACAGTGTTTTGACAGGTGGGAAAACAAATCCTGTAAAAGATCCACAGTTGAGGAAGGCAGATGATCCACCTCAGTACTGAATGAACCGATGCTTTCCAAAGCACCTGAGGAGCATTCCAGCCCGTGGCTGTACGGAGCTGCTGCTTGTTCGTTCTGACTTGTACGCAGTTTGATTTGCCACAGGTGGGCGAAGGATGAGCTGTGTTCATGCCCGGTCTTTGCTTTCTGGTTTTCCAGTCACAAAACTGGAATTTGCTGGATGACTGGCAGCTTGTTTATTGTATGATTCAGTTGTGTGCAGGCAGAGCTCAAACCTGTGGCCGTTTTCCGTGACAAAGGAGCCAGAGACTGTTACTGTCAAATCCCTGTGCTCAGATTTACAGCCAGATTTCCTGCCACTGTCACTGTCTTACGAACACTGGGTTGGTGGCTAGGTTTTTTTGCTTGAAGTAGAAAAGTATTATAGCTGCTGCAGGGTATATTCCCACAACTTCTGGTATGTGCTCAGTCCCACCGATTTAGAACAGAGGTATGGCCGCCACATTTTGTGAGTGCGCAGAATTTTCTCACCAAGTACAGGAAAAATGGCTAAGCTTGAGATTAAAAACATCTAAATTGTGTTTTCAGCTCTGTCAAGGAATTGCTGCTTTTTTGTTGTTGTTGTTTTGTTGAGTTGTTCTTGCTGACTCAATTTCCTCATCTGTAAATAGGAATAATTTGATCTCACATAGTTAATCTCTCCATATATGAGAACTGTATATCTAAATAAATATGAAATGTCATGTCAATCTGCAACTATCCTTGGTGTCTGAAAGAAAAATAACAAAAGCAAGGGCTGATATTGTTTTTTCTCTCTCCTTTTTAAAACTATTGAAACCTAATTTTAAGTTGTAAATAATAACAACTGTCTTAAGTACTGATTTGTTAACTATGGTATTTAAAGGCATGGTTCAACCAACTAAATGCATTTGAGAGCACGTCTACCTGCCATCCAACTTTATCTAATTCACATGGTTTTGTATTTCTAGTGAGCTAACTTCATCCTAGAGCCATGAACACAGCTGAGACTAGATTACTACCCTGCCTCGCTGCAAATCCTGACAGGCAGTACGAGTTACGGTTCGCAGCAGTTCTGTTTTTGTTCTCTGAAGTGGCTGGCTCAGCTATGCTTTGCCTTCTTTTCTCGGCAAGGTTGGCTAGGAGGTACTTCTAGCCATTAACTAACGCTCCTCTAATTCCCAGGGACTGTCATCGGCAAATCCAAGGACAGTTGTGCATTTGATTCATGGTCTGCCAGTCTAAACGGCACCCTGAACCGCCGCAGTTTTGCCCTTGCAGTCTTAGCGACAGCAAGTTTTGCAGTTGGTTTTCTGGGTTGCTTGGCCTGTGAAGCCATAGGCCTTAAGGCCGTAATCAAAAAACTATAATCCACCCTGTGGAAACGTCCAAAAAAAAAAAACCCCAAAGGGGGAGGGAAAAGGTCATCTGTAAATAAGCAGCTCCTAAACTGCTCTGGTGTACACGGATGTCTGCCACAGCTTCTGGTGAGTCCATGGTTCAGGAGCTGCAAATCAGGGATGAAGCCAAAATCCCATTTTCTCTCTGAAATTGCGGTAGGCTGGTGCCAAATGAAGCCTCTGCTTCTGCCCTTTCAGAATGATGTGTGCGTGTGCTAAAGTAAGCATGTTTAATGATTCAGTAGTTGGAAATTCCCCTTAAATATCCTCTAGGTTACAGCTAACGGTCAAAAGAGACCTGAATGTGGGTTGAATACTGATTTTCCTTGATCTCTTATATAGTCCAGGCCATACCATTTGGCTTTAAGAAATGAGCCATATCTTAAATAAATGAATTCTTGGTATCTGCCTGATCATCTGTGGCCAGGCATGTCTTTTAGTTTAGTTTAGATATTATTTCTTTTTCATTTACTGCAGATTGTGTCAGCGGTAATTATGGTGGTCCAGTAGATGTAGTAAAAAGGAAAAAATAAAAATTCTAGTCTGAGTTGTGATACCATTTCCATTGCACCAACTTGCTTTAGGGAAAGGACACAGGTTTCAGGACTGATGTTGCTTTCTTTGCTTACTCGACAAAGCAAGGAGTGTAAGATACAGAGATAGGCTGCTAATCCGCATTTTACAGAGTGAGAATGGAAAATTGCCCAAGCATAAGGATGGCTAATGAGATATCTTCTTTTGCACAGATCTGAAACAGGAAGGAATGGAGTGCTGGAAGGCTGGGGGAAAACCCTGGGTATTTTTGGTTCGTTTCCTGGAGGACAAGGCAGCCTCACCAGGATGCTTAATGTTATCAGTGTTATAAATGCTGCCAAATATCACCAGCTGTTACAGGTGGATCGACAAGAATCTGAGCATCAAGTGGGCAGGAAAAGTGTATCTGAGAAGTAGCTGCTGTTGAACCCCTTTGAAGCACAGCAGGAGGACCGTGGAAGGAAAGCTACAGTACTTTTGGATGAAATAAAGAATTTTGACACCTGAGGTAGAAAATTGTGTGTTTTCATGCCAATGCAATGACTTATGATGACTTTAATGTGTAAAATTGAAAAAGATACTTTGTGAAATGTTGGCAGTCACTGCCTTGTGATGCTCCTTACTGTTGTGGGTGCATTGTTGATAAGTAGTGTTAGCTGGGCAGTAACTGCTTTCCTTACAAAGGCTTGAATTGAGTTTTCATTTAGATTTGGAGTAAAAGGAAATTACTTCCCCCCACCCCCCCAACCTTCATTAATTGGGAAAGAACGAACCGCAAGCTGAGTCACGAGCAAAGCACCCACCTCGATGGAGAATGGGGTGCAAGGACAGGTCTTGGTGCTGCTCAGGAATGTTTCTTGCCTGTGTCTCTTTCGGACCATCCCAGACCTAAATTATCTTCCTGAGAATACCTCCACCAGACTGTCACTGTTTCCACAGAACTGAGTTTTGACCAAGCCTTTAACTTTTCAGTGGGAAAAATATTTTGTTGAAGCAGTTTTTGGAGCACTTCTGATGAAAGCAGCCCATCGTTTTTACAGACAGAAAAACTATAGGGCTGGACAAATCTTAGGAGCTAAGCATCTGCTCTGAAAATCAACAGATAATAAAACAGGGATGAGCCTGAGCATCAGCAGGGCTGCAGGGCTCTAGTTCCTGGGGTTCATCCGAAAGCTGTCTCCAACATTTGTATAGTTATAGATTTGACAAATCATGCGAGAATACAATCTTTTTCCATACACAGAACAACTGTGTATGGAATATCATATAGCTGAAGGAGCAATATCGCGCAGCTGAAAATTTAGTATTTACTTTGAAATAACTGAAGTATTTTAATGAGAAAGGATTTTAAATGCATTTTGCATCTTTACTGTATGGTCCTGATCATATTGAAGCTGGTGGTGTAAGCTGGATTTCTTCCACATACTGAAGCGTTTAGGTTGTGCGCCTGCAGTTCAGGTCCTCTTCCCCGTCGCCTATGGATCGCAGGGCCAGCTTGTTGCTGAATTGAAGCTTATCGCTGTTTAAAACCAACCCAGCATGGGAATAACGGTTTGAAGCCTACCTGCAAACACACACAGACAAAAAAACCCCAAAAAAACCAAAAAACAAACACCAAAAAACCCCCACCAAACCCCAAAAAAAGAAAAAGAAAAAAGGTAATGTGGTAATTGGTTTCTCTAGGAAAAAGCACATACAGTGAAACTTTCCACGCAGGGTATTTTGCCAGGAAGCGTGTGAGTGTCAGGCAGAGCCCTAATTACTCTCCTGGCCCATCTGTGCCTTGGGGAATTTTTACGGGGGTGGGGAGAACCCCCTGCTGCTGCCCTCAGCCCCGCTCTCGGGCAGGGAAGGGCCGGGGGGCAGCGTGCAGCCTGCCTGCCCTGAGGGTGCCCCCCCACACACGGCAGGGTGGTCGCCCTGCATTGTTGGCGGCTGATGTGCTTATCAGGGGCAGGACCGAGCAGATAAGGCTCCTTATGTCAAAGCTCGCTGTAAATACTTTCGGGTGCTTATACTTAAGCCGCCGGTGTGTTTTGAGGAGGTGCTGAAAGTATCTTTGCAGCCATCCAGCCCGGGGACGGGGGGGTCCTGCTAAAACAGGTCGGTTTCTCTTTTCGATGAGTTTTATCCAGGTTAACGGTGAACGGTGTTATGTAGGTGGGGAAAAAGTGAGGAGCCGGGTGTGCGCGGAGAGCGGCGGGGGCCGGCGGGTTTGCGGGATGCGGGAGGGGGGAGCTGGGTTGCGGCTCGGGGCACCTGCCGGTGCTCGGTGTCACCGCGGCGGGGGGATGTCTGCCACCGCACCCGGCGGGAGGGGCTGCGGGGCGGGCGGGGAGCCCTGCGGCCGGGGGTGCGGGGCAGTAGGGGGAGCGCGGCGGCGGGGGGCGCAGCGCGGCGGGACGGCCGGGGGCCGGGCTGCGGGGGGATTGCGGGGAGCCCGCCGGTGGCGGCTGCGGAGAGTGGGGCGGCGGGGCGGGCGGGGGGGCTGCGGGAGCCGGCCGGAGGGGGTGCAGGGACCGGCCCCCGGAGCCCGCCGGGCGGCGCTGCGAGGCCGGGGCGGGCGGGGGCCGGCGGGCGGCGGCGCCTCCGCCCCTGCGAGGCGCGGGCGGGGAGGGGCCGGGCTGCGCCCCGCTCCGCTGGCGCCGGGGCAGGGCAGCGGCGGCCGGCGGCTCGGGGCGGCGGCGTCGGGCGGCCGCAGGACGGCGGGCAGCGCCCTGGGGCGGCAGAGGTACGGCTCCCCCGGTCCCCCGCCCGCGCCGGCCCTTTGTTGTGCCGGGACCCCCCGCGGGGCTGGGGCCGGCGCTGCGGAGGCCGGGGGGTGGTGGTGGGGTGTTGGGGGGGCGGCGGTGCCGGGTCCGGGTGCCGAGCGGGGGAGTCCCGGCGCCTCCCGGGGGTCCCTTCCCGGGGGTCCCTTCCCGGGGCGAAGCGGCGGCCGCGGGCCGGTTCCCGGGCGTTGTGGCTGGCTCAGCATCCCCCGGCGGCTGCGGGCGCTGGGCGCTTCCCTTCGGCGTGGGTGCTGGTGCGCGCACCCGCAGGGGTGGCCCGGACCCTGCCCTTTAAAATACGAACGTGGGTGCGTGGTGCTTTTGCTGGAGAGAGACCGTGGCGTCTGTTTCTTCTTGTCTGAAATAATTACCGTGCGCGCGCGCCCTTCGCTTAATTCCAAAGAGCGGGCTGGGTTGGGGGTCCGGGGAGCCAGCGGGGTGATGGACGGATCCTGCCGTCCGGTAACTTTGGGAGAAGAGACCTGAGAAAGGGCTTTCCAGGGCCGGGTCGTTGTCCCAGAGAGCCTCCCAATTTAAGATTATCCGTCTGCGCCTGGGGAGGCGGAGGCAGCAGGGATTCGGGGCAGGAGGCTTTGGGAAGGGCATCCCTTTGTTCCTCGGAGCGGCCAGCCTCCCCGTGCCGGCCAGGGGCAGGACGGGCACGGGTCATAGGTGCTGTGCTCCCTTGTCGCCTTGTCCCATCTGCACCTACATGCGTGCGCCGCTCACTTCTTCCAGTAATTTAAACCTTTGCAATTTCAGATGATGCGATTAAGGCAATGGCTATGTATTTAATAAGGACCACTGTCCCAAAGGACAACGGTAACGGTAATGAAATAAAAGCTAGCTACTCTTAAAACATATGCTGGAGAAAGTAAAGTATATCCAGATCAGGAATTACCCCTGGAAAATGTAAAGGTTGGGGAAAATGGCTGACTCTGCAGTTTTTGTGTCGAATCATGAGTTTCCTATATCCGGCTGTCCTATTGTTAATTGTGAATTAAGGCTGGCAACACGCTGCCCATCCTTCCCTGGATGAATCATCACTTTGTCAAGCCCAGTGTCAAAAACAAGGCTTTCCCCAAAAGCGCACACTGTTAGGGAACAGAAATAGTCCGACCCATCTGTTAAAGTAGCGTTCGCTGCTTGGCTGCTTTTAAACATATGGAAGGTAACGATGTTCTTCGTGTGTTTTCATTTCCAGTTGTCCCAGGCCTGAGTTTAAGAATGTCTTTAATTTTGTGCTTAACGCAACGTGCTGCCTCTGGCTTGACTCTGTGTGAAAGTGGAATGGTTGGACCGTTCCCGTTATTCCCAGAGTAACATACAGTGGTTACCACTCATGTCGGTGTTTACTTTTGTTGGCGATTACTGGTGTGTTAGGTTACTACCCATTCCCCTTCTGCCCTTAGGAAAGAAGATGTTTCTGAAAACACCTATGTGGTGTTAGGTGGTGTGTTTGATGGACATCTTAAAATCTTCTGCCTGTGCCTGGGCACCACAAACAGGTTGAATGCTCTGCATGGTGAAGGTGAAAGAACTCCTGAAAGCATCTTAGATCACAGAAACTCACCTTTTTCTTTGTTGGTTTTTTTTGGTTTTTTTTCTCTCGCTTGAGAGACCATGTTAAATCATGTCTGTGGGAAGGAGCTCTGTGAGGAAAGGATGCCAGGGGACGGTAGTTGAGTTCAGCTACGTGTTAGCCCTTTCAAACATTTTGCAAGTTTTGATGTAATTCCCTTTAGAAGGGCAAACGTACATTGCGAGTCTACTAGTGCTGCTGGGGGAAGGGAAAATAAAAGTCTGGCAAATGAGAGGAGGAAGTGGGAGAGAAAAATTGGAAACATAAGCAAAGCCATTAATTTTTCCCACTGTGCACTCTTAAGAAACTGCTGGCAATATCCTAGAGATACTCTGCCTCATGGAAGTGTCATGGACTGGCTTCACATGATCCTCTGAGATCATCTGGTTTCTCTGAGCTCTGTGGGAACAGAAGTGCCTCGTGTTGGGAGTCTGATCTCATCTTCCTTCGGCAGCAGTAATAGCGGTGGCTTGGGGATCGGAGAGGAAGGTGAAGCAAGCGTGAGTGGGACGGTTTGGAGAAGAGCTTAGTCCTCGTGCAGGCCAGTTTGGATGCTCTGCACTTCCTCCCGTCCCTTGCCCTCTGTGGTCAGAGCTGGGACAAACGCTAACGTGCCCGCCAAAGCCAAGCGCTCTGTCAGTTTGCTAGGCTCATGTGTCAGACTGCCCCGTAAATCTTACCTTATAATTTCATTCATCCTTTTTATTGTGCTAATGAAGACCTAACTGAAATGGAAAATGGTGACTTGAGCGATGGTATGCGTCAAGCTTGGGGAATTTCCTGAATCTGATGAGAGACAAAAATAAAGGCTCCCCCCCACCCCCCGCAGTAGCAGTGTACTCAGTCTTTTGCATTCTCAGAGCCTTCTGAGTGGCTTCTCCTGTTTGGTGGGCTCTGCTGGCGGGGGGTTTGGGAAGGCTGCAGTGGGATGCCCAGCCCTGGAGTTCTGTAACCTGAGCCACAGCTTTTTCCCTTCCACTGGGAAAGGAAATAACAGCTCCTATTACAGCCTTATGTAACCTCTCCATTCATGTCCTTCAAAAAGAAGGAAACCAGAGCGCTTGATTTCTGATGGATAAACTAACATCAAGGCGTGCTGTGTCAGAAAGAAGCAGTAAAGAATTTTCTTCTGTTTTGCAGTTCCTCGAATGAGGAGGGGGGGAAAATAAGTAAAGATTTTTGTTCTGCACTGGTGGGATAGTCAAAGGGCTGCAGCTCTCTGTCATGTGCTGTGAAGTAGCTGTTAAGGAGGATGTGGAACTGCAGCAGGGGTCTTTCTGTGACTCCTGGTGAGTTTAAGCATTAGTCTCAAAACATTCACCCTTTACAGCTGTGCCCAGTTTGCTTGTAGGCTGTGGAAGCTTGGCTCTTCTGCTTTTGTGGCTCCAGGTTCTGGTGTCTGAGCAAAGCGTGGAGAGGAGGATCTCCTCTTTCGTTAGCTGTTGGACTTAAGCCCAGTTTTAGGGCTTAAGGGAAGAGGAAAGTGAGGTTCTTAAAACATTTCCATGTCCTTTCGCATTTATAAAAATATGTAAAAGGACCACAGTAGGTATTTCTCCCTTTGAATAGAAGTACCTCTGCTCACTAGAAAGTAAAGGAAGACTCTCTGTGACGCAGTCTGGGTTTCCCAGCTTCCATACCTCAGTAGGGACTTACTCTTTTCCACACTTTCTCATCATTTTGGCCTTTGGTCTCCTGCCAAGCTGTTTTTTTTCTCTAACCAAGTGGCCTCCTCTTTAATTTCCTCTGGTATCTGTCCCCCATCCTCCAGAAGTCACTGGCGTATCATGCTGGTTGCAGTTGTATCCTGTGTCTTGGAGGCTGGTAGCTGTGAAATGGGTGGCTTGATCCTCAGGGACCAGCCTGGCCTTTGACAGGCTCTTTGACAGTTTTTATGGTATGTATGGCCATTTTCAGTGACTCCTGCCATTTTTGATCCTGTGCTCTGTGTTTGAGGAAACTTGTTGTAAACCCAAGCAGTTTATCTCCCCTTTTGCTTACCTTTCTTTTAAGTAGCTCTAGAGTCTTTGAAGTTACTTGTAGACTCGAGATTTTAGACTAATGTATCGTCCAGCCACAGGGCTAGAACCATCCAAATTGTATTTCTGCACGTGAAGAGCTAGTGGCATAGCTTTTAGAGAAAACTGTGCAGACGATTAATGTTTCTGTCCCTCCTAACTCCTTATTACTGGGAAATTTCCCAGTTGGTATCTGCAAGTAAACTTCTGTCCATTTCTTGGTATATTTTAACTCTGCTAGCAGAGTCACTGTGGTGATGAAAGTGTTTCAGTGGGAAAGGCTGAGGTTTCAAAATACAGTTTTAGATATGAAGAAGACGATTATCAAGTCCCCTTTTTGGATGCAAGCTGGTTGGGGTATCCTTCTGTGCAGTCAGGTTAGCAGGAGTGATGGACCTGCAGCATCCTTTCTCACGGGTGGAAAAATGTAGACACACGCACGTGACACAAAACATTAACGCTCCAGCTTTCGGGAGGAAAGCAGTCAGGAGGTGACCTCTAGCCTAAGCAGCCAGATTTAACGTTTCAGTGAACAAGTTGCAGGCCCAAGATAAGGAATCCAAATATCCAGAGTCCTAGGGAGTGAGGGTGAGAAACATTTACTGTCACAAGGATTTTTTCCTTTGCAGGGGTGGAGAGTGGGTGTATCTTGGGTTTTAGGTAATTAATTGCCTTGTCCCTGGCTTTGTGCAGCACTGCCTCGAGCTGCTGTGGTGTGTGGGTGTGCTAATAAACTTTTGTCTTGTTCTCCCTCTCTTGTAAAGGCAGCAGTCCTTGCGAGGGTCTTACAGTAGCAGAAATCCTTACACGGGAGCACCTTGAAAAGAAAAGATACCGGGAAGAAAGGAAAAGTATATAGGAAGGAGAAAAACGAGGAGCTAATTATGAGGAATAGGTGCTGAGTAACGGAAGGGTTGGTGGGTGCTGTGCTGTCACAATTACTTGCTGTACACTTCTTTGTTTTCTAAATACAGGCAGCAAGGAGAGACTCATTTTTCCCTACTGTCAGCAGAAAGGAGGTTTTTTTGAAAGTTTGTGACCACAGCCTGGTCAGCATTGGTACAACTTTCCTGGGCCCACAAATACGCTCTGCATGCAAGCTCTTCTGCTGTTGATTTTCTGCTGCTTTTTCTGAAATTTTCCATAATTTCCATAGTTTGTATGCTCTAAAGTGCTACTGGGGTTACTTTGCATTAGCAAGAAGCTGCAGGATTTACTACAATGGAAAGAAAACCAGGTAGAGAGCAGTCACATCCTGAAGTGTTTCTACTCTTTTATATGCATTTTCTTTATGGAGTCTGTTCTTCCTGGTGTGCACAAGAGCATACCAGTGTTTGGATATCTTTGTGAGGACTTGGCCTCAAGGTAACCAGTTTTTATGCACAATGGAGCATATGTAATGTCCTGATACTGTGCTTTAGTCTTTTCCACTGACTTTTGAGAACCTGCACCTAAGAAATGAAATAAGAAAACCGCTGGGTGATAAAGTGATGAATTCTGTATCTTGGGAAAGCAGGAGCCAAGGAGGTTGCACTTACTATCTGGATTTTAATGCCTTTGTGTTAAGACACTTTGCAGGACAGGTAAGGGTGTCCTTGTAGATCAAAGAGGTATCCTTAAAGTCCTTATTGCGTAAGGAGTCTTTGGATGGTACTGCATATGAGGAGTTAGTTCTGTTTCTAGGAGAGCTGTTGAAGGGAGTGAAGTTGGTATTAATCCTCTGCATCGTTCCTCTGTGGAAGCAAATAAACAGCTTAACAGAGAGGCACTGGTGACACTGGCTGAGAGGTGAGGTGAGGAGGTGCTGTTTCTTCTGGGACTCTGGGGACCCATTAACCATCCACCAAATAGCTTTGCTAGAGCTTCGTGTTTGAGGGCCCAGGGAAGAGCTTTTTGTAGTGGAGCTCATGCTTACCCGATGTGAAGGAAGGAGTACGTCAGATGCCTAACTTGGGGCAGCAATACCAGCTGCTCTACCCTTTCATCAAGAAGCTTGGAGACAGGTCAGGAGGAAGATGTTCGGGTTGAAAGGCAGATTATTTTGGGGGTGTAGTTAAACCTACAAGCTAAACAAGTAACCAGTTGGTTACTTGAACATCTGGAGACCCTTCCTACCTTTTACATGTAAGAGGAGGTCTGTGACTGATGGAGCAGTTGAGCTTAGTTGCGTGGGGTAAGCTAGGGAAGTGCTGGTTCCAGGGGAAGCTTTGGAGAAGGAAGAAGGGTAATGAAGGGGGTGAAAATTAATCCCCATCTCTCTGAGGGAATATTCCTGGTTGTGGTGAGGAAATATTGCTGCCACAATATACCAGGTATCCTTTGTAAAGCCTTGGTTAACCCTTCTCAGCAAAGATGGGCTTATATAGGAGTGGGAGCAGAGAAGGGCTGTTGGGGTGCTCGGGGGGATGGGGAAACCCCTGAGAGGAAAATGAGCAGTACCGTCTGTGCTCTATTCAGAATGAGGACCATGAGACGATCCTCTCTAAATAATTTTCCTGGGAAGGAGGAAGCACATTTAAATTTAAAACAGAACAAAACCCCGATAGCATTAGCACAAGCAAGAAGTGGATGTTGCCTGACCGTAAATAAATTTAGGCTAGAGATTGGGCACGCTGCAGGGGCTATTTCCCATGAAACGTTAGAAGGCTGAAAAACTGCACTCTGGAGTAGCACAGGATAGTAGTCACGATCGTATGATGCAGCGGTTTTGCAGAAGGATACGGAACGTGCAGAAGAGATACAGCTACTACTGCTGTTGTGCAGTTCCCAGGCTGTCGGACTGTGGATGTCGAAGGGGCTCTGGAGGTTGCCTCCCGCAATCGATCCAGGAGTGCAGCGCTCTGCTCAAACGGAGTTCACTCCAGGAGAAACCCTGAAAAACCTTTTGGCAAGCCAGGGTAGAGCCGGAGCTCCTCGTACTTTTAATAGATGTGTGACGCAGGGGCAGCTTGCCTGTATCTCATGCGGGTAGATCTGTCTGCTTCCCAAAGCTGCCAGGTGATGGTTCTCGCTGGAACAACGCGAGGGAAAACGCAGCACCTGTGACTATACGCTGAGTTGGCCGTGAGACCGGCTGCTCTGCCGTGGGAGGGGGGTGCTTTCTCTTGATATTTTTGGAAGGTGTTCCTCTTTAACTCCGCAAAGTGTTATATTTCATTTGGAAATGCCTTTGTTGATCACACTAGATGTTAATAAGAACACTGTCTGCTGGTTTCTAACTTCACAGATGTCTGGATGAGAGGCATTCATGTGTGTTAAAATGCAGCTTCCTGAACCGCTCCCATTGTCCAAGATATCTCTTGGAAAGGGGCGCACAGGAATAGCTTGATACTTGGGATACACAAGCGGCATACCTGGATTTAAAACCTGATGGCTTTTATCCTGCAATTTCAGGCGTCCTGCTGAGAATGGCTGTTGAGAATGAGAATGACAAAACTGTGGATATAGTTCAACACTTGAGACAAGCAAACATGTCTAAACCGTGCACATAACTTAATCTAAACCTCCTCAGCCCTTAAAGAGATGCTTTTTTTTATAGCTTGGGTTTGGGCAAATACTGCTTCCTCTTCCTGCAACACTTGCATCCAATTTTTTTAAAGACCCACCCTCCGCTTTTCATTAAAATAGCAGTGTTTTGCTGAAGAGAAATTGATGTGCAGAACAGACAGTGATGGCAAATGGCGGGGTGAAACCTTGCACTGTTCTGTACCTTGGCAGCTAGTCCTGGGAGAAATGGGGCTGGCTGAGGCTGTCTTCCTGCAGGATTTTCTCTTCTGATGGACTGACTTCTGAAGAAGCAATAATTTCCATCTGAAGCTTTTCTGTGGCTAGGGAATTTTGTGGAGCCATTCTCCTGCAGTGGCTCAGTGGTACTTAAGAAGGTGTTTGTTCTCCTTGCAACCCGTGTCTCTGATGGGACGCTTATGCTCAGATCTCCTCTCCTGCCTGCTTTAACAGACACATGGGAAATGAGGTATTCTGGTGGCCTTTGCTTCTCCGTCCTTTGAATGAAAGTCAGCGTTAGGCACGTATGAGAGAGTAGACATACAGACCAGGACAGCTGTGTACAGCTAGCACAGTGTGTCTGATTTTTATAAAATATTAGGCTAAAAGCATTCCAAATATTATTTACGGATATTACAACGAGCTCGTCAGTGAGATTTCCAGGAGGGGGAAGTGGCAGTAGGGAAGAGTAAGATCTCTGGGGTGGTGTTTGGGTGACTTCTTCTCCTTTGGTTTTTAAAGGAAAAGGAACGGTGTGGAAATGCACAGTGCTTTCGGCCGTGCAGGTTTTAGCTTTATGCAGGCTTTTGCTGCTTGGAAGAGAATATGGGTGCGTGGCGACTTGGCCCCTGCTCTGTGGGTGACTGCGTGGGTGCGCTGGTGCCTGCTGGCTGCTCTGGGAGTTGGGGTGTGCTGGGTTGTCATGGGTGGCTTGGTGGTGGGCAGATAAGGCCACCAGCGCGTCTTCTGGCATCCGCGTTTCCTGAAGCTGATTAGCTTTGTGTTTGTCCGTGCCCAGTTCAGTCTGGTTCAGTGGCCGCCGTGATGACTTTCAGTGGCAGCTTTTCCTTCAGCTCTTGGCAGCTGAGTGAAGCTACAGCATTACCTATTCTGTTACTCCATGTTCTGCATATCTTCAAGGCTTATCGCTGGCAGCTTAACAGGCAAGGCACACCGGCATTTGGGGAGAAGATTAGCGTGTACTCTGCTATTTTAACCCTGTAGCATTAAGACATCTTGCAATACCCACCTTACTGACATGCTATAAATTGATGTTCCCTCCAGTTGCCCTGCCACGAGCAGATTTCTTTTGCCTCTGTCAGGGCAGTGTGGTTCATGTGCTGACTGGAGGAAAGCTGGTGTGGAAGGGGAAGAAAAAGTCCTATCATAATAAAAGGATAAATGGACAATCTAGATTACAGCTCCCAAAGGACTGAAACCTCAGCTGAAAGAAATGTTTTGACTTTTTGAGGGCTGATTGGTTTTAAGTGATATTTTGTGAAGCTCTGCCACTGGGAGATCTTTCGGACACAAGCTCTGGTGTGGTAGCAGGCTACTGGTGTGTGACATGCAACAAACCAAGGACATCCCCCAAAATAAATAAGTGCTGCCTTGGGTTTTGTGCCCCTGTTCTGCAACAGCTATGCAAACATCACCTTTGGATTGGGCAGGATCCTAAAAAATGGGCAGAAAATGTTAAGCGGCAGCTTGAAAGATGAAGATAATCAGTTTAGAAGGGCACCCCCTGTTTAGTGGAGTTCAGGTATCCAGTAGTAAAAGCTAATTTTTGTGGTGGTTTGGCTTTTTTTGGTGGTTTTTTGTGTGTTTGTTTTGGGTTCCCACCCCACTCCACCCCCCTGAAAAAATGAGGTTGTTTTCTTTGCATTCGTGTTCTGTACTGACAACTTTTTTAAAAATTCTGTTGTGTGAAGAACACCGTCAGTCTGAAATGAAGGCTTTGGCTTAGGGGAAGAGGCAGGACCTTTGACAGCTTTTGGTTTTGCAGTCATGTTTTGCTCCTTATTCTGAAAAAGATTCAAGAGAATCTTAGCAAGGTATATGCCAAAAAGAAACCCCCTTTATTCCAGAATGTTTTATCCCTTTCTGTAGATGTGGACCTGGAATAAAACTCTGTGGTTAGGCAGTGACTAAGAAAAGTCTAAGTGTAAGAAACCGCTGTGGATCATGTTTCTGCTGAAGTCAGTGGGAATTTAACCAAGATTTTGGACCACAAGCAGCCTTGTTAGTGAAGACTTATTTCTAGATGCATTGAAAATGCCCAAGGTGTTGTCCCCATTAAGCAGTAGAAATTAAAAAGAAAAAAGGAAAAAAAAAGATCAGATTCCAGAATAACTATTTACAGAAAAGGCTATTCCACGTCTAGAATCTTTGAAGCCTGCCAATATAATCCAAAATATAATGGAACTTTTGCAGGGTAAAAATGGGGTACCAAACACCCTTCGATTATTCTAAGGCTGCATTTTAGCAGGTATTAAAGAAGGGTGCCTTAGCAACGTTGAAGGACCCAAATGTTTTTCCCAAATCCTTGCGTGACTGTATGAGCAACCCAGAGGAGTTAAAGCAAGGTTGCAAGTTGACTTAAGAAATAGAGCAACCCCTGAGTGCAATTACTGGTGGCAGTTACTGTGTTGTGGTTGCAAAATAATTATTAAAAGTAATTTGAAAACCTGTACTGCTGGGAGTATAAAGTAGAAATAGCAGAATAGATACACCCCACAGTCTCTTACAGCAGGTAGTATCCATAGCAGAAAGATGCCTTAGAGAAATGCAAACACAGCCCCTCGCTCCTTCCCCCAGGCTCATGAATTAGCCTTTTATTAGGGAAGAGGAGGAGGGCAGAGACGTATCTTCTGCACACGTGGCTTTGGTTATTTTGATTTTGTGGTGAGGAGTACTGTGCATCTTCGATGTGATACGAGAGTGGTGCGTAGGTAGCCTCATCACACAGGATGCGAGCAGAGGCTTCTCTTTCACTTTTGGGGGATTCATGACAACTAATTACTGCTTAATGTAAACCGTGACCAAGCTGATGTAAAAACAAAAAACCCACCCAAAACCCCCAACAAACCCCAAAGAACTCCAGCAACAGCCACCAGACCTCTCCCCTCTGCCTTTATAAAGGACCTGAGTCGTGTTAACAAAGTTTCAGCCACTGTTTATGTCAGTAGGAGATAATGTCCCAGCGAACATTTTGTACACGTCCTAATGAAGTCTAATTATTAAACTACTAAAAGATGATAGTTTTTCATGTGGTTGCAGCTGTTGTCGAGCAGTACCTTAAGTGGCCTGTTTATTTCTTGCAGATTACCCAATCTTTAGCCAAATGCGTGGCCTTTGGTAGCAGGAGCCAGCAGAGCGTTCATTTCTCCGATGGAATTCGGCTGGGCAAGTCTGTCATCTAAATTGCAGTCACTGGGTCCTAATCTGATGTTGCTAAAGAGCCGTTCCCATTTAGCTGATGCTGAATGCAAACATTCCTGCAGCCCTAATACAAATATACCCCGTAATGCCCCATTTTCCTTTTGTAATTCACCGGAACTGTTTGTTGTTAAGTACTCGAGGAATGTGGTACACATGCGTAATGTTCAACACTTTCAGAAAATAAAGAGAAGTTGCGCAAGGTTTTTTAAGTAATAGCTCTTGCGGTAGGTGAGGTGTGAGAAACATTAGCTAACCCAAAAGCCCCGAAGTATAAACTTTTTCGGTTTGGAAAACACTGATTTGTTCAGTAGGACCGTGGGAGGAAAAGGAATTCAGAAGATACTCGGACGTTGGCCAAACCAAAAGCAAAGATGGAGAAGCAGAGGAGGCGGTTCGGTTCTTTAGGAGTGCTTTTGCCTCTTGCGATACCTGTTAACCTTGCTTCTGCATTCTGTCCGTCAGGCTTCGCAAGGCCATCGTGCAGGAAGAAATCACGGGCTGCAGCGTGGCATTGTTTTCTGGATTGTCTTTTCTTCAGCGCACCGATGGTGACAGGGCAACCCCCTGCGAGCGGTCACAGCCGGGCAGGAGGCTGCAGGTGCTCCGAGCAGGCAGCGGCCAGGCAGCACGTAGGGAATGCTGCGTGCACCGCTCCTCTGCAGCATCCAGAGACTAAAACAGGGTGGGGGGGGGTCTGGAGGGAAAGCAAAGATTATTTTTTATTTATTTTTTTTTAATGTTATTAACATTTTTCACGCATTCTGACATCGGGAAATCTAGCTTGGAGTGAAAAGGGCACTAGACCAGTTTAGCTGCAGCCTGCCTGGTGACCCAGCACAAGGTGGTTCCAATGAACTGGCGCCTTCTGGGCATCAGTCAGAGAGGCCAGTGATACGTGGGGTGTGCTGGGCAGCGGGACAGGGTGGATGTAAATCCTGCCTCGTGCTGAGTTGGTATTGTCAGGAGTAGAACAAGGCGGCTGAAGTGCCTTTGGCTTTGTTTTGCTAAGGTAGTGACACTGTGTCCCTAGCTGCTTTTTGCAGCAGTGGCCTGTCAGTGTCCCCGCTCAGTGTCAGCTGGTGGGTCCTGGATGGAGAAAAAAGGGAACGAGTGGGCAGGTGTAATTGCAGCCTGAGGGGGGCCCAGGGTCAGACCTGGAAATTGAAATCGGTTTGAACTCTGCTATTGAATTACTGATGTAGCAGGTTGTCCCAGTTAACTCTTACGAAAGAAAAAGGTGGTTATTTTCTGCAGCGGGTTGGTGGTAGTGAAACCAAAGGCTTTTTGTTGGTTGTTTTTGGTTTTTTGTTTGTTTTTTTTTAATACTCAGAGCTTGAAGTATATGCAAGTCCATCTATTGTGTTGGTTTTGGTGGGAGGGGAATTGTCCTTTTGCTGCAATGCCAGAGAGGAAAGCAAAGCCACCCCTGCAGCCAGTGGTAATTCCAGCGCAGCTAATGCAGGAGTGTGCGAGGGGCTGCACATCTGTCGGAAGCTGCTGACAATTGCTGTTTTACTGTGTCAGAGTGCTGTGGGAAACCTTGGACAATTCCCCAACACGCTGTGTGCCGATAAATGGGGTATTACTTCATTTCCCCCTCAGAGAATGCGTGAACTTAATTGTACAAGGCTTTGGGGGGCTTTGCCTATTCTCTGTGTCATCTTCTATTTATAGTTTTCATTAGCTCTTGGCTCAGACCTGCTGATAAGGCTGCTACAGCTGCGGGATAGTGTAATGTTTAATTTGCCATCCTTGTGGCCCAGAGGGATGGGAGGGTTTTAGATTCAGCTGGCCTGGCTGGCTGGCAGTCCCGGGCATTGCGAGTAGGAGATACAAGAGTCCGTGTTTTACGAGGTGATGCTTAGTGTGTGGATAAAAGCATTTTGCAGGCGTAGCGTGCCCAGCACTTCTTGTCCCGAGCCTGTTGTCCAACATAAACCAGATCAAGCTGCGAAGGATTACTGAATGGTCTTTTTTGTTTTTCTGAGAATGGAGACATGTTGAAAGCGATCTCGCTCTGTTCAGTGGAGGTGGAGGTACAAGACCGAAGTGAGGAGGAACGGATTTGACAAATGACTCCAGTGAAGGGAGATGTTCTGAAATGCTGCCCATGTTTGCTTTCAGGATAAGGAGTGTAAATCCGGGAGACTTAAGTGGTCAGTGGGTGTAGGAGAAGAGATCAGGGAGTGTTTGAGGAAGAATCTGATTTACAGACTACAAGCATTAGAGGAATTTTGCTTTTTTTTTTGCCAAGCTAATTTGTTGCCATATTAATAATTGGTGACTGGAATCTTTATAGAGCTCTTTTTTTTTTTTGTGATGTCAACAGAATGAGATGTTGCGGTCACAAAAGCAAGGTGTTAGGTAAATCAAGGGAGTACCACTTATATTTTTAGGTGATGTTTTAAATTGAATTTCCCGTTTGAAATTACAGCACCTCACAGCAACACCTCCATCCGCTTACCTCCGTCCGCCTTCCGCCATCCAGCAGTCTTCATTGAAAAATCACTAAACGTGTCCCTGTTTTAAAGGACACAGCCCGTTCTGGTTCTTTCCTCAAACCCGATTCCCTGTTTGTCAGCATTCCCACCAGCACAGCTGCGGTTTCAGTCACGACGCATCTCTCAGGCACTGGGACCATGTTTTGGTCCTGTCCCTCTCGTAGTCCTGCTTCTTGGAAACGGTTCTTGAGAAAATGGTTTTCATCATTTGCATCATTGAGAAATCATCTTTTTAAAGGTGCATGAATATGGGCAGAGGCGGGAGCCGCTTACTTTTTCATACTGCTCCCCAAATTGTGGTGAGCACGCTGTCACCAGCACTGATGGGAAAAGATTTCCAGCTGTGCAGCATCTTTGAATATATGGCAAATACAAGTACAAAAATACTTGGACGTGGATTTGGATGGAGTTTCTGAGCTTAGTGGCGTATTGCTAAAAATCTTGACTGAAGCTTAGTCTTGCAGCGTCACAAGGCTTTGGTTGTTTATTTTTTTTTTCTGTGCAGTGTGCTGATTTTGGAGGTCTTTTTCAAAAGCTACTTTTAAAATTAGTATTTGGTATTTTGAAACTGCTCTAGATATTGATCTATTAAATTCTTCTAGGAGATTCAATTCAATTATTACGTTAAATCTAATTGTTTAATGTTGTGTTTAAACGTTGTTGGCTTTTCTTACCAGTGCTTTTTTTTCCCTACCTGTTACTTGCGTTAGGCAACCAAATTACCGCACAGGCTGGATTTGCCTTTGTTGTTAGCTAAACCAGATCAGGGGTTATGGCTGGGGACTACCAACACTGCTGTGGCAGAATGCTCTTGAGTCATACATCCGTGTATGAGGTGATCTTTAAGCAATATTTTGCAAAGGCTAAGGTGTTGCAAATTGTGATGAGAATTCAGCGTTAAATGAGATGTCTAGGCTTATTGTCTGATTTTTTTGATCACCAGTGTTTCTAATATTTCCTAGCTCCAAGTTAACAGAAATATTTTAACTGTAGTACGATCTTAAATTATTGTGGAGAAAAAAACCAGCTAAAAATAAATGCTTGACCATAATATTGAAATTTTCAAATATTTTGATAAAATAATATTTGTGTTCAACTTTCTGATCCAGCTTTTAGTGGTAGATACAGCATCTTTGTGCACCTCTTCTGCAAAACATGCCTCTGAGCTTGGGAATACGTGAATGTTCTTGATGGGTTTGGCTGCTCTTGGTCTTGAAATTCCCGAGCAGTGATGCATGAAGTGTGGTAGGTGGTATGTAATTTCACAATGGTAGATGAGGTATACGACTTAAAACTTAAATTTTAGGTTGAAGTTGCCCATATTAGGATTTTTATGTTGGCTTTTTTTTTTTGGCTACAAACTCAATATTTAATAAGTTCCATACTTGAGAAGGACTGTGTGGTGGTTTTTTTTTTTCCAGCCTTCAAAAATTATTTGAGCATTAGTTGATGTATGGGAAGTAATTAGGTCATTGAAACAAGACTGGTAGTTTAAAGAATTTGTCTTAATGGGATGCAGAAGTTGAAGTGATACCTCTGAAAAGATTTTGTCAATATTTAAAATTTTTTTGGTGATTGAGAGGTGAACTTTTAAGAGTAAAAGTATCTTTCTCTACAAAAGTATTTCTCCAGTGTTTTTGTTTAAAATAAGTGTCCTTTTGTTTGTTTAGCAGAGTTGACTCAGCTTTGGTTGGTTACCATAGTTCAGTGCTGTTTTTGCATTTCCATGTGAATTTCCAGTAATTCCCAGGCTGGGTTCAGGTTTTGGGGATCTTGCTGTATCACTTCCGTCAGCTGCCTGTGGAGCTGCGCTTCTCTTCGTTGAATTTGGAAAAACATCAAACACCGCTGAAGTCTTGATCTAACATCCCTCGGATGTCACTCACTGCTCAAAAACATCAAATGACATGTAGTAACGCAGTGGCTGTGGACAGAAGCAAGAGATAAAAGACTTTGCTTGTTTTAACTTAGTTATGTGACGGACAGCTGCTATGGCAACTTAACGCTGATTGTACAAGGTAGTAGCTGTTCAAAGGCGTTTTAAAAAACAAGAAAAAATTTTGAGAATTAAAATACGCTGCAGTGGTAGAGCGAGGACAGCCTGATGGCATTCCGTGGAGGAGGGGTGACAGCCGACCGGTGCAGCCCAGCCGTCGTTCTGTGTAGCTGTAGCTGGTTCTCGGTTTGTGTGGTCAGCAAAACTCTTCTCTCACCTCTGGTGCCCTGTTTGCCGGCCGCCGCTGCTAACACCTTCATTTTTCAGCCTGGTCATGAAAACTGAAAGCAGTAACTATGTGCTTGGAGCTCTTGAGCCTTGAATCTTCTCTAGCATTTGGATTGGAAGGGGAACAGGCTGGGAGCATCAAATAGGTGTCGGGTTTTGGCCTGACCTTGACTTCTTTGTCTCAGTTACTTCCTTTTATCAGGTTTGATGACTTCGTTTGATCCTGGTCCCCTCTTTCAGCCTGGCTTCTGCCTTTTGCCGCTCCAGTCATATAGGCATAGAGTCTCCACTGTCAGCTGGATCGTTGCTGCCCAACGAAATGCTCCCTTAAGCAGTAAAATCACAAATAAATCCATAACTTAATTAGTCTGGCTAGGAAATGCAGTAATTTGGTAGCTTCGCGTAACCAAGGGCAGTGCTGTACCAGAATATAGGTACTCTAGAGTACAGAGTTCATGAATTAAGATAAAATAGTGCGAGTTTTGCCTCTGAGCGGGTCCCCTTAGTTGGTTTCCAGTCAAAAGTTGACGGAGTTGGAGCAACGCAAATGAGAGGGAGAAGGAAATTCAGGTTAGGATACTGACAAATTTAACGCTAATTTGATACACTGGAGATGCTGAGGAAGCTTTTGATAAAACTTGGTTTTGCGTACGCTTGAGTACTGTGTTGAAGTTGTCCAAAAAATCTGGATGTGATGCCCACTGGAATCTTCATTCCTGTTTCTTGCCATTTCATATTTAATGTGTAGTGGACCAGAAGGCTTTGTTGACTGTTAGAAGTTAAATTTTTGGAGTTGTGTGGACTCCCTGGGTAGGTAGAATAACTTTGAGAATTTTCCTTAGGAAAGTGATTTTAAAGCAGCATCATTCGATGAGGTTTATAACTTGTACCCCTTAAACAGTGTTACTGGATAATGCCTGTGAAAAATTAGAATGATTTTGAGCTAACTTTGCTCTTTGTTTTATTTTTGCTTCTTCCTTTGCAGGAGAAAATGGCCAAAATGGAGGTCAAGACGTCACTTTTAGACAACATGATCGGAGTGGGAGATATGGTTCTTTTAGAGCCACTTACTGAAGATTCGTTCATCAATAATCTGAAAAAGCGCTTTGATCACAGTGAAGTATATGTGAGTATATGTTAACAGATAACATCCTATGAGGAGCTGTGTTGTCTTGCTTAAAATACATGTTTATTTGTGAGGATACACATAGACTGAATGCCTGAGCGTAGTCTGTCATATTAGGGATATTTTAAACCTTGCTTGTGCTGTACTCTTTCCTGTGCTGCATTGTTTGCATTTGATCTTTTCCATCTGGGGTATTTTTCCTTTTTCTTTTTCCCCATTGCACAACGTGGCGGACCTCTATTTTCGTACAAAACAGCTCTAGAACTAGTGGTGACAGTAACTTTGATAATCCTGTTGTCAGAGGACATCACACTTGTAAATAATTCACGTGCAGGGAAGGCGCTTCCAGGATGTGAGAGCACGTTGATGTAGAAACAATGCACAGCTGGAGTATGCCAGGGCTACCTTACATGTTGCCTGCTATCTTTGAGTTGCAAAAAAAGTTATGTTTATTAGAACAGTTGAATTTTAAGCTAGAAACAATGAGCTTGGATATATGTGGAAGTAATCAAAATCTTCAGGCATATTAATCTCTGAGTGTTGATTGATAGAAAAGGTGTTATGGACCAGCAGCTGAAACACAGGCAGGGAGTGAAGAGGCAAGCTGTGATTCCCGTTAAGCCTTTCATTTCCTGCTTCATCTCACTTTGTTCCAGTTTTGTTAAAATGTGCACACTGTTGTATCTGTCGTACTGCTGAGGCTGTGTCAGCCGAATGATTTCTAGAGACTTTCCAAGACTGCTGGTGGAAGTCTTTAAAGAGTAAAGCTGAAATATTTAAAGCAAAGTATAGCTGTGATCCGCAACCAATTGCGTCTGCAGCTTATTGCAATCAAATAGGTGTGTTCTGTACTTTATTATAGCTTAGCCTTCCCCCTGCTTTTTGATTTTTAGTGTGACTATATTTTTGCTTCTTGCTAAGCGTTTGAACCTTTGTGGTTGCATTATAACTTTTCCTTTCCATCCTGCAATATGGGAGGATCTGTGTAATTTTTGTTTCCTTCTTCTATCCCTTGGTTATAGTCTGTGCTTTTGTACCTCTGCTATTCATTGTCTACCACATCTTTCTTCTTCTGTTTTTAATTTTTTTAAAAAATGTTTTTTATTTTAATGCTTAGATTTTTTTTTTAAGACTCAATTTCCCTGTTCAACTATGCCTTTTCCATTTTCTATAGGTATTAGCTTGGTAATGCACAGCTGCACCTGTCTACTATTGTCACCTCCACCTGTTTGCTCCTTAAGTTTGGACCGACAATTTAAACAAACCAGAAAATTAAAATAAGACAAGGGATGTCAGTATCTATTAAAACCTTGTTGGAGAAGAAACCAAAACGATCTGTATTTGCAGAAAGGTTTCTTCTGCACTGGTTAAAAAAAAAAATAAAATCTTCCTGATACTTTTTCAGAGTTACATTTCCAAAAACGTGTGTCTTAAATTTTCCTTGTTCCTTGAAGATGCAGTCTCTTCCCTCTCGATGACCCTTAGACATAGAATCGGGCAGGTAGGTACCAGACTTCTCTGCTGCTCTTTCATCCTGCTTCTGGCCAGTCTTCCATATCCAGCAGCTGCAGTGGCTGCCTCTTCTGGGATTCAGAGGGGGTTTTTCAGTCAGTGGCTTGTGTAATCAACTTGTTTCACATCAGTTTTAGGGTTAACTCTCTGTTCTTAATACCTGTGGTAAGAGTGAGTGATACTGAATGATCTCATTCCCCTTTAGCTGAAGAAGACGGGAAGGAGAAGGAAAAGGAACTGTTTGCCTAGAGACTGAGGGTGACAGTATGACCTTGCCCAATCTTTGGGTCATGTTTGAAAGTTTTATTTAAAGCATTAAGGACAGAGACCTATTCTGTGAGGGTACCCTAGGCTACGCAGTCTATTAGGGAGGATTGCTCTGAGTCATACAGGAGTGGATTTCTCAAGGGTTTTGCTTTGGTTTGGTTGTGTTTTTTGGGTGTTTTTTTTTTTTTACTCTAAACTACTATGGATTGCAGAGTATTTAATTACATGTTTCTAATTAATTTAGACTGGATAGCTTTTTCTTGAAAGAAATCGGTTTGAATGACAAATGGGTAATTTGTTTTATTTTTATCTGCTATTACGTGCTAGCTGACAGCCGTGTTCAAACACACAGTTCGTTCAGGCAGTGACAGTGAAGCATGTTGTTTCCCCCACCCCCCACCCCCGTGCCTGATTTGGCTGGGCCTGGCACTGACGAGCAATGTAATGAGCTGTATTAAGTGCTCGGGCGGGTGACGCGAGGTGTCACTTTTCTCTAGCAGTGTAGGATCCTTGCAGGTGGGAAAGCCTAAACGTGCTCTGCTGAGCAGAGTGAAGTGCTGCCAAAACCAAAGGCGTTTTGTTGGTGTGTTTTTGGTATTTTGTTTTGGTTTGTCTTTCCCCTGAATCGTTCCCTTGTTGTGCTATCCTTTACCGTTTTTATCTCCAGGTTTGTTTGATCATGTGATTTACTTTTTTTTTTTTTAACGGTCTTACAAGTACTGTTTGTGAATCCACACTATGAAGGCATAGTTGCAGATCTTTGCAAGAAATGTTGCAGAACTTTGCAAGTATGAAAACATTCCCTACATGAGTGGTGGGAAGATGTTTGTGTCTGTGCCGCGTGCTGCTACCAAGTATTAGTTCGTGATGCCGCAGGGATTTTTTAGTCACCAAATCACTTGAGGATTATTATCTGCGTATTAGCTGACTTCTGCTGGCCTGCAAATTCCATGCCACTGTTGCGTATTTTAGAAAACTTCTAAACCAGCAGGAGCTGGAATGGTGCTCACGGTAGCCACCACGTTGATTTTCAAGTGCAAACTTCTCCCCCTTCCTTCTCCTTATGGCCACCTGCTCTCTTCTCTCCACACTTCACTTATGAAAACTATACTTCGCATTTCTGCTTTTAGATGAGCACAACGAAGCCTTTGTTGCACCTGGAAGTAATGTTTGTTTTACCATGTAAAATCTGTCGTTTGCATGCAATCCTGCGGAAACCAAACTGGGCTATTAAAGAGCTACTGTTGGTGCTTTTTAATAACTTAATAATTAAGTTTTCTTATACTGCAGGTTTCTTCAGCTCTAACGAGCTACACACAAGTTGACCTCTCAGGATCCTTTCAGAGAGCAATAGGGATGGATTTGTCCTTTCATGGCTCAGCTGTGGGGTTAAGTTCAGCCCTCATGTTAGTGCTCCATTGTAGGCATTACCAAAAGTTGTGTTCAAACTGAAAAAACTAAGTCAGCCTGAAGCCATATGAAACAGTTGAAATGTTCCTACGGCAGTAAAGCAGGGCTTAACATCAGTTTCTAAGCGGTTCCCTGTAGGCTGACGGCTGTATCTGTGCCACACATGTTAGTTTTAAAACGGAGTTGCAGTTATAATCTTCAAAAGGGTTTGTTGAGAGGAACGAGAACTGTAACATGGATAGCTTTGAAAATGCTGTAATATTGGCCAGATGTTGCCTAATTGTGTTAACCAGTCTTGGTAGGTAAAGCAGCAAAAGGGGCTTGTAAGAAAGATGGGGACAAACTTTTTAGGAGAGCCTTTTGCAATAGGACAAGGGATAATGGCTTTAAACTAGAAGAGGTTAGATTTAGACTAGATAATAAGGAATAATACATTTTTTTTTATGAGGGTGGTGAAACACTGGCACAGGTTGCCCACAGAGGTGGTTGATCCCTGGAAACATTCAAGGTCAGGTTGGATGGGCTCTGAGCAACCTGATCTAGTTGAAGATGCCCCTGCTTATGGCAGGGGGGTTGGGCTAGTAGACCTTTAAAGGTCCCTTCCAACCAGAACTATTCTATCATTCTCTGAAATGTGAGAGTGAGATCGAGCCATCAGTGAACAGTGCCAGATCTCCCCCTGCAGCCAAAGATGACAAGATAAATAGGCTCATTCCACTGGAAGAGTATACGATTTTTGTCTTTTCTAGTCTCTTTCACAGTAGTTATGTTTGATGCTGAATATTTGATGTTGGACATCCTAGTGCCAGCTCCATTTACCCCTTCGAAATTCCGGATCTTCTCCCTAAGAGCTCATTTTGCACAAGCATTTAGATGTGGATCCCCTGACGGTCCTCTTGTACCATCCTGGGTATGGTCACCGTAAGCTCTTCAAGAAAATTAGCGAAGTTTCATGCTGTGGTGCAGACAGAGTGATAAGCATCCTCCTAACAGTTAAGAGAACAGACTACAGCTTGATTACTTGTTGTTCAATTTTATGTGTATTTGATGGAAAGTTTAATGGACTTGGGTGTTGGGTTGCATACCAGAGCGCAAAGCTGGAGGCTGTGCCTAAAAAAATAAGCATGAAGGCTGGTGGAGCTGGAGTTAGGCCAAGTATTCTACTAAAGACCATCAGATTCTGCAGTAATCTCGTGCTGAGTGGCTTTGAGGGAAAGGGCTCGTTGGGAAACATGCATGCGTTAATTGGAAATGGGAATCTTGGAGTTCAGTCATGTCTGGAAATGTCTGGTGTATGTCTGACCAAGAGAAATCTCGTTAGAAAGCTGTAATTATTTATTATATTCTTTGTGCAACTCTTAAAATTTTCATTGATAGCGTTTGCGTTGCTTTTTTTGCAAAAGTTATTTTCTGTAGATATCAGTAACAAAAGCCTGTGAGTTTTTCTTTAATTTTACAGACCGAACAGTGGCTCCTGGGAAATGCAATTAGCAACCAGAAAACCCCGCAATGCCGATGATCTGAAGGTTGCAGGGAACAGTTTGTACGGTTAAAACACGTGACCTGGAGACCGCATGGAAAACTTCAAATATATTTATAAAATTCAGATTGGACGTGACTGATGAATTTTGACGCATTCTGTTGAGCCTCCCTCCCTGAACTTTCTATTTTGATTAAAAAAAAAAAAAAAAAAGTTGTCTGAAGTATGCTCAGCCAAAGCAGCTCAGCAGTTATTTTTCCTTTGTATTTTTGGATGCTGACAAACGGGAGGGGGGCGTCTGTCTATATGTGTCTTTATAGTGACTCATGAATGGTAGAGATTTGAGATAAACTGTAGTGTATGTGTTGATCTAAAGCTTATTTTTGTACTGGGTTTCTTCCTTTGTGAGGCCGGTGGAAGTGGCGAGGGAGGCGTGAGGAGGCTGGAGGGGAGCAGAGCTGCGTAGGCTTACGGGAGTCAGCCTTCGGGGGCCAGATAGGGCTTTATTCTGCTGCCCTGCACATTTTTCCCTGCAGTTATGTTGTTTCTTGAAGTCTTCCCAAATTTGCAGAGGTCAACGTTTTGTTCCTTACAACAAAATGTTTGTTTGCTTTTTGTTCTTAGAACAGAACAGAGTCTTTCTCTGATGTCAGCATTTAATTTGTATTTGCTGTGCGTGGAGTTTGTGGGCTGCTTGGGGACGGAACAGTCTTATGGCACTGAACACATGTTGTTTTATCACCGAAACATTAAATATTTGGCATTCCAGTGTAATAGCTCAGTGTTAGCTGCCTGAGGTAGCATCCTTCGGGCTGCCTTCTGGTGGCGCGGCTGTTGTGGTGTGCTTGTTGCACAGACTGAGCCACTTCCTGTGGATCTTTTGTTTTAATATTTTTAGGGGTAGCCTTTTTGTTTCTGACTTGACTTGACTCAGCTATGTCTGTCTAGATTACCGATTCACCCCTTTTTCAGCTACCTTACGGTGCTCAGGAGTTTACTGAGTTGCTGCCGAGCGCGGTGGCTTTGCCCCCGCTGTGCTTGTCCTGCTATTCCAGGTGCTGCATTCGGAAGAAGAGGGAGGGGGACAGAATTATGTGGATGAGCCCAATGGCCTTGGTCCGCATCAGCTTGGTGTGACTGTCCCTCTAGAACTTTGTTGCTGTGCTGGGGTTTTTTTTTGTGCTTTTTCAGAGTTTTGTGGTGTTGGGGACCATATGTGCAGCTTGCTGGGAGAATCGTCATGGTAATGTGTGTGTGAGTGATGGTTGAAACTCACTTTTAATCTCAGTCCCACTGCCTTCTCATGTCAGCACGGGCACGTTGGTCTCTAGCCTATTGTTTCTGAGGGCAGGTGGAGTCCTTTGTTGGCTTTTGTTGTCCCCTGGGGTTTCAGGTACGTCGTGTCGCTAACAGGTCCCTGCCTTTGCTGCTGCTGCAGAAACGTGCAGAAGAGTCTATCCCCCTGCTAGACCTGGCCCTGCTCTCTTGCACCTTGATGTACTTACTTGCATTTATCCAGCAAGTCCAGCCTGGCTTGCTGGTGTTCCTTAGGGAGCTGGAGGAGTGGCAGGTGTGATGGCTGGGTCATTTCTGAAAGGCAGGATGGTTTGAGAGCCAGAGCAGAGCAGCCATCCATCCGCCTGTGATGGGAGCGCAGGGGCCCCGCGCTTTCTGCGATCTGCTTCTCTTCCTCCCTTCTTCCTCCCTCGGGGGACGCCTGCGTCAGTTTGAGCAATTTTCCCATCAGTGCCTCCACGGTTTCCCTCTTTGAGGGAAGCTGCTGAGTTGTAGTAATAATATTGTTGCAGCTGCCACAGGCTAGGACCTCGAAGCCTGCTGCTTCTCCTTCAGATGTGAAGAAGGGCTTGTGTGCCCGTGGCACATCTTTTCCTGGGATAGCTTGTGGTCTAAGGAGAAGTGTTCTGCCTGCCTGTAAATCTTGTTTTGCTTGTTACCTACACAGAGATTGTGTCGGTCCTCCAGCCCTTCACATCAGCCTGCTCTGGAAAACAAACTTTATAACTTGCTGGGAGTCAGGAGTAAAGATTTTCGCAGCCAGCAGTTTGGTTGCTTTTTACCTTGAAGGGCTTCATGGGAGCAGAGCTACGTATCTCAAGGCAGTGCTTTGTTTCCTTTCCTTTTTGTACAGCTCCCACGATGCTGAGCGGAGCCCTTGAGGCATTTCTTTGTAGGACCATATGCAATATCTGCGTAAAGGAGCGAGAAAGCATTAGTAAGGATCACAGAAAATTGTATGCGTATTGTGGGCTGTGTGTCGGGGTCTTCTTCCCTACATGCTCGCTCGTTTTTTTGCCTCTGATGTGGCACTCTGAGAAAGGAGAGGAGGTGGTGTAGGAAATGTAGGCCCCAGGGATTGTTGCAGTGTTTTGCAGCGTTGGCTTTGCCCCAAAATGCTGTGCATTTCTTCACTAAGGTGGTGATGACATTTTGGCATTTACCAGCGGTTTCAGTGCACGTTATATGAAGTAAAAACACAAAAGGAAGAGTAATGAAAGACTGGCAAATAACAGAAGTAGAAGCAGAAGTGTCCAAGCGCCGTCAAAGCATGGTTTGCACCCTGAAGAACACAGGTTAGCCTTGGCTGCAGCATGGCAGGGGGCAACCCCCCCCCCTCCCCTCCCCATTTTATTTGTACAGAAATAATGAAATGTTTTTGAACAAGTGCTCTTGCTGATGTTTTCACCAATGGTTCCTTGGCACAGACACTCTCCAGTCTCCAGCTACAGTTTGCTTACAAAACCAAGTCTTTATCTTTTGAAAAGTGAGCAAGCACTGATGTTCTGGGGGATTTAAATACTGTCTTTTAAATTTCTCGTGTCTGCTTTGGGTTGACTCCTTCACCGCTTACTTGACAAGTTTTGTCTGCAATTGTGTCCCGTGTAGGAATTCCGTTTGCTTGTCTAAATGTAGTCAGAGAGACAGATGACTGAAGTGATTAATCTGCTTTGTCAATAATAATGTTAGAATCTGTCACAGTGATCGCGAGGCTAGCAGCAATGTGCGGTGAGCAGCGGAGAGATTTCTGTGCCCTCGAGAAACTCGGAAGAGAAACCTTGTAATCTGTGTGCATGCATCCACTTCAAGTACTGGCCGTGACTTGCCGTGTGGGTGTTTTTCTCTGGCAAATGATCCGTTCTTACTTCAGGGCTTGGATCCAGAGCAGGTTGCAGTACGACTAAGGGCCTGATCCTGGCTGGTGCAGGTTACCCACCGCTTGTTCAGACTGCTGCTGTTTGCACAGGGACTTGCAGGATCAAGCCCGTGTTGAGGAATATTTTAGCGGTGGTGTTATCCTCTTTGACGTAGGTTGCCTGTGCTGTGGTGTTTGCTTTGGGATATAGATGTGCGCTTCTGCCTTTGTGTTGCCTGTTTGAGCGCCGTTTCTTGACTCGCTATATCAACCATCAACGTATTTGCAACAGGGCTGTCGTACGGACTAACGCTGAGGTTTGTTCCCTAGCAGTAAGGTGGTTTTGCTTGAGCTGTGGATACTGTTGCCTCAGTTTCTTCTGCTCCTTCATTTTTTTTTATCCCGCTACCTTCCCAATTTCAGGAACTCATCCAGTGCTCTTCTATGTAGTTTTCCTTACAATCTTTACTGTCCCGCCCAGGTTTTACAAGGCTGCCTATTGTGATTAATAACTTTATTAAGCACATACAATAGCTTGCCAGGGTTGCTTTTTTTTCTATTATGACACATAGACTTTATCCACTCTATTTCTGGGGCTAAAATGTTATACCCAGGAGGTGTTCTTGAGCAAGAGTTTTAACCATCATGGGGAACAGGCTGTGTTTGTCCAGAGATCCAGTATTATATTTCTTCACTCATACAAACGTAACTAGAAAGGACTCTGTCCGAACTGCTGTGGAAAAATCGTATCAAGGAGAAGGAGAAGTTTGTCTCTATATGGAGAGAGAAAGACCAGGTATGAGAGTGGTTTGTATTTTCATTTTACTGCAGAGTAGCTTTTGGAAAAGCAAATTTTTAGCATTGGCTCCTCTTCCAGGGAGGGGGTGGAAACAAACTTGCTTATCTCTAGCAGCTCACTGATTTTTGCAAGCTCTTTAGAGCTGCTCTGGAAGTTTGCAGAGATGCTGTATTTGCTGGGAAATACCAATGAGAGGAGTCAAAACACAGAAGTGCCTTTTGCTAGCTAAGGATTAGTGCTCTGTGATGCTACACGAGTCCAGCCCATACTGGGTATGGGAAAATCCATGCAGAATCTCCTGTTTGAGGGAACTTTGTGTTAGTTCCTGTTCTTTCCACTTGATCATTGCACTTTGGGATCCTGGGATTGTGTTGTGCCTGTGTAGTCACTTGCAGGTGGTACGCGGGGGCTCTGCTCATGCTCCCAGCTCACTGAAGCACGAGGAGTGTTAGCCAAGCACTGGCCCAACGCAGTGTGCAGCTGCACGCCTTGGATCACAGGGAGAGTTTATTTTGTATGTGCCATCATGAAACGGTGCGGGCAAACCCTGGAGTATTTCAGGATGGAATCCTAGTTTGTTTGTTTGTCTTTTTCATGTACCCATCCCATCCCTCTCCACCAAACAATTCAAACACCCACACTGGGATACGCAGGAATAAAGTAAATCAAAGCCCCAGAAATAATAATGGTCTAAGGTGGGTTTGCTTTTAGTTTTGCTATTACTCTTTGCCTTACTCTTTTCAAACATAGCGTCTGGCAGCTTTGCGAGTGGTTCCAGCCTGAAAAAGCACGGTGGGCCAGAAGCAGGGTGCGTTTGGCTGTTTTATTGTGGCCAACCACAATGAAAAACAAATTGGAGCACACAGCGTGATTGTTCAAATAAGAGATGATATTTTAATAAGGTACTGATCTGGTTGCTAATGTGTATTAAAATGAGGAACTTCATTACGGAGGAACGTTGAAGTGTGAAATTTGCCAGGTTCTGTTTGAATTTGAGGCAGTTCAGGAGATGGTGAACATGTCAGCACAGGCTTCCTCTGTGCCTGCCGTCTCCTCGGCCTCAGCTATTCGGAGCATGCAGCGGCGCATGGGCTTATGAGCTGGCAAGATCCAGAGCCGCAGTAGTTCAGGGAAACACAAATGAAAATGAGTATTATATTAGACATACAGTTTTGCATATGTCACATTAAAAAACCCCACAAAACCAAAACACAGCCCTCTCTGCGAAGAAAACAGTGCTGCCCAAGCCTTGGGTTTGGAGTTGTTCCAGTAAAATCTAGTCACGCTTCTCTTTGATCTTGCTTTAATGTCTCTTGTTTCAATGAATTGTTTTAGTGGAGTGATCTGAAACTCCTCAAAGTCATAGGAACCTGGTACATTGAAGCATAATCAGTACTAAACAAATGTGCGCTGTGCATGTCTGGAGTGTTAAAATTGGTCTGCATAAATGGAAGAATCAGTATCGACACTAGCGATCTTACTTTGCTAGATTTTTTTTTTTTGTTTTCTATTTCTGTGCTCCAATGTGTTTAAAAAATAAATAAATAGAGTGACCTTACTGGACCCTGGGAATTTCGGCATGCTTGCAGGGTGCATTAGCAGTTGGGCATTTTTAGACAGGAGTGACTAATGTGCAGCAGGAATTTTTCTGGACTGTTACAGGCTACCACGGGTAAGAAGCAGTAAGTTTGTTTTTAATAAAGCTGACAAAAGTGATGTAGAGTACACTTCCAGAAGGTTTGCAGCAAGTCTTTGTAGATGCTTAATGATTTTTAACTCTGCAGAAGGTTGCTTTGCAGCGGGTGCCAGAGATACGGAAAAGCTTTTAAAGATAGGGAGCAGGCTATTATGACAACCCCAGCTCTGCAGCTCCTGTGCTGCAGCTTCAGCTGCTGTTGATAACGTTCCCTGGCTTCCGCAGCTGCAGCCTTCTCTTTTTCTGGGCCCTTGGGGTACTGCGAGACTTAACTTTACCAGGAGGAAAAATAGCTTTGTTAATATACTGCATCCCAGCATGTGAAATATTCTCCTGTAAGCTCTACTGGTGGTCTTCTGTAGGTTCCCCCTGGGTCAGCCTGCGCTGCCTCTTTGCTGTGTGCCAGGTTTCACTGCAGGGCCGGTGCGTCCTGGCTGCAGAGGCAGCTGGGGACCCTGCGCTGGGCTCTCCGTAAGGGCTTCGCCACCTCTTGGTTGAAAAGGTCCACAGACGAAAAGGTTCCTTGTCTGGGAAGAGGCTGCTGCCTGTGGGTTTCTCCTGAGCAATGGGACCCTGGTATCATCCTGCTCTTTCAGGCCTCTTCTTAACCCTCCTAAAGCTGTGTGGGTTAGAAAAGGCGCAGAGAACCTCGAAGTTGCAGTAAGATCTTGCTCCGAGCGGTGACGTTGGCTTTCAGTCCTGGGGGGAGAAAATCCAGCGGCGCTGCATCCCCAGCAGCACTGACAAGTGGTGTGTAACAGACATTACCGGCTTTTCCAGTTGAATGCTGATTTAGAATTTTCTTCCTGCTTGGGGTGTTAAAGCCATAGCTGAGCAGGACTGAGCTGTATACACAGTTTTGGTGGAGAATGCAGAATATCTTGGCATTTGGCCGGACGGACACTGAATGCTCTTTCCTACAGGTGAAGTGTTAGCCCACTAGAGTGCTGCCGGGCTACGTGACAGATGCACTGATAAACCACGCGTGAGAGTCCTTTTGGTTTGGGTTCTGGACAGACTGCCAAGGAGGCAGAATTTGCCGTTGTGAGTTATTGCAATAAAGTGGAAATTTGGAGGAAGGAGGATTATCAAGAGTCTCTAGTTAACAGAACTTGAGGAGACAGCGGATCTTGTCCAAACTTGCATAATGAGACCATGTCAAAGCCAAGAAAGAAATCACATCTCCTGACTGCGTTCTGTGCGTTCATCATCACAAGGCTATTCCTTTGAGATTTCATTTTTTTCCTTAAACGGGGAAAATGAAGGATCTCTTTAGTCCCTGGAGTGCCACGGTATGGTCTCCCACTACTCTTGGGCGTTCCGCTTTCAGCGCTGGAATGTTTCTGTGCTTGTCGCTTGCTCAAGGATTTAAGCCATTTATTTTGTTTATAATAGAGTTCTGGTGGGAAGGCAGATGTTATGTGGGAAAGCTATTTTCCGGCTCTGTTTATCCCTGTTATGTGGAACCTCACAGACCACCAGTAGCAGCTAGCTATTAGGCATCAGCATTGAGATATTGCCATTTTTGAACGACAAAACGTGTTAGTGCCTGTAAGCAGCTTTGCAGCAAAACCAGTGATTTCTTGGCATGCTTTGGCTTGGTGTTTAAAATGGACATGAGTGTGTCTTTGTTTCAATATAGTCATTTGACCTTTTGAAATACTGGTATTTTAGGAAATGGTCTGTATTTGTTCATGCCTGACAATAAACAACTGACTTGAATTCCCAAAATATATAATCTAAGCAATACTTAGCTATGAAGAGATGGTTCTAAGTAAGTCTCGTTTGAATGCCTGCATTCAAAATTAAAAATCAAGCTTTTCACTTTTCACTCATCTTTCTTTACCTTGGCATCTCGAGGCGCTTCAAGGAACTGAGCAATTAAGTTGTATGCTATTATGGTAGCAGAACAGCTGGAAAGGACAAGTCTGAGTTTCGAAGAATTCCTGTTTCAAAAGATGATCTTTGAGATCTGGCCTTTGTTTCTCTTCTGCTGATACTTTCGAGCACCAATTTCACAACCAGCTTTTCACAAATCCTTAAGATTTAGGAGGAAGCATGTTAACACATTCATGTTTTGTCAGGAGAGAGTCCTGACTGGGGTATCCATGCACTTGTGAAGGCTGCAAAGCTTCTTACTCTGGGGTACCTGTTACTCTTGCCAAGAACCAGTAGGCTTGCCAATTGCCAAAGGCACATGTGTTGAGAGAGCGAAGTAAATGCTGTAGAAAGGCAGTTTTTGCATTTTGTTGTTCAGCTGAAGAGATCATAGATGGAAAACCACTTTCCTCCTTAGGGGGGGAGGATGACCACAAAACTGGAACATCTATATAAGCACACGCTCCAGTGCGTGTTTGAAAGAAGCAAAAATGGTCATTATTTTGGGATTGTTCTCAGCAGCCGGTGTCTGAATGCCTCTGGGGCGCTTCCCTCCCGAGCGGCGGTGCGAGGCACGTGGGTGTTGTCCTTTTGAGTTGCAGCCTGGCTGTCCAGATGTGGGGCAGCTTGGGGCTTGCTCCCCCTCCGCCGCGTGCTGCCGGCTCTTGACGTGCAACCAGCCTGTTTCTTGGCTGTTTGATCCGTTCCGGGCTGGGATGCATGTGGGGAAATGTTTTGCAGAACATTTCTGGCCAGTTCCAAAGAAGATGAGAAAGTATGCGTTGTTTAGAAATGGCCAGTCTTGAGCCCAATTAGTGTAGTATTGTGTTTCATTGTAGCAGCAGTTGTACCGTGAATTGTCAGTGGTGGCTTCTTCGGTTTCATCCCGTGGGTGGTAAACACTAGAAGGATGAACTAGGAGAGTCTCTGGAAGCCTCAGGCTACTTGTTTTATCACTGCAGTCTAGTTTGTTCAACTCTGTTTTAAATGAGGCAGAAAATGCTGTGTGAGTTACCAGCTTGCCTGTGCACATGCATGCTATGGAAAAGGGGAAACCCAAAAAGGTTTCTGCTCGGGACTGAATTTGGTTAGCATTTAGCAGAAAATTGCTTTAGACGTGAAAGATAGGGAAGGGTTGCAGCAATAAATATTTTGAATTTGTGACTGCAGCTCTGGAGGTAATTCAGTGCTCTGCTCAACTCGTTGGTGAGGAACTGCCTCCCCGTGCCTCGGTTGCCATGTGAAAATGTGTATTGCAGCCCCTCCCCATAAGGGAGGTGGTGGGGAGAGGTCCAAATGGTGGTTGCAGGGTGCTAAGGTATCGCTGCAAAGAAGCCATTTCAAAAGTACAGACCTATGTAAAACCCACTGTTTTCCTTCCGTAGTTACTAGCAGATGTAATCCAGCTAATGGGAACCTCTGGCTTTTGTGTACAGCCTTTGCACCTCCCAGGCAGTCCCTGGTTATGGGAAAAATGTGTTTCACCAGGTGTTATTTATTTATTTCATGGCTGTGGAAAGAGATACCAAATATTTGGGGTTTAGTTAATCTTTGGTCAGTATCTGCAGCCAGGGTGGCATGGGGTTTTGGCATTTTTTGCCAAGGAACCACGGGCAGGACTTTGACTGACTTGGATCCTGACAGTAGACCTCTCCTTTGACAGAAACCTGTCCGAGGCTATTGAGCCTTCAGGTTTCTTCTCTGTGAAGCTGTTCTGTGCCCGAGGCTTTGAAGAGGTGGCGCGAAGCCCCTCCTGGAGTGAGGGAGCGCGGTTCAGCTCCAGCCTTGCCTTTACATGGTTTTTCTGAGTGCCCAGGGGCTGCAGCAAAGCTCGTGTGACATTTGCCGTGCAGATGGAGTCGGTTCTTTGTGAACATCTGTGTCCTTTTTCCTTTCCCTCCCCCAACTGAATTAGTCACAGAAATATTGTACGATTGGGCTTTCTGTTAAAAAAGTTCGTAAGAGTCTTTCAGTTACATAGAAGTAGCTACTCGGTACCCAACAGTGGTTGTTGAGACAGATCTAAAAGGTGTTGCAGACTGCATGCACATATTTATTCGTTGCTACAGCTAGGCTTTTTGTTTGTTTTGGCATAGGTTATTAAATGGGAGAATAATACATAAGCAGCAAAAGTCTGTTAAAAAGAAAAATCCGTGATAACGTTTTTGTTTTTCCCTCAACAGACATACATTGGCAGTGTGGTGATATCAATAAACCCCTACAGATCTCTACCGATTTATACTCCAGAGAAAGTGGAAGAATACAGAAACCGAAACTTTTATGAGCTCAGTCCTCACATGTAAGTACAATGGAGAAGTTTAGTTTGCATTCTGTCCCGAAGCAGATGGTACCAGCTGTCTCTCTTCTCAAAAGGTCTGTGTTGATTAAAGCAAACAAAGCAAAAATCACACCACCACTCCCCCACGCTGAATTTTTATTAGTTCATCCCTCTTTTAAGGAGAAGTCAACATGAGTTACTGTTTCACGCATTTAGATCCTAGTATGTGCATTTCAGAACGTTTTCCTGTAACTGTTAGCAATAGCCTTTGTTACTGCATTGTAAAGTAAGGAGTCTGTTTTCAAGGAAATCTGTTCCTTTCAAAGTCCAGATTGCCTTGTGAAAGCCTCTAGGCGTTAAATATGTTTGAGTTGTACAGTATTCCTTTTGATATCTGAAACTCTTAATTTCTCTTTGCACAATGCAAAAAATGAAAAAACCCTCATGATGAATGCAGAAACATATTGGATATGCCTGAATGGTAACTGTAGGAAAATAAAAGCTTGGTCTCCTCTCCTCTGTGCTGGGTGGAAATGAGCCCATTCTAAGAAGGCAGCCAGAGTACTGTAAATATATAGTGCAAATTTTAAGGCTCAAACATGTAGCATATATACAGACATATAATATTGCCAAATATGATTTGCACAGGATGTAACTTCCAAGACGGAATTAGGAATGGAAGGCTGGGGGGTAGGTGTAGTCTCTTATTCTGACTTTCATTCACCCTCTGTAATTCCTCTGCAGGGGGGCATATTGCAAAGAAGGCGAAGCCCTTGCCTTCTGGTTGTGGAGAACTGACATGACCCCTATTATCTGGGCCTGCTCGGGATTATTGAGAGCAGTGGAACGTCGTTAAGGCTGTCCATAACAGGGTGTGGGTGCTATGGCTGAAAATGAGGTACCTGGCCTTCAAGGTCTGTAGGTTGCAGTAATTGTTTTATCTTGGACGTGGTAGCGGTGAGATGAAAGCCAGCTGGGCTCTCCTCGGCTCGATGCTGGGATGGAGGGGTGCTGCGAGGTTGCCACCTGACTTCACAGTCTTGTATTCAGGAGACTGACTCGAGTGACCAGCGACTGGAGAAATGTCTAAACGTGGCCATAAATTTGTGCATCTTCCTTCAGTGTTAGCTTGTAGGTTAAAAGGAAATTACGTGTGGAAAGAGTTCTAGAGGTTATTTTGTTCTGATTAATTTTTTGCCTTCATACTTGGTCTGTAACTTTTCCAGTTACATCGGCTGAAATGCAGACAGCTAATTGGTTAGGTCAAATAAGCTTCTGGTAGTTCTTGGCCCTCTTGGATCCGAACTCTGGCTGTGTTCAGGTTTTCTTTCTTCACAGTTTTGTTTAGCAAGCACAGTTCCTTGCTAAATTAACACAGTTGCTTGCTAAAAGAACTTTCTGCTCTGCTGGCTATGTTCAGCTGCATAAAATTTGCTGTCATATGATGGAGGATTTTAGAAATGAAATCTGGAAGTTCAAAGTTTGTCTGACGTTCTGAAAGTCAGTACTATGTACTTGGTTACACGTTGGATCAAGTACATAGTAATACATTGATCTCCACATTTTTTTACCTCTCTTGAGAGTTGGTTTTCCGGAAAAGAAATGGCCAGAAGTCATTCTTGTCTGTTTTATGAGAGTCTTAACTGGGTAGAAAAATGTTTCATAAACATCATTCATCACTAACGACCATAATTGTATGGTCAGGCTGCCATCTCAGAGTAAGAACCTCTGGAGTCCGAACACTAGAAATTCACTTTAGGAGCAGTAGATTGAAGTGAGACGATGTTGACTTTTAACTTATGTCAGGAGGTCTCGACTGCATGGTAGTAATAGATTTTCCATGTAAGTTTGGATAGAATGCCAAGTCATGAAAAGTGTAAGGCTAATTTGTCTTGGACAGATACGATCTCTCCACAAATTTTTTTTTATTTGGTATTACTTCTGTATGAAAATATTGTCTTCTGGCACCTTCTCAGTAGACAAAATATCTTTAAAAATATAGGATTAGGAAATAATCTTTGTTGTGGTTTCTTTTACAGATAAAGTGTTTTCTTTTTAAACTGTAAAAATATGAATTGCTCTTCCTTTATGGTGACCTTACTTCCTGTCCCGCCTGTCTGTGGATGCTTATGAAAACTGCAGAATCAAGAGAGTCGCTTTTGTCTCTGCTGAACTTGTTAGACTTCTCACCATCTTTAAAAGAGGTTTTTCAGATATTGTATGTGTATGACGCATGGCTGCCTTACATCATTTCTGAGTAAACAGCTTTTCATCCCCTTTACCATATAGTGCCTTGTGCTGCAGCCTAAGGATTCACGCCAGTCCTGGTGTTCCCTGGTGAACACGGAGCTGGTACTGGGACGCTGCTTGGTAGACCGTGAGGTGGGCGTGCAGGCTGGCCGCATGCTCCTGCTGCAGCCAAGCCTCGGCTCTTCACCGACGGGGCGCTTGCCTACCGTGCCGGTCGGCAGGGGCCAAGACAACCCCAAGGGTTTGGCACAGAGCTGGCATCACCCCAGCCTTGGAGCCGGCTGCTGATTCTAGGGCTGGGTGCTCTGGCAGCAGCAGGTCCCTGTTAAAAGCAGGGTGCGGGCGTTTTTGGGGAGGTTGCTACGCTTCCGCAGAGACCTTGCAATCTTCAAGGTGGTTTTTTTTAGCTGCTTGGCAGCTTTAATGAAGAGATGCTGGGAGGCGAATTGTAATTTGTGGCAGTGCTGCTGACGGAGGGGTAAAAAAAACCCCAGGCTGATTTATAGAGTTGTACATACTTATTTTTCTTTGACATGTAGATCTCTGTTGAGCCATGGCTGTTCAGAGCTGGCTGCGGGTGAGCCCGCTGTGCCACCTAAGTGTGCTCTGGGAAAAGGCTTTTCCTTCCTGTTGGGCAATTCTGAGCAAAGCAGAAGTCTTGCCTGTTCATAAGGAAGCTAAGACGTATGACTTAGTGCGCCTAGAAATACAGTGAAACATGGTGTGTTTCTTATTTCAGCATCTCCTTTGTACAAATAATCTAATTTTGTTAACTAGTACGAGCTAGAAAAATGCAAGCAATGTGTTGCAGAAAAAATTTCTAGCAGTGGTTTGGTTTGAGATTCCTATAGAAACTGGGTCTGTAATGCACCAAAACTCATCCGTCAGAAATCAACGTGCTGTCACCTGTTGGCGCGATAGCTTGTGTTCTCCAAGGTCTGTCCTTTTGGAGAGAGCCCTCAGGTTTGGGAATCCCAGGGTTTAAGCATCAGCATCTGTGAGGCAGACTGCCAGGGGACGTTCCCAGAGCTCCAGCTCTGTGTGGGAGCTCCTGGGAAATGCGGAATCGAAATTGGTTTGGTTGTTTTCCAGTTTCTGATGACCTCCTGTCTGTGCTCGAGGTACGCGCAAGTGTTCCGAGTGAGAGGGATCGGTATAATAGGGTGTGCTCGGGAATGCCGGTGGTCCCAGTAAAACAGCAGGCTTGGTGAGCAAATGGAAACGGCAGGAAAGAGAGAGAGAGGTATATAATGACCTGAAGGAAATTCATACCTAGAGATTTTCTTCCCGTATATGGTTGTTGAGGGAAACACATACTTACGGGAGTGAAAAACCTTTTCATGTGTTTTCTTAGTCCCAGTCTGAAAGAGGAGGGGAGCGAACAGCTAGTCATCTGCTCTGTGTTTCCTCAAGAGCGTCTGTGAGAGTGACTGATGCTTTCAGCGACGCTAGTTAATACTTAATTGCAGGGTTTGGGCACACTTGGTTTGGTGTTTTGTTTTTATTTTATTATTATTTTATTTTCTTTACATGATCTTTGGAAACCAGAGTAAAGCCAGGGACGTACTTTGAATAGGCAGCCAAACTGAATTTCTGGGAGAAGGTTTCTGGCCAGGTGATTTTTTGATAGTGGTGTACCTGATAAAACTTGATCAAAGAGATTTTATTTTAATAGTTCATTCCTCTCTAAATACACCACTGTTGTTGTGGCACCATTTAATAAGGTGTTACTTTTCTAGGTCTCGTGGAATGCTTGTTTTCATAGTCTGTGGCTATTTGCATAGCTGTAATAGGAAGTTTACCAAGCTTTTTAATTGTTGGGGTTTTTGGTGGGGTTTTTTCCCCTCGATGTTTTGTTAATCTTGCTGGTTTTGTCTTTATCTGCAGGGCAGGATCAAACTTGTCCCTGACTTGACAGGGCAGAGTATGACATTTCAGTGTGCAAACAGTTTGCTGCTTGATTTGTGCAGGTCTTACACTTCTGTTCTGCTCTTTCAGTTGATGTAATTACTCTTTCAGTTGATGTAATTGCTGTTTTGCTTACCTGGTGGGTAAGCTAGACATGAGAGAGCACCAAGCTGTCTATCTTGCTAATCTACATTGACTTCCACCAGCGACAAAGGCAGCTGCTGGCGTCTTTGAAGTGAGGGCAGTAGGAAATAAATAGCTTATCGTACCGGTTACTTGTAACCATCGTGCCTATCACTTTTCCTACCAGTAACAGATTTGCTTCAAGGGATTGCAGGGGAGGTGCTTTCTTGCGTTTCACCCCTGAAGGTCGGCTCCAGGCTGCTTGCAGCCCTCTGTCTCTGCGAGGCAGGGTGGCATGTGGCTTTGTGCTCCCTTTTATGTTCTGAAACACCTTACCTGCTCGCGTTCAGCAGAATTGCAGGTTATTTTAAGTTGTGGGACAAAACAGAAACTGGCAACTCTACCTACTAACGGCAAGCTACGAGCAGTAAGAGTTCAGAGACAATGTGCATTTTTTTTATTATTTTTTTTTTTTAGCAATGCACTGGAGTATTTCTAGTGAATAACTGGGTCAGCAGAAATATACCTGGAGAAAGCTTTTATCCAACATCTGTTGAATTCCACTTAGGCAATTTTGCTGTATATTTTCTTTACTTGCTATGAGTTCTTTTAAGTCAAGTATTTCTGAAGATACAATAGTTCTGCCTTAAAAGCTTTCAAACGTAGAGAGGCTTAAACTTTTGCAGGCAACTCCTGAAAACCAGCTTGCCTGTATATAGGATAGAAGCACAAATCTATCAACCTGATGCCTATTAAAATGCAAGATTGAGGAACTTATTAATGTTCCCCATTTCAGTCATGAGCATCTTGATAATTATTGGGACAAATCAACATCCTGTGGATATTTGCAATTACTCTGGCAATAGATACAATTTGCTGTTTCCTTTTCAAGTTTTGAGCCAACGCAAGCAGCGAATATAGAAGTTATATTTTTGCTTCTGGCTTTTTTTGCTGGTATTCCAGGATTGCATGTCTTCAGAAACACCGAGGTTACAGTAACTCTTCTTCCTCCTTGATTTAAAGCAAATATTTTTGTCTGAAGGACGTGAAACAGCTCCAGCTGTGAAGGATAGTTTTTGCCTATATGTAAAACTAAACTTTTCCCCATAGGTAGCAGAGTTTTAAGATACACGGTAGCTCCCTTTTTGAAGAAGGGGATGGTAGGGTGAGAGCCTGCGTTGTAGTTTAGTGTCCTTCATTGCCCTAGTATGTTTATTTTAACATTTCCTTTTCAGTTTGTCCTTTCCTCATCTTAATTTGCTTTCATTTTGGTTTTGAGGGTGGTGGTGTTTGGCTTTTGCTTTTTCATTTTCTTTTTTTTTTTTTTTTTTTAAATCCCCCATATGCTTTGGTTCACCTTGCAGTATCCTCTTTTTGCAGACCTTTTATTCTCATTCCTAATGCCTGACTTCTCCAGAGAGTCAGTCTTTGGACTTGTTCATGTAGCTCACCAGAGTGCCTCTTCCAGGGGAGATTTATAGTCGAGGGAAGACGATAATTTCAGAGGTTAGTTGGCAAAATTAACTGCTGGGCAGGGAGGGAGCATCTATGGCTGACAGAAATCATAAATAGCAATTAGGGAGGACTGCTAGTACCTGATTGTTAAACCCATGCTAGGAATGCATTGAAAGAAGGTGGGGGGGAAGTACTGAGACGGAATATCGGAGTCTTATTTTGGAAGGGGTCAGCCTTACTACTTTCTTAACCTCTGTAGTGAGGCGGTACTGGATATGGTGTGTCCACAAATGTAACCCCCTCAAGTGTGTAAGTAAAAAGGGGGTGAAGCATCACGCTTGCTTCAAGGGTTGGAAGGACTTCATGCCCAAGAAGAGCCTCTTCTGTTGCAGGCTGCTTGCACGCCACCCGTGGCATGCAGAATTTCCTAAATTTTACACTTGGCAGGAGACCTCCGAAGTCCTTCTGAGCAAAAAGGGTTTTGAGGAAGGCAGTTGTGATGTGGCCATATGGAAAAGGCTGATTCTCTGAAGAGCATTTTGGATGTGATGTGTGAACTGGAAGGCTTAAAGCAAGGTTTCCCTGGCATGTCACAATAAATTTAGCTTTTTCCTGAAATTTGAGCAGGGCTATTTCCGTTGGTTTGGATAGCACATAATGCAGCCATCTCACCCCAGTGCTTCGGAGGTGAAATAGTCTTATTGACAAGAACAGTAGTTGCTTGTTTGCTGCCAGTGTTAGATCGCATGAAATTCTGTAATAATGCATAATAATACAGGAACCGATTTCTAGCAGGAATTGTGGCTGTAAGGAGACTCAACAAATGCCCCCAATGCCCAAGAAGCATGAACAGCCTGGAAAAGTGATGTATAGATGAATGTTGTGCTTTATTTTAATTTTTAAAATGGTCTGGAGTGACATTTAGACTAGATTCCAAAGTTCACTGGAATGAGCCGTTCTGTCGGTCCTCTAAGTAGTGCTGCCTAAATTAAGACGTGGAGAGGCCCTTTAAATTCTTTGTGTATGGCACTGGTGCTGTCATTCTTCTGTAAGCGTTGGGACGTGGGATTTCCAGCATGAGAATGCAGAATGCTGCGTGCAGCTGCCGAGCTGTAGCGCAGGTGGGGTGGAGGTACCTGCACACAGGCCTGCCCAGACATCAGGCGGGGTGGAGTCCAGCTGGATTTTTGTGCTGTTGTGGCATTTAAACGTTCCCTAGGCTAGGAAGGAGTGTGTATATATAGGCTACAAGAGATATAAAAAGCATCAAGACAAAACCCATCTCCCAAAATACCCCAGGCTGGTGGCGTCTCGCCCCGCAGTGTCTCTCAGGAGCTATGGGAGCATGTGCTGCTGGGGCAGAATTATTCAGAAGCCCCAGATCCACCAGCTCCCGCAGGATCTCGGTGCCCCTGGCTGTACCTGTTGGCAGTGCCGTCAGTCACAGCCCCCGGAGCCCCCCGGGCAGGACCCACCTGGCTCCGGCAGCGCCTGCTCATCCATCAGTCTCTGGTTTGGAGAGCTGTGGGTGCTCCCAGCCAACACTCACGTGTCCAGGGGACTTTTTGAAGAAGCTTGCAAAAATGCAAGAATTGGGTACCTTTTAAAACACAGCGAGTTTGGAAGGGAGGCGCTTAGCTCGAGATCGGTTCCAGATGCTTCTGTTAAGTCTGTAATTGTCGTCATGGTGTACGAAGGAAAATAATCTTGGGGCATCCTTCATGAATTAACTGCTGGCTTAGAACCTCAACAAAATAACTTTGTTTTCAGAACTGTTTTCAAATATTTACTCATACCTCTGTACACACATACTTTCACATTTGACTTCAGTCATGTCTGGGATGGAGAGTCAAATGTTTTCAGTTATCTGTGACGATCTCTTGCTCTTCTGATTTTTGCTTGTGAGTGTATTTGTTACAGTCTGTGTTTATTTGTAAGCATAAAAAAATTTGGGGATTGGTTAGATTGTTAGAGCAAAGATAATAACAATAATGATAAAAAAAGCCAAAAAACCCCTAACTTTAATATATGTTGGGTAGTTGGAGATGTGTATTAACGTGTTAACGCTCCTGTAGTCTAAACTAATGGCAGCTTTTTTGCCAGATCCCATTTCTCTCATTTTCCTGGAACTGGACTGTTCAGGCTAGTGTTCGTATTATGCCATTGATATTTTTAGGACATAAAATGCTGATTTAAAAAAAAAAAATCAATTCACATTGTCTACATTAAGTAGTATCCCTCTAATATACACAAACAGCTTGGGAATCCATTCACTATGACTGACTTTTCTGAATGAAGTGGGCGTTTAATTAAATAAAGGAAAGGACCTGCAGTAATTTTCCAGTTTTCTAGTGCAGTTCTCCAGATTTGTCAGTGCATAACTGCTCTTTGTCTCTTCTCAACATTTCAAATAGTTCTCCTTCCAGCTCTTCATTTGTACCTCTAGGCTAGTGCTAAGACTAGTCTTTTTTGTGCTGCTTAACAAAATGAAGTTCTTCTGATTAGAAAATTGACTGGTGTTATGGTAGGACTTGGAAATAAAAGCATTTTTGAACATTTCACGCGGTTTTAAATGTAACTTGATTTTTTTTACAAAAGGATCCAACAGCTTCATTTTTCTTTTCATTAGAATTTTGGGACTTTTTGCACACTGAAAAGAATGAGAAGCGCTTATAAAGGAGCCGTGGTTTCACTTCTTAAAGGCGGACTGAAAAGTGAGGGCAGGTAGAAGCCCTGTCAGAAATGAGAGAAATCCCGATTAAGCGTTGTGTGTACGTGGACCAGAATTTTCATTATGCCTGTCCCAAACTGGCAGCGTGGTACTCTCTGAAGATCTGGGATTTCAAATTGCGGTTAAGAATGGTTGTCGTCCTTTCATTGGAAGTGTCTCATTGTGTTTAATGGTTGTCTTTTTCTCTTTTTATTTTTTTAGCAATTTATAACACACCAGGAAATGCCCATCTGCTATGCTAGGAGCTTTGGTCATGATTTGAGAGACAGCGTAAACAAGGCTAATGTTTAAAGCCTTAAAGAATCATCAGTAAAATTCCAGCTCTTGTACCACCTTTAGTGGCAGAACATTTTCCATTCGATCTCTTTTTATCAGCAGCTTTATGCAAAAGGCTCTGACTTCTTCAGCTCTGGGTACATCACGGTTAATGCAGTTTGGGTTATTAAAGATAAACTTTTTTGTGTTATGAATCAGGAAATACACAGTCTTAATATTTACTGTCTAGCACACTGTATAATCTTTTACTTATGTTTTGAATAGATTACAGAGCTGGGACTGGGGTTTGCAAAGGTCTGAACTACAAAGACAGTTTAATTGTGGTTGTTTCAGTAAATTAGTTCAAATCTGCATTTTTCTTGTAGATACAATTTCCTTTTTATATACTACAGAAATTGTTTTTTAGTTGCTAAACCTTGTGGAGTTCAAATTGCAACTGGTCATAGTTACTCCAAGAGAATGGTTAGTGAGGATGTATCCACAGGCCAAAAAAATGTGTGCTGTTGGCATCCTCCTTGAGTATCAGCAGACCAACCGTGGATGCAGATGAAATACATTGACCCTGGAAACAGTCCACGTGGGCTGCACTGGAGCATAGTTTTTGAGCAGGCTGGAGAAGGCTTTTCGTTTGTTGCTTTCACCATTCATGGAAAGAAAACTTGGGATTTATATCCACAAATATCCACGCACAGACTTGAGCAAAAGCCATTTTACAGAGTGAGTAGACACGTTGGCTTGATGTTGTACCTGAGCTAACAAGCTCTCGGGAACTCAGATAAGCTTTGGTGCTGACTTTATCCAGGGGTTCACAAGACGTACTTCAGTTGGGAAAGAGTTCTGGGAGGCAAAAAAATAAGTTGTGTAAGGCTTCTTCTTAACAAACTACTTGGTTTGTTAAGAGGACTCAAGAGCGACTTGCACAATTAAAAGGTTCCGTAACTCCTCTGAGTGAAGTAGCAACATACCTCTGCCATTACACGGCGTTGATGTTGCCCACCAGATGTTCTCCAGATAACTGCAGTACTTTTATTTGCAGTTTGGTCACTGTTGTCTCCGATAAACTTGCGGACACTGCGCGTGCTAGCTTCTGTGTTACAGAGCCTGGATTTCAAACCTGATGATTAGCAACGTACTTTAGCTTACGAACAGCCATGAGGAATACTCCTGTTTCTCCAGGATTGTAGTATGGATTTGGTGGTATACTTGCCATTTTTTCTGACGGCAAGCCGTGGCCTTCCATTGCAGCCTATTGCACTACTGCGTGGTGACATTTCTCTGCCCATCCCGTGGGGCAGTAGAGATGTGAAGTCACTCCAAGATGTGCCTTTTCGCATGAGGTGCTGTAGCTCCGAGGTACGTGGAGCTTTCGGGAGTTCAGTTGTGCTGCGGTATGCTGTTGCTCTGTGAGATGAGACCTGTGAAAGCACGTCCCTTTCTGTGAAGTGAGTATGTGCAGCTGGGCACCTCATTTCACCGTTCATCTTCCCCTGAGGACTGGGGCATGTTTGCTTACTTTAGGATGAAAGAATAAATTTATGTTTCATTTTCCGGTTAGCAGAGTAAGGTAAGCTTGTCTGAGAGTAGTGATACTTCTGCAATAAAATTATTTGCAGCGAGAGAAGTCCCTGGGTGAGCACATGGTAGCAATGCAGGCTTCTTGTGGAAGCCAAAACTTGCCTTGCTGTATCTCTGCTCCCACCACATCGGGGGGAAATTACTTATTTCTGCCTTCAGGGTGATGCTTCTTAAGGCTGCAAATAAAAGCAAAGTTTTCTCCTTGCTAAGCGGGAGTACAGTATTTGAGGCAGCAACATGGAACGCTGCCTGTTTGCTAAGTGTTTTTCCATGTGAAATCCTTAGAGCAGCACTCCCCTCCCCTCTGCCTTGGAAAAGCCCCGCAACCAGTACAGCCCTATTGTGGTTTCGTCTGCGTGCTCTCTAGAAGTCGCATTTTCACATGGACCGTCTGTGGTCTGCCTCTGATTTGGAGAAGCTCAGACTATAAGAGCCAAAGATACATCCTTTTTGGAAAAAAAAAATAAAAGGAGAAAAAAAAAAAGCAAATAACGTATGTTCCCATCTGTACAGGAAGAGCCAAGCTATAATGGCTGTTGTTCCCCTAACAGGATTAAGATTAAGAGTCTTGTCTTCTAAGCATTTCACTTAACCTGTACTCTGAGCCTGTTTTTTCTGAAATAGTTACGGGTAGTTGTAAGGACCTGTGTTTAGCCAGGATCAGTGTTTTAAAAATGAGGAATAGTGGTTTCTCAGCATTTTGTTTTGATGGAATACGTATTATGCTTAGTAATGTAAGCCACGATGAATTTACAGTTTTCTTGGGGGAGTTAACTTTTCACGTGCTATTGACACGGTGCAGCAGCACACTCAAAGCATGCCTTGTTCTGCAGAAAAAGATTTCTTTTACGTCAAATTTGGTCAAAGCTGATGTGAACTGAACCTGTGTGTTTGACCAGTAAACTTCCCTGTTTTTCAGACACATGCTATATTGGGTGCAGAAATTAATTCCATTTCTGTATAAAAAAAAAAAAAAAAAAAACAAAAAAAACCCACGCAAATTATTGAGTCTGGCTGTTTCAGCACAGAAAGGGAACGACTGTTATCCCCTGCTCCCCCTTTTCCTCCCTGTCCCACCAACCCTTCATTTCTACATATATGCAAGAGCTCAGAGGTGCAATTCAAATCCGCTGGTATCCAGATGAAAAAGTAAACCGGGATTTTAAAAAAGTTGTGTGCCCTAGAGTGAAACCGTGGGAGAGGCTGGGCATGGCGAATGGGTTTGCACCTCTCTGGCCTTACTGTCAGCTGTGACCCCTTGATATTCCATTTGAAGTGGGGAATGCGCTTGCTGACGGGACAAATCCTGAATGTTACCAGCCCAACCTCAGGGACTGCAAAGCTGCAGAAGGTCCTTGGAGAAACATGGCTCTCACCACCGGTGTTTCTGCTGTGTGGTGGAGGGGCTTTCCTCGTGGGCTGGCAGTTCAGGGGGGAGCCTGCAGCTTCTGACACAGCCACGGCCACCAGAAAGGGTCACCGTATACTTTTGCAGTCAAACCACTGAGCCTAAGGGTTTGGCTGGTTTAGGCAGTCATTAAATTAAGCGTGCAAGTGCTGATTTATCTTAGATAATAAACTGCATCTAATTAAGTACGGTTTTTAATAAAACAATAGAAAAGATTTCCTGTACTTCCCTTCAAGGATGTCATAGCCCAGTAAAATTATTATTTTTGTAAACAGAAATGCCTTCTCCCCCAGGAAACTTAACGTCCTTTCAGTGCACGTGACAGCAGACTGAGTTGCTGTAAAGCCTGTGAGAGGGCCCGCTGTGCCCTGTGTCATTGTGTCGGAGCTGGTGGGTGGCCTGCGGTAACGCAGCCCGGCACAGGGGGTGAGGGGTTGTTCAGGTTACAAACCCGTCTGGTTACAAATCCATCTGGTTAGTGCTGCTCCTTGGAAATGGGAGTTAGTTGGTGACGCTAGAGCCACGTGCTGAGCATTGGTACAGGTGAGGAGGTGATGGTTACGTGGCATCCAGCGGGCTGATGTAATTTCAGGGGGTGGGGCTGGTCAAGGGGGAATCCAAGCCAAGCTGCTCTTCCAAAAAGCTCACACCTTGGAGATACTGGCTTCCCACACCCCGGTGTACGTATATATTTGCTTCAGCCGACAACAGGAACCAGCCTCAAATAAGAGTTTGCTATTTTCATTCCCTCCTTTAGGCAAACTAAGTCACGAGTTCTACCTGCTGTTTGCCTGCAGCTGCTGGTGTTTACGGTGTGCACAGCTGGTACCGGTCCACGTCGGTTCAGTTTGGTATGCCCGAGCGTGCTTTCCATGGTTAACGTGTTACTGGGACAGGGGCACGGAGCTGGTGGCTTGGTGATCTGCAGCAACCCAAGCTCTGCCACCATATGGCATTACTTTGGAGGACCCAGCTTTGGACCCATGCCCAGCTCCCTCTTCTGACAGTCTGCTGGGCGTATTTCACTGCCGTACGGGGCTGAGCCGCTGAATGTGATGTGGACACGCTTACTGCGGTTGGTAGCATTTGCTAAAATTTAGAAGAAGAACTTCTTTTGTAGTCTGGATTAGAAAGTGGCCCGGTCATCCTCAGCTTCAGAGATCCTGTTTTGCACTGGTTGAAAGAAAATAATGCAACAGCTGGTCATAGGCTCCTGGTAAAAGGCGTTTCTTGTTTTCCATCCCACTAATGCGCAGCTCTAAACAGATGCCTTAGATGTTGAAATAGGCAGAAAATCACAAGCTGCGTTTTTGGCTTTGTGTGCAGTGCTGGGGAAGGACCACTGTTGGTTTTTCAAAAAAATCACAGTTTTTTGGACTGTTGGTAAAAAGGAAGCGTTCCAAACTGATAAAGCCTCCCACTTGGTTGGAGGGGACATGTGTGCCCTCCTGCGGGAAGGAAAAGGCTGGGGGACAGACCAGGCTGTGCAAGCTCAGGGTTTGGGGAAGGAGCATTGTCTGGGCTGCCCTGTAGGGAGATTTTTGAGGCAAAGTCCATTGAAAATGTCTGAAATCTGCTTCATCCTGAGAAAGACAAGATTTTCAGAAAGAACATTCTCTTCTTTTTGTCTAGACCTCAAAATATTGGCCTCAAAATCTTCTGCTAAACCTGCCATGTGTATACAAGCATCGGAGGGTATATTATGTTCCCAGTCTCCTGGAACAGAAAATAAATGTCTTCTGGCTTAACATTAGCCTGTGTTCTAATGTGGTAAATTGAGAAAATCAAGAGTGGCTTTGTCTGTCGTCTTCCCCCTCCCTTTCCCTCTCTCCCTTTCCCTCCATAAATTATGGCTGATTTACACAGCTTTGGGCTTTATTCTGCATCTAATAATGTCACAGTTGCTAACGTGAATAACACAGTGCAGGAGGTACCCTTCTGCTGTGGCTGTTAGCCACAGAGTATTGTTGATAAAACAGGTTTCTATGCACACCAGGAAAATAAAATTGCAGAATGTGAATAGGAGAAAAGGCTTTCCATCTGCTTTAGCACACCTCTTTATCCTGATGTTTAAACTTGTTTCATTTTTTTCCTGATGGGCATTTTTCAAAGAGCAGCTGCTTGCCTGTGAAGGTCTATCCTAGCCGATGCTCGTCAATTTAGCTGTTACTTTATTCACTCCGATGGCAGGCTAATCAACCTTTTCTTTTCAAGTGTGTCAAAGTGCTGAACATGAGGCAGTTTGTAATTACGGAAAATGGGAGTACGCTTTCTATCCTTAGGGCAATTAGATGAAATGATTCTGCACTATGAGCTAATACTATAAATAATCACTTCCAGGTTTTTTTTTTCCTGAATGGTGAATGTTTCACTGAGCTTCAATGGGCGGGGGGGAATGTAATGGCAAATAGTGATGATGATTTACAACATAAAGCCTCAAAGCATTTATAAAATGTGCTTCCACTGTTCCGAACTCAGGTTATTAGGAATTTTTATACCAAACTGTGATTCTGATGTTTTCCTACTGCATGTTGTGAGAGGAAGAATTCATTTCTTTGCTGTTACGCTGTTACTGAGCACCTCTATGCATTCAGAAAAAGAAGGAACGAACTTAAATGATGCTTTTAATTAAACTTGAAAGAATTACTATAAATGACATTTTCTGTAAAATTTCCATTAAAAACGTAGGTACAATTTGCATTTTAGTACCGTTCTTTTTAGTCTAGTGTGATATATAGTCTGTGATAAGCACTGACTTCTAGTATTCTGCCGGCGTGTTTAGACACAGTTGAGTAGAGATGAAATGGTACCAGGGCTGTGCTTCGTGAGGAGTTGGAACAGTCAAGAAGAGAGGTGTTCTTAATTTCCTGTGAAAGTAGCAAATGAGTTGGCAGCTGCAAGCCACGATTAAGCAATAGATGTTTTAAAATGAGGACCAAGACTCTTGGAATCAAAGCAACAGCCAGTGAAGATGGGATGAAGGGAATTGACTCTATTAGTGCATGAGAAAAACAATTGGAGGAAGCTGAAGATACTATTAACTAATTACTGTTAATCGAGAGTGCTAAGGGAAAGGAGGGGAAGGATGCAAATGATGGTGGAAAGAAGACCCAGTAGCTGGCGAATACTGATCCTTGTGATTTTGGCTTAAAGGAAGAAGATGGTAGAAGGGAAGAGCTGCTCCCGTGAGCTGAATTTACGACAATGAGAGCAAGTTTTTTACCCCTAGTGTAATTGTGGGTGCTGTCCTGAGCATCCAAATGAAGTGCTAGCAGTTGATGCTCGTTTTGGGGTGAATGGGTGGGAACCTTGTTCCTGCTTCTTCCTGACCCCAGTGTTTTGCCAGAGCGTGGAGATGCTGTTGTGCTGCTGAAAATTACTGGAGCTCTTTGGAAGTCCCCCTTGGAGGCCTGTTTGCTCTTTCCCTTTGTTAGAAATTTTGGGTTAGGACTTCGTGACAGATCTGGCCATCTGGAGCTATCTGGAGCTGTGCTATAAAAAAAAAGCAGAACCTTCTTACTGAGCTAGGTGTGGGTGGCGTTTTGACTTCAAATTGCTTCTATACTTAAGTCTTCGCTAAAACAGAATGCCAGTAAATAGTTCTGTGTTTGTTGTGGTAGAAGAATGTCATCTTCTTCCATGAAAACCTAAAAATCAAAGGAGAGCTTATTATAAGGTATGGTCAATGACACTGCTGACACACTCACCAGCTAATTCAAAACACATGGTTTATAACTGGTTTTTAAACTACAAACTATTCTAAAATTTTACTTAGGCTCTGTAATTGTGAGGTGGCTCAAAGAGGGATATGTGGTTTAAACCTATAGTTGCAAATGTTGACTTTACAGAGCTGTGTTGTCTCTTAACGTTGCTGAAAGGAAAGGGATAGAAGGAATCCTTGTGATCTAGAGATCATTAAAATGTGTTAAACTAAAATGGTCTTAAATGAGATTCTTTTACATGTTTGTAACAAATAGGAAAAAGCATGAAATTATATTTTTGGATCGAGTAGAGTGAACCAAAAGACTCGAAGTTTGGTGGTTGTTTTTTTTGTTGTTGTTGTTGCAAAGATAGGAAGTGCTAATGGATGGGAAGGACTGCAAGGTGTGACGTTGTGCCATGAAAGTCAACATGACAAATGAATAGATCTTTTTCTTTGAGATAAAGGCCTTTGTTCAGGCTCTGACATAAACGTGTCTAATGCTGTTTATGCAAAGCCAGAAAGACAAAGAAATCTTACTTCTTAAATATGCTTTTGGTTATGCCTCCTCTGCTTGAATTGTTGGAGCAGTGGTTGAAACATCAGAGGTAGATTTTAGAACACTTTTACTAGGTAGCTTTTGATAAATGCGTACGCCAAACTTCTTTTGAAATGAGTCAACTTGCTTTTTCTTTTGTCTGTAGTAGATAATACTTGATGTAGTAGATAATACGAGACTTATGAAGTATTAGGCTTTGCTGGATTGTGTGGACTGGAGGAAAAGAAATTGTATGCCAAGTTTAGATTGGGTAAACCCAGAACTGCATGAAATCCCACTCTCTTCTCCAACTGTCAAGGTCTCATTGCAGTATTAGACTCTTAGTTTCTCTGCAGAGGAGGGAGAAAAAGCAGGATCTGGTGTTTTTAACTATGCTCTGCAGGCAGAGTTAATAAATACATCAAACAGTAAAACATATTCTGACAGGGGCTGTTGGGAAACTAACATTCAGTGCATTAGAAAAGATGAATGGTTACTAAGCTGATTAACTCATAACTCAGTATATCAACAGAGAGAATACTTTCTCTGTGCTTGATGCTGACTTCATTTTCCAGCTTGAAACTTCTGCCAAGAAAGTTGTTTCAGCAGTGAAATGCTAGTTGATGGCTGAGATTGTTTGAAGGACAGCAGGCACAGAGTGAGCCATCTAGCCTGTAAGTTTGAAAGGCATCTGAGAGTCTTACCTTCCTGCTGAGACAGTGTTCTGAATCAAACCCATGGAAACCACAACATTATTGATATTGTCTCACGTGGCCCGTGAATGCTCAGTGCAGTTTTATTTCTTTCCTTTTCATCCTATTACTTTTTTTTTTTCCCCTTGCAAAAAGGAATGTAATATGTACTGGAATAAGCTCTTCTGAGTGCCGCATATCGTACTCTTCAATTTACAAGTATATCTGCAGCAGCGTTCAACAAATATCATTAATTTCCTAAATATGTCCTGTAAGAGAGTCTGGTAGAGTGTTACTGCTACTGTAGTTTGGATTCCGGACAGTGAAGTGGATGCCAGAAATTGTGTCATAGTCTCTCAGCAGCAGCAGAATATTATTTTTTCTTGCTAGTTCTTCAGTGTGTTGGCCACATCACAAACAGACTTTGTTGTAATGCTAAAAACATTACAGCCTGCTACTTTCTCGTAAACACATTTTCACCTCCAGTTGAATTACTGAGTTCAGCTGCTTCCATTGCCATAGCAGCGTTAAGTTTTGAGAGATCAATCTTAATTTGAGTTCAATAGTGTATGTATCAAAAGGAGTTAATGACCTCAGACCGCGGTGGTTTGGCCCAGCCATCTTGTGCTGCAGCGCCTTAGACGATGTAAGCTGGCGGGACAGGAGAGAGCCCAGGGGCCTGGGGCTGGTGGTCCAGCCACGTGGGCAGGTGCTGCAGGAGAGGGACACCGAAAGGGGGGAGCCGGTGACAGGAGCATCCTTGGCAAGAACTAGGGATGAAGGGGGAGGTGTGAGTATTCGGTAGTGAAGGAGCCAAAAGGCATTTCATTTACCTGTTTTCCAACCTTTTCTGAATGCCACTTGCTTGGTACACTGGTCTCTTGCAGGATGGCTGAGCTGGTAACGTGATGCAACCGTAAAAAGAAGCAAGCAAAGAAAATCAAACCCCAAATAAGCGATACGAGATGAGTCTAATACTGATGAGCAAGTATAAATGGTGTTGTGTGTGCACATGGTGATGAATTTGGGACAATATGACATGCTCTCCATAAACTTTCTGGGGGAAAGAAGCCAGGAAGAAATGCCTGAGCTAAGGGGCAGTGGTAGCAATAAGTATGAACTGATCTGGCTATACGTAGGTTTAATATTTGAAGCTTTCAATATGTGGTAATAGGAGCTTTTAGGAAAGGCTGTGTGGCTCTCACCACTTGCGTTGTGTGTTGTCCGTGCTACCCCTAACTGGGCTCATTAGAGCTTTCTTATCTATAAAGGGGCTGTGGTTGCCTGTGAGAGCAGTATATGGCTACGTTATTCAAAACAAATACTTGATCTATTTGTAGTTATTAGCTGAGTGCAAAGCTCCTGAACTGTTGTAGATAATCAGTTTCTAAAAGTTACATTGAATCTGCAATGATTATGTGTTTTATGTTGACCTGAGAGTTCATTTCCATTTTTCATACATGGTTTCTTTAAATAATCAACAGTATCCACTTCTAAGTACATACAAACACTAAATATTTTACTAGGTGCAGTAATCTAACAAAGTTCTTGGTCTGCTGGATGGATGTTTATTTCACACAAAAATATGGCGTGTTTAGCTATGACGTTTTTTTCTAAGTTGTGTCATGCAAGTGTGCCTTTTTATTTGGATTTTGCTTCGATGTCTTTTTTCAGATACTACATGCTTAAGTTTTTTCAAGGGGTTCTAATGCTCAGAGTCCTTGATTCCACAAACTGAAAAATGCAGTTGAAATAAAAGTCAATGCTACTCTTGCTGTGCCTCAAAATTGCTACTAAAGAAAACTAAATATAAGTAACACATCTGCAGTTCTCCAAAATATATATTGCTGCATGGCTACAAAGCACATCTGGAATCAGATTGCAGCCCAGTAGTTTCGGGGTCATGATGTTCTCAGCTCCATGAATAGACTTTTGGTACAGGATTTGGTACCTTTTTTTGTACCATTTTTGTACAATTTGGTGCAGCAACAGGGAAGTTGCTGATTCTTACTATATTCTTTACTTTTGCTACTTAACATCACCCTTACTGAGTTAAGAACACAGCTATTGGGAAACACCTCTTCGTATTTATTGTTCAGCAATACCTGAATGCTTAAAAATGCTTAAATTGCTCAATATTTTATAAGGTTCTGATATTTCTTCATGCTTTTTAGAGTAGAAATTGCAGCTTCTGGTATTGTTAATGCTCAGGATTCTCCCGTCTCCTTTTTCTTAAATGTCTTCAGACAGAACTCGTTGCATTGATGTTATGTTCAATAAAGAATATGATTTTTTTTTCAATGAAGAAAGCTACCTGAATTTCCCCCAAATTTTGTGAATTTGTTTTGACCTTGCTGTCTTTAGAAAAATCTGGAGATTGTGCTTGCTTGTTCCTGGAGAAGTCCAAATAAGTCACTGAGAAGAAATATCCATCTCGCCTCTGTTGGTCTTTATGTTCTGAAAAGTGAATGCTTCACCACTCACAGAATGGTAGCACTTGGAGGGGGGAATGTGTGTGTGGGTTTTCGTTTGTTTTCCTGCCTGGATGTGAACGTCTGATTGTAGTTATTGTTGGGATTTGTTTTATCTAATTCTCAATTGACTCTTTCTTACCTTGCAGCTTTGCCCTGTCAGATGAAGCATACAGATCTTTAAGGGACCAGGACAAAGACCAGTGCATCCTTATCACAGGAGAGAGTGGAGCCGGAAAAACAGGTAACAAGCAGCTTTGATCTTACTGAAAAACATTCAGAGTTATTCGGAGTCTTGCAAAGTGATGCTAGAGTCTGAGAGCTGAGAGACACCGGTGTCGTTTTGTGTCTGGTGATTGCAGAAGGTGGATGCTGTCGTGCTTGTTGCTGCTGGTGTGAACTTACACAAACCAGTGTTTTTTCACGTGGTCACCAGCGTGGGGTCCTATGGCACGTTGACACAGTGTCCTCATCAGTATGCAAAGTCATGCTAAAGTAGTGCTGGTTTGTGATGGAGTATTGCGAGGGCTGGAAAACATTGCGGCTCTCCCTGTGGGAAACGTGAAGATGGAGAAAACTGAATGTTCTTGGTCTTCTGGAGTAGAAGACAATCCTTTAATACTTTTGCATGTCTTTTATTAAATGTGTGCCTTTACACTGGATTATGCTATTCATCCAAGGAAAATAAATAATAAGAGCTAATTACTCTGGAAATTTTATCAGTCTTTTGCATGCTGTGCTCAGCTGCAGTTCTAAGATTGGCCTGTGTACCAGAACACTCTGCTTCTCAGGCAAAGCTGAAATTGCCTTGAAAATGACTGCTAATTTGTAAACTGGAATGGCAGAAATCAAGTGAGGTTTGCATAACTGCGGAATGTTTTAGATAGATCTTACAAAAGACAAAAAAGCCAGTTATTTTCTGAAATAACAATTTAAAACCGAGGTGACTTGCAAAAGAGACAGGGAATAGGAACGCATGCATCTGTTTCCATGTAATTTAAGAGATTTTGTTCTCTGAATCTGAGAAAATGTGGAGCTTTGTATGCATATACTGAGCAAGACTGAAGGTGAGTAACAAGAAGTTGCTTTCCAAGCCCTTTGTGAAAATGTGAAGTGCAGGTTTCGTCTTTGTTTTCCTTTGCCTGATTAGTGGCAGCCAATTGGGAGGTCTTGAAATCTTGTAATACAATCCTTCTTTTCAGTTCAGTAATGTGAAAACACATGTGTATTCAATAAAAGTGTACATTAAAATAATCAGGTTCTTATTAATACGGTTGTTAGAGACTCTGTCTAGGAGTTCAGACGTCAGCAAGGAGTTCTGTACCGGTATTACCTAATGTCTTGACTTCCTCAGGACCTGTGAATTACCAAGCACCTCATACAATCGAGGTCCACCTTTTATTCATTTATTTATTCAGTTGAAAGGGGTAGCAGTGCTTGAGTTTCTGAACTCCTGTTTGTAGAGAATATTCTGGCAGTTTTAGGTTTGTACAGAGATTTTTGGCTGCTCTGTAATTTTCGTAGCTGTATGGAACAGAATATGAATTACTGCTTTATAAAGGTAAGTACAGAATAATGCAGGGTTTGAGATTCAAGTCAACAATTGACTTGGAATCGGTGCTGTTCTCCCCCCAACATTTGATGGAACTACTGTTGCTGAAATGGGGCTGTTAGCTGAGGAGTCAGATTTTCATTGCAAAAAACCCCAAGGGGGTTGAGAAATGAGGAGCAAGTTCCTGGAGTTGGGGAAGCAAAGTTCTTAGTACTGTATGACTCTGTTTTAAATTTTTGGTAGTCAGAACATGTAGCACGTTTGGGCTGGAAGAATTGAAACTGAAGTGGCATCAGTTGGGCTTTTTTATTTGCTTCCAATTTTGTTCTTGTTCCGCTGCACGTTTATATTGCTAATCGATAGTAACTGTGCAAGAAAGCACGGTACATTATCAGAGTGAGTGGTGTATTTAAATGTTTTCAGATGTTAAGGCAATGATTCCCTTCCTGGTGTCTTTATTGGACTCAACAAGAGTTGCTGATAAAAGAAAGGGCCTTTGTTTTCTTTCAGCGATGTTCTATCTTGAAGTCATTGTGCGTTGTCTTACTGCATGTTGTAATAGCTTATTTGCTGCTTCAGTGTGCGCTTCTCTCAGTGGTTGAGTAGCTCTATTTTAAAGGCGTTGACTGTTTTAAGAAATACTTCAAATAATTTAGCAATTGCCGGCTGCGAAGGGAATGGATTCTTCAAGACAAGAGCTGGGTTCAGGGCGCAGTTAAGAGAGATGGGAGGCCTTATGGGCATGCCCATGGTGCTTGCTCCTTCCTTGCTTCCTCTGTGGCAGGTTTGCTTGGTTTTCTCTAGCATATTTTAATACAAGTATTTTAAAAAATATTTAAAATATAATTTTTAATTAATTTAATATTAATTATTTAATAGTAGCAGACAAATTTGCTTAAATAGGAAAGAATCAAAATCCAAAGGGTAACTTCTCCTTTGTTCTTTCCTGAAATGAAATCCTTAAGTTTGCAACAGATCTCTGAAGAGCAAGTAATGGTTTTTTTATGACCACTGGCTTGAGTTGATAGGGGTTCCAGCTGTTAGTAATTACATTGTATATCAACCAATTTTGCCTCAAATTTCACTCTTTTGCATCATACTAAACATCACAGACTCTGTTTATAAACAGAATCCTCTCTCAGCTTCTCTTTGTCCTGGCCAGCAAAAACATAAGGGTTGGATGGATTATTTAATATATATTTCTGTCTGTATATGGGTGATTGACTCCCATAGGAACCCAGCTTTGAGAGTCCAGATATTATTCCAGAATTTGTTAGAAGTTATACCTTCAGATTGATTTCATTGTTTAAATGAATGCTTCACTTTCTCTAGTTGGTGTCCTTTGAAACAGACTGCATAACGTTACCGGCTGTTGCCATTACTCAGTTACTTGTCGTGTACTTTGGAGTTCCGTGTATTGTATGTTTACGCTTGTGTTACTGTGTATCTGCTGATAAAAGCTGATTGAATTTTGAGTCTTGAATCTGCTTGGGCCTATTTTTTCAGGCTAGATTAAAACATTTCTGACCTGTCAGCTAGGGATAACGTCCTTTCCCTATGGAATGCCTCTTGGCGAGGCTAGATGAAAAAGCATGCAACGTGCCGTGTCTGCTGGTGGCTGCTTTGGCTCGGGAAGGCTCTAGGTATTTAGGTCAGTGGGGCTGTTACGAGTCTCATAGCAGGGATGCGCCTTCCTCACTTCCAGGTGGTGCAACGATGCAGAAGAAAACTGGAATGTAATGCGCTTATGGTTCCTGTCTGGCGTGCTGAAAATGTGATGGAGATCAAGTCTGCAAATCATTTTATGGCCTATTTGCCAACACTTACCACTGTTTTATTTTGCTCTCCCCCCCACAGAGGCGAGCAAACTTGTCATGTCGTATGTAGCTGCTGTGTGCGGAAAAGGGGCAGAGGTTAATCAAGTAAAAGAACAACTTCTGCAGTCAAATCCAGTTCTTGAAGGTAAGAATCTTGCAGAGCACGTAGGTGCGTATTGCCTCTGTGCGTATCAGCATTCCTGCTGAGCTGGTTTGGAAAACTGTGTCTGTTGTATTGTTGCTATTTCATGTCCAAAACTGCAGGAGATGCTTTCTGTGAAGGCAGCTACAAGATTTTATTGGGTTTTGGGGAGGTTTTCTTGAGAAGGAAACTGTTTCCCTCGTGAAGGGAGAGCTTACTAAGTTAGGTCATACTGCCCAGCCTCCTTCTGCTGCTCTCAGAGGACGAACCCTTTCTTATCCCTGCCTTGATGATGCTGGACTGTATCAAAAGACTTAACGTCAGTCCAGCCCCTCTGATTCATTTCCTTCCAAATTGTATTATGGTTGTCTCTAGTAAACAAACAAGCTCTGTAAAGCATTATTTTTCTTTTATAAAAAAAAAAAAAAAAAAAGGGTGAAGAAATGGATCTTAGCAAAACCTTAAGCCAATCCATATGCATGCCTGTTGGTCCCTGAGACTTATTGTTCCCTGGGTCTGGTGACTCTGTTGGCCCGTCTTCCTGACAACTGCCTTTCCTGCTCTCCCATGAAAGACTTTTTTTTTTTTTTTTTATTAGTCATTTTAATTCAAAGCTGTTGGCTGCCAGAAACAGGATCTTATTTTTTTCCTGGAGATAGGATATATGATCCTCAAAGCTTGCACTTTTGTCCCATTGTCTAATAATTGCCTTCAGAAGTGCCTTGGTTAGCGTTGACTTATTTAGATCTATTGTGTTGATTCCTGACTCGGTCTTTCCCACAGTTCCTTAAGCTGTTGTGGTGCTGAGACGAATTCTCATGACTGCTGTACAATAATTTTGTATTATGGCCAGATGATAAGCAGTGTTTGCAAGACTGTTGAGTGTCAACATTTTATTTATTGCCTAGCTATCTGTATGTCTGTGTGATGATTTGGAGTCTGTAGGGAGCAAGCACTCTACCAATGAGAACGGAGCGGGGAGAATAGAAAAAAGGGAAGGGAAAGCAAAAGTGGGCCGAGAGCAGTGGTGAACTGGATGGGTGAAATGGGGTCATTGACTGCACACAAAAAAAAATGTCAGAGAAGACTTGTAAAGAGAGGATGAAATGTTAAAATTTAAGAATAATAGAAGTGCTGGATAAGCCTTCCTTTGATGATCAGATACGTTCCACTTACAAGCTGAATGGAGGGATTGCGATCATCCATTGTTTGGGATTTACAGAGAAGAGCTGTGTTGCTTTTATCGCTGTTCTGGAAGGCAGATAACAATTGTAGACAAATAGTATGGGAAGTACGGAGGTTTTTCTTGCCAAAGCTAGATTGTTCCCCAGGGACTGCCAAATGTATTGGATTTCTTGTTGGTTTGTGAATCTTTGTTTTAATGCAGGAGGAATAGACTAAGCTTACAGAAGAGTGCCTTACCGCTCTAAGGTGTTATTTGTTCTACTCGGTGCACTGGTAACTGCCTATTTAGCTTTTTGGAAGGTGGGGTACTGAATTATTCCATGAGGCTGCTGAGCAAGCCTGGCTGCTCATATACATTTTAGACAGAAATTAAGCATTTGTGGTTAGATTTATTTGTCTTTGGTTATATAGTTCTGTTTCAGTCGAGCTGCAGTGCAAGAAAATGACATAAATGTTACATATGCATAATTTATCTTATGGGATTATTTTTTTTTAACTACAGTTGCTACTGTAAATTAACTTTTAGAAACAATGAGCTTCAGGGAAAACTGAGGAATGTGTCTCGTGCTTTATAATAGAACGTTTGTGCTTGGTTCTGTGCAGTTATAAATGACTTTACTGTTCAGCACTGTGTTTAAGAAAATGCAGCTCAGAGATTTGGTTGTTGAAAAGATGATTTATTGCAGGGCATAAAGATTTTAAAAACAATTCTTTCACTTATCCTGGGCCTTCAGGAGCAACAAACGTTTCCTTTTGGCCTCAGTTCTTTGATCAAGTCTACTCATGCAAGTTTGTTGAAGCCCTACAAGCATGTATTTATTTCTGTCCAAAAAAACATTGACTTGACTTGATCTTTGAAAATATGTATGCTATATAAATAAATACTGGGATAAATAAAGTCTCCTGTTGGAGTAGGAGTGCTATACTTAATAATGTAGGGGACACTCCTCTTTGGCTCCATGTGCTTTGACAATGTGTGAAGTTTAGAGTTGAGTTGTCCTCCAGTCTGAGTTCTGGTCCTGCTGATGTTCTGAGCTGGTGGCTGCCCACCTGAACGTGGCCCTGGGAAGTCTGTTCTTGGAGAGTTTATACTGTCAGAAAACTTGAGCAAAAGAAATTAAACCCAAACTATTCAGCAACCTAATTTAGGTCAGGCTGAGGGGGGAGTGTGTGAAACTTTCACTGTAAGTCAGGCTTCTTTCAGCTGAAGAATATTCAGCCTAAGCTAGGATAAATGTGGTGGAATAGCGTAAATAAATCAGTTTTGAAGCATTGGATAAACTGTCCCATGCAAACAATTTTTAAGCATCATTCCGTAATTTCTTCAGTTCTGGCCTCCATCTTTTACCACCTTCAGTTCTGGGCACTGAGATCTGTTTCTTTCTGTGAATTGAAAAGAAAGAAGTATTTCCTATCTTTAAAGTTATATGGGTAATAACATCTTAAATGTCATTTGAACCCTAAGGATATATGCTCAGTCCAGGTGTGGTTTTGTCTTGGCACCACTTCCCCTTGTATGTTTTTCTTTCACATTTTTAAACAAAGCAAGTGTTGAGAAGAAACTTGTTTGGATTTCCTTGGGTGTCTTCTCATCTGTGATCACATCTGTCACACTCTGTCTGTCCCCAGGGACTGATACCCATACACTGAACAGGGCGTTGTTCCCCAGAAGCCTGTGATTCCTTTAAGTATATAAAGAGTCATAGATATTTTAGCATTTAAATATTTTTTTTACTTATCAATTTGGTTGTCATATTTGTTCTTCTCTTTCTCCAGCTTTTGGAAATGCCAAAACGGTGAGGAATGACAACTCCTCTAGATTTGTAAGTATTTTCTGTAAGGCTGGATTTGAATTCCTTTTAGGGGAGTGTGTTGGCTATTTCTGTTTTACCTTGTATCAGCCGTCAAGGCGTCTGTAAGGAGGGAAGGAATCATTTGGAGACAACTTTCCTGTAGCTGTTGGCGGTGGTGTGTGGGGCAGGCAGGCACCTTCAGCAGCAATCGGTATTTCATTCTGTACACTCGAGCATGTTCCCCTGCCCCAGTGTGTGGGGAGTGCGTTATTAGCAGTCACCCCCCTCTTTTTAAAAGGTGTTTTGCCTGCTTGTCAGGAATCTGGTTGGTTTCTGATGTGGGCGTAGACTTCTACTGAGAATCAAAGTAGAGGCTAAAACCAAACCAAAGCAAAAACAAAACAACAAAAAAAATCAAATTAGGATGTGACAGTCTGTGACCGGATGAAAACATAATTACAGCGCAGCTGGATTCTTTTAATTTTCTGGCACTGGTGGCTTTAATGTCAGCGGCCATGTGCCTAGCAACTGGCCTGCTTAGCAAGGCGATCTTTCTGCATGATCTCGTTTTCCATCCATATGTATACATTTTTTTGTTAAAACTGCTACTTTAGGTTCTTACTTTCTTTCTAGGATGTTTACATTTCTGTGTGTTTGCAACTTTAGTTTTCATTTCAACATTTGTAACGTTACTTTTTTGCTTATATTCTTTATAATCATAGTGGTTGAATTCGGGCTTTCTTAGCACAAAACTGAATGTGAAATTCCAGGAATTGACAATTGGATAAAAACAAACCAAAAAAAAAAAAAATAGTTGACGCTAGAGCTGGGAGATTCAGAAGTGTGAGTACTCATCCCGGTTTCTCCTGCTAATGTCAGCAGACTGAATGCAGCTCTGTCATTTGCTCACTTGTGCACGAGAGAGCAGTTTTAGTGAGATGTGTAGCGCAGACCCCAGAAGACAAACCAGTACGCTGGGAAAATGGTGTGTTGTGAGTGTAAGAAAATGGGTAAAAGATGGAGAGCAGCTTTTTGCCTCATGGGAGACTCCTCTCCCCTTCCGTTCTGGTTCTCGAGGGTGGTTGATGCTGTTCTGCATGGCTGTGAATGCTCCTTCTGCGGCTGTCGTTGCCCCTGCTTGTGAGCAGAGCAGAGGCTCCTCATTGCAAGGTCAGGGCCAAAATTCGAGGCATTGTAGAAAATTTTTTGGGGTAGAAAGGGTAGAAAAAATGCAACTATCAGAGATGGCGTGCTACAGAAAGGAGGAGGAGGAGCCAGCGAAGGGGAGAAGAGGTGCTGTTTGTAAACAGAAGTCTCTCCAGGACAAAGTGTGACCAACTACTATTTTGCCTTTCAAGTCCTTGCTTGTAAACACAAAGCTAAAAATACTTTTGGAAACATCCAGCTGGCCAAGTCCTTAGGAAATTAAAATTTAATTATCTGGTCTAATTCTTTATCTCAGAGATTTGACTCTGCTCAGAATTAAGTGCGACCAAAAAAGTACAAGAACTGTCCTGTCTAGCCTGCCTCAGGAGCCAGCAAGGAGAAGAGATTTTAAGCAGAGTCAAGCCAATCTTGACAAAACACCCAGTAAAGTAGAAAGTAGCTTTGAGGGACTCAGTGTAAAGTGCTTGGGTTTTGTGTTCTGTAATTAAAAGAGAAAGAAAAAGAAGAAAACTCTTCCTAAAAGCAGTGAATAAAGAAGTGTAAACACAAGGCTTCTCTTATCAATAGGTTGGTTTTGTCCACTGTTAAGTAAGCACCAGAGGGTGGTGAGATCATTCCTGTGTGTGGCTTGTGGGATTTGGTTGACTTCCTACCAGCAGTTTTTATCTTCCTAAATTTCCTTGCCAAAGTGAGCTGCGCTGCTTTTGCCTTTTCTACACAGTACGGCTCTGTCTGTTTTGTCACTGTTAAACGTAGCTGTGACTCCATTAAGCACTTGTCATCTAAATGAAAATGGTGCAAAGACCAGAGCGGTCTTCTGTGGTGTGGAAAAGTCAAACAGAAGTTAAGGAAGCATGCTGTGCCAGTACGGCTGCAAACGAAATCCGTTTTGTGGTGGCAGTCTGTTAATTGTTGCCTCTGGTCTCCTGAGTTATGAAGGAGAGTTCAGTGGGGAAAATCCGTCACTTTTACAAGCAGACACGCGCTTAGGGACAGGCGCTCCACGGTTTCCAGCAGCAAGCACTGCCAGCCGGTCCCTCGAGCCAAAGCTAGTGGCTGTCCTTCAACTGCCCCGATTCCCGCTCCGAGGAGATCGTACACTGAGGAGACACATCTGCATGGGAGATCATTTCTTCCTGCTTTCTTCTGTCAATAAGCATGGCGATACCTGCACGGCCGTGAGTGGTGGCAGTGGTGGTCGTGGCATTCTAGTGAAAGCTGGTATAACGTGCATTTTCTTCATATAACCTTAGGAACTGAGCAAATTATTGGGTTGCCTTACAAACCCGATTAAAGCTATTCTCGTGAAAATCTCTGGCTCTGATAGTGCGATTGTCTTGAGAAATTTGAATAATTTTCTGTTTCTCACAATTTGACAAAGTGTACAGTCACTTGCCAGGTTGCTCTTTTAGCCTGTAAAAACCACCGACTAACTTGTTAAGAAATGTCTTAGTCGCTTTTTCTTAAACGGAACTTACAGTCTTAAAACGTGCTGCTTTCACAGGGAAAATACATGGATATTGAGTTTGACTTCAAGGGGGACCCACTTGGAGGAGTTATAAGCAACTGTGAGTATTGCTTTTGGTTTCAGCATATCGACAGCTTTAAATGTTTTGTTCAGCAAGGAGGATGGTTAAATTGTTGAAAACATCAGCTGTGTTTGTCTAACCAAATCTCTCTGTGCTATGTGATAAATTCTGCTTTTTAATTCTATTATTTCGGTGCTATTCAGCATATGTTGGAGTAAGTGAAAACCGACTTGAAGTAAGCATGAATGGTGAACGTGCTGTGGTGTTTGAAAGATGCTGGTAAAGTGCGTGGGTTCGTGCATTGTCCCTGGGGCTGGCAGCAGCTGAATAAGGGAATCTCAGGCTCTTTTTCGACTCGAGTCCCTGGGGTCAGTTGTATCACTTGATTTGACGGGTCTTGTATTTATGGTAGGTGATGTCTGAGATCGCTGTTCTGTGATTTGTCAGGGTGATAGGAAGTACGCCAGAGGTCACCACCAGGTGGGTATGCTTGCTGGGACTCAGAGCGTTCTGTACTGGTTTTAACATGCCTGGCAGTGGAGGAAAAGGCTTATGCTGCGAGGGGATGGACGGCTGTTGAGTTCAGGGAGGCAGAGGTGGCCTTGGAGGCAGTTCCTTGACATGAAGATGCTGTGATGAAATCCATAGCAATTCAGAAAGTTTAACCAGCTCAGTGTTGGGAAAAAAGAGGCTGTGAACTGAATGCCGGCCCAGGATGCTTTGACTTGCTTTTTTTTTCAAGTGTTTAAATGCAGCTTTTAAATAAATTGCTCTTCTGTGCTATATAAAGCTCTGTTTGTTTGGTTTTCTTATTTTTAAAACGGGATGGAGGGCAGTGAGTGACTATGCTAGGTGTCACTGACCTAGCCTTGACCTCTCTGCCCACGCAGCCAAATTCAACGCTGTTTCTTGAAACTGACTTTTGACTCCATCGGCATTTTACTGGTTGTGAAATAATGAGAATAATCCAAGGTGAACTGTACTTTCCATATATAGTATAAACATTTTAAAAAACTGTGAAGAATTTTATGCATAAATAAAGGTTTGGGGGTTTTTTTGTAGGCAAACATTTTTTCTGGCCCAGGTCACCTTTTGGAACTGTGCCTGAAGGAACATGATTTTTGTGACAGAGTAGATCTTGACAGTCACAGCAGTCACTATTTAAGTGTTTATGGCTATGTATTAACTTTGACATTTGGCAGTCAACAAAACTAGGGTCCAAATGTACTCAGGGTATTCATCAATAATTAAATGTGAACAAAAAGGTTCTAGCAAGCTAGCTGTGTTTGTTTGTTTGCTTTTATTTCACATTCAAAGTAGATGCATAAAAATGAACCCTCCTTTGTAGAGTGGATATTCAACAGTTTGACTTTGAAAGTACTCTCCTGAGTCATCTAACTAAAATATTATGTCATATATAAAGGGGATCCAAATAGTTACTCTATAGTTTATCTGCTGTATAAATCTTCGCATGTTCTAATTATAACATTATATGTAATTACGATGATGTGATGACACATGTAGTCAAGGGCAGACACATTTTTAGATCTTCCTAAAAGATGTCTATTTTAGGCATTCTCCCTGTCTTCTCACAATTAAGAATTATCTAATAGCAAGCAGCTGAATTTAAATTTAAGAATAAAGACCTTATGTATAAACCCTGTTGTGGAAAAGGTGTTACTTGTTGGACTGTGAAGCATCCCACGCTTGACAGGGTATGTCACAGGTAAATACTGAGTTCCTGCAGCTGCCTATTAATATATATCAATTTGGATTTAGTGCTCACAAAATTTGGTAGCCCGCCCATCTCCCTTTGAAGGAGAGTTTGAATTCTGTACAGTTGTCCTGCCTTAGGTCTTTCCCACATGTCTGCAGCATTGTACTGCAACAGAAACGTTTCTGTTGTGAGGCATCACCATTCTGGAGATACCGGTGGCTTTAATTCTTTTACACCACTTAAAATGTACCCTGGTTAGTCAAATTCGGGATTTATTGTCTTAATTCATCAAGTAGGAAGCCAAGTAGTGCTGAAGTTTCCTATCCTTAAAAGGGAAAGTGTGATTACTTTCTTCATAAATATTCTTTAATTTCTGACCATCTGTTGGTTTGGTGTTGATATGATATCCTAATATACGGATTAAAATTTAATAGTTGTATCTGACAAGCTTGATTTCCAAACATCAATGAAGTTAGTGGGCTTTTTGGATCACAGCCTGTGTCACCAAGCTGGATTTCATACTGTGAGTGGCTGGAAGCAGGCATGGTGAACATCCAGTGTATTTTGGTGGCAAGAAGGATAACAAAGACAAGCTAATAATTTTATCAGACTGGTAAAGATCAGCAGAGACCTGTTAGGCTGAAAGGTCTCGTTTGAAATGATCTGGTCTGTCCTACTCTGAAATGCTATGAAGCTGCGTGAACCACAGAATGTCGAACTGGTCTGGGTCGAAGGGACCTCTGGAGCCCATCTGATCCCTCCCCTGCCAAAGCAGCGTCACCCAGAGCAGGTCGCACAGAGTCACGTCCAGGCGGGATGTGAATGTCTGCAGGGAAGGAGACCCCACAGCCTCTCCGGGCAGCTGTGCCAGGGCTCTGCCACCCTCCAGGGAAAGAAGTTCTGCCTCACGTTCAGATGGAACTTCTTGTGCTGCAGTTTGGGCCCGTGGCCCCTTGTCCTGTCGCTGGGCACCACCGCAAAGAGCCTGGCCCCGTCCTTAAAAAGAAGTAAACGGAAGGGTGAATCTTTTGAGTAAACCAGGATGGGAATAATAAAATGGAAGGGGTTGCAGTGGAAGGAGTTTGTAATACTGGTTAGGTCAGAACTGGTATGTTGCTAAACTGAAGATAATTTTATGTTTGCGCAGCGTAAAATACATATCGAGTCGTTGCTGTGTGCGTTACATGGCTGCTCCGAGCTTCTGACTGCGCTGATTTCTAAGGCCTTTGACATGTTGCTGTGTCATCCTGGACAGTCATAAAAAGAAATGTGAGAGTGGAAAATTTGAGATAAACGTGATTTATGCAAACTTTAAGTATATTACTTCAGTCGGGATTTTTTTTCGCTTTAGGCTAGAAAAGAAAAATTGTTTCAGGTAGCATGTGCTGCATTTGTTTGATCTTGCATTGGTGGCAACTGAGGCGTGGGGGTGAGCGGGAGGGTGGAGAAGGCTGGGTAAGCTGAGGTGCGTAAGTAAGCCCTTTTTGTTAGTTTTCTGCAAAGGTCCCAGCTTGTTCTCCTAATGGGTGGGAGATGCTGGAATCCCTGTAGAGTGAGGTGCACGTCCTGGCGCTAGCTAGCAGCCAGCCCACCCGTTCAGGGGCTGTCCTCTGCCACGTGTGCGGGGTTAGGAACCCCAAGTGACTCTTGTGAGCATTTCCGAACGCTAAACCCTTGCTGTATTGTCATCTGTGACTGCAGGCATCACATCACTCTTGTAACAAACACCGGTCCCAGCTTACAGGTATGCTGCTGCTTGTAAATGCATTTACAAACCGGTGAATTGCCTTGACCTTTTCTGTCCCCGAATTGAGGTGTACCTGCGTTTTGTGCCCTCCCGTGGGGTGCTTATGGTTGCTGGCGTTCCAGTGAAGAGTCTTGTCAGCACCTGTGTGCTCAGAGATATTTTTTTTTTCCAGAGCACTGGTGAGGAAAAGGCAGTTGGAGTGTGGAGTAATTCACTTGTTTTCACCTGGGTGTAATATTGTGGAAACAAGTTACAGAAACTGTCTATACTATCTGTAGTTTTCCATTTATTGTAACTGCTGTGTTAGTGGGGATGAGAGCAGGAGAAAGGAGAATAGTAGGGGTTTTTCCACCTTTTAATTCCATGAAATTACAGAATAATATGTATTTTATGTAAAAATAGCTGTGTTTGTTTTTGAAGTAATAGGTGCTAATTGCAATAGCTTGTGCACCTCTAAAATATGACGCTCTGTCCACAGATGCTGCATCTGCTCTGTACTGGAGGCAATATATGTGTGCGTGCTTGGTTTGTTAGTTTTGTGACTGGTTTTGTGTACGCTGTAATTTTATGGTTGAAATGGTTTTGCGTAGTACAGTCCAAAATGTTTCATGCTTGCGGTCGTTCAGACCTTTTCAAAAGTGGGGAACTTGCGGTATCTTTCCCAGAGTATTTGTAAGCCTTAGATTTTCACCTTTCACCTGGAATTTCCTGCTGAAAGATAGCTAGCTTTTAGCATTAGGTGAGCTTTCCTCATCTGCCTGATCCCTTTGGTGATTTAATGATTAACTAGGAGACAGCGGTGATGCAGGTGAAGTACAGTAGATGTGATGCCTGCTTTGGAAAAGCCATTTTTAACCAGCACAGTGTACTTAAAGTCTGTTTTGCTGTCTTTTCCAGCAGCAACATGAAAAAAGCCTGTGATGTTTAGCGAAAGCAACGACTTTTTGAAGTTTGCAAAGTGATAGCCATCACTTTACAACTTGTTTGTTAAGGGAAAGGTAATTACCCACTTACTGAGAAATCAGCAACTCAGGCTGTTGATTTCAGTTATGAGATGCTGTTAGTGAGCTCCTCTGCTTAGGGAAATGTTATACAAATTTTACAATGAAATATTATGGAAGGAGATACTCATTGATTTAAAAAATAAAAAATAACTTGTTCAAACATCCCCCTTGGTGTTCCTGTTAGCACGGTTGCCACCCTTCAGGCAACTGCCTTGCCTAAATCAGGAGGTGTTTAAAAAAAACAACCAAAACCCAATACTAAACGTTTTGATTAGCTCGTTTTTCAACATCATTTATCACTTGAGCAATCAGGGTTTAATACTCTTAAAATTGTGTGATCATTATATTTTCACTGCACTTACTGCCCAGGTAGTAGTTTTCATTTGATACAATTACCTTTTGTATGATAAAACATCTAATTCAAGAGAGTGTGATTATACACTTGGGGGGATAATGGGGAAAAGTTCCTGAGAAACCGCTACTGTATTTTCTTTTTCATCAGTGCCTTTTTTTGATGACAGCTGAAGAACCAAGGTAGGAAAACAGAAAACGTAATTTAGTGTGATGGGGCTGTAGAGATAAGCTTCTGTGACTAGAAAATGTTCTGTAAATTTGGGTGAATATCTAAAGTGGTCCTTGGTCACGGCCAGCTGAACAGACTCTGTCTAAAATAACCTTTTGCTGGATTATTCGGAATGTACCAAGGTAGTATCATTTTTTGGCCTCAGTGTTTACTTATTCCTTTCTTGAATGTTGATTCAATTTCTAGTGTATTTACAGAAATGCAAATATCCTAAATTTTTCTGCATTGGTCAAGTTCATGGGTCAAGTAACCGAAAAGAAATAATGTAAATTCGGACATTGGAGTTTGCAGAAGTATTCAGCATCAATTTTTATTTTTTTTTATTTCATGTTGGGTTCATTCAAATGGTTTAGCAGGATGCTTACACAAATCTCTTGCATTTAGGAATAACAAACTTCAGAACCTGAGGAACACAGCTGGATTTTGAGTCTCTGAAGCGATGGATATTTAAACAATACGATTTAAGAAGTGTTTCCAGGGTGGACCTCGCCAAAGCAATTTATTTTTTACGGTTGTTTTGATACGCACAACATGTTAAATGTTTCAGTTCAAGCAGAAGCATTATCAGATAATGCAGAAAAGAGTATCGAACCCATAAATACACCATATGGAGGTCTGTACGGTCTCTCTAGACAATTCTGTGTTGTCCCTATACATAATTTGTATAGACTATATAACAAAATGTAATATGGATAGAGTTTGGGGGTTTTTCCTTGTGTGGGTTTTCATATAGATAAGCACCATCTGTCCACACAGGCCACTGTAAAAAGAATTGCCCAGCGGATGCGTGCAGAAACCTGGTGCGCATCTTTGTGTCGTCTCTTTTTACTGACTGATTCACAGGATTTGTCATCATGTGAGAGTTAACGCGAAAGCTAATGGTTGTGCAGTAGTTGCTTTAGAAAAAAAAAATTTGGTTGATTTATTAAAATGCTAATTAGGGCAAACAAAGGCAGGAAGTTTTCTTAGGAGTAGGGCAGATGGTCGGGGTGTTTTCTACCCATCTGATTTCACCCTGCATGTGAACAGAAAGGAAAGAAAAAGCCCAGAGAATGAATACAGCTTTAAAAAGAATTGTTAGCAGCTGCTTTGTTAAGGTAGATACCAGATTTTCTGTAACTTCTTTCTGGAGCTGTTTTCCTCTATTACAAAGGCTGACAGAACATGGAAAGTTGGGACTTTGGAAAACTGACTGTTAATTACTTAACCTTGTTGCTTCTAAAAATATATATAAATAAGATAAACCGCAGTGAAAAAATCCAAGACTGTTATCCTTCTAACATAACTAATTTGACATGCATGCAAGAAACTGTTTGTTAAATCTGCTGAAGGCATGCATGTAATTAGAAGGCTTACATATAATGCTTTGCCAGGATGTGTAGCTGAGCTTTTACGACAGCATTTGAGTAAATTTATATGTAGAAGATTTTTAAACCCAAATAAGCCAAACCGCATTGCTTCAACATCCTTTGGATACAGCCACTTCCTGAAGTGTGTGTAGCCGCTGCGGGAGCTGGAGTTGTTTATTTCTTTGAGATTAAATTTGGCTGCGATCCATTCCAACACTTTAACTGGAGAGCCTTCGCAGCCAGCGCAGCTCTGAACCACCCGGTGCTCACCTTGCTCCCTTGGCCCAAGTATTAACACTCGGACGGTCACGCAGCCTCTCCCTTTCAGTGAAGATTTAAGAACTAGAGAGGATCAGGTAATCTGATAGTTAGGCTAACTAACCAGTTTGAACCACAGCTCAAGAGGGAGAGCCCACACCTTCGGTGAAGTTAGAGGTTGCCCACCAGGCTGCCGGTGAGAACTGTACCTTCTGTTCTGTGCCTTTCTGACAGAGCATCAACCGTCGGATGTTGGTTATCTGTGTTTAAAAAAAAAAAAAAAAAATTAAAAAGGAAAGATGCCAGTAAAGTGGAAAAAACAAAAGTGGAAATCTGTAACCTGCCCCATCCTAATGTAAAGATGAGCTGCTGGCACTATGTGACAGCTACTTGTTTGGGTTTATCTTGGGTGTCCTTTGTCATCAGGGTGTGCAAAACTTCCCCGTACTGACACAGGGCCACCTTTGGGAGGAAGGAGACTGTGGGGTTGTTGAGTTATGAAAACACAGATGTCTATTTAAACAAGGCTAAAGCTCTGGTGTGGTCACACAACACATTAGATGTGGAGGAGGTGTTCTCCTTCAGCCGGCCAGATGCTTTGGTTGCTGGGAGCACCGTTCCCTGTCGCCTCCAGCGCTGGTTACAGTTCTTCTCTCAGGCAATTGCAAGTTTATGGCATAATGTGGTTCAGCTGGTCTGTAAAAATATTTGAAACTTGTCCTAGTATAAGCCAATCAGAAGATTAATTATAGCGTCTGCATTTTATCATTGTTGTCATTGGCTAATTATTAGAGCAGAAATTAATTTTTGAAGCTGTCTTGCTGCAGTTTGTTTGGAGGAGGGTCTCTGGAGGCTTGCATGTGATTTTGTGCGTCAAAGTTTGCTCTTTGGTTCCTGTTCCACGGGAAGGGCTGTAAGCTGAGGCAGTGGCAGTGGGCACCAAGGGCATGACGTGGCAGTTCTGAAGAGTGACAGCCAAGCTGTGGTAGTTTCCCTTTCGGAGCGTTCTTCTTGCATGGGCACAGCTTAAAGAGAACTGCCCCCCCAGTCCGGGTGAGCTGCGGGGGGTACTTAGTGGTGGGCGTGGGGGGGACCCCTTTGCTGTGCACTTGGGGTGGGGCACTGAACATCTTCAGCTTCATGTCGATGAGTATCTGTAGCTTAAGGAAAACTCTGTACTGGGAACCGTGGGTTTGCTGTTGAGAAAAATGGTGTGGAGCGCTTGTGTGCCAGTGAGAAAAAAAAGGAAAAATGTCTTTTTTACCAAAGCAGCGAGTGACACTTGAGGTTCTTGCCACATCCCTCTCCCAGCATGCTGGGACCACAGCCTGTCAGTGCTGTGCAGGCTGAGCAACCTTTGTATTGTCACCTCCATGGGAGATATGATGCAGGGTGTGAAGTGTTTGCATGTGTTACAAGTCAGTCTGCTTCGGCTGTCTGCCTGGATGCCCGCCCTTGTTGGTAAGGCTTAGAAATGTGCCCGTCGCTAGCGGCGGTGGGCGGAGCAATCCTCTTATCAAACTGCTCGGTCAGTGCAGTGGTGCTTTTCAGAGCGCTGCTCTTCCTCACTCTGGTGATGGAGCTTTTCTCAGTCCCACTGGGAATTATTTCATAGTCTGATGCACCTGAGGATCACAAAACGCTACATGATTATTCAGTTTAAATTCTTTCTTTATTCAGATTCCCCCTTTCATGTGCTTAGCCTGTTAACATTTCCGTTCTTTTCAAACCTTCGCCTGTGTGATCATTCTCACCAAACCTTAATTCTGTGGTGGTGCTGTGTATCAGCTGACATCTTTTGAGCACGTTGCCTCCCTGACCTGAATTTTCTTTGCAGCTCATAGACTGCAGCGTTTAGAAGTCTACTGGGCTTGCTCAAATAACTTATTTGAGAAATATGTACTAATGTGATACATTGTGATAAGGTTTGTGCCTACCATTTATCATCATCCAATTTGCTGCTGATGATACAAAGCAATGAAGTAGAAAACGATGGGGCATTATATTCATATTAAAGAGTTTTGCTCCAACGAGCTTTCCCGGACCTGAGAGATTTTGTTTGTTTGTTCAGATCTGCTGGAGAAGTCTCGTGTTGTTAAGCAGCCAAGAGGTGAAAGAAACTTCCACATTTTCTATCAGATACTGTCTGGTGCATCGGAAGACTTCCTCTGTAAGTGTTGGCCTTGTGCCATTTTCAGGTGTGAGTCTTATTGTGCTGTTCCACACACATCTTCTTTCGTGGGAAGTGGGATACGGATTCATTTTTTCAAATGATTGGTGGTAGTGGCTGTAGTAAATACCTGAAGTAACTATATGGTTTGGTATTATCCAGATACCTGTGTCAGAATTGGCTTTGCAATCATTATAAACAAAAAAGGGAAGCCTGCTCTTATTCAGGAGGCTTGTAATTAAAAGAACTAAATAAAAAGAGGAAGTTTAATCCTACTGATAACAGGAGTGCTTGACAATACTGGTTCTGGGATAAAAGAGCTGCTAACGAGAATGCTGTTGCTAGTGATGTTTTTGTTTGATTTATTAGGCAAACTCAAACTGGAGCGGGACTTCAGCCGATACAACTACCTGGGCCTTGATTCTGCCAAAGTGAACGGAGTGGACGATGCTGCAAACTTCAGAACAGTCAGGGTAAGGAGTAGCAGGGGCTGGGTGCAAGGCCCGAAGGGCTCAGCACCAATGCAGGGCTCAGCACCGATGCAGGGCTGTCGTACCATCCGTCAGGGCGCTGGGCTGGGCGCGCTCTCTGTGCCAGGCTGTAGCATGCTGGCACAGGGAAGCTTAGCTATAGCTAGAAAATGCAAAGAACCAAGATTTTGGAGTATTCTAGTAGGAATATAGCAATGACAGCAAACAAAAGAAAGGAGAAAAAAGAAAAGGAAGGGGGAAAATAAAGCCCAGACCCCTTGATCAGCTCGTGGGAAAGGTTATATTGTGTAGTTGCTTGTGATGGCAGTGACTGAGCTTCATGAGCCAGGTGACGCTGACCGAGTTGAAAGAAAAAAGCAGGGCTGGGATGGCTCTCAGGGTGATTTACCGTGATGTTTTTGCTTGATTGGGCTCCAGGTCCAGAAAGATAGAGGACCCTGTTACCCCATGTATGCAGATTGAGATTGTAAACATTACCTGGCGCTGGAGCAGCAGAGCGGGCTGAGAGGCTGGCAGTACCTGCTGGTTTGACGGTGAAAAATTGGATTGATGATAAACTAAATTCAGTGGCTGAAAAAAAAGTACAGCATTTTAGGAACCCATAAACAATGAATCCTGGAAGCGGACTGGACTGGCATGCCAGCTCGATTACCAGCTCTTCTTTAACCTGTCTTTCGTATTGAAGAACTCGCTTATCTAAGCATAGTAATCTTACCATGTTCTGTAGCAAAAGCATTCATAAGACGTTTCTAATTGATGCTGAAACAGATAAATGGTGAGGTTTATGATCTCTTAAGTGTAGATGCTTTCATCTGATAATTTTATCCATCCCTTCACAGAATGCAATGCAGATTGTTGGCTTTATGGATCATGAAACACAGTCTGTTTTTGAAGTGGTGGCAGCCGTTCTGAAATTGGGAAATATTGAATTTAAGCCCGAATCTCGTGTGAATGGCCTAGATGAAAGTAAAATCAAAGATAAGAACGGTAAGACAAGATTAACAATGAGAGGAAAACCACTAATTTGTCTCAAGTCAATATTAATTTTATTGTTTTTGTAGACATACAGTATCCTTACAGATGAATCAATGATTGTTTCTAAAACTCACCTGCATGCAAATATGGGTCGAATTCTGTGCTGTTTCAGTCGCTGTGTTTGAAATTCCAAAAATTATTATTCCACTTTGTTAATGCTTTCTTCTGCAGTGTTAAATGGTGCTGTGCATTGCTGCAAGTGCTTGGTTATTCTGCAGTGGAGGCGTTTTGTTCCTTTGGAGTAGGGTATCTCTGCCTGCCACCAAAAATCCATTTGGTTGCATTTTTGCAGTTCATACATTTTCAAAGTTCATTTATTTTCATTTGGAAGTTTTTCTTCCTGAAAACTAGTCTGTGGCAAGTGGAAGAAAAGTTTCTTCACAGAAATAACCAGATAGAAAGTGCTTTCAAAACCAATAACTGGGTTTCCTCTGGCTGTGCAGGTTTTTAAAATCTTTGCTTGGCAGGGCGGTGGAGAGAGAGGGTGGAGGGCCGCTTCAGTTGAAGAAAACCTCCTTTGGGAAAATCCTGAACCACTAAAAAGCTAATAGTGTTGGGGAAGAAAAGGCAATGATAGGGAAGGATTCAATTTATTTGTACTCTGCTAGAACTCAAGGAAATCTGCGAGCTGACGGGTATAGACCAGTCTGTACTGGAAAGAGCTTTCAGCTTCCGAACGGTTGAAGCCAAGCAAGAGAAAGTTTCCACAACGCTGAACGTGGCTCAGGTAAGAAGAGGTCCTGATTTTAAAGGAAAATATAGTTTTAAATGGCAATTTATTCTATGTGAGTAATCCGTAACTGCCCAAATAAAGACGACGTTAGGCTGAGTAAAGCATATCGCCAGCATGTGTGTTTTTCCTTCAGCAGTGTCTGAGTGTTCAGATACACCGGCTGTTTTGAGGGTGGGTGCGAATTACCTCAAAAAGATAAAGGATAAGAAAATGTTGCAGAGAATGAAAAAAATCAAACAGTTCTGCAGAAAATGCGTGCTGAAAGTATTGTGGCAGACTGTTTTCATTTAGAGCAACCGGTGTAATTTCATGTGAGTTGTATTCCCCGGGCTGCTGAAAGCCCGCTGCCGCCAGCGCCTGTCCCCTTGTGCCATCGCCACCCGTGCCTCAGCAGCGCAGGCTCGCAGCAGTGTCGTTCCCCCAGCCGCAGCTGCTCAAGCCCCTTCGCGTAGGGTTAGGAAGGGGGGGGTGAGTCTTCAGAGGACACAGGGATGAGCAGGAAGAGGGCTGAGGTGCCCTGCTTGTGGCTGCTGTTCCAGCTGCCAGCGCTGCCCGTGTGCCCTGGCACCCCTACGCCGGCTCGGTGCCTGCCGAGGCAGAGGCATTGCTGTCCCAGCCGCTCTCACTGTGTTCAGTAATACAAAAACTTCAGGGTTAGCTCAGCATTTATAACATTCTTCTTCTTTCTTCTGTTGAGGCTTATTACGCCCGTGATGCTCTGGCTAAGAATTTATACAGTCGTCTCTTCTCTTGGCTGGTCACCAGAATCAATGAGAGCATTAAGGTATTGTTGGTTTGCAACTAAAAAAATCAATAGAAATCCTTTAAATTAAAGTGGACGGTAAAACTGTATTTGCCCGTTTCATTTTTCTGTATGCTGCTACATGTGGTACAGGTGAATAACTGTATCACAGCTCAACAAATCGCTGTCTGCTCTTGTTTTGAGTGTATAAAAATATTCATGTTAACTGTGCGTAACGGTTTACAGAATTTGACAGCCTATTTATGAGATACATTCGTTTTCTTGATTCCCAAGTATGAAGTGTACAGATGACCGACTGGACGTTTAATATTTTTTTTAAGGCACAGACAAAAGTGAGAAAGAAGGTAATGGGGGTGCTGGACATCTATGGCTTTGAAATTTTTGAGGTAAGATCTTTATAATTGCAAATGTTTAACATGAGAGCTGTTATTAAAGCTTCATAGAGTAGTTCGTTAACTTGTAATCAGAATACATGTAATTTGAATGAAGTCTGTTATTCCTGACACAAAAAAAACCCCAACAGTAGAAGAGTAAGCCAGAGAGAAGTCTTAGCATGTCTGGCAATTGAAACAAAAATTTATGAAAGGCAAACTTTTGGGTTTACACCATCGGTAAATAAATGTTTATAATGGGTAAACTAAATATATTTTGTTGTGACATACGTTCTGAGCATAAGAGAAACTCTGGCAGTGTCATTTCTGCCCTTGAGGCTTTTTGTGCGTGCCTTTGAACAAGCTTTCTATCCTTCAAAGAACACAACAAAAACTATACATCTTTTTTCTGTCAAGATTAAGCAAGGAATTATATTCCATTTCATCTCAATTCACTTACATAAATATTCCAAACCGATTCCTAGCTAGCGATCTGTGGCTCACTGCTGTTTACCGTAGTATTTTCAGACTGGTGGGGTTTTGAAACAAAAACAATCGACAAGGAGTTTTTAATCGGGTTAGAAAACACCAGGGAGAGGGCATTTTCATAAATCTTACTCTGACAGGGTTTTTTTTGAGAGATTTATAGGTCTTGGTTGGGAATCTGTGTAGTGTTTAAAATAGAAACTTAGCTAGGGAGAAAAGTCAGTAGAAAACTTGCAGTTCTTACCCACTTCCCTACATCCCTCTTGAAAATCCAGGGAGTGTGTTTAAAACATGTAGAAGATACGAATAACCCAGAAAAGAGTAATTATACATGGGAGGGTGGTGTAAGCTTTATTTCAGAAGCCTAACATCAAAGTTTGTGCAGATGAAAATACCTCTATGAAGAGGAAAACCAAAGCTAATACTTGCTTTGAGGGCTTACTGAGCTACGTTGTGTTGTTTGCATTAAACACCAGAGCGTATTTATGAAAATATAGTGCAAGCAGTCAGGCGGCTGAATGGAGGTTGGTGCCAGACCACTTTGGAGCTGGTCCTTGCCATACCTTTAGTATGTCCTTTGTATTCCAAGCTGGACGCTGGATTGGTACTGCTGGCATCTTCGGGCAGGAGCCCTGTTTTCACGAGCTCTTTCCTTCATGTTTGATTACACGTAGGGTGAGGTGGGAGACAGAAGCTTGTGCTAGCAGACAAGCCAACTGAGTAATTGGGTTTGTGGGATGGTGTTCCAGGGACTTCGTTGTTTCTTGCATGCATTTTGCTTTTGTTGTAGGAGTTCAACATCTTAGAAGGTCGTAAGTAAGTAGATGAGCATAGGAGGGGTAGTTTTGCGGAAGAAAAATGAAAAACCAGGGCTCTTTCCACTTACCTTGCATACTGAATGACAGTGTAGCTTTCCCAATTCATACAAACTCAAGAACTCTGAAATAATATGGGTGGTTATTGTTCGCTCCTTTAAATGCTGAGTGTTGTTTCCACTGGAAGAGGTGGGAAGGGTTTGCCTTGTGACTTGAGGATCAGATTTATCAGTACATTCATACAAGACAGACTCTTCCCCTCCCGAGTTAAGCCCTGTAGTGAGAGAGCTAGCCAAGCAGCTTGGTGCGGCATCACAGAAATAATGGAATTGTTTCTGAACATTCCAAATGGGAGCCAGGTAGTATGCCAGCAGCATACATGGCTTGTACCGTGCCATGTGTTAATGTAAAGATGTTTGAATAAGTCACTGGGTTGGTTTAGGTTTCTAGAGGTAACTAGTACAGTTACTGGTTTGGGGACTGTGTGGCAGTACTGTAATTCGGAGGGTGAATGATAGAAAAACAATCCATTAAAAAATCCTGAATCAGCTGGATTTGCCATACCACCCACTTAGCCATCACTGTGCTTCCAGGCAGGTTAATTTCATAACCAGAAACCACTGGTTTATCTTTACTTTTGATTCAACTGAGAACGTTCTTCCAAGGCAAAACAGAATTAACTTTCTGCTTAGTTGTAGTTGGGTTATGTTACGTCACGATCCTTATATTGAGTAAAATAATTCTGTAATGAACGCTGTGTAAGCAGTGTGTAACTCATCTTGTGGTTGCTTGAATGAATTTCATGTAGTAAGGTCAGTTAAGAGGACGCCTGCCAAACGTTTTTATGTCAAGTTTTGTAACAAATGATTGAATCTCACAAAAATTGTTAAAGACTTTGAGAAAATGCTTACAAAAACCCAGTTATTATTGGGAATTTAAGTAATGGCTTCAGAGAAAATATGTTGCTTAGAGTTAATTATATTAAAACAATCAATAAGTGAATGAAATTTTAACATTGGATCATGCTGTAACTCAAGGAAAAATGAATAATGTCTTAAGATTTATAGCATAACAAGTATAGTGGAATTTGGAGCGGTTTGCTGCATGGTACATTTGTAAACATGATGGCTAGACGTTTGAAGTATTAACTGAGGTGCAGCTGATGGCAGTAACTATGTCCATCTAAGTACAAACTACTTAAAACCTCTGGCTAAAAATGGGCAGTTCCCTTTTGAACCTAATCCTTAAGTCAGATTTTGATTTCCGTGTCTGTTCTTGAAGGTTAGAACTAACATCATCTCTACAAAGAACGTTTTTTGGCAAAAATGCATTTGAAAGCCTTTGTCATCTTTAAACTTGAGCATTTAAAATACATAAGCCATTTGGTATGCTGAAGGTAAAAAGGCCTGCTTCCATCGTGTTTCTAGTCAGGAATCAGGTGGGTTTATCATTAGTGCATGTTCTTTGACCTGAAGCGTCCTTGTACCTTGGAGCCGGAACATGCCAAAAAACATAGAAAGTGTGTGTAGTAGCAGGTTTTAATATACGTACTAAATATTTACTTGTGATGCTTAATACAGTTGGAATGAGTAGCAAGATGTGTGTTTATTGAAGGGTGATTTTTTTTTTTTCCGTTTAGTATTACACTTACCCATCACGATCGCTGAAAGGATAAAATAACGATATTCTAGTTTACCTCATTTGTCCTGAGTTTCTCACTTAAAAGTTATTGGAATACATTACAGAATAGTCTGCTTCCACTGCCAAAACATTAGTTTGCCATGGATTTTTGATGGTTTTCTTTCATAATGGGCAAGGCAGACAATATTTCTTGGGTCTTATTCCTGGTTTCTTAGGTCATCCTACAATTTCTCCTGTAAGAAGAGTAAAGAAATCCAGATTTACCATCCTGAAAGACCCTACACTTCATCTTCTGATGGCAATAGCAGTCTTGTTCTATTATATGCAAATCAACGCTTCTATAATTGAGATTTTTTCATCAGTTTTTGAAAGATTATTTACCGTCCACTGTAATTTCTGCAGTTGTCTGTACTTTAAGATGAAGTTAATTTACCAAGTAACTGGAGGTTTCTCGACACTTAACAAAGGAAAGGTGCTGGAGTATTGATAATGCTGGCATATGTGCTTTGGGATTTGGTTTCAGCTAGCCTTTTTATCAAGCACAAACCCCATTTTTCAGGCAAACCCAAAAGCTATCCAAGAAAGCAGATTTAAGGGCTTGGCTGTCCAAAAAATTCACATTAGGGAATTTAAATCTATTGACAATCCTCAGCCTTTGTGGGTTTGGCGGATGCCAACAGCAAGCTTGGCTACACAATCCACAAAATAGGTGCTGTGAAGCTGTTTATTTTTGACTCCTGCTGTGCTCTTTGTGGTAAGCTGTATGCTGGGACGGGGTGTTTTGAAAGCAAAAGGCTGAAATTTTGGGGGGTGTCTTGTGTGAATTGTCTACGGGCAAGGCTTTAGGGACTAGGATCGGTGTGAAAATGCAGGCTCCAGGACCGGGTGGGTTGTGTAATGCTGCTGGAGCCTGAGCAATGGGTTTGAAGCCTGACACTGATTGCTCCAAGGATGTTTATCCGTGATTCTGAGCGGCTGCATATGTCATCGGTCTGCCGTCTAGACTGTGATTTGAGGTGGGGTAGGGATGGTGGTTGGTGGCACTGGGAGTTTCAGAACCAGCTGGATAGCAGACTTCTGGGGTAGGGTTAGGGCTGGCCCCGGTGTATTCCATGTTTGTTTCTGTATTTTGGGGCAGAAGTGGTTTTTGCATCTCTGTGGAATGTCAGAGTGGGGTTTATGAAAAAGAAATGAGGGCTGGCAGGTTTCAACAGAGATGAGGGTACAAGGCTCATTCTGCTCGCTTTGGACATTTAATTTTCTGTTGTGTGCGTGTCCTGTGTAGTCAAGGGCTGGGGTATGTAAAAATGGATGTCATGGAGCAAGCGTGAAAATTTCATCCTGCCTAGCCTTTGGAGATGGGAATGTCTGCCTGCACTAGTCACCTTAAAGGCTTTATTCTGAATTTTCAGGTGCCGCTGTGTAGCTGGTCCCTATGACCAAGCTAATGGCTCGGAGTGCACTTTTATGAAAGTTAAGGCTGCCAAACAAGGCTTATTCTTGAGATGTGCCCGGCCCTGAGCTGGCGGTTCGGGAGCGTGAATGCCCTCTGCTCTGTCCCTTGGCAGAGCAATTTGTTCACATGTTTTAGCCTGGTGAGAAGCAGGGATACACCGGGGATAGAGCTGCAAAAGTAAAGGCTGCAAAAGCAGAGGGACTGTTCTCATTTGGCCCTCAGACCCCTGCTAAGGGTTGACCTGAGGTAATGTGAATGTCTTGTCTTTGGGCAGAGCATCTGGCCAACTCCTTTTGCTCCAGGCACCCAAGGACATGCAAAAATGTGGCAGCATCCATTACATTCTGCATAAAACCGAGCAGTAAATAAAAATACTAATAAAAGAGCCAAATGAGCCACCCAGCAGTGAAGCCAGGTCCATTTCTCAGTCTGTGATGCAGTTGGATAGCACTTCTATTTAGTTATGGCAGTTAGCTTGTTTCTTGTTGACCGTTTGTTTCAGAGCAAGCTGAGCTCTGAGGGATTGCTGCTGGCTCGAGAATTCCTGCCCTGTCCCACCTCAAGGAAGATTCTACTGGGGAAGGGTCTGGTTGTTTGCTAGAAAGAAGAGTTGGAGGGGGAGGAAAAAAAAAGCACACAAACTGGCTTATCAGGATCTTTTCATCTTCTTCTTTTTTTTTTTTTTTTTTTTTTTTTTTTTTTAATTCTTTTAGCCTCTGGGGACCCTTTTTTCATGTCTTGACTTTGGCTCTAACTCAGCCATGGATATCTGTTGCTTTGGGAGTTCCCTTAATCTCCAGACCACAATTTCCAGCCACCTTTTCTAGGCACTCTACCTTGCGATAGATTTGCTTTTCCAAATTGTTCAACCCATTTCTGCTGCCCATCAGCACAACGCGTGCTGCACGTACCTCCCCCTCTGTTCACTCTGGTGGCGCAGGGCAAAGCCTGGTCCAGTGTGAAGGAAGAGAACAGAATTTTCAATCTGTAATTGATCAGCTGTCTCTGCTGGCAAGGGTTATGAAAGAGGGGAGCTTTACAGAGAAGGACCCTTAGTTGGGCTCCTAGGTGCTATTTTTATATGTGTGTATATATATATATATACAGATAGAGAGGAAATTTTAAAATAACACTTAAAGCAGTAATTTCCTTAAGCGCTAGAATGCTCAGCAGCAGACGTGCACCCCAGGAAGTTAATCATCATGTAATTAATCACATTCTAATTTAAGTATTTAGGGAGGCTTATTTTGCAAAAGGACGTAAACCCCCTCGGCTGGCAGTTTCCAACAGAGGAAACATTCGAAATGCTAGAGCAAATACACAAAAAATGCTCTGCTTCGGGTGGTGGGAGTCATGTGTTGCCCTGCAGCAGCTCCTCTGCCTTCGTGCCGGAGTGGATGTGATGAGAGAGTAGGTGCCTGCCCGTTTGTAATGCCTCTTGTCCCAGGTCTGGAATTTGTCAGGCTGATTTGTTGAAGCGGTTGTGCCTGGGTTTCCCCGTGGATCCACACACACGCGGTGTGCGCTGGATTCACCGTCATTTCTCATTTCTAGATTTGGGTGAGATTGTGTGCCTGGGCACCAGGGCCGAGAGCAGGATGGGGTGCGGAGAGCCTGGTTCTCTGCATGTGCTGGCAGCATCACTGGGGGCTGGGGCTGGTTGTGCTACACAAATGCAGAAAAAGGGTAATCCCTGAAGCTTCGGCATTTATCGTTGCTTCCATTAGATACACTGAAACGTAGTTCGATTACATATACATGGAATACGTATTGTTAAATGATGCACTTCTCTGGTTCTTTGCCTATGGAGATACTTACACTAAAGCAAGAGCTTATTCTAGTTTAGATATTTTTCAATTAAGTTTGATTTCAACAAGTTTGATTACTGAAATGTGTATGTGTGTAAACAGAAAAGGGATATTGATAACATATCTTCATTAACTTCGCAAAAAAATAAAAAAATGTTAGAACTTGTCACATGTAGCTTATTGCTTTCTAAGGTGAAATAAGTGTCTTTTAAAATTTTCTTTAAATGCACGCTCTCCCTTTTGCCGATTTTCACTTTCTAGCTTTTCTTGGTTTCATCTCATAAACTTGTATGTGTCTGCGGTCATACATAAAAATTCTTATTCCCAGACACCACAGTAGAATATAAATTAAATTTGCTGGTTGGTTTCACCATTCATTCCACCACTCATGTCAGCGACGTGTGTTGTCCATCTCCATTGCTTTTGCCATCTGGCTTTTTCTCTAGAGCCCCAGCAGGAGCCTGGGAGCCTGGTAGAACTACCTGGGATCACCTGCCTGTCTTAGGAGGAGGTCAGAGACTTCTGCTGCCTGCAGAAAAGTTACTTTCTAGGGCTATAGGTGTTGGAACAAAAGCATCAGTCTATGTCTCCCCTCCCCATACTGGTCAAAAAAATAATTTTAATGGCATTAGTTTTATTGATTTCAACTGTCAGTCTCACAGCACGCAATGTTTGGGTTTTGTTTTAAATTATGCTTTTCCTTTAAATATTTCTCATGTATTTTTTTTGGTTCTAGGTATGTTCATACAAGGTATTTGAAAAGGTGTTACTGCATACCTCTGTCAGTGTGGTTGTAGACTGAACAACATGTAGATTTTTTAATTGGCTGTCAGCAAGAGCTGGTGTGATGAAAGATTAAGAAGCGGAAATATTGAGAAACACTTTGTGTAGGTGTGATGCTGGTGATACAGCTGAGTCTGTGGATATGAATTAACAACATATGCTTGATTTGGGGAAAACAGTGAAGTGGAGAGGACACAAGAGAACAGAACACTTAAAACTAGGACTCTAGTAGGCAGGTGGAAGGTAAGAATTTATTCCTACCTACTAGTATGGAAGAGTGCCCAGGTTTCAGTTTTAAGTAGGTATCCTAGTTGCCTCAGTATTTCTGGAAATTGCTGGCACCTGGGTGCTCAGAAGTGAATCTGAATTCTCTATGGGGAGAGGTTAGAAGGAGGTAGCTGGTTTTAATAGGGAAATGCCCTGTTGTATTTTGTGTTCATAAATCTAATGCCAGACATGGCACTCAGCATCAGCATGTGGAGACGTTTCTGCTTGAGATCAGTAAGAGACTTTTAGCCTAATTTTTTTTTTTTAAACAAAAAAAAAAAAAATTGTCTTTTTGCTGGTGGTATTTACTAGTATAACAATGTATAAGATCAGGAACACCCATCTGTGTTTTTTCTGATGATTCCATGATATGCATGATTGGAGTCTTCCAAAGAAGAAATTAAGTAACATTAAGGGACAAAAAATATTTCCCTTAGACTTTCAAGCATCTTTATGCAATACATTGCAGCGGTTCAAAACTAGAACTTTTTTATCTTTTCATGGTCAACTTTTAATAACCTGAGTAGGTGCAACATCATGATCTGCTTGTGTATATAAGCACTATATTATTGCATGGAGCCGCATTTTTTAGAGTTCGAAAACTTGCTGTTCATGAATTGCCACCCTGATTGTCTAGTAGTTTGAAGACTGGTAAAGAGTAAAGCTGCATGAGCAAGACACCGTTACTTGTGAAGCGAAAAACATGGTGAAGTAGGCTTTGATTTTTGTCAGTGAATTTTTCCACTTCGTCTAAATTTATTATTGCACCTGATAAAAGATTGTGAGGATAAGCTGAGGGAGGTTGCTTTGTCTGTATCTGTAAATTCGACATGACATTAAGCCTATCTCAAGTGACATTCTGTTTTGCAGCACCTTGAATTTAATTTGAGAAACTGAGTGGTTTTTTCTTCCCCAAAGGTTATACTTTGTATTCCACAGGGATTTCAAAGGTATAGTTTGAAATGCTGCTATAAAAATGCAGGGATTGAAGTGATGCTCTCAAAATTAAAGTAGCAGAATCACAGCCTGGAAGGGAAGCTGACACTTTGAGAAGTGCTGGTCTTAACTATTACTTTTTTTTCCTAAAATTTCCTAAGGATATTTGAATTTACTAACTCTTCCTGAAATTTTGGGTCGGACAGTGCTGCTGCTGCGTGGGTCAAAACCCTTTCTGTGGCTTAATGCAAATGGTTAGCGTAAAGAGCAAGGAGAGTATCTGATGGCTGAGTCCTTCCAGCCCGTTTCTCCTGAACAGATTTAGTGATGTGCTGTCACTGACACTATTCATTCTCTATTGCCTTCTCAAAAACAATGTCAAAAGTCCTTTAGATCCCTTCTAGTTCTGTCATATTAATTCCTAGGAGCCTTCGTTAAAATATTGGGGACGACTCATTTGTGAGCATGCATCTGTGCTTTGTGAAGCCCTCACGTAATTCAAAATTATAGATATACAATAAGGGAAGATAAATTCTCAGTCTCTGTTGCCTTACTCAGATTTTCCCAGAGATAAACACTTTAATTGGTTTTTCATACAATATTTCTTAAAACCTTTTAAAAAAAATGCCTCTTTCTGAAGTGTATTTAATTTACCAAACATCTTCTGGTCTGTTTGGAGTTAAGCATTTTGAGAATTTCAGTAATTCCGAATGTTTTTCCCCATTTCCCTGGCTGTAATTAACTGTTAGCCTTTTGCTCTGTATTGTACATAAAGAACAAAATTGCTGCTGCTCTTCAACGACTTTTTTCCTGGAATAGCAATTTTCAGTGGCTTGGCAATGGCAAGTAGAATTTCATAGCATGGAGTGATTTGTGAAGAACTCTGTGGATTTTGGTTTGCCTTTCTTTGGCAAACCATAAATATTGCAAATACCTAGCAAATCGGGAAAGCATCTAGCAATTACTTTAATATATTGTTAATGACCTTTTGGTTAGATGGTTTAGCTGGATTTGCAGTTCAGTTTCCATCCTCTTTTGAAGACAAAGCCTGCATATAATGCGTGAGCGAAAAGCCCCGCGGTCCTTGCGATCGGAATAACATGGGCTGTCGGAGGAACAGTCCTGCTGCGCCGGGTGGCGTGTGCCTGGCAGGAGGGTACGGAGTGTGTTTTACTCTTCCTCTTTGTCAAGGTGATGAGTCAGTTGGGGTCCTTTTACTTCAAACTCAATGTATCTAAAGCGATGGCTTTATCTGAGCGTGTCAAATAAACTTTTCCTCATTCTTCCCCCAGTACCCTCTTCCCTTCCCCATTCTCCTCTCCCTTTAATGAGGTTTGTCTGCCGAAGGTTATATACGTGGCTTTTTGAGACAAAAGATAGAGGGTGATTTAGAGACGTGGCAATGCAGGAATGCTCCCCTGTGTTACGCCGTGATGTGCCCCAATCCCGTGGTTTATTTGACGGTACCTAAAGATATGCTCATCTACAAAGAAGCAATATGTTACGTTTATGTAGTACTTTGTATTTTCAATGACATACAAATACAGGCCTGATAGAAAGACTGATCTACTCAGTACACTAAATAAATGTAACTAGATAACATCCTGTGTTGTTATGGAAGTGCTGTAAATACTGACTGCAGTTTATGTAATTATTTCTTTTTGCAACAGAACGCAGTAAGTATGACTTGTTTGCCGTGCTGGGTTTGATGCATGCCAAATTTTAGCTTTCTCACCTAGAGCTATGCAAGTTTTGCAGTCTCCGATTGACAGTTGTGATTGGTGCGAGGGGCAGAGATTGATGTGGCTGAGAAAGTTTGGTGATCAGCTGTGATTTTGCTTTACCTACAACTAAAATGATAACAGAAATCTGTGCTGCCTCAATATTTTCTAATCTGCTTGTGTGTTCTTAATACCATTGAGCAAACAGATCTCCTTAATTTAACCATGTAAGTGATTGCAGTTTCTCTTAAGTCATAAAAATTCTGTCACCATACCTTGAGCTTCACAGGTATTGACAGGTGTTATATAGCAGACTTACTTGGTCATGTGCAAAGGTGTAGTGATTTATGTGCCCCTGCCACGTGGCCGTGACAGCGTGGGCTGCTGGGGCTGCAGCCCCCCTCTCCTGGGCTCTGCTCCAGCCCCTGCTCCAAAGCGTCACGCCCGTGCTTGCTCCCTAACCCACTTTTATATGAATTAGCCTTTTGCAGGATTTTTTAGTTGATAAAGTTCTTTTTTAATTCCCATCGTTTCAGCAGGCAATTACACGAGCAGTTTGTTGGCAGGGAGGGGGTGGGGTGACCTCTGGAGCCAATAATCCCTAAACCCCCACTCAGCTGCAGCCAGAATAGCAGCTCGAGCCTCGATCACTAGTGAAACAGGATTCTTTGAGTGGAAAAGAGCTAATGCTGCTGATATAATTTTATTTATCCGAAGCTGCAGCAGGCTACTTTGGACATATGGGGATCGATAAGTGCAGGCAAAACTGTTTTTTGTTCCCTGACACCACAGGTGCCCTTATGGCTTATCCCAAGGAGTTGATACAGAGGCATCACGGATATCACTCACAGAGGGTTTGTCCCTCCCAAGGAAGAAAGCTGCAGGGAAGGATTTGGTCTAGAATTTCCAAACTAATCTCAATAAAATACAACTCCAGCCATCACTTGGCAAAACTGGAAGGAGTAGTTAATGGAGCGGCTTGTGGAATTGCAGCTGCTGCAGTAACTCACTCCAGCCGAGTTCCTGGGTGTCTACACAACAGCCAATGCAAACTTGTTTTATCTGACAGGACAACAGCTTTGAGCAATTCATTATTAACTACTGTAATGAGAAGCTGCAGCAGATCTTCATTGAGCTGACCCTCAAGGAAGAGCAGGAGGAATACATCCGAGAGGTAAAACGTGAACGGGTCTTTCCTTGTCCTCTCCTCTTCCCATTGTCCCTGTAAGGTACACAGGCATCCAAGCTGGAACCTCTTTTTAGGGAACCGTCGCTTTGTTGACCTGGCGTGGAGCATGTTTGTGTAGGACCCTGTGGTAGTTACACTGAGCAGGAACGGTTGGCTTGGGGTTTGTTTCACGTGATGAGTCCTCCAGGTAAAAACCAGACCGAGTGCTCGTCCATTTGCCACAGTGGCTGGTGGTTCTGAGCAAAGGCTGATTAATTTATTAGGAGGCTAATCTGACATCCTGGTATTAGTGCCGTTACCCTACAGCCTGTGTTTTGGGTTACGCAGCGGTACCTAGGATGCACCCCAACAGCAGCCACAGCTAATCCTGTGCCAGAGGGGGACTGGGTAGGTAAAACAAGATCACGTGAGAGGAAAGAAACGGCAAATATATTTTTGGTTCTAGTTTTCTTTCAATTAAGTATTAGAGGGAGCTGTGTGAGCTTTATGGGGAAATTTGAGATGCACTTTGGAACCCAGACTCTGGTGTTTGATGTTACCCTGTAAGTGAACATCAAGTTAAAGTTTTAGTGGATTTTAGGAGTACCCCCATGATCTACAGAGCTCAGATGAAATATCGGATCGCAGCTGTAGAAAACTGGTGTATGCTGTCTGTACTCAAATTGGGAGATACCACTTCGCTATATAAACATTCCTAAAAATGTAAATAAAGTTCCTGCCTTACAATCCTGAGGATAATATTTGGGCGTGTCTTTTTTTCTTTTTGCATTGAGGTGAAACTCTTGAAACATCGTTACTGCAATTTGGTTCTTGAATGGTATTTCAAATGCTCTGATAAAACTTAACTGCGAGAAGTATAGCACAGAACGCAAATGAAAAAGTAAATTTGTGCTTTCTTTTTCCAGTCCTTTGCCCTACCAGTGTTACCCCCTGATGCATTTGGCATCTCATCTTGGAAATTTTATCACTGATATTTGAAAAAAAAAAAAAGGGTATTAGGAATATCTGAACAACAGCCAACCTCTGGATTTTTCAGATGGTCTCAGCTAAATTTAGCCCTCTTTCTTCCTCCCATTAAAAAACAAAACAAAACAACAACTAAGAGCTTAGAAATGTTGCTCTCGGCTGCTTGCAGGGCAATGGGCCGGTTCCCTTGCAGGCAGCGGGAGCGTGGGCAGAGGGTGCTGGGGCGGGGGAGCGTGGCGGGGCGCCAGGGGAGTGCATGGGAAGCTGACACGGGTGGGGGAAAGGAATGGAGAGCAAGTTTGGCAGCTGCTCAAGGGCAGTCATTTTGCACAGATCATGTTAGTAGTAGATGATTGCATTTCTTTCTGAATAAATAAAAGGTTGGTAAGCCTATAGAATTAAATCTGAAAGTAGTATCTTAGGTAAGTGGAATATAATTGCCTAAAGGAAAAGCTCCCTGTTCATCCTTCTCCTGTTCACACATTTCTTTATTTTTTTCTTACAGGGGATTGAATGGACTCATATTGAGTATTTCAACAACGCTATAATTTGTGACCTAATAGAAAATGTAAGTTCTATTCAAGAATTTATCTGAATAATTTTTTAATGTGTGGATTAAATTTACCTGTAGAGTCTGTACGCAGCCTTATGCGCTTTGGTTTTGTAAAGCAAGTCACTCATTGTATTAGTCATCTGTATTTTTTCTGGTAAAAGTTGATTGTACTTCAAAAACCAAATTCATAAGGCTATATGTTACTTTGTTAGGAATGTTCAGTAGCACCCGTGCAAAACAACAAAAAGAAAAATACCCAAACAACTCTTAAATGTTTACATGTAGTGCTGTTTTCAATAGCAGATACACATGCAGCATTGTAAACATTTCTTTTTATAATGACGCTAGAAAACTCAATGGCTTGTAACTGAATGCCGAGTACTGAGTACGGAAAGTACTTGCATCTAATAAGAGGACTTCCTATGGACTTAGCGCTGCAAGGAAGGTAGAATTCCTTAAAGAATAGTTTTTAGCCAGTAACAGAAGACATATGCTGTTTTTTCCCATAAACTGCCTACTTTGTTAAGTTGGAGTTTCTAGAGTCTGAATAAATGATGTGAAACTCCAACATGAAGTTCAAGATCAGAGAAGCGGTCTTTTAAAAATGCAGATATGAAAAATCCGTTAGAAACAGGGATGAGGAAAAGAGCCACACTTCGAGGTGGCTCGTGGAACGTTTTTCTGGGTAGCAGAAGTCAAACAGGTGAGCAGCCTTGATGGAAACAGACACTAAAGCTCTTGTCCTGAAACTTCAGAACCAGACTGGAATCCTGGCCATGCTAGACGAAGAGTGCCTGAGACCAGGAACCGTTACCGATGACACCTTTTTAGAAAAACTGAACCAAGTCTGTGCCACTCACCAGCATTTTGAGAGCAGGATGAGCAAGTGCTCCCGATTCCTCAACGACACCTCCTTGCCTCACAGCTGCTTCAGGATTCAGCATTACGCTGGGAAGGTACCTGGTGGAACTGGGAGTGCGCGGTGTGTGGGGAGCCTTGTACCCCGGGAAGCCCAGCGATGGTACAGCAGGGAGGCTCTTCATCCGCTCAGTGAGGTTACAGAAATGGAGGAGAATTCCTTGAGTCAGTAGCTGATTAAAAAAAAAATAAATAAATTCAGGTCTGTCCTGATCTTCTCAGTCTTAAGCCTGAGATTCATGATTTGGGGTGGAAGGTTTTCTGAGATCACAGTACTCTAGCTGAAATCGAGGGCAGTTCGCTTTCCATCAGTGGGAGAGGATGTCCCGTGTGCTTTGGTGGTGAACATCTCCTCCTGCTAGGTCTCTGGAAATGAAGCGTTGTTTAGAATGACAAATTTTGCACACATACGAAGGCAAGGTATTTTGGAAGATGAGGTTTTTGTCACCGAACTAGCTGAAGTCCTTAGCCATGTTGGTGAGAAAGCGGAGCTTCTTTACATGTGAAGGAACTTGAATTTATTCTGACAGTCTGCATTTAAAGAGATGGAAGAGAAAGCTATACAGGGGGCTTGCAAATGTGTTTGCTTTTTGCGACATAAGCAATATGAATAGATACCAGTCTGGTAGTTTTTGATGTGTGACTCAATGTGCCTTTTTATTTATTAAAATGAAAATAATTAAATTCTTTTAAAGAAGACAATTAAAACCAATGTAAAAGCAAGTGTAGGGGCTGAAACTATTCTTCTTGTTCGAATCTGCTGAACCGTTAATTTCACACAATAAAGAATATTTGGGAAGTGTTTCATTTTCCTAGGACTGTTTAATGTTTCCCTAGGTTTTAACGTTTTCTCAGTCGTACAATTTGGAATAGCTCAATAATTTGCTCACTCAGAATAGTCCTGGAAATACCATACTTGCAGCCTTTGAGGCAGCAGTTCAGTAACTTTGTTATATGCATTTGCCAAGAAGATTTTGTAACTGCATATAATCTATTGGGGATTAATACTTAGGTTTCTTTGGCTGTCAGAAATTCAAAGCAAACTGGAAATGCCCCGGTACTTCGAGAAGACTGTGAACAGATCGTGCCTTAGCAGGCGGTGAGGGTCTGTGATTGTTATGGGCATTCACTGACCCAGCAGAGCAGTCAGTGAATTCCTCCTATTTTGGGAGGAATGTTGTTTTTCCATCCTCAGCGGAGAACATTTTGATCTAGTCACTGGACAACAAAAGTCTGACCCTCCTTTTATGAAATATAAGCAAGTTCACATGAATTGTTATTTCAGTAGCGGCACTTGCCACACCTGCAGGAACGGAGACGCATGCTCCAAAGGAAAACGCTGCCCGAGTTCCCAGTTGCTTGCTGTTGTGTAAAACATGGCTATGTCAGTATTAGTTGTATTCAATATTCTGTGTACATAGCACATATCTACACAGAACTGAGAAATCATGAAGCTGAGGAGTCCGTGTTACCAGCTGGATGACTTGTCACAGTTAATCAAACTAGGTTCCCTACCCTCAAAAATTCAAAAAGCTAGTGGCAACCTGAGATCTACATGAAGTTCCCCTGGATGCCTCCTGGGTCTCCAGCGGAGAGCTTTGCATTCGTGCTTCTTGTTGTTGGGCCATTTTCCTGCTAAAAGTCCTTTAAAATAAGTCCCTTGAGGTCTGCAGAAGCTGCTTGCTGCTGTGGTATCAGGAGGTGATATTTCATATCTTGTATTAGTTAGGCAAATAATGTAAGCATTAGTACTTTGAAGGGAAAAGGGTTTTTTGCTGCTGTGATTCAAAATAGAGGGAGGAAAGCATTTGTCAGCCAAAAAAAGGTTGTTTTGGAGTATTGTCAAGTGGTGGTGCATTGGAGCTAACACGGGAGAAGGGATTTTTTCCATTACAGAAACCAGACTTGATCAGCACAAGGAACTGTTAGTGGTGTGAGAAAATGCATCTTTCTCAGGTAGCATGTTCACAGAAATTTTATCCGGCAAAAAGTCTTCCAGATGTCAAATCTGAAATGAAAGCTGAAACATCTTTTGTTTGTTTCGGATCGTGAGAAAGCAGGATAAATCCATTTCTTGGGTCAATTTTGAACTGGCCTGTGCTGCAGTTCAAAACGTGCTCTGACGAGACTCTTCTGTCTTGTTCAGGTTATGTACCAGGTGGAAGGATTTGTTGACAAAAATAATGATCTTCTGTACCGCGACCTCTCCCAGGCCATGTGGAAGGCCAATCACTCCCTTATTAAAGCCTTGTTCCCAGAAGGTAACCCCGCTAAGATCAATCTAAAGAGACCACCAACAGCAGGTTCACAGTTCAAGGCTTCGGTTGCCACCCTGATGAAAAATCTTCAGACCAAAAATCCAAACTATATCAGGTCAGTTACCCAGTGGCAAAGCTTTGGTGAATTTATATTCGGTGACGTTAAATATAATAATAATAATAATAACTAAAAAATCTTGATTTCCAAGGATAAACTATTGAAATCTATGGTTTAAACTCACAATAATAGTTGTTGACACATAGTGCTGCAAACAAGCATCCCTGTTCATTTCCTTTTCCAGATGCATCAAACCCAACGACAAGAAGGCTGCGCACGTTTTCAATGACGCCCTGGTGTGCCACCAGATCCGCTACCTCGGTCTTCTGGAGAATGTGCGGGTCAGGAGGGCAGGTTACGCCTTCAGGCAAGCGTACGAGCCGTGCCTGGAACGGTACAAAATGCTGTGCAAGCAGACGTGGCCCCACTGGAGAGGGCCAGCCAGGTAGGAAAACAGCGGTGTTCTGACCTGTCCTGTTCCAGTGAGGGAAATTACTGCCTTCCTCCTATTCTGATTTTTTTTTTTTAATTTATTGAACTTTCAGTTATTTTAAAAGTAAATTTAGAAGTAGGATAGTGCAGCTCAAGTGTTTTACCTGTATATTGTTCTTTAGCATCTTGTTCTGGATTTTGGATGAGTTCGTTCACTGGCAAACGTAATTTTCCGTAGGCTAAAAATTACAGTTCCTTGGCAAAGGAGGTGATTTTAGTGATGAACTGATCTACTAATGGAAAAGATTTTGTGTGTGAGCAAGGAAGTCGCGTTGGGTTTGGAATATATTGCAGCCTTTACTCATCTGGGCCTGAAAGAAAGGGTGAGAGAGATGCTGGAGTGGGATCAAAATGACTAGGAGGTCTGGAGTGATCAAAAGAACGCTTATCTTTAATAACCGACTTTCAAAGTATAGGAACACCCACTTCTTTGAAGACAGGCATGCAATCTCCCTCTGTCCTTTCAAGAATAATTTTACATAATGATTGGAGAAGAGCTATGAGATGATACCTCCTGCAAATCAACTGTGTTTAAATATATAATTTTCAATTGCATAGTATTCACGTGTATAAAAATAGATGACATCTTGGGTCGGCAAATGAGCTTCTCTAAATCCTTTTTGCACATGGCCACCAATAGCATGATTTAAATTTCTTTCATAATAGATTAATATCTTTAGCTACAATTTAAATCTTTAGGTTATTGAGATAGCGGTGGGAGTGCAGTATTGACAGCAACAGTGCTGTTACAGTCATAGCAAAGATCTGTGTGACTCCTTTTTTGTTGACATCTATAAAATTTGTAAAATTTATAAAATATAATTGGTGGCGTGTAGAACGTTAGCATATGTCAAACTCATTGATCTTTTTTCACATTTTGACATTGGCGCGAGAGCTCTTCCTTTTTCCTTTCTTTTTTTTTTTTTTTTTAAGTAAGCTCATTATAGATGTGGGAGGAAAAGATAAGCCATTGCTGATTCTGTTAAATAAAAATTGCTCTTTTTTCATCATATTATTCTGAGTCTTTACAGTGATTATTCTTGCTTTTAGCTAAATAACCAGTGAGTAAATGAGTTAGGTTTTCAATCTTCTTATGTCAAGCACTATTTAAGAATTTAAAATATGCTTTCATATACTTCCTGTAAATTAATCTGTGAATATGTAAACTAAGAAGTTTTAGAGCTGGGGGTCATGTTTGTTAAGCTCGTTTACTTCTTATTAGGGCTGGAGTAGAGGTACTGTTTAATGAATTGGAAATCCCTGAAGAAGAATTTTCATTTGGCAGATCAAAGATATTCATCCGCAACCCAAGAACAGTAAGTGAGCAATGTCTTCGGCAAAATCAAGCTGTCGTTCATGAGGATGGCCTGTTACAAACTGCGTAATTCACTAGCTGGTTACTACAGATTTTTCTAGATATGGTGCTTTGCTGTGTTGCCTTGAAAGATAGCATTGAAAAAGGCACTTTTTAATATTAGAGCTGGTACAATTGGTGTGAATTAAGACTTTGCAGTAGCTGTCAGCCTGAATTTAATGTAACTTCTGTGCAACAAACGGCATCTGTGCCACAAACGTTGCTGATGTAGCTGCCTGTAGCTCTGGAGATGAATAAAGCAAAAGGCATCTGAAGGGGGGCTTGAATGACAGAGAGATTTCTCTTGCAATAGCACTGCTTATGGGTTTTTTTCTGCTCTCTTCTCCCTCGCTGTTTTTCTTCCAATGTCAAACAAAACCCTACAAACCCCCACACCCAGCTCTTCAAACTAGAAGATCTGAGAAAGCAGCGGCTGGAGGACCTGGCTACTCTAATCGAGAAGATTTATAGAGGTTGGAAGTGCCGCACACACTTCTTGTTGATGAAAAAAAGCCAGATTGTGATTGCTTCCTGGTACAGGAGATACGCGGTAAGATACTGTCCTTATTAAATGGGTGTGGGGTTGTGTCTTCATCATTTAATACATTTTTTCGTAGAACCTTGCTGCGGTATTTCATGCAACCTTCATACAATATTTTTCCTTGATATATATATGGAGAAGTGCTGAAAGAATTCAATTTTATGTTAGTATTTCAGTACCAATAACATGCATAAAGACAATTCTGTAGAGCAATATTAAGCGTTTACATTGTGCTTCTGCTTAAAATATTAAAAAGCTCACCAGAGTCCGTTAGCTCCAGGAGAGCAGGACTTGGTGGCCCAGCTGGGAAGAGTCTGTTTCATTCAGCTGGAGCGCTATGCTGCCTGGCAGTTACAGGGCTTTCAAAACAGATGGTTAATGTGTGAAAAAAAATGTTCAGTAATATACATGTGCGATTCTGTGGAATTCAGTCATTCCTAAGGCTTTTTGTATTTTTGCCTTTTTTGGAACCTTTGCATCTGAGGCTCGACAATGCTGCTTGGGAGCATCCCAGGGATTTGTTTTAATGATAGCTCAGAAGTCGTATAGTTCAGTATTGCTGCTGAAACAGTTCTAAAACAGTTCCAAATCTGTTTGTAGACTGCGTATTCCATGTCATGAACTGAACGGTACTGTTATATGGCTCGTGTTTCTTTTCTTCAGTTAGTAAATAACATTGACCCAAAACCAGCAAATCTTTTCTAAGTTTTGAAACAATTACTACACAGCTGCATTTTACTAGTGTGTGCATATCCAAAAGCTTGATGAAATATAGGATACGGAAAGAAAGCATCTTCTTAAACTGCAAGTTGTAGAATGACAATCACTGGTTTTTAGTCAACGAGCGCTTCTGTTTGGCGTCTTGAAAGCCATCAGTGTTTGGTTCAGTTGTCTTGGATAATTAGAAGTACAGGTCATTTGGAAGAAATAGGAATAAATGCTTTTTTACTGTGAAAACTCTTCTCTCTGAACTTCCATGACCGAATGCACCGCTTCTACAAACAACATGATTACAGAATTGCATCGTGCCCACATGGCTTCATTATGATCTCAGACAATCTTAATGATTTGAAAATAGAGTTGCCACAGCTAGATTGGCACAACGTTTAATGTGAAGAAAGGAAAACAAATATGTGACCATATTTACATCATTAACTGTAGCCCTTTATTGGTTCACTGGTGAACTGTGGCAGCAGTTGTCTTTGAATGGAGGATGAAACCATAGCAAAACTCTCAGAATTCCTTATGGGTGACAATAAAAATGCTCCCTCAGCCTCCTCCTGTAGATGGAGGGCACTATTCTCCTAACCCAACGTGACTGTTAGGCGCTGTGATTTGGAGTGTTTCCTAAGGAATTCCTTGCGTGAACCAAGCTTTTTGACAACTCCTTCTGCTGGAGGCTTGGCCAAAGGATCTGCAGACACTTGCCTGTTTGTTCCCTTGCAAGGCATGACGGATGTCAGCCATGGCATGAAAGTGGCCTCGGGGGGATGCTGGCTTGCAGAGATGTTCACTGCCATTGAGTGGGCTGACTGTGCGGTCTAAAAGCCTTGTTGCAAAGTCTGTCAGCTGTTGTTCACTTAGCAGTATACTAGCCACTGGTCTACTGGAGGTCTGAGCTTTTTAGGAGGAAAATGCTCGGCTCTCTGGGAAATTTAATGTTCTGACTGGCATACTTGAATTCCAGCATGTTATTCTGGAATCCATGGGTTCTCTTTTTTCCTCTTCCTAAGTTATCATCAGCATTTGGTATTATGAAGGGACTGTGGGTAATAGGAACAGCACAAGTCTTATGAAAAGATGGCAAAAAGCTTAGCCAACGAACCTGAGCATTTGTGATGGTTTGTATGCTACCCTGTCGGTGGGACAGACAAATAAAGCTGCTACTGTTAGTGTTTAATCCATGTCACTTTTGTGCTGCTGCTGACCGTGAACTTAGTGTTTCTGTACACAGAGGGTGACATTGTCCGTGCAGCGTTGTTGATGTGCTTTGTTTCCCCTCTGGTTGAGTACAGAATCTACACTCTCATCCGCATGATGAAAAATTGTTCATTTTTTACGTTTAGTGCTTGTATCCTTAATCGTATTTTCAAATGTTAGTAACGAATGTTTTATCACACAGTGTTTTGCAGTTGCAAATGTTCTAAGTATCACATATTTACTTCCAATACAGCAACAAAAAAAGTATCAGAAGATAAAGAGTTCGGCTATTATAGTTCAGTCTTACATCAGAGGATGGAAGGTGAGTTTTCTGTTGCAGCTGTGTCTGCACGGGGAGGTAAGGAGCGGGTCAGGAAACACATTCCAAACGCACTGAGCCTCCCGACTTCCACGCCAGCTCCCACCGAGCTGGGGCTGTGCCGCGGCTGCTGTTAAATGTTTGCCTTTGCCATGAAGAGGTGGGTTTGGGACATCTGTGTGCAGCCTGGGCTGGCTGCATGTCCCTGCAGATGGTGCCCGTGGGTGGCTGGGACGATGATAGCTTCTGGGTTGTCCTTGGGCCGTCTTCTGCCGGAGAATTTGGCCAGAGGTGCCCGCTTCACGTGTGTCAATGAGGGAGCCTGATGTTCACAGCAGATGGAGGTACACGCAAGCGGGCAGCCCAGCAGCTCTGGAGCAGGGTTCTGCCGCTGGGCTTAGGGAAACTGTGACGTGGGACTGATGTGGAAGAACTAAGTTGTGGTTGGAGGTTATTTTATGGTAAACAGGATGCTCAAAGAATGAACAAGATGGAAAGCAGGTTGAAAATAGTTTAGGTCACCTGGGCAGTATGTTGCTGGGGTGAAGCCTTCGATTCTGTGTGTGCTTGGCGGAGGGGTGGCAGCGCCCTGTGCTCAGCCTGTGCTGGGCGAGTACTTTGTGCTGTGTGCCCGTCCTCTGCCTCAGCTGGCTACAGCTTGGCTGCTTCTCTGAGAGCTTTGTACTTCATGAAGGGGTAATCCTGCACCTGTAGTAGAGGCTTAAGGAGTGATGCTGAACTACCAGGTAAAAATGCAGTTAACGGCTCACAGGAAAGTGGCCACAGTGCTTAAAGAAACTACTGCTGTCCAGCTTCAGAGAAAAATGTTTTCTTGTTAACCATCTGCCACCTCACAAAATGTGGCTTTTTGCTCTGTTCAGGGAAGAGAGGACTGCCTTTAATTCTAGAGTCAGTTCCCTTGCTCTCAGGTGGGGAAGGAGGGGGCTGCAGTTACTAGCTGTAGGTGTGAACAGCCCTCTCCTGCCCAGAGGGTTTTAAAGTTTGCCAACAATAAGCTAGCATCATTTGACAGTGCTATTTTTCTTGATTTTTTTTTTTACTTTGTCTTTATTTTGTTTAAATGAGTTAAAAATACCCTTCCAGTCCAACTGTTGACATGCTGTCTTTTCCCATGAGCATTATTTGAAGAAAACTGGGTAAAAGCATCATCTCATCTTGAGTTACGGTTTTCCATTTCTCACTGGAGAACACGCTTGTTTGTGGTAGTGCTGCCCTGGGTAAAAGCCTGGTGTGACCTCAAGTGTGACCTGAAGCCAGGCAATTTATTCTTTATTGCAGTGTAAATGGCTAGGACGTACACCGTGTGGAGCAAAAGCATTGTTGCCGTTGTACAGACAGACACATAGATATCTTGGGTGATGCAGCAAATCTGGGAGACAACTAACCATTGAGCTGAGATCCCCTGCACTGCCCATCCCGAGCTCTCACTGCGTGCAGAATCCTCCCGGGACCAGCGGACGTTAGGCTGCGTAGCATTTATGAATTTATTTGCTTGGAGATTTGGAGGCGTTGTTGGTTTTTTTGGTTTTGCCTAGATTTATAGGTTGCAGTGCCCTAGTTGAAAATCATTAAGAAATGATAGTAATTTTTTTTTTTTAATAAAACAATCTTTTTCAATGGTTTACAGGCTCGGAAACTTCTTCGGGAACTTAAACATCAGAAGCGTTGTAACGAGGCTGCCACAGTAATTGCTGCTTATTGGCATGGTACCCAGGTAAGAGAATGGCAACAAATTGTGCACTTAGTTGTCCCTACATAGACTGAAGAAGGCCCATCAGGATAAAGTTATCTGGGCATATTTTCAGTGGCTTAAACTGCTGATTTTTTTCTTCAATTATTTAAATTGTTTTGGTTGTTTGTTTCTCTTGCTGCTAACATTCTTTTGCTGGTGCAGTCTGGGAAGCTGGGACATGCTTTAATATTTGCTGTTTGTAGTGACTTGTTTCTTTCTTTCTTTCTTGCACCACTGGGGACTTGCAGTAACCTTTTCTTTCCTAAGCTTTTCTATATCCCATTTTCAAATGCATCACAGGCGCGAAGGGAACTGAGACGACTGAAGGAGGAGGCTAGAAATAAACATGCTATTGCTGTTATTTGGGCTTACTGGCTTGGATATAAGGTACTTCATGCATATATCACATGCCCCCCTTCATTACCCAACAGTATCAACATTTAATCAGTAGTACATAGTGAGATGTGATGACTAATACGATTGACTTAGGTAATAGAGCATGATCATTGATTCCTTCCATTTCCATTCATGCCACACTTAATAAATCTGACAATGTCTTGTACGTCAGTTTTTTGTAGGGTAGGAAATTCTCTGCATGGCAACCAACTAGTGATTTGCACTAACAAGCCATTAGACTAGATTAAAAACGACTAGACTGCCGTATTCTCAAAATAGGAAATGCATTTAACTAAATGTAAATATGCGAAGCATGGTTTGCAGGGGGAAAGGAGGTTGGGGGGGTTTGCTGTGTTTCCCACCCCCCGCCCCCCTCCCAAGAAGTGCTTTCAGTGACACTGTGTTAGTGATCCAGCTGAGGTTTTCCCCAGGCTGTGTATTCTGCACCCTGGACAGTCTTCATTTACAAGTTCAAACCAAGGCTAGTAAGTTCTACTAAATATTAATTTTAATTGGTTTAATTGATTCACTGGCTGTGATTTGAACCAGTAAGAAAATTTCAGTAAGTTAAAGCGCAGTTTTATGACCTGATCTTTTAGCAGTAAATGATGGTAGTTTGCAATTCTAAACTTCCAGCCCTAGAAAAATCCCAGGAATTCGAGCATCAGCTGTTTGTTTTCAGAAGCAAAGTCCCACTGAAAGATTCTTACTAATCCCCAGCCTGCTGTTGTGGGTTATGTGAACATAGGAAATGCTGTTCACTAGAGGCCGAAAATATATTGGCTTTAATTAATAAATTTGTAATTTAGTTGAAAACCATATTCAGTAAATACATTAAGTTGAAAATGTTTTCCAGTTGTTATTTAGGTTGGAGGGGTGGTGGTAGGATGTTGTCAGAACACCTTGCCAACTAGATGGAGAAATGTGCTCAAATTACATCTGGAGTATAGTGCTGAGTTTGACCTTTGCTATTTTGATATAAATCTATTAGATTTCTAATGAAATGGCAGCCCTGGGAATCCACACAAACATGTATGGAATTTCCCTTGTACTAGAGACACTCTGGAACTTTTCAGTTCTAGCTTGATATTTAGGTAGCTGTGTAATTGGACAGACTCACTGTTTCCCCTGTGGTTGTTTCGATGCAATACATCGGTAAGTTATTTTATTTTTAACCAGAGGTCCTTTCACCCCCAAAATCGCTCAGCACTGCAGAAGTGGTACTTTCTTTCCTAGATTTAAGATATCCTTCAGAATTAAAAAGGACACATCTGGGAAGTGGATGCAATAGTGTTACCTGTCTTAGAGCTCCTCGTTTAAATATTTAGTAGATTTGGATAGTTTTTAACATATTTCAGTAGTTATTTTTACCAGTTGACTCACAGGAATTTCAGGCAAAAATTACATCTTTATTCCTTAAATTATTATAAGTAATCAAAATAGAATAATATATATCTAAAGATAATAATCTAAAAAGATAATAATCTAAATTGAATTAAGATTAGAAAAAGAATTACAGTATCCGATAAGAGGGAGAATTGGTGTGATTTTTTTCTCTTTTCCCAGGGGAATGCTGAAAACAAAAGTTTCTGAAATTTATTGTCAGAAAACTTGCATTACCAAAAAAAAAAAAAAAAAAGAAAGAGAAAAAAGGAAAGCTGTAGACCTGAAGTACTCCTTCCTTTTCACAAGACAGACAAACTTAGCTTTGCAGAGCCCTTGTTTTCACAGCACTGTGCAGTAGGAGCGTTTGTCCCAGGCAGATCAGTGAGAGCACATTCTGTGAGTCCAGGTTAACCCCCGCACCTGACCCAGGTTTTAACCCGCCCAGCTGTGCCGGGGAAGCGCCGCTGGCACGGGCTGGCACCCGCTGTTGCACCGCTGCTGATGGCATGTATCCCGACATGGGCAGATGCGTGGCTAGAGCTGCGGTCACCAGTGCTGTCAGACTGGAACTCTTGGTTTTACTTGGCTTTTATCATCAGATAACTGAATAACAAATGCCCTGGTATCTCCTCAAATGGGAGATGCTGTGAAGTTGCCCACGCTTGCCTTTGTGTTTAGAATTGCAAATGGCTTTCCTAAACCGGGAAGGATTGATGAAATGTAGGTGGGTGCCTGTCTCTTTGCCCATGAGGAAGGCACTGGGTTTGGGGGGGTGGGAGGGTTACCCCTTCATTCCATAAAGACAGACTGGAGAAGATTATTAACCAGGCTAGAGAATTTTTTTTTAAGGTACATAAAGATCAAAATAAAAAACACCCTCCGGAATGAAAGCCCTCACCACAGTGCCGGTAATTCATCCTTACATACCTGCTTTCAGAATTGATTCTGCCCTGGCCAGGCACTCACGAGTGGAAGAAGTGACTCGATAGGGAGATTTTAGTAGGTCTTGATTTTCATACGCATCCTTTTGGTCACACAGCTGCAGGCAAAGGTCTCCATTAGAATCGAATTAGGAGATACCTACCGCTGGCTGCGAGCTGTGCTCGGACGAGGAGATGGAAACGTTGGCAGTGAATAATGGGGCTGACAAAGTTCTGACCTCTGTGTGCCCCTTACGCAGCATTGGAGGCTCTTTTTGACCTCCTCTGTGGCTTCACACCGATCCACACTGACACGTTGGGTTTTCAAGGTTAAATGCTGTTCTTCCACCTTTCCGTGTCTTGATTGTAAGTTGGCTGTCCTGTTTAGGAGAAGCCTTTTCCTGGTCGTTGTGCTGTCTGCATCGGGCTGTCTCTTTTGTTCACTATCTGAACCTTTTAGGCTCGAAGGGAGTTGAAACGCTTGAAGGAGGAGGCTAGGCGTAAGCATGCTGTTGCAGTCATTTGGGCTTACTGGCTTGGACTGAAGGTACTTTCTCAAACCCTCTCATCTGTCAACATGAACTCAATAAAGTGTGGCATCTTACTAACACTTAATAAACAAGCGGTTGTGTGGGCTTACTAGCAGGGATGGTTTTTACACAGAATTGCGTTGCTTGATTTTGTCATGGATTTTACTGAAACATTCCTGAGCTGAAAACGCCTCATTTACAGCAGTATTGAGGCACCAGGTGTTTTTTGTCCTATTGGGAATTTGAAGCAAAAGGCAAATGTCAGATTAAAGGGACTGTGTGACGGTTGTTGGCTTAAAAACCTGACCTACGTTGGCAAAGATCCTATCCCGAAAGATTACAAGGATGTATTTTCTTCTTGTGACCTCTGCTTGTTTGAGTGGGAAGCGGGGTGCAGCTGTGTGCCTCCACTGCTGCTCACGCTCAACCCCTGCCCAGCGTCGAGGGCACGGCGCAAAGCTAACAAAAACTAACGTCCTCTTGCCTCCGTCAGCCTTTCTCGGCCACAGCATTGCATGCACTTGCCTATGGCTTGTGGCAGCCATGAATTCCAGAAAATTGAGATGTCCAAGGGTCTTTTGGTTTCTGTCCCTTGCTTTCAAGGACTGGTTGGCAAGAGAAAACACATTTGTAATCTGGAAGAATGTAGTTCTGCTCTGTAAGTAGACGATGAAAATGGCATCTTGAGATGTTTTGGATCTGTGCCCAAACGATTTACATGATCCAGCTTCCAAACATCATTGTGCAGACGCAGTCCTGAAGAGCTGCGGAACCTGAATCCCTTCTGTCTGGCTGGGTGGCACTTCTGCTAACAGGGATAGCACAGGCTACGGGCGTGTAAAAGGGAGCAATTCGCTTGATAATGCGAAGTCCAGCTTCGTATTCTCGTATACTTACCCGAACAGTGATGAAATGGGGAAAATAGTTACAAAGCATATCATTCTATATAATATATTATGTATATAAAAAATTCCATTACAATACCCACACGGAAACGAGAGCTGGAAATCCAAAGGAGCCATTTTAAGAAGTCCTTCTGCAGAACAGAATCACACTTTAGGTACTACTGCCAAAGCAGGTCTGTTTTTAGGATTTCAAAACAAGAACATGTCCCTCCTGAGAGAACTCAGAGGCTGTTTTATATCAAACAGCAGCATTTCAAGGAAAACTGGTGAATCCAAAAATCTTTAAGGCACATTGCAGCAGGAGTATGTTTCCACCTGTCTGTGCTGTGGCTTTTCAAAGTATTTTTTTAAATAGTGTAAACAGCACTTCCATCTCACCTGGCAGGCGCAGTTTTTTCTGAATAAGGTCATAGGCTGTGATTGCAATATATCACTGCTGCCACAGGCAGTTCTCATTTGATGGCAAAGTATTTTCACGCATGACATTTCCAGGTGAAGATTTAAAGTCGATACAAGTGATCAAGATTAAACCATTAATTCCTGAGTCTTTTTTTTTTTTTTTTTTTTTTTGATTGTACAAGAAGTAGATGTTAATAGCGTTTGTGGTACTTCCGAGATTTAGGCTTTTCTGGAACGGCTTGCATTTCCCAGTGCTTGCTTTGCAGCTTCCCTGCAGCGCCAGTAGGATGTGGGGTGGGGGTGTTAGTCCCTTTGTTCCAAATTAATTTGCACACCTTGCAGCTCACGAAGAATTATGTAAAGCAACATCATTAAAGAGAGTCTATGAGAACGTGGTGAGATTTGGGATTGGTTGTGGTTGGAGTGGCTTTGAGTGTGTTAATTTCCATCCCTGAATAATAAATAAAGGATGTACGTTAATTACAGAGCACTAAACTTTACAGAAAACCAGTGAATAAGAATACTTTTTCTTACAAAGTGAAGTGGAAAAAGTTATGTGCATACAATGGTGACAGATGAATGCTGTCAGTTTTGTTGATGCATCTTAATGTGTAATTAAGCAAAACCGATTTATCTCTGGGGGATTTTTTAATCCCAGAACAGTGACAGATTCTTGCTTTCATAATGCTGGCTGATTTTAAAATGCATCACCCTCAGTACGGGGCAGAAGGTGTGCCAGGGTAAGCTGAGGGACCTTTTTCTTTATAAGTCGATGTGGGTTTTTCCCTCTATGGGTTTTCCTCGATTTGCTGGTTACAGTGAGCTCGGTAACACACAGCGAGCGAGCTAAAACCACAAAATTTGCTCTGGGGTAAATTATGCAAAGCCACGATGTTTTCTCTGATTTTTTGTTCCAAACTTGTAGCAGGTGTGTTGCAAACTGTGCCAAAGTTTGAGGAAAGCTGGGGGATGTTTCAGCTAAGGTGATGTGAGCCTGGGCTTCACATCGAACAGCAGACCAGTTGTGCTCTCCCTCAGACTGCGTTTGCCAAAGGGAGGAATTTCAATACTGTGCTAATTAGCACTGATAGAAACAGGAAGGGCAAAAGCAGTACTCTGAAACCTGCATTTACATGCATGTATTAAAAATTAGTATCACCCACAAAAAATGGTTTTCAGTGATCACTTTTTTTTATATATTTCCCCCCTCCCCCCCCAATTCTAGAAACAAATACCAAGCTTGCTGACATTAAGCGACCTTTGTGTTGATTCTCTGCTCTTACCAAGCACCAAAACCCTTTTTTTTTCCTTTTGGAATGAAGACTGCTTGTGTGAGAAGAGTTTTTTCATGCATAAGGCTGTTTGGGGGGGGGAAGGAAATCCCTTTGTTATTATAGAAAACTCTGTGTATTAAGAATCTTCAAAGAGAAAAATTAGAAACAGTTCATCAGTTAACTGTGTAATTAACATCAGTTCAGTGTCTCTTCAGACACAATAAAACGTGTGTCACTGACGATACCTCACTTTTTCCAGTCTGACTTTATGCAAAAGCTTTATGAAAATGGAGTCATGCTGTGAATTCAGCCATATTTGAATAGCTTGCCTTTTCCGAGGAGAGTGTTTCAAGTTCTCTGTGAAATTTGCAAATGACTGTTCTCAGGTCAGGCGAGGTAATTTTCTGACCTCTTGGTTCATGGTCTGGTTCATGTATTTTAAGTGTGCCCGGTTCGTGTTTCTGTTTCAGGGAACATTTTGCATGTTTGTATGCTTTTATACTATTTTCTTCCATAGAGCTTTATAAAAATGTACCTGTGCAAACAAATCTGTTCTCCATACCCACTTTGAGGGTTTGTTTTACTTTTCAGGTCCGTAGAGAGTACAGGAAATTCTTCAGAGCCAATGCTGGAAGAAAAATTTATGAATTTACCCTTCAGAGACTTGTATGTATACATCTGTACAAAGCACATGTAGATTTTCTGTGTTTAAAATCGTTTTATAGCAAAGTAACAGCTGTAGTTTGGCCTTGATCATCTTTGTAAGGAAAGGTCCAAGCTCAACATATGGAAAATTGGCAACTTAAATATTCTGATGTGAGGAAAGGATGGTGATAGTGTTTTGAAGTTGTGGGAATGGTGCTAACTAAGCATTTGCCACACTTCTGTGATATCTAAATCTGTGTTTCTCGATATACCTGGCTTTTAAAATCCATATTCAGGTTTAGGAAAGCTTAGCGTTGTGGTTTGGTAACTGTGCTTTTAATCACAGAGCATCTGCTTTTCCTTGCTTGTTGACATAACTCTGGTATTTGAACATTAATAAAACATCTTGCTTCAATTTTATCACAGATGCAAAAATACTTCCTGGAAATGAAGAATAAGATGCCTTCTTTATCACCGATAGATAAAAACTGGCCAGCGAGACCTTACCTTTTCTTGGATTCAACTCACAAGGAGCTAAAGAGGATTTTCCACTTGTGGAGGGTAGGACACATTCTGGTCCAGTCTGTACAGAGCTTCATCACATCATTTCCAGTAGTTTTGTTCATGAAGGGCCTATTTTTAGAATGTATTTCTTCCCTTTCCGGCCAGGATGGTTTTATTTCTTTGGAAGAAGTAGGGGTTTGATTATTGTCTTTGGCCTACGAGGGGTACAGCTGTCCTGCCTGCCCCTTCCTGGGGCTAGGGAGAGAAGATTGCTTCCTGACATCAGCTTTTAACTCGACACTAAAGCAGTATGCCTGTTGCCTGTTAGTTGGCAGCTTATAATACTTGTGTCCGTGGCCAGGACTGGGACTAGCTCTTAGACAACCATTGGAAACACGGGGTGGAATTTTTTACTTGTGAACTGTGGTTAGCTGAAATTTGGTTTGGATCCGCGGATGGAGAGAATGGTGAGAATCTGTGTAAGTGCTGATGAGACGTTTTAACCTTGTGGGCTGTGTTTTCTGTGAGTTGTCGAGGAACAGATTTTCTTTCTGAGCCTGCAAAACTCATCCTCTCAGCTGTGTTTTGTTCTTTCTCCCTGCTTACAGAAACTTCCACAATCGTGGAACTATATTTATGTTTCTGCGAACCCTTTTAGCACAGTCTTCCAGAAACTGGTATCTGATGGATTAAGCTCATGTCCAAATGCAACATGCTTAAGTGAGATGTTTTTGATACTTCTGAATTACACCAAAACCGGTATCTAGAATGGGTGGGGAGATAAACACCTCTGCTGCTCGTTAGTGTGCCACAGTGGCACGTAGGATGGTGCTGAGTCACTTCAGAAGTATACAAAGAATGTGCATTTTGAGCGATAAGCAAACATTAGCCTGTGGTGCTGTTGCTTCAGATTAGATTGGGAAGGATAATGTTTTGGTGTGTGTAATAAATCGTGTTTTGTAGTGTAAGAAGTACAGAGACCAGTTCACAGATCAGCAGAAGCTTATATATGAAGAAAAACTGGAAGCAAGTGAACTTTTCAAGGACAAGAAGGCTTTATATCCAGCCAGGTAATGACTGACTCCACTGCTTTTACTGTACAACACGTTCAGTATCCTTACAGAGATTTAGGAAACTAAGCAAGATTTTGCTTTTTATCTTAAGCAGGAAGGTGCATTTTCCTTGCTGGACAATGTCCCTCCACTGTTTTACTTTACAATCCTGGAAACTGAGCTCAGTTTGCTTCTAACACAGAGGTTGTTGCAGCCCGCTGATCCCGCGATGCTGAGCGCTTCTGTCCAGGATACACAATATGGTGTTGTTCTAACCCCTTGTGACCTGTTCACATCGTAAAAGTTTGGAGAGCTTGTAGAAGGGAATAACTCTCACCCTTTCCCCTAGTTTCCATCACGCTGGTTCCCGCAGCCGATAACTGCCGAGTGAACTGTAAGTTGAGGCGTGCTGGGGAGCTCTTCTATGTTTGGACTCGGTACATTCAGCGTCACACTTTCATATGAAGACTAGGTAATTTAGGAGTTAGGTACATCGGTATATATCTTTTTGAAAGGATGCTTTAAAAAAAAAAGTGCTTAGAAGTTAATTTCCATTTAAACTTTATTTTTTAATCGGAGACTTTTTCAAAATGTGAAATCTCTGCAAATAAGCTTTTTGGTGTCTCGGATTATTGAGTTCTTAAAACCTGATAAATTCTTGTCATTATTATCTGTGGAGCTAGCGTTCTTCAAAAAAGTGCAGTGGTATCTGATTTTACTTCAGGAGTGCACATTTTTTCAAATTTTGCATGCAGTAAGGCTGACGAGGGAGATCCGATGTCCTCAAAAGGAGTGGAATTGGACATTTAAAGTAAATATGGGCTTAGAAATTGTATTTTTCTTGAAAACAAAGGTCTTGTCCATCTCGGGAGAGTTTTCTTGAGAAGGCGTCGTTTGAGGTGAGCAGGAGAGAGGCACTGTGAAGCGAGGCTCGCTGGAGGGAGAGGCAGGAGTCTGCAGCAGGAGGAGCGCGGCTCCATGCAGGGGCGAGCTCTGCCGGCTGTTCCTGTGCTTTACTGGTTTGCTTTGGTGTCATTTGTTATTGAGACGTTTCCTTTTTTCCTGTAACAGGCTCAGTAGATGTTTTTCTTTCTTCCCTTCAGTAGATCACTTATTTAACGGCTGGGTATGTTAGTTTGTGGTTTGATCCTTATTTGCTTTAGGATGTCTTTTTATCCTGCTGGGAAAAGAGGATACTGCCTTTGGACTTTTCTAGGAGCAAGCAGGGGTTTTTGCTCTGAGTCGTTATACATCTGATCAACGTATTGCTCCTTGGGAAGGAAAGAATTTTATTTATATCCCTGCTTTAGTACTTTTCACACCAAGACCGAACAATGGAATAATATACAGCAAAATATATATCCGAGTTACTTTTATCCAAGACATTCTTAAGTGGGGTAACATGTGGTAGGGGGTAACTGTTGATTCCTTTAGTTTTAGCTCCTAAGTCATCATCATTTGATTAGGGACAAAGTCCACAGGGAATCTACTGTTTTGGTGACTATGGTTTCATAATGTTAATTAATAAAAACAAACAAAAACGCCAGCTCCAACATGAGCTTTCCCCACCCTGCACTCATGTAGAAACATTTCCATCTGTTTTTGTCTCGCATTCAGAGCTGATTAGCTCCTGTCGGGCTTTTTATCGGCCTAAGGGTGGAGGAAACGACTGTATAAAGTTTCTGATTAGTTACTATGATAATGAGTCATTGGATGTGGCTAATTTTCTGTGCATAATATAATTAAAGAACAGAAAGGGACTTCTTTTGAGTACTAAAAGACCAGTACCCTTCCTTTTCTCCCCCCTGCCCCGCATGCCAGAGGTACACCTCTAAAGTCAGGGAGGGCTGGGCTCTCCCCTTGGCAAAGCTTTGCCTTGACTACTTTGACTGTAATTTAATCAAAGCGATTAAAGTGGCTTCCAAACAAAGCAAGCAGCAACTGTGCGTGCCAGTTGTTAACTGCTGGCGAAGCTCTTGCTGTCCCCTCCCCCTGAGGTGGGTGAAGATGGAGCGATGGGCAGGCAAGGTCCGGAGGCAGGCCTGGGTCACGGCTAAGGAACGCGGCAGGTCCCGAGGGCAGGCTCCTGTCTGTCACTGCGGAACACTGTCAAAGTGCGTCCGACTGTGGAAACAGGAAAGAAAACTTCAGAGACTGTTACTGGTGATTTTAAATCAAAATTGATTGTATATGCAAGGATGTACTTGTGTCAGACATCCGTAGCAATTTGGCCCGTTTAATTGGAAAACGTTCCCAGAGCAAGGGAAAAAAAAAATCCTATTACTGTCTTCGGTGATAAATTTCTCTTTAGGCGCCATCATCATGCTGTTAATATATACAGGATTCTGTCTCTAATACACATAGTCTTTCTTACTGCTCCTCTTTTTTTGCCTTTCCTCAGGGATAATGTGCTGGGAGATATATCTGTGCTACTCTGTAGCAGTTCCCAAGTTACTTTCAGCTGACGTGGTTTGCCGGCACGGCACCGGTGAACACCGACACGGCTGCACGGTGGTGCCGACCAGGGGTCCGGGGGCAGAGCGCACTGCGTGAATGCACGCTGTGTTAAAAGCCCCATTTGCGTTCGCTTATATAATTATTCAGTTGTCTAATTATCATTAATAATTCTACACAATACTATATAATAATATTATAATATAGTACTGCTATATTAGATATATAATACCTAACAATAACAGCATTGCTGTCGCTTGAAACAGGTAGAAATTGTAAGTAGCGGTTTCTGGGTCATGTTCTTTTGTTAAAAATGAAGCAGCAAACAGCTTTCCGTGGCAGAGGGTGTATCAAAGCTTCAGGAAGCTTCTGGCGCTATAGAGTCATTGAAGATGGTGTTTGGTGCATCTCCTGGCCCCACAAAGCCTGAAGCAGACTGTGGCTGTTTCAGGAGGCTTGCTTTTTCCCCGAGATTCATATTTAATTCGTGGGTTTTTGTCTTTTTCTTGGGCAGTGTTGGGCAGCCGTTCCAAGGAGCTTACTTGGAAATCAGCAAGAACCCCAAGTACAAAAAACTTAAAGATGCTGTGGACGAAAAGATCATTATTGCCGAAGTTGTGAATAAGATCAATAGAGCCAATGGGAAGGTAATAAGATGGAATTGTTTTATCTGGAAAGGTAGATCATGTTTGTTATAAATCAACTGTGGGAGACTTTCTTTTTGTCATCTAAACAGTCTAAGGATTTTTCAAAATGCCTTTTTTTTTAAGGACAAGACTGGAAATGTTGGATCCATGTAAACTGGTGATTTTAAACACCTTGTTTGCTTAAAAATGCATTTCCTTCAATGTAATGTGCTAAAAATTACCTAAGTTTAAACACCTGGTTTAAATTTACAGAAGGATTACTAATGTTTTGTTTGGGTTTGTAGTTTTCAGCAACTTTTCCAAACTAAAACATCATCTCACCAACTGGTAACAGGACCGTAATGATTCACAACTAAATGCAGTCTCTGCACCAAACTCAGATCTCCTGTTTGCCAACTGAAGAAAATAAATATTTAGAGAATATTATTCTTGTTCAAGTATTTAGAAAACTTAACCTTTCCAGGTTCACACTGATCTTCAAGCTCCTGATCATCACATTTCATTAGGTTTTAAAACTCTTGAGTACCATACTCTGCTAGCTTTGCCTGTCTTCTGACTGATACCAAAAGCTTTTTGGAATGAAGAGGCAAGTTTCTTGTATCATTTGAATAAAGCTGTTAAATGTGCTGGGTACTTTTTTACTCTGCCAGCACAGAACTTGTTTTGCATTTAAATTATACTCATTAGAACAGGGCGTATTATCCTCCCTTAGTAAATGTCATTGTTTTCACTGTATCTGTCTTAATATTAGAAGTAGTAGATCTCAGCTTCTCAAATGCAGAAGTCATTTATGCATTTGTAAAAGGGAAATTAGGTTGCCTGTTGTTGATGCCAAGTTAATTTTCCGGTTTAGAAAAAACTAATTAAATGAAGACAGTATCTTTCCTGTACTTGCATAGGCTACAGCTCTCAAGATTAAAAAAAAAATTAAGATTTTATTATTTAAAATTTTACAGGAGAAACAACTATAGGTAGATTTGAGTTCTTGTTTTCTCTTTATTATTATTTTCTAAGATGAATTTAAGAACATGCATTAAAAATATTTGTTGTTGGAAAATATGTTTATCCTCCTAAAGAATAATTTCAATAGAGAAAGGGAGGAGAACATAGCACTGAAAATACCTACTGGATCTGTGGTGTTCCGTGACGCAGTTTTGGTGGGTGACAGTGAGCAGTGAGGCTTGGCCCCGAGTTACCTCTCACTGGAAAGGTGCATTGATTCTCCTGGGATTGACAAAGGCCGAGAAATGAGGTTATCCTGATTTGCATAGTTTCTGCGTTTCAGTTTCCGAGTTCTATAACTGTAAGCTAGTCATTAAAGGAACTGTTTATACCTAAGTATATGTGCCAGAGTGAGTTAAGCTTCTCAATCTGTAATTAGACACGTAAATAAATTTGACCTGATTTTAACTGATCTGCAGCTTTTACTGAGCATCAGATGTTGATGATTACTAATGCGCGCCAAACTTATTAACTGTGTGAACTGCTTGGAGTCTCAGTAGGTGCCCAGTAAAGACCAGTTCTCTCTTTGCGTGGAAAATGGTTTGCATTTTTGTATTTTCACAGGCTACGTCCAGGATTTTCTTACTAACCAAAAATAACGTTCTCCTTGCGGATCAAAAATCTGGGAATATCAAGTCAGAGGTTCCACTGGGAGATGTTACCAAAGTGTCCATGAGCTCCCAAAATGATGGCTTCTTCGCAGTGCACCTCAAGGAGGTTGGTTACGGCTTTATAATACAATAATACGACTCTTTTGCATGCAGTGATGTAAAAATTGTTTATTAATTATCTTGTAGCATTAAAGCGTAAATATCATTAGCCTGTGGGTTTAGAAGTTCATTGAACTTTGCCGTATCTGCAGAAACTTTGATTTAAAACTACTGCAGCCAAGTAAGAACAGTTTTTATGTTATGAACGATGATTTACTTGTGAAAATCAAACTTTGTATTTCACTGTAACCTCTTCAGGATGGGAGTTTTCAGTTTGTAATACGGGCCTTTAATCTGGTTCAGATGCCTTGTGGCACTGTTTTCCGTTTTAGCTGCTCACACAATTCTTCCCAACACACTGGCAGAATATTTCTCTCTTTATGGGATGCCCAGAAATCCACACTATGGCACAGCTCATTTGGTTACTCAGTTCTAAAGAACTTAGTTCAGTGCTATACTTGCTTCACTGCACTCTTACCATGGCTCTGCTAGAATTTCTACTCTAGTTTAAATGGATTTGAAGAACTTCATATTAGTGTCTGTACTGGCCGCCTTCATCCTTATACTGGTGTGGGTAATTGGTTTCTGTTCCTATTGGAAAATCTTGCAAGCGTGCTGCAGTGTAGCCAAAAGGGGGATACAGAAATGCTGCCCTTGTGTAGGACAGATGAGGGTGACCCTTCTGTAGGGTGGGAAGGGGTTTATAATGTTTTCAACAGGTTTGTGGTGTCTTCGAGAGTGAATTGCATTTGGATCCTATACACTGCACCGCATCCCTATTTAATTTCCAAGTTTAAAGGCTCTTGTTCCATTGCACTGGGAAGAGAAGGCTCCTTGTAAAACCTCCTGCTTGGCTGGCATTTATTGTTTTTTGTATTCTAGGTTTTGGTGGTCCTAACTACTTTCCTGTTTCAGGGTTCGGGAGCAGCTGGTAAAGGAGATTTCCTGCTCAGCAGCGACCACCTGATTGAAATGGCCACCAAACTTTACCGCACGACTCTCAGCCAAACCAAACAGAAGCTCAACATTGAGATATCCGATGAGTACGTTTCTTGTTTGCTTAAAAGTGCATTTCCTTCAATGCAACGTGCTAAAAACGTTAGAAGAACAGAACGCTGTTGTGTAGCTAATGCTTCTTTTCTCTTAACAGCATTCTTGTAAATAAGGATCCAATTGTCAATGCGTACTTATTTCTAGCATTTATTTGGCTCTTATTTCTGTGAAAGCCATTGGAGAAAATGTGCTTTTCCGAAGGTAGTTTCAAACAGGGCTGTGAAGCAGAATTGCTGCCAGAGAACTAATTCAGAGATACTAGGTCTGAGAGAATCATTCTGCGTGTGACTGAAAAGCCCACGTATTCCTGTGAGATGTTTATTGGTTAGAGTGGACTCTGGTGAAAACAGAATGAAAAGCTCCTCCCCGAGTACATGTGTCACTGGTGCTGGTATTGCAGGTCTTTAAAACTCTGCCTTCTCTTTTGTGAAGGTGCAAAAGCGTATTCTGAAAATTCCTGCTGTTGGTGGTTGATCCACCTATCGTCGTTGTGGCTTCTTTGGTTGTTAAAAAGCTTTGTTTGATAAAAAGCTGGTGTCTCAAATTAGTACTTCCTTCTGCTTGGTGCAGTTTCATATTTTGGCCTTAGGTAAGGGCTGCACTTGCAGCGGTTATAGCTGTGGAATAAAACCGTGCGTGTGAACCCCTAGAGCCTGCTGAGTAAGAGTCCCTCGCTTCACCCACCACTGCTACGTGCTCGTTTGCTGTGTGAAGTGCCCCCAGATTTCAGCACTGTTGATTTGGTGGCCTTATTCATTCTGAATAAAGAAGAAAATTTGGAACCCTTTAACCGCAGTGAAATAAAATTTCTGTAGGCACAACCTGAACCTGTTAGCTGGCTGCAGTGCACTGCTTGTATTCTAGAGTCACCATGGCGAGTACAGTTTATATCCGCCTGGATTTTTATTTTAAGGCTGATTTTGCTCCTTCCTTGAAAACGATATCTGCCTTTTCCCGGTGTTCTGTTACCAGCTGGGATTTAATTTGCTGAAGGGTGTGTGTTGTAGCCTCTAAAAGAGTGGGGCTGTCCCCAGTCAGTTTCTAGTTTAATGATGGCTACAAAGGAATAAACTACTAAAATGAGGTTTAAGCGTGCATTGCACTAGTCTGGCCTGCCTTAGGTCTGGAAGCGGTCTGCCTTCTGGGAGGCGGCTTGTATTTTGGGATGTGGTTTTGTTTCTTGTCTTGCAGATTAAAAACATTGACGTGTGTATTGCTATTGAGTTTATTCAGACTAAATAATTTGAAGCTGTTAGCAGTTCCGTCTCTGCTGATGGTGAAGCGGGACTCTCGTCTCCCCGCTAGAGTTTAGGTACAAGCACAACTAGGGACTGATGAGAAAATGTGACCTTATTTTGACTGCTGTACACTGCTTTTTGGGAGGAGAGTTGATATAAGCAAAAATACCGTTGGTGCAGGGCTATGTCTTATTAGACATTTTTTCATATAGATATATATACACACATGCGTACTGTTTATATATGTAATATTGGAACAATGTGGTGAGGAAAACGCAGCGCTGGTGACAAGAGATGATGGCGCTGAGACCTGCGGAGGATTTTTTGGGTGCTGGCATGGCCAGCAGCACCAGACAAGTTAAACCGTGGGGCGCCTGGGCCGCGCAGCAGGAGGGCGGGAGCGAAGGGCAGCTCTGCGCGGCGGGCGCTTCCTCCCCTGAGCTCGGCCGCAGCTTGATTTGTGGCTTCCGGCGGCAGGACACATTCTTTGAAGTTTTTGGCCTCTGCTGAAGGGCTTTTTAAGGATCCTAAAAGGGAAAATCTGCTGTATTACAAAGGACTTTTTAGGTCAGCGGCCGCTGCGTGTGAGCCAAAAGGCAGTGCTGCCCTGTTTGGTGCTTCTGATCTTGCTCGCCCGTGAGAGGCTTGAGGCTCCCCAGGAGCCTGTTGGTTTGGGTTTTTTTTTTAAAGCAGTTCTCCACATTCAGTGGAATTTCTCTTCCAGTAAAAAGTGAAGAGTCAAATTCACATTAATTTATTCTGGACTGTAGGAAATAGCTAAATTTGGAGATTGCTGGCAAGGAAGAGAACTTCCCCAGCCGCCGAGCAGGGGGCTGTAAAGGCTGACTGCAGATCAGAAACGCGAGAGCTGCTAAAATACCAGATATATTGAGTGTAAACCAGAAGCCAAGCGCTCCTGATGTTCCTATAGAAGTATTTAGCTTCCGTCCATGAAAACAGCAAAGTCCCTTTGGATGATGGTGAAGCAGTTGGAAATAGTCTTTGCTGCATTCCTGGTACATTAGAAATTCTGTTTTCATCTGCCTGCTTTCTAAAGGAGTAGCTAACTACTGTAAAAGGCCCACAGTTACGAGCAGAAGACAATAATTAAGAGATACTACCTGAAGGACACTCAAGCCGTGCCACAACCTATGGCTTTTTTCTTTTTTTTTTAATTCCTCTACTCTTATTACTAATGCAGACCTGAAAATGACATCCTTTGGGGTGATGCTCAGAACCATCAGGGAAAGACTTCTCCTTCTTGTGTGTTTTTTTTCCGCCTTTAACTTAAATTGTATCATGTTCCCTCTTCTAGGTTTCTGGTCCAGTTCAGACAAGACAAAGTGTGTGTGAAGTTCATACAAGGCAGCCAGAAAAACGGCAACATCCCAACTTGCAAGCGAAAAAACAATCGGCTTCTCGAAGTGGCTGTCCCGTAACGGCGGCTGGTGGCTCTCCCTTTCACGGACTTGTTTCTTTGTAATAGTGCAATTTTAGTTGTTTGGTTTTGCTGGTTTTATCCCTTTCTGGAGCTGTTGATGGCTAATAGCTATAGAAACCCTTGGCAAAACATTTGATCGATCGATTTTTTAATCTTTTTGTTCATGCCAGAGTTCTAACCCTCAACATGCAGATTTTTACCCAGTGAGGCATTTTTACCAGCTGGCCCATTTCTGTCATACACAAATCGTTCTTTTTGTTTAGAGGTCGTATTTTAGTGCAGCATACCATAACCCCACATATTAATGATAAATTACTCATACTCCTTAGTCTAGAGATCCGCTTAACAGGAACTATACATGGCCTTGATGCTTGATGGCCACTTGTGCCCAGTGTCTTTTTGTACTGACCTGTTGTGGTGCTCTGACGGCTCTGCGGTGGCCCCCGGCAGGTGGAGGCTGACACACGGACCCCTGTAGGTAGCACTACGACCTGTGTGACTCCATCTGTAAGTCGCTGCAGCACAGGAGCACCTCATTCTGCAAAAGAGAAGGAATATATGATGATACAAGCAGCTCTATGCATAATTTTGTAGTAAAAACCGCAGAAGTTTTGACACAGGATTCTTAATTAGGTCAGATGTTTTTAATGACTTTATACAGTAGGAATCAGTAAAATTAAAAAAGCACGTTTCTTTTGCAAAAGCTATACAGTTTGAGGCATATTTTCTGTTCTGCTATTTTTCCTTTTAAATTATCAGTTAAGATTAGAGCCTGAAAAATGCAGTAGTATTCATAACACAAGTAAATGCTAGGTATTTAAACAGTTAGTTATCAAGCAAGAGGTTTGAACCTTTCCTTTAGATATTGGCATGTACAATGTGCAATAAAACATACGTGACATTTTGTGAAAAATTATTTATAATACATTTTTGTGTGCAAGAGAGAAGATTGGTGCAGACTGCATAGTGTAGGGGTTAAAATAGATTTGTGTTGTTAATTTGCAGTTTTTTAGAGTGTACACTACAGTTGTCAGTTCGGGAAGAATACTTAAAATTAAAAAAAAAAATGAGGGTCTGTATATAAATTGGTATTATGGTAATAAAACTGTTCTAATTCTGTGCTGTTTGGTACTCCTATGTTATAACCATATTTTTGTACTCCAAACTATTTTATATAACTCGTGTGCCTGATGTAAATGCGTGCACAGAAAATACAATCAAGAGCTGCATGATAAACTTTCCAGTGTAACTGATTGCACTTAATCTTTTATAAGCCAGAAGCATTAGTTGAAATCCTTAAGAGGAGAGACGCATTTTTAGGTAGAAGCAACTACTCAAGTGAAGGGTTTGTTGGATGTGACCGTTTGATTTGTTTGATGCAAGGACAGTTGAGAAAGCATTGTATTTTTGCAGTCTGATATAGGACAGATTAAGTCCCTGGGTATCTGATGTGCAGTGCTGGAAGTCCAAGCATAAATAAAGGAAAGATAAAGAAAAGTTCAGAGTCTCGTTACTCTCCGGGTGGTGAAGTGATGTAGCACTCATGGCTGCGAAGGCTCCTCTGGGTAGTTTGACACTGATGTTGGCGCTCTGCATTCAAACGGCATTTACTGCCATAGACGTTCTAGTGCTAATGGTTATCAGGCTGAAAAAAACCAGCTGGCTTGGGTTGTACCACATTGTGCTTTGGGATTAAAGTAAACTATTTTGCTATGAGTTGCATATAAACGATTGTTTCAATCGGTTGTTTGAACGTTGCTGTTAAAAGTCGACGTGCGTGACCTTGAAAGGTGGGAGTAATCAAAAGATGTATCTCCCGAGAGATGACAAAAGGTTGCCTCCTCCTTATTGTCTCAGCTTGAAGCCTTCCTTTAATAACTGAGTCAGCTATAACAGCTCAATAACAGAGAAATGGTTTTACATGTATTGTAATTAGAGATGCTTATGAAGGCAATGTTAGTACGGATTTGTAATGCAGGATTCAGTTGCTCCACAGGAATTGTTCCATCGCCTTAAGAAGACAGCACATAACACTGTGGCATGTAAAACTCCTAAATCCCATGTTAGAATTCCTGCTCGGTAAAGATTGGAGGGTTTGAAGAACTGTTCACTATCTTGAAAACCTTATAGTAAGGACCACAAGGAGCGAATTTTGAAAATGCAGACCAAAGTAAGGAAAAATGGGAAGTCTAATGTACTCCCGTAGTTGCTTGCAGGTCAGAAATGGGAGAGTTCAGATTAAGTACAGCTGGATATTTGGCCTGTGAAATTAGGGTATTATGGGATAACGTTAGGATGTTTGATCTGTCCCAACGAGAGCCAGTACACATACCTTTTAAATTATTATTTTTTAATTTGATGTTTGCAAGTCATGATAGCCATATCTGCAAAAGACTGTAAGAGGGACAAATTCCTCACTTCTGGTTCTGTTGTTTCTTTTCTTTCCCTGGAACATTTGCAGTTTTCACCTTGCATATTAGCTGGTCCTTTGTGATCGTTACCATTCGACACAAAAATTTCCCAATGTACAGAACAAGTTTTGCTTAATGTGTATTATTTAGATATGCTAGGAGAGTCTTGGTATCTTGGTGTTTAAATTTAAGTATCTAGGATGTGGAAAATGAAAACACAAGGTCACCTAGTTGTTTTTTTTCTTCTCCTCTGTTTTCTTTTATAACTGTCTATTGAATGGAGTTGTAAAGAGAAGACTATTTCTCCTATGGTGCTAACCTTACACATCCTTTCACTTGTAAATTTTGTTATCTGAAAGCTGGGCAAGGATCATTTAAAAAAAAATATATTTGTTGCATGATACTTTCTAGAATCAAATAAAATTCTGTTCCTAGACCTATACTTTCTCTATATCTGTATCTTCCTTACTGCCGTCAAATCTAAAAAGAGCAGGTGGCTGGGTTGTAATTAAATATGAGCAGCTCTGGTGTGTGACGTGGAGAGAGAAGCAATTTGTATTTGGTGTGTGATTCCGTAGGAGGCAGCATGTCTTCCTCAGTGATTCACCGCAACCTTTTCCAGGGCAATTCTTCAGTGCAAGTCCTTTCCTTGACATAGTTGTCTCTGACAATTCTGCAAACTCAGCTTTCCTGACATTAGGATTTGGACTGATTCCCTAAGAACAGTATTAATAGCCAGGTTAACCTGATTTTTTAAAAACGGCTTTGAGCCCCAAACCTATCACACTTCATACATTTTGTCTTGTGATCTTTTTCTCTCTTTTTATCCTTAACAATTTTAATCCTGATTCATTGATGTCAATGTTTGTTGTACAAATTAGGGAAGAAAGAAGCTAAAATAAAAATTCAGAAAATGCATCCTTTCATTTTAATCTAGGTTTGTTTTAATTACCAAAATGAGAGCCTTTTTCTAAACCGTTCTGGGAAAATAATGGAAAAATTCATGCAAAATTTTGATACAAAATGAGATCATTCCAACAAACACACGTTTCGAAGACAACTGGAAGCGTTTTATGGAGGTGCTGCCAACTCACAGCGATATAGACAAGCATGAATGTGAAGTGATCCTGAGCGTCGCTAACGGATGAGTTCTGGCTATCCTAGCCATCCTGATCAGAGTATTTTGTAGCTTACATAGACATATGACTGTGAGTGGGAGGGACGGTTCTTTACCGACGTTCATAAAACCCCTCAAAGTGATCAGAATTCTCTGGATCCTGCTTTTAATCCTGCGGTTTGAAAGAATTGTGTGTTATGTCACTGCCCCGTGACCTTCCAGTTAAATGTAACTAAAGGTTGTTGGCATGTCGCACGATCTTGTAGCCCTTCCAGCACAATATTTGCTAATTTGCCCCGCAGACCTGTCTGTCTGAAATTGTCTGTTAAGTAGTTTCTAAAGACTTAATTCAGGCAATGGCATCCTCCCTCAAAGAGAACAGTATTTGCATGTCAGTCCCAGTTACAGTGAGACTTCCCATTTTATGACTAACTGGAGTCTTTCCTTCTAGAGATGTAGCTAAAGGGAGGTTTAGTGTATGGGAAGAAAAAAATGCATTGGCAGAGCAGCACTTGCTTCTGCTGCAGCATCGTAGGTACCAGCGGTTGCTGCTTTAAGCACACCATATATATACATATAAAAAATATACCCACACACCCTGCACGGAAAAGCTCAGCAGCACTGACTGAATCTCTCAGTTCTTCTGCTCTTTTGAAGCAGAGTATATAGAGGGTGAAGGATTGTGGTAAATTTATAGTTGCTGTAAATAATTGTAAGAATGTATTGACATAAGGTCGGGGCAGATTTGCATTGGCCGATCTCAAAAAAATAGCTGTAATGCAAAGAGGAAAAAAAGTGCTCCTATGAATTTGTTGGTTTTAAGGAAACACATCACTATTTCATGTCTGGTGGTATTTGTCTGTGGTCAGCTAGTGCTATTTAAAGGGTTAGGGCTGAGGGGAATATCAGCTTAATCTGGTTATCAGCTAGAACCAGTTCTGCTCCTGTTCCCTCACGTCCAGGGGTGAGTTGGGTATTCAGGCTTTAACTTGGTTCAAATGGGATCAGGACAGTTTGAGGCTATTGCAGTTTTCATTTGCATTATGATCAATTGATGAATAGAGTCATAAAATTTTTAGGAACAGACTCCCTCTCTCCTTCATCCTGAACTTTTAGGACATTGACATCTAATTGTGGATGAACTAAGCAAAATTTTGAAGTATGAAACACAAAAGGCTTTATATGTGAGTGAAAAGGAAAATCTGAAGAACCTGAGTATCTCTTCTTAATAATTCAACTGATTTCGAAGGCTGCACTCTGCACTTAACCCAAGGTAAGGATCTCTTTGCTACTGTTTATGGTCTTTTAATTATTAGAAAAAAGATAAAAACTAAATATTCCTCTGGCCAGGGAATTTTCTTCCCTGGAAACGTGGCAAAGTACTGGGGATCTGTGGGGATTCCTTCTGTAGCAGCCCTTGCCCAGACCTGGGACTTGGGTGCCAGTCTCGCCTCCACCCTCAGAATCATCGCGTGCCTTTTGGGCTGCTCCCCGGCAGCCGGAGATGATGCTGTTTGCACAGTGAAGGGTGATTTTTACTGGGCTGGCAAACCCCTTCTGGACGTTACAAATCTGTTCCCCACCAGTATCTCGATGCTGGGTGCCCCTGAGGTGCTGGGTGCCGTTTCCCACTCTGGTTCTCAGCACGTTCTGGTTTCCTCCTGCCCCTTGACGTCCTTTGCAGTGGTAGAGGGAGGCAGATGTCTCCAGGGTAAAGCAGCAATGTATTCCTTTAGGTTATTTTCTTCCATTATCTACCACTGCATCTTGGCACCTTGGTTTCAGCTGAACATACAGGAAACGTTTCATTTCCCTTCTAACCAAGAACTGTTTTTAATGAAAGATGCTTTGTTCCCGTTCGAGTTGACTTGCTGGCTGTATCGGTACCACCGGTCTTTCCCAAAACTCTTAACAAAAAGCAAAACGGAAGCCTGGAACATGAAAAGCAGATGTTGCTGTGTGCTCTGTCTCTTCCTGTTAGACGAGAAATCCACTTGAAGTGAAGTGATGAAGTCCCTGCTGGCTTGGTTCGCGGCACGCAGCCTTCAAGGTTGCTGTACGTGCTTCTTGTAGCCTGAAAAAAGGAATCCATCAGAATACAAAGTAGGGAGTTTCAAACTGTGGTGCCAAAAGGAAGGGGAGCTCATGTATATTCAGATGCAAAGGAGCATGAAATAGCCACAAATACAGTTAGGTGTGTTTTTACTGCCTGTATGCTGCTGTAGCTATGGGAAGGGACCTTGGCGTAAGTTTAACCATGGAGACTCCAGCTGGAGGTGTTCAAAGCAATGCTGTCTGATCAAAATCACCATAAGCCATTGATTGTTATTAAAAATTAAATGTTAACATCCAAAGGTTGTGGATGAGCTTGCAATGGTAGAGTCCAAGTGTTGATTGCATCCCAAAATTCTTAATATTATATGGGGATTGTAGCCCTGTGATGGCAGGTTCTTGAGTTGTCATGAGCTGTTCTGGGGATAATGCAGGAAATAGAAGATTTCAGCTGTTTCTGATACAGGAAAGAGGCATTTGTTTTAAACCAACCACAAACTCATTGCAAGATAGAAGCAGGCTTGTTTCCAGCTCACGGTCAGCCCGTCACTGGCACCGAGCTGTTCTCCCCGGCCATCCTTGATTTGAATGCTATTGAGTTATTGACATCACGGGATGTCCCACACGTGCTTGGCTCCCGAGCACCACACGCGTGCCCCTGGGATGTGGGTTTGGATCCTGCCTGGGTGGTTTGCTCCCTTCTGTTGAGGCGGAGGTAGGATTTCTCTGGATAAAGCAAACAAACAAAAGATGAAATTGGAAAATGAAGGGAAACCGTGAGCCAGATCAGTGCTTCAAGTTTCAGTCCCATCTTCAGACTCTTCTGTACAAGGGGGGTGAGGAAACCCTTTCTGAAGAGAGGAGAGCATCTTCTCCAGCTGCCAGACCCCAGGATGCGGCAGGTGGGGACGTATGTCTTCCTTCAGCCAGGGTGGAGTGAAGCCTTTTGTAGATTTGATCTATTTTTGTGTTGCTGTGCTAATCCTGGTCCTTGGTGTTACTTAGAGGCTTCCCTCCGTGCGGCTTTCTCCTTGCGCTCAGTTTGGCAGTGCTGGATGTCTTCTCAGTCATTACCTCAGCATGTCCTACAGCCCCCCGAGACCTCTCTGCCCACCTCTGCTAGGGTTGGGTCACGCTGGTGGGGGGATTTCTGGAAACTGGTGGGATGTAAGGAGGAGTGGGAAATCTTTTCTGGTGGGAGACCAAATCAAAAGCAGTGTTTTGGGTCAGAAGCATCTGGAAAAGGCTCTTGAGCTACCAGGCATCAGGGGTTTGCTAGTGACTGCTGAACTGCAGCCGCCTGCCTCAGGTTTTAGCTGCTTTGCCTCTTCCATCTGGAAGACCTGGGCTCCAAACCCAGAGGATCAGTCAGCATGGCATCCTGTGCTTCACGAGTGGCTTGTGAGGTCCAGCGTGCGGCTTTTGGAGCTTGTCGTTGCCAAATTCAATACTGATGACAGTTTTAATCAGTGGGAAATGTGTCTGCTGGAACGTGGCAGGGCAGCACTGAGGAAACGCTGCTCTCACCATGGCACCTGGGAAGCTGCTTTTGGTGTCCTCAGCCAGGGTGTGCATTGGTATGTGCTTCAGAGAAACAGAAATGTGCGTGATGGGCAAACATCTTTGGCATGACACATGCACTAGATGCAATTCCTTGTCATCTAAGGGATCTGGCCACTTTGGAGATAGTGCTTGGTCTGTTGTGGAGAGACCTTAATTTGGGTCATTGGAGTTTGGTTTTTTTCTTCTTTTTTTTGGTTGTTGCACTTGCAATGTGACACAAAGGTCACTGTGCCTTTAAGGATGCATCTTTTTCCTTATGAAAAAATGCAATTTTACACAGAGGGACAGATTTCCTTTTTTCTTCCTTTTTTTTTTTTTTTTATTTTTTTTGAGTGAACTGACTAGTAATGGAGTTGAAAACAGTTCTCAGTATTGGGAAAAAAAAAAAAACAAACCCAAAAACAAGCCAAACCAAGCCAAAAAAACCCCACCCCAAACCCCCAAAATGGATCCTAGCAACTACAAACGAGACCTGTATTTATAACTGTTTCTTTCCCCAAAATGGCTGGAAAAGTAAAACTGAGGCTGTGGTTTTGTGTTTCGGCATCAGCCAAACCAGCGCGTTTCCTGCCCCCGTGGCACTGGTCTGGTCCTCGGTCCCCTGCCCGCAGCCCCAGCCGTGTCGCCGGGGCCATGTGCCACAGGGCTGATAAGATGGTCCCTGGAGGGTGCGGGTCCCTGCGCAGCCCCACCAGGCTGGACAGGGGAGAAGACGTTGGGATTGTGACTCCAGCTTGGGCATGATGCAAAACCACACGCCAGGAGAGCTGCTGCGCTTTCCGCAGTCATGACGGGTTCCAAGGACTGGGTGAGCTCTCTTAAAAGGCACCATGTGCCAAAAAAACCCCAGGTTTTCCAACATAAGACAGACAAATGTCCCCCAAATTTTCCAGCTGTTCTTTGAAAACAGAAAGGAGAAGTGGTAGGTACAGATCTGGCTCTAATGTCACGCTTTTTACAAAGTGCAGCTCAAGGTTTCTCTCTCCGCTGGTGCTGACTTTATTGTTCCAAACGGGGATTTGCGTGGCATGTGGTGGGGGAGCACTGGGGGCACCGCCGTGTGTGTCCTAATGAGCACAGCTTCTGGAAGGCGTGTGGGGAAGCCAGACGTGCAAGGCAAAAGGAGGGGTGAATCATAGAATCACTGAGGTTGGAAAAGACCTTTAAGATCATCAGGTCCAATCGTTAACCCAGCTCTGCCAAGCCCACCGCTGAGCCATGTCCGTCAGCACTGTGTGCCTGCAGGCTACTGTATGATTGCACCACATCCGTGTGGATCGTTCAGAGAAATTAAAGAGGAACACAAAATTAATGACTGTGTGAAACCTTCGCCTGCTCCCGAGCTGATGGTAAACGTCTCATCGGCTCCATGGGGGCCAGAACCTCTCCCCGTTCTCATGCAGGTTTCTGTGCAGACACCAAGCAGATCATTACAGAGCTTCCAGCTGGGATCATAATGTCATTTCCTCTGCTATTTGCCTGGATTCCTTTTTCATCTCTTCCCATTCCCTCCTCAGGCTTGCTGAAGAACCGCTTTCTGAATTCACAATTTACCTGCCAGATAAATCCGGTAAAAAGGTCTCTCCAGGTTGTGGGAGAAATCTGTGCCCCAAACGCAGAGCGAGTGCCTACAGCCGGTGCAGCGCGAGGCGCGCGCCTCCTCTTCCCGGTCTGCGGCTGTGGTGGGCAGTGCACGCTCTGGCAGGACCCCTTGCCTGGCCCACCTCCAGGACAAGGGTCACATCTCCGGTCCTGGTGGGACGCACAACGTGCAAGTCATGCAGCTCAGTGACGCGGGGAATGCGCTGCCGGCGATCCCTGGCCATGCTCCTGCGCAAAGCCAGCGGTGGCCGCTCTCCCCACGCACTTCACAGCGAATGCGGCGTGACGGGGTATCGCCAGGGCCCCGGAGCCTGGCTGCTGGAGCCCCCTGAGCACAGCCTGACGATGCACGTGAAGATGGAAGGAAGGAGAAATGTGGGGAGGCAGCACAGTGCTGGCGTGCTCCGAAAGCCAACTGCTGCGCTCCAGATGTTCTAAATCACATGTGGAAAAGTGTTTGTGGTCAGATGCTGCTTGAAAACGATTGTTGATAGTCTCCTGAGACGGCTCGTGACAAATTGAATAATAAAAATGTTAAAAATAGCGTAGTTATTCCCTGGAAAAGCAAAGTTCCCACAATCCAATGAGCTGGGAAAATTGCTGAACTTCCTTTGGACGCAACATGCTCTTTTTCGTGTGTGTGTTCTCCAACCTTCCATGGGTCTCCAGGCTTTTTTCTTATGACCCTTCCTCCTCCTAAGAGCTCCGAGCAACCACGTTTCCAGCCTCCCCGGCCCCAGCAGCAGCTGAGCTGACCACCAGCCATCGACGTGAAAAACTGCCTCCTGCACGCCCTGAACCTCATAGTTTGTTCCCTGGTGTCACTGGTTGTTGCAAGTTTGTCTTTGTAGACCTTTTTTTTTTTTTTTTTTTTAACTATAGGGAAAGCTAGCTCACAAACACACAGCAGTAACACCAGGAGCTCTTTACCACAATAGACCATCCTTGACAGCAGCAGTCCTCTACTGGCCATGCTTAGCCTGTGCCACCGTTGATTTTTATCTGCTCGCGGTGCTGCAAGGTGCAGTACTGACCCTCCTTCCTCAATGTGGGGGCAACCGGGGGCAACCACCACACAGGGGTTTGGTACTCTGTGTGTTGTCTCCTAGGCAGAAGGCTTGGGGTCAGCGAATGTCCCAGGACTCTCCTCCACCGCGATGCTTGGCGAGGTCAGGTCCCTCTTGAGAGCTCCATAGTTTAATCATAGAATCATTCAGGTTGGAAAAGACCTTTAAGATCATCAAGTCCAGCTGTTAACCCAGCTCTGCCAAGCCCGCCGCTGAACCATCTCCCTAAGCGTCGCATCTATGTGGTTTCTGAACACCTGCAGGGATGATGATGCCACCACCTCCCTGGGCAGCCTGTCCCAGGGCTTCACCGCGCTTTTGGTGAAGAAATATTCCCTAATATCTAACGTAAACCTCCCCTGGTGCAACCTGAGGCAGTTTCCTCTTGTCCTGTCATTATGTTATGAGTGGAAGTGGGGTTTTTGGTGGTGAGAGGAGATGATTTGTTACAGTCTGCTTATGCTGCAGCAATGAATTGCAAATCTGGTGGCAGAGATGATAAAAGCTGTGGGTAATGACAGGCTGTGGAAATGTTTGGCGTGCCCGGAGTAAGAACGCGTGCGCTTTGCTAGCTGGCAACAGCCCTTCGCATTTGACAGACACTAAATATGTAAAAGTGACCTGAGTCTGTCTACTACTGGAAGAAATGTCATCGTTACAAAAACTACCCTTCTGTGTGCTATTTGTTCGTATTTCTCTTGAATTAGCGATAGATTCTATCCTATTCTGGCATGAAGTGCAGCTCTGCAGGCATGTATACTGACTTAAGATTTTCTTGCCAGCAAATTTAGGGGAAGATCTTGGAAACATGAGCTCAACTTAAGCATTGTGATGGTCATTTTATGGGCGATGATTTCAACCTTAATATGGCAATTTCTTTTATCTGACCATTCATTCTGGAGACTAGCAATATTTAAACTTTCAGCAGAGTTGAGGTGGTCAGCACTTCAACGTACGCACTCGGTTTAAGTCCCAGTCCTGAGTGCCAGAGTCTCCTCTGAAGCCTTTTGCTTGATGAGGAACCCCACACACCCACCAACCCACTGACCAGAACCGCTGTGGCTCCACTGCCATCAGGCAGCTCATCAGCTGATGCTCATTTTTGTGTTCTCCCTGGCTGCTGTGTGGCTGTGGAGTTTTGCTGGCAAAGCATCTGAGGTGCAGCTGTTCCCTCCCCATGTGAAAATCTGAGACACGCAGCAAATTTAGGGGTAGAGTAAAACCAAAGAAATGGAGCGGGGTGCAATGGAAAATGCAAATGTTTTAGGAGCTTTATAGGCGAAATATGAAAAGGCTCTGGTTTCACAATGAAATTTTGTGCTGAGCTGTTGGTCTGAAGTTTAGATCCTGCGTGATGTCTTGAGAATAGCATTCGTAACAGATTTAAATCTGCTGACAGACTGATGCTCTGTCCCAAAACCACCGGCACAGTTGTCTCCACTGAATATCTCCCTGCCAGGCGCCGCTCGGAAGAGTCTAACAAAGATAGAAAACTGAAGTTGCTTTTCCTGCCACGAAGATGAAATGGAATACACGGTGGCTACAGTAAAGGCGGCAGTCACCACGTGGGACTTCCTCCACAGGATGTCCTAGATATTCTTCTGCCCTGAGTAAGCTGTCTCACTCACACCTTCATAGTTAACCACGGCGCTGAATCAGAAACTATTCCCTGATCAGCTCAAGATGCCCACGAGCAACTGGCCTGCTTACCCAGGCGGGCTGAGCCCTGCCTCGCTGCTCCCAGCTGCACCGTGCCACCGCCGCTGCCCGCCTGGTGCCGCGCTGCATCCCAGCGCATCGCCCCCGGCCTCAGGTCTGTCCTGGGCCACCCCACCGCTAGGTCCTTCACCAACCATAGCTTCCTTCTACTCTGATGCAGCAGTTTAAAGACCCGTTACTTGCTCTTGGTATTTCTCCCCCTATTTAAGGAATATATGTATATATGTGAAGGCGATGTGTGTTTATTTGAAGGTTGCTTGTAGGTCCAGCCCTCCCATGGGTCCTTCCTCCAGCAGTTCCCCGGATCCAACACGAGTAAATAAACATAGCTCTCAGTGTTGGAAAAGATAATTGGCTGTATAATGCACATAAAGCAAAATTGCTTTCCTCAAGATTTATTCATCAATTATAGTTTGCCCTGGATGGCGCAGTCTGAGCCATTTTCTGGACAGGGGAGAAATATGTCAAATGGAGGGGAAGCTATTGTTGTGATGAATGACTGGGTTCATGTGTGCATGACTCAGTGTTTTGGGGCTTCCATAATAAGTATGCTATTAATAAGCTAATGAGCATGCAAATGAGGAGCCAAAGAGTATCATTATATTTGAGACAGTAATGTATGTTTTGGTTTTTTTGCTTGTAATTAATGAGAAGGTTGCCTGGTTGGTTGGTGTCCCCCAGGTGAGGTTATTTGTTCGCTCTGCTGTGGAGGAGGTAGCAGGCAGTGAGCTGTGTAAATCTCACCTCTCCTTTTTGCAAACTCCCTTTTGCCTCTGCCCGCCGAGCCCTGCTTCATACATGGTGGAACTCCAGCTTCTTACTGCGGGCTGGGGATCCCAACGTCCGACTTGAAGCTAAGGCCATGTCAGCTGCAGTAAAGGCTTTTTTATTTGTTTAATTAAGATTTTAATGGTAATGGCACTTTTGTCTCTCTCTGGAGAACGTACTGATGTGACAGTGTTGTGCAGAGTCTTATTAAAAAAAAAAAAAAAAAGAAAAGAAAAAAACCCCCAATGCTGGCAGTTACACTTCCAGCGGATCAATATGGTACATGGAGGATAAGCAAAGCAACCATGTGGAGGAAGAGTGGTCATGGATTTCTTATGGGGTTGTCTGGTGGTGCTCAGTTCCCTCGGCTGCTGTTTACTTTAAAACCATTTAGTAGGACTTGGGAGCTCTCAGCATCTGAAGGGATCTGGCCCCTTTGTAAAGAGACTCCTATGAGGGCACAAGGTGATCTGCAAACCTGTCAGCTACCATGCCGACTCTCTGCTGCTGCTGTTGACCTTGTCTCATTATTGGTGTCAAACTGGTTTGCTAAGAAGCATTCAATTAGTTTCCTATTTTTTAAGCAGGAATCACCTGTATTGTAAAGCACACTGTGAGCTGCGCTGCCCAGACACGCTTCTCCGATGCTAGGTGATGCACGAGGCACAGGGATCACCATGGTGTCCTACTGTCTGTTCTTTGTGAGGCCACCTACGGATTGCGTGGTCCAAGGGAAGGTCCTCTCCTGTGGCCAGCCTCTCATCTAAGAGGTGAGTTCTTCCGAGGCAGGGATGATCGATAACAACATCTGTACACAGGACCTCTTCCAACAGGGTTCCTGTGACATTTAGGTGCTGCCTGAATATAATGAACATCTGTCAGCTGAGAGGAAGAAAAAACACCACCTAAGTCCTTCAAGGAATCTGTCGGTGGCTGCCGTGGCTGTTAATAACATGAGAAGGAAGGAAGGAGAACAGACGTCCCACCCACCCTTCTGCAGCTCTTTAGCTTCACAGGGAAACACCTAACAACCATGCTCCTACCCGTGCTCGGTCTTTTTAGGTCCTGATGTTGTGTTGTCACCTGTAAGAGACATCAATAATAACCAAAATGTAATTGGCAGAGGCAGGCATGGCTTGCCGTCCCACGTGCTCACAGCTCTAGAAAATAGTTATTGATCACCCTTGCAGTCAAAATCATGAAGTCTGGGTACCTGTGAGAGAAGGAATGGCCATCACCTCATAGCAGAATTCTGTTTTTGTGGGAGCACAGGGTAACTGGGGTGGTAGGGGACCTGGGAGGTCGCCAGTCTGGTGTCCTGCTCCAGGCTCCAGCCATGAGGTCAGACCCGGTTGCCTGGGGCTTTGTCCAGCCAGCCTTGAGACCCCCGAAGGGTGGAGGTCTCCGGGCAGCCTGGGCTCACCTTACACCCCGTGGTGCCGGTGCTGCCCAGAGTGTTGAACAGGGGTGTTAAATGTGGTTAAGAAATTTGGATTCCTTATTCAGAGCCTGGAAGAGAAGCTCAGCCATCTGCTTCTGTAGTACATTTCCTTTCATTCATTCATGAGATAAAATGAGATTGATTTGGAAGCAGTTTTGGAAGAGGGAATTCACATGTCTTTCCAGCCCATCAAATATTGTTGAATTTATTATCACTTCAAGACAAAAGCCATGATCTGACCGGTAGACTGGAGGCCAGGGAAGTTTTGAACTGTCATGTAAAATGAAACCCTCCTGGCCTGAGGTAAGCCACTTAGTCCGCTTGCTGTAACATGGGGAGAATAATATTTACCCCTTGATGCTAGCGCGAGGATTAATGTTTGCTCAGTGCTGTGAAAATGAAAATATTACTCACAGAAAGCTTCTTGTCTGCAATGAAAATTATGTGCACAAAGAGCCTCTGGATCCTGTCCTTTGGCAAGAACCTCATAACTTTTTTTATCATCGTTATGATGATGATGATGCTTAATACAATCAAATGGCTCAAGACAGGGAAATGTTTGCCCCCTTTCTCCCTCCCTATCTCTTCCAACTGACAAATGCAGAGACCCACAGAGCGATGGACTATGAAAAGAGGAGGAGATCTTACACTGAAGAAGGTTTCAGAGGCACACAAAAGCGCGGAGATCCATCACCTGGTGCAGCGTGGGGTCTGAAAAGAGAGGGGAGGACGCTGGGCAGCTGGATCAAAGGCTGCTAAGCACTAAAGGCTGCAATTACGGCGAGGTTCAAGTATTCAAGCAGAGTAAGGTATCTTGATTTGCTGGATTGCCTGTTGAAAGCTTTGCCTTCCCCGCGAGGCAGGGCGCTGGGGTACGCCTCGCACCCAGCCCTGCCAGCGCCGGCCCCGCGGCTCCTGCAGGAATACGTCAGCTGTTCGGTTACCCAGCCGTGGTTTCCCACCATTCGCGAATATACTTATCCGCCAGAGCTTTGGGACATGTAGGCTTTTAAATAGCTGGGTCCTAAAGCTTATCACACACATCAGCTATGACCCAAACCCTTGAAAGCAAATTTTGCTTAGCTGAAAAGGGAGCTTTAATGTCAACATGCAGTGAATTATCTCGCTTCCTTTCATTAGCCTGAAATAAAGACTGTGGTTCAGGCGAG